>NW_027480428.1:11254286-12508573 GCF_051401765.1 Calliopsis andreniformis
AGCTTTTCCATCGTATAAAACGAATAATAGCAACCAGTGTGAAAGTTATGGTCATTTCTACGTTCGGGCAACCTGGGCTTCACTCTAGGGCGTTGCTCCACCAGATCAAACAGCTAGGGCCTTAGAAGTCAACGCCCGAAGCATAAAATACAATATAAATATATCAGTTTTTCCATCGTATAGAACGAATAATAGCAACCAGTGTGAAAGTTAACGTCATTTCTACTTTCCGGGCAACCTAGGATTCACCCTAGGGCATTGCTCCAACAGATTGAATAGTTAGGGCCTTAAAAGTCAACGCCCGATGCATAAAATACAAAATAAATACAACAGTTTTGCCATCGTTTAAAACGAATAATTGCTACCGGTGTGAAAATTATGGTCATTTCTACGTTCCTGTCAACCTAGGCTTCACCATAGGGCGTTACTCCAACAGATTGAATAGCTAGGGCCTTAGAAGTCGATGCCCGAAGCATAAAATGCAATAAAAATACAACAGTTTTTCCATCGTATAAAAGGATTAATTGCAACCAGTTTGAAAGTGATGGTCATTTCTACGTTCTGGGCAACCTAGGCTTCACTCTAGGGTGTTGCTCCACCAGATCGAATAGTTAGGGCCTTAGAAGTCAACGCCAGAATCATAAAATACAATGAAGATGCAACAGCTTTTCCATCGTATTAAACGAATAATTTCAACCAGTGTGAATGTTATGGTCATTTCTACATTCCGAGCAACCTAGGCTTCACTCTAGGGCGTTGATCCAACAGATTGAATAGTTAGGGCCTTAGCAGTCAACGCCCGAAGCATAAAATACAATATAAATACAACAGTTTTTCCATCATATAACAGGAATAATTGCAACCAGTTTGAAAGTGATGGTCATTTCTACGTTCCGGGCAACCTAGGCTTCACTCTAGGGCGTTGCTCCACCAGTTCGAATAGTTAGTGCCTTAGAAGTCAACGCCAGAAGCATAAAATACAATATAAATACAACAGTTTTTCCAACGTATAAAACGAATAATTGCAACCAGTATGAAATTTATGGTCATTTCTACGTTCGAGGCAACCTAGGCTTCACTCTATGGCGTTCTTCCACTACATCGAATAGCAACGGCCACAGAAGTCAACGCCTGAAGCATAAAATACAATAAAGATACAACAGTCTTTCCGTCCTATAACAGGAATGATTGCAACCCGTGTGAAAGTGATGGTCATTTGGACGTTCCAGGCAACCTAATCTTCACTCTAGGGCGTTGGTCCACCAGATCGAATTGTTAGGGCCTAAGAAGTCAACGCCAGAAGCATAAGATACAATATAAAGGTAACAGTTTTTCCATCGTATAGAACGAATAATAGCAACCAGTGTGAAAGTTATGGTCACATCTACGTTCCGGGCAACCTAGGCTTCACTCTAGGGCGTTGCTCCACCAGATCAAACAGTTAGGGCCTTAGAAGTCAACGCCCGAAGCATAAAATACAATATAAATTTAACAGTTTTTCCATCGTATAGAACGAATAATAGCAACCAGTGTGAAAGTTAACGTCATTTCTACTTTCCGGGCAACCTAGGCTTCACCCTAGGGCGTTGCTCCAACAGATTGAATAGTTAGGGCCTTAGAAGTTAATGCCCGAAGCATAAAATGCAATAAAAATACAACAGTTTTTCCATCGTATAAAAGGATTAATTGCAACCAGTTTGAAAGTGATGGTCATTTCTACGTTCCGGGCAACCTAGGCCTCACTCTAGGGCGTTGTTCCACCAGATTGAATAGTTAGGGCCTTAGAAGTCAACGCCGGAAGCATAAAATGCAATAAAAATACATCAGTTTTTACATCGTATAAAAGGATTAATTGCAAACAGTTTGAAAGTGATGGTCACTTCTACGTTCCGGACAACCTAGGCTTCACCCCAGGGCGTTGTTCCAACAGATTGAATAGTTAGGGCCTTAGAAGTCAACGCCAGAAGCATAAAATACAATATAAATACAACAGTTTTTCTATCATATAAAACGAGTAATTGCAACCAGTATGAAGGTTGTGGTCATTTCTACTTTCCGGGCAACCTAGGCTACACCCTAGGGCGTTGCTCCAACAGATTCAATAGTTAGGGCCTTAGAAGTGAATGGCCGAAGCATAAAATGCAATAAAAATGCAACAGTTTTTCCATCGTATAAAAGGATTAGTTGCAACCAGCTTGAAAGTGATGGTCATTTCTACGTTCCGGGCAACCTAGGCTTCACTCTAGGGCGTTGCTCCACCAGATCGAATAGTTAGTGCCTCAGAAGTCAACGCCAGAAGCATAAAATACAATATAAATACAACAGTTTTTCTATCATATAAAACGAGTAATTGCAATCAGTATGAAGGTTGTGGTCATTTCTACTTTCCGGGCAACCTAGGCGTCACTCTAGTGCGTTGCTCCACCACATCTAATAGCTACGGCCTTAGACGTCAACGACAGAAGCATAAAATACAATATAAATACAACATTTTTTCCATCATATAAAACGAATAATTGCAACGAGTATGAAAGCTATGGTCATTTCAACTTTACGGGCAACCTAGGGTACACCCTAGGGCGTTGCTCCTACAGATTGAATAGTTAGGGCCTTAGAAGTCAATGCCCGAAGCATAAAATGCAATAAAAATACAACAGTTTTTCCATCATATAACAGGAGTATTTGCAACCAGTTTGAAAGTGATGGTATTTGCTATGTTCCGGGCAACCTAGGCTTCACTCTAGGGTGTTGCTCCACCAGATCGAATAGCTAGTGCCTCAGAAGTCAACGCCAGAAGCATAAAATACAATATAAATACAACAGTTTTTCCAACGTATAAAACGAATAATTGCAACTAGTATGAAAGTTATGGTCATTTCTACGTTCCGGGCAACCTAGGCCTCACTCTGGGGCGTTGTTCCACCAGATTGAATAGTTAGGGCCTTAGAAGTCAACGCCGGAAGCATAAAATGCAATAAAAATACATCAGTTTTTACATCGTATAAAAGGATTAATTGCAAACAGTTTGAAAGTGATGGTCACTTCTACGTTCCGGACAACCTAGGCTTCACCCCAGGGCGTTGTTCCAACAGATTGAATAGTTAGGGCCTTAGAAGTCAACGCCAGAAGCATAAAATACAATATAAATACAACAGTTTTTCTATCATATAAAACGAGTAATTGCAACCAGTATGAAGGTTGTGGTCATTTCTACTTTCCGGGCAACCTAGACTACACCCTAGGGCGTTGCTCCAACAGATTCAATAGTTAGGGCCTTAGAAGTGAATGGCCGAAGCATAAAATGCAATAAAAATGCAACAGTTTTTCCATCGTATAAAAGGATTAGTTGCAAACAGCTTGAAAGTGATGGTCATTTCTACGTTCCGGGCAACCTAGGCTTCACTCTAGGGCGTTGCTCCACCAGATCGAATAGTTAGGGCCTTAGAAGTCAACACCAGAAGAATAAAATACAAAATAAATACAACAGCTTTTCCATCGTATAAAACGAATAATTGCAACCAGTGTGGAAGTTATGGTCATTTCTACGTTCCGGGCAACCTAGGCTTCACTCTAGGGCGTTGCTCGACCAGATTGAATAGTTAGGGCCTTAGCAGTCAACGCCCGAAGCATAAAATACAGTATAAATACAACAGTTTTTCCATCATATAACAGGAATAATTGCAACCAGTTTGAAAGTGATGGTCATTTCTACGTTCCGGGCAACCTAGGCTTCACTCTAGGGCGTTGCTCCACCAGATCGAATAGTTAGTGCCTCAGAAGTCAACGCCAGAAGCATAAAATACAATATAAATACAACAGTTTTTCCAACGTATAAAACGAATAATTGCAACCAGTATGAAAGTTATGGTCATTTCTACGTTCCGGGCAACCTAGGCCTCACTCTAGGGCGTTGCTCCACCAGATTGAATAGTTAGGGCCTTAGAAGTCAACGCCGGAAGCATAAAATGCAATAAAAATACATCAGCTTTTCCATCGTATAAAACGAATAATAGCAACCAGTGTGAAAGTTATGGTCATTTCTACGTTCGGGCAACCTGGGCTTCACTCTAGGGCGTTGCTCCACCAGATCAAACAGCTAGGGCCTTAGAAGTCAACGCCCGAAGCATAAAATACAATATAAATATAACAGTTTTTCCATCGTATAGAACGAATAATAGCAACCAGTGTGAAAGTTAACGTCATTTCTACTTTCCGGGCAACCTAGGCTTCACCCTAGGGCATTGCTCCAACAGATCAAACAGCTAGGGCCTTAGAAGTCAACGCCCGAAGCATAAAATACAATATAAATATAACAGTTTTTCCATCGTATAGAACGAATAATAGCAACCAGTGTGAAAGTTAACGTCATTTCTACTTTCCGGGCAACCTAGGCTTCACCCTAGGGCGTTGCTCCAACAGATTGAATAGTTAGGGCCTTAGAAGTTAATGCCCGAAGCAAGAAATGCAATAAAAATACAACAGTTTTTCCATCGTATAAAAGGATTAATTGCAACCAGTTTGAAAGTGATGGTCATTTCTACGTTCCGGGCAACCTAGGCCTCACTCTAGGGCGTTGTTCCACCAGATTGAATAGTTAGGGCCTTAGAAGTCAACGCCGGAAGCATAAAATGCAATAAAAATACATCAGTTTTTACATCGTATAAAAGGATTAATTGCAAACAGTTTGAAAGTGATGGTCACTTCTACGTTCCGGACAACCTAGGCTTCACCCCAGGGCGTTGTTCCAACAGATTGAATAGTTAGGGCCTTAGAAGTCAACGCCAGAAGCATAAAATACAATATAAATACAACAGTTTTTCTATCATATAAAACGAGTAATTGCAACCAGTATGAAGGTTGTGGTCATTTCTACTTTCCGGGCAACCTAGGCTTCACTCTAGGGCGTTGCTCCAACAGATTCAATAGTTAGGGCCTTAGAAGTGAATGGCCGAAGCATAAAATGCAATAAAAATGCAACAGTTTTTCCATCGTATAAAAGGATTAGTTGCAACCAGCTTGAAAGTGATGGTCATTTCTACGTTCCGGGCAACCTAGGCTTCACTCTAGGGCGTTGCTCCACCAGATCGAATAGTTAGGGCCTTAGAAGTCAACGCCAGAATCATAAAATACAATGAAGATGCAACAGCTTTTCCATCGTATTAAACGAATAATTTCAATCAGTGTGAATGTTATGGTCATTTCTACATTCCGAGCAACCTAGGCTTCACTCTAGGGCGTTGATCCAACAGATTGAATAGTTAGGGCCTTAGCAGTCAACGCCCGAAGCATAAAATACAGTATAAATACAACAGTTTTTCCATCATATAACAGGAATAATTGCAACCAGTTTGAAAGTGATGGTCATTTCTACGTTCCGAGCAACCTAGGCCTCACTCTAGGGCGTTGTTCCACCAGATTGAATAGTTAGGGCCTTAGAAGTCAACGCCGGAAGCATAAAATGCAATAAAAATACATCAGTTTTTACATCGTATAAAAGGATTAATTGCAAACAGTTTGAAAGTGATGGTCACTTCTACGTTCCGGACAACCTAGGCTTCACCCCAGGGCGTTGTTCCAACAGATTGAATAGTTAGGGCCTTAGAAGTCAACGCCAGAAGCATAAAATACAATATAAATACAACAGTTTTTCCAACGTATAAAACGAATAATTGCAACCAGTATGAAAGATATGGTCATTTCTACGTTCCGGGCAACCTAGGCCTCACTCTAGGGCGTTGCTCCACCAGATTGAATAGTTAGGGCCTTAGAAGTCAACGCCGGAAGCATAAAATGCAATAAAAATACATCAGCTTTTCCATCGTATAAAACGAATAATAGCAACCAGTGTGAAAGTTATGGTCATTTCTACGTTCGGGCAACCTGGGCTTCACTCTAGGGCGTTGCTCCACCAGATCAAACAGCTAGGGCCTTAGAAGTCAACGCCCGAAGCATAAAATACAATATAAATACAACAGTTTTTCCAACGTATAAAACGAATAATTGCAACCAGTATGAAATTTATGGTCATTTCTACGTTCGGGGCAACCTAGGCTTCACTCTAGGGCGTTGCTCCACCAGATCAAACAGTTAGGGCCTCAGAAGTAAACGACCGAAGCATAAAATACAAAATAAATAGAACAGTTTTTCCATTGTATAAAACGAATAATAGCAACCAGTGTGAAAGTTATGGTCATTTCTACGTTCGGGCAACCTGGGCTTCGCTCTAGGGCGTTGCTACAACAGATCAAACAGCTAGGGCCTTAGAAGTCATCGCCCGAAGCATAAAATACAATATAAATATAACAGTTTTTCCATCGTATAGAACGAATAATAGCAACCAGTGTGAAAGTTAACGTCATTTTTACTTTACGGGCAACCTAGGCTTCACCCTAGGGCGTTGCTCCAACAGATTGAATAGTTAGGGCCTTAGAAGTTAATGCCCGAAGCATAAAATGCAATAAAAATACAACAGTTTTTCCATCGTATAAAAGGATTAATTGCAACCAGTTTGAAAGTGATGGTCATTTCTACGTTCCGGGCAACCTAGGCTTCACTCTAGGGCGTCGCTCTTACAGATTAAATAGTTAGGGCCTTAGAAGTTAATGCCCGAAGCATAAAATGCAATAAAAATACAACAGTTTTTCCATCGTATAAAAGGATTAATTGCAACCAGTTTGAAAGTGATGGTCATTTCTACGTTCCGGTCAACCTAGGCTTCACCATCTGGCGTTACTCCACCAGATCGAATAGTTTGGGCCTAAGAAGTGAACGCCAGAAGCATAAAATACAATATAAATACAACAGTTTTTCCATCATACAAAACGAATAATTGCAACCAGTGTGAAAGTTATGGTCATTTCTACGTTCCGGGCAACCTAGGCATCACCCCAGGTCGCTGTTCCACCAGATCGAATAGTTAGGGCGTAAGAAGTGAACGCCAGCAGCATAAAATACAATATAAATACAACAGATCTTCCATCATATAAAACGAATAATTGCAACCAGTATGAAAGTTATGGTCATTTCTACGTTCCGGGCAACCTAGGCTTCACTCTAGGGCGTTGCTCCACCAGATCGAATAGTTAGGGCCTTAGAAGTCAACACCAGAAGAATAAAATACAAAATAAATACAACAGCTTTTCCATCGTATAAAACGAATAATTGCAACCAGTGTGGAAGTTATGGTCATTTCTACGTTCCGGGCAACCTAGGCTTCACTCTAGGGCGTTGCTCGACCAGATTGAATAGTTAGGGCCTTAGCAGTCAACGCCCGAAGCATAAAATACAGTATAAATACAACAGTTTTTCCATCATATAACAGGAATAATTGCAACCAGTTTGAAAGTGATGGTCATTTCTACGTTCCGGGCAACCTAGGCTTCACTCTAGGGCGTTGCTCCACCAGATCGAATAGTTAGTGCCTCAGAAGTCAACGCCAGAAGCATAAAATACAATATAAATACAACAGTTTTTCCAACGTATAAAACGAATAATTGCAACCAGTATGAAAGTTATGGTCATTTCTACGTTCCGGGCAACCTAGGCCTCACTCTAGGGCGTTGCTCCACCAGATTGAATAGTTAGGGCCTTAGAAGTCAACGCCGGAAGCATAAAATGCAATAAAAATACATCAGCTTTTCCATCGTATAAAACGAATAATAGCAACCAGTGTGAAAGTTATGGTCATTTCTACGTTCGGGCAACCTGGGCTTCACTCTAGGGCGTTGCTCCACCAGATCAAACAGCTAGGGCCTTAGAAGTCAACGCCCGAAGCATAAAATACAATATAAATATAACAGTTTTTCCATCGTATAGAACGAATAATAGCAACCAGTGTGAAAGTTAACGTCATTTCTACTTTCCGGGCAACCTAGGCTTCACCCTAGGGCATTGCTCCAACAGATCAAACAGCTAGGGCCTTAGAAGTCAACGCCCGAAGCATAAAATACAATATAAATATAACAGTTTTTCCATCGTATAGAACGAATAATAGCAACCAGTGTGAAAGTTAACGTCATTTCTACTTTCCGGGCAACCTAGGCTTCACCCTAGGGCGTTGCTCCAACAGATTGAATAGTTAGGGCCTTAGAAGTTAATGCCCGAAGCAAGAAATGCAATAAAAATACAACAGTTTTTCCATCGTATAAAAGGATTAATTGCAACCAGTTTGAAAGTGATGGTCATTTCTACGTTCCGGGCAACCTAGGCCTCACTCTAGGGCGTTGTTCCACCAGATTGAATAGTTAGGGCCTTAGAAGTCAACGCCGGAAGCATAAAATGCAATAAAAATACATCAGTTTTTACATCGTATAAAAGGATTAATTGCAAACAGTTTGAAAGTGATGGTCACTTCTACGTTCCGGACAACCTAGGCTTCACCCCAGGGCGTTGTTCCAACAGATTGAATAGTTAGGGCCTTAGAAGTCAACGCCAGAAGCATAAAATACAATATAAATACAACAGTTTTTCTATCATATAAAACGAGTAATTGCAACCAGTATGAAGGTTGTGGTCATTTCTACTTTCCGGGCAACCTAGGCTTCACTCTAGGGCGTTGCTCCAACAGATTCAATAGTTAGGGCCTTAGAAGTGAATGGCCGAAGCATAAAATGCAATAAAAATGCAACAGTTTTTCCATCGTATAAAAGGATTAGTTGCAACCAGCTTGAAAGTGATGGTCATTTCTACGTTCCGGGCAACCTAGGCTTCACTCTAGGGCGTTGCTCCACCAGATCGAATAGTTAGGGCCTTAGAAGTCAACGCCAGAATCATAAAATACAATGAAGATGCAACAGCTTTTCCATCGTATTAAACGAATAATTTCAATCAGTGTGAATGTTATGGTCATTTCTACATTCCGAGCAACCTAGGCTTCACTCTAGGGCGTTGATCCAACAGATTGAATAGTTAGGGCCTTAGCAGTCAACGCCCGAAGCATAAAATACAGTATAAATACAACAGTTTTTCCATCATATAACAGGAATAATTGCAACCAGTTTGAAAGTGATGGTCATTTCTACGTTCCGAGCAACCTAGGCCTCACTCTAGGGCGTTGTTCCACCAGATTGAATAGTTAGGGCCTTAGAAGTCAACGCCGGAAGCATAAAATGCAATAAAAATACATCAGTTTTTACATCGTATAAAAGGATTAATTGCAAACAGTTTGAAAGTGATGGTCACTTCTACGTTCCGGACAACCTAGGCTTCACCCCAGGGCGTTGTTCCAACAGATTGAATAGTTAGGGCCTTAGAAGTCAACGCCAGAAGCATAAAATACAATATAAATACAACAGTTTTTCCAACGTATAAAACGAATAATTGCAACCAGTATGAAAGTTATGGTCATTTCTACGTTCCGGGCAACCTAGGCCTCACTCTAGGGCGTTGCTCCACCAGATTGAATAGTTAGGGCCTTAGAAGTCAACGCCGGAAGCATAAAATGCAATAAAAATACATCAGCTTTTCCATCGTATAAAACGAATAATAGCAACCAGTGTGAAAGTTATGGTCATTTCTACGTTCGGGCAACCTGGGCTTCACTCTAGGGCGTTGCTCCACCAGATCAAACAGCTAGGGCCTTAGAAGTCAACGCCCGAAGCATAAAATACAATATAAACATAACAGTTTTTCCATCGTATAGAACGAATAATAGCAACCAGTGTGAAAGTTAACGTCATTTCTACTTTCCGGGCAACCTAGGCTTCACCCTAGGGCATTGCTCCAACAGATTGAATAGTTAGGGCCTTAGAAGTCAACGCCCGATGCATAAGATACAAAATAAATACAACAGTTTTGCCATCGTGTAAAACGAATAATTGCTACCGGTGTGAAAATTATGGTCATTTCTACGTTCCGGTCAACCTAGGCTTCACGATAGGGCGTTACTCCAACAGATTGAATAGCTAGGGCCTTAGAAGTCAATGCCCGAAGCATAAAATGCAATAAAAATACAACAGTTTTTCCATCGTATAAAAGGATTAATTGCAACCAGTTTGAAAGTGATGGTCATTTCTACGTTCTGGGCAACCTAGGCTTCACTCTAGGGTGTTGCTCCACCAGATCGAATAGTTAGGGCCTTAGAAGTCAACGCCAGAATCATAAAATACAATGAAGATGCAACAGCTTTTCCATCGTATTAAACGAATATTTTCAACCAGTGTGAATGTTATGGTCATTTCTACATTCCGAGCAACCTAGGCTTCACTCTAGGGCGTTGATCCAACAGATTGAATAGTTAGGGCCGTAGCAGTCAACGCCCGAAGCATAAAATACAGTATAAATACAACAGTTTTTCCATCATATAACAGGAATAATTGCAACCAGTTTGAAAGTGATGGTCATTTCTACGTTCCGGGCAACCTAGGCTTCACTCTAGGGCGTTGCTCCACCAGATCGAATAGTTAGTGCCTCAGAAGTCAACGCCAGAAGCATAAAATACAATATAAATACAACAGTTTTTCCAACGTATAAAACGAATAATTGCAACCAGTATGAAATTTATGGTCATTTCTACGTTCGGGGCAACCTAGGCTTCACTCTATGACGTTCTTCCACTACATCGAATAGCAACGGCCACAGAAGTCAACGCCTGAAGCATAAAATACAATAAAGATACAACAGTCTTTCCGTCCTATAACAGGAATGATTGCAACCCGTGTGAAAGTGATGGTCATTTGGACGTTCCAGGCAACCTAATCTTCACTCTAGGGCGTTGTTCCACCAGATCGAATTGTTAGGGCCTAAGAAGTCAACGCCAGAAGCATAAGATACAATATAAAGGTAACAGTTTTTCCAACGTATAGAACGAATAATAGCAACCAGTGTGAAAGTTATGGTCACTTCTACGTTCCGGGCAACCTAGGCTTCACTCTAGGGCGTTGCTCCACCAGATCAAACAGTTAGGGCCTCAGAAGTCAACGACCGAAGCATAAAATACAAAATAAATAGAACAGTTTTTCCATTGTATAAAACGAATAATAGCAACCAGTGTGAAAGTTATGGTCATTTCTACGTTCGGGCAACCTGGGCTTCGCTCTAGGGCGTTGCTACAACAGATCAAACAGCTAGGGCCTTAGAAGTCATCGCCCGAAGCATAAAATACAATATAAATATAACAGTTTTTCCATCGTATAGAACGAATAATAGCAACCAGTGTGAAAGTTAACGTCATTTCTACTTTACGGGCAACCTAGGCTTCACCCTAGGGCGTTGCTCCAACAGATTGAATAGTTAGGGCCTTAGAAGTTAATGCCCGAAGCATAAAATGCAATAAAAATACAACAGTTTTTCCATCGTATAAAAGGATTAATTGCAACCAGTTTGAAAGTGATGGTCATTTCTACGTTCCGGGCAACCTAGGCTTCACTCTAGGGCGTCGCTCTTACAGATTAAATAGTTAGGGCCTTAGAAGTTAATGCCCGAAGCATAAAATGCAATAAAAATACAACAGTTTTTCCATCGTATAAAAGGATTAATTGCAACCAGTTTGAAAGTGATGGTCATTTCTACGTTCCGGTCAACCTAGGCTTCACCATCTGGCGTTACTCCACCAGATCGAATAGTTTGGGCCTAAGAAGTGAACGCCAGAAGCATAAAATACAATATAAATACAACAGTTTTTCCATCATACAAAACGAATAATTGCAACCAGTGTGAAAGTTATGGTCATTTCTACGTTCCGGGCAACCTAGGCATCACCCCAGGTCGCTGTTCCACCAGATCGAATAGTTAGGGCGTAAGAAGTGAACGCCAGCAGCATAAAATACAATATAAATACAACAGATCTTCCATCATATAAAACGAATAATTGCAACCAGTATGAAAGTTATGGTCATTTCTACGTTCCGGGCAACCCAGGCTTCACTCTATGGCGTTCTTCCACCACATCGAATAGCTACGGCCACAGAAGTCAACGCCAGGAGCATAAAATACAATATAAACACAACAGTTTTTCCATCGTATAAAACGAATAATTGCTACCAGTTTGGAAGTGATGGTCATTTCTAAGTTCCGGGCAACCTAGGCCTCACCCTAGGGCGTTGTTCCACCAGATTGAATAGTTAGGGCCTAAGAAATTAACGCCAGAAGCATAAAATACAATATAAATATAACAGTTTTTCCATCGTATAAAAGGATTAATTGCAACCAGTTTGAAAGTGATGGTCACTTCTACGTTCCGGGCAACCTAGGCTTCACTCTAGGGCGTTGCTCCACCAGATCGAATAGTTAGGGCCTAAGAAGTCAGCGCCAGAAGCATAAAATACAATATAAATACAACAGTTTTTCCATCGTATAAAAGGATTAATTGCAACCAGTTTGAAAGTGATGGTCATTTCTATGTTCCGGGCAACCTAGGCTTCACCCTAGGGCGTTGTTCCACCAGATTGAATAGTTAGGGCCTAAGAAATTAACGCCAGAAGCATAAAATACAATATAAATATAACAGTTTTTCCATCGTATAAAAGGATTAATTGCAACCAGTTTGAAAGTGATGGTCACTTCTACGTTCCGGGCAACCTAGGCTTCACTCTAGGGCGTTGCTCCACCAGATCGAATAGTTAGGGCCTAAGAAGTCAGCGCCAGAAGCATAAAATACAATATAAATACAACAGTTTTTCCATCGTATAAAAGGATTAATTGCAACCAGTTTGAAAGTGATGGTCATTTCTATGTTCCGGGCAACCTAGGCTTCACCTTAGGGCGTTGTTCCACCTGATGGAATAGTTAGGGCATAAGATGTCAACGCCAGAATCATAAAATACGGTATAAATACAACAGCTTTTCCATCGTATAAAACGAATAATAGCAACCAGTGTGAAAGTTATGGGCATTTCTACGTTCCGGGCAACCTAGGCTTCACTCTACGGCGTTGTTCCACCAGATCGAATAGTTAGGGCCTAAGAAGTCAGCGCCAGAAGCATAAAATACAATATAAATATAACAGTTCTTCCATCGTATAAAACGAATAATAGCAACCAGTGTGAAAGTTATGGTCATTTCTACGTTCCGGGCAACCTAGGCTTCACCCTAGGGCGTTGCTCCAACAGATCGAATAGTTAGTGCCTTAGAAGTCAGCGGCCGAAGCATAAAATACAAAATAAATAGAACTGTTTTTCCATCGTATAAAACGACTAATTGCTACCGGTGTGAAAGTTATTTCCATTTCTACGTTCCGGGCAACGTAGGCTTCACCCTAGGTCGTTGTTCCACCAAATGGAATAGTTAGGGCATAAGAAGCCAACGCCAGAAGCATAAAAGACGATATAAGTACAACAGTTTTTCTATCATATAAAACGAGTAATTGCAACCAGGATGAAAGTTGTGGTCATTTCTACTTTCAGGGCAACCTAGGCTACACCCTAGGGCGTTGCTTCAACAGATTGAATAGTTAGGGCCTTAGAAGTCAATGGCCGAAGCGTAAAATGCAATAAAAATACAACAGTTTTTCCGTCCTATAACAGGAATAATTGCTACCAGTATGAAGGTTATGGTCATTTCTACGTTCCGGGCAACCCAGGCTTCACCATAGGGCGTTATTCCACCAGACCGAATAGTTAGGGCCTAAGAAGTCAACGCCCGAAGCATAAAATACAAAATAAATAGAACAGTTTTTCCATGGTATAAAACGAACACTTGCTACCAGTCTAAAAGTTATGGTCATTTCTACGTTCCGGGCAACCTAGGCTTCACCCTAGGGAGTTGTTCCACCAGATCGAATAGTTAGGGCCTAAGAAGTGAACGCCAGAAGCATAAAATACAATATAAATATAACAGTTTTTCCATCGTATAAAACTAATAATAGCAACCAGTGTGAAAGTTATGGTCATTTCTACGTTCCGAGCAACCTAGGCTTCACCACAGGTAGTTGTTCCACCAGATCGAATAGTTAGGGCCTAAGAAGTGAACGCCAGCAGCATAAAATACAATATAAATACAACAGTTCTTCCATCATATAAAACGGATAATTGCAACCAGTATGAAGGTTATGGTCATTTCTACGTTCCTGGCAACCCAGGCTTCACTGTATGGCGTTGTTCCACCACATCGAATAGCTACGGCCTCAGAAGTCAACGCCTGAAGCATAGAATACAATAAAAATACAACAGTCTTTCCATCCTATAACTGGAATAATTGCAACCCGTGTGAAAGTGATGGTCATTTGTACGTTCCAGGCAACCTAGGCTTCACTCTAGGGCGTTGTTCCACCAGATCGAATTGTTAGGGCCTAAGAAGTCAACGCCAGAAGCATAAGATACAATATAAATATAACAGTTTTTCCATCGTATAGAACGAATAATAGCAACCAGTGTGAAAGTTATGGTCATTTCTACTTTCCGGGCAACCTGGGCTTCACGCCTAGGGCGTTGCTCCACCAGATCAAACAGTTAGGGCCTTAGAAGTCAACGCCCGAAGCATAAAATACAAAATAAGTAGAACAGTTTTTCCAGTGTATAAAACGAACAATTGCTGCCAGTGTAAAAGTTATTGTCATTTCTACGTTCCCGGCAACCTAGGCTTCACCCTAGGGCGTTGTTCCACCAGATCGAATAGTTAGGGCCTAAGAAGTGAACGCCAGAAGCATAAAATACCATATAAATACAACAGTTTTTCCATCATATAAAACGAATAATTGCATCCAGTATGAATGTTATGGTCATTTCTACGTTCAGGGCAACCCAGGCTTCACCATAGGGCGTTATTCCACCAGATCGAATAGTTAGGGCCTAAGAACTCAACGCCCGAAGCATAAAATACAAAATAAATAGAACAGTTTTTCCATGGTATAAAACGAACACATGCTACCAGTGTAAAAGTTATGGTCATTTCTACGTTCCGGGCAACCTAGGCTTCACTCTAGGGCGCTGCTCCAGCAGATCAAACAGTTAGTTCATTAGAAGTCATCGCCCGAAGCATAAAATACAAAAAAATAGAACAGTTTTTCCACCGTATAAAACGAATAATAGCAACCAGTGTGAAAGTTATGGTCATTTCTACGTTCCGGCAACCTAGGCTTCACCCCAGGTCGCTGTTCCACCAGATCGAATAGTCAGGGCCTAAGAAGTGAACGCCAGCAGCATAAAATACAATATAAATACAACAGCTCTTCCATCATATAAAACGAATAATTGCAACCAGTATGAAAGTTATGGTCATTTCTACGTTCCGGGCAACCCAGGCTTCACTCTATGGCGTTCTTCCACCTCATCGAATAGCTACGGCCACAGAAGTCAACGCCAGGAGCATAAAATACAATATAACCACAACAGTTTTTCCATCGTATAAAACGAATAATTGCTGCCAGTTTGGAAGTGATGTACATTTCTAAGTTCCGGGCAACCTAGGCCTCACCCTAGGGCGTTGTTCCACCAGATTGAATAGTTAGGGCCTAAGAAATCAACGCCAGAAGCATAAAATACAATATAAATACAACAGTTTTTCCATCATATAAAACGAGTAATTGCATCCAGTATGGAAGTAATGGGCATTTCTACGTTCCGGGCAACCTAGGCTTCACTCTAGGGCGTTGCTCCACCACATCGAATAGCTACGGCCTTAGAAGTCAACGCCAGAAGCATAAAATACAGTATAAATACAACAGTTTTTCCATTGTATAGCATGACCAATTGCAACCAGTGCGAAAGTAACGATCATTTCGACGTTTCGGGCATCCTAGACTTAACTCTGAGGCGTTGCTCCACCAGATCGGAGAGTGAGGGTCTAAGAAGTCAACACCGGAAGCATAAAATACAATATAAAAACAACAGCTTTTCCATCGTAGAAAACGAATAATTGCAACCTGCGTGAAGGTTATGGTCATATCTAAGTTCCGGGCAACCTAGGCTTCACCCTAGGGCGTCGCTCCAACAGATTCAATAGTTAGGGCCTTAGAAGTCAACGCCCGACGCATAAAATGCAATAAAAATGCAACAGTTTTTCCATCGTATAAAAGGATTAATTGCAACCAGTTTGAAAGTGATGGTCATTTCTATGTTCCGGGCAACCTAGGCTTCACCTTAGGGCGTTGTTCCACCTGATGGAATAGTTAGGGCATAAGATGTCAACGCCAGAATCACAAAATACGGTATAAATACAACAGCTTTTCCATCGTATAAAACGAATAATAGCAACCAGTGTGAAAGTTATGGGCATTTCTACGTTCCGGGCAACCTAGGCTTCACTCTACGGCGTTGTTCCACCAGATCGAATAGTTAGGGCCTAAGAAGTCAGCGCCAGAAGCATAAAATACAATATAAATATAACAGTTTTTCCATCGTATAAAACGAATAATAGCAACCAGTGTGAAAGTTATGGTCATTTCTACGTTCCGGGCAACCTAGGCTTCACCCTAGGGCGTTGCTCCAACAGATCGAATAGTTAGTGCCTTAGAAGTCAGCGGCCGAAGCATAAAATACAAAATAAATAGAACTGTTTTTCCATCGTATAAAACGACTAATTGCTACCGGTGTGAAAGTTATTTCCATTTCTACGTTCCGGGCAACGTAGGCTTCACCCTAGGTCGTTGTTCCACCAAATGGAATAGTTAGGGCATAAGAAGCCAACGCCAGAAGCATAAAAGACGATATAAGTACAACAGTTTTTCTATCATATAAAACGAGTAATTGCAACCAGTATGAAAGTTGTGGTCATTTCTACTTTCAGGGCAACCTAGGCTACACCCTAGGGCGTTGCTTCAACAGATTGAATAGTTAGGGCCTTAGAAGTCAATGGCCGAAGCGTAAAATGCAATAAAAATACAACAGTTTTTCCATCGTATAAAAGGATTAATTGCAACCAGCTTGAAAGTGATGGTCATTTCTACGTTCCGGGCAACCTAGGCTTCACTCTAGGGCGTTGCTCCACCAGATCGAATAGTTAGGGCCTTAGAAGTCAACGCCAGAATCATAAAATACAATGAAGGTGCAACAGCTTTTCCATCGTATTAAACGAATAATTTCAACCAGTGTGAATGTTATGGTCATTTCTACATTCCGAGCAACCTAGGCTTCACTCTAGGGCGTTGATCCAACAGATTGAATAGTTAGGGCCTTAGCAGTCAACGCCCGAAGCAGAAAATACAATATAAATACAACAGTTTTTCCATCATATAACAGGAATAATTGCAACCAGTTTGAAAGTGATGGTCATTTCTACGTTCCGGGCAACCTAGGCTTCACTCTAGGGCGTTGCTCCACCAGATCGAATAGTTAGTGCCTCAGAAGTCAACGCCAGAAGCATAAAATACAATATAAATACAACAGTTTTTCCGACGGATAAAACGAATAATTGCAACCAGTATGAAAGTTATGGTCATTTCTACGTTTCGGGCAACCTAGGCTTCACTCTATGGCGTTCTTCCACTACATCGAATAGCAACGGCCTCAGAAGTCAACGCCTGAAGCATAAAATACAATACAAATACAACAGTCTTTCCGTCCTATAACAGGAATAATTGCTACCAGTATGAAGGTTATGGTCATTTCTACGTTCCGGGCAACCTAGGCTTCACCCTAGGGCGTTGTTCCACCAGATCGAATAGTTAGGGCCTAAGAAGTGAACGCCAGAAGCATAAAATACAATATAAATATAACAGTTTTTCCATCGTATAAAACTAATAATAGCAACCAGTGTGAAAGTTATGGTCATTTCTACGTTCCGAGCAACCTAGGCTTCACCACAGGTAGTTGTTCCACCAGATCGAATAGTTAGGGCCTAAGAAGTGAACGCCAGCAGCATAAAATACAATATAAATACAACAGTTCTTCCATCATATAAAACGGATAATTGCAATCAGTATGAAGGTTATGGTCATTTCTACGTTCCTGGCAACCCAGGCTTCACTGTATGGCGTTGTTCCACCACATCGAATAGCTACGGCCTCAGAAGTCAACGCCTGAAGCATAGAATACAATAAAAATACAACAGTCTTTCCATCCTATAACTGGAATAATTGCAACCCGTGTGAAAGTGATGGTCATTTGTACGTTCCAGGCAACCTAGGCTTCACTCTAGGGCGTTGTTCCACCAGATCGAATTGTTAGGGCCTAAGAAGTCAACGCCAGAAGCATAAGATACAATATAAATATAACAGTTTTTCCATCGTATAGAACGAATAATAGCAACCAGTGTGAAAGTTATGGTCATTTCTACTTTCCGGGCAACCTAGGCTTCACGCCTAGGGCGTTGCTCCACCAGATCAAACAGTTAGGGCCTTAGAAGTCAACGCCCGAAGCATAAAATACAAAATAAGTAGAACAGTTTTTCCAGTGTATAAAACGAACAATTGCTGCCAGTGTAAAAGTTATTGTCATTTCTACGTTCCCGGCAACCTAGGCTTCACCCTAGGGCGTTGTTCCACCAGATCGAATAGTTAGGGCCTAAGAAGTGAACGCCAGAAGCATAAAATACCATATAAATACAACAGTTTTTCCATCATATAAAACGAATAATTGCATCCAGTATGAATGTTATGGTCATTTCTACGTTCAGGGCAACCCAGGCTTCACCATAGGGCGTTATTCCACCAGATCGAATAGTTAGGGCCTAAGAACTCAACGCCCGAAGCATAAAATACAAAATAAATAGAACAGTTTTTCCATGGTATAAAACGAACACATGCTACCAGTGTAAAAGTTATGGTCATTTCTACGTTCCGGGCAACCTAGGCTTCACTCTCGGGCGTTGATCCAACAGATTGAATAGTTAGGGCCTTAGCAGTCAACGCCCGAAGCATAAAATACAATATAAATACAACAGTCTTTCCATCATATAACAGGAATAATAGCAACCAGTTTGAAAGTGATTATCATTTCTACGTTCCGGGCAACCTAGGCTTCACTCTAGAGCTTTGCTCCACCAGATCGAATAGTTAGTGCCTTAGAAGTCAACGCCAGAAGCATAAAATACAATATAAATACAACAGCTCTTCCATCATATAAAACGAATAATTGCAACCAGTATGAAAGTTATGGTCATTTCTACGTTCCGGGCGACCTAGGCTTCACTCTATGGCGTTCTTCCACCACATCCAATAGCTGCGGCCTCAGAAGTCAACGCCTGAAGCATAAAATACAATAAAAATACAACGGTCTTTCCATCCTATAACAGGAATAATTGCAACCCTTGTGAAAGTGATGGTCATTTGTACGTTCCAGGCAACCTAGGCATCACTCTAGGGCGTTGTTCCACCAGATCAAATTGTTAGGGCCTAAGAAGTCAACGCCAGAAGCATAAGATACAATATAAATATAACAGTTTTTCCATCGTATAGAACGAATAATAGCAACCAGTGTGAAAGTTATGGTCATTTCTACTTTCCGGGCAACCTAGGCTTCAAGCCTAGGGCGTTGCTCCACCAGATCAAACAGTTAGGGCCTTGGAAGTCAACGCCCGAAGCATAAAATACAAAATAAATAGAACAGTTTTTCCATGATATAAAACGAACAATTGCTACCAGTGTAAAAGTTATGGTCATTTCTACGTTCCGGGCAACCTAGGCTTCACCCTAGGGCGTTGTTCCACCAGATCGAATAGTTAGGGCCTAAGAAGTGAATGCCAGAAGCATAAAATACAATATAAATACAACAGTTTTTCCATCATATAAAGCGAGTAATTGCAACCAGTATGAATGTTGTGGTCATTTCTACGTTCCGGGCAACCTAGGCTTCACTCTAGAGCGTTGCTCCACCAGATCGAATAGTTAGTGACTTAGAAGTCAACGCCAGAAGCATAAAATACAATATAAATACAACAGTTTTTCCATCGTATAAAACGAATAATTGCTACCAGTATGGAAGTGATGGTCATTTCTACGTTCCGGGCAACCTAGGCCTCACTCTAGGGCATTGTTCCACCAGATTGAATAGTTAGGGCCTTAGAAGTCAACGCCAGAATCATAAAATACAATAAAGATGCAACAGCTTTTCCATCGTATTAAAAGAATAATTTCAACCAGTGTGAATGTTATGGTCATTTCTACATTCCGAGCAACCTAGGCTTCACTCTAGGGCGTTGATCCAACAGATTGACTAGTTAGGGCCTTAGCACTCAACGCCCGAAGCATAAAATACAATATAAATGCAACAGTCTTTCCATCATATAACAGGAGTAATAGCAACCAGTTTGAAAGTGATTATCATTTCTACGTTCCGGGCAACCTAGGCTTCACTCTAGAGCGTTGCTCCACCAGATCGAATAGTTAGTGCCTTAGAAGTCAACGCCAGAAGCATAAAATACAATATAAATACAACAGTTTTTCCATCGTATAAAACGAATAATTGCAACCAGTATGAAAGTTATGGTCATTTCAAAGTTCCGGGCAACCTAGGCTTCACTCTATGGCGTTCTTCCACTACATCGAAAAGCAACGGCCTCAGAAGTCAACGCCTGAAGCATAAAATACAATAAAAATACAACAGTCTTTCCGTCCTATAACAGGAATAATTGCAACCAGTACGAAAGTTATGGTCATTTCAAAGTTCCGGGCAACCTAGGCTTCACTCTATGGCGTTCTTCCACTACATCGAAAAGCAACGGCCTCAGAAGTCAACGCCTGAAGCATAAAATACAATAAAAATACAACAGTCTTTCCGTCCTATAACAGGAATAATTGCAACCCGTGTGAAAGTGATGGTCATTTCTACGTCCCGGGCAACCTAGGCTTCACGCCTAGGGCGTTGCTCCACCAGATCAAACAGTTAGGGCCTTAGAAGTCAACGCCCGAAGCATAAAATACAAAATAAATAGAACAGTTTTTTCATGGTATAAAACGAACAATTGCTACCAGTGTACAAGTTATGGTCATTTCTACGTTCCGGGCAAACCAGGCTTCACTCTATGGCGTTCTTCCACCACATCGAATAGCTACGGCCTCAGAAGTCAACGGCTGAAGCATAAAATACAATAAAAATACAACAGTCTTTCCATCCTATAACAGGAATAATTGCAACCAGTTTGAAAGTGATGGTCATTTCTACGTTCCGGGGAACCTAGGCTTCACTCTAGGGCGTTGCTCCACCAGATCGAATAGTTAGTGCCTTAGAAGTCAACGCCAGAAGCATAAAATACAATATAAACACAACAGTTTTTCCATCGTATAAAACGAATAATTGCTACCAGTATGGAAGTGATGGTCATTTCAAAGTTCCGGGCAACCTAGGCTTCACTCTATGGCGTTCTTCCACTACATCGAAAAGCAACGGCCTCGGAAGTCAACGCCTGAAGCATAAAATACAATAAAAATACAACAGTCTTTCCGTCCTATAACAGGAATAATTGCACCCCTTGTGAAAGTGATGGTCATTTGTACGTTCCAGGCAACCTAGGCATCACTCTAGGGCGTTGTTCCACCAGATCGAATTGTTAGGGCCTAAGAAGTCAACGCCAGAAGCATAAGATACAATGTAAATATAACAGTTTTTCCATCGTATAGAACGAATAATAGCAACCAGTGTGAAAGTTATGGTCATTTCTACTTTCCGGGCAACCTAGGCTTCACGCCTAGGGCGTTGCTCCACCAGATCAAACAGTTAGGGCCTTGGAAGTCAACGCCCGAAGCATAAAATACAAAATAAATAGAACAGTTTTTCCATGGTATAAAACAAAGAATTGCTACCAGTGTAAAAGTTATGGTCATTTCTACGTTCCGGGCAACCTAGGCTTCACCCTAGGGCGTTGTTCCACCAGATCGAATAGTTAGGGCCTAAGAAGTGAACGCCAGAAGCATAAAATACAATATAAATACAACAGTTTTTCCATCATATAAAACGAGTAATTGCAACCAGTAAGAATGTTGTGGTCATTTCTACGTTCCGGGCAACCTAGGCTTCACTCTAGAGCGTTGCTCCACCAGATCGAATAGTTAGTGACTTAGAAGTCAGCGCCAGAAGCATAAAATACAATAAAAATACAACAGTTTTTCCGTCATATAAAACGAATAATTGCAACCAGTATGAAAGTTATGGGCATTTCTACATTCCGGGCAACACAGGCTTCACTCTATGGCGTTCTTCCACCACATCGAATAGCTACGGCCTCAGAAGTCAACGCCTGAAGCATAAAATACAATAAAAATGCAACAGTCTTTCCATCCTATAACAGGAATAATTGCAACCAGTTTGAAAGTGATGGTCATTTCTACGTTCCGGGCAACCTAGGCCTCACTCTAGGGCGTTGTTCCACCAGATTGAATAGTTAGGGCCTTAGAAGTCAACGCCAGAATCATAAAATACAATAAAGATGCAACAGCTTTTCCACCGTATTAAACGAATAATTTCAACCAGTGTGAATGTTATGGTCATTTCTACATTCCGAGCAACCTGGGCTTCACTCTAGGGCGTTGATCCAACAGATTGAATAGTTAGGGCCTTAGCAGTCAACGTCCGAAGCATAAAATAGAATATAAACACAACAGTCTTTCCACCATATAACAGGAATAATAGCAACCAGTTTGAAAGTGATTATCATTTCTACGTTCCGGTTAACCTAGGCTTCACTCTAGGGCGTTGTTCCACCAGATCGAACACTTAGGGCCTAAGAAGGCACCGCCAGAAGCATGAAATACAATATAAATATAACAGTTTTTCCATCGTATAAAACGAATAATAGCAATGAGTGTGAAAGTTATGGTCAATTCTAAGTTCCGGGCAACCTAGGCTTCACCCTAGGGCGTCGCTCCAACAGATTGAATAGTTAGGGCCTTAGAAGTAAACGCCCGACGCATAGAATGCAATAAAAATGCAACAGTCTTTCCATCGTATAAAAGGATTAATTGCAACCAGTTTGAAAGTGATGGTCATTTCTACGTTCCGGTCAACCTAGGCTTCACCCTAGGGCGTGGTTCCACCAGATGGAATAGTTAGGTCATAAGAAGTCAACGCCAGAAGCATAAAATACGGTATAAATACAACAGTTTTTCCATCGCATAAACCGAATAATAGCAACCAGTCTGAACTTTATGGGCATTTCTACGTTCCGGGCAACCTAGGCTTCACCACAGGGCGTTGTTCCACCAGATCGAATAGTTAGGGCCTAAGAAGTGATCGCCAGCAGCATAAAATACAATGTAAATACAACAGTTTTTCCATCATATAAAGCGAATAATTGCAACCAGTATGAAAGTTATGGTCAATTCTAAGTTCCGGGCAACCTAGGCTTCACCCTAGGGCGTCGCTCCAACAGATTGAATAGTTAGGGCCTTAGAAGTCAACGCCCGACGCATAGAATGCAATAAAAATGCAACAGTTTTTCCATCGTATAAAAGGATTAATTGCAACCAGATTGAAAGTGATGGTCATTTCTACGTTCCGGTCAACCTAGGCTTCACCCTAGGGCGTGGTTCCACCAGATGGAATAGTTAGGGCATAAGAAGTCAACGCCAGAAGCATAAAATACGGTATAAATACAACAGTTTTTCCATCGCATAAAACGAATAATAGCAACCAGTCTGAACGTTATGGGCATTTCTACGTTCCGGGCAACCTAGGCTTCACCACAGGGCGTTGTTCCCCCAGATCGAATACTTAGGGCCTAAGAAGTGATCGCCAGCAGCATAAAATACAATGTAAATACAACAGTTTTTCCATCATATAAAACGAATAATTGCAACCAGTATGAAAGTTATGGTCATTTCTACTTTCCGGGCAACCTAGGCTACACCCTAGTGCGTTGCTCTAACAGATTGAATAGTTAGGGCCTTAGAAGTCAATGCCGGAAGCATAAAATGCAATAAAAATACAACAGTTTTTCCATCATATAACAGGAATAATTGCAACCAGTTTGAAAGTGATGGTCATTTCTACGTTCCGGGAAACCTCGGCTTCACTCTAGGGTGTTGCTCCGCCAGATCGAATAGTTAGTGCATTAGAAGTCAACGCCAGAAGCATAAAATACAATTTAAATATAACAGTTTTTCCATCGTATAGAACGAATAATAGCATCCAGTGTGAAAGTTATGGTCATTTCTACGTTCCGGGCAACCTAGGCTTCACTCTAGGGCGTTGCTCCACCAGATCGAATAGTTAGGGCCTAAGAAGTCAGCGCCAGAAGCATAAAATACAACATAAATATAACGGTTTTTCCATCGTATAAAACGAATAATAGCAACCAGTGTGAAAGTTATGGTCATTTCTACGTTCCGGGCAACCTAGGCTTCACCCTAGGGCGTTGCTCCAACAGATCGAATAGTTAGAGCCTTAGAAGTCAACGGCTGAAGCATAAAATACAAAATAAATAGAACTGTTTTTCCATCGTATAAAACGAATAATTGCTACCGGTGTGAAAGTTATTTCCATTTCTACGTTCCGGGCAACCTAGGCTTCACCCTAGGGCGTTGTTCCACCAGATGGAATAGTTAGGGCATAAGAAGTCAACGCCAGAAGCATAAAAGACGATATAAGTACAACAGTTTTTCCATCGTATAAAATGTATAATTGCAAACATTGCGAAAGTAATGGTCATTTCTACGTTCCGGGCAACCTAGGCGTCACTCTAGTGCGTTGCTCCACCACATCTAATAGCTACGGCCTTAGACGTCAACGACAGAAGCATAAAATACAATATAAATACAACAGTTTTTCCATCATATAAAACGAATAATTGCAACCAGTATGAAAGCTATGGTCATTTCTACTTTACGGGCAACCTAGGCTACACCCTAGGGCGTTGCTCCTACAGATTGAATAGTTAGGGCCTTAGAAGTAAATGCCCGAAGCATAAAATGCAATAAAAATACAACAGCTTTTCCATCATATAACAGGAGTATTTGCAACCAGTTTGAAAGTGATGGTAATTGCTACGTTCCGGGCAACTTAGGCTTCACTCTAGGGCGCTGCTCCACCAGATCGAATAGTTAGTGCCTTAGAAGTCAATGCCAGAAGCATAAAATACAATACAAATACAACAGTTTTTCTATCGTATAAAACGAATAATTGCAACCAGTATGAAAAATAACGTCATTTCTACTTTCCGGGCAACCTAGGCATCACCTAGGGCGTTGCTCCAACAGATTGGATAGTTAGGGCCTTAGAAGTCAACGCCGGAAGCATAAAATGCAATAAAAATACAACAGTTTTTCCATCGTCTAAAAGGATTAATTGCAACCAGTTTGAAAGTGATAGCCATTTCTACGTTCCGGGCAACCTAGGCTTCACTCTAGGGCGTTGCTCCACCAGATCGAATAACTAGGGCCTTAGAAGTCAACGCCAGAAGCATAAAATACAATATAAATACAACACTTTTTCCATCGCATAAAACGAATAATTGCAACCAGTATGAAAGTTATGGTCATTTCTACTTTCCGGGCAACCTAGGCTTCACCCTAGGGCGTTGCTTCAAAAGATTGAATATTTAGGGCCTTAGAAGTCAACGCCCGAAGCATAAAATACAAAATAAATAAAACAGTTTTTCCATCGTATAAAAAGAATAATTGCTACGGGTGTGAAAGTTATGGTCATTTCTACGTTCCGGGCAACCTAGGCTACACTCTAGGGCGTTGATCCACCAGAGAGAATAGTTAGGGCCTTAGAAGTCAACGGACGAAGCATAAAATACAAAATAAATAGAACTGTTTTTCCATCGTATAAAAAGAATAATTGCTACGGGTGTGAAAGTTATGGTCATTTCTACGTTCCGGGCAACCTAGGCTACACTCTAGGGCGTTGATCCACCAGAGAGAATAGTTAGGGCCTTAGAAGTCAACGCCAGAAGCATAAAATTGAATAAAGATGCAACAGTTTTTCCATCGTATAGCAGGAATAATTGCAAACAGTGTGAAAGTACTGGTCATTTCTACGTTCCGGGTAACCTAGGCTTCACTCTAGGGCGTTGTTCCACCAGATCGAACAGATAGGGCATAAGAAGGCAACGCCAGAAGCATAAAATTCAATATAAATATAACAGTTTTTCCATCGTATAAAACGAATAATAGCAACCAGTGTGAAAGTTATGGTCATTTCTACGTTCCGGGCAACCTAGGCTTCACCCCAGGTCGTTGTTCCACCAGATCGAATAGTTAGGGCCTAAGAAGTGAACGCCAGCAGCATAAAATGCAATATAAATACAACAGTTTTTCCAGCATATAAAACGAATAATTGCAACCAGTATGAAAGTTATGGTCATTTCTACTTTCCGGGCAACCTATGCTACACCATAGGGCGTTGCTCCAGCAGTTTGAATAGTTAGGGCCTTAGAAGTCAATGCCCGAAGCATAAAATGCAATAAAAATACAACAGTTTTTCCATCATATAACAGGAATAATTGCAACCAGTTTGAAAGTGATGGTCATTTCTACGTTCCGGGAAACCTCGGCTTCACTCTAGGGCGTTGCTCCGCCAGATCGAATAGCTACGGCCTTAGACGTCAACGACAGAAGCATAAAATACAATATAAATACAACAGTTTTTCCATCATATAAAACGAATAATTGCAACCAGTATGAAAGCTATGGTCATTTCTACTTTACGGGCAACCTAGGCTACACCCTAGGGCGTTGCTCCTACAGATTGAATAGTTAGGGCCTTAGAAGTAAATGCCCGAAGCATAAAATGCAATAAAAATACAACAGCTTTTCCATCATATAACAGGAGTATTTGCAACCAGTTTGAAAGTGATGGTAATTGCTACGTTCCGGGCAACTTAGGCTTCACTCTAGGGCGCTGCTCCACCAGATCGAATAGTTAGTGCCTTAGAATTCAATGCCAGAAGCATAAAATACAATATAAATACAACAGTTTTTCCATCGTATAAAACGAATAATTGCAACCAGTATGAAAAATAACGTCATTTCTACTTTCCGGGCAACCTAGGCATCACCTAGGGCGTTGCTCCAACAGATTGAATAGTTAGGGCCTTAGAAGTCAACGCCGGAAGCATAAAATGCAATAAAAATACAACAGTCTTTCCATCGTATAAAAGGATTAATTGCAACCAGTTTGAAAGTGATAGCCATTTCTACGCTCCGGGCAACCTAGGTTTCACTCTAGGGCGTTGCTCCACCAGATCGAATAACTAGGGCCTTAGAAGTCAACGCCTGAAGCATAAAATACAATAAAAATACAACAGTCTTTCCATCCTATAACAGGAATAATTGCAACCAGTTTGAAAGTGATGGTCATTTCTACGTTCCGGGGAACCTAGGCTTCACTCTAGGGCGTTGCTCCACCAGATCGAATAGTTAGTGCCTTAGAAGTCAACGCCAGAAGCATAAAATTCAATATAAATATAACAGTTTTTCCATCGTATAAAACGAATAATAGCAACCAGTGTGAAAGTTATGGTCATTTCTACGTTCCGGGCAACCTAGGCTTCACCCCAGGTCGTTGTTCCACCAGATCGAATAGTTAGGGCCTAAGAAGTGAACGCCAGAAGCATAAAATACAATATAAATACAACAGCTCTTCCATCATATAAAACGAATAATTGCAACCAGTATGGAAGTGATGGTCATTTCTACGTTCCGGGCAACCTAGGCCTCACTCTAGGGCGTTGTTCCACCAGATTGAATAGTTAGGGCCTTAGAAGTCAGGGCCAGAATCATAAAATACAATAAAGATACAACAGCTTTTCCATCGTATTAAATGAATAATTTCAACCAGTGTGAATGTTATGGTCATTTCTACATTCCGAGCAACCTAGGCTTCACTCTAGGGCGTTGATCCAACAGATTGAATAGTTAGGGCCTTAGCAGTCAACGCCCGAAGCATAAAATACAATATAAATACAACAGCTCTTCCATCATATAAAACGAATAATTGCAACCAGTACGAAAGTTATGGTCATTTCTACGTTCCGGGCGACCTAGGCTTCACTCTATGGCGTTCTTCCACCACATCGAGTAGCTGCGGCCTCAGAAGTCAACGCCTGAAGCATAAAATACAATAAAAATACAACGGTCTTTCCATCCTATAACAGGAATAATTGCAACCCTTGTGAAAGTGATGGTCATTTGTACGTTCCAGGCAGCCTAGGCATCACTCTAGGGCGTTGTTCCACCAGATCGAATTGTTAGGGTCTAAGAAGTCAACGCCAGAAGCATAAGATACAATATAAATATAACAGTTTTTCCATCGTATAGAACGAATAATAGCAACCAGTGTGAAAGTTAGGGTCATTTCTACTTTCCGGGCAACCTAGGCTTCACGCCTAGGGCGTTGCTCCACCAGATCAAACAGTTAGGGCCTTGGAAGTCAAATTCCGAAGCATAAAATACAAAATAAATAGAACAGTTTTTCCATGGTATAAAACGAACAATTGCTACCAGTGTAAAAGTTATGGTCATTTCTACGTTCCGGGCAACCTAGGCTTCACCCTAGGGCGTTGTTCCACCAGATCGAATAGTTAGGGCCTAAGAAGTGAACGCCAGAAGCATAAAATACAATATAAATACAACAGTTTTTCCATCATATAAAACGAGTAATTGCAACCAGTAAGAATGTTGTGGTCATTTCTACGTTCCGGGCAACCTAGGCTTCACTCTAGAGCGTTGCTCCACCAGATCGAATAGTTAGTGACTTAGAAGTCAGCGCCAGAAGCATAAAATACAATAAAAATACAACAGTTTTTCCGTCATATAAAACGAATAATTGCAACCAGTATGAAAGTTATGGGCATTTCTACATTCCGGGCAACACAGGCTTCACTCTATGGCGTTCTTCCACCACATCGAATAGCTACGGCCTCAAAAGTCAACGCCTGAAGCATAAAATACAATAAAAATGCAACAGTCTTTCCATCCTATAACAGGAATAATTGCAACCAGTTTGAAAGTGATGGTCATTTCTGCGTTCCGGGCAACCTAGGCCTCACTCTAGGGCGTTGTTCCACCAGATTGAATAGTTAGGGCCTTAGAAGTCAACGCCAGAATCATAAAATACAATAAAGATGCAACAGCTTTTCCACCGTATTAAACGAATAATTTCAACCAGTGTGAATGTTATGGTCATTTCTACATTCCGAGCAACCTGGGCTTCACTCTAGGGCGTTGATCCAACAGATTGAATAGTTAGGGCCTTAGCAGTCAACGCCCGAAGCATAAAATAGAATATAAACACAACAGTCTTTCCATCATATAACAGGAATAATAGCAACCAGTTTGAAAGTGATTATCATTTCTACGTTCCGGTTAACCTAGGCTTCACTCTAGGGCGTTGTTCCACCAGATCGAACACTTAGGGCCTAAGAAGGCACCGCCAGAAGCATAAAATACAATATAAATATAACAGTTTTTCCATCGTATAAAACGAATAATAGCAATGAGTGTGAAAGTTATGGTCAATTCTAAGTTCCGGGCAACCTAGGCTTCACCCTAGGGCGTCGCTCCAACAGATTGAATAGTTAGGGCCTTAGAAGTCAACGCCCGACGCATAGAATGCAATAAAAATGCAACAGTCTTTCCATCGTATAAAAGGATTAATTGCAACCAGTTTGAGAGTGATGGTCATTTCTACGTTCCGGTCAACCTAGGTTTCACTCTAGGGCGTTGCTCCACCAGATCGAATAACTAGGGCCTTAGAAGTCAACGCCAGAAGCATAAAATACAATATAAATACAACAGTTTTTCCATCGCATGAAACGAATAATTGCAACCAGTATGAAAGTTATGGTCATTTCCACTTTCCGGGCAACCTAGGCTTCACCCTAGGGCGTTGCTTCAAAAGATTGAATATTTAGGGCCTTAGAAGTCAACGCCCGAAGCATAAAATACAAAATAAATAAAACAGTTTTTCCATCGTATAAAACGAATAATTGCTACGGGTGTGAAAGTTATGGTCATTTCTACGTTCCGGGCAACCTAGGCTTTACCATAGGGCGTTGTTCCACCAGATGGAATAGTTAGGGCATAAGTAGTCAACGCCAGAAGCATAAAATACAATATAAATACAACAGTTTTTCAATCGTATAAAACGAGTAATTGAAACCAGTACGAAAGTTAACGTCATTTCTACGTTCCGGACAACCTAGGCTTCACCCTAGGGCGTTGCTCCAACAGATTGAATAATTAGGGCCTTAGAAGTCAACGCCGGAAGCATAAAATGCAATAATAATACATCAGTTTTTCCATCGTATAAGAGGATTAATTGCAAACAGTTTGAAAGTGATGGTCACTTCTACGTTCCGGGCAACCTAGGCTTTAGTCTAGGGCGTTGCTCCACCAGATCGAATAGTTAGTGCCTTAGAAGTCAACGCCAGAAGCATAAAATACAATATAAACACAACAGTTTTTCCATCGTATAAAACGAATAATTGCTACCAATATGGAAGTGATGGTCATTTCTACGTTCCGGGCAACCTAGGCCTCACTCTAGGGCGTTCTTCCACAAGATTGAATAGTTAGGGCCTAAGAAATCAACGCCAGAAGCATAAAATACAATATAAATATAACAGTTTTTCCATCGTATAAAACGAATAATTTCAACCAGTGTGAATCTTATGGTCATTTCTACATTCCGAGCAACCTAGGCTACACTCTAGGGCGTTGATCCACCAGAGAGAATAGTTAGGGCCTTAGAAGTCAACGCCAGAAGCATAAAATTCAATAAAGATGCAACAGTTTTTCCATCGTATAGCAGGAATAATTGCAAACAGTGTGAAAGTACTGGTCATTTCTACGTTCCGGGTAACCTAGGCTTCACTCTAGGGCGTTGTTCCACCAGATCGAACAGATAGGGCATATGAAGGCAACGCCAGAAGCATAAAATTCAATATAAATATAACAGTTTTTCCATCGTATAAAACGAATAATAGCAACCAGTGTGAAAGTTATGGTCATTTCTACGTTCCGGGCAACCTAGGCTTCACCCCAGGTCGTTGTTCCACCAGATCGAATAGTTAGGGCCTAAGAAGTGAACGCCAGAAGCATAAAATACTATATAAATACAACAGCTCTTCCATCATATAAAACGAATAATTGCAACCAGTGTGAATGTTATGGTCATTTCTACATTCCGAGCAACCTAGGCTTCACTCTAGGGCGTTGATCCAACAGATTGAATAGTTAGGGCCTTAGCAGTCAACGCCCGAAGCATAAAATACAATATAAATACAACAGTCTTTCCATCATATAACAGGAATAATAGCAACCAGTTTGAAAGTGATTATCATTTCTACGTTCCGGGCAACCTAGGCTTCACTCTAGAGCTTTGCTCCACCAGATCGAATAGTTAGTGCCTTAGAAGTCAACGCCAGAAGCATAAAATACAATATAAATACAACAGCTCTTCCATCATATAAAACGAATAATTGCAACCAGTATGAAAGTTATGGTCATTTCTACGTTCCGGGCGACCTAGGCTTCACTCTATGGCGTTCTTCCACCACATCGAGTAGCTGCGGCCTCAGAAGTCAACGCCTGAAGCATAAAATACAATAAAAATACAACGGTCTTTCCATCCTATAACAGGAATAATTGCAACCCTTGTGAAAGTGATGGTCATTTGTACGTTCCAGGCAACCTAGGCATCACTCTAGGGCGTTGTTCCACCAGATCGAATTGTTAGGGTCTAAGAAGTCAACGCCAGAAGCATAAGATACAATATAAATATAACAGTTTTTCCATCGTATAGAACGAATAATAGCAACCAGTGTGAAAGTTATGGTCATTTCTACTTTCCGGGCAACCTAGGCTTCACGCCTAGGGCGTTGCTCCACCAGATCAAACAGTTAGGGCCTTGGAAGTCAAAGTCCGAAGCATAAAATACAAAATAAATAGAACAGTTTTTCCATGGTATAAAACGAACAATTGCTACCAGTGTAAAAGTTATGGTCATTTCTACGTTCCGGGCAACCTAGGCTTCACCCTAGGGCGTTGTTCCACCAGATCGAATAGTTAGGGCCTAAGAAGTGAACGCCAGAAGCATAAAATACAATATAAATACAACAGTTTTTCCATCATATAAAACGAGTAATTGCAACCAGTATGAATGTTGTGGTCATTTCTACGTTCCGGGCAACCTAGGCTTCACTCTAGAGCGTTGCTCCACCAGATCGAATAGTTAGTGACTTAGAAGTCAACGCCAGAAGCATAAAATACAATATAAATACAACACTTTGAATATTTAGGGCCTTAGAAGTCAACGCCCGAAGCATAAAATACAAAATAAATAAAACAGTTTTTCCATCGTATAAAAAGAATAATTGCTACGGGTGTGAAAGTTATGGTCATTTCTACGTTCCGGGCAACCTAGGCTACACTCTAGGGCGTTGATCCACCAGAGAGAATAGTTAGGGCCTTAGAAGTCAACGGACGAAGCATAAAATACAAAATAAATAGAACTGTTTTTCCATCGTATAAAAAGAATAATTGCTACGGGTGTGAAAGTTATGGTCATTTCTACGTTCCGGGCAACCTAGGCTACACTCTAGGGCGTTGATCCACCAGAGAGAATAGTTAGGGCCTTAGAAGTCAACGCCAGAAGCATAAAATTGAATAAAGATGCAACAGTTTTTCCATCGTATAGCAGGAATAATTGCAAACAGTGTGAAAGTACTGGTCATTTCTACGTTCCGGGTAACCTAGGCTTCACTCTAGGGCGTTGTTCCACCAGATCGAACAGATAGGGCATAAGAAGGCAACGCCAGAAGCATAAAATTCAATATAAATATAACAGTTTTTCCATCGTATAAAACGAATAATAGCAACCAGTGTGAAAGTTATGGTCATTTCTACGTTCCGGGCAACCTAGGCTTCACCCCATGTCGTTGTTCCACCAGATCGAATAGTTAGGGCCTAAGAAGTGAACGCCAGCAGCATAAAATGCAATATAAATACAACAGTTTTTCCAGCATATAAAACGAATAATTGCAACCAGTATGAAAGTTATGGTCATTTCTACTTTCCGGGCAATCTATGCTACACCATAGGGCGTTGCTCCAGCAGTTTGAATAGTTAGGGCCTTAGAAGTCAATGCCCGAAGCATAAAATGCAATAAAAATACAACAGTTTTTCCGTCATATAACAGGAATAATTGCAACCAGTTTGAAAGTGATGGTCATTTCTACGTTCCGCGAAACCTCGGCTTTACTCTAGGGCGTTGCTCCGCCAGATCGAATAGCTACGGCCTTAGACGTCAACGACAGAAGCATAAAATACAATATAAATACAACAGTTTTTCCATCATATAAAACGAATAATTGCAACCAGTATGAAAGCTATGGTCATTTCTACTTTACGGGCAACCTAGGCTACACCCTAGGGCGTTGCTCCTACAGATTGAATAGTTAGGGCCTTAGAAGTAAATGCCCGAAGCATAAAATGCAATAAAAATACAACAGCTTTTCCATCATATAACAGGAGTATTTGCAACCAGTTTGAAAGTGATGGTAATTGCTACGTTCCGGGCAACTTAGGCTTCACTCTAGGGCGCTGCTCCACCAGATCGAATAGTTAGTGCCTTAGAATTCAATGCCAGAAGCATAAAATACAATATAAATACAACAGTTTTTCCATCGTATAAAACGAATAATTGCAACCAGTATGAAAAATAACGTCATTTCTACTTTCCGGGCAACCTAGGCTTCACCCTAGTGCGTTGCTCCAACAGATCGAATAGTTAGTGCCTTAGAAGTCAACGGCCGACGCATAAAATGCAATAAAAATGCAACAGTTTATCCATCGTATAAAAGGATTAATTGCAACCAGTTTGAAAGTGATGGTCATTTCTACGTTCCGGGCAACCTAGGCTTCACCCTAGGGCGTTGTTCCGCCAGATGGAGTAGTTAGGGCATAAGAAGTCAACCCAGACGCATAAAATGCAATAAAAATGCAACAGTCTTTCCATCGTATAAAAGGATTAATTGCAACCAGTTTGAAAGTGATGGTCATTTCTACGTTCCGGGCAACCTAGGCTTCACCCTAGGGCGTTGTTCCACCAGATGGAATAGTTAGGGCATAAGAAGTCAACGCCAGAAGCATAAAATACGCTATAAATACAAGAGCTTTTCCATCGTATAAAACGTATAATAGCAACCAGTGTGAAAGTTATGGGCATTTCTACGTTCCGGGCAACCTAGGCTACACTCTACGGCGTTGTTCCACCAGATCGAATAGTTAGGGCCTAAGAAGTCAGCGCCAGAAGCATAAAATGCAATATAAATATAACAGTTTTTCCATCGTATAAAACGAATAATAGCAGCCAGTGTGAAAGTTATGGTCATTTCTACGTTCCGGGCAACCTAGGCTTCACCCTAGGGCGTTGCTCCAACAGATCGAATAGTTAGTGCCTTAGAAGTCAACGGCCGACGCATAAAATGCAATAAAAATGCAACAGTTTATCCATCGTATAAAAGGATTAATTGCAACCAGTTTGAAAGTGATGGTCATTTCTACGTTCCGGGCAACCTAGGCTTCACCCTAGGGCGTTGTTCCGCCAGATGGAGTAGTTAGGGCATAAGAAGTCAACCCAGACGCATAAAATGCAATAAAAATGCAACAGTCTTTCCATCGTATAAAAGGATTAATTGCAACCAGTTTGAAAGTGATGGTCATTTCTACGTTCCGGGCAACCTAGGCTTCACCCTAGGGCGTTGTTCCACCAGATGGAATAGTTAGGGCATAAGAAGTCAACGCCAGAAGCATAAAATACGCTATAAATACAAGAGCTTTTCCATCGTATAAAACGTATAATAGCAACCAGTGTGAAAGTTATGGGCATTTCTACGTTCCGGGCAACCTAGGCTACACTCTACGGCGTTGTTCCACCAGATCGAATAGTTAGGGCCTAAGAAGTCAGCGCCAGAAGCATAAAATAGAATATAAATATAACAGGTTTTCCATCGTATAAAACGAATAATAGCAGCCAATGTGAAAGTTATGTTCATTTCTACGTTCCGGGCAACCTAGGCTTCACCCTAGGGCGTTGTTCCCCCAGATCGAATAGTTAGGGCCTAAGAAGTGATCGCCAGCAGCATAAAATACAATGTAAATACAACAGTCTTTCCATCGTATAAAAGGATTAATTGCAACCAGTTTGAAAGTGATGGTCATTTCTACGTTCCGGGCAACCTAGGCTTCACCCTAGGGCGTTGTTCCACCAGATGGAATAGTTAGGGCATAAGAAGTCAACGCCAGAAGCATAAAATACGCTATAAATACAAGAGCTTTTCCATCGTATAAAACGTATAATAGCAACCAGTGTGAAAGTTATGGGCATTTCTACGTTCCGGGCAACCTAGGCTACACTCTACGGCGTTGTTCCACCAGATCGAATAGTTAGGGCCTAAGAAGTCAGCGCCAGAAGCATAAAATAGAATATAAATATAACAGGTTTTCCATCGTATAAAACGAATAATAGCAGCCAGTGTGAAAGTTATGTTCATTTCTACGTTCCGGGCAACCTAGGCTTCACCCTAGGGCGTTGCTCCAACAGATCGAATAGTTAGTGCCTTAGAAGTCAACGGCCGAAGCATAAAATAAAAAATAAATAGAACTGTTTTTCCATCGTATAAAACGAATAATTGCTACCGGTGTGAAAGTTATTTCTATTTCTACGTTCCGGGCCACCTAGGCTTCACGCTAGGGCGTTGTTCCACCAGATGGAATAGTTAGGGCATAAGAAGTCAGCGCCAGAAGCATAAAATACAATATAAATATAACAGTTTTTCCATCGCATAGAACGAATAATAGCAGCCTGTGTGAAAGTTATGGTCATTTCTACGTTCCGGGCAACCTAGGCTTCACCCTAGGGCGTTGCTCCAACAGATCGAATAGATAGTGCCTCAGAAGTCAACGACCGAAGCATAAAATACAAAATAAATAGAACAGTTTTTCCATTGTATAAAACGAATAATAGCAACCAGTGTGAAAGTTATGGTCATTTCTACGTTCGGGCAACCTGGGCTTCACTCTAGGGCGTTGCTCCACCAGATCAAACAGCTGGGGCCTTAGAAGTCAAGGCCCGAAGCATAAAATACAATATAAATATAACAGTTTTTCCATCGTATAGAACGAATAATAGCAACCAGTGTGAAAGTTAACGTCATTTCTACTTTCCGGGCCACCTAGGCTTCACCCTAGGGCGTTGCTCCACCAGATCGAATAGTTAGGGCCTAAGATGTGAAACCCAGAAGCATAAAATACAATATAAATACAACAGTTTTTCCATCATACAAAACGAATAATTGCAACCAGTATGAAAGCTAGGGTCATTTCTACTTTACGGGCAACCTAGGCTACACCCTAGGGCGTTGCTCTTACAGTTTGAATAGTTAGGGCCTTAGAAGTTAATGCCCGAAGCATAAAATGCAATAAAAATACAACAGTTTTTCCATCGTATAAAACGATTAATTGCAACCAGTTTGAAAGTGATGGTCATTTCTACGTTCCGGGCAACCTAGCCTTCACTCTAGGGCGTTGCTCCACCAGATCGAATAGCTAGGGCCGTAGAAGTCAACGCCCGAAGCATAAAATACAAAATAAATAGTACAGTTTTTCCATCGTATAAAACGAATAATAGCAGCCAGTGTGAAAGTTATGGTCATTTCTACGTTCCGGGCAACCTAGGCTTCACCCTAGGGCGTTGTTCCACCAGATGGAATAGTTAGGGCCTTAGAAGTCAACGCCCGAAGTATAAAATACAAAATAAATAGAACAGTTTTTCCATCGTATAAAAGTAATAATTTCAACCAGTGTGAAAGTAAAGGGCATTTCTACGTTCCGGACAACCTAGGCTTCACTCTAGGGCGTTGCTCCACCACATCGAATAGCTACGGCCTTAGAAGTCAACGCCAGAAGCATAAAATACAATAAATATACAAGAGTTTTTCCATCGTATATCAGGAATAATTGCAACCAGTGTGAAAGTGATGGTCATTTCTACGTTCCGGGCAACGTAGGCTTCACTCTAGGGCGTTGTTCCAACAGATCGAACACTTAGGGCCTAAGAAGGCACCGCCAGAAGCATAAAATACAATATAAATATAACAGTTTTTCCATCGCATAAAACGAATAATAGCAATCAGTGTGAAAGTTATGGTCATTTCTAAGTTCCGGGCAACCTGGGCTTCACCCTAGGGCGTTGATCCACCAGATCAAACAGCTAGGGCCTTAGAAGTCAACGCCCGATGCATAAAATACAAAATAAATAGAACAGTTTTTCCATCGTGTAGAGCGAATAATTGCTACCGGTGTGAAAATTATGGTCATTTCTACGTTCCGGTCAACCTAGGCCTCACCATAGGGCGTTACTCCACCAGATCGAATAGTTAGGGCCTAAGATGTGAACCCCAGAAGCATAAAATACAATATAAATACAACAGTTTTTCCATCATACAAAACGAATAATTGCAACCAGTATGAAAGCTAGGGTCATTTCTACTTTACGGGCCACCTAGGCTACACCCTAGGGCGTTGCTCTTACAGATTGAATAGTTAGGGCCTTAGAAGTTAATGCCCGAAGCATAAAATGCAATAAAAATACAACAGTTTTTCCATCGTATAAAAGGATTAATTGCAACCACTTTGAAAGTGATGGTCATTTCTACGTTCCGGGCAACCTAGCCTTCACTCTAGGGCGTTGCTCCACCAGATCGAATAGCTAGCGCCTTAGAAGTCAACGCCCGAATCATAAAATACAAAATAAAGAGTACAGTTTTTCCATTGTATAAAACGTATAATTGCTACCGCTGTGAAAGTTATGGTCATTTCTACGTTCCGGGCAACATAGGCTTCACTCTAGGTCGTTGTTCCACCAGAAGGAATAGTTAGGGCCTTAGAAGTCAACGCCCGAAGTATAAAATACAAAATAAATAGAACTGTTTTTCCATCGTATAAAACTAATAATTTCAACCAGTGTGAAAGTAATGGGCATTTCTACGTTCCGGACAACCTAGGCTTCACTCTAGGGCGTTGCTCCACCACATCGAATAGCTACGGCCTTAGAAGTCAACGCCAGAAGCATAAAATACAATAAATATACAAGAGTTTTTCCATCGTATATCAGGAATAATTGCAACCAGTGTGAAAGTGATGGTCATTTCTACGTTCCGGGCAACGTAGGCTTCACTCTAGGGCGTTGTTCCAACAGATCGAACACTTAGGGCCTAAGAAGGCACCGCCAGAAGCATAAAATACAATATAAATATAACAGTTTTTCCATCGTATAAAACGAATAATAGCAATCAGTGTGAAAGTTATGGTCATTTCTACGTTACGGGCAACCTAGGCTTCACCCTAGGGCGTCGCTCCAACAGATTGAATAGTTAGGGCCTTAGAAGTCAACGCCCGACGCATAAAATGCAATAAAAATGCAACAGTTTTTCCATCGTATAAAAGGATTAATTGCAACCAGTTTGAAAGTGATGGTTATTTCTACGTTCCGGGCAACCTAGGCTTCACCCTAGGGCGTTGTTCCGCCAGATGGAGTAGTTAGGGCCTTAGAAGTCAACGCCAGAATCATAAAATACAATGAAGATGCAACAGCTTTTCCATCGTATTAAACGAATAATTTCAACAAGTGTGAATGTTATGGTCATTTCTACATTCCGAGCAACCTAGGCTTCACTCTAGGGCGTTGATCCAACAGATTGAATAGTTAGGGCCTTAGCAGTCAACGCCCGAAGCATAAAATACAATATAAATACAACAGTTTTTCCATCATATAACAGGAATAATTGCAACCAGTTTGAAAGTGATGGTCATTTCTACGTTCCGGGCAACCTAGGCTTCACTCTAGGGCGTTGCTCCACCAGATCGAATAGTTAGTGCCTTAGAAGTCAACGCCCGAAGTATAAAATACAAAATAAATAGAACAGTTTTTCCATCGTATAAAACTAATAATTTCAACCAGTGTGAGAGTAATGGCCATTTCTACGTTCCGGACAACCTAGGCTTCACTCTAGGGCGTTGCTCCACCACATCGAATAGCTACGGCCTTAGAAGTCAACGCCAGAAGCATAAAATACAATAAATATACAAGAGTTTTTCCATCGTATATCAGGAATAATTGCAACCAGTGTGAAAGTGATGGTCATTTCTACGTTCCGGGCAACGTAGGCTTCACTCTAGGGCGTTGTTCCAAGAGATCGAACACTTAGGGCCTAAGAAGGCACCGCCAGAAGCATAAAATACAATATAAATATAACAGTTTTTCCATCGTAGAAAACGAATAATAGCAATCAGTGTGAAAGTTATGGTCATTTCTAAGTTCCGGGCAACCTAGGCTTCACCCTAGGGCGTCGCTCCAACAGATTGAATAGTTAGAGCCTGAGAAGTCAACGCCCGACGCATAAAATGCAATAAAAATGCAACAGTTTATCCATCGTATAAAAGGATTAATTGCAACCAGTTTGAAAGTGATGGTCATTTCTACGTTCCGGGCAACCTAGGCTTCACCCTAGGGCGTTGTTCCGCCAGATGGAGTAGTTAGGGCATAAGAAGTCAACCCCCGACGCATAAAATGCAATAAAAATGCAACAGTTTTTCCATCGAATAAAAGGATTAATTGCAACCAGTTTGAAAGTGATGGTCATTTCTACGTTCCGGGCAACCTAGGCTTCACCCTAGGGCGTTGTTCCACCAGATGGAATAGTTCGGGCATAAGAAGTCAACGCCAGAAGCATAAAATACGCTATAAATACAACAGCTTTTCCATCGTATAAAACGTATAATAGCAACCAGTGTGAAAGTTATGGGCATTTCTACGTTCCGGGCAACCTAGGCTTCACCCTAGGGCGTTGGCCCAACAGATCGAATAGTTAGTGCCTTAGAAGTCAACGGCCGAAGCATAAAATACAAAATAAATAGAACTGTTTTTCCATCGTATAAAACGAATAATTGCTACCGGTGTGAAAGTTATTTCTATTTCTACGTTCCGGGCCACCTAGGCTTCACCCTAGGGCGTTGTTCCGCCAGATGGAATAGTTAGGGCATAAGAAGTCAGCGCCAGAAGCATAAAATACAATATAAATATAACAGTTTTTCCATCGTATAGAACGAATAATAGCAGCCAGTGTGAAAGTTATGGTCATTTCTACGTTCCGGACAACCTAGGCTTCACTCTAGGGCGTTGCTCCACCAGATCGAATAGCTACGGCCTTAGAAGTCAACGCCAGAAGCATAAAATACAATAAATATACAAGAGTTTTTCCATCGTATATCAGGAATAATTGCAACCAGTGTGAAAGTGATGGTCATTTCTACGTTCCGGGCAACGTAGGCTTCACTCTAGGGCGTTGTTCCAACAGATCGAACACTTAGGGCCTAAGAAGGCACCGCCAGAAGCATAAAATACAATATAAATATAACAGTTTTTCCATCGCATAAAACGAATAATAGCAACCAGTGTGAAAGTTATGGTCATTTCTACGTTCCGGGCAACCTAGGCTTCACTCTAGGGCGTTGCTCCACCAGATCGAATAGTTAGTGCCTTAGAAGTCAACGCCCGAAGTATAAAATACAAAATAAATAGAACAGTTTTTCCATCGTATAAAACTAATAATTTCAACCAGTGTGAGAGTAATGGCCATTTCTACGTTCCGGACAACCTAGGCTTCACTCTAGGGCGTTGCTCCACCACATCGAATAGCTACGGCCTTAGAAGTCAACGCCAGAAGCATAAAATACAATAAATATACAAGAGTTTTTCCATCGTATATCAGGAATAATTGCAACCAGTGTGAAAGTGATGGTCATTTCTACGTTCCGGGCAACGTAGGCTTCACTCTAGAGCGTTGTTCCAACAGATCGAACACTTAGGGCCTAAGAAGGCACCGCCAGAAGCATAAAATACAATATAAATATAACAGTTTTTCCATCGTAGAAAACGAATAATAGCAATCAGTGTGAAAGTTATGGTCATTTCTAAGTTCCGGGCAACCGAGGCTTCACCCTAGGGCGTCGCTCCAACAGATTGAATAGTTAGGGCCTGAGAAGTCAACGCCCGACGCATAAAGTGCAATAAAAATGCAACAGTTTATCCATCGTATAAAAGGATTAATTGCAACCAGTTTGAAAGTGATGGTCATTTCTACGTTCCGGGCAACCTAGGCTTCACCCTAGGGCGTTGTTCCGCCAGATGGAGTAGTTAGGGCATAAGAAGTCAACCCCCGACGCATAAAATGCAATAAAAATGCAACAGTTTTTCCATCGTATAAAAGGATTAATTGCAACCAGTTTGAAAGTGATGGTCATTTCTACGTTCCGGGCAACCTAGGCTTCACCCTAGGGCGTTGTTCCACCAGATGGAATAGTTCGGGCATAAGAAGTCAACGCCAGAAGCATAAAATACGCTATAAATACAACAGCTTTTCCATCGTATAAAACGTATAATAGCAACCAGTGTGAAAGTTATGGGCATTTCTACGTTCCGGGCAACCTAGGCTTCACCCTAGGGCGTTGCTCCAACAGATCGAATAGTTAGTGCCTTAGAAGTCAACGGCCGAAGCATAAAATACAAAATAAATAGAACTGTTTTTCCATCGTATAAAACGAATAATTGCTACCGGTGTGAAAGTTATTTCTATTTCTACGTTCCGGGCCACCTAGGCTTCACCCTAGGGCGTTGTTCCGCCAGATGGAATAGTTAGGGCCTAAGAAGTGAACGCCAGAAGCGTAAAATACAATATAAATACAACAGCTTTTCCATCGTATAAAACGAATAATTGCAACCAGTGTGAAAGTTATGGTCATTTCTACGTTCCGGGCAACCTAGGCTTCACCCTAGGTCGTTGCTCCACCAGATCGAATAGCTAGGGCCTTAGAAGTCAACGCCCGAAGCATAAAATACAAAATAAATAGTACAGTTTTTCCATTGTATAAAACGTATAAATGCTACCGGTGTAAAAGTTATGGTCATTTCTAAGTTCCGGGCAACCTAGGCTTCACCCTAGGGCGTCGCTCCAACAGATTGAATAGTTAGGGCCTTAGAAGTCAACGCCCGACGCATAAAATGCAATAAAAATGCAACAGTTTTTCCATCGTATAAAAGGATTAATTGCAACCAGTTTGAAAGTGATGGTTATTTCTACGTTCCGGGCAACCTAGGCTTCACCCTAGGGCGTTGTTCCGCCAGATGGAGTAGTTAGGGCATAAGAAGTCAACCCCCGACGCATAAAATGCAATAAAAGTGCAACAGTTTTTCCATCGTATAAAAGGATTAATTGCAACCAGTTTGAAAGTGATGGTCATTTCTACGTTCCGGGCAACCTAGGCTTCACCCCAGAGCGTTGTTCAACCAGATGGAATAGTTAGGGCATAAGAAGTCAACTCCAGAAGCATAAAATACGGTATAAATACAACAGCTTTTCCATCGTATAAAACGTATAATAGCAACCAGTGTGAAAGTGATGGTCATTTCTACGTTCCGGGCAACCTGGGCTACACTCTACGGCGTTGTTCCACCAGATCGAATAGTTAGGGCCTAAGAAGTCAGCGCCAGAAGCATAAAATACAATATAAATATAACAGTTTTTCCATCGTATAAAACGAATAATAGCAGCCAGTCTGAAAGTTATGGTCATTTCTACGTTCGGGCAACCTGGGCTTCACTCTAGGGCGTTGCTCCACCAGATCAAACAGCTAGGGCCTTAGAAGTCAACGCCCGAAGCATAAAATACAATATAAATATAACAGTTTTTCCATCGTATAGAACGAATAATAGCAACCAGTGTGAAAGTTAAGGTCATTTCTACTTTCCGGGCAACCTAGGCATCACCCTAGGGCGTTGCTCCAACAGATTGAATAGTTAGGGCCTTAGAAGTCAACGCCCGATGCATAAAATACAAAATAAATAGAACAGCTTTTCCATCGTGTAAAACGAATAATTGCTACCGGTGTGAAAATGATGGTCATTTCTACGTTCCGGTCAACCTAGGCTTCACCATAGGGCGTTACTCCACCAGGTCAAACAGTTAGTTCCTTAGAAGTCAACGCCCGAAGCATAAAATACAAAATAAATAGAACAGTTTTTCCATCGTATAAAACGAATAAAAGCAAGCAGTGTGAAAGTTATGGTCATTTCTACGTTCCGGCAACCTAGGCTTCACCCCAGGGCGTTGTTCCACCAGATCGAATAGTTAGGGCGTAAGAAGTGAACGCCAGAAGCATAAAATAAAATATAAATACAACAGTTTTTCTATCATATAAAACGAGTAATTGCAACCAGTATGAAAGGTGTGGTCATTTCTACTTTCCGGGCAACCTAGGCTACACCCTAGGGCGTTGCTCCAACAGATTGAATAGTTAGGGCCTTAGAAGTCAATGCCCGAAGCATAAAATGCAATAAAAATACAACAGTTTTTCCATCGTATAAAAGGATTAATTGCAACCAGTTTGAAAGTGATGGTCATTTCTACGTTCCGGGCAACCTAGGCTCACTCTAGGGCGTTGCTCCACCAGATCGAATAGTTAGGGCCTTAGAAGTCAACGCCAGAATCATAAAATACAATGAAGATGCAACAGCTTTTCCATCGTATTAAACGAATAATTTCAACCAGTGTGAATGTTATGGTCATTTCTACATTCCGAGCAACCTAGGCTTCACTCTAGGGCGTTGATCCAACAGATTGAATAGTTAGGGCCTTAGCAGTCAACGCCCGAAGCATAAAATACAATATAAATACAACAGTTTTTCCAACGTATAAAACGAATAATTGCAACCAGTGTGAAAGTTATGGTCATTTCTACGTTCGGGCAACCTGGGCTTCACTCTAGGGCGTTGCTCCAACAGATTGAATAGTTAGGGCCTTAGAAGTCAACGCCCGATGCATAAAATACAAAATAAATAGAACAGTTTTTCCATCGTATAAAACTAATAATTTCAACCAGTGTGAACGTAATGGCCATTTCTACGTTCCGGACAACCTAGGCTTCACTCTAGGGAATTGCTCCACCACATCGAATAGCTACGGCCTTAGAAGTCAACGCCAGAAGCATAAAATACAATAAATATACAAGAGTTTTTCCATCGTATATCAGGAATAATTGCAACCAGTGTGAAAGTGATGGTCATTTCTACGTTCCGGGCAACGTAGGCTTCACTCTAGGGCGTTGTTCCAACAGATCGAACACTTAGGGCCTAAGAAGGCACCGCCAGAAGCATAAAATACAATATAAATATAACAGTTTTTCCATCGGAGAAAACGAATAATAGCAATCAGTGTGAAAGTTATGGTCATTTCTAAGCTCCGGGCAACCTAAGCTTCACCCTAGGGCATCGCTCCAACAGATTGAATAGTTAGGGCCTGAGAAGTCAACGCCCGACGCATAAAATGCAATAAAAATGCAACAGTTTATCCATCGTATAAAAGGATTAATTGCAACCAGTTTGAAAGTGATGCTCATTTCTACGTTCCGGGCAACCTAGGCTTCACCCTAGGGCGTTGTTCCGCCAGATGGAGTAGTTAGGGCATAAGAAGTCAACCCCCGACGCATAAAATGCAATAAAAATGCAACAGTTTTTCCATCGTATAAAAGGATTAATTGCAACCAGTTTTAAAGTGATGGTCATTTCTACGTTCCGGGCAACCTAGGCTTCACCCTAGGGCGTTGCTCCTCCAGATCGAATAGCTAGGGCCTTAGAAGTCAACGCCCGAAGCATAAAATACAAAATAAATAGTACAGTTTTTCAATGGTATAAAACGAATAATTGCTACCGGTGTGAAAGATAACGTCATTTCTACTTTCCAGGCAACCTAGGCATCACCCTAGGGCGTTGCTTCAACAGATTGAATATTTAGGGCCTTAGAAGTCAACGCCCGAAGCATAAAATACAAAATAATTAGAACAGATTTTCCATCGTATAAAACGAATAATAGCAACCAGTGTGAAAGTTATGGTCACTTCTACGTTCCGGGCAACCTAGGCTTCACTCTAGGGCGTTGCTCCACCAGATCGAATAGCTAGGGCATTAGAAGTCAACGCCCGAAGCATAAAATACAAAATAAATAGTACAGTTTTTCCATCATACAAAACGAATAATTGCAACCAGTATGAAAGCTAGGGTCATTTCTACTTTACGGACAACCTAGGCTACACCCTAGGGCGTTGCTCTTACAGATTGAATAGTTAGGGCCTTAGAAGTTAATGCCCGAAGCATAAAATGCAATAAAAATACAACAGTTTTTCCATCGTATAAAAGGATTAATTGCAACCAGTTTGAAAGTGATGGTCATTTCTACGTTCCGGGCAACCTAGGCTTCACTCTAGGGCGTTGCTCCACCAGATCGAATAGCTAGGGCATTAGAAGTCAACGCCCGAAGCATAAAATACAAAATAAATAGTACAGCTTTTCCATTGTATAAAACGTATAATTGCTACCGGTGTGAAAGTTATGGTCATTTCTACGTTCCGGGCAACCTAGGCTTCACCCTAGGTCGTTGTTCCACCAGATGGAATAGTTAGGGTCTTAGAAGTCAACGCCCGAAGTATAAAATACAAAATAAATAGAACAGTTTTTCCATCGTATAAAACTAATAATTTCAACAAGTGTGAAAGTAATGGGCATTTCTACGTTCCGGACAACCTAGGCTTCACTCTAGGGCGTTGCTCCACCACATCGAATAGCTACGGCCTTAGAAGTCAACGCCAGAAGGATAAAATACAATAAATATACAAGAGTTTTTCCATCGTATATCAGGAATAATTGCAACCAGTGTGAAAGTGATGGTCATTTCTACGTTCCGGGCAACGTAGGCTTCACTCTAGGGCGTTGTTCCAACAAATCGAACACTTAGGGCCTAAGAAGGCACCGCCAGAAGCATAAAATAAAATATAAATATAACAGTTTTTCCATCGAATAAAACGAATAATTGCTACCAGTATGGAAGTGATGGTCATTTCTACGTTCCGGGCAACCTAGGCCTCACTCTAGGGCGTTGTTCCACCAGATTGAATAGTTAGGGCCTAAGAAATCAACGCCAGAAGCATAAAATACAATATAAATACAACAGTTTTTCCATCGTATAAAACGAATAATTGCTACCAGTATGGAAGTGATTGTCATTTCTACGTTCCGGGCAACCTAGGCCTCACTCTAGGGCGTTGTTCCACCAGATTGAATAGTTAGGGCCTAAGAAATCAACGCCAGAAGCATAAAATACAATATAAATACAACAGTTTTTCCATCGTATAAAACGAATAATTGCTACCAGTATGGAAGTGATTGTCATTTCTACGTTCCGGGCAACCTAGGCCTCACTCTAGGGCGTTGTTCCACCAGATTGAATAGTTAGGGCCTAAGAAATCAACGCCAGAAGCATAAAATACAATATAAATATAACAGTTTTTCCATCGTATAAAACGAATAATTTCAACCAGTGTGAATGTTATGGTCATTTCTACATTCCGAGCAACCTTTGCTACACTCTAGGGCGTTGATCCACCAGAGAGAATAGTTAGGGCCTTAGAAGTCAACGACAGAAGCATAAAATTCAATAAAGATGCAACAGTTTTTCAATCGCATAGCAGGAATAATTGCAAACAGTGTGAAAGTACTGGTCATTTCTACGCTCCGGGTAACCTAGGCTTCACTCTAGGGCGTTGTTCCACCAGATCGAACAGTTAGGGCATAAGAAGGCAACGCCAGAAGCATAAAATTCAATATAAATATAACAGTTTTTCCATCGTATAAAACGAATAATAGCAACCAGTGTGAAAGTTATGGTCATTTCTATGTTCCGGGCAACCTAGGCTTCACCCCAGGTCGTTGTTCCACCAGATTGAATAGTTAGGGCCTAAGAAGTGAACGCCAGCAGCATAAAGTACAATATAAAAACAACAGTTCTTCCATCATATAAAACGTATAATTGCAACCAGTATGACTGTTATGGTCATTTCTACGTTCCGGGCAACCTAGGCTTCACTCTATGGCGTTCTTCCACCACATCGAATAGCTACGGCCTCAGAAGTCAACGCCTGAAGCATAAAATACGATAAAAATACAACAGTCTTTCCATCCTATGACAGGAATAATTGCAACCCGTGTGGAAGTGATGGTCATTTGTACGTTCCAGCCAACCTAGGCTTCACTCTAGGGCGTTGTTCCACCAGATCGAATTGTTAGGGCCTGAGAAGTCAACGCCAGAAGCATAAGATACAATATAAATATAACAGTTTTTCCATAGTATAGAACGAATAATAGCATCCAGTGTGAAAGTTATGATCATTTCTACGTTCCGGGCAACGTAGGCTTCACTCTAGGGCGTTGCTCCACCAGATCAAACAGTTAGTTCCTTAGAAGTCAACGCCCGAAGCATAAAATACAAAATAAATAGAACAGTTTTTCCATCGTATAAAACGAATAATAGCAACCAGTGTGAAAGTTATGGTCATTTCTACGTTCCGGGCAACCTAGGGTTCACCACAGGGCGTTGTTCCACCAGATCGAATAGTTAGGGCCTAAGAAGTGAACGCCAGCAGCATAAAATGCAATATAAATACAACAGTTTTTCCATCATATAAAACGAATAATTGCAACCAGTATGAAAGTTATGATCATTTCTACTTTCCGGGCAACCTAGGCTACACCACAGGGCGTTGCTCCAGCAGTTTGAATAGTTAGGGCCTTAGAAGTCAATGCCCGAAGCATAAAATGCAATAAAAATACAACAGTTTTTCCATCATATAACAGGAATAATTGCAACCAGTTTGAAAGTGATGGCCATTTCTACGTTCCGGGAAACCTCGGCTTCACTTTAGGGCGTTGCTCCGCCAGATCGAATAGTTAGTGCATTAGAAGTCAACGCCAGAAGCATAAAATACAATATAAATACAACAGTTTTTCCATCGTATACAACGAATAATTGCAACCAGTATGAAAGTTAACGTCATTTCTACTTTCCGGGCAACCTAGGCTTCACTCTAGGGCGTTGCTCCACCAGATCGAATAGTTGGGGCCTTAGAAGTCAACGCCAGAAGCATAAAATACAATAAAGATGCAACAGCTTTTCCATCGTATTAAACGAATAATTTCAACCAGTGTGAATGTTATTGCCATTTCTACATTCCGAGCAACCTAGGCTTCACCCTAGGGCGTTGCTCCAACAGATTGAGTAGTTAGGGCCTTAGAAGTCAATGCCCGAAGCATAAAATGCAATAAAAATACAACAGTTTTTCCATCGTATAAAAGGATTAATTGCAACCAGTTTGAAAGTAATGGTCATTTCTACGTTCCGGGCAACCTAGGCTTCACTCTAGGGCGTTGTTCCACCAGATCGAATAGTTAGAGCCTTAGAAGTCAACGCCAGAAGCATAAAATACAATACAAATACAACAGTTTTTCCAAAGTATAAAACGAATAATTGCAACCAGTATGAAAGTTATGGTCATTTCTACGTTCGGGGCAACCTAGGCCTCACTCTATGGCGTTCTTCCACTACATCGAATAGCAACGGCCTCAGAAGTCAACGCCTGAAGCATAAAATACAATATAAATACAACAGTCTTCCCGTCCTATAACAGGAATAATTGCAACCCGTGTGAAAGTGATGGTCATTTGGACGTTCCAGGCAACCTAATCTTCTCTCTAGGGCGTTGTTCCACCAGATCGAATTTTTAGGGCCTAAGAAGTCAACGCCAGAAGCATAAGATACAATATAAAGGTAACAGTTTTTCCATCGTATAGAACGAATAATAGCAACCAGTGTGAAAGTTATGGTCACTTCTACGTTCCGGGCAACCTAGGCTTCACTCTAGGGCGTTGCTGCACCAGATCAAACAGTTAGGGCCTTAGCAGTCAACGACCGAAGCATAAAATACAAAATAAATAGAACAGTTTTTCCATCGTATAAAACGAATAATAGCAACCAGTGTGATAGTTATGGTCATTTCTACGTTCCGGGCAACCTAGGGTTCACCACAGGGCGTTGTGCCACCAGATCGAATAGTTAGGGCCTAAGAAGTGAACGCCCGAAGCATAAAATACAAAATAAATAGTACAGATTTTCCATTGTATAAAACGTATAATTGCTACCGGTGTGAAAGTTATGGTCATTTCTACGTTCCGGGCAACCTAGGCTTCACTCTAGGTCGTTGTTCCACCAGATGGAATAGTTAGGGCCTTAGAAGTCAACGCCCGAAGTATAAAATACAAAATAAATAGAACAGCTTTTCCATCGTATAAAACTAATAATTTCAACCAGTGTGAAAGTAATGGCCATTTCTACGTTCCGGACAACCTAGGCTTCACTCTAGGGCGTTGCTCCACCACATCGAATAGCTACGGCCTTAGAAGTCAACGCCAGAAGCATAAAATACAATAAATATACAAGAGTTTTTCCATCGTATATCAGGAATAATTGCAACCAGTGTGAAAGTGATGGTCATTTCTACGTTCCGGGCAACGTAGGCTTCACTCTAGGGCGTTGTTCCAACAGATCGAACACTTAGGGCCTAAGAAGGCACCGCCAGAAGCATAAAATACAATATAAATATAACAGTTTTTACATGGTATAAAACGAATAATAGCAATCAGTGTGAAAGTTATGGTCATTTCTAAGTTCCGGGCAACCTAGGCTTGACCCTATGGCGTTGCTCCACCAGATCAAACAGCTAGGGCCTTAGAAGTCAACGCCCGAAGCATAAAATACATTATAAATATAACAGTTTTTCCATCGTATAGAACGAATAATAGCAACCTGTGTGAAAGTTAACGTCATTTCTACTTTCCGGGCAACCTAGGCTTCACCCTAGGGCGTTGCTCCAACAGAGTGAATAGTTAGGGCCTTAGAAGTCAACGCCCGATGCATAAAATACAAAATAAATAGAACAGTTTTTCCATCGTGTAAAACGAATAATTGCTACCGGTGTGAAAATTATGGTCATTTCTACGTTCCGGTCAACCTAGGCCTCACCATAGGGCGTTACTCCACCAGATCGAATTGTTAGGGCCGAAGATGTGAACCCCAGAAGCATAAAATACAATATAAATACAACAGTTTTTCCATCGTATAAGAGGATTAGTTGCAACCAGTTTGAAAGTGATGGTCATTTCTACGTTCCGGGCAACCTAGCCTTCACTCTAGGGCGTTGCTCCACCAGATCGAATAGCTAGGGCCTTAGAAGTCAACGCCCGAAGCATAAAATACAAAATAAAGATTACAGTATTTCCATTGTATAAAACGTATAATTGCTACCGGTGTGAAAGTGATGGTCATTTCTACGTTCCGGGCAACCTAGGCTTCACTCTAGGGCGTTGTTCCATCAGATCGAACACTTAGGGCCTAAGAAGGCACCGCCAGAAGCATAAAATACAATATAAATATAACAGTTTTTCCATCGTATAAAACGAATAATAGCAATCAGTGTGAAAGTTATGGTCATTTCTAAGTTCCGGGCAACCTAGGCTTCACCCTAGGGCGTCGATCCAACAGATTGAATAGTTAGGGCCTTAGAAGTCAACGCCCGACGCATAAAATGCAATAAAAATGCAACAGTTTTTCCATCGTATAAAAGGATTAATTGCAACCAGTTTGAAAGTGATGGTCATTTCTACGTTCCGGGCAACCTAGGCTTCACGCTAGGGCGTTGTTCCGCCAGATGGAGTAGTTAGGGCATAAGAAGTCAACCCCCGACGCATAAAATGCAATAAAAATGCAGCAGTTTTTCCATCGTATAAAAGGATTAATTGCAACCAGTTTGAAAGTGATGGTCATTTCTACGTTCCGGGCAACCTAGGCTTCACCCTAGGGCGTTGTTCAACCAGATGGAATAGTTAGGGCATAAGAAGTCAACGCCAGAAGCATAAAATACGGTATAAATACAACAGCTTTTCCATCGTATAAAACGTATAATAGCAACCAGTGTGAAAGTGATGGTCATTTCTACGTTCCGGGCAACCTGGGCTACACTCTACGGCGTTGTTCCACCAGATCGAATAGTTAGGGCCTAAGAAGTCAGCGCCAGAAGCATAACATACAATATAAATATTACAGTTTTTCCATCGTATAAAACGAATAATAGCAGACAGTGTGAAAGTTATGGTCATTTCTACGTTCTGGGCAACCTAGGCTTAACCCTAGGGCGTTGCTCCAACAGATCGAATAGTTAGGGCCTTAGAGGTCATCGCCCGACGCATAAAATGCAATAAAAATGCAACAGTTTTTCCATCGTATAAAAGGATTAATTGCATCCAGTTTGAAAGTGATGGTCATTTCTACGTTCCGGGCAACCTAGGCTTCACCCTAGGGCGTTGCTCCAACAGATCGAATAGTTAGTGCCTCAGAAGTCAACGACCGAAACATAAAATACAAAATAAATAGAACAGTTTTTCCATTGTATAAAACGAATAATAGCAACCAGTGTGAAAGTTACGGTCATTTCTACGTTCGGGCAACCTGGGCTTCACCCCAGGGCGTTGTTCCACCAGATCGAATAGTTAGGGCGTAAGAAGTGAACGCCAGAAGCATAAAATAAAATATAAATACAACAGTTTTTCTATCATATAAAACGAGTAATTGCAACCAGTATGAAAGGTGTGGTCATTTCTACTTTCCGGGCAACCTAGGCTACACCCTAGGGCGTTGCTCCAACAGATCGAATAGTTAGGGCCTTAGAGGTCATCGCCCGACGCATAAAATGCAATAAAAATGCAACAGTTTTTCCATCGTATAAAAGGATTAATTGCATCCAGTTTGAAAGTGATGGTCATTTCTACGTTCCGGGCAACCTAGGCTTCACCCTAGGGCGTTGCTCCAACAGATCGAATAGTTAGTGCCTCAGAAGTCAACGACCGAAACATAAAATACAAAATAAATAGAACAGTTTTTCCATTGTATAAAACGAATAATAGCAACCACTGTGAAAGTTACGGTCATTTCTACTTTCGGGCAACCTGGTCTTCACCCCAGGGCGTTGTTCCACCAGATCGAATAGTTAGGGCGTAAGAAGTGAACGCCAGAAGCATAAAATAAAATATAAATACAACAGTTTTTCTATCATATAAAACGAGTAATTGCAACCAGTATGAAAGGTGTGGTCATTTCTACTTTCCGGGCAACCTAGGCTACACCCTAGGGCGTTGCTCCAACAGATTGAATAGTTAGGGCCTTAGAAGTCAATGCCCGAAGCATAAAATGCAATAAAAATACAACAGTTTTTCCATCGTATAAAAGGATTAATTGCAACCAGTTTGAAAGTGATGGTCATTTCTACGTTCCGGGCAACCTAGGCTCACTCTAGGGCGTTGCTCCAACAGATCGAATAGTTAGGGCCTTAGAAGTCAACGCCAGAATCATAAAATACAATGAAGATGCAACAGCTTTTCCATCGTATTAAACGAATAATTTCAACCAGTGTGAATGTTATGGTCATTTCTACGTTCCGGGCAACCTAGGCTTCACTCTAGGGCGTTGATCCAACAGATTGAATAGTTAGGGCCTTAGCAGTCAACGCCCGAAGCATAAAATACAATATAAATACAACAGTTTTTCCAACGTATAAAACGAATAATTGCAACCAGTAATAAAGTGATGGTCACTTCTACGTTCCGGGCAACCTAGGCTTCACGATAGGGCGTTGCTCCAACAGACTGAATAGTTAGATCCTTAGAAGTCAACGCCCGAAGCATAAAATGCAATAAAAATACAACAGTTTTTCCATCATATAACAGGAATAATTGCTACCAGTGTGAAAGTTATGCTCATTTCTACATTCCGCGCAACATAGGCTTCACCCTAGGGCGTTGTTCCACCAGATGGAATAGCTAGAGCCTGAGAAGTCAACGCCCGAAGCATAAAATACAAAATAAATAGGACAGTTTTTCCATCGTAAAAACGAATAATTGCTACCAGTGTGAAAGTTATGTTCATTTCTACTTTCCGGGCAACCTAGGCTTCACCCTAGGGCGTTGCTCCAACAGGTTGAATAGGTAGAGCCTTAGAAGTCAATGCCCGAAGCATAAAATACGATATAAATACAACAGTTTTTCCATCGTATAAAACGAATAATTGCTACCAGTATGGAAGTGATGGTCATTTCTACGTTCCGGGCAACCTAGGCCTCACTCTAGGACGTTGTTCCACCAGATTGAATAGTTAGGGCCTAAGAAATCAACGCCACAAGCATAAAATACAAAATAAATAGAACAGTTTTTCCATCGCATAAATCGAATAATTGCTACCAGTGTGAAAGTTATGGTCATTGCTACGTTCCGCGCAACCTAGCCTTCACCCAAGGGCGTTGTTCCACCAGATGGAATAGTTAGTCTCTAGGAAGTCAATGCCCGATGCATAAAATGCAATAAAAATGCAACAGTTATTCCATCATATAACAGGAATAATTGCAAGCAGTCTGAAAGTGATGGTCATTTCTACGAACCGGGCAACTTAGGCTTCACTCTAGGGCGTTGCTCCACCAGATCGAATAGTTAGGGCCTTAGAAGTCAACGCCCCAAGCATAAAATACAAAATAAATAGAACAGTTGTTCCATCGTATAAAACGAATAATTGCTGCCAGTGTGAAAGTTATGTTCATTTCTACTTTCCGGGCAACCTAGGCTTCACCCTAGGGCATTGCTCCAACAGATTGAATAGGTCGGGCCTTAGAAGTCAATGCCCGAAGCATAAAATGCAATAAAAATACAACAGCTTTTCCATCATATAACAGGAATAATTGCAACCAGTTTGAAAGTGATGGTCATTACTACGTTCCGGGAAACCTCGGCTTCACTCTAGGGCGTTGCTCCGCCAGGTCGAATAGTTAGTGCATTAGAAGTCAACGCCAGAAGCATAAAATACAGTATAAATACAACAGTTCTTCCATCGTACAAAACGAATAATTGCAACCAGTATGAAAGTTAACGTCATTTCTACTTTCCGGGCAACGTAGGCTTCACTCCAGGGCGTTGATCCAACAGATTGAACAGCTAGGGCCTTAGGAGTGAACGCCCGAAGCATAAAATACAATATAAATATAACAGTTCTCCATCATATAACAGGAATAGTTGCAACCAGTTTGAAAGTGATGGTCATTTCTACGTTCCGGGCAACCTAGGCTTCACTCTAGGGCGTTGCTCCACGAGATCGAATAGCTAGTGCCTTAGAAGTCAACGCCAGAAGCATAAAATACAATATAAATACAACAGTTTTTCCATCGTAAAGAATGAATAATTGCTACCAGTATGGAAGTGATGCTCATTTCTACGTTCCGGGCAACCTAGGCCTCACTCTAGGGCGTTGTTCCTCCAGATTGAATAGTTAGGGCCTAAGAAATCAACGGCAGAAGCATAAAATACAATATAAATATATCTGTTTTTCCATCGTGTAAAACGAATAATTTCAACCAGTGTGAATGTGATGGTCATTTCTACATTCCGAGCAACCTAGGCTTCACTCTAGGTCGTTGATCCACCATATTGAATAGTTAGGGCCTTAGAAGTCAACGCCGGAAGCATAAAATGCATTAAAAATACAACAGTTTTTCCATCGTATAAAAGGATTAATTGCAACCAGTTTGAAAGTGATGGTCATTTCTACGTTCCGGGCAACCTAGGCTTCACTCTAGGGCGTTGCTCCACCAGATCGAATAGTTGGGGCCTTAGAAGTCAACGCCAGAAGCATAAAATACAATAAAGATGCAACAGCTTTTCCATCGTATTAAACGAATAATTTCAACCAGTGTGAATGTTATTGCCATTTCTACATTCCGAGCAACCTAGGCTTCACCCTAGGGCGTTGCTCCAACAGATTGAATAGCTAGGGCCTTCGAAGTCAATGCCCGAAGCATAAAATGCAATAAAAATACAACAGTTTTTCCATCGTATAAAAGGATTAATTGCAACCAGTTTGAAAGTAATGGTCATTTCTACGTTCCGGGCAACCTAGGCTTCACTCTAGGGCGTTGTTCCACCAGATCGAATAGTTAGAGCCTTAGAAGTCAACGCCAGAAGCATAAAATACAATACAAATACAACAGTTTTTCCAAAGTATAAAACGAATAATTGCAACCAGTATGAAAGTTATGGTCATTTCTACGTTCGGGGCAACCTAGGCCTCACTCTATGGCGTTCTTCCACTACATCGAATAGCAACGGCCTCAGAAGTCAACGCCTGAAGCATAAAATACAATAAAAATACAACAGTCTTTCCGTCCTATAACAGGAATAATTGCAACCCGTGTGAAAGTGATGGTCATTTGGACGTTCCAGGCAACCTAATCTTCTCTCTAGGGCGTTGTTCCACCAGATCGAATTTTTAGGGCCTAAGAAGTCAACGCCAGAAGCATAAGATACAATATAAAGGTAACAGTTTTTCCATCGTATAGAACGAATAATAGCAACCAGTGTGAAAGTTATGGTCACTTCTACGTTCCGGGCAACCTAGGCTTCACTCTAGGGCGTTGCTGCACCAGATCGAACAGTCAGGGCCTTAGCAGTCAACGACCGAAGCATAAGAAACAATATAAATATAACAGTTTTTCCGTCGTATAGAACGAATAATTGCATCCAGTGTGAAAGTTATGGTCATTTCTACGTTCCGGGCAACCTCGGCTTCACTCTAGGGCGTTGCTCCACCAGATCAAACAGTTAGTTCCTTAGAAGTCAACGCCAGAAGCATAAAATACAATAAATATACAAGAGTTTTTCCATCGTATATCAGGAATAATTGCAACCAGTGTGAAAGTGATGGTCATTTCTACGTTCCGGGCAACGTAGGCTTCACTCTAGGGCGTTGTTCCAACAGATCGAACACTTAGGGCCTAAGAAGGCACCGCCAGAAGCATAAAATACAATATAAATATAACAGTTTTTACATGGTATAAAACGAATAATAGCAATCAGTGTGAAAGTTATGGTCATTTCTAAGTTCCGGGCAACCTAGGCTTGACCCTAGGGCGTTGCTCCACCAGATCAAACAGCTAGGGCCTTAGAAGTCAACGCCCGAAGCATAAAATACATTATAAATATAACAGTTTTTCCATCGTATAGAACGAATAATAGCAACCAGTGTGAAAGTTAACGTCATTTCTACTTTCCGGGCAACCTAGGCTTCACCCTAGGGCGTTGCTCCAACAGAGTGAATAGTTAGGGCCTTAGAAGTCAACGCCCGATGCATAAAATACAAAATAAATAGAACAGTTTTTCCATCGTGTAAAACGAATAATTGCTACCGGTGTGAAAATTATGGTCATTTCTACGTTCCGGTCAACCTAGGCCTCACCATAGGGCGTTACTCCACCAGATCGAATTGTTAGGGCCGAAGATGTGAACCCCAGAAGCATAAAATACAATATAAATACAACAGTTTTTCCATCGTATAAGAGGATTAGTTGCAACCAGTTTGAAAGTGATGGTCATTTCTACGTTCCGGGCAACCTAGCCTTCACTCTAGGGCGTTGCTCCTCCAGATCGAATAGCTAGGGCCTTAGAAGTCAACGCCCGAAGCATAAAATACAAAATAAAGATTACAGTATTTCCATTGTATAAAACGTATAATTGCTACCGGTGTGAAAGTTATGGTCATTTCTACGTTCCGGGCAACCTAGGCTTCACTCTAGGTCGTTGTTCCACCAGATGGAATAGTGAGGGCCTTAGAAGTCAACGCCCGAAGTATAAAATACAAAATAAATAGAACAGTTTTTCCATCGTATAAAACTAATAATTTCAACCAGTGTGAAAGTAATGGGCATTTCTACGTTCCGGACAACCTAGGCTTCACTCTAGGGCGTTGCTCCACCACATCGAATAGCTACGGCCTTAGAAGTCAACGCCAGAAGCATAAAATACAATAAATATACAAGAGTTTTTCCATCGTATATCAGGAATAATTGCAACCAGTGTGAAAGTGATGGTCATTTCGACGTTCCGGGCAACGTAGGCTTCACTCTAGGGCGTTGTTCCATCAGATCGAACACTTAGGGCCTAAGAAGGCACCGCCAGAAGCATAACATACAATATAAATATTACAGTTTTTCCATCGTATAAAACGAATAATAGCAGACAGTGTGAAAGTTATGGTCATTTCTACGTTCTGGGCAACCTAGGCTTAACCCTAGGGCGTTGCTTCAACAGATCGAATAGTTAGGGCCTTAGAGGTCATCGCCCGACGCATAAAATGCAATAAAAATGCAACAGTTTTTCCATCGTATAAAAGGATTAATTGCATCCAGTTTGAAAGTGATGGTCATTTCTACGTTCCGGGCAACCTAGGCTTCACCCTAGGGCGTTGCTCCAACAGATCGAATAGTTAGTGCCTCAGAAGTCAACGACCGAAACATAAAATACAAAATAAATAGAACAGTTTTTCCATTGTATAAAACGAATAATAGCAACCAGTGTGAAAGTTACGGTCATTTCTACGTTCGGGCAACCTGGGCTTCACCCCAGGGCGTTGTTCCACCAGATCGAATAGTTAGGGCGTAAGAAGTGAACGCCAGAAGCATAAAATAAAATATAAATACAACAGTTTTTCTATCATATAAAACGAGTAATTGCAACCAGTATGAAAGGTGTGGTCATTTCTACTTTCCGGGCAACCTAGGCTACACCCTAGGGCGTTGCTCCAACAGATCGAATAGTTAGGGCCTTAGAGGTCATCGCCCGACGCATAAAATGCAATAAAAATGCAACAGTTTTTCCATCGTATAAAAGGATTAATTGCATCCAGTTTGAAAGTGATGGTCATTTCTACGTTCCGGGCAACCTAGGCTTCACCCTAGGGCGTTGCTCCAACAGATCGAATAGTTAGTGCCTCAGAAGTCAACGACCGAAACATAAAATACAAAATAAATAGAACAGTTTTTCCATTGTATAAAACGAATAATAGCAACCACTGTGAAAGTTACGGTCATTTCTACGTTCGGGCAACCTGGGCTTCACCCCAGGGCGTTGTTCCACCAGATCGAATAGTTAGGGCGTAAGAAGTGAACGCCAGAAGCATAAAATAAAATATAAATACAACAGTTTTTCTATCATATAAAACGAGTAATTGCAACCAGTATGAAAGGTGTGGTCATTTCTACTTTCCGAGCAACCTAGGCTACACCCTAGGGCGTTGCTCCAACAGATTGAATAGTTAGGGCCTTAGAAGTCAATGCCCGAAGCATAAAATGCAATAAAAATACAACAGTTTGTCCATCGTATAAAAGGATTAATTGCAACCAGTTTGAAAGTGATGGTCATTTCTACGTTCCGGGCAACCTAGGCTCACTCTAGGGCGTTGCTCCAACAGATCGAATAGTTAGGGCCTTAGAAGTCAACGCCAGAATCATAAAATACAATGAAGATGCAACAGCTTTTCCATCGTATTAAACGAATAATTTCAACCAGTGTGAATGTTATGGTCATTTCTACGTTCCGGGCAACCTAGGCTTCACTCTAGGGCGTTGATCCAACAGATTGAATAGTTAGGGCCTTAGCAGTCAACGCCCGAAGCATAAAATACAATATAAATACAACAGTTTTTCCAACGTATAAAACGAATAATTGCAACCAGTAATAAAGTGATGGTCACTTCTACGTTCCGGGCAACCTAGGCTTCACGATAGGGCGTTGCTCCAACAGATTGAATAGTTAGATCCTTAGAAGTCAACGCCCGAAGCATAAAATGCAATAAAAATACAACAGTTTTTCCATCATATAACAGGAATAATTGCAAGCAGTTTGAAAGTGATGGTCATTTCTACGTACCGGGCACCCTAGGCTTCACTCTAGGGCGTTGTTCCACCAGATCGAATAGTTAGAGCCTTAGTAGTCAACGCCAGAAGCATAAAATAAAATATAAATGTAACAGTTTTTCCATCGTATAAAACGAATAATAGCAATCAGTGTGAATGTTATGTTCATTTCTACGTTCCAGGCAATCTAGGCTTCACTCTAGGGCGTTGCACCAACAGATTGAATAGTTAGGGCCTTTGAAGTCAACGCGCGAAGCATAAAATACAAAATAAATAGAACAGTTTTTCCATCGTATAAAGCGAATAGTTGCTACCGGTGTGAAAGTTATGGTCATTTCTACGTTCTGGGCAACCTAGGCTTCACTCTAGGGCGTTGCTCCACCAGATCGAATAGTTGGGGCCTTAGAAGTCAATGCCAGGAGCATAAAATACAATAAAGATGCAACAGTTTTTCCATCGTATAACAGGAATAATTGCAACCAGTGTGAAGGTAATGCTATGTTCTACGTCCCGGGCAAACTATCCCTCTCTCTAGGGCGGTGCTCTACCAGATTAAATAGTTAGGGCGTAAGATGTCAACGCCAGAAGCATAAAATGCAATATAAATACAACAGCTTTTCCATCGTATATAATGTATATTTGCAAACAGTGTGAAAGTAATGGTCATTTCCATGTTCCGGGCAACCTAGGCTTCACCCTAGGGCGTTGTTCCACCAGTTCGAATACTTAGGGCCTAAGAAGTCAACGCCAGATGAATAAAATACAATATAAGTACAACAGTTTTTCCATCGTCTAAAACGAATAATAGCAACCAGTGTGAAAGTTATGGTCATTTCTACGTTCCAGGCAACATAGGCTTCACTCTAGGGCGATGCTCCACCAGATCAAACAGTTAGGGCCTTAGAAGTCTACGCCCGAAGCACTAAATACAAAACAAATAGAACAGATTTTCCATTGTATAAAACGAATAATTGCTACAAGTGCAAAAGTTATGGTCATTTCTACGTTCCGGGCAACCTAGGCTTCACCCTAGGGCGTTGTTCCACCAGATCGAACAGTTAGGGCCTAAGAAGTCAACGCCAGAAGCATAAAATACAATATAAATATAACAGTTTTTCTATCGTATAAAACGAATGATAGCAACCAGTGTAAAAGTTATGGTCATTTCTACGTTCCGGGCAACATAGGCTTCACTCTAGGGCGGTGCTCCACCAGATCAAATAGTTAGGGCCTAAGAAGTCAACGCCAGAAGCATAAAATACAACATAAATACAACAGATTTTCCATCGTATATAATGTATATTTGCACACAGTGTGAAAGTAATGGTCATTTCCATGTTCGGGCAACCTACACTTCACTCTAGGTTGTTGCTCCACCAGATCGAATAGTTAGGGCCTTAGAAGTCAACGCCCGAAGCATAAAATACAAAATAAATAGAACACTTTTTCCATCGTATAAAACGAATAATTGCTACCAGTGTGGAAGTTATGGTCATTTCTACGTTCCGGGCAACCTGGGCTTCACTATACGGCGTTGCTCCACCAGATCAAATAGTCAGGGCCTAACAAGTCAACGCCCGAAGCATAAAATAATATGTAAATAGAACAGTATTTCCATCGTATAAAACGAATAATTGCTACCAGTGTGAAAGTTATGGTCATTTCTACGTTCCGGGCAACCTAGGCTTCACGCTAGGGCGTTGTTCCGCCAGCTGGAGTAGTTAGGGCATAAGAAGTCAACCCCCGACGCATAAAATGCAATAAAAATGCAGCAGTTTTTCCATCGTATAAAAGGATTAATTGCAACCAGTTTGAAAGTGATGGTCATTTCTACGTTCCGGGCAACCTAGGCTTCACCCTAGGGCGTCGTTCAACCAGATGGAATAGTTAGGGCATAAGAAGTCAACGCCAGAAGCATAAAATACGGTATAAATACAACAGCTTTTCCATCGTATAAAACGTATAATAGCAACCAGTGTGAAAGTGATGGTCATTTCTACGTTCCGGGCAACCTGGGCTACACTCTACGGCGTTGTTCCACCAGATCGAATAGTTAGGGCCTAAGAAGTCAGCGCCAGAAGCATAACATACAATATAAATATTACAGTTTTTCCATCGTATAAAACGAATAATAGCAGCCAGTGTGAAAGTTATGGTCATTTCTGCGTTCTGGGCAACCTAGGCTTAACCCTAGGGCGTTGCTCCAACAGATCGAATAGTTAGGGCCTTAGAGGTCATCGCCCGACGCATAAAATGCAATAAAAATGCAACAGTTTTTCCATCGTATAAAAGGATTAATTGCATCCAGTTTGAAAGTGATGGTCATTTCTACGTTCCGGGCAACCTAGGCTTCACCCTAGGGCGTTGCTCCAACAGATCGAATAGTTAGTGCCTCAGAAGTCAACGACCGAAACATAAAATACAAAATAAATAGAACAGTTTTTCCATTGTATAAAACGAATAATAGCAACCAGTGTGAAAGTTACGGTCATTTCTACGTTCGGGCAACCTGGGCTTCACCCCAGGGCGTTGTTCCACCAGATCGAATAGTTAGGGCGTAAGAAGTGAACGCCAGAAGCATAAAATAAAATATAAATACAACAGTTTTTCTATCATATAAAACGAGTAATTGCAACCAGTATGAAAGGTGTGGTCATTTCTACTTTTCGGGCAACCTAGGCTACACCCTAGGGCGTTGCTCCAACAGATTGAATAGTTAGGGCCTTAGAAGTCAATGCCCGAAGCATAAAATGCAATAAAAATACAACAGTTTTTCCATCGTATAAAAGGATTAATTGCAACCAGTTTGAAAGTGATGGTCATTTCTACGTTCCGGGCAACCTAGGCTCACTCTAGGGCGTTGCTCCAACAGATGGAATAGCTAGGGCCTAAGAAGTCAACGCCAGTAGCATAAAATACGATATAAATACAACAGCTTTTCCATCGTATACAACGAATAATTGCTACCAGTGTGAAAGTTATGCTCATTTCTACATTCCGCGCAACATAGGCTTCACCCTAGGGCGTTGTTCCACCAGATGGAATAGCTAGAGCCTGAGAAGTCAACGCCCGAAGCATAAAATACAAAATAAATAGAACAGTTTTTCCATCGTATAAAACGAATAATTGCTACCAGTGTGAAAGTTATGTTCATTTCTACTTTCCGGGCAACCTAGGCTTCACCCTAGGGCGTTGCTCCAACAGATTGAATAGGTAGGGCCTTAGAAGTCAATGCCCGAAGCATAAAATACGATATAAATACAACAGTTTTTCCATCGTATAAAACGAATAATTGCTACCAGTATGGAAGTGATGGTCATTTCTACGTTCCGGGCAACCTAGGCCTCACTCTAGGACGTTGTTCCACCAGATTGAATAGTTAGGGCCTAAGAAATCAACGCCACAAGCATAAAATACAAAATAAATAGAACAGTTTTTCCATCGCATAAATCGAATAATTGCTACCAGTGTGAAAGTTATGGTCATTGCTACGTTCCGCGCAACCTAGCCTTCACCCAAGGGCGTTGTTCCACCAGATGGAATAGTTAGTCTCTAGGAAGTCAATGCCCGATGCATAAAATGCAATAAAAATGCAACAGTTATTCCATCATATAACAGGAATAATTGCAAGCAGTCTGAAAGTGATGGTCATTTCTACGAACCGGGCAACTTAGGCTTCACTCTAGGGCGTTGCTCCACCAGATCGAATAGTTAGGGCCTTAGAAGTCAACGCCGCAAGCATAAAATACAAAATAAATAGAACAGTTTTTCCATCGTATAAAACGAATAATTGCTACCAGTGTGAAAGTTATGTTCATTTCTACTTTCCGGGCAACCTAGGCTTCACCCTAGGGCATTGCTCCAACAGATTGAATAGGTCGGGCCTTAGAAGTCAATGCCCGAAGCATAAAATGCAATAAAAATACAACAGTTTTTCCATCATATAACAGGAATAATTGCAACCAGTTTGAAAGTGATGGTCATTACTACGTTCCGGGAAACCTCGGCTTCACTCTAGGGCGTTGCTCCGCCAGGTCGAATAGTTAGTGCATTAGAAGTCAACGCCAGAAGCATAAAACAGTATAAATACAACAGTTCTTCCATCGTATAAAACGAATAATTGCAACCAGTATGAAAGTTAACGTCATTTCTACTTTCCGGGCAACCTAGGCTTCACTCCAGGGCGTTGATCCAACAGATTGAACAGCTAGGGCCTTAGGAGTGAACGCCCGAAGCATAAAATACAATATAAATATAACAGTTCTCCATCATATAACAGGAATAGTTGCAACCAGTTTGAAAGTGATGGTCATTTCTACGTTCCGGGCAACCTAGGCTTCACTCTAGGGCGTTGCTCCACGAGATCGAATAGCTAGTGCCTTAGAAGTCAACGCCAGAAGCATAAAATACAATATAAATACAACAGTTTTTCCATCGTATAAAATGAATAATTGCTACCAGTATGGAAGTGATGCTCATTTCTACGTTCCGGGCAACCTAGGCCTCACACTATGGCGTTGTTCCTCCAGATTGAATAGTTAGGGCCTAAGAAATCAACGGCAGAAGCATAAAATACAATATAAATATATCTGTTTTTCCATCGTGTAAAACGAATAATTTCGACCAGTGTGAATGTGATGGTCATTTCTACATTCCGAGCAACCTAGGCTTCACTCTAGGTCGTTGATCCACCATATTGAATAGTTAGGGCCTTAGAAGTCAACGCCGGAAGCATAAAATGCATTAAAAATACAACAGTTTTTCCATCGTATAAAAGGATTAATTGCAACCAGTTTGAAAGTGATGGTCATTTCTACGTTCCGGGCAACCTAGGCTTCACTCTAGGGCGTTGCTCCACCAGATCGAATAGTTGGGGCCTTAGAAGTCAACGCCAGAAGCATAAAATACAATAAAGATGCAACAGCTTTTCCATCGTATTAAACGAATAATTTCAACCAGTGTGAATGTTATTGCCATTTCTACATTCCGAGCAACCTAGGCTTCACCCTAGGGCGTTGCTCCAACAGATTGAATAGTTAGGGCCTTAGAAGTCAATGCCCGAAGCATAAAATGCAATAAAAATACAACAGTTTTTCCATCGTATAAAAGGATTAATTGCAACCAGTTTGAAAGTAATGGTCATTTCTACGTTCCGGGCAACCTAGGCTTCACTCTAGGGCGTTGTTCCACCAGATCGAATAGTTAGAGCCTTAGAAGTCAACGCCAGAAGCATAAAATACAATACAAATACAACAGTTTTTCCAAAGTATAAAACGAATAATTGCAACCAGTATGAAACTTATGGTCATTTCTACGTTCGGGGCAACCTAGGCCTCACTCTATGGCGTTCTTCCACTACATCGAATAGCAACGGCCTCAGAAGTCAACGCCTGAAGCATAAAATACAATAAAAATACAACAGTCTTTCCGTCCTATAACAGGAATAATTGCAACCCGTGTGAAAGTGATGGTCATTTGGACGTTCCAGGCAACCTAATCTTCTCTCTAGGGCGTTGTTCCACCAGATCGAATTTTTAGGGCCTAAGAAGTCAACGCCAGAAGCATAAGATACAATATAAAGGTAACAGTTTTTCCATCGTATAGAACGAATAATAGCAACCAGTGTGAAAGTTATGGTCACTTCTACGTTCCGGGCAACCTAGGCTTCACTCTAGGGCGTTGCTGCACCAGATCAAACAGTTAGGGCCTTAGCAGTCTACGACCGAAGCATAAAATACAAAATAAATAGAACAGTTTTTCCATCGTATAAAACGAATAATAGCAACCAGTGTGATAGTTATGGTCATTTCTACGTTCCGGGCAACGTAGGCTTCACTCTAGGGCGTTGTTCCAGCAGATCGAACACTTAGGGCCTAAGAAGGCACCGCCAGAAGCATAAAATACAATATAAATATAACAGTTTTTCCATGGTATAAAACGAATAATAGCAATCAGTGTGAAAGTTATGGTCATTTCTAAGTTCCGGGCAACCTAGGCTTGACCCTAGGGCGTTGCTCCACCAGATCAAACAGCTAGGGCCTTAGAAGTCAACGCCCGAAGCATAAAATACATTATAAATATAACAGTTTTTCCATCGTATAGAACGAATAATAGCAACCAGTGTGAAAGTTAACGTCATTTCTACTTTCCGGGCAACCTAGGCTTCACCCTAGGGCGTTGCTCCAACAGAGTGAATAGTTAGGGCCTTAGAAGTCAACGCCCGATGCATAAAATACAAAATAAATAGAACAGTTTTTCCATCGTGTAAAACGAATAATTGCTACCGGTGTGAAAATTATGGTCATTTCTACGTTCCGGTCAACCTAGGCCTCACCATAGGGCGTTACTCCACCAGATCGAATAGTTAGGGCCTAAGATGTGAACCCCAGAAGCATAAAATACAATATAAATACAACAGTTTTTCCATCGTATAAGAGGATTAGTTGCAACCAGTTTGAAAGTGATGGTCATTTCTACGTTCCGGGCAACCTAGCCTTCACTCTAGGGCGTTGCTCCACCAGATCGAATAGTTAGGGCCTTAGAAGTCAACGCCAGACGCATAAAATACAATAAATATACAAGAGTTTTTCCATCGTATATCAGGAATAATTGCAACCAGTGTGAAAGTGATGGTCATTTCGACGTTCCGGGCAACGTAGGCTTCACTCTAGGGCGTTGTTCCATCAGATCGAACACTTAGGGCCTAAGAAGGCACCGCCAGAAGCATAAAATACAATATAAATATAACAGTTTTTCCATCGTATAAAACGAATAATAGCAATCAGTGTGAAAGTTATGGTCATTTCTAAGTTCCGGGCAACCTAGGCTTCACCCTAGGGCGTCGATCCAACAGATTGAATAGTTAGGGCCTTAGAAGTCAACGCCCGACGCATAAAATGCAATAAAAATGCAACAGTTTTTCCATCGTATAAAAGGATTAATTGCAACCAGTTTGAAAGTGATGGTCATTTCTACGTTCCGGGCAACCTAGGCTTCACGCTAGGGCGTTGTTCCGCCAGATGGAGTAGTTAGGGCATAAGAAGTCAACCCCCGACGCATAAAATGCAATAAAAATGCAGCAGTTTTTCCATCGTATAAAAGGATTAATTGCAACCAGTTTGAAAGTGATGGTCATTTCTACGTTCCGGGCAACCTAGGCTTCACCCTAGGGCGTTGTTCATCCAGATGGAATAGTTAGGGCATAAGAAGTCAACGCCAGAAGCATAAAATACGGTATAAATACAACAGCTTTTCCATCGTATAAAACGTATAATAGCAACCAGTGTGAAAGTGATGGTCATTTCTACGTTCCGGGCAACCTGGGCTACACTCTACGGCGTTGTTCCACCAGATCGAATAGTTAGGGCCTAAGAAGTCAGCGCCAGAAGCATAACATACAATATAAATATTACAGTTTTTCCATCGTATAAAACGAATAATAGCAGCCAGTGTGAAAGTTATGGTCATTTCTACGTTCTGGGCAACCTAGGCTTAACCCTAGGGCGTTGCTCCAACAGATCGAATAGTTAGGGCCTTAGAGGTCATCGCCCGACGCATAAAATGCAATAAAAATGCAACAGTTTTTCCATCATATAAAAGGATTAATTGCATCCAGTTTGAAAGTGATGGTCATTTCTACGTTCCGGGCAACCTAGGCTCACTCTAGGGCGTTGCTCCAACAGATCGAATAGTTAGGGCCTTAGAAGTCAACGCCAGAATCATAAAATACAATGAAGATGCAACAGCTTTTCCAACGTATTAAACGAATACTTTCAACCAGTGTGAATGTTATGGTCATTTCTACATTCCGAGCAACCTAGGCTTCACTCTAGGGCGTTGATCCAACAGATTGAATAGTTAGGGCCTTAGCAGTCAACGCCCGAAGCATAAAATACAATATAAATACAACAGTTTTTCCAACGTATAAAACGAATAATTGCAACCAGTATGAAAGTTATGGTCATTTCTACGTTCGGGGCAACCTAGGCTTCACTCTATGGCGTTCTTCCACTACATCGAATAGCAACGGCCTCAGAAGTCAACGCCTGAAGCATAAAATACAATAAAAATACAACAGTCTTTCCGTCCTATAACAGGAATAATCGCAACCCGTGTGAAAGTGATGGTCATTTGGACGTTCCAGGCAACCTAATCTTCACTCTAGGGCGTTGTTCCACCAGATCGAACAGTTAGAGCCTGAGAAGTCAAAGCCCGAAGCATAAAATAAAATAAAAATAAAACAGTTTTTCCATCGTATAAAGCGAATAATTGCAACCAGTGTGAAAGTTATGGTCATTTCTACGTTCCGGGCAGCCTAGGCTTCACCCTAGGGCGTTGCTTCATGACATAGAATAGTTCGGGCCTTAGTAGTCGACGCCCGATGCATAAAATACAAAATAAATAGAACAGTTTTTCCATTGTATAAAACGAATAAATGCAACCAGTGTGAAAGTTATGGTCATTTCTACGTTCCGGGCAACCTAGGCTCCACTCTAGGGCGTTGTTCCACGAGATCGAACAGTTAGAGCCTAAAAAGTTAACGCCAGAAGCATAAAATACGATAAAAATGAAACAGTTTTTCCATCGTATAGCATGAATAATTGCAACCAGTGTGAAAGTAATGGTCATTTCTACGTTTCGGGCAACCTAGGCTTCACTCTTGGGCGTTGCTCTGCCAGATCGAATAGTTGGGGAATAAGAAGTTAACGCCAGAAGCATAAAATACAATATAAATACAACAGTTTTTCCATCGTATAAATGGAATAATTGCAACCAGTGTGAAGGTAATGGTCATTCCTACGGTCCGGGCAACCTGGGCTTCACTATAGGGCGTTGCTCCACCAGATCGAATAGCTAGGGACTCAGAATTCAACGCCAGAAGCATAAAATACAATAAAAATACAACAGTTTTTCCATCGTATAACAGGAATAATTGCAACTAGTGTGAATACAATGGTCATTTCTACGTTCCGGGCAACCTACGTTTCACTATATGGCGTTGCTCCACCAGATGGAATAGTTAGGGCCTAAGAAGTCAACGCCAGAAGCACCAAGTACATAATAAATACAACAGTTTTTTCATCGTATAAAACGAATAATTGCATGCAGTGTGAAAGTAATGTTCATTTCTACTTTCCGGGCACCCTACGCTTCACTCTATGGCACTGCTCCACCAGATCGAATAGTTAGGGACTAAGAAGTCAACGCCAGAAGCACCAAATACAAAATAAATACAACAGTTTTTCCATTGTATAGCATGGATCACTGCAACCAGTGTGAAAGTAATGATCATTTCGGCGTTTCGGGCATCCAAGACTTAACTCTGAGGCGTTGCTCCACCAGATCGAAGAGTTAGGGCCTTAAAAGTCAACGCCAGAAGCATAAACTACAAAACAAGTACTACAGTCTTTCCATCGTATAAAGCGAATAATTGCAACCAGTGTGAAAGTTATGGTCATTGCTACGTTCGGGCAACCTAGGCTTCACTCTAGGGTGTTTCTCCTCCACATCGAGTGGCTGCGACCTTAGAAGTCAACGCCTGAAGCATAAAATACAATATAAATACAACAGCTTTTCCATCGTATAAAACGAATAATTGCAACCAGTGTGAAAGTTATGGTCATTTCTACGTTCCGGGCAACCTAGGCTTCTCTCTAGGGCGTTGCTCCTCAACATCGAATAGTTAGGGCCTTAGTAGTCGACGCCCGAAGCATAAAATACAAAATAAATAGAACAGTTTTTCAATTGTATAAAAAGAATAATTGCAAACAGTGTGAAAGTAATGGACATTTCTACGTTTCGGGCAACATACGCTTCACTGTTGGACGTTGCCCCACGAGATCGAATAGCTAAGGCCTAAGAAGTCAATGCCAGAAGACTAAAATACATTACAAGTGCAACAGTTTTTCCATCGTATAATAGGAATAATTGCAACCAGTGTGAAGGTAATGGTCATTTCTACGTTCCGCGCAACCTAGGCTTGACTATAGGGAGTTGCTCCACCAGATCGTATAGTTAGGGCCATAGAAAACAACGACAGAAGCATAAAATATAATAAAAATACAAGAGTATTTCCATCGTATATAAGGAACAATTACAACCAGTATGAAAGTGATGGTCAGTTCTACGTTCCGGGTAACCTAGGCTTCGCTCTAGTGCTTTGTGCCACCAGATCGAATAACTAGGGCCTAAGGAGTCAACGCCAGAAGCATAAAATACTATAAAAATACAACAGTCCTTCCATCGTATAACAGGAGTAATTGCAACCAGTGTGAAAGTAATGGTCATTTCCACGTTCCCTGCAACTTAGGCTTCCCTCTAGGGTGTTGCTCCACCAGATCAAATAGTTAGGGCCTAAGAAGTCATCGCCAGAACCATAAAATGCAATATAAATAGAACAGTTTTTCCATTTCATTAAGCGAATAATGCAACCAGTGTGAAAGTTATGGTCATTTCTACGTTCCGTGCAACCTAGGCTTCACTCTAGGGCGTTGGTCCACCAGACTGAATAGTTTGGACCTAAGAAGTCAATGCCAGAAGCATAAAAGACAATATAAATACAACAGTTTTTCCATTGTATAAAGCGAATAATTGCAACCAGTGTGAAAGTACTGGTCATTTCTACGTTCGGGGTAACCTAGGCTTCACTCTAGGGCGTTGCTCCACCAGATCGAATAGTTAGGCCCTAAGAAGTCAACGCCAGAAGCATAAAATATAATATAAATACAACAGTTTTTCCGTCGTATAAAACGAATAATTGCAAGCAGTGTGAAAGTGATCGTCATTTCTACGATCCGGTCACCCCAGGTTTCACCCTAGGGCGTTGTTCCACCAGATCGAACAGTTAGAGCCTGTGAAGTCAAAGCCCGTAGCATAAAATAAAATAAAAATAAAACAGTTTTTCCATCGTATAAAGCGAATAATTGCAACCAGTGTGAAAGTTATGGTCATTTCTACGTTCCGGGCAACCTAGGCTTCACCCTAGGGCGTTGCTCCAACAGAGTGAATAGTTAGGGCCTTAGAAGTCAACGCCCGATGCATAAAATACAAAATAAATAGAACAGTTTTTCCATCGTGTAAAACGAATAATTGCTACCGGTGTGAAAATTATGGTCATTTCTACGTTCCGGTCAACCTAGGCCTCACCATAGGGCGTTACTCCACCAGATCGAATTGTTAGGGCCTAAGATGTGAACCCCAGAAGCATAAAATACAATATAAATACAACAGTTTTTCCATCGTATAAGAGGATTAGTTGCAACCAGTTTGAAAGTGATGGTCATTTCTACGTTCCGGGCAACCTAGCCTTCACTCTAGGGCGTTGCTCCACCAGATCGAATAGCTAGGGCCTTAGAAGTCAACGCCAGAAGCATAAAATACAATAAATATACAAGAGTTTTTCCATCGTATATCAGGAATAATTGCAACCAGTGTGAAAGTGATGGTCATTTCGACGTTCCGGGCAACGTAGGCTTCACTCTAGGGCGTTGTTCCATCAGATCGAACACTTAGGGCCTAAGAAGGCACCGCCAGAAGCATAAAATACAATATAAATATAACAGTTTTTCCATCGTATAAAACGAATAATAGCAATCAGTGTGAAAGTTATGATCATTTCTAAGTTCCGGGCAACCTAGGCTTCACCCTAGGGCGTTGTTCCACCAGATCGAATAGTTAGGGCCTAAGAAGTCAGCGCCAGAAGCATAACATACAATATAAATATTACAGTTTTTCCATCGTATAAAACGAATAATAGCAGCCAGTGTGAAAGTTATGGTCATTTCTACGTTCCGGGCAACCTAGGCTACACCCTAGGGCGTTGCTCCAACAGATTGAATAGTTAGGGCCTTAGAAGTCAATGCCCGAAGCATAAAATGCAATAAAAATACAACAGTTTTTCCATCGTATAAAAGGATTAATTGCAACCAGTTTGAAAGTGATGGTCATTTCTACGTTCCGGGCAACCTAGGCTCACTCTAGGGCGTTGCTCCAACAGATCGAATAGTTAGGGCCTTAGAAGTCAACGCCAGAATCATAAAATACAATGAAGATGCAACAGCTTTTCCAACGTATTAAACGAATAATTGCAACCAGTGTGAAAGTTATGGTCATTTCTACGTTCCGGGCAGCCTAGGCTTCACCCTAGGGCGTTGCTCCATGACATAGAATAGTTCGGGCCTTAGTAGTCGACGCCCGATGCATAAAATACAAAATAAATAGAACAGTTTTTCCATTGTATAAAACGAATAAATGCAACCAGTGTGAAAGTTATGGTCATTTCTACGTTCCGGGCAACCTAGGCTCCACTCTAGGGCGTTGTTCCACGAGATCGAACAGTTAGAGCCTAAAAAGTTAACGCCAGAAGCATAAAATACGATAAAAATGAAACAGTTTTTCCATCGTATAGCATGAATAATTGCAACCAGTGTGAAAGTAATGGTCATTTCTACGTTTCGGACAACATAGGCTTCACTCTTGGGCGTTGCTCCGCCAGATCGAATAGTTGGGGAATAAGAAGTTAACGCCAGAAGCATAAAATACAATATAAATACAACAGTTTTTCCATCGTATAAATGGAATAATTGCAACCAGTGTGAAGGTAATGGTCATTCCTACGGTCCGGGCAACCTGGGCTTCACTATAGGGCGTTGCTCCACCAGATCGAATAGCTAGGGACTCAGAATTCAACGCCAGAAGCATAAAATACAATAAAAATACAACAGTTTTTCCATGGTATAAAACGAATAATAGCAATCAGTGTGAAAGTTATGGTCATTTCTAAGTTCCGGGCAACCTAGGCTTGACCCTAGGGCGTTGCTCCACCAGATCAAACAGCTAGGGCCTTAGAAGCCAACGCCCGAAGCATAAAATACATTATAAATATAACAGTTTTTCCATCGTATAGAACGAATAATAGCAACCAGTGTGAAAGTTAACGTCATTTCTACTTTCCGGGCAACCTAGGCTTCACCCTAGGGCGTTGCTCCAACAGAGTGAATAGTTAGGGCCTCAGAAGTCAACGCCCGATGCATAAAATACAAAATAAATAGAACAGTTTTTCCATCGTGTAAAACGAATAATTGCTACCGGTGTGAAAATTATGGTCATTTCTACGTTCCGGTCAACCTAGGCCTCACCATAGGGCGTTACTCCACCAGATCGAATTGTTAGGGCCTAAGATGTGAACCCCAGAAGCATAAAATACAATATAAATACAACAGTTTTTCCATCGTATAAGAGGATTAGTTGCAACCAGTTTGAAAGTGATGGTCATTTCTACGTTCCGGGCAACCTAGGCTTCACTCTAGGGCGTTGCTCCACGAGATCGAATAGCTAGTGCCTTAGAAGTCAACGCCAGAAGCATAAAATACAATATAAATACAACAGTTTTTCCATCGTATAAAATGAATAATTGCTACCAGTATGGAAGTGATGCTCATTTCTACGTTCCGGGCAACCTAGGCCTCACTCTAGGGCGTTGTTCCTCCAGATTGAATAGTTAGGGCCTAAGAAATCAACGGCAGAAGCATAAAATACAATATAAATATATCTGTTTTTCCATCGTGTAAAACGAATAATTTCGACCAGTGTGAATGTGATGGTCATTTCTACATTCCGAGCAACCTAGGCTTCACTCTAGGTCGTTGATCCACCATATTGAATAGTTAGGGCCTTAGAAGTCAACGCCGGAAGCATAAAATGCATTAAAAATACAACAGTTTTTCCATCGTATAAAAGGATTAATTGCAACCAGTTTGAAAGTGATGGTCATTTCTACGTTCCGGGCAACCTAGGCTTCACTCTAGGGCGTTGCTCCACCAGATCGAATAGTTGGGGACTTAGAAGTCAACGCCAGAAGCATAAAATACAATAAAGATGCAACAGCTTTTCCATCGTATTAAACGAATAATTTCAACCAGTGTGAATGTTATTGCCATTTCTACATTCCGAGCAACCTAGGCTTCACCCTAGGGCGTTGCTCCAACAGATTGAATAGTTAGGGCCTTAGAAGTCAATGCCCGAAGCATAAAATGCAATAAAAATACAACAGTTTGTCCATCGTATAAAAGGATTAATTGCAACCAGTTTGAAAGTAATGGTCATTTCTACGTTCCGGGCAACCTAGGGTTCACCACAGGGCGTTGTGCCACCAGATCGAATAGTTAGGGCCTAAGAAGTGAACGCCCGAAGCATAAAATACAAAATAAATAGTACAGATTTTCCATTGTATAAAACGTATAATTGCTACCGGTGTGAAAGTTATGGTCATTTCTACGTTCCGGGAAACCTAGGCTTCACCCTAGGTCGTTGTTCCACCAGATGGAATAGTTAGGGCCTTAGAAGTCAACGCCCGAAGTATAAAATACAAAATAAATAGAACAGTTTTTCCATCGTATAAAACTAATAATTTCAACCAGTGTGAAAGTAATGGCCATTTCTACGTTCCGGACAACCTAGGCTTCACTCTAGGGCGTTGCTCCACCACATCGAATAGCTACGGCCTTAGAAGTCAACGCCAGAAGCATAAAATACAATAAATATACAAGAGTTTTTCCATCGTATATCAGGAATAATTGCAACCAGTGTGAAAGTGATGGTCATTTCTACGTTCCAGGCAACGTAGGCTTCACTCTAGGGCGTTGTTCCAGCAGATCGAACACTTAGGGCCTAAGAAGGCACCGCCAGAAGCATAAAATACAATATAAATATAACAGTTTTTCCATGGTATAAAACGAATAATAGCAATCAGTGTGAAAGTTATGGTCATTTCTAAGTTCCGGGCAACCTAGGCTTGACCCTAGGGCGTTGCTCCACCAGATCGAACAGCTAGGGCCTTAGAAGTCAACGCCCGAAGCATAAAATACATTATAAATATAACAGTTTTTCCATCGTATAGAACGAATAATAGCAACCAGTGTGAAAGTTAACGTCATTTCTACTTTCCGGGCAACCTAGGCTTCACCATAGGGCGTTGCTCCAACAGAGTGAATAGTTAGGGCCTTAGAAGTCAACGCCCGATGCATAAAATACAAAATAAATAGAACAGTTTTTCCATCGTGTAAAACGAATAATTGCTACCGGTGTGAAAATTATGGTCATTTCTACGTTCCGGTCAACCTAGGCCTCACCATATGGCGTTACTCCACCAGATCGAATTGTTAGGGCCTAAGATGTGAACCCCAGAAGCATAAAATACAATATAAATACAACAGTTTTTCCATCGTATAAGAGGATTAGTTGCAACCAGTTTGAAAGTGATGGTCATTTCTACGTTCCGGGCAACCTAGCCTTCACTCTAGGGCGTTGCTCCACCAGATCGAATAGCTAGGGCCTTAGAAGTCAACGCCAGAAGCATAAAATACAATAAATATACAAGAGTTTTTCCATCGTATATCAGGAATAATTGCAACCAGTGTGAAAGTGATGGTCATTTCGACGTTCCGGGCAACGTAGGCTTCACTCTAGGGCGTTGTTCCATCAGATCGAACACTTAGGGCCTAAGAAGGCACCGCCAGAAGCATAAAATACAATATAAATATAACAGTTTTTCCATCGTATAAAACGAATAATAGCAATCAGTGTGAAAGTTATGGTCATTTCTAAGTTCCGGGCAACCTAGGCTTCACCCTAGGGCGTCGATCCAACAGATTGAATAGTTAGGGCCTTAGAAGTCAACGCCCGACGCATAAAATGCAATAAAAATGCAACAGTTTTTCCATCGTATAAAAGGATTAATTGCAACCAGTTTGAAAGTGATGGTCATTTCTACGTTCCGGGCAACCTAGGCTTCACGCTAGGGCGTTGCTCCACCAGATCGAATAGCTAGGGACTCAGAATTCAACGCCAGAAGCATAAAATACAATAAAAATACAACAGTTTTTCCATGGTATAAAACGAATAATAGCAATCAGTGTGAAAGTTATGGTCATTTCTAAGTTCCGGGCAACCTAGGCTTGACCCTAGGGCGTTGCTCCACCAGATCAAACAGCTAGGGCCTTAGAAGTCAACGCCCGAAGCATAAAATACATTATAAATATAACAGTTTTTCCATCGTATAGAACGAATAATAGCAACCAGTGTGAAAGTTAACGTCATTTCTACTTTCCGGGCAACCTAGGCTTCACCCTAGGGCGTTGCTCCAACAGAGTGAATAGTTAGGGCCTTAGAAGTCAACGCCCGATGCATAAAATACAAAATAAATAGAACAGTTTTTCCATCGTGTAAAACGAATAATTGCTACCGGTGTGAAAATTATGGTCATTTCTACGTTCCGGTCAACCTAGGCCTCACCATAGGGCGTTACTCCACCAGATCGAATTGTTAGGGCCTAAGATGTGAACCCCAGAAGCATAAAATACAATATAAATACAACAGTTTTTCCATCGTATAAGAGGATTAGTTGCAACCAGTTTGAAAGTGATGGTCATTTCTACGTTCCAGGCAACGTAGGCTTCACTCTAGGGCGTTGTTCCAGCAGATCGAACACTTAGGGCCTAAGAAGGCACCGCCAGAAGCATAAAATACAATATAAATATAACAGTTTTTCCATGGTATAAAACGAATAATAGCAATCAGTGTGAAAGTTATGGTCATTTCTAAGTTCCGGGCAACCTAGGCTTGACCCTAGGGCGTTGCTCCACCAGATCGAACAGCTAGGGCCTTAGAAGTCAACGCCCGAAGCATAAAATACATTATAAATATAACAGTTTTTCCATCGTATAGAACGAATAATAGCAACCAGTGTGAAAGTTAACGTCATTTCTACTTTCCGGGCAACCTAGGCTTCACCATAGGGCGTTGCTCCAACAGATTGAATAGTTAGGGCCTTAGAAGTCAATGCCCGAAGCATAAAATGCAATAAAAATACAACAGTTTTTCCATCGTATAAAAGGATTAATTGCAACCAGTTTGAAAGTGATGGTCATTTCTACGTTCCGGGCAACCTAGGCTCACTCTAGGGCGTTGCTCCAACAGATCGAATAGTTAGGGCCTTAGAAGTCAACGCCAGAATCATAAAATACAATGAAGATGCAACAGCTTTTCCAACGTATTAAACGAATAATTGCAACCAGTGTGAAAGTTATGGTCATTTCTACGTTCCGGGCAGCCTAGGCTTCACCCTAGGGCGTTGCTCCATGACATAGAATAGTTCGGGCCTTAGTAGTCGACGCCCGATGCATAAAATACAAAATAAATAGAACAGTTTTTCCATTGTATAAAACGAATAAATGCAACCAGTGTGAAAGTTATGGTCATTTCTACGTTCCGGGCAACCTAGGCTCCACTCTAGGGCGTTGTTCCACGAGATCGAACAGATAGAGCCTAAAAAGTTAACGCCAGAAGCATAAAATACGATAAAAATGAAACAGTTTTTCCATCGTATAGCATGAATAATTGCAACCAGTGTGAAAGTAATGGTCATTTCTACGTTTCGGGCAACATAGGCTTCACTCTTGGGCGTTGCTCCGCCAGATCGAATAGTTGGGGAATAAGAAGTTAACGCCAGAAGCATAAAATACAATATAAATACAACAGTTTTTCCATCGTATAAATGGAATAATTGCAACCAGTGTGAAGGTAATGGTCATTCCTACGGTCCGGGCAACCTGGGCTTCACTATAGGGCGTTGCTCCACCAGATCGAATAGCTAGGGACTCAGAATTCAACGCCAGAAGCATAAAATACAATAAAAATACAACAGTTTTTCCATGCTATAAAACGAATAATAGCAATCAGTGTGAAAGTTATGGTCATTTCTAAGTTCCGGGCAACCTAGGCTTGACCCTAGGGCGTTGCTCCACCAGATCAAACAGCTAGGGCCTTAGAAGCCAACGCCCGAAGCATAAAATACATTATAAATATAACAGTTTTTCCATCGTATAGAACGAATAATAGCAACCAGTGTGAAAGTTAACGTCATTTCTACTTTCCGGGCAACCTAGGCTTCACCCTAGGGCGTTGCTCCAACAGAGTGAATAGTTAGGGCCTTAGAAGTCAACGCCCGATGCATAAAATACAAAATAAATAGAACAGTTTTTCCATCGTGTAAAACGAATAATTGCTACCGGTGTGAAAATTATGGTCATTTCTACGTTCCGGTCAACCTAGGCCTCACCATAGGGCGTTACTCCACCAGATCGAATTGTTAGGGCCTAAGATGTGAACTCCAGAAGCATAAAATACAATATAAATACAACAGTTTTTCCATCGTATAAGAGGATTAGTTGCAACCAGTTTGAAAGTGATGGTCATTTCTACGTTCCGGGCAACCTAGGCTTCACTCTAGGGCGTTGCTCCACGAGATCGAATAGCTAGTGCCTTAGAAGTCAACGCCAGAAGCATAAAATACAATATAAATACAACAGTTTTTCCATCGTATAAAATGAATAATTGCTACCAGTATGGAAGTGATGCTCATTTCTACGTTCCGGGCAACCTAGGCCTCACTCTAGGGCGTTGTTCCTCCAGATTGAATAGTTAGGGCCTAAGAAATCAACGGCAGAAGCATAAAATACAATATAAATATATCTGTTTTTCCATCGTGTAAAACGAATAATTTCGACCAGTGTGAATGTGATGGTCATTTCTACATTCCGAGCAACCTAGGCTTCACTCTAGGTCGTTGATCCACCATATTGAATAGTTAGGGCCTTAGAAGTCAACGCCGGAAGCATAAAATGCATTAAAAATACAACAGTTTTTCCATCGTATAAAAGGATTAATTGCAACCAGTTTGAAAGTGATGGTCATTTCTACGTTCCGGGCAACCTAGGCTTCACTCTAGGGCGTTGCTCCACCAGATCGAATAGTTGGGGACTTAGAAGTCAACGCCAGAAGCATAAAATACAATAAAGATGCAACAGCTTTTCCATCGTATTAAACGAATAATTTCAACCAGTGTGAATGTTATTGCCATTTCTACATTCCGAGCAACCTAGGCTTCACCCTAGGGCGTTGCTCCAACAGATTGAATAGTTAGGGCCTTAGAAGTCAATGCCCGAAGCATAAAATGCAATAAAAATACAACAGTTTGTCCATCGTATAAAAGGATTAATTGCAACCAGTTTGAAAGTAATGGTCATTTCTACGTTCCGGGCAACCTAGGGTTCACCACAGGGCGTTGTGCCACCAGATCGAATAGTTAGGGCCTAAGAAGTGAACGCCCGAAGCATAAAATACAAAATAAATAGTACAGATTTTCCATTGTATAAAACGTATAATTGCTACCGGTGTGAAAGTTATGGTCATTTCTACGTTCCGGGAAACCTAGGCTTCACCCTAGGTCGTTGTTCCACCAGATGGAATAGTTAGGGCCTTAGAAGTCAACGCCCGAAGTATAAAATACAAAATAAATAGAACAGTTTTTCCATCGTATAAAACTAATAATTTCAACCAGTGTGAAAGTAATGGCCATTTCTACGTTCCGGACAACCTAGGCTTCACTCTAGGGCGTTGCTCCACCACATCGAATAGCTACGGCCTTAGAAGTCAACGCCAGAAGCATAAAATACAATAAATATACAAGAGTTTTTCCATCGTATATCAGGAATAATTGCAACCAGTGTGAAAGTGATGGTCATTTCTACGTTCCAGGCAACGTAGGCTTCACTCTAGGGCGTTGTTCCAGCAGATCGAACACTTAGGGCCTAAGAAGGCACCGCCAGAAGCATAAAATACAATATAAATATAACAGTTTTTCCATGGTATAAAACGAATAATAGCAATCAGTGTGAAAGTTATGGTCATTTCTAAGTTCCGGGCAACCTAGGCTTGACCCTAGGGCGTTGCTCCACCAGATCGAACAGCTAGGGCCTTAGAAGTCAACGCCCGAAGCATAAAATACATTATAAATATAACAGTTTTTCCATCGTATAGAACGAATAATAGCAACCAGTGTGAAAGTTAACGTCATTTCTACTTTCCGGGCAACCTAGGCTTCACCATAGGGCGTTGCTCCAACAGAGTGAATAGTTAGGGCCTTAGAAGTCAACGCCCGATGCATAAAATACAAAATAAATAGAACAGTTTTTCCATCGTGTAAAACGAATAATTGCTACCGGTGTGAAAATTATGGTCATTTCTACGTTCCGGTCAACCTAGGCCTCACCATATGGCGTTACTCCACCAGATCGAATTGTTAGGGCCTAAGATGTGAACCCCAGAAGCATAAAATACAATATAAATACAACAGTTTTTCCATCGTATAAGAGGATTAGTTGCAACCAGTTTGAAAGTGATGGTCATTTCTACGTTCCGGGCAACCTAGCCTTCACTCTAGGGCGTTGCTCCACCAGATCGAATAGCTAGGGCCTTAGAAGTCAACGCCAGAAGCATAAAATACAATAAATATACAAGAGTTTTTCCATCGTATATCAGGAATAATTGCAACCAGTGTGAAAGTGATGGTCATTTCGACGTTCCGGGCAACGTAGGCTTCACTCTAGGGCGTTGTTCCATCAGATCGAACACTTAGGGCCTAAGAAGGCACCGCCAGAAGCATAAAATACAATATAAATATAACAGTTTTTCCATCGTATAAAACGAATAATAGCAATCAGTGTGAAAGTTATGGTCATTTCTAAGTTCCGGGCAACCTAGGCTTCACCCTAGGGCGTCGATCCAACAGATTGAATAGTTAGGGCCTTAGAAGTCAACGCCCGACGCATAAAATGCAATAAAAATGCAACAGTTTTTCCATCGTATAAAAGGATTAATTGCAACCAGTTTGAAAGTGATGGTCATTTCTACGTTCCGGGCAACCTAGGCTTCACGCTAGGGCGTTGCTCCACCAGATCGAATAGCTAGGGACTCAGAATTCAACGCCAGAAGCATAAAATACAATAAAAATACAACAGTTTTTCCATGGTATAAAACGAATAATAGCAATCAGTGTGAAAGTTATGGTCATTTCTAAGTTCCGGGCAACCTAGGCTTGACCCTAGGGCGTTGCTCCACCAGATCAAACAGCTAGGGCCTTAGAAGTCAACGCCCGAAGCATAAAATACATTATAAATATAACAGTTTTTCCATCGTATAGAACGAATAATAGCAACCAGTGTGAAAGTTAACGTCATTTCTACTTTCCGGGCAACCTAGGCTTCACCCTAGGGCGTTGCTCCAACAGAGTGAATAGTTAGGGCCTTAGAAGTCAACGCCCGATGCATAAAATACAAAATAAATAGAACAGTTTTTCCATCGTGTAAAACGAATAATTGCTACCGGTGTGAAAATTATGGTCATTTCTACGTTCCGGTCAACCTAGGCCTCACCATAGGGCGTTACTCCACCAGATCGAATTGTTAGGGCCTAAGATGTGAACCCCAGAAGCATAAAATACAATATAAATACAACAGTTTTTCCATCGTATAAGAGGATTAGTTGCAACCAGTTTGAAAGTGATGGTCATTTCTACGTTCCGGGCAACCTAGGCTTCACTCTAGGGCGTTGCTCCACGAGATCGAATAGCTAGTGCCTTAGAAGTCAACGCCAGAAGCATAAAATACAATATAAATACAACAGTTTTTCCATCGTATAAAATGAATAATTGCTACCAGTATGGAAGTGATGCTCATTTCTACGTTCCGGGCAACCTAGGCCTCACTCTAGGGCATTGTTCCTCCAGATTGAATAGTTAGGGCCTAAGAAATCAACGGCAGAAGCATAAAATACAATATGAATATATCTGTTTTTCCATCGTGTAAAACGAATAATTTCGACCAGTGTGAATGTGATGGTCATTTCTACATTCCGAGCAACCTAGGCTTCACTCTAGGTCGTTGATCCACCATATTGAATAGTTAGGGCCTTAGAAGTCAACGCCGGAAGCATAAAATGCATTAAAAATACAACAGTTTTTCCATCGTATAAAAGGATTAATTGCAACCAGTTTGAAAGTGATGGTCATTTCTACGTTCCGGGCAACCTAGGCTTCACTCTAGGGCGTTGCTCCACCAGATCGAATAGTTGGGGCCTTAGAAGTCAACGCCAGAAGCATAAAATACAATAAAGATGCAACAGCTTTTCCATCGTATTAAACGAATAATTTCAACCAGTGTGAATGTTATTGCCATTTCTACATTCCGAGCAACCTAGGCTTCACCCTAGGGCGTTGCTCCAACAGATTGAATAGTTAGGGCCTTAGAAGTCAATGCCCGAAGCATAAAATGCAATAAAAATACAACAGTTTTTCCATCGTATAAAAGGATTAATTGCAACCAGCTTGAAAGTAATGGTCATTTCTACGTTCCGGGCAACCTAGGCTTCACTCTAGGGCGTTGTTCCACCAGATCGAATAGTTAGAGCCTTAGAAGTCAACGCCAGAAGCATAAAATACAATACAAATACAACAGTTTTTCCAAAGTATAAAACGAATAATTGCAACCAGTATGAAACTTATGGTCATTTCTACGTTCGGGGCAACCTAGGCCTCACTCTATGGCGTTCTTCCACTACATCGAATAGCAACGGCCTCAGAAGTCAACGCCTGAAGCATAAAATACAATAAAAATACAACAGTCTTTCCGTCCTATAACAGGAATAATTGCAACCCGTGTGAAAGTGATGGTCATTTGGACGTTCCAGGCAACCTAATCTTCTCTCTAGGGCGTTGTTCCACCAGATCGAATTTTTAGGGCCTAAGAAGTCAACGCCAGAAGCATAAGATACAATATAAAGGTAACAGTTTTTCCATCGTATAGAACGAATAATAGCAACCAGTGTGAAAGTTATGGTCACTTCTACGTTCCGGGCAACCTAGGCTTCACTCTAGGGCGTTGCTGCACCAGATCAAACAGTTAGGGCCTTAGCAGTCAACGACCGAAGCATAAAATACAAAATAAATAGAACAGTTTTTCCATCGTATAAAACGAATAATAGCAACCAGTGTGATAGTTATGGTCATTTCTACGTTCCGGGCAACCTAGGGTTCACCACAGGGCGTTGTGCCACCAGATCGAATAGTTAGGGCCTAAGAAGTGAACGCCCGAAGCATAAAATACAAAATAAATAGTACAGATTTTCCATTGTATAAAACGTATAATTGCTACCGGTGTGAAAGTTATTTTCATTTCTACGTTCCGGGAAACCTAGGCTTCACCCTAGGTCGTTGTTCCACCAGATGGAATAGTTAGGGCCTTAGAAGTCAACGCCCGAAGTATAAAATACAAAATAAATAGAACAGTTTTTCCATCGTATAAAACTAATAATTTCAACCAGTGTGAAAGTAATGGCCATTTCTACGTTCCGGACAACCTAGGCTTCACTCTAGGGCGTTGCTCCACCACATCGAATAGCTACGGCCTTAGAAGTCAACGCCAGAAGCATAAAATACAATAAATATACAAGAGTTTTTCCATCGTATATCAGGAATAATTGCAACCAGTGTGAAAGTGATGGTCATTTCTACGTTCCAGGCAACGTAGGCTTCACTCTAGGGCGTTGTTCCAGCAGATCGAACACTTAGGGCCTAAGAAGGCACCGCCAGAAGCATAAAATACAATATAAATATAACAGTTTTTCCATGGTATAAAACGAATAATAGCAATCAGTGTGAAAGTTATGGTCATTTCTAAGTTCCGGGCAACCTAGGCTTGACCCTAGGGCGTTGCTCCACCAGATCAAACAGCTAGGGCCTTAGAAGTCAACGCCCGAAGCATAAAATACATTATAAATATAACAGTTTTTCCATCGTATAGAACGAATAATAGCAACCAGTGTGAAAGTTAACGTCATTTCTACTTTCCGGGCAACCTAGGCTTCACCCTAGGGCGTTGCTCCAACAGAGTGAATAGTTAGGGCCTTAGAAGTCAACGCCCGATGCATAAAATACAAAATAAATAGAACAGTTTTTCCATCGTGTAAAACGAATAATTGCTACCGGTGTGAAAATTATGGTCATTTCTACGTTCCGGTCAACCTAGGCCTCACCATAGGGCGTTACTCCACCAGATCGAATTGTTAGGGCCTAAGATGTGAACACCAGAAGCATAAAATACAATATAAATACAACAGTTTTTCCATCGTATAAGAGGATTAGTTGCAACCAGTTTGAAAGTGATGGTCATTTCTACGTTCCGGGCAACCTAGCCTTCACTCTAGGGCGTTGCTCCACCAGATCGAATAGCTAGGGCCTTAGAAGTCAACGCCAGAAGCATAAAATACAATAAATATACAAGAGTTTTTCCATCGTATATCAGGAATAATTGCAACCAGTGTGAAAGTGATGGTCATTTCGACGTTCCGGGCAACGTAGGCTTCACTCTAGGGCGTTGTTCCATCAGATCGAACACTTAGGGCCTAAGAAGGCACCGCCAGAAGCATAAAATACAATATAAATATAACAGTTTTTCCATCGTATAAAACGAATAATAGCAATCAGTGTGAAAGTTATGGTCATTTCTAAGTTCCGGGCAACCTAGGCTTCACCCTAGGGCGTCGATCCAACAGATTGAATAGTTAGGGCCTTAGAAGTCAACGCCCGACGCATAAAATGCAATAAAAATGCAACAGTTTTTCCATCGTATAAAAGGATTAATTGCAACCAGTTTGAAAGTGATGGTCATTTCTACGTTCCGGGCAACCTAGGCTTCACGCTAGGGCGTTGTTCCGCCAGATGGAGTAGTTAGGGCATAAGAAGTCAACCCCCGACGCATAAAATGCAATAAAAATGCAGCAGTTTTTCCATCGTATAAAAGGATTAATTGCAACCAGTTTGAAAGTGATGGTCATTTCTACGTTCCGGGCAACCTAGGCTTCACCCTAGGGCGTTGTTCATCCAGATGGAATAGTTAGGGCATAAGAAGTCAACGCCAGAAGCATAAAATACGGTATAAATACAACAGCTTTTCCATCGTATAAAACGTATAATAGCAACCAGTGTGAAAGTGATGGTCATTTCTACGTTCCGGGCAACCTGGGCTACACTCTACGGCGTTGTTCCACCAGATCGAATAGTTAGGGCCTAAGAAGTCAGCGCCAGAAGCATAACATACAATATAAATATTACAGTTTTTCCATCGTATAAAACGAATAATAGCAGCCAGTGTGAAAGTTATGGTCATTTCTACGTTCTGGGCAACCTAGGCTTAACCCTAGGGCGTTGCTCCAACAGATCGAATAGTTAGGGCCTTAGAGGTCATCGCCCGACGCATAAAATGCAATAAAAATGCAACAGTTTTTCCATCATATAAAAGGATTAATTGCATCCAGTTTGAAAGTGATGGTCATTTCTACGTTCCGGGCAACCTAGGCTTCACCCTAGGGCGTTGCTCCAACAGATCGAATAGTTAGTGCCTCAGAAGTCAACGACCGAAACATAAAATACAAAATAAATAGAACAGTTTTTCCATTGTATAAAACGAATAATAGCAACCAGTGTGAAAGTTACGGTCATTTCTACGTTCGGGCAACCTGGGCCTCACCCCAGGGCGTTGTTCCACCAGATCGAATAGTTAGGGCGTAAGAAGTGAACGCCAGAAGCATAAAATAAAATATAAATACAACAGTTTTTCTATCATATAAAACGAGTAATTGCAACCAGTATGAAAGGTGTGGTCATTTCTACTTTCCGGGCAACCTAGGCTACACCCTAGGGCGTTGCTCCAACAGATTGAATAGTTAGGGCCTTAGAAGTCAATGCCCGAAGCATAAAATGCAATAAAAATACAACAGTTTTTCCATCGTATAAAAGGATTAATTGCAACCAGTTTGAAAGTGATGGTCATTTCTACGTTCCGGGCAACCTAGGCTCACTCTAGGGCGTTGCTCCAACAGATCGAATAGTTAGGGCCTTAGAAGTCAACGCCAGAATCATAAAATACAATGAAGATGCAACAGCTTTTCCAACGTATTAAACGAATACTTTCAACCAGTGTGAATGTTATGGTCATTTCTACATTCCGAGCAACCTAGGCTTCACTCTAGGGCGTTGATCCAACAGATTGAATAGTTAGGGCCTTAGCAGTCAACGCCCGAAGCATAAAATACAATATAAATACAACAGTTTTTCCAACGTATAAAACGAATAATTGCAACCAGTATGAAAGTTATGGTCATTTCTACGTTCGGGGCAACCTAGGCTTCACTCTATGGCGTTCTTCCACTACATCGAATAGCAACGGCCTCAGAAGTCAACGCCTGAAGCATAAAATACAATAAAAATACAACAGTCTTTCCGTCCTATAACAGGAATAATCGCAACCCGTGTGAAAGTGATGGTCATTTGGACGTTCCAGGCAACCTAATCTTCACTCTAGGGCGTTGTTCCACCAGATCGAACAGTTAGAGCCTGAGAAGTCAAAGCCCGAAGCATAAAATAAAATAAAAATAAAACAGTTTTTCCATCGTATAAAGCGAATAATTGCAACCAGTGTGAAAGTTATGGTCATTTCTACGTTCCGGGCAGCCTAGGCTTCACCCTAGGGCGTTGCTCCATGACATAGAATAGTTCGGACCTTAGTAGTCGACGCCCGATGCATAAAATACAAAATAAATAGAACAGTTTTTCCATTGTATAAAACGAATAAATGCAACCAGTGTGAAAGTTATGGTCATTTCTACGTTCCGGGCAACCTAGGCTCCACTCTAGGGCGTTGTTCCACGAGATCGAACAGTTAGAGCCTAAAAAGTTAACGCCAGAAGCATAAAATACGATAAAAATGAAACAGTTTTTCCATCGTATAGCATGAATAATTGCAACCAGTGTGAAAGTAATGGTCATTTCTACGTTTCGGGCAACCTAGGCTTCACTCTTGGGCGTTGCTCTGCCAGATCGAATAGTTGGGGAATAAGAAGTTAACGCCAGAAGCATAAAATACAATATAAATACAACAGTTTTTCCATCGTATAAATGGAATAATTGCAACCAGTGTGAAGGTAATGGTCATTCCTACGGTCCGGGCAACCTGGGCTTCACTATAGGGCGTTGCTCCACCAGATCGAATAGCTAGGGACTCAGAATTCAACGCCAGAAGCATAAAATACAATAAAAATACAACAGTTTTTCCATCGTATAACAGGAATAATTGCAACTAGTGTGAATACAATGGTCATTTCTACGTTCCGGGCAACCTACGTTTCACTATATGGCGTTGCTCCACCAGATGGAATAGTTATGGCCTAAGAAGTCAACGCCAGAAGCACCAAGTACATAATAAATACAACAGTTTTTTCATCGTATAAAACGAATAATTGCATGCAGTGTGAAAGTAATGTTCATTTCTACTTTCCGGGCACCCTACGCTTCACTCTATGGCACTGCTCCACCAGATCGAATAGTTAGGGACTAAGAAGTCAACGCCAGAAGCACCAAATACAAAATAAATACAACAGTTTTTCCATTGTATAGCATGGATCACTGCAACCAGTGTGAAAGTAATGATCATTTCGGCGTTTCGGGCATCCAAGACTTAACTCTGAGGCGTTGCTCCACCAGATCGAAGAGTTAGGGCCTTAAAAGTCAACGCCAGAAGCATAAACTACAAAACAAGTACTACAGTCTTTCCATCGTATAAAGCGAATAATTGCAACCAGTGTGAAAGTTATGGTCATTGCTACGTTCGGGCAACCTAGGCTTCACTCTAGGGTGTTTCTCCTCCACATCGAGTAGCTGCGACCTTAGAAGTCAACGCCTGAAGCATAAAATACAATATAAATACAACAGCTTTTCCATCGTATAAAACGAATAATTGCAACCAGTGTGAAAGTTATGGTCATTTCTACGTTCCGGGCAACCTAGGCTTCTCTCTAGGGCGTTGCTCCTCAACATCGAATAGTTAGGGCCTTAGTAGTCGACGCCCGAAGCATAAAATACAAAATAAATAGAACAGTTTTTCAATTGTATAAAAAGAATAATTGCAAACAGTGTGAAAGTAATGGACATTTCTACGTTTCGGGCAACATACGCTTCACTGTTGGACGTTGCCCCACGAGATCGAATAGCTAAGGCCTAAGAAGTCAATGCCAGAAGACTAAAATACATTACAAGTGCAACAGTTTTTCCATCGTATAATAGGAATAATTGCAACCAGTGTGAAGGTAATGGTCATTTCTACGTTCAGCGCAACCTAGGCTTGACTATAGGGAGTTGCTCCACCAGATCGTATAGTTAGGGCCATAGAAAACAACGACAGAAGCATAAAATATAATAAAAATACAAGAGTATTTCCATCGTATATAAGGAACAATTACAACCAGTATGAAAGTGATGGTCAGTTCTACGTTCCGGGTAACCTAGGCTTCGCTCTAGTGCTTTGTGCCACCAGATCGAATAACTAGGGCCTAAGGAGTCAACGCCAGAAGCATAAAATACTATAAAAATACAACAGTCCTTCCATCGTATAACAGGAGTAATTGCAACCAGTCTGAAAGTAATGGTCATTTCCACGTTCCCTGCAACTTAGGCTTCCCTCTAGGGTGTTGCTCCACCCGATCGAATAGCTAGCGACTAAGAGGTCAGCGCCAGCAGCATAAAATACAATAAAGATGCAACTGTTTTTCCATCGTATAACAGGAATAATTGCAACCAGTGTGAAAGTAATGGTCATTTCTACGTTCCGGGCAACCTAGGCTTCGCTCTAGGGCGTTGCTCCACCAGATCGAATAGTTAGCGCCTGAGAAGTCAACGCCCGAAGCAAAAAACACAATAAAAATACAACAAACTTTCCATAGGATAGCAGGAATAATTGTAGCCAGTGTGAAAGTACTGGTCATTTCTACGTTCCGGGTAACCTAGGCTTCACTCTAGGGCGTTGCTCGACCAGATCGAATAGTTACGGCCTAAGAAGTCAACGCCAGAAGCATAAAGTACAATATAAATACAACAGTTTTTCCATCGTATAAAGCGAATAATTGCAACCAGTGTGAAAGTGATGGTTATTTCTACGATCAGGGCAACCCAGGTTTCACACTAGGGCGTTGTTCCACCAGATCGAAGAGTTAGGGCCTGAGAAGCCAATGCCCGAAACATAAAATACAATGAAAATTCAACAATTTCTCCATAGTATAACAGGAATAATTGCAACCTGCGTGAAAGTACAGGTCATTTCTACGATCCGGGCAAACTAGGCTTCACTCTAGAGCGTTGTGCCACCAGATCGAATAGTTAGGGCCTAAGAAGTCAAGGCCAGAAGTATAAAATACGATATAAGTACAACAGTTTTTCCATCGTATAAAACGAATAATTGCAAGCAGTTTGAAACTAATGGCCATTTCTACGTTCCGGGCAACCTAGGCTTCACTCTAGGGCGTTGCTCCACCAGATCAAATAGTTAGGGCCTAAGAAGTCATCGCCAGAACCATAAAATGCAATATAAATAGAACAGTTTTTCCATTTCATTAAGCGAATAATGCAACCAGTGTGAAAGTTATGGTCATTTCTACGTTCCGTGCAACCTAGGCTTCACTCTAGGGCGTTGGTCCACCAGACCGAATAGTTTGGACCTAAGAAGTCAATGCCAGAAGCATAAAAGACAATATAAATACAACAGTTTTTCCATTGTATAAAGCGAATAATTGCAACCAGTGTGAAAGTACTGGTCATTTCTACGTTCGGGGTAACCTAGGCTTCACTCTAGGGCGTTGCTCCACCAGATCGAATAGTTAGGCCCTAAGAAGTCAACGCCAGAAGCATAAAATATAATATAAATACAACAGTTTTTCCGTCGTATAAAACGAATAATTGCAAGTAGTGTGAAAGTGATCGTCATTTCTACGATCCGGTCACCCCAGGTTTCACCCTAGGGCGTTGTTCCACCAGATCGAACAGTTAGAGCCTGTGAAGTCAAAGCCCGAAGCATAAAATAAAATAAAAATAAAACAGTTTTTCCATCGTATAAAGCGAATAATTGCAACCAGTGTGAAAGTTATGGTCATTTCTACGTTCCGGGCAACCTAGGCTTCACCCTAGGGCGTTGCTCCACGACATAGAATAGTTCGGGCCTTAGTAGTCGACGCCCGATGCATAAAATACAAAATAAATAGAACAGTTTTTCCATTGTATAAAACGAATAAATGCAACCAGTGTGAAAGTTATGGTCATTTCTACGTTCCGGGCAACCTAGGCTCCACTCTAGGGCGATGTTCCACCAGATCGAACAGTTAGAGCCTAAAAAGTTAACCCCAGAAGCATAAAATACGATAAAAATGGAACAGTTTTTCCATCGTATAGCATGAATAATTGCAACCAGTGTGAAAGTAATGGTCATTTCTACGTTTCGGGCAACCTAGGCTTCACTCTTGGGCGTTGCTCCGCCAGATCGAATAGTTGGGGAATAAGAAGTTAACGCCAGAAGCATAAAATACAATATAAATACAACAGTTTTTCCATCGTATAAATGGAATAATTGCAACCAGTGTGAAGGTAATGGTCATTCCTACTGTCCGGGCAACCTGGGCTTCACTATAGGGAGTTGCTCCACCAGATCGAATAGCTAGGGACTCAGAATTCAACGCCAGAAGCATAAAATACAATAAAAATACAACAGTTTTTCCATGGTATAAAACGAATAATAGCAATCAGTGTGAAAGTTATGGTCATTTCTAAGTTCCGGGCAACCTAGGCTTGACCCTAGGGCGTTGCTCCACCAGATCAAACAGCTAGGGCCTTAGAAGTCAACGCCCGAAGCATAAAATACATTATAAATATAACAGTTTTTCCATCGTATAGAACGAATAATAGCAACCAGTGTGAAAGTTAACGTCATTTCTACTTTCCGGGCAACCTAGGCTTCACCCTAGGGCGTTGCTCTAACAGAGTGAATAGTTAGGGCCTTAGAAGTCAACGCCCGATGCATAAAATACAAAATAAATAGAACAGTTTTTCCATCGTGTAAAACGAATAATTGCTACCGGTGTGAAAATTATGGTCATTTCTACGTTCCGGTCAACCTAGGCCTCACCATAGGGCGTTACTCCACCAGATCGAATTGTTAGGGCCTAAGATGTGAACCCCAGAAGCATAAAATACAATATAAATACAACAGTTTTTCCATCGTATAAGAGGATTAGTTGCAACCAGTTTGAAAGTGATGGTCATTTCTACGTTCCGGGCAACCTAGCCTTCACTCTAGGGCGTTGCTCCACCAGATCGAATAGCTAGGGCCTTAGAAGTCAACGCCAGAAGCATAAAATACAATAAATATACAAGAGTTTTTCCATCGTATATCAGGAATAATTGCAACCAGTGTGAAAGTGATGGTCATTTCGACGTTCCGGGCAACGTAGGCTTCTCTCTAGGGCGTTGTTCCATCAGATCGAACACTTAGGGCCTAAGAAGGCACCGCCAGAAGCATAAAATACAATATAAATATAACAGTTTTTCCATCGTATAAAACGAATAATAGCAATCAGTGTGAAAGTTATGGTCATTTCTAAGTTCCGGGCAACCTAGGCTTCACCCTAGGGCGTCGATCCAACAGATTGAATAGTTAGGGCCTTAGAAGTCAACGCCCGACGCATAAAATGCAATAAAAATGCAACAGTTTTTCCATCGTATAAAAGGATTAATTGCAACCAGTTTGAAAGTGATGGTCATTTCTACGTTCCGGGCAACCTAGGCTTCACGCTAGGGCGTTGTTCCGCCAGATGGAGTAGTTAGGGCATAAGAAGTCAACCCCCGACGCATAAAATGCAATAAAAATGCAGCACTTTTTCCATCGTATAAAAGGATTAATTGCAACCAGTTTGAAAGTGATGGTCATTTCTACGTTCCGGGCAACCTAGGCTTCACCCTAGGGCGTTGTTCATCCAGATGGAATAGTTAGGGCATAAGAAGTCAACCCCAGAAGCATAAAACACAATATAAATACAACAGTTTTTCCATCATATAAAAGGATTAATTGCATCCAGTTTGAAAGTTATGGTCATTTCTACGTTCGGGGCAACCTAGGCTTCACTCTATGGCGTTCTTCCACTACATCGAATAGCAACGGCCTCAGAAGTCAACGCCTGAAGCATAAAATACAATAAAAATACAACAGTCTTTCCGTCCTATAACAGGAATAATCGCAACCCGTGTGAAAGTGATGGTCATTTGGACGTTCCAGGCAACCTAATCTTCACTCTAGGGCGTTGTTCCACCAGATCGAACAGTTAGAGCCTGAGAAGTCAAAGCCCGAAGCATAAAATAAAATAAAAATAAAACAGTTTTTCCATCGTATAAAGCGAATAATTGCAACCAGTGTGAAAGTTATGGTCATTTCTACGTTCCGGGCAACCTATGCTTCACCCTAGGGCGTTGCTCCATGACATAGAATAGTTCGGGCCTTAGTAGTCGACGCCCGATGCATAAAATACAAAATAAATAGAACAGTTTTTCCATTGTATAAAACGAATAAATGCAACCAGTGTGAAAGTTATGGTCATTTCTACGTTCCGGGCAACCTAGGCTCCACTCTAGGGCGTTGTTCCACGAGATCGAACAGTTAGAGCCTAAAAAGTTAACGCCAGAAGCATAAAATACGATAAAAATGAAACAGTTTTTCCATCGTATAGCATGAATAATTGCAACCAGTGTGAAAGTAATGGTCATTTCTACGTTTCGGGCAACCTAGGCTTCACTCTTGGGCGTTGCTCTGCCAGATCGAATAGTTGGGGAATAAGAAGTTAACGCCAGAAGCATAAAATACAATATAAATACAACAGTTTTTCCATCGTATAAATGGAATAATTGCAACCAGTGTGAAGGTAATGGTCATTCCTACGGTCCGGGCAACCTGGGCTTCACTATAGGGCGTTGCTCCACCAGATCGAATAGCTAGGGACTCAGAATTCAACGCCAGAAGCATAAAATACAATAAAAATACAACAGTTTTTCCATCGTATAACAGGAATAATTGCAACTAGTGTGAATACAATGGTCATTTCTACGTTCCGGGCAACCTACGTTTCACTATATGGCGTTGCTCCACCAGATGGAATAGTTATGGCCTAAGAAGTCAACGCCTGAAGCACCAAGTACATAATAAATACAACAGTTTTTTCATCGTATAAAACGAATAATTGCATGCAGTGTGAAAGTAATGTTCATTTCTACTTTCCGGGCACCCTACGCTTCACTCTATGGCACTGCTCCACCAGATCGAATAGTTAGGGTCTAAGAAGTCAACGCCAGAAGCACCAAATACAAAATAAATACAACAGTTTTTCCATTGTATAGCATGGATCACTGCAACCAGTGTGAAAGTAATGATCATTTCGGCGTTTCGGGCATCCAAGACTTAACTCTGAGGCGTTGCTCCACCAGATCGAAGAGTTAGGGCCTTAAAAGTCAACGCCAGAAGCATAAACTACAAAACAAGTACTACAGTCTTTCCATCGTATAAAGCGAATAATTGCAACCAGTGTGAAAGTTATGGTCATTGCTACGTTCGGGCAACCTAGGCTTCACTCTAGGGTGTTTCTCCTCCACATCGAGTAGCTGCGACCTTAGAAGTCAACGCCTGAAGCATAAAATACAATATAAATACAACAGCTTTTCCATCGTATAAAACGAATAATTGCAACCAGTGTGAAAGTTATGGTCATTTCTACGTTCCGGGCAACCTAGGCTTCTCTCTAGGGCGTTGCTCCTCAACATCGAATAGTTAGGGCCTTAGTAGTCGACGCCCGAAGCATAAAATACAAAATAAATAGAACAGTTTTTCAATTGTATAAAAAGAATAATTGCAAACAGTGTGAAAGTAATGGACATTTCTACGTTTCGGGCAACATACGCTTCACTGTTGGACGTTGCCCCACGAGATCGAATAGCTAAGGCCTAAGAAGTCAATGCCAGAAGACTAAAATACATTACAAGTGCAACAGTTTTTCCATCGTATAATAGGAATAATTGCAACCAGTGTGAAGGTAATGGTCATTTCTACGTTCCGCGCAACCTAGGCTTGACTATAGGGAGTTGCTCCACCAGATCGTATAGTTAGGGCCATAGAAAACAACGACAGAAGCATAAAATATAATAAAAATACAAGAGTATTTCCATCGTATATAAGGAACAATTACAACCAGTATGAAAGTGATGGTCAGTTCTACGTTCCGGGTAACCTAGGCTTCGCTCTAGTGCTTTGTGCCACCAGATCGAATAACTAGGGCCTAAGGAGTCAACGCCAGAAGCATGAAATACTATAAAAATACAACAGTCCTTCCATCGTATAACAGGAGTAATTGCAACCAGTGTGAAAGTAATGGTCATTTCCACGTTCCCTGCAACTTAGGCTTCCCTCTAGGGTGTTGCTCCACCCGATCGAATAGCTAGCGACTAAGAGGTCAGCGCCAGCAGCATAAAATACAATAAAGATGCAACTGTTTTTCCATCGTATAACAGGAATAATTGCAAACAGTGTGAAAGTAATGGTCATTTCTACGTTCCGGGCAACCTAGGCTTCGCTCTAGGGCGTTGCTCCACCAGATCGAATAGTTAGCGCCTGAGAAGTCAACGCCCGAAGCAAAAAACACAATAAAAATACAACAAACTTTCCATAGGATAGCAGGAATAATTGTAGCCAGTGTGAAAGTACTGGTCATTTCTACGTTCCGGGTAACCTAGGCTTCACTCTAGGGCGTTGCTCGACCAGATCGAATAGTTACGGCCTAAGAAGTCAACGCCAGAGGCATAAAGTACAATATAAATACAACAGTTTTTCCATCGTATAAAGCGAATAATTGCAACCAGTGTGAAAGTGATGGTTATTTCTACGATCAGGGCAACCCAGGTTTCACACTAGGGCGTCGTTCCACCAGATCGAAGAGTTAGGGCCTGAGAAGCCAATGCCCGAAACATAAAATACAATGAAAATTCAACAATTTCTCCATAGTATAACAGGAATAATTGCAACCTGCGTGAAAGTACAGGTCATTTCTACGATCCGGGCAAACTAGGCTTCACTCTAGAGCGTTGTGCCACCAGATCGAATAGTTAGGGCCTAAGAAGTCAAGGCCAGAAGTATAAAATACGATATAAGTACAACAGTTTTTCCATCGTATAAAACGAATAATTGCAAGCAGTTTGAAACTAATGGCCATTTCTACGTTCCGGGCAACCTAGGCTTCACTCTAGGACGTTGCTCCACCAGATCAAATAGTTAGGGCCTAAGAAGTCATCGCCAGAACCATAAAATGCAATATAAATAGAACAGTTTTTCCATTTCATTAAGCGAATAATGCAACCAGTGTGAAAGTTATGGTCATTTCTACGTTCCGTGCAACCTAGGCTTCACTCTAGGGCGTTGGTCCACCAGACCGAATAGTTTGGACCTAAGAAGTCAATGCCAGAAGCATAAAAGACAATATAAATACAACAGTTTTTCCATTGTATAAAGCGAATAATTGCAACCAGTGTGAAAGTACTGGTCATTTCTACGTTCGGGGTAACCTAGGCTTCACTCTAGGGCGTTGCTCCACCAGATCGAATAGTTAGGCCCTAAGAAGTCAACGCCAGAAGCATAAAATATAATATAAATACAACAGTTTTTCCGTCGTATAAAACGAATAATTGCAAGCAGTGTGAAAGTGATCGTCATTTCTACGATCCGGTCACCCCAGGTTTCACCCTAGGGCGTTGTTCCACCAGATCGAACAGTTAGAGCCTGTGAAGTCAACGCCCGAAGCATAAAATAAAATAAAAATAAAACAGTTTTTCCATCGTATAAAGCGAATAATTGCAACCAGTGTGAAAGTTATGGTCATTTCTACGTTCCGGGCAACCTAGGCTTCACCCTAGGGCGTTGCTCCACGACATAGAATAGTTCGGGCCTTAGTAGTCGACGCCCGATGCATAAAATACAAAATAAATAGAACAGTTTTTCCATTGTATAAAACGAATAGATGCAACCAGTGTGAAAGTTATGGTCATTTCTACGTTCCGGGCAACCTAGGCTCCACTCTAGGGCGATGTTCCACGAGATCGAACAGTTAGAGCCTAAAAAGTTAACGCCAGAAGCATAAAATACGATAAAAATGAAACAGTTTTTCCATCGTATAGCATGAATAATTGCAACCAGTGTGAAAGTAATGGTCATTTCTACGTTTCGGGCAACCTAGGCTTCACTCTTGGGCGTTGCTCCGCCAGATCGAATAGTTGGGGAATAAGAAGTTAACGCCAGAAGCATAAAATACAATAAAAATACAACAGTTTTTCCATCGTATAACAGGAATAATTGCAACTAGTGTGAATACAATGGTCATTTCTACGTTCCGGGCAACCTACGTTTCACTCTATGGCGTTGCTCCACCAGATGGAATAGTTATGGCCTAAGAAGTCAACGCCAGAAGCACCAAGTACATAATAAATACAACAGTTTTTTCATCGTATAAAACGAATAATTGCATGCAGTGTGAAAGTAATGTTCATTTCTACTTTCCGGGCACCCTACGCTTCACTCTATGGCACTGCTCCACCAGATCGAATAGTTAGGGACTAAGAAGTCAACGCCAGAAGCACCAAATACAAAATAAATACAACAGTTTTTCCATTGTATAGCATGGATCACTGCAACCAGTGTGAAAGTAATGATCATTTCGGCGTTTCGGGCATCCAAGACTTAACTCTGAGGCGTTGCTCCACCAGATCGAAGAGTTAGGGCCTTAAAAGTCAACGCCAGAAGCATAAACTACAAAACAAATACTACAGTCTTTCCATCGTATAAAACGAATAATTGCAACCTGTGTGAAGGTTATGGTCATATCCACGTTCCGGGCAACCTAGGCTTGACTATAGGGAGTTTCTCCACCAGATCGTATAGTTAGGGCCATAGAAAACAACGACAGAAGCATAAAATATAATAAAAATACAAGAGTATTTCCATCGTATATAAGGAACAATTACAACCAGTATGAAAGTGATGGTCAGTTCTACGTTCCGGGTCACCTAGGCTTCGCTCTAGTGCTTTGTGCCACCAGATCGAATAACTAGGGCCTAAGGAGTCAACGCCAGAAGCATAAAATACTATAAAAATACAACAGTCCTTCCATCGTATAAAAGGAGTAATTGCAACCAGTGTGAAAGTAATGGTCATTTCTACGTTCCCTGCAACCTAGGCTTCCCTCTAGGGTGTTGCTCCACCCGATCGAATAGCTAGCGACTAAGAGGTCAGCGCCAGAAGCATAAAATACAATAAAGATGCAACTGTTTTTCCATCGTATAACAGGAATAATTGCAACCAGTGTGAAAGTAATGGTCATTTCTACGTTCCGGGCAACCTAGGCTTCGCTCTAGGGCGTTGCTCCACCAGATCGAATAGTTAGCGCCTGAGAAGTCAACGCCCGAAGCAAAAAACACAATAAAAATACAACAAACTTTCCATAGGATAGCAGGAATAATTGCAGCCAGTGTGAAAGTACTGGTCATTTCTACGTTCCGGGTAACCTAGGCTTCACTCTAGGGCGTTGCTCGACCAGATCGAATAGTTACGGCCTAAGAAGTCAACGCCAGAAGCATAAAGTACAATATAAATACAACAGTTTTTCCATCGTATAAAGCGAATAATTGCAACCAGTGTGAAAGTGATGGTTATTTCTACGATCAGGGCAACCCAGGTTTCACTCTAGGGCGTTGTTCCACCAGATCGAAGAGTTAGGGCCTGAGAAGCCAATGCCCGAAACATAAAATACAATGAAAATTCAACAATTTCTCCATAGTATAACAGGAATAATTGCAACCTGCGTGAAAGTACAGGTCATTTCTACGATCCGGGCAAACTAGGCTTCACTCTAGAGCGTTGTGCCACCAGATCGAATAGCTAGGGACTTAGAAGTCAACGCCAGAAGCATAAAACACAATAAAAATACAACAGTCTTTCCATCGTAAGCAGGAATGATTGCAACCAGTGTGAAAGTGATGGTCATTTCTACGTTCCGTGTAACATAGGCTTCACTGTAGGGTGTGGCTCCAACACATCGAATAGCTACGTCCTTCGAAGTCAACGCAAGAAGCATAAAATACAATATAAATACAACAGTTTTTCCATCTTATAAAACGATTAATTGCAACCAGTGTGAAAGTTATGGTCATTTCAACGTTCCGGGCAATGTAGGCTTCACCCTAGGGCGTTGCTCCACCAGATGGAATAGTTAGGGCCTAAGAAGTTAACGTCAGAAGCATAAAATACAATAAAAATGGAACAGTTTTTCCATCGTATAGCATGAATAATTGCAACCAGTGTGAAAGTAATGATCATTTCGACGTTTTGGGCATCCTAGATTTAACAGTGAGGCATTGCTCCACCAGATCGAACACGTAGGGCCTTAGAAGTCAACGACTGAAGCATAAAGTACAATAAAAATCCAACAGTTTTTCCGTCGTATAACAGGAATAACTGCAACCAGTGTGAAAGTACTGGCCATTTCTACGGTTCGGGCACCCTAGGCTTAACTCTAGGGCGTTGCTCCACCAAACCGAATAGCTAGGACCTTAGAAGTCAACGCCCAAAGCATAAAATACAATAAAAGGACAACACTCCTTCCATCGTATAACAGGAATAATTGCACCCGGTGTGAAGGCAATGGTCTTTTCTACGTTCCGGGCAACCTAGGCTTCACTCTAGGGCGGTGCTCCACCAGATCAAACTGTAAGGGCCTAAGAAGTCAACGCCAGAACCATAAAATGCAATTTAAATAGAACAGTATTTCCATTGCATAAAGCGAATAATGCTACCAGTGTGAAAGTTATGGTCACTTCTACGTTCCGGGCAACCTAGGCTTCACTCTAGGGCGTTGGTCCACCAGACCGAAGAGTGTGGACCTAAGAAGTCAACGCCAGAAACATAAAATACATTATAAACACAACAGTTTTTCCATCGTATAAAGCGAGTAATTGCAACCAGTGTGAAAGTAATGGTCATTTCTACGTTCCGGGCAACCTAGGCTTCAGTCTAGGGCGTTGCTCCACCGAATCGAATAGTTAGGGACTTAGAATTCAACGCCAGAAGCATAAAATACAGTAAAAATTCAACAGTTTTTCCATTGCGTAAAGCATATAATGCAACCAGTGTGAAACTTATGGTCATTTCTACGTTCCGTGCAACCTAGGCTTCACTCTAGGGCGTTGGTCCACCAGGCCGAATCGTTTGGACCTAAGAAGTCAACGCCAGAAGCATAAAAGGCAATATAAATACAACAGTCTTTCCAACGTATAAAGCGAATAATTGCAACCAGTGTGAAAGTTATGGTCATTGCTACGTTCGGGCAACCTAGGCTTCACTCTAGGGTGTTTCTCCTCCACATCGAGTAGCTACGACCTTAGAAGTCAACGCCTGAAGCATAAAATACAATATAAATACAACAGCTTTTCCATCGTATAAAACGAATAATTGCAACCAGTGTGAAAGTTATGGTCATTTCTACGTTCCGGGCAACCTAGGCTTCTCTCTAGGGCGTTGCTCCTCAACATCGAATAGTTAGGGCCTTAGTAGTCGACGCCCGAAGCATAAAATACAAAATAAATAGAACAGTTTTTCAATTGTATAAAACGAATAAATGCAACCAGTGTGAAAGTTATGGTCATTTCTACGTTCGGTGCAACCTAGGCTTCACTCTAGGGCGTTGGACCACCAGACCGAATAGTTTGGACCTAAGAAGTCAACGCCAGAACCATAAAGTACAATATAAAGGAACAGTTTTTCCATTGCGTAAAGCGAATAATGCAACCAGTGTGAAGGTTATGGTCATTTCTACGTTCCGTGCAACCTAGGCTTCACTCTAGGGCGTTGGACCACCAGACCGAATAGTTTGGACCTAAGAAGTCGACGCCAGAAGCATAAAATACAATTTAAATACAACAGTTTTTCCATTCTATAAAGCGAATAATTGCAACCAGTGTGAAGGTTATGGTCATTTCTACGATCCGGGCAAACTAGGCTTCACTCTAGTGCGTTGTGCCGCCACATCGAATAGTTAGGGACTTAGAATTCAACGCCCGAAGCATAAAATACTATAAAAATACAACAGTCCTTCCATCGTATAACAGGAATAATTGCCACCAGTGTGAAAGTGATGGTCATTTCTACGATCCGGTCAACCCAGGTTTCACCCTAGGGCGTTGTTCCACCAGATCGAACAGCTAGAGCCTGAGAAGTCAACGCCCGAAGCATAAAATAAAATAAAAATAAAACAATTTTTCAATCGTATAACAGGAATAATTGCATCCAGTGTGAAAGTACAGGTCATTTCTACGTTCCGGGTAACCTAGGCTTCACTCTAGGGCGTTGCTCCACCAGATCGAATAGTTAGGGCCTAAGAAGTCATGGCCAGAACCATAAAATGCAATATAAAGGAACAGTTTTTCCATTGCGGAAAGCGAATAATGCAACCAGTGTGAAAGTTATGGTCATTTCTACGTTCCGTGCAACCTAGGCTTCACTCTAGGGTGTTGGACCACCAGACCGAATAGTTTGGACCTAACAAGTCGAATCCAGAAGCATAAAATACAATATAAATACAACAGTTTTTCCATTCTATAAAGCGAATAATTGCAACCAGTGTGAAGGTTATGGTCATTTCTACGATCCGGGCAAACTAGGCTTCACTCTAGTGCGTTGCGCCACCAGATCGAATAGTTAGGGACTTAGAATTCAACGCCCGAAGTATAAAATGCTATAAAAATACAACAGTCCTTCCCATCGTATAACAGGAATAATTGCCACCAGTGTGAAAGTAATTGTCATTTCTACGTTCCGGGCAACCAAGACTTCACTCTAGGGCGTTGCTCCAGCAGATCGAATAGTTAGGGCCTAAGAAGTCAACGCCAGAACCATAAAATACAATATAAATAGAACAGTTTTTCCATTGCATAAAGCGAATAATGCAACCAGTGTGAAAGTTATGGTCATTTCTACGATCCGGGCAAACTAGGCTTCACTCTAGTGCGTTGTTCCACCAGATCGAATAGTTAGGGCCTAAGAAGTCAACGCCCGAAGCATTAAATACAAAATAAATAGAACAGTTTTTACATAGTATAAAACGAATAATTGCTACCAGTGTAAAAGTTATGGTCATTTGTACGTTCCGGGAAACCTAGGCTTCACTCTAGGGCGTTGTTCCACCAGATCGAATAGTTCGGGCCTAAGAAGTGAACGCCAGAAGCATAAAACACAATATAAATACAACAGTTTTTCCATCGTATAAAACGAATAATTGCAACCAGTATGAGAATTATGGTCATTTATATTTTCCGGGCAACCTAGGCTTCACCCTAGGGCATTGCTCCAACAGATTGAATAGTTAGGGCCTTAGAATTCAATGCCCGAAGCAGAAAATGCAATAAAAATACAACAGTTTTTCAATCATATGACAGGAATAATTGCAACCAGTTTGAGAGTGATGGTCATTTCTACGTACCGGGCTACCTAGGCTTCACTGTAGGGCGTTGATCCACTAGATCGAATAGTTAGTGCCTTAGAAGTCAACGCCAGATGCATAAAATACAATATAAATACAACAGTTTTTCTATCGTATAAAACGAATAATTGCAACCAGTGTGAAAGTTATGGTCATTTCTACGTTCCGGGCAACATAGGCTTCACTCTTGGACGTTGCCCCACGAGATCGAGTAACTCGGACCTTAGAAGTCAGCGCCAGAAGCATAAAATACAATAAAAATACAACAGGTCCTCCATCGTATAGCATGAATAATTGCTGCCAGTGTGAAAGTTATGGTCATTTCTACGTTCCGGGCAACCTAGGCTTCACTCTAGGGCGTTGGTCCACCAGACCGAATAGTTTGGACCTAAGAAGTCAACGCCAGAAGCATAAAAGACAATATAAATACAACAGTTTTTCCATTGTATAAAGCGAATAATTGCAACCAGTGTGAAAGTACTGGTCATTTCTACGTTCGGGGTAACCTAGGCTTCACTCTAGGGCGTTGCTCCACCAGATCGAATAGTTAGGGCCTAAGAAGTCAACGCCAGAAGCATAAAATATAATATAAATACAACAGTTTTTCCGTCGTATAAAACGAATAATTGCAAGCAGTGTGAAAGTGATCGTCATTTCTACGATCCGGTCAACCCAGGTTTCACCCTAGGGCGTTGTTCCACCAGATGGAACAGTTAGAGCCTGAGAAGTCAACGCCCGAAGCATAAAATAAAATAAAGATAAAACAGTTTTTCCATCGTATAAAGCGAATAATTGCAACCAGTGTGAATGTTATGGTCATTTCTACGTTCCGGGCAACCTAGGCTTCACCCTAGGGCGTTGCTCCACGACATAGAATAGTTCGGGCCTTAGTAGTCGACGCCCGATGCATAAAATACAAAATAAATAGAACAGTTTTTCCATTGTATAAAACGAATAAATGCAACCAGTGTGAAAGTTATGGTCATTTCTACGTTCCGGGCAACCTAGGCTCCACTCTAGGGCGTTGTTCCACGAGATCGAACAGTTAGAGCCTAAAAAGTTAACGCCAGAAGCATAAAATACGATAAAAATGAAACAGTTTTTCCATCGTATAGCATGAATAATTGCAACCAGTGTGAAAGTAATGGTCATTTCTACGTTTCGGGCAACCTAGGCTTCACTCTTGGGCGTTGCTCCGCCAGATCGAATAGTTGGGGAATAAGAAGTTAACGCCAGAAGCATAAAATACAATATAAATACAACAGTTTTTCCATCGTATAAATGGAATAATTGCAACCAGTGTGAAGGTAATGGTCATTCCTACGGTCCGGGCAGCCTGGGCTTCACTATAGGGCGTTGCTCCACCAGATCGAATAGCTAGGGACTCAGAATTCAACGCCAGAAGCATAAAATACAATAAAGATACAACAGTTTTTCCATCGTATATCAGGAATAATTGCAACTAGTGTGAATACAATGGTCATTTCTACGTTCCGTGTAACATAGGCTTCACTGTAGGGTGTGGCTCCAACACATCGAATAGCTACGTCCTTCGAAGTCAACGCAAGAAGCATAAAATACAATATAAATACAACAGTTTTTCCATCTTATAAAACGATTAATTGCAACCAGTGTGAAAGTTATGGTCATTTCAACGTTCCGGGCAATGTAGGCTTCACCCTAGGGCGTTGCTCCACCAGATGGAATAGTTAGGGCCTAAGAAGTTAACGTCAGAAGCATAAAATACAATAAAAATGGAACAGTTTTTCCATCGTATAGCATGAATAATTGCAACCAGTGTGAAAGTAATGATCATTTCGACGTTTTGGGCATCCTAGATTTAACAGTGAGGCATTGCTCCACCAGATCGAACACGTAGGGCCTTAGAAGTCAACGACTGAAGCATAAAGTACAATAAAAATGCAACAGTTTTTCCGTCGTATAACAGGAATAACTGCAACCAGTGTGAAAGTACTGGCCATTTCTACGGTTCGGGCACCCTAGGCTTAACTCTAGGGCGTTGCTCCACCAAACCGAATAGCTAGGACCTTAGAAGTCAACGCCCAAAGCATAAAATACAATAAAAGGACAACACTCCTTCCATCGTATAACAGGAATAATTGCACCCGGTGTGAAGGCAATGGTCTTTTCTACGTTCCGGGCAACCTAGGCTTCACTCTAGGGCGGTGCTCCACCAGATCAAACTGTAAGGGCCTAAGAAGTCAACGCCAGAACCATAAAATGCAATATAAATAGAACAGTATTTCCATTGCATAAAGCGAATAATGCTACCAGTGTGAAAGTTATGGTCATTTCTACGTTCCGGGCAACCTAGGCTACACTCTAGGGCGTTGGTCCACCAGACCGAAGAGTGTGGACCTAAGAAGTCAACGCCAGAAACATAAAATACATTATAAACACAACAGTTTTTCCATCGTATAAAGCGAGTAATTGCAACCAGTGTGAAAGTAATGGTCATTTCTACGTTCCGGGCAACCTAGGCTTCAGTCTAGGGCGTTGCTCCACCGAATCGAATAGTTAGGGACTTAGAATTCAACGCCAGAAGCATAAAATACAATAAAAATTCAACAGTTTTTCCATTGCGTAAAGCATATAATGCAACCAGTGTGAAACTTATGGTCATTTCTACGTTCCGTGCAACCTAGGCTTCACTCTAGGGCGTTGGTCCACCAGGCCGAATCGTTTGGACCTAAGAAGTCAACGCCAGAAGCATAAAAGGCAATATAAATACAACAGTCTTTCCAACGTATAAAGCGAATAATTGCAACCAGTGTGAAAGTTATGGTCATTGCTACGTTCCGGGCAACCTAGGCTTCTCTCTAGGGCGTTGCTCCTCAACATCGAATAGTTAGGGCCTTAGTAGTCGACGCCCGAAGCATAAAATACAAAATAAATAGAACAGTTTTTCAATTGTATAAAACGAATAAATGCATCCAGTGTGAAAGTTATGGTCATTTCTACGTTCGGTGCAACCTAGGCTTCACTCTAGGGCGTTGGACCACCAGACCGAATAGTTTGGACCTAAGAAGTCAACGCCAGAACCATAAAGTACAATATAAAGGAACAGTTTTTCCATTGCGTAAAGCGAATAATGCAACCAGTGTGAAGGTTATGGTCATTTCTACGTTCCGTGCAACCTAGGCTTCACTCTAGGGCGTTGGACCACCAGACCGAATAGTTTGGACCTAAGAAGTCGACGCCAGAAGCATAAAATACAATATAAATACAACAGTTTTTCCATTCTATAAAGCGAATAATTGCAACCAGCGTGAAGGTTATGGTCATTTCTACGATCCGGGAAAACTAGGCTTCACTCTAGTGCGTTGTGCCGCCACATCGAATAGTTAGGGACTTAGAATTCAACGCCCGAAGCATAAAATACTATAAAAATACAACAGTCCTTCCATCGTATAACAGGAATAATTGCCACCAGTGTGAAAGTGATGGTCATTTCTACGATCCGGTCAACCCAGGTTTCACCCTAGGGCGTTGTTCCACCAGATCGAACAGTTAGAGCCTGAGAAGTCAACGCCCGAAGCATAAAATAAAATAAAAATAAAACAATTTTTCAATCGTATAACAGGAATAATTGCATCCAGTGTGAAAGTACAGGTCATTTCTACGTTCCGGGCAACCTAGGCTGCACTCTAGGGCGTTGCTCTACCAGATCGAATAGTTACGGCCTTAGAAGTCAACGCCCGAAGCATAAAATACAAAATAAATAGAACAGTTTTTCCATCGTATAAAACGAATAATTGCTACCAGTGTGTAAGTTATGGTCATTTCTACTTTTCGGGCAACCTAGGCTTCACCCCAGGGCGTTGTTCCACCATATGGAATAGTTAGGGCCTAAGAAGTAAACGCCAGAAGCATAAAATACGATATAAATACAACAGCTTTTCCATCATATAAAACGAATGATAGCAACCAGTGTGAAAGTTATGGTCATTTCTACGTTCCGGGCAACCTAGGCTGCACTCTAGGGCGTTGATCCACCAGATCGAATAGTTAGGGCCTTAGAAGTCAACGCCCGAAGCATAAAATACAAAATAAATAAAACAGTTTTTCCATCGTATAAAACGAAGAATTGCAAACAGTGTGAAAGATATGGACATTTCTACGATCCGGGCTACCTTGGCTTCACTCTATGGCGTTCTTCCACCACATCGAATAGCAACGGCCTCAGAAGTCAACGCCAGAAGCTTAAATACAATATAAATATAACAGTTTTTCCATCGTATAAAACGAATAATAGCAACCAGTGTGAAAGGTATGGTCATTTCTACGTTCCGGGCAACATAGGCTTCACTCTACGGCGATGCTCCACCAGATCAAACACTTAGCGCCTTAGAAGTCAACGCCCGAAGCATAAAATACAAAATAAATAGAACGGTTTTTCCATTGTATAAAACGAATAATTGCTGCCAGTGTAAAAGCTATGGTCATTTCTACGTTCCGGGGAACCTAGGCTTCACCCTAGGGCGTTGTTCCACCAGATGGAATAGTTAGGGCCTAAGAAGTCAACGCCCGAAGCATAAAATACAAAATAAATAAAACAGTTTTTCCATCGTATAAAACGAAGAATTGCAAACAGTGTGAAAGATATGGACATTTCTACGATCCGGGCTACCTTGGCTTCACTCTATGGCGTTCTTCCACCACATCGAATAGCAACGGCCTCAGAAGTCAACGCCAGAAGCTTAAATACAATATAAATATAACAGTTTTTCCATCGTATAAAACGAATAATAGCAACCAGTGTGAAAGGTATGGTCATTTCTACGTTCCGGGCAACATAGGCTTCACTCTACGGCGATGCTCCACCAGATCAAACACTTAGCGCCTTAGAAGTCAACGCCCGAAGCATAAAATACAAAATAAATAGAACGGTTTTTCCATTGTATAAAACGAATAATTGCTGCCAGTGTAAAAGCTATGGTCATTTCTACGTTCCGGGGAACCTAGGCTTCACCCTAGGGCGTTGTTCCACCAGATGGAATAGTTAGGGCCTAAGAAGTCAACGCCAGAAGCATAAAATACGATATAAATACAACAGCTTTTCCATCGTATAAAACAAATAATTGCAACCAGTTTGATAGTGATGGTCATTTCTACGTACCGGACAACCTAGGCTTCACTCTAGGGCGTTGCTCCGCCAGATCGAATAGTTAGGGCCTTAGAAGTCAACGCCCGAAGCATAAAGTACAAAATAAATAGAACAGTTTTTCCATCGTATAAAACGAATAATTGCTACCAGTGTGAAAGTTATGGTCATTTCTACGTTCCGGGCGCCCTAGGTTTCACTCCAGGGCGTTGCTCCACCAGATCGAATAGTTACGGCCTATGAAGTCAACGCCAGAAGCATGAAATACAATATAAATACAACAGTTTTTCCATCATATAAAACGAATGATAGCAACCAGTGTGAAAGTTACGGTCATTTCTACGTTCCGCGCAATCTTGGCTTTACCCTAGCGCGTTTTTCCACCAGATGGAATAGTTAGGGCCTAAGAAGTCAACGCCAGAAGCATAAAATACGATATAAATACAACAGCTTTTCCATCGTATAAAACGAATAATTGCAACCAGTGTGAAAGTTATGGTCCTCTCTACATTTCGAGCAACCTAGGCTTCACTCTAGGGCGTTGCTCCACCTGATCGAATAGTTAGGGCCTAAGAAGTCAACACCAGAAGAATAAAATACAAAATAAATACAACAACCTTTACACCGTATAAACCGAATAATTGCAAGCTGTGTGAAGGTTATGGTCATATCTACGTTCCGGGCAACCTAGGCTTCACTGTGGGGCGTTGCTCCACAAGATTGAAGTGTTAGTGCCTAAGAAGTCAACGCTCGAAGCATAAAATACAATAGAAATACAACAGTTTTTCCATCGTATAAAACGAATAATTGCAACCATTATGAAACCTATGGTCATTTCTACGTTCCGGGTAACCTAGGCTTCACTCTATGGCGTTCTTCCACCACATCCAATAGCTACGGCCTCAGAAGTCAACGCCTGAAGCATAAAATACAATAAAAATGCAACAGTCTTTCCATCCTATAACAGGAATAATTGCAACCCGTGTGAAAGTGATGGTCATTTCTACGTTCCAGGCAACCTAGGCTTCACTCTAGGGCGTTGTTCCACCAGATCGAATAGTTAGGGCCTGAGAAGTCAACACCAGAAGCATAAAATACAATATAAATATAACAGTTTTTCCATCGTATAAAACGAATAATAGCATCCAGTGTGAAAGTTATGGTCATTTCTACGTTCCGGGCAACCTAGGCTTCACTCTAGGGCGTTGCTCCACCAGATCAAACAGTTAGGGCCTTAGAAGTCAACGCCCGAAGCATAAAATACAAAGTAGATACAACAGTTTTTCCATTGTATCAAACGAATAACTGCTACCAGCGTAAAAGTTATGGTCATTTCTACGTTCCGGGCAACCTAGGCTTCACCCTAGGGCGTTGTTCCACCAGATCGAATAGTTAGGGCCTAAGAAGTGAACGCCAGAAGCATAAAATGCAATAAAAATACAACAGTCTTTCCAACCTATAACAGGAATAATTACAATCCGTGTGAAAGTGATGGTCATTTGTACGTTCCAGGCAACCTAGGCTTCACTCTAGGGCGATGCTCCACCAGATCGAATAGTTAGGGCCTAAGAAGTCAACGCCAGAAGCATAAAATACAATATAAATATAACAGTTTTTCCATCGTATAAAACGAATAATAGCATCCAGTGTAAAAGCTATGGTCATTTCTACGTTCCGGGGAACCTAGGCTTCACCCTAGGGCGTTGTTCCACCAGATGGAATAGTTAGGGCCTAAGAAGTCAACGCCAGAAGCATAAAATACGATATAAATACAACAGCTTTTCCATCGTATAAAACAAATAATTGCAACCAGTTTGATAGTGATGGTCATTTCTACGTACCGGACAACCTAGGCTTCACTCTAGGGCGTTGCTCCGCCAGATCGAATAGTTAGGGCCTTAGAAGTCAACGCCCGAAGCATAAAGTACAAAATAAATAGAACAGTTTTTCCATCGTATAAAACGAATAATTGCTACCAGTGTGAAAGTTATGGTCATTTCTACGTTCCGGGCGCCCTAGGTTTCACTTCAGGGCGTTGCTCCACCAGATCCAATAGTTACGGCCTATGAAGTCAACGCCAGAAGCATAAAATACAATATAAATACAACAGTTTTTCCATCATATAAAACGAATGATAGCAACCAGTGTGAAAGTTACGGTCATTTCTACGTTCCGCGCAATCTTGGCTTTACCCTAGCGCGTTTTTCCACCAGATGGAATAGTTAGGGCCTAAGAAGTCAACGCCAGAAGCATAAAATACGATATAAATACAACAGCTTTTCCATCGTATAAAACGAATAATTGCAACCAGTGTGAAAGTTATGGTCCTCTCTACATTTCGAGCAACCTAGGCTTCACTCTAGGGCGTTGCTCCACCTGATCGAATAGTTAGGGCCTTAGAAGTCAACGCCAGAAGCATAAAATACAATATAAATACTACAGTTATTCCACCATATAAAACGAATAATTGCAACCTGTTTGATAGTGATGGTCATTTCTACGTACCGGGCAACCTAGGCATCACTCTATGGCGTTGCTCCACCAGGTCAAACAGGTAGGGCCTTAGAAGTCAACGTCCGAAGCATAAAATACAAAATAAATAGAACATATTTTCCATTGTATAAAACGAATAATTGCTACCAGTGTAAAAGTTATGGTCATTTCTACGATCCGGGCAACCTAGGCTTCACTCTAGGGCGGTGCTGCACCATATCGAATAGCTACGGCCTTAGAAGCCTACGCCTGAAGCATAAAATACAATAAAAATACAACGGCCTTTTCATCGTATAACAGGAATAATTGCTACAAGCGTGAAAGTAATGATCATTTGGGCGTTTCGGGCATCCTAGACTTAACTCTGAGGCATTGCTCCACCAGATCGAATAGTTCGGGCCTAAGAAGTCAACGCCAGAAGCATAAAATACAATATAAATACAACAGTTTTTCCATTGTATAAAACGTATAATTGCTACCAGTGTAAAAGTTATGGTCATTTCTACGTTCCGGGCAACCTAGGCTTCAGCCTAGGGCGTTGTTCCACCAGGTCGGATAGTGAGGGCCTAAGAAGTGAACGCCAGAAGCATAAAATACAATATAAATACAACAGCTTTTCCATCGTATAAAACGAATAATTGCAACCAGTGTGAAAGTTATGGTCATTTCTACATTCCGAGCAACCTAGGCTACACTCTAGGGCGTTGCTCCACCAGATCGAATAGTTAGGTCCTTAGAAGTCAACGCCAGAAGCATAAAATACGATATAAATACAACAGCTTTTCCATCGTATAAAAGGGATAATTGCAAACAGTGTGAAAGTAATGGTCATTTCTACGTTCCGGGCAACCTAGGCTTCACTCTACGGCGTTGTTCTACCAGATCGAATAGTTAGGGCCTAAGATGTCAACACCAGAAGAATAAAATACAAAATCAATACAACAGCCTTTACACCGTATAAAACGAATAATTGCTACCTGTGTGAAGGTTATGGTCATACCTACGTTCCGGGCAACCTAGGCTTCACTGTAGGGAGTTGCTCCACCAGATCGAATTGTTAGGGCCTAAGAAGTCAACGCCAGAAGCATTAAATACAATATAAATACAACAGTTTTTCCATCGTATAAAACTAATAATTGCAACCAGTGTGAAAGTTATGGTCATTTCTACATTCCGAGCAACCTAGGCTTCACTCTAGGGCGTTGCTCCAACAGATTGAATAGTTAGGGCCTTAGAAGTCAGCGCCCGAAGCATAAAATGCAATAAAAATACAACAGTTTTTCCATCGTATAACAGGATTAATTGCAACCAGTTTGAAAGCCATGGTCATTTCTACGTTCCGGGCAACCTAGGCTTCACTCTAGGGCGTTGCTCCACTAGACCGAATAGTTAGGGCCATAGAAGTCAACGCCAGAAGCATAAAATACGATATAAATACAACAGCTTTTCAATCGTATAAAAGGAATAATTGCAAACAGTGTGAAAGTAATGGTCATTTCTACGTTCCGGGCAACCTAGGCTTCACCATAGGGCGTTGCTCCACCAGATTAAACAGTTAGGGCCTTAGAAGTCAACGCCCGAAGCATAAACTACAAAATAAGTAGAACAGTTCTTCCATTGTATAAAACGAATAATTGCTACCAGTGTAAAAGTTATGGTCATTTCTACGTTCCGGGCAACCTAGGCTTCACCCTTGGGCGTTGTTCCACCAGATCGAATAGTTAGGGCCTAAGAAGTGAACGCCAGAAGCATAAAATACAATATAAATACAACAGTTTTTCCATCGTATAAAACGAATAATTGCAACCAGTGTAAAAGCGATGGTCATTTCTACGTTCCGGGCAACCTAGGCTTCACTCTAGGGCGTTGCACCACTAGATCGAATAGTTAGGGCCTAAGAAGTGAACGCCAGAAGCATTAAATACAATAAAAATACAACAGTTTTTCCATCCTATAACAGGATTAATTGCAACCAGTTTGAAAGTGAGGGTCACTTCTACGTTCCGGGCAACCTAGGCTTCACTCTAGGGCGTTGCTACACTAAATCGAATAGCTAGGGCCTTAGAAGTCAACGCCAGAGTCATAAAATACAATATAAATACAACAGCTTTTCCATCGTAAAGAACGTATAATTGCAACCAGTGTGAAAGCTATGGTTATTTCTACATTCCGAGCAACCTAGGCTTCAGTCTAGGGCGTTGCTCCACCAGATCGAATAGTTAGGTCCTTAGAAGTCAACGCCAGAAGCATAAAATACGATATAAATACAACAGCTTTTGCATCGCATAAAAGGAATAATTGCAAACAGTGTGAAAGTAATTGTCATTTCTACGTTCCGGGCCACCCAGGCTACACTCTAGGGCGTTGCTCCACCAGATCAAACAGTTAGGGCCTTAGAAGTCAACGCCCGAAGCATAAAATACAAAATAAATAGAACAGTTTTTCCATCGCAGAAAACGAATAATTGCAACCAGTGTGAAAGTTATGGTCATTTCTATATTCCGAGCAACCTAGGCTTCACTCTAGGGCGTTGCTCTACCAGGTCGAATAGTTAGTGCCTTAGAAGTCAACGCCTGAAGCATAAAATGCAATAAAAATACAACAGTTTTTCCATCATATAACAGGATTAATTGCAACCAGTTTGAAAGTGATGGTCATTTCTACGTTCCGGGCAACCTAGGTTTCACTCTAGGGCGTTGCTCCACCAGATCGAATAGCTAGGGACTTAGAATTCAACGCCATAAGAATAAAATACAATATAAACATAACAGTTTTTCCATCGTATAAAAAGAATAATAGCAACCAGTGTGAAAGTTATGGGCATTTCTACGTTCCGCGCAACCTGGGCTTTACTCTAGGGCGTTGTTCCACCAGATGGAATAGTTAGGGCCTAAGAAGTGAACGCCAGAAGCATAAAATGCAATAAAAATACAGCAGTTTTTCCATCGTATAGCAGGAATAATTTGCAACCAGTGTGATAGTAGTGGTCATTTCTACGTTCCGGGCAACCCAGGTTTCACTCCAGGGCGTTGCTCCACCAGATCGAATAGTTACGGCTTAAGAAGTCAACGCCAGAAGCATAAAATACAAAATAAATACAACAGCCTTTACACCGTATAAAACGAATAATTGCAAACTGTGTGAAGGTTATGGTCATATCTACGTTCCGGGCAACCTAGGCTTCACTGTAGGGAGTTGCTCCACCAGATCGAATTGTTAGGGCCTAAGAAGTCAACGCCAGAAGAATAAAATACAAAATAAATACAACAGCCTTTACACCGTATAAACCGAATAATTGCAAGCTGTGTGAAGGTTATGGTCATATCTACGTTCCGGGCAACCTAGGCTTCACTGTGGGGCGTTGCTCCACCAGATTGAAGTGTTAGGGCCTAAGAAGTCAACGCTCGAAGCATAAAATACAATAGAAATACAACAGTTTTTCCATCGTATAAAACGAATAATTGCAACCATTATGAAACCTATGGTCATTTCTACGTTCCGGGTAACCTAGGCTTCACTCTATGGCGTTCTTCCACCACATCCAATAGCTACGGCCTCAGAAGTCAACGCCTGAAGCATAAAATACAATAAAAATGCAACAGTCTTTCCATCCTATAACAGGAATAGTTGCAACCCGTGTGAAAGTGATGGTCATTTCTACGTTCCAGGCAACCTAGGCTTCACTCTAGGGCGTTGTTCCACCAGATCGAATAGTTAGGGCCTGAGAAGTCAACACCAGAAGCATAAAATACAATATAAATATAACAGTTTTTCCATCGTATAAAACGAATAATAGCATCCAGTGTGAAAGTTATGGTCATTTCTACGTTCCGGGCAACCTAGGCTTCACTCTAGGGCGTTGCTCCACCAGATCAAACAGTTAGGGCCTTAGAAGTCAACGCCCGAAGCATAAAATACAAAGTAGATACAACAGTTTTTCCATTGTATCAAACGAATAACTGCTACCAGCGTAAAAGTTATGGTCATTTCTACGTTCCGGGCAACCTAGGCTTCACCCTAGGGCGTTGTTCCACCAGATCGAATAGTTAGGGCCTAAGAAGTGAACGCCAGAAGCATAAAATGCAATAAAAATACAACAGTCTTTCCAACCTATAACAGGAATAATTGCAATCCGTGTGAAAGTGATGGTCATTTGTACGTTCCTGGCAACCTAGGCTTCACTCTAGGGCGATGCTCCACCAGATCGAATAGTTAGGGCCTAAGAAGTCAACGCCAGAAGCATAAAATACAATATAAATATAACAGTTTTTCCATCGTATAAAACGAATAATAGCATCCAGTGTAAAAGCTATGGTCATTTCTACGTTCCGGGGAACCTAGGCTTCACCCTAGGGCGTTGTTCCACCAGATGGAATAGTTAGGGCCTAAGAAGTCAACGCCAGAAGCATAAAATACGATATAAATACAACAGCTTTTCCATCGTATAAAACAAATAATTGCAACCAGTTTGATAGTGATGGTCATTTCTACGTACCGGACAACCTAGGCTTCACTCTAGGGCGTTGCTCCGCCAGATCGAATAGTTAGGGCCTTAGAAGTCAACGCCCGAAGCATAAAGTACAAAATAAATAGAACAGTTTTTCCATCGTATAAAACGAATAATTGCTACCAGTGTGAAAGTTATGGTCATTTCTACGTTCCGGGCGCCCTAGGTTTCACTCCAGGGCGTTGCTCCACCAGATCCAATAGTTACGGCCTATGAAGTCAACGCCAGAAGCATAAAATACAATATAAATACAACAGTTTTTCCATCATATAAAACGAATGATAGCAACCAGTGTGAAAGTTACGGTCATTTCTACGTTCCGCGCAATCTTGGCTTTACCCTAGCGCGTTTTTCCACCAGATGGAATAGTTAGGGCCTAAGAAGTCAACGCCAGAAGCATAAAATACGATATAAATACAACAGCTTTTCCATCGTATAAAACGAATAATTGCAACCAGTGTGAAAGTTATGGTCCTCTCTACATTTCGAGCAACCTAGGCTTCACTCTAGGGCGTTGCTCCACCTGATCGAATAGTTAGGGCCTAAGAAGTCAACGCCAGAAGAATAAAATACAAAATAAATACAACAGCCTTTACACCGTATAAACCGAATAATTGCAAGCTGTGTGAAGGTTATGGTCATATCTACGTTCCGGGCAACCTAGGCTTCACTGTGGGGCGTTGCTCCACCAGATTGAAGTGTTAGGGCCTAAGAAGTCAACGCTCGAAGCATAAAATACAATAGAAATACAACAGTTTTTCCATCGTATAAAACGAATAATTGCAACCATTATGAAACCTATGGTCATTTCTACGTTCCGGGTAACCTAGGCTTCACTCTATGGCGTTCTTCCACCACATCCAATAGCTACGGCCTCAGAAGTCAACGCCTGAAGCATAAAATACAATAAAAATGCAACAGTCTTTCCATCCTATAACAGGAATAATTGCAACCCGTGTGAAAGTGATGGTCATTTCTACGTTCCAGGCAACCTAGGCTTCACTCTAGGGCGTTGTTCCACCAGATCGAATAGTTAGGGCCTGAGAAGTCAACACCAGAAGCATAAAATACAATATAAATATAACAGTTTTTCCATCGTATAAAACGAATAATAGCATCCAGTGTGAAAGTTATGGTCATTTCTACGTTCCGGGCAACCTAGGCTTCACTCTAGGGCGTTGCTCCACCAGATCAAACAGTTAGGGCCTTAGAAGTCAACGCCCGAAGCATAAAATACAAAGTAGATACAACAGTTTTTCCATTGTATCAAACGAATAACTGCTACCAGCGTAAAAGTTATGGTCATTTCTACGTTCCGGGCAACCTAGGCTTCACCCTAAGGCGTTGTTCCACCAGATCGAATAGTTAGGGCCTAAGAAGTGAACGCCAGAAGCATAAAATGCAATAAAAATACAACAGCCTTTCCAACCTATAACAGGAATAATTGCAATCCGTGTGAAAGTGATGGTCATTTGTACGTTCCAGGCAACCTAGGCTTCACTCTAGGGCGATGCTCCACCAGATCGAATAGTTAGGGCCTAAGAAGTCAACGCCAGAAGCATAAAATACAATATAAATATAACAGTTTTTCCATCGTATAAAACGAATAATAGCATCCAGTGTAAAAGCTATGGTCATTTCTACGTTCCGGGGAACCTAGGCTTCACCCTAGGGCGTTGTTCCACCAGATGGAATAGTTAGGGCCTAAGAAGTCAACGCCAGAAGCATAAAATACGATATAAATACAACAGCTTTTCCATCGTATAAAACAAATAATTGCAACCAGTTTGATAGTGATGGTCATTTCTACGTACCGGACAACCTAGGCTTCACTCTAGGGCGTTGCTCCGCCAGATCGAATAGTTAGGGCCTTAGAAGTCAACGCCCGAAGCATAAAGTACAAAATAAATAGAACAGTTTTTCCATCGTATAAAACGAATAATTGCTACCAGTGTGAAAGTTATGGTCATTTCTACGTTCCGGGCGCCCTAGGTTTCACTCCAGGGCGTTGCTCCACCAGATCCAATAGTTACGGCCTATGAAGTCAACGCCAGAAGCATAAAATACAATATAAATACAACAGTTTTTCCATCATATAAAACGAATGATAGCAACCAGTGTGAAAGTTACGGTCATTTCTACGTTCCGCGCAATCTTGGCTTTACCCTAGCGCGTTTTTCCACCAGATGGAATAGTTAGGGCCTAAGAAGTCAACGCCAGAAGCATAAAATACGATATAAATACAACAGCTTTTCCATCGTATAAAACGAATAATTGCAACCAGTGTGAAAGTTATGGTCCTCTCTACATTTCGAGCAACCTAGGCTTCACTCTAGGGCGTTGCTCCACCTGATCGAATAGTTAGGGCCTTAGAAGTCAACGCCAGAAGCATAAAATACAATATAAATACTACAGTTATTCCACCATATAAAACGAATAATTGCAACCAGTTTGATAGTGATGGTCATTTCTACGTACTGGGCAACCTAGGCATCACTCTAGGGCGTTGCTCCACCAGGTCAAACAGGTAGGGCCTTAGAAGTCAACGTCCGAAGCATAAAATACGATATAAATACAACAGCTTTTCAATCGTATAAAAGGAATAATTGCAAACAGTGTGAAAGTAATGGTCATTTCTACGTTCCGGGCAACCTAGGCTTCACCATAGGGCGTTGCTCCACCAGACTAAACAGTTAGGGCCTTAGAAGTCAACGCCCGAAGCATAAACTACAAAATAAGTAGAACAGTTCTTCCATTGTATAAAACGAATAATTGCTACCAGTGTAAAAGTTATGGTCATTTCTACGTTCCGGGCAACCTAGGCTTCACCCTTGGGCGTTGTTCCACCAGATCGAATAGTTAGGGCCTAAGAAGTGAACGCCAGAAGCATAAAATACAATATAAATACAACAGTTTTTCCATCGTATAAAACGAATAATTGCAACCAGTGTGAAAGCGATGGTCATTTCTACGTTCCGGGCAACCTAGGCTTCACTCTAGGGCGTTGCTCCACTAGATCGAATAGTTAGGGCCTAAGAAGTGAACGCCAGAAGCATTAAATACAATAAAAATACAACAGTTTTTCCATCCTATAACAGGATTAATTGCAACCAGTTTGAAAGTGATGGTCATTTCTACGTTCCGGGCAACCTGGGTTTCACTCTAGGGCGTTGCTCCACCAGATCGAATAGCTAGGGACTTAGAATTCAACGCCATAAGAATAAAATACAATATAAACATAACAGTTTTTCCATCGTATAAAAAGAATAATAGCAACCAGTGTGAAAGTTATGGGCATTTCTACGTTCCGCGCAACCTGGGCTTTACTCTAGGGCGTTGTTCCACCAGATGGAATAGTTAGGGCCTAAGAAGTGAACGCCAGAAGCATAAAATGCAATAAAAATACAGCAGTTTTTCCATCGTATAGCAGGAATAATTTGCAACCAGTGTGATAGTAGTGGTCATTTCTACGTTCCGGGCAACCCAGGTTTCACTCCAGGGCGTTGCTCCACCAGATCGAATAGTTACGGCTTAAGAAGTCAACGCCAGAAGCATAAAATACAAAATAAATACAACAGCCTTTACACCGTATAAAACGAGTAATTGCAAACTGTGTGAAGGTTATGGTCATATCTACGTTCCGGGCAACCTAGCCTTCACTGTCGGGCGTTGATCCACCAGATCGAAATGTTTGGGCCTAAGAAGTCAACGCCCGAAGCATAAAATACGATATAAATACTACAGCTTTTCCACCGTATAAAACGAATAATTGCTACCAGTGTGAAAGTTATGGTCATTTCTACGTTCCCGGCAACCTAGGCTTCACGCTAGGGCGTTGTTCCACCAGATGGAATAGTTAGGGTCTACGAAGTCAGCGCCAGAAGCATAAAATACGATATAAATACAACAGCTTTTCCATCGTGTAAAACGAATAATGGTAACCAGTGTGAATGTTATGATCATTTGTACGTTCCGGGCAGCCTAGGCTTCACTCTAGGACGTTGCTCCACCAGATCGAATAGTTGGGGCCTAAGAATTAAACGCCAGAAGCATAAAATACAATAAAGATGCAACAGTTTTTCCATCGTATAACAGGACTAATTGCAACCAGCGTGTAGGCAATGGTCATTTCTACGATCCGGGCAACCTAGGCTTCACCCTAGGGCGTTGCTCCTCCAGACGGAATAGTTAGGGCCTAAGAAGTCAACGCCAGCAGCATAAAATACGATATAAATACAACAGCTTTTCCATCGTATAAAACGAATAATTGCAACCAGTGTGAAAGTTATGGTCATTTCTATGTTCCGGGCAACATAGGCTTCACTCTTGGACGTTGCCCCACGAGATCGAGTAGCTCGGACCTTAGAAGTCAGCGCCAGAAGCATAAAATACAATAAAAATACAACAGGTCCTCCATCGTATAGCATGAATAATTGCTGCCAGTGTGAAAGTTATGGTCATTTCTACGTTCCGGGCAACCGAGGCTTCACTCTAGGGTGTTGCTCCAACAGATCGAATAGTTAGGGCCTTAGAAGTCAACGCTCGAAGTATAACATACAAAATAAATAGAAGAGCTTTTCCATGTATAAAACGAATAATTGTTTCCAGTGTGAAAGTTGTGGTCATTTCTACGTCCCGGGCAACCTAGGCTTCACCATAGGGCGTTGTTCCACCAGATCGAATAGCTAGGGCCTTAGAAGTCAACGCCAGAAGCATAAAATACAAAATAAATAGAACAGTTTTTCCATGTATAAAACGAATAATTGCTACCAGTGTGAAAGTTATGGTCATTTCTACGTTCCGCGCAACCTGGGCTTTACCCTAGGGCGTTGTTCCACGAGATGGAATAGCTAGGGACCTAGAATTCAACACCATAAGAATAAAATACAATATAAGTACAACAGTTTTTCCATCGTATAAAATGAATAATTGCAACCAGTGTGAAAGTTATGGTCATTTCTACATTCCGAGGAACCTAGGCTTCACTCTAGGGCGTTGCTACACCTGATCGAATAGTTAGCGCCTTAGAAGTCAACGCAAGAAGCATAAAATACAATAATGATGCAACAGTATTTCCATCGTATAACAGGAATAACTGGCAAGAGTGTGAAAGTACTGGTCATATCTACGTTCCGGGTAACCTAGGTTTCACTCTAGGGCGTTGCTCCACCAGATCGAATAGCTAGGGACTTAGAATTCAACGCCATAAGAATAAAATACAATATAAACATAACAGTTTTTCCATCGTATAAGAAGAATAATAGCAACCAGTGTGAAAGTTATGGGCATTTCTACGTTCCGCGCAACCTGGGCTTTACTCTAGGGCGTTGTTCCACCAGATGGAATAGTTAGGGCCTAAGAAGTGAACGCCAGAAGCATAAAATGCAATAAAAATACAGCAGTTTTTCCATCGTATAGCAGGAATAATTTGCAACCAGTGTGATAGTAGTGGTCATTTCTACGTTCCGGGCAACCCAGGTTTCACTCCAGGGCGTTGCTCCACCAGATCGAATAGTTACGGCTTAAGAAGTCAACGCCAGAAGCATAAAATACAAAATAAATACAACAGCCTTTACACCGTATAAAACGAATAATTGCAAACTGTGTGAAGGTTATGGTCATATCTACGTTCCGGGCAACCTAGCCTTCACTGTCGGGCGTTGCTCCACCAGATCGAAATGTTTGGGCCTAAGAAGTCAACGCCCGAAGCATAAAATACCATATAAATACAACAGCGTTTCCATAGTATTAAATGAATAATTGCAAACACTGTTAAAGTAGTGGTCATTTCTACGTTCCGGGCAACCTAGGCTTCACTGTATGGCGTTCTTCCACCACATCGAATAGCTACGGCCTCAGAAGTCCACGCCTGAAGCATAAAATACAATAAAAATACAACAGTCTTTTCATCGTATATCAGGAATGATTGCAACAAGCGTGAAAGTAATGATCATTTCGGCGTTTCGGGCATCCTAGACTTAACTCTGAGGCATTGCACCACCAGATCGAATAATTAGGGCCTGAGAAGTCAACGCCAGAAGCATAAAATACAATATAAATGCAACAGTTTTTCTATCGTATAAAACGAATAATTGCAACCAGTGTGAAAGCTATGGTTATTTCTACATTGCGAGCAACCTAGGCTTCAGTCTAGGGCGTTGCTCCACCAGATCGAATAGTTAGGTCCTTAGAAGTCAACGCCAGAAGCATAAAATACGATATAAATACAACAGCTTTTGCATCGCATAAAAGGAATAATTGCAAACAGTGTGAAAGTAATTGTCATTTCTACGTTCCGGGCCACCCAGGCTACACTCTAGGGCGTTGCTCCACCAGATCAAACAGTTAGGGCCTTAGAAGTCAACGCCCGAAGCATAAAATACAAAATAAATAGAACAGTTTTTCCATCGCAGAAAACGAATAATTGCAACCAGTGTGAAAGTTATGGTCATTTCTATATTCCGAGCAACCTAGGCTTCACTCTAGGGCGTTGCTCTACCAGGTCGAATAGTTAGTGCCTTAGAAGTCAACGCCTGAAGCATAAAATGCAATAAAAATACAACAGTTTTTCCATCATATAACAGGATTAATTGCAACCAGTTTGAAAGTGATGGTCATTTCTACGTTCCGGGCAACCTAGGTTTCACTCTAGGGCGTTGCTCCACCAGATCGAATAGCTAGGGACTTAGAATTCAACGCCATAAGAATAAAATACAATATAAACATAACAGTTTTTCCATCGTATAAAAAGAATAATAGCAACCAGTGTGAAAGTTATGGACATTTCTACGTTCCGCGCAACCTGGGCTTTACTCTAGGGCGTTGTTCCACCAGATGGAATAGTTAGGGCCTAAGAAGTGAACGCCAGAAGCATAAAATGCAATAAAAATACAGCAGTTTTTCCATCGTATAGCAGGAATAATTTGCAACCAGTGTGATAGTAGTGGTCATTTCTACGTTCCGGGCAACCCAGGTTTCACTCCAGGGCGTTGCTCCACCAGATCGAATAGTTACGGCTTAAGAAGTCAACGCCAGAAGCATAAAATACAAAATAAATACAACAGCCTTTACACCGTATAAAACGAATAATTGCAAACTGTGTGAAGGTTATGGTCATATCTACGTTCCGGGCAACCTAGCCTTCACTGTCGGGCGTTGCTCCACCAGATCGAAATGTTTGGGCCTAAGAAGTCAACGCCCGAAGCATAAAATACGATATAAATACTACAGCTTTTCCACCGTATAAAACAAATAATTGCTACCAGTGTGAAAGTTATGGTCATTTCTACGTTCCCGGCAACCTAGGCTTCACGCTAGGGCGTTGTTCCACCAGATGGAATAGTTAGGGTCTACGAAGTCAGCGCCAGAAGCATAAAATACTATATAAATACAACAGCTTTTCCATCGTGTAAAACGAATAATGGTAACCAGTGTGAATGTTATGATCATTTGTACGTTCCGGGCAGCCTAGGCTTCACTCTAGGACGTTGCTCCACCAGATCGAATAGTTGGGGCCTAAGAATTAAACGCCAGAAGCATAAAATACAATAAAGATGCAACAGTTTTTCCATCGTATAACAGGACTAATTGCAACCAGCGTGTAGGCAATGGTCATTTCTACGATCCGGGCAACCTAGGCTTCACCCTAGGGCGTTGCTCCTCCAGATGGAATAGTTAGGGCCTAAGAAGTCAACGCCAGCAGCATAAAATACGATATAAATATAACAGCTTTTCCATCGTATAAAACGAATAATTGCAACCAGTGTGAAAGTTATGGTCATTTCTATGTTCCGGGCAACATAGGCTTCACTCTTGGACGTTGCCCCACGAGATCGAGTAGCTCGGACCTTAGAAGTCAGCGACAGAAGCATAAAATACAATAAAAATACAACAGGTCCTCCATCGTATAGCATGAATAATTGCTGCCAGTGTGAAAGTTATGGTCATTTCTACGTTCCGGGCAACCGAGGCTTCACTCTAGGGTGTTGCTCCAACAGATCGAATAGTTAGGGCCTTAGAAGTCAACGCTCGAAGTATAACATACAAAATAAATAGAAGAGCTTTTCCATGTATAAAACGAATAATTTTTTCCAGTGTGAAAGTTGTGGTCATTTCTACGTCCCGGGCAACCTAGGCTTCACCATAGGGCGTTGTTCCACCAGATCGAATAGCTAGGGCCTTAGAAGTCAACGCCAGAAGCATAAAATACAAAATAAATAGAACAGTTTTTCCATGTATAAAACGAATAATTGCTACCAGTGTGAAAGTTATGGTCATTTCTACGTTCCGCGCAACCTGGGCTTTACCCTAGGGCGTTGTTCCACGAGATGGAATAGCTAGGGACCTAGAATTCAACACCATAAGAATAAAATACAATATAAGTACAACAGTTTTTCCATCGTATAAAATGAATAATTGCAACCAGTGGAAAGTTATGGTCATTTCTACATTCCGAGGAACCTAGGCTTCACTCTAGGGCGTTGCTACACCTGATCGAATAGTTAGCGCCTTAGAAGTCAACGCAAGAAGCATAAAATACAATAATGATGCAACAGTATTTCCATCGTATAACAGGAATAACTGGCAACAGTGTGAAAGTACTGGTCATATCTACGTTCCGGGTAACCTAGGTTTCACTCTAGGGCGTTGCTCCACCAGATCGAATAGCTAGGGACTTAGAATTCAACGCCATAAGAATAAAATACAATATAAACATAACAGTTTTTCCATCGTATAAAAAGAATAATAGCAACCAGTGTGAAAGTTATGGGCATTTCTACGTTCCGCGCAACCTGGGCTTTACTCTAGGGCGTTGTTCCACCAGATGGAATAGTTAGGGCCTAAAAAGTGAACGCCAGAAGCATAAAATGCAATAAAAATACAGCAGTTTTTCCATCGTATAGCAGGAATAATTTGCAACCAGTGTGATAGTAGTGGTCATTTCTGCGTTCCGGGCAACCCAGGTTTCACTCCAGGGCGTTGCTCCACCAGATCGAATAGTTACGGCTTAAGAAGTCAACGCCAGAAGCATAAAATACAAAATAAATACAACAGCCTTTACACCGTATAAAACGAATAATTGCAAACTGTGTGAAGGTTATGGTCATATCTACGTTCCGGGCAACCTAGCCTTCACTGTCGGGCGTTGCTCCACCAGATCGAAATGTTTGGGCCTAAGAAGTCAACGCCCGAAGCATAAAATACAAAATAAATAGAACAGTTTTTCCATCGTATAAAACGAATAATTGCTACCAGTGTGTAAGTTATGGTCATTTCTACTTTTCGGGCAACCTAGGCTTCACCCCAGGGCGTTGTTCCACCAGATGGAATAGTTAGGGCCTAAGAAGTCAACGCCAGAAGCATAAAATACGATATAAATACAACAGCTTTTCCATCATATAAAACGAATGATAGCAACCAGTGTGAAAGTTATGGTCATTTCTACGTTCCGGGCAACCTAGGCTGCACTCTAGGGCGTTGATCCACCAGATCGAATAGTTAGGGCCTTAGAAGTCAACGCCCGAAGCATAAAATACAAAATAAATAAAACAGTTTTTCCATCGTATAAAACGAAGAATTGCAAACAGTGTGAAAGATATGGACATTTCTACGATCCGGGCTACCTTGGCTTCACTCTATGGCGTTCTTCCACCACATCGAATAGCAACGGCCTCAGAAGTCAACGCCAGAAGCTTAAATACAATATAAATATAACAGTTTTTCCATCGTATAAAACGAATAATAGCAACCAGTGTGAAAGGTATGGTCATTTCTACGTTCCGGGCAACATAGGCTTCACTCTACGGCGATGCTCCACCAGATCAAACACTTAGCGCCTTAGAAGTCAACGCCCGAAGCATAAAATACAAAATAAATAGAACGGTTTTTCCATTGTATAAAACGAATAATTGCTGCCAGTGTAAAAGCTATGGTCATTTCTACGTTCCGGGGAACCTAGGCTTCACCCTAGGGCGTTGTTCCACCAGATGGAATAGTTAGGGCCTAAGAAGTCAACGCCAGAAGCATAAAATACGATATAAATACAACAGCTTTTCCATCGTATAAAACAAATAATTGCAACCAGTTTGATAGTGATGGTCATTTCTACGTACCGGACAACCTAGGCTTCACTCTAGGGCGTTGCTCCGCCAGATCGAATAGTTAGGGCCTTAGAAGTCAACGCCCGAAGCATAAAGTGCAAAATAAATAGAACAGTTTTTCCATCGTATAAAACGAATAATTGCTACCAGTGTGAAAGTTATGGTCATTTCTACGTTCGGGGCGCCCTAGGTTTCACTCCAGGGCGTTGCTCCACCAGATCGAATAGTTACGGCCTATGAAGTCAACGCCAGAAGCATAAAATACAATATAAATACAACAGTTTTTCCATCATATAAAACGAATGATAGCAACCAGTGTGAAAGTTACGGTCATTTCTACGTTCCGCGCAATCTTGGCTTTACCCTAGCGCGTTTTGCCACCAGATGGAATAGTTAGGGCCTAAGAAGACAACGCCAGAAGCATAAAATACGATATAAATACAACAGCTTTTCCATCGTATAAAACGAATAATTGCAACCAGTGTGAAAGTTATGGTCCTCTCTACATTTCGAGCAACCTAGGCTTCACTCTAGGGCGTTGCTCCACCTGATCGAATAGTTAGGGCCTAAGAAGTCAACACCAGAAGAATAAAATACAAAATAAATACAACAGCCTTTACACCGTATAAACCGAATAATTGCAAGCTGTGTGAAGGTTATGGTCATATCTACGTTCCGGGCAACCTAGGCTTCACTGTGGGGCGTTGCTCCACCAGATTGAAGTGTTAGGGCCTAAGAAGTCAACGCTCGAAGCATAAAATACAATAGAAATACAACAGTTTTTCCATCGTATAAAACGAATAATTGCAACCATTATGAAACCTATGGTCATTTCTACGTTCCGGGTAACCTAGGCTTCACTCTATGGCGTTCTTCCACCACATCGAATAGCTACGGCCTCAGAAGTCAACGCCTGAAGCATAAAATACAATAAAAATGCAACAGTCTTTCCATCCTATAACAGGAATAATTGCAACCCGTGTGAAAGTGATGGTCATTTCTACGTTCCAGGCAACCTAGGCTTCACTCTAGGGCGTTGTTCCACCAGATCGAATAGTTAGGGCCTGAGAAGTCAACACCAGAAGCATAAAATACAATATAAATATAACAGTTTTTCCATCGTATAAAACGAATAATAGCATCCAGTGTGAAAGTTATGGTCATTTCTACGTTCCGGGCAACCTAGGCTTCACTCTACGGCGTTGCTCCACCAGATCAAACAGTTAGGGCCTTAGAAGTCATCGCCCGAAGCATAAAATACAAAGTAGATACAACAGTTTTTCCATTGTATCAAACGAATAACTGCTACCAGCGTAAAAGTTATGGTCATTTCTACGTTCCGGGCAACCTAGGCTTCACCCTAGGGCGTTGTTCCACCAGATCGAATAGTTAGGGCCTAAGAAGTGAACGCCAGAAGCATAAAATGCAATAAAAATACAACAGTCTTTCCAACCTATAACAGGAATAATTGCAATCCGTGTGAAAGTGATGGTCATTTGTACGTTCCAGGCAACCTAGGCTTCACTCTAGGGCGATGCTCCACCAGATCGAATAGTTAGGGCCTAAGAAGTCAACGCCAGAAGCATAAAATACAATATAAATATAACAGTTTTTCCATCGTATAAAACGAATAATAGCATCCAGTGTAAAAGCTATGGTCCTTTCTACGTTCCGGGGAACCTAGGCTTCACCCTAGGGCGTTGTTCCACCAGATGGAATAGTAAGGGCCTAAGAAGTCAACGCCAGAAGCATAAAATACGATATAAATACAACAGCTTTTCCATCGTATAAAACAAATAATTGCAACCAGTTTGATAGTGATGGTCATTTCTACGTACCGGACAACCTAGGCTTCACTCTAGGGCGTTGCTCCGCCAGATCGAATAGTTAGGGCCTTAGAAGTCAACGCCCGAAGCATAAAGTACAAAATAAATAGAACAGTTTTTCCATCGTATAAAACGAATAATTGCTACCAGTGTGAAAGTTATGGTCATTTCTACGTTCCGGGCGTCCTAGGTTTCACTCCAGGGCGTTGCTCCACCATATCGAATAGTTACGGCCTATGAAGTCAACGCCAGAAGCATAAAATACAATATAAATACAACAGTTTTTCCATCATATAAAACGAATGATAGCAACCAGTGTGAAAGTTACGGTCATTTCTACGTTCCGCGCAATCTTGGCTTTACCCTAGCGCGTTTTTCCACCAGATGGAATAGTTAGGGCCTAAGAAGTCAACGCCAGAAGCATAAAATACGATATAAATACAACAGCTTTTCCATCGTATAAAACGAATATTTGCAACCAGTGTGAAAGTTATGGTCCTCTCTACATTTCGAGCAACCTAGGCTTCACTCTAGGGCGTTGCTCCACCTGATCGAATAGTTAGGGCCTTAGAAGTCAACGCCAGAAGCATAAAATACAATATAAATACTACAGTTATTCCACCATATAAAACGAATAATTGCAACCAGTTTGATAGTGATGGTCATTTCTACGTACCGGGCAACCTAGGCATCACTCTAGGGCGTTGCTCCACCAGGTCAAACAGGTAGGGCCTTAGAAGTCAACGCCCGAAGCATAAAATACAAAATAAATAGAACATATTTTCCATTGTATAAAACGAATAATTGCTACCAGTGTAAAAGTTATGGTCATTTCTACGATCCGGGCAACCTAGGCTTCACTCTAGGGCGGTGCTGCACCATATCGAATAGCTACGGCCTTAGAAGCCTACGCCTGAAGCATAAAATACAATAAAAATACAACGGCCTTTTCATCGTATAACAGGAATAATTGCTACAAGCGTGAAAGTAATGATCATTTGGGCGTTTCGGGCATCCTAGACTTAACTCTGAGGCATTGCTCCACCAGATCGAATAGTTCGGGCCTAAGAAGTCAACGCCAGAAGCATAAAATACAATATAAATACAACAGTTTTTCCATTGTATAAAACGTATAATTGCTACCAGTGTAAAAGTTATGGTCATTTCTACGTTCCGGGCAACCTAGGCTTCAGCCTAGGGCGTTGTTCCACCAGGTCGGATAGTGAGGGCCTAAGAAGTGAACGCCAGAAGCATAAAATACAATATAAATACAACAGCTTTTCCATCGTATAAAACGAATAATTGCAACCAGTGTGAAAGTTATGGTCATTTCTACATTCCGAGCAACCTAGGCTACACTCTAGGGCGTTGCTCCACCAGATCGAATAGTTAGGTCCTTAGAAGTCAACGCCAGAAGCATAAAATACGATATAAATACAGCAGCTTTTCCATCGTATAAAAGGGATAATTGCAAACAGTGTGAAAGTAATGGTCATTTCTATGTTCCGGGCAACCTACGCTTCACTCTACCGCGTTGTTCTACCAGATCGAATAGTTAGGGCCTAAGATGTCAACACCAGAAGAATAAAATACAAAATCAATACAACAGCCTCTACACCGTATAAAACGAATAATTGCTACCTGTGTGAAGGTTATGGTCATACCTACGTTCCGGGCAACCTAGGCTTCACTGTAGGGAGTTGCTCCACCAGATCGAATTGTTAGGGCCTAAGAAGTCAACGCCAGAAGCATTAAATACAATATAAATACAACAGTTTTTCCATCGTATAAAACTAATAATTGCAACCAGTGTGAAAGTTATGGTCATTTCTACATTCCGAGCAACCTAGGCTTCACTCTAGGGCGTTGCTCCAACAGATTGAATAGTTAGGGCCTTAGAAGTCAACGCCCGAAGCATAAAATGCAATAAAAATACAACAGTTTTTCCATCGTATAACAGGATTAATTGCAACCAGTTTGAAAGCGATGGTCATTTCTACGTTCCGGGCAACCTAGGCTTCACTCTAGGGCGTTGCTCCACTAGATCGAATAGTTAGGGCCATAGAAGTCAACGCCAGAAGCATAAAATACGATATAAATACAACAGCTTTTCAATCGTATAAACGGAATAATTGCAAACAGTGTGAAAGTAATGGTCATTTCTACGTTCCGGGCAACCTAGGCTTCACCATAGGGCGTTGCTCCACCAGATTAAACAGTTAGGGCCTTAGAAGTCAACGCCCGAAGCATAAACTACAAAATAAGTAGAACAGTTCTTCCATTGTATAAAACGAATAATTGCTACCAGTGTAAAAGTTATGGTCATTTCTACGTTCCGGGCAACCTAGGCTTCACCCTTGGGCGTTGTTCCACCAGATCGAATAGTTAGGGCCTAAGAAGTGAACGCCAGAAGCATAAAATACAATATAAATACAACAGTTTTTCCATCGTATAAAACGAATAATTGCAACCAGTGTGAAAGTTATGGTCATTTCTACTTTCCGGGCAACCTAGGCTTCACTCTAGGGCGTTGTTCCACCAGCTCGAATAGTTAGGGCCTAAGAAGTGAACGCCAGAAGCATTAAATACAATAAAAATACAACAGTTTTTCCATCCCATAACAGGATTAATTGCAACCAGTTTGAAAGTGAGGGTCACTTCTACGTTCCGTGCAACCTAGGCTTCACTCTAGGGCGTTGCTACACTAAATCGAATAGCTAGGGCCTTAGAAGTCAACGCCAGAGTCATAAAATACAATATAAATACAACAGCTTTTCCATCGTAAAGAACGTATAATTGCAACCAGTGTGAAAGCTATGGTTATTTCTACATTCCGAGCAACCTAGGCTTCAGTCTAGGGCGTTGCTCCACCAGATCGAATAGTTAGGTCCTTAGAAGTCAACGCCAGAAGCATAAAATACGATATAAATACAACAGCTTTTGCATCGCATAAAAGGAATAATTGCAAACAGTGTGAAAGTAATTGTCATTTCTACGTTCCGGGCCACCCAGGCTACACTCTAGGGCGTTGCTCCACCAGATCAAACAGTTAGGGCCTTAGAAGTCAACGCCCGAAGCATAAAATACAAAATAAATAGAACAGTTTTTCCATCGCAGAAAACGAATAATTGCAACCAGTGTGAAAGTTATGGTCATTTCTATATTCCGAGCAACCTAGGCTTCACTCTAGGGCGTTGCTCTACCAGGTCGAATAGTTAGTGCCTTAGAAGTCAACGCCTGAAGCATAAAATGCAATAAAAATACAACTGTTTTTCCATCATATAACAGGATTAATTGCAACCAGTTTGAAAGTGATGGTCATTTCTACGTTCCGGGCAACCTAGGCTTCACTCTAGGGCGTTGCTCCACTAGATCGAATAGCTAGGGCCTTAGAAGTCAACGCCAGAGGCATATAATACAATATAAATACAACAGCTTTTCCATCGTAAAAAACGAATAATTGCAAACAGTGTGAAAGTAATTGTCATTTCTTCGTTCCGGGCAACCTAGGCTTCACTCTAGGGCGTTGCTCCACCAGATGAAACAGTTAGGGCCTTAGAAGTCAACGCCCGAAGCATAAAATACAAAATAAAAAGAACAGTTTTTCCATTGTATAAAACGAATAATTGCTACCAGTGTAAATGTTATGGTCATTTCTACGTTCCGGGCAACCTAGGCTTCACCCTAGGGCGTTGTTCCACCAGATCGAATAGTTAGGTCCTTAGAAGTCAACGCCAGAAGCATAAAATACGATATAAATACAGCAGCTTTTCCATCGTATAAAAGGAATAATTGCAAACAGTGTGAAAGTAATGGTCATTTATACGTTCCGGGCAACCTGGGCTTCACTCTACGGCGTTGTTCCACCAGATCGAATAGTTAGGGCCTAAGAAGTCAACACCAGAAGAATAAAATACAAAATAAATACAACAGCCTTTACACCGTATAAAACGAATAATTGCAACCTGTGTGAAGGTTATGGTCATTTATACGTTCCGGGCAACCTAGGCTTCACTCTACGGCGTTGTTCCACCAGATCGAATAGTTAGGGCCTAAGAAGTCAACACCAGAAGAATAAAATACAAAATCAATACAACAGCCTTTACACCGTATAAAACGAATAATTGCTACCTGTGTGAAGGTTATGGTCATACCTACGTTCCGGGCAACCTAGGCTTCACTGTAGGGAGTTGCTCCACCAGATCGAATTGTTAGGGCCTAAGAAGTCAACGCCAGAAGCATTAAATACAATATAAATACAACAGTTTTTCCATCGTATAAAACGAATAATTGCAACCAGTGTGAAAGTTATGGTCATTTCTACTTTCCGGGCAACCTAGGCTTCACTCTAGGGCGTTGTTCCACCAGCTCGAATAGTTAGGGCCTAAGAAGTGAACGCCAGAAGCATTAAATACAATAAAAATACAACAGTTTTTCCATCCTATAACAGGATTAATTGCAACCAGTTTGAAAGTGAGGGTCACTTCTACGTTCCGGGCAACCTAGGCTTCACTCTAGGGCGTTGCTACACTAAATCGAATAGCTAGGGCCTTAGAAGTCAACGCCAGAGTCATAAAATACAATATAAATACAACAGCTTTTCCATCGTAAAGAACGTATAATTGCAACCAGTGTGAAAGCTATGGTTATTTCTACATTCCTAGCAACCTAGGCTTCAGTCTAGGGCGTTGCTCCACCAGATCGAATAGTTAGGTCCTTAGAAGTCAACGCCAGAAGCATAAAATACGATATAAATACAACAGCTTTTGCATCGCATAAAAGGAATAATTGCAAACAGTGTGAAAGTAATTGTCATTTCTACGTTCCGGGCCACCCAGGCTACACTCTAGGGCGTTGCTCCACCAGATCAAACAGTTAGGGCCTTAGAAGTCAACGCCCGAAGCATAAAATACAAAATAAATAGAACAGTTTTTCCATCGCAGAAAACGAATAATTGGAACCAGTGTGAAAGTTATGGTCATTTCTATATTCCGAGCAACCTAGGCTTCACTCTAGAGCGTTGCTCTACCAGGTCGAATAGTTAGGGCCTAAAAAGTGAACGCCAGAAGCATAAAATACAATATAAATACAACAGTTTTTCCATCGTATAAAACGAATAATTGCAACCAGTGTGAAAGTAATGATCATTTCCACATTCCGAGCAACCTAGGCTTCACTCTAGGGCGTTGCTCCAACAGATTGAATAGTTAGTGCCTTAGAAGTCAACGCCTGAAGCATAAAATGCAATAAAAATACAACAGTTTTTCCATCATATAACAGGATTAATTGCAACCAGTTTGAAAGTGATGGTCATTTCTACGTTCCGGGCAACCTAGGCTTCACTCTAGGGCGTTGCTCCACTAGATCGAATAGCTAGGGCCTTAGAAGTCAACGCCAGAGGCATATAATACAATATAAATACAACAGCTTTTCCATCGTAAAAAACGAATAATTGCAAACAGTGTGAAAGTAATTGTCATTTCTTCGTTCCGGGCAACCTAGGCTTCACTCTAGGGCGTTGCTCCACCAGATGAAACAGTTAGGGCCTTAGAAGTCAACGCCCGAAGCATAAAATACAAAATAAAAAGAACAGTTTTTCCATTGTATAAAACGAATAATTGCTGCCAGTGTAAATGTTATGGTCATTTCTACGTTCCGGGCAACCTAGGCTTCACCCTAGGGCGTTGTTCCACCAGATCGAATAGTTAGGTCCTTAGAAGTCAACGCCAGAAGCATAAAATACGATATAAATACAGCAGCTTTTCCATCGTATAAAAGGAATAATTGCAAACAGTGTGAAAGTAATGGTCATTTATACGTTCCGGGCAACCTAGGCTTCACTCTACGGCGTTGTTCCACCAGATCGAATAGTTAGGGCCTAAGAAGTCAACACCAGAAGAATAAAATACAAAATAAATACAACAGCCTTTACACCGTATAAAACGAATAATTGCAACCTGTGTGAAGGTTATGGTCATTTATACGTTCCGGGCAACCTAGGCTTCACTCTACGGCGTTGTTCCACCAGATCGAATAGTCAGGGCCTAAGAAGTCAACACCAGAAGAATAAAATACAAAATCAATACAACAGCCTTTACACCGTATAAAACGAATAATTGCTACCTGTGTGAAGGTTATGGTCATACCTACGTTCCGGGCAACCTAGGCTTCACTGTAGGGAGTTGCTCCACCAGGTCGAATAGTTAGGGCCTAAGAAGTGAACGCCAGAAGCATAAAATACAATATAAATACAACAGTTTTTCCATCGTATAAAACGAATAATTACAACCAGTGTGAAAGTAATGATCATTTCCACATTCCGAGCAACCTAGGCTTCACTCTAGGGCGTTGCTACACTAAATCGAATAGCTAGGGCCTTAGAAGTCAACGCCAGAGTCATAAAATACAATATAAATACAACAGCTTTTCCATCGTAAAGAACGTATAATTGCAACCAGTGTGAAAGCTATGGTTATTTCTACATTCCGAGCAACCTAGGCTTCAGTCTAGGGCGTTGCTCCACCAGATCGAATAGTTAGGTCCTTAGAAGTCAACGCCAGAAGCATAAAATACGATATAAATACAACAGCTTTTGCATCGCATAAAAGGAATAATTGCAAACAGTATGAAAGTAATTGTCATTTCTACGTTCGGGGCCACCCAGGCTACACTCTAGGGCGTTGCTCCACCAGATCAAACAGTTAGGGCCATAGAAGTCAACGCCCGAAGCATAAAATACAAAATAAATAGAACAGTTTTTCCATCGCAGAAAACGAATAATTGCAACCAGTGTGAAAGTTATGGTCATTTCTATATTCCGAGCAACCTAGGCTTCACTCTAGGGCGTTGCTCTACCAGGTCGAATAGTTAGGGCCTAAGAAGTGAACGCCAGAAGCATAAAATACAATATAAATACAACAGTTTTTCCATCGTATAAAACGAATAATTACAACCAGTGTGAAAGTAATGATCATTTCCACATTCCGAGCAACCTAGGCTTCACTCTAGGGCGTTGCTCCAACAGATTGAATAGTTAGTGCCATAGAAGTCAACGCCTGAAGCATAAAATGCAATAAAAATACAACAGTTTTTCCATCATATAACAGGATTAATTGCAACCAGTTTGAAAGTGATGGTCATTTCTACGTTCCGGGCAACCTAGGCTTCACTCTAGGGCGTTGCTCCACTAGATCGAATAGCTAGGGCCTTAGAAGTCAACGCCAGAGGCATATAATACAATATAAATACAACAGCTTTTCCATCGTAAAAAACGAATAATTGCAAACAGTGTGAAAGTAATTGTCATTTCTTCGTTCCGGGCAACCTAGGCTTCAGTCTAGGGCGTTGCTCCACCAGATGAAACAGTTAGGGCCTTAGAAGTCAACGCCCGAAGCATAAAATACAAAATAAAAAGAACAGTTTTTCCATTGTATAAAACGAATAATTGCTACCAGTGTAAATGTTATGGTCATTTCTACGTTCCGGGCAACCTAGGCTTCACCCTAGGGCGTTGTTCCACCAGATCGAATAGTTAGGTCCTTAGAAGTCAACGCCAGAAGCATAAAATACGATATAAATACAGCAGCTTTTCCATCGTATAAAAGGAATAATTGCAAACAGTGTGAAAGTAATGGTCATTTATACGTTCCGGGCAACCTAGGCATCACTCTACGGCGTTGTTCCACCAGATCGAATAGTTAGGGCCTAAGAAGTCAACACCAGAAGAATAAAATACAAAATAAATACAACAGCCTTTACACCGTATAAAACGAATAATTGCAACCTGTGTGAAGGTTATGGTCATATCTACGTCCCGGCAACCTAGGCTTCACTGTAGGGCGTTGCTCCAACAGATTGAATAGTTAGGGCGTTAGAAGTCAACGCCCGAAGCATAAAATGCAATAAAAATACAACAGTTTTTCCATCGAAAAGCAGGATTAATTGCAGCCAGTTTGAAAGTGATGATCATTTGGGCGTTTCGAGCATCCTAGACTTAACTCTGAGGCATTGCTCCACCAGATCGAATAGTGAGGGCCTAAGAAGTGAACGCCAGAAGCATAAAATACAATATAAATACAACAGCTTTTCCATCGTATAAAACGAATAATTGCAACCAGTGTGAAAGTTATGGTCATTTCTACATTCCGAGCAACCTAGGCTTCACTCTAGGGCGTTGCTCCACCAGATCGAATAGTTAGGTCCTTAGAAGTCAACGCCAGAAGCATAAAATACGATATAAATACAGCAGCTTTTCCATCGTATAAACGGGATAATTGCAAACAGTGTGAAAGTAATGGTCATTTCTACGTTCCGGGCAACCTAGGCTTCACTCTACGGCGTTGTTCTACCAGATCGAATAGTTAGGGCCTAAGAAGTCAACACCAGAAGAATAAAATACAAAATAAATACAACAGCCTTTACACCGTATGAAACGAGTAATTGCAACCTGTGTGAAGGTTATGGTCATTTCTACATTCCGAGCAACCTAGGCTTCACTCTAGGGCGTTGCTCCAACAGATTGAATAGTTAGTGCCTTAGAAGTCAACGCCCGAAGCATAAAATGCAATAAAAATACAACAGTTATTCCATCGTATAACAGGATTAATTGCAACCAGTTTGAAAGCGATGGTCATTTCTACGTTCCGGGCAACCTAGGCTTCACTCTAGGGCGTTGCTCCACTAGATCGAATAGTTAGGGCCATTGAAGTCAACGTCAGAAGCATAAAATACAATATAAATACAACAGCTTTTCAATCGTATAAAAGGAATAATTGCAAACAGTGTGAAAGTAATGGTCATTTCTACGTTCCGGGCAACCTAGGCTTCACCCTAGGGCGTTGCTCCACCAGATTAAACAGTTAGGGCCTTAGAAGTCAACGCCCGAAGCATAAAATACAAAATAAATAGAACAGTTTTTCCATTGTATAAAACGAATAATTGCTACCAGTGTAAAAGTTATGGTCATTTCTACGTTCCGGGCAACCTAGGCTTCACCCTTGGGCGTTGTTCCCCCAGATCGAATAGTTAGGGCCTAAGAAGTGAACGCCAGAAGCATAAAATACAATATAAATACAACAGCTTTTCCATCGTAAAGAACGTATAATTGCAACCAGTGTGAAAGCTATGGTTATTTCTACATTCCGAGCAACCTAGGCTTCACTCTAGGGCGTTGCTCCACCAGATGGAATAGTTAGGTCCTTATAAGTCAACGCCAGAAGCATAAAATACGATATAAATACAACAGCTTTTGCATCGTATAAAAGGAATAATTGCAAACAGTGTGAAAGTAATTGTCATTTCTACGTTCCGGGCAACCCAGGCTACACTCTAGGGCGTTGCTCCACCAGATCGAACAGTTAGGGCCTTAGAGGTCAACGCCCGAAGCATAAAATACAAAATAAATAGATCAGTTTTTCCATTGTATAAAACGAATAATTGCTACCAGTGTAAAAGTTATGGTCACTTCTACGTTCCGGGCAACCTAGGCTTCTCCCTAGGGCGTTGTTCCACCAGATCGAATAGTTAGGGCCTAAGAAGTGAACGCCAGAAGCATAAAATGCAATAAAAATACAACAGTCTTTCCATCCTATAACACGAATAATTGCAACCCGTGTGAAAGTAATGATCATTTCCACATTCCGAGCAACCTAGGCTTCACTCTAGGGCGTTGCTCCACCATATCGAATAGCTAGGGCCTTAGAAGCCTACGCCTGAAGCATAAAATACAATAAAAATACAACGGTCTTTTCATCGTATGACAGGAATAATTGCAACAAGCGTGAAAGTAATGATCATTTCGGCGTTTCGGGCATCCTAGACTTAACTCTGAGGCATTGCTCCACCAGATCGAATAGTTAGGGCCTATGAAGTCAACGCCAGAAGCATAAAATACAATATAAATACAACAGTTTTTCCATTGTAAAGAACGTATAATTGCAACCAGTGTGAAAGCTATGGTCATTTCTACATTCCGAGCAACCTAGGCTACACTCTAGGGCGTTGCTCCACCAGATCGAATAGTTAGGGCCTAAGATGTCAACACCAGAAGAATAAAATACAAAATCAATACAACAGCCTTTACACCGTATAAAACGAATAATTGCTACCTGTGTGAAGGTTATGGTCATACCTACGTTCCGGGCAACCTAGGCTTCACTCTACCGCGTTGTTCTACCAGATCGAATAGTTAGGGCCTAAGATGTCAACACCAGAAGAATAAAATACAAAATCAATACAACAGCCTCTACACCGTATAAAACGAATAATTGCTACCTGTGTGAAGGTTATGGTCATACCTACGTTCCGGGCAACCTAGGCTTCACTGTAGGGAGTTGCTCCACCAGATCGAATTGTTAGGGCCTAAGAAGTCAACGCCAGAAGCATTAAATACAATATAAATACAACAGTTTTTCCATCGTATAAAACTAATAATTGCAACCAGTGTGAAAGTTATGGTCATTTCTACATTCCGAGCAACCTAGGCTTCACTCTAGGGCGTTGCTCCAACAGATTGAACAGTTAGGGCCTTAGAAGTCAACGCCCGAAGCATAAAATGCAATAAAAATACAACAGTTTTTCCATCCTATAACAGGATTAATTGCAACCAGTTTGAAAGCGATGGTCATTTCTACGTTCCGGGCAACCTAGGCTTCACTCTAGGGCGTTGCTCCACTAGATCGAATAGTTAGGGCCATAGAAGTCAACGCCAGAAGCATAAAATACGATATAAATACAACAGCTTTTCAATCGTATAAAAGGAATAATTGCAAACAGTGTGAAAGTAATGGTCATTTCTACGTTCCGGGCAAGCTAGGCTTCACCATAGGGCGTTGCTCCACCAGATTAAACAGTTAGGGCCTTAGAAGTCAACGCCCGAAGCATAAACTACAAAATAAGTAGAACAGTTCTTCCATTGTATAAAACGAATAATTGCTACCAGTGTAAAAGTTATGGTCATTTCTACGTTCCGGGCAACCTAGGCTTCACCCTTGGGCGTTGTTCCACCAGATCGAATAGTTAGGGCCTAAGAAGTGAACGCCAGAAGCATAAAATACAATATAAATACAACAGTTTTTCCATCGTATAAAACGAATAATTGCAACCAGTGTGAAAGTTATGGTCATTTCTACTTTCCGGGCAACCTAGGCTTCACTCTAGGGCGTTGTTCCACCAGCTCGAATAGTTAGGGCCTAAGAAGTCAACGCCAGAAGCATAAAATACAATATAAATACAACAGTTTTTCCATCGTATAAAACGAATAATAGCATCCAGTGTAAAAGCTATGGTCATTTCTACGTTCCGGGGAACCTAGGCTTCACCCTAGGGCGTTGTTCCACCAGATGGAATAGTTAGGGCCTAAGAAGTCAACGCCAGAAGCATAAAATACGATATAAATACAACAGCTTTTCCATCGTATAAAACAAATAATTGCAACCAGTTTGATAGTGATGGTCATTTCTACGTACCGGACAACCTAGGCTTCACTCTAGGGCGTTGCTCCGCCAGATCGAATAGTTAGGGCCTTAGAAGTCAACGCCCGAAGCATAAAGTACAAAATAAATAGAACAGTTTTTCCATCGTATAAAACGAATAATTGCTACCAGTGTGAAAGTTATGGTCATTTCTACGTTCCGGGCGCCCTAGGTTTCACTCCAGGGCGTTGCTCCACCAGATCGAATAGTTACGGCCTATGAAGTCAACGCCAGAAGCATAAAATACAATATAAATACAACAGTTTTTCCATCATATAAAACGATTGATAGCAACCAGTGTGAAAGTTACGGTCATTTCTACGTTCCGCGCAATCTTGGCTTTACCCTAGCGCGTTTTTCCACCAGATGGAATAGTTAGCGCCTAAGAAGTCAACGCCAGAAGCATAAAATACGATATAAATACAACAGCTTTTCCATCGTATAAAACGAATAATTGCAACCAGTGTGAAAGTTATGGTCCTCTCTACATTTCGAGCAACCTAGGCTTCATTCTAGGGCGTTGCTCCACCTGATCGAATAGTTAGGGCCTTAGAAGTCAACGCCAGAAGCATAAAATACAATATAAATACTACAGTTATTCCACCATATAAAACGAATAATTGCAACCAGTTTGATAGTGATGGTCATTTCTACGTACCGGGCAACCTAGGCATCACTCTAGGGCGTTGCTCCACCAGATCGAATAGTTAGGGCCTTAGAAGTCAATGCCCGAGGCATAAAGTATAAAATAAATACAACAGTTTTTCCATCGTATAAAACGAATAATTGCAACCAGTGTGAAAGTAATGATCATTTCCACATTCCGAGCAACCTAGGCTTCACTCTATGGCGTTGCTCCACCATATCGAATAGCTAGGGCCTTAGAAGCCTACGCCTGAAGCATAAAATACAATAAAAATACAACGGTCTTTTCATCGTATAACAGGAATAATTGCAACAAGCGTGAAAGTAATGATCATTTCGGCGTTTCGGGCATCCTAGACTTAACTCTGAGGCATTGCTCCACCAGATCGTATAGTTAGGGCCTATGAAGTCAACGCCAGAAGCATAAAATACAATATAAATACAACAGTTTTTCCATTGTATAAAACGAATAATTGCTACCAGTGTAAAAGTTATGATCATTTCTTCGTTCCGGGCAACCTAGGCTTCACCCTAGGGCGTGGTTCCACCAGATCGAATAGTTAGGGCCTAAGAAGTGAACGCCAGAAGCATAAAATGCAATAAAAATACAACAGTCTGTCCATCCTATAACAGGAATAATTGCAATCCGTGTGAAAGTGATGGTCATTTGTACGTTCCAGGCAACCTAGGCTTCACTCTAGGGCGTTGCTCCCCCAGATCGAATTGTTAGGGCCAAAGAAGTCAACGCCCGAAGAATAAAATACAAAATAAATAGAAAAGTTTTTCCATCGTATAAAAGGAATAATTGCAAACAGTGTGAAAGTAATGGTCATTTCTACGTTCCGGGCAACCTAGGAGTCACTCTACGGCGTTGTTCCACCAGATCGAATAGTTAGGGCCTAAGAAGTCAACACCAGAAGAATAAAATACAAAATAAAAATACAACAGTTTTTCCATCCTATAACAGGATTAATTGCAACCAGTTTGAAAGTGAGGGTCACTTCTACGTTCCGGGCAACCTAGGCTTCACTCTAGGGCGTTGCTACACTAAATCGAATAGCTAGGGCCTTAGAAGTCAACGCCAGAAGCATAAAATACGATATAAATACAACAGCTTTTGCATCGCATAAAAGGAATAATTGCAAACAGTGTGAAAGTAATTGTCATTTCTACGTTCCGGGCCACCCAGGCTACACTCTAGGGCGTTGCTCCACCAGATCAAACAGTTAGGGCCTTAGAAGTCAACGCCCGAAGCATAAAATACAAAATAAATAGAACAGTTTTTCCATCGCAGAAAACGAATAATTGCAACCAGTGTGAAAGTTATGGTCATTTCTATATTCCGAGCAACCTAGGCTTCACTCTAGGGCGTTGCTCTACCAGGTCGAATAGTTAGGGCCTAAGAAGTGAACGCCAGAAGCATAAAATACAATATAAATACAACAGTTTTTCCATCGTATAAAACGAATAATTGCAACCAGTGTGAAAGTAATGATCATTTCCACATTCCGAGCAACCTAGGCTTCACTCTAGGGCGTTGCTCCAACAGATTGAATAGTTAGTGCCTTAGAAGTCAACGCCTGAAGCATAAAATGCAATAAAAATACAACAGTTTTTCCATCATATAACAGGATTAATTGCAACCAGTTTGAAAGTGATGGTCATTTCTACGTTCCGGGCAACCTAGGCTTCACTCTAGGGCGTTGCTCCACTAGATCGAATAGCTAGGGCCTTAGAAGTCAACGCCAGAGGCATATAATACAATATAAATACAACAGCTTTTCCATCGTAAAAAACGAATAATTGCAAACAGTCTGAAAGTAACTGTCATTTCTTCGTTCCGGGCAACCTAGGCTTCACTCCAGGGCGTTGCTCCACCAGATGAAACAGTTAGGGCCTTAGAAGTCAACGCCCGAAGCATAAAATACAAAATAAAAAGAACAGTTTTTCCATTGTATAAAACGAATAATTGCTACCAGTGTAAATGTTATGGTCATTTCTACGTTCCGGGCAACCTAGGCTTCACCCTAGGGCGTTGTTCCACCAGATCGAATAGTTAGGTCCTTAGAAGTCAACGCCAGAAGCATAAAATACGATATAAATACAGCAGCTTTTCCATCGTATAAAAGGAATAATTGCAAACAGTGTGAAAGTAATGGTCATTTATACGTTCCGGGCAACCTAGGCTTCACTCTACGGCGTTGTTCCACCAGATCGAATAGCTAGGGCCTAAGAAGTCAACACCAGAAGAATAAAATACAAAATCAATACAACAGCCTTTACACCGTATAAAACGAATAATTGCTACCTGTGTGAAGGTTATGGTCATACCTACGTTCCGGGCAACCTAGGCTTCACTGTAGGGAGTTGCTCCACCAGATCGAATTGTTAGGGCCTAAGAAGTCAACGCCAGAAGCATTAAATACAATATAAATACAACAGTTTTTCCATCGTATAAAACTAATAATTGCAACCAGTGTGCAAGTTATGGTCATTTCTACATTCCGAGCAACCTAGGCTTCACTCTAGGGCGTTGCTCCAACAGATTGAATAGTTAGGGCCTTAGAAGTCAACGCCCGAAGCATAAAATGCAATAAAAATACAACAGTTTTTCCATCGTATAACAGGATTAATTGCAACCAGTTTGAAAGCGATGGTCATTTCTACGTTCCGGGCAACCTAGGCTTCACTCTAGGGCGTTGCTACACTAAATCGAATAGCTAGGGCCTTAGAAGTCAACGCCAGAAGCATAAAATACGATATAAATACAACAGCTTTTGCATCGCATAAAAGGAATAATTGCAAACAGTGTGAAAGTAATTGTCATTTCTACGTTCCGGGCCACCCAGGCTACACTCTAGGGCGTTGCTCCACCAGATCAAACAGTTAGGGCCTTAGAAGTCAACGCCCGAAGCATAAAATACAAAATAAATAGAACAGTTTTTCCATCGCAGAAAACGAATAATTGCAACCAGTGTGAAAGTTATGGTCATTTCTATATTCCGAGCAACCTAGGCTTCACTCTAGGGCGTTGCTCTACCAGGTCGAATAGTTAGGGCCTAAGAAGTGAACGCCAGAAGCATAAAATACAATATAAATACAACAGTTTTTCCATCGTATAAAACGAATAATTGCAACCAGTGTGAAAGTAATGATCATTTCCACATTCCGAGCAACCTAGGCTTCACTCTAGGGCGTTGCTCCAACAGATTGAATAGTTAGTGCCTTAGAAGTCAACGCCTGAAGCATAAAATGCAATAAAAATACAACAGTTTTTCCATCATATAACAGGATTAATTGCAACCAGTTTGAAAGTGATGGTCATTTCTACGTTCCGGGCAACCTAGGCTTCACTCTAGGGCGTTGCTCCACTAGATCGAATAGCTAGGGCCTTAGAAGTCAACGCCAGAGGCATATAATACAATATAAATACAACAGCTTTTCCATCGTAAAAAACGAATAATTGCAAACAGTCTGAAAGTAACTGTCGTTTCTTCGTTCCGGGCAACCTAGGCATCACTCCAGGGCGTTGCTCCACCAGATGAAACAGTTAGGGCCTTAGAAGTCAACGCCCGAAGCATAAAATACAAAATAAAAAGAACAGTTTTTCCATTGTATAAAACGAATAATTGCTACCAGTGTAAATGTTATGGTCATTTCTACGTTCCGGGCAACCTAGGCTTCACCCTAGGGCGTTGTTCCACCAGATCGAATAGTTAGGTCCTTAGAAGTCAACGCCAGAAGCATAAAATACGATATAAATACAGCAGCTTTTCCATCGTATAAAAGGAATAATTGCAAACAGTGTGAAAGTAATGGTCATTTATACGTTCCGGGCAACCTAGGCTTCACTCTACGGCGTTGTTCCACCAGATCGAATAGTTAGGGCCTAAGAAGTCAACACCAGAAGAATAAAATACAAAATAAATACAACAGCCTTTACACCGTATAAAACGAATAATTGCAACCTGTGTGAAGGTTATGGTCATTTATACGTTCCGGGCAACCTAGGCTTCACTCTACGGCGTTGTTCCACCAGATCGAATAGTTAGGGCCTAAGAAGTCAACACCAGAAGAATAAAATACAAAATCAATACAACAGCCTTTACACCGTATAAAACGAATAATTGCTACCTGTGTGAAGGTTATGGTCATACCTACGTTCCGGGCAACCTAGGCTTCACTGTAGGGAGTTGCTCCACCAGATCGAATTGTTAGGGCCTAAGAAGTCAACGCCAGAAGCATTAAATACAATATAAACACAACAGTTTTTCCATCGTATAAAACTAATAATTGCAACCAGTGTGCAAGTTATGGTCATTTCTACATTCCGAGCAACCTAGGCTTCACTCTAGGGCGTTGCTCCAACAGATTGAATAGTTAGGGCCTTAGAAGTCAACGCCCGAAGCATAAAATGCAATAAAAATACAACAGTTTTTCCATCGTATAACAGGATTAATTGCAACCAGTTTGAAAGCGATGGTCATTTCTACGTTCCGGGCAACCTAGGCTTCACTCTAGGGCGTTGCTCCACCAGATCGAATAGTTAGGTCCTTAGAAGTCAACGCCAGAAGCATAAAATACGATATAAATACAGCAGCTTTTCCATCGTATAAAAGGAATAATTGCAAACAGTGTGAAAGTAATGGTCATTTATACGTTCCGGGCAACCTAGGCTTCACTCTACGGCGTTGTTCCACCAGATCGAATAGTTAGGGCCTAAGAAGTCAACACCAGAAGAATAAAATACAAAATAAATACAACAGCCTTTACACCGTATAAAACGAATAAATGCAACCTGTGTGAAGGTTATGGTCATTTATACGTTCCGGGCAACCTAGGCTTCACTCTACGGCGTTGTTCCACCAGATCGAATAGTTAGGGCCTAAGAAGTCAACACCAGAAGAATAAAATACAAAATCAATACAACAGCCTTTACACCGTATAAAACGAATAATTGCTACCTGCGTGAAGGTTATGGTCATACCTACGTTCCGGGCAACCTAGGCTTCACTGTAGGGAGTTGCTCCACCAGATCGAATTGTTAGGGCCTAAGAAGTCAACGCCAGAAGCATTAAATACAATATAAATACAACAGTTTTTCCATCGTATAAAGCTAATAATTGCAACCAGTGTGCAAGTTATGGTCATTTCTACATTCCGAGCAACCTAGGCTTCACTCTAGGGCGTTGCTCCAACAGATTGAATAGTTAGGGCCTTAGAAGTCAACGCCCGAAGCATAAAATGCAATAAAAATACAACAGTTTTTCCATCGTATAACAGGATTAATTGCAACCAGTTTGAAAGCGATGGTCATTTCTACGTTCCGGGCAACCTAGGCTTCACTCTAGGGCGTTGCTCCACTAGATCGAATAGTTAGGGCCATAGAAGTCAACGCCAGAAGCATAAAATACGATATAAATACAACAGCTTTTCAATCGTATAAAAGGAATAATTGCAAACAGTGTGAAAGTAATGGTCATTTCTACGTTCCGGGCAACCTAGGCTTCACCATAGGGCGTTGCTCCACCAGATTAAACCGATAGGGCCTTAGAAGTCAACGCCCGAAGCATAAACTACAAAATAAGTAGAACAGTTCTTCCATTGTATAAAACGAATAATTGCTACCAGTGTAAAAGTTATGGTCATTTCTACGTTCCGGGCAACCTAGGCTTCACCCTTGGGCGTTGTTCCACCAGATCGAATAGTTAGGGCCTAAGAAGTGAACGCCAGAAGCATAAAATACAATATAAATACAACAGTTTTTCCATCGTATAAAACGAATAATTGCAACCAGTGTGAAAGTTATGGTCATTTCTACTTTCCGGGCAACCTAGGCTTCACTCTAGGGCGTTGTTCCACCAGCTCGAATAGTTAGGGCCTAAGAAGTGAACGCCAGAAGCATTAAATACAATAAAAATACAACAGTTTTTGCATCCTATAACAGGATTAATTGCAACCAGTTTGAAAGTGAGGGTCACTTCTACGTTCCGGGCAACCTAGGCTTCACTCTAGGGCGTTGCTACACTAAATCGAATAGCTAGGGCCTTAGAAGTCAACGCCAGAGTCATAAAATACAATATAAATACAACAGCTTTTCCATCGTAAAGAACGTATAATTGCAACCAGTGTGAAAGCTATGGTTATTTCTACATTCCGAGCAACCTAGGCTTCAGTCTAGGGCGTTGCTCCACCAGATCGAATAGTTAGGTCCTTAGAAGTCAACGCCAGAAGCATAAAATACGATATAAATACAACAGCTTTTGCATCGCATAAAAGGAATAATTGCAAACAGTGTGAAAGTAATTGTCATTTCTACGTTCCGGGCCACCCAGGCTACACTCTAGGGCGTTGCTCCACCAGATCAAACAGTTAGGGCCTTAGAAGTCAACGCCCGAAGCATAAAATACAAAATAAATAGAACAGTTTTTCCATCGCAGAAAACGGATAATTGCAACCAGTGTGAAAGTTATGGTCATTTCTATATTCCGAGCAACCTAGGCTTCACTCTAGGGCGTTGCTCTACCAGGTCGAATAGTTAGGGCCTAAGAAGTGAACGCCAGAAGTATAAAATACAATATAAATACAACAGTTTTTCCATCGTATAAAACGAATAATTGCAACCAGTGTGAAAGTAATGATCATTTCCACATTCCGGGCAACCTAGGCTTCACCATAGGGCGTTGCTCCACCAGATTAAACAGTTAGGGCCTTAGAAGTCAACGCCCGAAGCATAAACTACAAAATAAGTAGAACATTTCTTCCATTGTATAAAACGAATAATTGCTACCAGTGTAAAAGTTATGGTCATTTCTACGTTCCGGGCAACCTAGGCTTCACCCTTGGGCGTTGTTCCACCAGATCGAATAGTTAGGGCCTAAGAAGTGAACGCCAGAAGCATAAAATACAATATAAATACAACAGTTTTTCCATCGTATAAAACGAATAATTGCAACCAGTGTGAAAGTTATGGTCATTTCTACTTTCCGGGCAACCTAGGCTTCACTCTAGGGCGTTGTTCCACCAGCTCGAATAGTTAGGGCCTAAGAAGTGAACGCCAGAAGCATTAAATACAATAAAAATACAACAGTTTTTCCATCCTATAACAGGATTAATTGCAACCAGTTTGAAAGTGAGGGTCACTTCTACGTTCCGGGCAACCTAGGCTTCACTCTAGGGCGTTGCTACACTAAATCGAATAGCTAGGGCCTTAGAAGTCAACGCCAGAGTCATAAAATACAATATAAATACAACAGCTTTTCCATCGTAAAGAACGTATAATTGCAACCAGTGTGAAAGCTATGGTTATTTCTACATTCCGAGCAACCTAGGCTTCAGTCTAGGGCGTTACTCCACCAGATCGAATAGTTAGGTCCTTAGAAGTCAACGCCAGAAGCATAAAATACGATATAAATACAACAGCTTTTGCATCGCATAAAAGGAATAATTGCAAACAGTGTGAAACTAATTGTCATTTCTACGTTCCGGGCCACCCAGGCTACACTCTAGGGCGTTGCTCCACCAGATCAAACAGTTAGGGCCTTAGAAGTCAACGCCCGAAGCATAAAATACAAAATAAATAGAACAGTTTTTCCATCGCAGAAAACGAATAATTGCAACCAGTGTGAAAGTTATGGTCATTTCTATATTCCGAGCAACCTAGGCTTCACTCTAGGGCGTTGCTCTACCAGGTCGAATAGTTAGGGCCTAAGAAGTGAACGCCAGAAGCATAAAATACAATATAAATACAACAGTTTTTCCATCGTATAAAACGAATAATTGCAACCAGTGTGAAAGTAATGATCATTTCCACATTCCGAGCAACCTAGGCTTCACTCTAGGGCGTTGCTCCAACAGATTGAATAGTTAGTGCCTTAGAAGTCAACGCCTGAAGCATAAAATGCAATAAAAATACAACAGTTTTTCCATCATATAACAGGATTAATTGCAACCAGTTTGAAAGTGATGGTCATTTCTACGTTCCGGGCAACCTAGGCTTCACTCTAGGGCGTTGCTCCACTAGATCGAATAGCTAGGGCCTTAGAAGTCAACGCCAGAGGCATATAATACAATATAAATACAACAGCTTTTCCATCGTAAAAAACGAATAATTGCAAACAGTGTGAAAGTAATTGTCATTTCTTCGTTCCGGGCAACCTAGGCTTCACTCTAGGGCGTTGCTCCACCAGATGAAACAGTTAGGGCCTTAGAAGTCAACGCCCGAAGCATAAAATACAAAATAAAAAGAACAGTTTTTCCATTGTATAAAACGAATAATTGCTACCAGTGTAAATGTTATGGTCATTTCTACGTTCCGGGCAACCTAGGCTTCACCCTAGGGCGTTGTTCCACCAGATCGAATAGTTAGGTCCTTAGAAGTCAACGCCAGAAGCATAAAATACGATATAAATACAGCAGCTTTTCCATCGTATAAAACGAATAATTGCAAACAGTGTGAAAGTAATGGTCATTTATACGTTCCGGGCAACCTAGGCTTCACTCTACGGCGTTGTTCCACCAGATCGAACAGTTAGGGCCTAAGAAGTCAACACCAGAAGAATAAAATACAAAATAAATACAACAGCCTTTACACCGTATAAAACGAATAATTGCAACCTGTGTGAAGGTTATAGTCATTTATACGTTCCGGGCAACCTAGGCTTCACTCTACGGCGTTGTTCCACCAGATCGAATAGTTAGGGCCTAAGAAGTGAACGCCAGAAGCATAAAATACAATATAAATACAACAGTTTTTCCATCGTATAAAACGAATAATTGCAACCAGTGTGAAAGTTATGGTCATTTCTACTTTCCGGGCAACCTAGGCTTCACTCTAGGGCGTTGTTCCACCAGCTCGAATAGTTAGGGCCTAAGAAGTGAACGCCAGAAGCATTAAATACAATAAAAATACAACAGTTTTTCCATCCTATAACAGGATTAATTGCAACCAGTTTGAAAGTGAGGGTCACTTCTACGTTCCGGGCAACCTAGGCTTCACTCTAGGGCGTTGCTACACTAAATCGAATAGCTAGGGCCTTAGAAGTCAACGCCAGAGTCATAAAATACAATATAAATACAACAGCTTTTCCATCGTAAAGAACGTATAATTGCAACCAGTGTGAAAGCTATGGTTATTTCTACATTCCGAGCAACCTAGGCTTCAGTCTAGGGCGTTGCTCCACCAGATCGAATAGTTAGGTCCTTAGAAGTCAACGCCAGAAGCATAAAATACGATATAAATACAACAACTTTTGCATCGCATAAAAGGAATAATTGCAAACAGTGTGAAACTAATTGTCATTTCTACGTTCCGGGCCACCCAGGCTACACTCTAGGGCGTTGCTCCACCAGATCAAACAGTTAGGGCCTTAGAAGTCAACGCCCGAAGCATAAAATACAAAATAAATAGAACAGTTTTTCCATCGCAGAAAACGAATAATTGCAACCAGTGTGAAAGTTATGGTCATTTCTATATTCCGAGCAACCTAGGCTTCACTCTAGGGCGTTGCTCTACCAGGTCGAATAGTTAGGGCCTAAGAAGTCAACACCAGAAGAATAAAATACAAAATAAATACAACAGCCTTTACACCGTATAAAACGAGTAATTGCAACCTGTGTGAAGGCTTTGGTCATATCTACGTTCCGGGCAACCTAGGCTTCACTGTAGGGCGTTGCTCCAACAGATTGAATAGTTAGGGCCTTAGAAGTCAACGCCCGAAGCATAAAATGCAATAAAAATACAACAGCTTTTCCATCGTATAACAGGATTAATTGCAACCAGTTTGAAAGTGATGATCATTTGGGCGTTTCGGGCATCCTAGACTTAACTCTGAGGCATTGCTCCACCAGATCGAATAGTGAGGGCCTAAGAAGTGAACGCCAGAAGCATAAAATACGATATAAATACAACAGCTTTTCCATCGTATAAAACGAATAATTGCAACCAGTGTGAAAGTTATGGTCATTTCTACATTCCGAGCAACCTAGGCTTCACTCTAGGGCGTTGCTCCACCAGATCGAAAAGTTAGGCCCTTAGAAGTCAACGCCAGAAGCATAAAATACGATATAAATACAGCAGCTTTTCCATCGTATAAACGGGATAATTGCAAACAGAGTGAAAGTAATGGTCATTTCTACGTTCCGGGCAACCTAGGCTTCACTCTACGGCGTTGTTCTACCAGATCGAATAGTTAGGGCCTAAGAAGTCAACACCAGAAGAATAAAATACAAAATAAATACAACAGCCTTTACACCGTATGAAACGAGTAATTGCAACCTGTGTGAAGGTTATGGTCATACCTACGTTCCGGGCAACCTAGCCTTCACTGTATGGCGTTGCTCCACCAGATCGAATTGTTGGGGCCTAAGAAGTCAACGCCAGAAGTATTAAATACAATATAAATACAACAGTTTTTCCATCGTATAAAACTAATAATTGCAACCAGTGTGAAAGTTATGGTCATTTCTACATTCCGAGCAACCTAGGCTTCACTCTAGGGCGTTGCTCCAACAGATTGAATAGTTAGTGCCTTAGAAGTCAACGCCCGAAGCATAAAATGCAATAAAAATACAACAGTTTTTCCATCGTATAACAGGATTAATTGCATCCAGTTTGAAAGCGATGGTCATTTCTACGTTCCGGGCAACCTAGGCTTCACTCTAGGGCGTTGCTCCACTAGATCGAATAGTTAGGGCCATTGAAGTCAACGCCAGAAGCATAAAATACAATATAAATACAACAGCTTTTCAATCGTATAAAAGGAATAATTGCAAACAGTGTGAAAGTAATGGTCATTTCTACGTTCCGGGCAACCTAGGCTTCACCCTAGGGCGTTGCTCCACCAGATTAAACAGTTAGGGCCTTAGAAGTCAACGCCCGAAGCATAAAATACAAAATAAATAGAACAGTTTTTCCATTGTATAAAACGAATAATTGCTACCAGTGTAAAAGTTATGGTCATATCTACGTTCCCGGCAACCTAGGCTTCACCCTAGGGCGTTGTTCCACCAGATCGAATAGTTAGGGCCTAAGAAGTGAACGCCAGAAGCATAAAATGCAATAAAAATACAACAGTCTTTCCAACCTATAACAGGAATAATTGCAATCCGTGTGAAAGTGATGGTCATTTGTACGTTCCGCGCAACCTAGGCTTCACCCTAGGGCGTTGTTCCACCAGATCGAATAGTTAGGGCCTTAGAAGTCAACGCCCGAAGCATAAAATACAAAATAAATGGAACAGCTTTTCCATCGTATAAAACGAATAATTGCAACCAGTGTGGAAGTAATAGTCATTTCTACGTTCCGGGCAACGTAGGTTTCACTCTAGGGCGTTGATCCGCCTAAGGGAATAGTTAGGGCATAAGAAGTCAACGCCAGAAGCATAAAATACAAAGTAAATAAAACAGCTTTTCCATCGTATAAAACGAATAATTGCTACCAGTGTGAAAGTTATGGTCATTTCTATGTTCCGCGCAACCTAGGCTTCACCCTAGGGCGCTGTTCCACCAGATGGAATAGTTAGGGCCTAAGAGGTCAACGCCAGAAGCATAAAATACGATATAAATACAACAGCTTTTCCATCGTATAAAACGAATAATTGCAACCAGTGTGGAAGTTATGGCCATTTCTACGTTCCGGGCAACCTAGGCTTCACTCTAGGGCGTTGCTCGACCAGATCGAATAGCTAGGGCCTTAGAAGTCAACGCCTGAAGTATAAAATACAATAAAAATACAACAGTCTTTCCATCCTATAACAGGAATAATTGCAACCCGTGTGAAAGTGATGGTCATTTCTACGTTCCAGGCAACCTAGGCTTCACCCTAGGGCGTTCTTCCACCAGATGGAATAGTTAGGGCCTTAGAAGTCAACGCCCGAAGCATAAAATACAAAATAAATGGAACAGCTTTTCCATCGTATAAAACGAATAATTGCAACCAGTGTGAAAGTAATAGTCATTTCTACGTTCCGGGCAACGTAGGTTTCCCTCTAGGGCGTTGATCCGCCAGAGGGAATAGTTAGGGCATAAGAAGTCAACGCCAGAAGCATAAAATACAAAATAAATAAAACAGTTTTTCCATCGTATAAAACGAATAAGTGTTACCAGTCTGAAACTTATGGTCATTTCTACGTTCCGCGCAACCTAGGCTTGACCCTAGGGCGTTGTTCCACCAGATCGAATAGTTAGGGCCTTAGGAGTCAACGTCAGAAGCATAAAATACAAAATAAATAAAACAGTTTTTCCATCGTATAAACGAATAATTGCTACCAGTGTGAATGTTATGGTCAGTTCTTCGTTCCGCGCAACCTAGGCTTCACCCAAGGGCGTTGTTCCACCAGATGGAATAGTTAGGGCCTACGAAGTCATCGCGAGAAGCATAAAATACGATATAAATACAACAGCTTTTCCATCGTATAAGACGAGTAATTGCAACCAGTGTGAATGTAATGGTCATTTCTACGTTCGGGGAACCTAGGCTTCTCTGTCGGGCGTTGCTCCACCAAATCGAATAGCTAGGGCCTTAGAAGTCAACGCCAGAAGCATAAAATACAATAAAGATGCAAAAGTCTTTCCATCGTATAACAGGAATAACTGCAAACAGTGTGAAAGTAATGGCCATTTCCATGTTCCGGGAAACCAAGTCTTCACTCTAGGGCGTTGTTCCACTAGATCGAATAGTTAGGGCCTAAGAAGTCGACTCCAGAGAATAAAATACAATATAAGTACAAAAGCTTTTCCATCGTATAAAATGAATAATTGCAAACATTGTGAAAGTAATGGTCATTTCTACGTCCCGGGCAACCTAGGCGTCACTCTAGGGCGTTGCTCCACCACATCTAATAGCTACGGCCTTAGCAGTCAACCCCAGATGAATAAAATACAATAAAGGTGCAACAGCTTTTCCATCGTATAAATCGAATAATTGCAACCAGTGTGAAAGTTATGGTCATTTCTACTTTCCGGGCACCCTAGGCTTCACCCTAGGACGTTGTTCCACCAGATCGAACAGTTAGGGCCTAAGAAGTCAACGCCAGAAGCATAAAATACAAAATAAATGGATCAGTTTTTCCATCGTATAAAGCGAATAATTGCAACCAGTGTGAAGGTAATGGTCTTTTCTACGTTCCGCGCAACCTAGGCTTCACTCTAGGGCGGTGCTCCACCAGATCAAATAGTTAGGGACTTAGAAGTCAACGCCGGAAGCATAAAATCCCAAATAAATAAAACAGTTTTACCATCGTATAAAACGAATAATTGCTGCCAGTGTGAAAGTTATGGTCATTTCTACGTTCCGCGCAACCTAGGCTTCACCCGACGGCCTTGTTCCACCAGATGGAATAGTTAGGGCCTAAGAGGTCAACGCCAGAAGCATAAAATACGACATAAATACAACACCTTTTCCATCGTATAAAACGAATAATTGCAACCAGTGTGGAAGTTATGGTCATTTCTACGTTCTAGGCAACCTAGGCTTCACTCTAGGGCGTTGCTCGACCAGATCGAATAGCTAGGGCCTTAGAAGTCAACGCCTGAAGTACAAAATACAATAAAAATACAACACTCTTTCCATCCTATAACAGGAATAATTGCAACCCGTGTGAAAGTGATGGTCATTTCTACGTTCCAGGCAACCTAGGCTTCACCCTAGGGCGTTGTTCCACCAGATGGATTAGTTAGGGCCTTAGAAGTCAACGCCCGAAGCATAAAATACAAAATAAATGGAACAGCTTTTCCATCGTATAAAACGAATAATTGCAACCAGTGTGAAAGTTATGGTCATTTCTCCGTTCCGGGCAACCTAGGCTTCACTCTAGGGCGTTGTTCTTCCAGATCGAATAGTTAGGGCCCTAGAAGTCAACGTGAGAAGCATAAAGTACAAAATAAATAAAACAGTTTTTCCATCGTATAAAACGAATAATTGCTACCAGTGTGAAAGTTATGGTCATTTCTTCGTTCCGCGCAACCTAGGCTTCACCCAAGGGCGTTGTTCCACCAGATGGAATAGTTAGGGCCTACGAAGTCATCGCGAGAAGCATAAAATACGATATAAATACAACAGCTTTTCCATCGTATAAGACGAATAATTGCAACCAGTGTGAATGTAATGGTCATTTCTACGTTCCGGGCAACCTAGGCTTCTCTGTCGGGCGTTGCTCCACCAAATCGAATAGCTAGGGCCTTAGAAGTCAACGCCAGAAGCATAAAATACAATAAAGATGCAAAAGTCTTTCCATCGTATAACAGGAATAACTGCAAACAGTGTGAAAGTAATGGCCATTTCCATGTTCCGGGAAACCAAGTCTTCACTCTAGGGCGTTGTTCCACTAGATCGAATAGTTAGGGCCTAAGAAGTCGACTCCAGAGAATAAAATACAATAAAGGTGCAACAGCTTTTCCATCGTATAAATCGAATAATTGCAACCAGTGTGAAAGTTATGGTCATTTCTACTTTCCGGGCACCCTAGGCTTCACCCTAGGACGTTGTTCCACCAGATCGAACAGTTTGGGACTAAGAAGTCAACGCCAGAAGCATAAAACACAAAATAAATAGATCAGTTTTTCCATTGTATAAAGCGAATAATTGCAAGCAGTGTGAAGGTAATGGTCTTTTCTACGTTCCGGGCAACCTAGGCTTCACTCTAGGGCGGTGCTCCACCAGATCAAATAGTTAGGGCCTTAGAAGTCAACGCCGGAAGCATAAAATCCCAAATAAATAAAACAGTTTTACCATCGTATAAAACGAATAATTGCTACCAGTGTGAAAGTTATGTTCATTTCTACGTTCCGCGCAACCTAGGCTTCACCCGACGGCGTTGTTCCACCAGATGGAATAGTTAGGGCCTAAGAGGTCAACGCCAGAAGCATAAAATACGATATAAATACAACAGCTTTTCCATCGTATAAAACGAATAATTGCAACCTGTGTGGAAGTTGTGGTCATTTCTACGTTCCGGGCAACCTAGGCTTCACTCTAGGGCGTTGCTCGACCAGATCGAATATCTAGGGCCTTAGAAGTCAACGCCTGAAGTATAAAATACAATAAAAATACAACAGTCTTTCCATCCTATAACAGGAATAATAGCAACCCGTGTGAAAGTGATGGTCATTTCTACGTTCCAGGCAACCTAGGCTTCACCCTAGGTCGTTGTTCCACCAGATGGAATAGTTAGGGCCTTAGAAGTCAACGCCCGAAGCATAAAATACAAAATAAATGGAACAGCTTTTCCATCGTATAAAACGAATAATTGCAACCAGTGTGAAAGTAATAGTCATTTCTACGTTCCGGGCAACGTAGGTTTCCCTCTAGGGCGTTGATCCGCCAGAGGGAATACTTAGGGCATAAGAAGTCAACGCCAGAAGCATAAAATACAAAATAAATAAAACAGTTTTTCCATCGTATAAAACGAATAATTGTTACCAGTCTGAAACTTATGGTCATTTCTTCGTTCCGCGCAACCTAGGCTTCACCCAAGGGCGTTGTTCCACCAGATGGAATAGTTAGGGCCTACGAAGTCATCGCGAGAAGCATAAAATACGATATAAATACAACAGCTTTTCCATCGTATAAGACGAATAATTGCAACCAGTGTGAATGTAATGGTCATTTCTACGTTCCGGGCAACCTAGGCTTCTCTGTCGGGCGTTGCTCCACCAAATCGAATAGCTAGGGCCTTAGAAGTCAACGCCAGAAGCATAAAATACAATAAAGATGCAAAAGTCTTTCCATCGTATAACAGGAATAACTGCAAACAGTGTGAAAGTAATGGCCATTTCCATGTTCCGGGAAACCAAGTCTTCACTCTAGGGCGTTGTTCCACTAGATCGAATAGTTAGGGCCTAAGAAGTCGACTCCAGAGAATAAAATACAATATAATTACAAAAGCTTTTCCATCGTATAAAATGAATAATTGCAAACATTGTGAAAGTAATGGTCATTTCTACGTCCCGGGCAACCTAGGCGTCACTCTAGGGCGTGGCTCCACCACATCTAATAGCTACGGCCTTAGCAGTCAACCCCAGATGAATAAAATACAATAAAGGTGCAACAGCTTTTCCATCGTATAAATCGAATAATTGCAACCAGTGTGAAAGTTATGGTCATTTCTACTTTCCGGGCACCCTAGGCTTCACCCTAGGACGTTGTTCCACCAGATCGAACAGTTTGGGACTAAGAAGTCAACGCCAGAAGCATAAAACACAAAATAAATAGATCAGTTTTTCCATTGTATAAAGCGAATAATTGCAAGCAGTGTGAAGGTAATGGTCTTTTCTACGTTCCGGGCAACCTAGGCTTCACTCTAGGGCGGTGCTCCACCAGATCAAATAGTTAGGGCCTTAGAAGTCAACGCCGGAAGCATAAAATCCCAAATAAATAAAACAGTTTTACCATCGTATAAAACGAATAATTGCTACCAGTGTGAAAGTTATGGTCATTTCTACGTTCCGCGCAACCTAGGCTTCACCCGACGGCGTTGTTCCACCAGATGGAATAGTTAGGGCCTAAGAGGTCAACGCCAGAAGCATAAAATACGATATAAATACAACAGCTTTTCCATCGTATAAAACGAATAATTGCAACCTGTGTGGAAGTTGTGGTCATTTCTACGTTCCGGGCAACCTAGGCTTCACTCTAGGGCGTTGCTCGACCAGATCGAATATCTAGGGCCTTAGAAGTCAACGCCTGAAGTATAAAATACAATAAAAATACAACAGTCTTTCCATCCTATAACAGGAATAATAGCAACCCGTGTGAAAGTGATGGTCATTTCTACGTTCCAGGCAACCTAGGCTTCACCCTAGGTCGTTGTTCCACCAGATGGAATAGTTAGGGCCTTAGAAGTCAACGCCCGAAGCATAAAATACAAAATAAATGGAACAGCTTTTCCATCGTATAAAACGAATAATTGCAACCAGTGTGAAAGTAATAGTCATTTCTACGTTCCGGGCAACGTAGGTTTCCCTCTAGGGCGTTGATCCGCCAGAGGGAATACTTAGGGCATAAGAAGTCAACGCCAGAAGCATAAAATACAAAATAAATAAAACAGTTTTTCCATCGTATAAAACGAATAATTGTTACCAGTCTGAAACTTATGGTCATTTCTTCGTTCCGCGCAACCTAGGCTTCACCCAAGGGCGTTGTTCCACCAGATGGAATAGTTAGGGCCTACGAAGTCATCGCGAGAAGCATAAAATACGATATAAATACAACAGCTTTTCCATCGTATAAGACGAATAATTGCAACCAGTGTGAATGTAATGGTCATTTCTACGTTCCGGGCAACCTAGGCTTCTCTGTCGGGCGTTGCTCCACCAAATCGAATAGCTAGGGCCTTAGAAGTAAACGCCAGAAGCATAAAATACAATAAAGATGCAAAAGTCTTTCCATCGTATAACAGGAATAACTGCAAACAGTGTGAAAGTAATGGCCATTTCCATGTTCCGGGAAACCAAGTCTTCACCCTAGGGCGTTGTTCCACTAGATCGAATAGTTAGGGCCTAAGAAGTCGACTCCAGAGAATAAAATACAATATAATTACAAAAGCTTTTCCATCGTATAAAATGAATAATTGCAAACATTGTGAAAGTAATGGTCATTTCTACGTCCCGGGCAACCTAGGCGTCACTCTAGGGCGTGGCGCCACCACATCTAATAGCTACGGCCTTAGCAGTCAACCCCAGATGAATAAAATACAATAAAGGTGCAACAGCTTTTCCATCGTATAAATCGAATAATTGCAACCAGTGTGAAAGTTATGGTCATTTCTACTTTCCGGGCACCCTAGGCTTCACCCTAGGACGTTGTTCCACCAGATCGAACAGTTAGGGCCTAAGAAGTCAACGCCAGAAGCATAAAATACAAAATAAACAGATCAGTTTTTCCATCGTATAAAGCGAATAATTGCAACCAGTGTGAAGGTAATGGTCTTTTCTACGTTCCGGGCAACGTAGGCTTCACTCTAGGGCGGTGCTCCACCAGATCAAATAGTTAGGGCCTTAGAAGTCAACGCCGGAAGCATAAAATCCCAAATAAATAAAACAGTTTTACCATCGTATAAAACGAATAATTGATACCAGTGTGAAAGTTATGGTCATTTCTACGTTCCGCGCAACCTAGGCTTCACCCGACGGCGTTGTTCCACCAGATGGAATAGTTAGGGCCTAAGAGGTCAACGCCAGAAGCATAAAATACGAAATAAATACAACAGCTTTTCCATCGTATAAAACGAATAATTGCAACCAGTGTGGAAGTTATGGTCATTTCTACGTTCCGGGCAACCTAGGCTTCACTCTAGGTCGTTGCTCGACCAGATCGAATAGCTAGGGCCTTAGAAGTCAACGCCTGAAGTATAAAATACAATAAAAATACAACAGTCTTTCCATCCTATAACAGGAATAATTGCAACCCGTGTGAAAGTGATGGTCATTTCTACGTTCCAGGCAACCTAGGATTCACCCTAGGGCGTTGTTCCACCAGATGGAATAGTTAGGGCCTTAGAAGTCAACGCCCGAAGCATAAAATACAAAATAAATGGAACAGCTTTTCCATCGTATAAAACGAATAATTGCAACCAGTGTGAAAGTAATAGTCATTTCTACGTTCCGGGCAACGTAGGTTTCCCTCTAGGGCGTTGATCCGCCAGAGGGAATAGTTAGGGCATAAGAAGTCAACGCCAGAAGCATAAAATACAAAATAAATAAAACAGTTTTACCATCGTATAAAACGAATAATTGCTACCAGTGTGAAAGTTATGGTCATTTCTACGTTCCGCGCAACCTAGGCTTCACCCGACGGCGTTGTTCCACCAGATGGAATAGTTAGGGCCTAAGAGGTCAACGCCAGAAGCATAAAATACGAAATAAATACAACAGCTTTTCCATCGTATAAAACGAATAATTGCAACCAGTGTGGAAGTTATGGTCATTTCTACGTTCTAGGCAACCTAGGCTTCACTCTAGGGCGTTGCTCGACCAGATCGAATAGCTAGGGCCTTAGAAGTCAACGCCTGAAGTATAAAATACAATAAAAATACAACAGTCTTTCCATCCTATAACAGGAATAATTGCAACCCGTGTGAAAGTGATGGTCATTTCTACGTTCCAGGCAACCTAGGCTTCACCCTAGGGCGTTCTTCCACCAGATGGAATAGTTAGGGCCTTAGAAGTCAACGCCCGAAGCATAAAATACAAAATAAATGGAACAGCTTTTCCATCGTATAAAACGAATAATTGCAACCAGTGTGAAAGTAATAGTCATTTCTACGTTCCGGGCAACGTAGGTTTCCCTCTAGGGCGTTGATCCGCCAGAGGGAATAGTTAGGGCATAAGAAGTCAACGCCAGAAGCATAAAATACAAAATAAATAAAACAGTTTTTCCATCGTATAAAACGAATAAGTGTTACCAGTCTGAAACTTATGGTCATTTCTACGTTCCGCGCAACCTAGGCTTGACCCTAGGGCGTTGTTCCACCAGATCGAATAGTTAGGGCCTTAGGAGTCAACGTCAGAAGCATAAAATACAAAATAAATAAAACAGTTTTTCCATCGTATAAACGAATAATTGCTACCAGTGTGAATGTTATGGTCAGTTCTTCGTTCCGCGCAACCTAGGCTTCACCCAAGGGCGTTGTTCCACCAGATGGAATAGTTAGGGCCTACGAAGTCATCGCGAGAAGCATAAAATACGATATAAATACAACAGCTTTTCCATCGTATAAGACGAGTAATTGCAACCAGTGTGAATGTAATGGTCATTTCTACGTTCGGGGAACCTAGGCTTCTCTGTCGGGCGTTGCTCCACCAAATCGAATAGCTAGGGCCTTAGAAGTCAACGCCAGAAGCATAAAATACAATAAAGATGCAAAAGTCTTTCCATCGTATAACAGGAATAACTGCAAACAGTGTGAAAGTAATGGCCATTTCCATGTTCCGGGAAACCAAGTCTTCACTCTAGGGCGTTGTTCCACTAGATCGAATAGTTAGGGCCTAAGAAGTCGACTCCAGAGAATAAAATACAATATAAGTACAAAAGCTTTTCCATCGTATAAAATGAATAATTGCAAACATTGTGAAAGTAATGGTCATTTCTACGTCCCGGGCAACCTAGGCGTCACTCTAGGGCGTTGCTCCACCACATCTAATAGCTACGGCCTTAGCAGTCAACCCCAGATGAATAAAATACAATAAAGGTGCAACAGCTTTTCCATCGTATAAATCGAATAATTGCAACCAGTGTGAAAGTTATGGTCATTTCTACTTTCCGGGCACCCTAGGCTTCACCCTAGGACGTTGTTCCACCAGATCGAACAGTTAGGGCCTAAGAAGTCAACGCCAGAAGCATAAAATACAAAATAAATGGATCAGTTTTTCCATCGTATAAAGCGAATAATTGCAACCAGTGTGAAGGTAATGGTCTTTTCTACGTTCCGCGCAACCTAGGCTTCACTCTAGGGCGGTGCTCCACCAGATCAAATAGTTAGGGACTTAGAAGTCAACGCCGGAAGCATAAAATCCCAAATAAATAAAACAGTTTTACCATCGTATAAAACGAATAATTGCTGCCAGTGTGAAAGTTATGGTCATTTCTACGTTCCGCGCAACCTAGGCTTCACCCGACGGCCTTGTTCCACCAGATGGAATAGTTAGGGCCTAAGAGGTCAACGCCAGAAGCATAAAATACGACATAAATACAACACCTTTTCCATCGTATAAAACGAATAATTGCAACCAGTGTGGAAGTTATGGTCATTTCTACGTTCTAGGCAACCTAGGCTTCACTCTAGGGCGTTGCTCGACCAGATCGAATAGCTAGGGCCTTAGAAGTCAACGCCTGAAGTACAAAATACAATAAAAATACAACACTCTTTCCATCCTATAACAGGAATAATTGCAACCCGTGTGAAAGTGATGGTCATTTCTACGTTCCAGGCAACCTAGGCTTCACCCTAGGGCGTTGTTCCACCAGATGGATTAGTTAGGGCCTTAGAAGTCAACGCCCGAAGCATAAAATACAAAATAAATGGAACAGCTTTTCCATCGTATAAAACGAATAATTGCAACCAGTGTGAAAGTTATGGTCATTTCTCCGTTCCGGGCAACCTAGGCTTCACTCTAGGGCGTTGTTCTTCCAGATCGAATAGTTAGGGCCCTAGAAGTCAACGTGAGAAGCATAAAGTACAAAATAAATAAAACAGTTTTTCCATCGTATAAAACGAATAATTGCTACCAGTGTGAAAGTTATGGTCATTTCTTCGTTCCGCGCAACCTAGGCTTCACCCAAGGGCGTTGTTCCACCAGATGGAATAGTTAGGGCCTACGAAGTCATCGCGAGAAGCATAAAATACGATATAAATACAACAGCTTTTCCATCGTATAAGACGAATAATTGCAACCAGTGTGAATGTAATGGTCATTTCTACGTTCCGGGCAACCTAGGCTTCTCTGTCGGGCGTTGCTCCACCAAATCGAATAGCTAGGGCCTTAGAAGTCAACGCCAGAAGCATAAAATACAATAAAGATGCAAAAGTCTTTCCATCGTATAACAGGAATAACTGCAAACAGTGTGAAAGTAATGGCCATTTCCATGTTCCGGGAAACCAAGTCTTCACTCTAGGGCGTTGTTCCACTAGATCGAATAGTTAGGGCCTAAGAAGTCGACTCCAGAGAATAAAATACAATAAAGGTGCAACAGCTTTTCCATCGTATAAATCGAATAATTGCAACCAGTGTGAAAGTTATGGTCATTTCTACTTTCCGGGCACCCTAGGCTTCACCCTAGGACGTTGTTCCACCAGATCGAACAGTTTGGGACTAAGAAGTCAACGCCAGAAGCATAAAACACAAAATAAATAGATCAGTTTTTCCATTGTATAAAGCGAATAATTGCAAGCAGTGTGAAGGTAATGGTCTTTTCTACGTTCCGGGCAACCTAGGCTTCACTCTAGGGCGGTGCTCCACCAGATCAAATAGTTAGGGCCTTAGAAGTCAACGCCGGAAGCATAAAATCCCAAATAAATAAAACAGTTTTACCATCGTATAAAACGAATAATTGCTACCAGTGTGAAAGTTATGTTCATTTCTACGTTCCGCGCAACCTAGGCTTCACCCGACGGCGTTGTTCCACCAGATGGAATAGTTAGGGCCTAAGAGGTCAACGCCAGAAGCATAAAATACGATATAAATACAACAGCTTTTCCATCGTATAAAACGAATAATTGCAACCTGTGTGGAAGTTGTGGTCATTTCTACGTTCCGGGCAACCTAGGCTTCACTCTAGGGCGTTGCTCGACCAGATCGAATATCTAGGGCCTTAGAAGTCAACGCCTGAAGTATAAAATACAATAAAAATACAACAGTCTTTCCATCCTATAACAGGAATAATAGCAACCCGTGTGAAAGTGATGGTCATTTCTACGTTCCAGGCAACCTAGGCTTCACCCTAGGTCGTTGTTCCACCAGATGGAATAGTTAGGGCCTTAGAAGTCAACGCCCGAAGCATAAAATACAAAATAAATGGAACAGCTTTTCCATCGTATAAAACGAATAATTGCAACCAGTGTGAAAGTAATAGTCATTTCTACGTTCCGGGCAACGTAGGTTTCCCTCTAGGGCGTTGATCCGCCAGAGGGAATACTTAGGGCATAAGAAGTCAACGCCAGAAGCATAAAATACAAAATAAATAAAACAGTTTTTCCATCGTATAAAACGAATAATTGTTACCAGTCTGAAACTTATGGTCATTTCTTCGTTCCGCGCAACCTAGGCTTCACCCAAGGGCGTTGTTCCACCAGATGGAATAGTTAGGGCCTACGAAGTCATCGCGAGAAGCATAAAATACGATATAAATACAACAGCTTTTCCATCGTATAAGACGAATAATTGCAACCAGTGTGAATGTAATGGTCATTTCTACGTTCCGGGCAACCTAGGCTTCTCTGTCGGGCGTTGCTCCACCAAATCGAATAGCTAGGGCCTTAGAAGTCAACGCCAGAAGCATAAAATACAATAAAGATGCAAAAGTCTTTCCATCGTATAACAGGAATAACTGCAAACAGTGTGAAAGTAATGGCCATTTCCATGTTCCGGGAAACCAAGTCTTCACTCTAGGGCGTTGTTCCACTAGATCGAATAGTTAGGGCCTAAGAAGTCGACTCCAGAGAATAAAATACAATATAATTACAAAAGCTTTTCCATCGTATAAAATGAATAATTGCAAACATTGTGAAAGTAATGGTCATTTCTACGTCCCGGGCAACCTAGGCGTCACTCTAGGGCGTGGCTCCACCACATCTAATAGCTACGGCCTTAGCAGTCAACCCCAGATGAATAAAATACAATAAAGGTGCAACAGCTTTTCCATCGTATAAATCGAATAATTGCAACCAGTGTGAAAGTTATGGTCATTTCTACTTTCCGGGCACCCTAGGCTTCACCCTAGGACGTTGTTCCACCAGATCGAACAGTTTGGGACTAAGAAGTCAACGCCAGAAGCATAAAACACAAAATAAATAGATCAGTTTTTCCATTGTATAAAGCGAATAATTGCAAGCAGTGTGAAGGTAATGGTCTTTTCTACGTTCCGGGCAACCTAGGCTTCACTCTAGGGCGGTGCTCCACCAGATCAAATAGTTAGGGCCTTAGAAGTCAACGCCGGAAGCATAAAATCCCAAATAAATAAAACAGTTTTACCATCGTATAAAACGAATAATTGCTACCAGTGTGAAAGTTATGGTCATTTCTACGTTCCGCGCAACCTAGGCTTCACCCGACGGCGTTGTTCCACCAGATGGAATAGTTAGGGCCTAAGAGGTCAACGCCAGAAGCATAAAATACGATATAAATACAACAGCTTTTCCATCGTATAAAACGAATAATTGCAACCTGTGTGGAAGTTGTGGTCATTTCTACGTTCCGGGCAACCTAGGCTTCACTCTAGGGCGTTGCTCGACCAGATCGAATATCTAGGGCCTTAGAAGTCAACGCCTGAAGTATAAAATACAATAAAAATACAACAGTCTTTCCATCCTATAACAGGAATAATAGCAACCCGTGTGAAAGTGATGGTCATTTCTACGTTCCAGGCAACCTAGGCTTCACCCTAGGTCGTTGTTCCACCAGATGGAATAGTTAGGGCCTTAGAAGTCAACGCCCGAAGCATAAAATACAAAATAAATGGAACAGCTTTTCCATCGTATAAAACGAATAATTGCAACCAGTGTGAAAGTAATAGTCATTTCTACGTTCCGGGCAACGTAGGTTTCCCTCTAGGGCGTTGATCCGCCAGAGGGAATACTTAGGGCATAAGAAGTCAACGCCAGAAGCATAAAATACAAAATAAATAAAACAGTTTTTCCATCGTATAAAACGAATAATTGTTACCAGTCTGAAACTTATGGTCATTTCTTCGTTCCGCGCAACCTAGGCTTCACCCAAGGGCGTTGTTCCACCAGATGGAATAGTTAGGGCCTACGAAGTCATCGCGAGAAGCATAAAATACGATATAAATACAACAGCTTTTCCATCGTATAAGACGAATAATTGCAACCAGTGTGAATGTAATGGTCATTTCTACGTTCCGGGCAACCTAGGCTTCTCTGTCGGGCGTTGCTCCACCAAATCGAATAGCTAGGGCCTTAGAAGTAAACGCCAGAAGCATAAAATACAATAAAGATGCAAAAGTCTTTCCATCGTATAACAGGAATAACTGCAAACAGTGTGAAAGTAATGGCCATTTCCATGTTCCGGGAAACCAAGTCTTCACCCTAGGGCGTTGTTCCACTAGATCGAATAGTTAGGGCCTAAGAAGTCGACTCCAGAGAATAAAATACAATATAATTACAAAAGCTTTTCCATCGTATAAAATGAATAATTGCAAACATTGTGAAAGTAATGGTCATTTCTACGTCCCGGGCAACCTAGGCGTCACTCTAGGGCGTGGCGCCACCACATCTAATAGCTACGGCCTTAGCAGTCAACCCCAGATGAATAAAATACAATAAAGGTGCAACAGCTTTTCCATCGTATAAATCGAATAATTGCAACCAGTGTGAAAGTTATGGTCATTTCTACTTTCCGGGCACCCTAGGCTTCACCCTAGGACGTTGTTCCACCAGATCGAACAGTTAGGGCCTAAGAAGTCAACGCCAGAAGCATAAAATACAAAATAAACAGATCAGTTTTTCCATCGTATAAAGCGAATAATTGCAACCAGTGTGAAGGTAATGGTCTTTTCTACGTTCCGGGCAACGTAGGCTTCACTCTAGGGCGGTGCTCCACCAGATCAAATAGTTAGGGCCTTAGAAGTCAACGCCGGAAGCATAAAATCCCAAATAAATAAAACAGTTTTACCATCGTATAAAACGAATAATTGATACCAGTGTGAAAGTTATGGTCATTTCTACGTTCCGCGCAACCTAGGCTTCACCCGACGGCGTTGTTCCACCAGATGGAATAGTTAGGGCCTAAGAGGTCAACGCCAGAAGCATAAAATACGAAATAAATACAACAGCTTTTCCATCGTATAAAACGAATAATTGCAACCAGTGTGGAAGTTATGGTCATTTCTACGTTCCGGGCAACCTAGGCTTCACTCTAGGTCGTTGCTCGACCAGATCGAATAGCTAGGGCCTTAGAAGTCAACGCCTGAAGTATAAAATACAATAAAAATACAACAGTCTTTCCATCCTATAACAGGAATAATTGCAACCCGTGTGAAAGTGATGGTCATTTCTACGTTCCAGGCAACCTAGGATTCACCCTAGGGCGTTGTTCCACCAGATGGAATAGTTAGGGCCTTAGAAGTCAACGCCCGAAGCATAAAATACAAAATAAATGGAACAGCTTTTCCATCGTATAAAACGAATAATTGCAACCAGTGTGAAAGTAATAGTCATTTCTACGTTCCGGGCAACGTAGGTTTCCCTCTAGGGCGTTGATCCGCCAGAGGGAATAGTTAGGGCATAAGAAGTCAACGCCAGAAGCATAAAATACAAAATAAATAAAACAGTTTTACCATCGTATAAAACGAATAATTGCTACCAGTGTGAAAGTTATGGTCATTTCTACGTTCCGCGCAACCTAGGCTTCACCCGACGGCGTTGTTCCACCAGATGGAATAGTTAGGGCCTAAGAGGTCAACGCCAGAAGCATAAAATACGAAATAAATACAACAGCTTTTCCATCGTATAAAACGAATAATTGCAACCAGTGTGGAAGTTATGGTCATTTCTACGTTCCGGGCAACCTAGGCTTCACTCTAGGTCGTTGCTCGACCAGATCGAATAGCTAGGGCCTTAGAAGTCAACGCCTGAAGTATAAAATACAATAAAAATACAACAGTCTTTCCATCCTATAACAGGAATAATTGCAACCCGTGTGAAAGTGATGGTCATTTCTACGTTCCAGGCAACCTAGGCTTCACCCTAGGGCGTTGTTCCACCAGACGGAATAGGTAGGGCCTTAGAAGTCAACGCCCGAAGCATAAAATACAAAATAAATGGAACAGCTTTTCCATCGTATAAAACGAATAATTGCAACCAGTGTGAAAGTAATAGTCATTTCTACGTTCCGGGCAACGTAGGTTTCCCTCTAGGGCGTTGATCCGCCAGAGGGAATAGTTAGGGCATAAGAAGTCAACGCCAGAAGCATAAAATACAAAATAAATAAAACAGTTTTTCCATCGTATAAAACGAATAATTGTTACCACTCTGAAACTTATGGTCATTTCTTCGTTCCGCGCAACCTAGGCTTCACCCAAGGGCGTTGTTCCACCAGATGGAATAGTTAGGGCCTACGAAGTCATCGGGAGAAGCATAAAATACGATATAAATACAACAGCTTTTCCATCGTATAAGACGAATAATTGCAACCAGTGTGAATGTAATGGCCATTTCTACGTTCCGGGCAACCTAGGCTTCTCTGTCGGGCGTTGCTCCACCAAATCGAATAGCTAGGGCCTTAGAAGTCAACGCCAGAAGCATAAAATACAATAAAGATGCAAAAGTCTTTCCATCGTATAACAGGAATAACTGCAAACAGTGTGAAAGTAATGGCCATTTCCATGTTCCGGGAAACCAAGTCTTCACTCTAGGGCGTTGTTCCACTAGATCGAATAGTTAGGGCCTAAGAAGTCGACTCCAGAGAATAAAATACAATATAAGTACAAAAGCTTTTCCATCGTATAAAATGAATAATTGCAAACATTGTGAAAGTAATGGTCATTTCTACGTCCCGGGTAACCTAGGCGTCACTCCAGGGCGTTGCTCCACCACATCTAATAGCTACGGCCTTAGCAGTCAACCCCAGATGAATAAAATACAATAAAGGTGCAACAGCTTTTCCATCGTATAAATCGAATAATTGCAACCAGTGTGAAAGTTATGGTCATTTCTACTTTCCGGGCACCCTAGGCTTCACCCTAGGACGTTGTTCCACCAGATCGAACAGTTTGGGACTAAGAAGTCAACGCCAGAAGCATAAAATACAAAATAAACAGATCAGTTTTTCCATCGTATAAAGCGAATAATTGCAACCAGTGTGAAGGTAATGGTCTTTTCTACGTTCCGGGCAACGTAGGCTTCACTCTAGGGCGGTGCTCCACCAGATCAAATAGTTAGGGCCTTAGAAGTCAACGCCGGAAGCATAAAATCCCAAATAAATAAAACAGTTTTACCATCGTATAAAACGAATAATTGATACCAGTGTGAAAGTTATGGTCATTTCTACGTTCCGCGCAACCTAGGCTTCACCCGACGGCGTTGTTCCACCAGATGGAATAGTTAGGGCCTAAGACGTCAACGTCAGAGGCATAAAATACGAAATAAATACAACAGCATTTCCATCGTATAAAACGAATAATTGCAACCAGTGTGGAAGTTATGGTCACTTCTACGTTCCGGGCAACCTAGGCTTCACCCTAGGGCGTTGTTCCACCAGATGGAATAGTTAGGGCCTTAGAAGGCAACGCCCGAAGCATAAAATACAAAATAAATGGAACAGCTTTTCCATCGTATAAAACGAATAATTGCAACCAGTGTGAAAGTAATAGTCATTTCTACGTTCCGGGCAACGTAGGTTTCACTCTAGGGCGTTGATCCGCCAGAGGGAATAGTTAGGGCATAAGAAGTCAACGCCAGAAGCATAAAATACAAAATAAATAAAACAGTTTTTCCATCGTATAAAACGAATAAATGTTACCAGTGTGAAACTTATGGTCATTTCTACGTTCCGCGCAACCTAGGCTTCACCCTAGGGCGTTGTTCCACCAGAAGGAATAGTTAGGGCCTTAGAAGTCAACGCCCGAAGCATAAAATACAAAATAAATGTAACAGCTTTTCCATCGTATAAAACGAATAATTGCAACCAGTGTGGAAGTTATGGTCATTTCTACGTTCCGGGAAACCTAGGCTTCCCTCTAGGGCGTTGCTCGACCAGATAAAATAGCTAGGGCCTTAGAAGCCAACGCCTGAAGTATAAAATACAATAAAAGTACAACAGTCTTTCCATCCTATAACAGGAATAATTGCAACCCGTGTGAAAGTGATGGTCATTTCTACGTTCCAGGCAACCTAGGCTTCACCCTAGGGCGTTGTTCCACCAGAAGGAATAGTTAGGGCCTTAGAAGTCAACGCCCGAAGCATAAAATACAAAATAAATAGAACAGTTTTTCCATCGTATAAAACGAATAATTGCTACCAGTGTGAAAGTTATGGTCATTGCTACGTTCCGCGCAACCTAGGCTTCACCCAAGGGCGTTGTTCCACCAGATGGAATAGTTAGGGCCTAAGAAGTCAACGCCAGAAGCATAGAACACTATATAAATACAACAGTTTTTCCATCATATAAAACGAATAATTGCAACCAGGATTAAAGTTATGGTCCTTTCTACTTTCCGGGCAACATAGGCTTCGCCCTAGGGCGTTGCTCCAACAGATTGAGTAGTTAGGGCCTTAGAGGTCAATGCCCGAAGCATATAATACAATATAAATACAACAGTTTTTCCATCGTGTAAAACGAATAATTGCAACCAGTATGAAAGTTAACGTCATTTCTACTTTCCGGGCAACCTAGGCTTCACCCTAGGGCGTTGCACCAACAGATTGAATAGTTAGGGCCTTAGAAGTCAACGCCCGAAGCATAAAATACAAAATAAACAGAACAGTTTTACCATCGTATAAAACGAATAATTGCTACCGGTGTGAAAGTTATGGTCATTTCTCCGTTCCGGGCAACCTAGGCTTCACTCTAGGGCGTTGCTCTTCCAGATCGAATAGTTAGGGCCCTAGAAGTCAACGTCAGAAGCATAAAATACAAAATAAATAAAACAGTTTTTCCATCGTATAAAACGAATAATTGCTACCAGTGTGAAAGTTATGGTCATTTCTTCGTTCCGCGCAACCTAGGCTTCACCCAAGGGCGTTGTTCCACCAGATGGAATAGTTAGGGCCTACGAAGTCATCGCGAGAAGCATAAAAAACGATATAAATACAACAGCTTTTCCATCGTATAAGACGGATAATTGCAACCAGTGTGAATGTAATGGTCATTTCTACGTTCCGGGCAACCTAGGCTTCTCTGTCGGGCGTTGCTCCACCAAATCGAATAGCTAGGGCCTTAGAAGTCAACGCCAGAAGCATAAAATACAATAAAGATGCAAAAGTCTTTCCATCGTATAACAGGAATAACTGCAAACAGTGTGAAAGTAATGGCCATTTCCATGTTCCGGGAAACCAAGTCTTCACTCTAGGGCGTTGTTCCACTAGATCGAATAGTTAGGACCTTAGAAGTCAACGCCCGAAGCATAAAATACAAAATAAATAGAACAGTTTTTCCATCGTATAAAACGAATAATTGCAACCAGTGTGGAAGTTATCGTCATTTCTACGTTCCGGGCAACCTAGGCTTCACACTAGGGCGTTGCTCGACAAGATCGAATAGCTAGGGCCTTAGAAGTCAACGCCCGAAGCATAAAATACAAAATAAATAGAACAGTTTTTCCATCGTATAAAACGAATAATTGCAACCAGTGTGAATGTAATGGTCATTTCTACGTTCCGGGCAACCTAGGCTTCTCTGTCGGGCGTTGCTCCACCAAATCGAATAGCTAGGGTCTATGAAGTCGACTCCAGAGAATAAAATACAATATAAGTACAAAAGCTTTTCCATCGTATAAAATGAATAATTGCAAACATTGTGAAAGTAATGGTCATTTCTACGTCCCGGGCAACCTAGGCGTCACTCTAGGGCGTTGCTCCACCACATCTAATAGCTACGGCGTTAGCAGTCAACCCCAGATGAATAAAATACAATAAAGGTGCAACAGCTTTTCCATCGTATAAATCGAATAATTGCAACCAGTGTGAAAGTTATGGTCATTTCTACTTTCCGGGCACACTAGGCTTCACCCTAGGACGTTGTTCCACCAGATCGAACAGTTAGGGCCTAAGAAGTCAACGCCAGAAGCATAAAATACAAAATAAATAGATCAGTTTTTCCATCCTATAAAGCGAATAATTGCAACCAGTGTGAAGGTAATGGTCTTTTCTACGTTCCGGGCAACCTAGGCTTCACTCTAGGGCGGTGTTCCACCAGATGGAATAGTTAGGGCCTAAGAAGTCAACGCCAGAAGCATAGAACACTATATAAATACAACAGTTTTTCCATCATATAAAACGAATAATTGCAACCAGGATTAAAGTTATGGTCATTTCTACTTTCCGGGCAACGTAGGCTTCGCCCTAGGGCGTTGCTCCAACAGATTGAGTAGTTAGGGCCTTAGAGGTCAATGCCCGAAGCATAAAATACAATATAAATACAACAGTTTTTCCATCGTGTAAAACGAATAATTGCAACCAGTATGAAAGTTAACGTCATTTCTACTTTCCGGGCAACCTAGGCTTCACCCTAGGGCGTTGCACCAACAGATTGAATAGTTAGGGCCTTAGAAGTCAACGCCCGAAGCATAAAATACAAAATAAACAGAACAGTTTTACCATCGTATAAAACGAATAATTGCTACCGGTGTGAAAGTTATGGTCATTTCTCCGTTCCGGGCAACCTAGGCTTCACTCTAGGGCGTTGCTCTTCCAGATCGAATAGTTAGGGCCCTAGAAGTCAACGTCAGAAGCATAAAATACAAAATAAATAAAACAGTTTTTCCATCGTATAAAACGAATAATTGCTACCAGTGTGAAAGTTATGGTCATTTCTACGTTCCGCGCAACCTAGGCTTCACCCTAGGGCGTTGTTCCACCAGATCGAATAGTTAGGGCCTTAGAAGTCAACGCCCGAAGCATAAAATACAAAATAAATGGAACAGCTTTTCCATCGTATAAAACGAATAATTGCAACCAGTGTGAAAGTAATAGTCATTTCTACGTTCCGGGCAACGTAGGTTTCCCTCTAGGGCGTTGATCCGCCAGAGGGAATAGTTTGGGCATAAGAAGTCAACGCCAGAAGCATAAAATACAAAATAAATAAAACAGTTTTTCCATCGTATAAAACGAATAATTGTTACCAGTCTGAAACTTATGGTCATTTCTTCGTTCCGCGCAACCTAGGCTTCACCCAAGGGCGTTGTTCCACCAGATGGAATAGTTAGGGCCTACGAAGTCATCGCGAGAAGCATAAAATACGAAATAAATACAACAGCTTTTCCATCGTATAAGACGAATAATTGCAACCAGTGTGGATGTAATGGTCATTTCTACGTTCCGGGCAACCTAGGCTTCTCTGTCGGGCGTTGCTCCACCAAATCTAATAGCTAGGGCCTTAGAAGTCAACGCCAGAAGCATAAAATACAATAAAGATGCAAATGTCTTTAAATCGTATAACAGGAATAACTGCAAACAGTGTGAAAGTAATGGCCATTTCCATGTTCCGGGAAACCAAGTTTTCACTCTAGGGCGTTGTTCCACTAGATCGAATAGTTAGGGCCTAAGAAGTCGACTCCAGAGAATAAAATACAATATAAGTACAAAAGCTTTTCCATCGTATAAAATGAATAATTGCAAACATTGTGAAAGTAATGGTCATTTCTACGTCCCGGGCAACCTAGGCGTCACTCTAGGGCGTTGCTCCACCACATCTAATAGCTACCGCCTTAGCAGTCAACCCCAGATGAATAAAATACAATAAAGGTGCAACAGCTTTTCCATCGTATAAATCGAATAATTGCAACCAGTGTGAAAGTTATGGTCATTTCTACTTTCCGGGCACCCTAGGCTTCACCCTAGGACGTTGTTCCACCAGATCGAACAGTTAGGGCCTAAGAAGTCAACGCCAGAAGCATAAAATACAAAATAAACAGATCAGTTTTTCCATCGTATAAAGCGAATAATTGCAACCAGTGTGAAGGTAATGGTCTATTCTACGTTCCGGGCAACCTAGGCTTCACTCTAGGGCGGTGCTACACCAGATCAAATAGTTTGGGCCTTAGAAGTCAACGCCGGAAGCATAAAATCTCAAATAAATAAAACAGTTTTACCATCGTATAAAACGAATAATTGCTACCAGTGTGAAAGTTATGGTCATTTCTACGTTCCGCGCAACCTAGGCTTCACCCGACGGCGTTGTTCCACCAGATGGAATAGTTAGGGCCTAAGAGGTCAACGCCAGAAGCATAAAATACGATATAAATACAACAGCTTTTCCATCGTATAAAACGAATAATTGCAACCAGTGTGGAAGTTATGGTCACTTCTACGTTCCGGGCAACCTAGGCTTCACCCTAGGGCGTTGTTCCACCAGATGGAATAGTTAGGGCCTTAGAAGGCAACGCCCGAAGCATAAAATACAAAATAAATGGAACAGCTTTTCCATCGTATAAAACGAATAATTGCAACCAGTGTGAAAGTAATAGTCATTTCTACGTTCCGGGCAACGTAGGTTTCACTCTAGGGCGTTGATCCGCCAGAGGGAATAGTTAGGGCATAAGAAGTCAACGCCAGAAGCATAAAATACAAAATAAATAAAACAGTTTTTCCATCGTATAAAACGAATAAATGTTACCAGTGTGAAACTTATGGTCATTTCTACGTTCCGCGCAACCTAGGCTTCACCCTAGGGCGTTGTTCCACCAGAAGGAATAGTTAGGGCCTTAGAAGTCAACGCCCGAAGCATAAAATACAAAATAAATGTAACAGCTTTTCCATCGTATAAAACGAATAATTGCAACCAGTGTGGAAGTTATGGTCATTTCTACGTTCCGGGAAACCTAGGCTTCCCTCTAGGGCGTTGCTCGACCAGATAGAATAGCTAGGGCCTTAGAAGCCAACGCCTGAAGTATAAAATACAATAAAAGTACAACAGTCTTTCCATCCTATAACAGGAATAATTGCAACCCGTGTGAAAGTGATGGTCATTTCTACGTTCCAGGCAACCTAGGCTTCACCCTAGGGCGTTGTTCCACCAGAAGGAATAGTTAGGGCCTTAGAAGTCAACGCCCGAAGCATAAAATACAAAATAAATAGAACAGTTTTTCCATCGTATAAAACGAATAATTGCTACCAGTGTGAAAGTTATGGTCATTGCTACGTTCCGCGCAACCTAGGCTTCACCCAAGGGCGTTGTTCCACCAGATGGAATAGTTAGGGCCTAAGAAGTCAACGCCAGAAGCATAGAACACTATATAAATACAACAGTTTTTCCATCATATAAAACGAATAATTGCAACCAGGATTAAAGTTATGGTCCTTTCTACTTTCCGGGCAACATAGGCTTCGCCCTAGGGCGTTGCTCCAACAGATTGAGTAGTTAGGGCCTTAGAGGTCAATGCCCGAAGCATAAAATACAAAAATACAGAACAGTTTTACCATCGTATAAAACGAATAATTGCTACCGGTGTGAAAGTTATGGTCATTTCTCCGTTCCGGGCAACCTAGGCTTCACTCTAGGGCGTTGCTCCACCAGATCGAATAGTTAGGGCCCTAGAAGTCAACGCCAGAAGCATAAAATACAAAATAAATAAAACAGTTTTTCAATCGTATAAAACGAATAATTGCTACCAGTGTGAAAGTAATGGACATTTTTACGTTCCCCGCTACCTTGGCTTCACCCAAGCGCGTTGTTCCACCAGATGGAATAGTCAGGGCCTAAGAAGTCAACGCCAGAAGCATAAAATACGATTTAAATTCAACAGCCTTTCCATCGTATAAGACGAATAATTGCAACCAGTGTGAATGTAATGGTCATTTCTACGTTCCGGGCAACCTAGGCTTCACTCTCGGGAGTTGCTCCACCAAATCGAATAGCTAGGGCCTTAGAAGTCAACGCCAGAAGCATAAAATACAATAAAGATGCAAAAGTTTTTCCATCGTATAACAGGAATAACTGCAAACAGTGTGAAAGTAATGGTCATTTCCATGTTCCGGGAAAACAAGTCTTCACTCTAGGGCGTTGTTCCACTAGATCGAATAGTTAGGGTCTAAGAAGTCGACGCCAGAAGAATAAAATACAATATAAGTACAAGAGCTTTTCCATCGTATAAAATGAATGATTGCAAACATTGTGAAAGTGATTGTCATTTCTACGTTCCGGGCAACCTAGGCGTCACTCTAGGGCGTTGCTCCACCACATCTAATAGCTACGTCCTTAGAAGTCAACCCCAGATGATTAAAATACAATTAAGATGCAACAGCTTTTCCATCGTATAAAACGAATAATTGCAACCAGTATGAAAGTTATGGTCATTTCTACTTTCCGGGCATCCTAGGCTTCACCCTAGGACGTTGTTTCACCAGATTGAACAGTTAGGGCCTAAGAAGTCAACGCCAGAAGCATAAAATACAATATAAATATAACAGTTTTTCCATCGTATAAAACGAATGATAGCAACCAGTGTGAAAGTTATGGTCATTTCTACGTTCCGGGCAACCTAGGCTTCACTCTAGGGCGTTGCGCCACCAGATCGAATAGTTAGGGCCTTAGAAGTCAACGCCCGAAGCACAAAATACAAAATAACTAAAACAGTTTTTCCATCGTATAAAACGAATAATTGCAACCTGTATGAAAGTTAATGTCATTTCTACTTTCCGGGCAACATAGGCTTCACCCTTGGGCGTTGCACCAACAGATTGAATAGTTAGGGCCATAGAAGTCAACGCCCGAAGCATAAAATACAAAATAAATAAAACAGTTTTTCCATCGTATAAAACGAATAATTGCAACCAGTGTGAAGGTAATGGTCTTTTCTACGTTCCGGGCAACCTAGGCTACACTCTTGGGCGGTGCTCCACCAGATCAAATAGTTAGGGCCTAAGAAGTCAACGCCAGAAGCATAAAATACAACATAAATACAACAGATTTTCCATCGTATATAATGTATATTTGCAAACAGTGTGAAAGTAATGGTCATTTCTATGTACCGGGCAACCTAGGCCCCACTATCGGGCGTTGCTCCACCACATCTAATAGCTACGGCCTTAGAAGGCAACCCCAGATGAATAAAATACAATAAAGGTGCAACAGCTTTTCCATCGTATAAAACGAATAATTGCTACCAGTGTGAAAGTTATGGTCATTTCTACGTTCCGCGCAACCTAGGCTTCACCCAAGGGCGTTGTTCCACCAGATGGAATAGTTAGGGCCTACGAAGTCAACGCGAGAAGCATAAAATACGATATAAATACAACAGTTTTTCCATCATATAAAACGAATAATTGCAACCAGGATTAAAGTTATGGTCATTTCTACTTTCCGGGCAACCTAGGCTTCACCCTAGGGCGTTGCTAAAACAGATTGAGTAGTTAGGGCCTTAGAGGTCAATGCCCGAAGCCTAAAATACAATATAAATATAACAGTTTTTCCATCGTATAAAACGAATAATTGCAACCAGTATGAAAGTTAATATCATTTCTACTTTCCGGGCAACATAGGCTTCACCCTTGGTCGTTGCACCAACAGATTGAATAGTTAGGGCCTTAGAAATCAACGCCCGAAGCATAAAATACAAAATAAATAGAACAGTTTTTCCATCGTATAAAACGAATAATTGCTACCGTTGTGAAAGTTATGGTCATTTCTCCGTTCCGGGCAACCTATGCTTCACTCTAGGGCGCTGCTCCACCAGATCGAATAGTTAGGGCTTTAGAAGTCAACGCCGGAAGCATAAAATACAAAATAAATAAAACTGTTTTTCCATCGTCTAAAACGAATAATTGCTACCAGTGTGAAAGTTATGCTCATTGCTACGTTCCGCGCAACCTAGGCTTCACCCAAGGGCGTTGTTCGACCAGATGGAATAGTTAGGGCCTAAGAAGTCCACGCCAGAAGCATAAAATACGATATAAATACATCAGCTTTTCCATCGTATAAAATGAATAATGGCAACCAGTGTGAAAGTAATGGTCATTTCTAGGTTCCGGGCAGGCTAGGCTTCACTCTAGGGCGTTGCTTCACCAGATCGAATGGTTAGGGCCTAAGAAGTCAACGCCAGAAGCATAAAATACAATAAAGATGCAACAGTTTTTCCATCGTATAACAGGAATAATTGCAACCAGTGTGAACGTTATGGTCATTTCTACGTTCCGGGCAACCTAGGCTTCACTCTAGGGCGTTGCGCCACCAGATCGAATAGTTAGGGCCTTAGAAGTCAACGCCCGAAGCACAAAATACAAAATAACTAAAACAGTTTTTCCATTGTATAAAACGAATAATTGCAACCAGTATGAAAGTAACGTCATTTCTACTTTCCGGGCAAAATAGGCTTCACCCATGGGCGTTGCACCAACAGATTGAATAGTTAGGGCCTTAGAAGTCAACGCCCGAAGCATAAAATACAAAATAAATAGAACAGTTTTTCCATCGTATAAAACGAATAATTGCAACCAGTGTGAAGGTAATGGTCTTTTCTACGTTCCGGGCAACCTAGGCTTCACTCTAGGGCGGTGCTCCACCAGATCAAATAGTTAGGGCCTAAGAAGTCAACGCCAGAAGCGTAAAATACGACATAAATACAACAGATTTTCCATCGTATATAATGTATATTTGCAAACAGTGTGAAAGTAATGGTCACTTCTATGTACCGGGCAACCTAGGCCCCACTCTCGGGCGTTGCTCCACCAAATCGAATAGCTAGGGCCTTAGAAGTCAACGCCAGAAGCATAAAATACAATAAAGATGCAAAAGTTTTTCCATCGTATAACAGGAATAACTGCAAACAGTCTGAAAGTAATGGTCATTTCCTTGTTCCGGGCAACCTAGTCTTCACTCTAGGGCGTTGTTCCACCAGATCGAATAATCAGGGCCTAAGAAGTCAACGCCAGAAGAATAAAATACAAAATAAATAAAACTGCTTTTCCATAGTATAAAACGAATATTTGCTACCAGTGTGAAAGTTATGGTCATTGCTACGTTCCGCGCAACCTAGGCTTCACCCAAGGGCGTTGTTCGACCAGATGGAATAGTTAGGGCCTAAGAAGTCAACGCCAGAAGCAGAAAATACCATATAAGTACAACAGCTTTTCCATCGTATAAAACGAATAATTGCAACCAGTGTGAATGTAATGGTCATTTCTACGTTCCGGGCAACCAAGTCTTCACTCTATGGCGTTGCTCCAACACATCTAATAGCTACGGCCTTAGAAGTCAACCGCAGATGAATAAAATACAATAAAGGTGCCACAGCTTTTCCATCGTATAAAACGAATAATTGCAACCAGTGTGAAAGTTATGGTCATTTCTACCTTCCGGGCAACCTCGGCTTCTCCCTAGGGCGTTGTTCCACCAGATCGAACAGTTAGGGCCTAAGAAGTCAACGCCAGAAGCATCAAATACAGTATAAATATAACAGTTTTTCCATCGTCTAAAGCGAATAATAGCAACCAGTGTGAAAGTTATGGTCAATTCTACGTTCCGGGCAACATAGGCTTCACTCTAGGGCGTTGCTCCACCACATCAAACAGTTAGGGCCTTAGAAGTCAATGCCCGAAGCACAAAATACAAAATAAATAGAACAGTTTTTCCATCGTATAAAACGAATAATTGCTACCGGTGTGAAAGTTATGGTCATTTCTCCGTTCCGGGCAACCTAGGCTTCACTCTAGGGCGTTGCTCCACCAGATCGAATAGTTAGGTCCTTAGAAGTCAACGCCAGAAGCATAAAATACAAAATAAATAAAACTGTTTTTCCATCGTATAAAACGAATAATTGCTACCAGTGTGAACGTTCTGGTCATTTCTACATCCCGCGTAACCTAGGCTTCACCCCAGTGCGTTGCTCCACCAGATCGAATAGTTAGGTCCTTAGAAGTCAACGCCAGATGCATAAAATACGATATAAATACAACAGCTTTTCCATCGTATAAAACGAATAATTGCAACCAGTATGAAAGTTAATATCATTTCTACTTTCCGGGCAACATAGGCTTCACCCTTGGTCGTTGCACCAACAGATTGAATAGTTAGGGCCTTAGAAATCAACGCCCGAAGCATAAAATACAAAATAAATAGAACAGTTTTTCCATCGTATAAAACGAATAATTGCTACCGGTGTGAAAGTTATGGTCATTTCTCCGTTCTGGGCAACCTATGCTTCACTCTAGGGCGCTGCTCCACCAGATCGAATAGTTAGGGCTTTAGAAGTCAACGCCAGAAGCATAAAATACAAAATAAATAAAACTGTTTTTCCATCGTATAAAACGAATAATTGCTACCAGTGTGAAAGTTATGCTCATTGCTACGTTCCGCGCAACCTAGGCTTCACCCAAGGGCGTTGTTCGACCAGATGGAATAGTTAGGGCCTAAGAAGTCAACGCCAGAAGCATAAAATACGATATAAATACATCAGCTTTTCCATCGTATAAAATGAATAATGGCAACCAGTGTGAAAGTAATGGTCATTTCTAGGTTCCGGGCAGGCTAGGCTTCACTCTAGGGCGTTGCTCCACCAGATCGAATGGTTAGGGCCTAAGAAGTCAACGCCAGAAGCATAAAATACAATAAAGATGCAACAGTTTTTCCATCGTATAACAGGAATAATTGCAACCAGTGTGAACGTTATGGTCATTTCTACGTTCCGGGCAACCTAGGCTTCACTCTAGGTCGTTGCGCCACCAGATCGAATAGTTAGGGCCTTAGAAGTCAACGCCCGAAGCACAAAATACAAAATAACTAAAACAGTTTTTCCATTGTATAAAACGAATAATTGCAACCAGTATGAAAGTTAACGTCAGTTCTACTTTCCGGGCAAAATAGGCTTCACCCATGGGCGTTGCACCAACAGATTGAATAGTTAGGGCCTTAGAAGTCAACGCCCGAAGCATAAAATACAAAATAAATAGAACAGTTTTTCCATCGTATAAAACGAATAATTGCAACCAGTGTGAAGGTAATGGTCTTTTCTACGTTCCGGGCAACCTAGGCTTCACTCTAGGGCGGTGCTCCACCAGATCAAATAGTTAGGGCCTAAGAAGTCAACGCCAGAAGCGTAAAATACGACATAAATACAACAGATTTTCCATCGTATATAATGTATATTTGCAAACAGTGTGAAAGTAATGGTCATTTCTATGTACCGGGCAACCTAGGCCCCACTCTCGGGCGTTGCTCCACCAAATCGAATAGCTAGGGCCTTAGAAGTCAACGCCAGAAGCATAAAATACAATAAAGATGCAAAAGTTTTTCCATCGTATAACAGGAATAACTGCAAACAGTCTGAAAGTAATGGTCATTTCCTTGTTCCGGGCAACCTAGTCTTCACTCTAGGGCGTTGTTCCACCAGATCGAATAATCAGGGCCTAAGAAGTCAACGCCAGAAGAATAAAATACAAAATAAATAAAACTGCTTTTCCATAGTATAAAACGAATATTTGCTACCAGTGTGAAAGTTATGGTCATTGCTACGTTCCGCGCAACCTAGGCTTCACCCAAGGGCGTTGTTCGACCAGATGGAATAGTTAGGGCCTAAGAAGTCAACGCCAGAAGCAGAAAATACGATATAAGTACAACAGCTTTTCCATCGTATAAGACGAATAATTGCAACCAGTGTGAATGTAATGGTCATTTCTACGTTCCGGGCAACCAAGTCTTCACTCTATGGCGTTGCTCCAACACATCTAATAGCTACGGCCTTAGAAGTCAACCGCAGATGAATAAAATACAATAAAGGTGCCACAGCTTTTCCATCGTATAAAACGAATAATTGCAACCAGTGTGAAAGTTATGGTCATTTCTACCTTCCGGGCAACCTCGGCTTCACCCTAGGGCGTTGTTCCACCAGATCGAACACTTAGGGCCTAAGAAGTCAACGCCAGAAGCATCAAATACAGTATAAATATAACAGTTTTTCCATCGTCTAAAACGAATAATAGCAACCAGTGTGAAAGTTATGGTCATTTCTACGTTCCGGGCAACATAGGCTTCACTCTAGGGCGTTGCTCCACCACATCAAACAGTTAGGGCCTTAGAAGTCAACGCCCGAAGCACAAAATACAAAATAAATAGAACAGTTTTTCCATCGTATAAAACGAATAATTGCTACCGGTGTGAAAGTTATGGTCATTTCTCCGTTCCGGGCAACCTAGGCTTCACTCTAGGGCGTTGCTCCACCAGATCGAATAGTTAGGGCCTTAGAAGTCAACGCCAGAAGCATAAAATACAAAATAAATAAAACTGTTTTTCCATCGTATAAAACGAATAATTGCTACCAGTGTGAACGTTCTGGTCATTTCTACATTCCGCGCAACCTAGGCTTCACCCCAGTGCGTTGCTCCACCAGATCGAATAGTTAGGTCCTTAGAAGTCAACGCCAGATGCATAAAATACGATATAAATACAACAGCTTTTCCATCGTATAAAACGAATAATTGCAACCAGTGTGGAAGTTATGGTCATTTCTACGTTCCGGGCAACCTAGGCTTCACCCTAGGTCGTTGCTCGACCAGATCGAATAGCTAGGGCCTTAGAAGTCAACGCCAGAAACATAAAATACAAAATAAATAAAACTGTTTTTCCATCGCATAAAATGAATAATTGCTACCAGTGTGAACGTTATGGTCATTTCTACATTCCGCGCAACCTAGGCTTCACCCCAGTGCGTTGCTCCACCAGATCGAATAGTTAGGTCCTTAGAAGTCAACGCCAGATGCATAAAATACGATATAAATACAACAGCTTTTCCATCGTATAAAACGAATAATTGCAACTAGTGTGGAAGTTATGGTCATTTCTACGTTCCGGGCAACCTAGGCTTCACTCTAGGGCGTTGCTCGACCAGATCGAATAGCTAGGGCCTTAGAAGTCAACCGCAGATGAATAAAATACAATAAAGGTGCAACAGCTTTTCCATCGTATAAAACGAATAATTGCAACCAGTGTGAAAGTTATGGTCATTTCTACTTTCCGGGCAACATAGGCTTCACCCTAGGGCGTTTTTCCACCAGATCCAACAGCTAGGGCCTAAGATGTCAACGCCAGAAGCATCAAATACGATATAAATATAACAGTTTTTCCATCGTCTAAAACGAATAATAGCAACCAGTGTGAAAGTTATGGTCATTTCTACGTTCCGGGCAACATAGGCTTCAGTCTAGGGCGTTGCTCCACCAGATCAAACAGTTAGGGCCTTAGGTGTCAACGCCCGAAGCATAAAATACATAATAAATAGAACAGTTTTCCCATCGTATAAAACGAATAATTGCTACCGGTGTGAAAGTTATGGTCATTTCTACGTTCCGCGCAACCTAGGCTTCACTCTAGGGCGTTTCTCCACCAGATCGAATAGTTAGGTCCTTAGAAGTCAACGCCAGAAGCATAAAATACGATATAAATACAACAGCTTTTCCATCGTATAAAACGAATAATTGGAACCAGTGTAGAAATTATGGTCGTTTCTACGTTCCGGGCAACCTAGGCTTCACTCTAGGGCGTTGCTCGACCTGATCGAATAGCTAGGGCCTTAGAAGTCAACGCCTGAAGTATAAAATACAATAAAAATACAACAGTCTTTCCATCCTATAACAGGAATAATTGCAACCCGTGTGAAGGTGATGGTCATTTCTACGTTCCAGGCAACCTAGGCTTCACCCTAGGGCGTTGTTCCACCAGATGGAATAGTTAGGGACTAAGAAGTCAACGCCAGAAGCATAAAACACTATATAAATGCAACAGTTTTTCCATCATATAAAACGAATAATTGCAACCAGGATGAAAGTTATGGTCATTTCTACTTTCCGGGCAACCTAGGCTTCACTCTAGGGCGTTGCTCCACCAGATCGAATAGTTAGGGCCTTAGAAGTCAACGCCAGAAGCATAAAATACAAAATAAATAAAACATTTTTTCCATCGTATAAAACGAATAATTGCTACCAGTGTGTAAGTTATGGTCATTGCTACGTTCCGCGCAACCTAGGCTTCACCCAAGGGCGTTGTTCCACCAGATGGAATAGTTATTGCCTAAGAAGTCAACGCCAGAAGCATAAAATACGTTATAAATACAACAGCTTTTCCATCGTATAAGACGAATAATTGCAACCAGTGTGAATGTAATGGTCATTTCTACGTTCCCGGCAACCTAGGCTTCACTCTAGGGCGTTGCTCCACCAGATCGAATAATTAGGGCCTTAGAAATCAACACCAGAAGCATAAAATACAACATAAATACAACAGATTCTCCATCGTATATAATGTATATTTGCAAACAGTGTGAAAGTAATGGTCATTTCTACGTACCGGGCAACCTAGGCTCCACTCACGGGCGTTGCTCCACCAAATCGAATAGCTAGGGCCTTAGAAGTCAACGCCAGAAGCATAAAATAATATAAAGATGCAAAAGTTTTTCCATCGTATAACAGGAATAACTGCAAACAGTGTGAAAGTAATGGTCATTTCCATGTTCCGGGCAACCAAGTCTTCACTCTAGGGCGTTGTTCCACCAGATCGAATAGCTAGGGCCTAAGAAGTCAACGCCAGAAGACTAAAATACAATATAAGTACAAATGCTTTTCCATCGTATAAAATGAATAATTGCAAACATTGTGAAAGTAATGGTCATTTCTCCGTTCCGGGCAACCTAGGCTTCACTCTAGGGCGTTGCACCAACAGATTGAATAGTTAGGCCATTAGAAGTCAACGCCCGAAGCATAAAACACAAAATAAATAGAACGGTTTTTCCGTTGTATAAAACGAATAATTGCTACCAGTGTAAAAGTTATGGTCATTTCTACGACCCGGGCATCCTAGGCTTCACCCTAGGACGTTGTTCCACCAGATCGAACAGTTAGGGCCTAAGAAGTCAACGCCAGAAGCATAAAATACAATATAAATATAACAGTTTTTCCATCGTATAAAACGAATGATAGCAACCAGTGTGAAAGTTATGGTCATTTCTACGTTCCGGGCAACCTAGGCTTCACTCTGGGGCGTTGCGCCACCAGATCAAATAGTTAGGGCCTTACAAGTCAACGCCAGAAGCATAAAATACAAAATAAATAGGACAGTTTTTCCATCGTATAAAACGAATAATTGCTACCAGTGTGAACGTTATGGTCATTTCTACGTTCCGGGCAACCTAGGCTTCACTCTAGGGCGTTGCGCCACCAGATCGAATAGTTAGGGCCTTAGAAGTCAACGCCCGAAGCACAAAATACAAAATAACTAAAACAGTTTTTCCATCGTATAAAACGAATAATTGCAACCTGTATGAAAGTTAATGTCATTTCTACTTTCCGGGCAACATAGGCTTCACCCTTGGGCGTTGCACCAACAGATTGAATAGTTAGGGCCTTAGAAGTCAACGCCCGAAGCATAAAATACAAAATAAATAAAACAGTTTTTCCATCGTATAAAACGAATAATTGCAACCAGTGTGAAGGTAATGGTCTTTTCTACGTTCCGGGCAACCTAGGCTACACTCTTGGGCGGTGCTCCACCAGATCAAATAGTTAGGGCCTAAGAAGTCAACGCCAGAAGCATAAAATACAACATAAATACAACAGATTTTCCATCGTATATAATGTATATTTGCAAACAGTGTGAAAGTAATGGTCATTTCTATGTACCGGGCAACCTAGGCCCCACTATCGGGCGTTGCTCCACCACATCTAATAGCTACGGCCTTAGAAGGCAACCCCAGATGAATAAAATACAATAAAGGTGCAACAGCTTTTCCATCGTATAAAACGAATAATTGCTACCAGTGTGAAAGTTATGGTCATTTCTACGTTCCGCGCAACCTAGGCTTCACCCAAGGGCGTTGTTCCACCAGATGGAATAGTTAGGGCCTACGAAGTCAACGCGAGAAGCATAAAATACGATATAAATACAACAGTTTTTCCATCATATAAAACGAATAATTGCAACCAGGATTAAAGTTATGGTCATTTCTACTTTCCGGGCAACCTAGGCTTCACCCTAGGGCGTTGCTAAAACAGATTGAGTAGTTAGGGCCTTAGAGGTCAATGCCCGAAGCCTAAAATACAATATAAATATAACAGTTTTTCCATCGTATAAAACGAATAATTGCAACCAGTATGAAAGTTAATATCATTTCTACTTTCCGGGCAACATAGGCTTCACCCTTGGTCGTTGCACCAACAGATTGAATAGTTAGGGCCTTAGAAATCAACGCCCGAAGCATAAAATACAAAATAAATAGAACAGTTTTTCCATCGTATAAAACGAATAATTGCTACCGGTGTGAAAGTTATGGTCATTTCTCCGTTCCGGGCAACCTATGCTTCACTCTAGGGCGCTGCTCCACCAGATCGAATAGTTAGGGCTTTAGAAGTCAACGCCGGAAGCATAAAATACAAAATAAATAAAACTGTTTTTCCATCGTATAAAACGAATAATAGCTACCAGTGTGAAAGTTATGCTCATTGCTACGTTCCGCGCAACCTAGGCTTCACCCAAGGGCGTTGTTCGACCAGATGGAATAGTTAGGGCCTAAGAAGTCCACGCCAGAAGCATAAAATACGATATAAATACATCAGCTTTTCCATCGTATAAAATGAATAATGGCAACCAGTGTGAAAGTAATGGTCATTTCTAGGTTCCGGGCAGGCTAGGCTTCACTCTAGGGCGTTGCTTCACCAGATCGAATGGTTAGGGCCTAAGAAGTCAACGCCAGAAGCATAAAATACAATAAAGATGCAACAGTTTTTCCATCGTATAACAGGAATAATTGCAACCAGTGTGAACGTTATGGTCATTTCTACGTTCCGGGCAACCTAGGCTTCACTCTAGGGCGTTGCGCCACCAGATCGAATAGTTAGGGCCTTAGAAGTCAACGCCCGAAGCACAAAATACAAAATAACTAAAACAGTTTTTCCATTGTATAAAACGAATAATTGCAACCAGTATGAAAGTAACGTCATTTCTACTTTCCGGGCAAAATAGGCTTCACCCATGGGCGTTGCACCAACAGATTGAATAGTTAGGGCCTTAGAAGTCAACGCCCGAAGCATAAAATACAAAATAAATAGAACAGTTTTTCCATCGTATAAAACGAATAATTGCAACCAGTGTGAAGGTAATGGTCTTTTCTACGTTCCGGGCAACCTAGGCTTCACTCTAGGGCGGTGCTCCACCAGATCAAATAGTTAGGGCCTAAGAAGTCAACGCCAGAAGCGTAAAATACGACATAAATACAACAGATTTTCCATCGTATATAATGTATATTTGCAAACAGTGTGAAAGTAATGGTCACTTCTATGTACCGGGCAACCTAGGCCCCACTCTCGGGCGTTGCTCCACCAAATCGAATAGCTAGGGCCTTAGAAGTCAACGCCAGAAGCATAAAATACAATAAAGATGCAAAAGTTTTTCCATCGTATAACAGGAATAACTGCAAACAGTCTGAAAGTAATGGTCATTTCCTTGTTCCGGGCAACCTAGTCTTCACTCTAGGGCGTTGTTCCACCAGATCGAATAATCAGGGCCTAAGAAGTCAACGCCAGAAGAATAAAATACAAAATAAATAAAACTGCTTTTCCATAGTATAAAACGAATATTTGCTACCAGTGTGAAAGTTATGGTCATTGCTACGTTCCGCGCAACCTAGGCTTCACCCAAGGGCGTTGTTCGACCAGATGGAATAGTTAGGGCCTAAGAAGTCAACGCCAGAAGCAGAAAATACCATATAAGTACAACAGCTTTTCCATCGTATAAAACGAATAATTGCAACCAGTGTGAATGTAATGGTCATTTCTACGTTCCGGGCAACCAAGTCTTCACTCTATGGCGTTGCTCCAACACATCTAATAGCTACGGCCTTAGAAGTCAACCGCAGATGAATAAAATACAATAAAGGTGCCACAGCTTTTCCATCGTATAAAACGAATAATTGCAACCAGTGTGAAAGTTATGGTCATTTCTACCTTCCGGGCAACCTCGGCTTCTCCCTAGGGCGTTGTTCCACCAGATCGAACAGTTAGGGCCTAAGAAGTCAACGCCAGAAGCATCAAATACAGTATAAATATAACAGTTTTTCCATCGTCTAAAACGAATAATAGCAACCAGTGTGAAAGTTATGGTCAATTCTACGTTCCGGGCAACATAGGCTTCACTCTAGGGCGTTGCTCCACCACATCAAACAGTTAGGGCCTTAGAAGTCAACGCCCGAAGCACAAAATACAAAATAAATAGAACAGTTTTTCCATCGTATAAAACGAATAATTGCTACCGGTGTGAAAGTTATGGTCATTTCTCCGTTCCGGGCAACCTAGGCTTCACTCTAGGGCGTTGCTCCACCAGATCGAATAGTTAGGTCCTTAGAAGTCAACGCCAGAAGCATAAAATACAAAATAAATAAAACTGTTTTTCCATCGTATAAAACGAATAATTGCTACCAGTGTGAACGTTCTGGTCATTTCTACATTCCGCGTAACCTAGGCTTCACCCCAGTGCGTTGCTCCACCAGATCGAATAGTTAGGTCCTTAGAAGTCAACGCCAGATGCATAAAATACGATATAAATACAACAGCTTTTCCATCGTATAAAACGAATAATTGCAACCAGTATGAAAGTTAATATCATTTCTACTTTCCGGGCAACATAGGCTTCACCCTTGGTCGTTGCACCAACAGATTGAATAGTTAGGGCCTTAGAAATCAACGCCCGAAGCATAAAATACAAAATAAATAGAACAGTTTTTCCATCGTATAAAACGAATAATTGCTACCGGTGTGAAAGTTATGGTCATTTCTCCGTTCTGGGCAACCTATGCTTCACTCTAGGGCGCTGCTCCACCAGATCGAATAGTTAGGGCTTTAGAAGTCAACGCCAGAAGCATAAAATACAAAATAAATAAAACTGTTTTTCCATCGTATAAAACGAATAATTGCTACCAGTGTGAAAGTTATGCTCATTGCTACGTTCCGCGCAACCTAGGCTGCACCCAAGGGCGTTGTTCGACCAGATGGAATAGTTAGGGCCTAAGAAGTCAACGCCAGAAGCATAAAATACGATATAAATACATCAGCTTTTCCATCGTATAAAATGAATAATGGCAACCAGTGTGAAAGTAATGGTCATTTCTAGGTTCCGGGCAGGCTAGGCTTCACTCTAGGGCGTTGCTCCACCAGATCGAATGGTTAGGGCCTAAGAAGTCAACGCCAGAAGCATAAAATACAATAAAGATGCAACAGTTTTTCCATCGTATAACAGGAATAATTGCAACCAGTGTGAACGTTATGGTCATTTCTACGTTCCGGGCAACCTAGGCTTCACTCTAGGGCGTTGCGCCACCAGATCGAATAGTTAGGGCCTTAGAAGTCAACGCCCGAAGCACAAAATACAAAATAACTAAAACAGTTTTTCCATTGTATAAAACGAATAATTGCAACCAGTATGAAAGTAACGTCATTTCTACTTTCCGGGCAAAATAGGCTTCACCCATGGGCGTTGCACCAACAGATTGAATAGTTAGGGCCTTAGAAGTCAACGCCCGAAGCATAAAATACAAAATAAATAGAACAGTTTTTCCATCGTATAAAACGAATAATTGCAACCAGTGTGAAGGTAATGGTCTTTTCTACGTTCCGGGCAACCTAGGCTTCACTCTAGGGCGGTGCTCCACCAGATCAAATAGTTAGGGCCTAAGAAGTCAACGCCAGAAGCGTAAAATACGACATAAATACAACAGATTTTCCATCGTATATAATGTATATTTGCAAACAGTGTGAAAGTAATGGTCACTTCTATGTACCGGGCAACCTAGGCCCCACTCTCGGGCGTTGCTCCACCAAATCGAATAGCTAGGGCCTTAGAAGTCAACGCCAGAAGCATAAAATACAATAAAGATGCAAAAGTTTTTCCATCGTATAACAGGAATAACTGCAAACAGTCTGAAAGTAATGGTCATTTCCTTGTTCCGGGCAACCTGGTCTTCACTCTAGGGCGTTGTTCCACCAGATCGAATAATCAGGGCCTAAGAAGTCAACGCCAGAAGAATAAAATACAAAATAAATAAAACTGCTTTTCCATAGTATAAAACGAATATTTGCTACCAGTGTGAAAGTTATGGTCATTGCTACGTTCCGCGCAACCTAGGCTTCACCCAAGGGCGTTGTTCGACCAGATGGAATAGTTAGGGCCTAAGAAGTCAACGCCAGAAGCAGAAAATACCATATAAGTACAACAGCTTTTCCATCGTATAAAACGAATAATTGCAACCAGTGTGAATGTAATGGTCATTTCTACGTTCCGGGCAACCAAGTCTTCACTCTATGGCGTTGCTCCAACACATCTAATAGCTACGGCCTTAGAAGTCAACCGCAGATGAATAAAATACAATAAAGGTGCCACAGCTTTTCCATCGTATAAAACGAATAATTGCAACCAGTGTGAAAGTTATGGTCATTTCTACCTTCCGGGCAACCTCGGCTTCTCCCTAGGGCGTTGTTCCACCAGATCGAACAGTTAGGGCCTAAGAAGTCAACGCCAGAAGCATCAAATACAGTATAAATATAACAGTTTTTCCATCGTCTAAAACGAATAATAGCAACCAGTGTGAAAGTTATGGTCAATTCTACGTTCCGGGCAACATAGGCTTCACTCGAGGGCGTTGCTCCACCACATCAAACAGTTAGGGCCTTAGAAGTCAACGCCCGAAGCACAAAATACAAAATAAATAGAACAGTTTTTCCATCGTATAAAACGAATAATTGCTACCGGTGTGAAAGTTATGGTCATTTCTCCGTTCCGGGCAACCTAGGCTTCACTCTAGGGCGTTGCTCCACCAGATCGAATAGTTAGGTCCTTAGAAGTCAACGCCAGAAGCATAAAATACAAAATAAATAAAACTGTTTTTCCATCGTATAAAACGAATAATTGCTACCAGTGTGAACGTTCTGGTCATTTCTACATTCCGCGTAACCTAGGCTTCACCCCAGTGCGTTGCTCCACCAGATCGAATAGTTAGGTCCTTAGAAGTCAACGCCAGATGCATAAAATACGATATAAATACAACAGCTTTTCCATCGTATAAAACGAATAATTGCAACCAGTATGAAAGTTAATATCATTTCTACTTTCCGGGCAACATAGGCTTCACCCTTGGTCGTTGCACCAACAGATTGAATAGTTAGGGCCTTAGAAATCAACGCCCGAAGCATAAAATACAAAATAAATAGAACAGTTTTTCCATCGTATAAAACGAATAATTGCTACCGGTGTGAAAGTTATGGTCATTTCTCCGTTCTGGGCAACCTATGCTTCACTCTAGGGCGCTGCTCCACCAGATCGAATAGTTAGGGCTTTAGAAGTCAACGCCAGAAGCATAAAATACAAAATAAATAAAACTGTTTTTCCATCGTATAAAACGAATAATTGCTACCAGTGTGAAAGTTATGCTCATTGCTACGTTCCGCGCAACCTAGGCTTCACCCAAGGGCGTTGTTCGACCAGATGGAATAGTTAGGGCCTAAGAAGTCAACGCCAGAAGCATAAAATACGATATAAATACATCAGCTTTTCCATCGTATAAAATGAATAATGGCAACCAGTGTGAAAGTAATGGTCATTTCTAGGTTCCGGGCAGGCTAGGCTTCACTCTAGGGCGTTGCTCCACCAGATCGAATGGTTAGGGCCTAAGAAGTCAACGCCAGAAGCATAAAATACAATAAAGATGCAACAGTTTTTCCATCGTATAACAGGAATAATTGCAACCAGTGTGAACGTTATGGTCATTTCTACGTTCCGGGCAACCTAGGCTTCACTCTAGGTCGTTGCGCCACCAGATCGAATAGTTAGGGCCTTAGAAGTCAACGCCCGAAGCACAAAATACAAAATAACTAAAACAGTTTTTCCATTGTATAAAACGAATAATTGCAACCAGTATGAAAGTTAACGTCAGTTCTACTTTCCGGGCAAAATAGGCTTCACCCATGGGCGTTGCACCAACAGATTGAATAGTTAGGGCCTTAGAAGTCAACGCCCGAAGCATAAAATACAAAATAAATAGAACAGTTTTTCCATCGTATAAAACGAATAATTGCAACCAGTGTGAAGGTAATGGTCTTTTCTACGTTCCGGGCAACCTAGGCTTCACTCTAGGGCGGTGCTCCACCAGATCAAATAGTTAGGGCCTAAGAAGTCAACGCCAGAAGCGTAAAATACGACATAAATACAACAGATTTTCCATCGTATATAATGTATATTTGCAAACAGTGTGAAAGTAATGGTCATTTCTATGTACCGGGCAACCTAGGCCCCACTCTCGGGCGTTGCTCCACCAAATCGAATAGCTAGGGCCTTAGAAGTCAACGCCAGAAGCATAAAATACAATAAAGATGCAAAAGTTTTTCCATCGTATAACAGGAATAACTGCAAACAGTCTGAAAGTAATGGTCATTTCCTTGTTCCGGGCAACCTAGTCTTCACTCTAGGGCGTTGTTCCACCAGATCGAATAATCAGGGCCTAAGAAGTCAACGCCAGAAGAATAAAATACAAAATAAATAAAACTGCTTTTCCATAGTATAAAACGAATATTTGCTACCAGTGTGAAAGTTATGGTCATTGCTACGTTCCGCGCAACCTAGGCTTCACCTAAGGGCGTTGTTCGACCAGATGGAATAGTTAGGGCCTAAGAAGTCAACGCCAGAAGCAGAAAATACGATATAAGTACAACAGCTTTTCCATCGTATAAGACGAATAATTGCAACCAGTGTGAATGTAATGGTCATTTCTACGTTCCGGGCAACCAAGTCTTCACTCTATGGCGTTGCTCCAACACATCTAATAGCTACGGCCTTAGAAGTCAACCGCAGATGAATAAAATACAATAAAGGTGCCACAGCTTTTCCATCGTATAAAACGAATAATTGCAACCAGTGTGAAAGTTATGGTCATTTCTACCTTCCGGGCAACCTCGGCTTCACCCTAGGGCGTTGTTCCACCAGATCGAACAGTTAGGGCCTAAGAAGTCAACGCCAGAAGCATCAAATACAGTATAAATATAACAGTTTTTCCATCGTCTAAAACGAATAATAGCAACCAGTGTGAAAGTTATGGTCATTTCTACGTTCCGGGCAACATAGGCTTCACTCTAGGGCGTTGCTCCACCACATCAAACAGTTAGGGCCTTAGAAGTCAACGCCCGAAGCACAAAATACAAAATAAATAGAACAGTTTTTCCATCGTATAAAACGAATAATTGCTACCGGTGTGAAAGTTATGGTCATTTCTCCGTTCCGGGCAACCTAGGCTTCACTCTAGGGCGTTGCTCCACCAGATCGAATAGTTAGGGCCTTAGAAGTCAACGCCAGAAGCATAAAATACAAAATAAATAAAACTGTTTTTCCATCGTATAAAACGAATAATTGCTACCAGTGTGAACGTTCTGGTCATTTCTACATTCCGCGCAACCTAGGCTTCACCCCAGTGCGTTGCTCCACCAGATCGAATAGTTAGGTCCTTAGAAGTCAACGCCAGATGCATAAAATACGATATAAATACAACAGCTTTTCCATCGTATAAAACGAATAATTGCAACCAGTGTGGAAGTTATGGTCATTTCTACGTTCCGGGCAACCTAGGCTTCACCCTAGGTCGTTGCTCGACCAGATCGAATAGCTAGGGCCTTAGAAGTCAACGCCAGAAACATAAAATACAAAATAAATAAAACTGTTTTTCCATCGCATAAAACGAATAATTGCTACCAGTGTGAACGTTATGGTCATTTCTACATTCCGCGCAACCTAGGCTTCACCCCAGTGCGTTGCTCCACCAGATCGAATAGTTAGGTCCTTAGAAGTCAACGCCAGATGCATAAAATACGATATAAATACAACAGCTTTTCCATCGTATAAAACGAATAATTGCAACTAGTGTGGAAGTTATGGTCATTTCTACGTTCCGGGCAACCTAGGCTTCACTCTAGGGCGTTGCTCGACCAGATCGAATAGCTAGGGCCTTAGAAGTCAACCGCAGATGAATAAAATACAATAAAGGTGCAACAGCTTTTCCATCGTATAAAACGAATAATTGCAACCAGTGTGAAAGTTATGGTCATTTCTACTTTCCGGGCAACATAGGCTTCACCCTAGGGCGTTTTTCCACCAGATCCAACAGCTAGGGCCTAAGATGTCAACGCCAGAAGCATCAAATACGATATAAATATAACAGTTTTTCCATCGTCTAAAACGAATAATAGCAACCAGTGTGAAAGTTATGGTCATTTCTACGTTCCGGGCAACATAGGCTTCAGTCTAGGGCGTTGCTCCACCAGATCAAACAGTTAGGGCCTTAGGTGTCAACGCCCGAAGCATAAAATACATAATAAATAGAACAGTTTTCCCATCGTATAAAACGAATAATTGCTACCGGTGTGAAAGTTATGGTCATTTCTACGTTCCGCGCAACCTAGGCTTCACTCTAGGGCGTTTCTCCACCAGATCGAATAGTTAGGTCCTTAGAAGTCAACGCCAGAAGCATAAAATACGATATAAATACAACAGCTTTTCCATCGTATAAAACGAATAATTGGAACCAGTGTAGAAATTATGGTCGTTTCTACGTTCCGGGCAACCTAGGCTTCACTCTAGGGCGTTGCTCGACCTGATCGAATAGCTAGGGCCTTAGAAGTCAACGCCTGAAGTATAAAATACAATAAAAATACAACAGTCTTTCCATCCTATAACAGGAATAATTGCAACCCGTGTGAAGGTGATGGTCATTTCTACGTTCCAGGCAACCTAGGCTTCACCCTAGGGCGTTGTTCCACCAGATGGAATAGTTAGGGACTAAGAAGTCAACGCCAGAAGCATAAAACACTATATAAATGCAACAGTTTTTCCATCATATAAAACGAATAATTGCAACCAGGATGAAAGTTATGGTCATTTCTACTTTCCGGGCAACCTAGGCTTCACTCTAGGGCGTTGCTCCACCAGATCGAATAGTTAGGGCCTTAGAAGTCAACGCCAGAAGCATAAAATACAAAATAAATAAAACATTTTTTCCATCGTATAAAACGAATAATTGCTACCAGTGTGTAAGTTATGGTCATTGCTACGTTCCGCGCAACCTAGGCTTCACCCAAGGGCGTTGTTCCACCAGATGGAATAGTTATTGCCTAAGAAGTCAACGCCAGAAGCATAAAATACGTTATAAATACAACAGCTTTTCCATCGTATAAGACGAATAATTGCAACCAGTGTGAATGTAATGGTCATTTCTACGTTCCCGGCAACCTAGGCTTCACTCTAGGGCGTTGCTCCACCAGATCGAATAATTAGGGCCTTAGAAATCAACACCAGAAGCATAAAATACAACATAAATACAACAGATTCTCCATCGTATATAATGTATATTTGCAAACAGTGTGAAAGTAATGGTCATTTCTACGTACCGGGCAACCTAGGCTCCACTCACGGGCGTTGCTCCACCAAATCGAATAGCTAGGGCCTTAGAAGTCAACGCCAGAAGCATAAAATAATATAAAGATGCAAAAGTTTTTCCATCGTATAACAGGAATAACTGCAAACAGTGTGAAAGTAATGGTCATTTCCATGTTCCGGGCAACCAAGTCTTCACTCTAGGGCGTTGTTCCACCAGATCGAATAGCTAGGGCCTAAGAAGTCAACGCCAGAAGACTAAAATACAATATAAGTACAAATGCTTTTCCATCGTATAAAATGAATAATTGCAAACATTGTGAAAGTAATGGTCATTTCTCCGTTCCGGGCAACCTAGGCTTCACTCTAGGGCGTTGCACCAACAGATTGAATAGTTAGGCCATTAGAAGTCAACGCCCGAAGCATAAAACACAAAATAAATAGAACGGGTTTTCCGTTGTATAAAACGAATAATTGCTACCAGTGTAAAAGTTATGGTCATTTCTACGACCCGGGCATCCTAGGCTTCACCCTAGGACGTTGTTCCACCAGATCGAACAGTTAGGGCCTAAGAAGTCAACGCCAGAAGCATAAAATACAATATAAATATAACAGTTTTTCCATCGTATAAAACGAATGATAGCAACCAGTGTGAAAGTTATGGTCATTTCTACGTTCCGGGCAACCTAGGCTTCACTCTGGGGCGTTGCGCCACCAGATCAAATAGTTAGGGCCTTACAAGTCAACGCCAGAAGCATAAAATACAAAATAAATAGGACAGTTTTTCCATCGTATAAAACGAATAATTGCTACCAGTGTGAACGTTATGGTCATTTCTACGTTCCGCGCAACCTAGGCTTCACTCTATGGCGTTTCTCCACCAGATCGAATAGTTAGGTCCTTAGAAGACAACGCCAGAAGCATAAAATACAAAATAAATAAAACAGTTTTTCCATCGTATAAAACGAGTAATTGCTACCAGTGTGAACGTTATGGTCATTTCTACGTTCCGCGCAACCTAGGCTTCTCTCTAGGGCGTTGCTCCACCAGATCGAATAGTTAGGGCCTTAGAAGTCAACGCCCGAAGCATAAAATACAAAATAAGTAGAACAGTTTTTCCATCGTATAAACCGAATAATTGCTACCAGTGTGTAAGTTATGGTCATTGCTACGTTCCGCGCAACCTAGGCTTCACCCAAGGGCGTTGTTCCACCAGATGGAATAGTTATTGCCTAAGAAGTCAACGCCAGAAGCATAAAATACGATATAAATACAACAGCTTTTCCATCGTACAAGACGAATAATTGCAACCAGTGTGAATGTAATGGTCATTTCTACGTTCCCGGCAACCTAGGCTTCACTCTAGGGCGTTGCTCCACCAGATCGAATAATTAGGGCCTTAGAAATCAGCGCCAGAAGCATAAAATACAATAAAGATGCAACAGTTTTTCCACCGTAAAACAGGAATAATTGCAACCAGTGTGAAGGTAATGGTCTTTTCTACGTTCCGGGCAACCTAGGCTTCACTCTAGGGCGTTGTTCCACCAGATCGAATAGCTCGGGCCTAAGAAGTCAACGCCAGAAGAATAAAATACAATATAAGTACAAATGCTTTTCCATCGTATAAAATGAATAATTGCAAACATTGTGAAAGTAATGGTCATTTCTCCGTTCCGGGCAACCTAGGCTTCACTCTAGGGCGTTGCACCAACAGATTGAATAGTTAGGCCATTAGAAGTCAACGCCAGAAGCATAAAATACAATATAAATATAACAGTTTTTCCATCGTATAAAACGAATGATAGCAACCAGTGTGAAAGTTATGGTCATTTCTACGTTCCGGGCAACCTAGGCTTCACTCTGGGGCGTTGCGCCACCAGATCAAATAGTTAGGGCCTAAGAAGTCAACGCCAGAAGCATAAAATACAACATTAATACAACAGATTTTCCATTGTATATAATGTATATTTGCAAACAGTGTGAAAGTAATGGTCATTTCCATGTACCGGGCAACCTAGGCCCCACTCTCGGGCGTTACTCCACCAAATCGAATAGCTAGGGCCTTAGAAGTCAACGCCAAAAGCATAAAATACAATAAAGATGCAAAAGTTTTTCCATCGTATAACAGGAATAACTGCAAACAGTGTGAGAGTAATGGTCATTTCCATGTTCCGGGCAACCTAGTCTTCACTCTAGGGCATTGTTCCACCAGATCGAATAATTAGGGCCTAAGAAGTCAACGGCAGAAGAATAAAATACAATATCAGTACAAAAGATTTTCCATCGTACAAAATGAATAATTGCAAACATTGTGATAGTAATGGTCATTTCTACGTCCCGGGCAACCTAGGCGTCACTCTAGGGCGTTGCTCCACCACATCTAATAGCTACGGCCTTAGAAGTCAACCCCAGATGAATAAAATACAATAAAGATGCAACAGCTTATCCATCGTATAAAACGAATAATTGCAACCAGTATGAAAGTTATTGTCATTTCTACTTTCCGGGCATCCTAGGCTTCACCCTAGGACGTTGCTCCACCAGATCGAACAGTTAGGGCCTAAGAAGTCAACGCCAGAAGCATAAAATACAATATAAATATAACAGTTTTTCCATAGTATAAAACGAATGATAGCAACCAGTGTGAAAGTTATGGTCATTTCTACTTTCTGGGCAACCCAGGCTTCACTCTAGGGCGCTGCGCCACCAGATCGAATAGTTAGGGCCTTAGAAGTCAACGCCCGAAGCATAAAATACAAAATAACTAAAACAGTTTTTCCATCGTATAAAACGAATAATTGCAACCAGTATGAAAGTCAACGTCATTTCTACTTTCCGGGCAACCTAGGCTTCACTCTAGGGCGTTGCGCCACCAGATCGAATAGTTAGGGCCTTAGAAGTCAACGCCCGAAGCATAAAATACAAAATAAATAGAACAGTTTTTCCATCATATAAAACGAATAATTGCTACCGGTGTGAAAGTTATGGTCATTTCTCCGTTCCGGGCAACCTAGGCTTCACTCTAGGGCGTTGCTCCACCAGATCGAATAGTTAGGGCCTTAGAAGTCAACGCCAGAAGCATAAAATACAAAATAAATGAAATTGTTTTTCCATCGTTTAAACCGAATAATTGCTACCAGTGTGAACGTTATGGTCATTTCTACATTCCGCGCAACCTAGGCTTCACACTAGTGCGTTGCTCCACCAGATCGAATAGTTAAGGCCTTAGAAGTCAACGCCAGAAGCATAAAATACAAAATAAATAAAACAGTTTTTCCATCGTATAAAACGAATAATTGCTATCAGTGTGAACGTTATGGTCATTTCTACGTTCCGCGCAACCTAGGCTTCACTCTAGGGCGTTTCTCCACCAGATCGAATAGTTAGGTCCTTAGAAGTCAACGCCAGAAGCATAAAATACAAAATACATAGAACAGTTTTTCCATCGTATAAAACGAATAATTGCTACCAGTGTGAAAGTTATGGTCATTGCTACGTTCCGCGCAACCTAGGCTTGACCCAAGGGCGTTGTTCCACCAGATGGAATAGTTAGGGCCTAAGAAGTCAACGCCAGAAGCATAAAATACGATATAAATACAACAGCTTTGCCATCGTATAAGACGAATAATTGCAACCAGTGAGAATGTAATGGTCATTTCTACGTTCTGGGCAGCCTAGGCTTCACTCTAGGGCATTGCTCCACCAGATCGAATAATTAGGGCCTTAGAGATCAACGCCAGAAGCATAAAATACAATAAAGATGCAACAGTTTTTCCATCGTAAAACAGGAATAATTGCAACCAGTGTGAAGGTAAAGGTCTTTTCTACGTTCCGGGCAACCTAGGCTTCACTCTAGGGCGGTGCACCACCAGATCAAATAGTTAGGGCCGAAGAAGTCAACGCCAGAAGCATACAATACAACATAAATACAACAGATTTTCCATCGTATATAATGTATATTTGCAAACAGTGTGAAAGTAATGGTCATTTCTACGTACCGGGCAACCTAGGCTCCACTCTCGGGCGTTGCTCCACCAAATCGAATAGCTAGGGCCTTAGAAGTCAACGCCAGAAGCATAAAATACAATATAAGTACAAAAGTTTTTCCATCGTATAAAACGAATAATTGCAAACAGTGTGAAAGATATGGACATTTCTACGTTCCGGGCTACCTAGGCTTCACTCTATGGCGTTCTTCCACCACATCGAATAGTTAGGGACTAAGAAGTCAACGCCAGAAGAATAAAATTCAATATAAGTACAAAAGTTTTTCCATCGTATAAAACGAATAATTGCAAACAGTGTGAAAGATATGGACATTTCTACGTTCCGGGCTACCTAGGCTTCACTCTATGGCGTTCTTCCACCACATCGAAAAGCAACGGCCTCAGAAGTCAACGCTCGAAGCATAAAATACAATATAAATATAACAGTTTTTCCATCGTATAAAACGAATAGTAGCAACCAGTGTGAAAGTTATGGTCATTTCTACGTCCCGGGCAACCTAGGCTTCACTCTAGGGCGTTGCTCCACCAGATCAAACAGTTAGGGCCTTAGAAGTCAACGCCCGAAGCATAAAACACAAAATAAATAGAACGGTTTATCCACTGTATAAAACGAATAATTGCTACCAGTGTAAAAGTTATGGCCATTTCTACGTTCAGGGCAACCTAGGCTTCATTCTAGGGCGTTGCTCCATCAGATCGCATAGTTAGGGCCTAAGGAGTCGAAGCCAGAAGAATGAAATACAATATAAATACAACAGCTTTTCCATCGTATAAAACGAATAATTGCTACCAGTGTGAAAGTTATGGCCATTTCTACGTTCCGGGTAACCTAGGGGACACTCTAGGGCGTTGCTCCACCACATCGAATAGCTACGGCCTTAGAAGTCAACGCCAGGAGCATAAAGTACAAAATAAATACAACAGTTTTTCCATCGTGTAAAACGAATAATTGCCACCAGTGTGAATGCTATGGCCCTTTCTACGTTCCGGGCAACCTAGGCTTGGCTCTTGGGCGTTGCCCCACCAGATCGAACAGTTACGGGCTTAGAAGTCAACGCCCGACCCATAAAATACATTAAAGATACAACAGTTTTTCCATCGTATAACAGGAATAATTGCAATCAGTGTGAAAGTGATAGTCATTTCTACGCTCCGGTCTACCTAGGCTTCAATCTAGGGCGTTGCTCCACCATATCGAATAGCTACGGCCTTAGGAGTCAACGCCAGAAGCATAAAGTACAATAAAAATACAACAGTATTTCTATCGTATAACAGGAGTAATTGCAACCAGTGTGAAGGTAATGGTCATTTCTATCTTTCGGGCAACCTAGCGTTCACTCTAGGGCGCTGTTCCACCAGATCGAATAGTTAGGTCCTAAGAAGACAACGCCAGAAGCATAAAATACGATATAAATACAACAGCTCTTCCATCGTATAAAACGAATAATGGCAACCAGTGTGAAAGTTACGGCCATTTCTACGTTACGGGCAACCTAGTCTTCACTCTAGGGCCTTACTCCACCAGCTCGAATGGTTAGGGCCTAAGAAGTCAACGTCAGAATCATAAAATCCAATAAAGATGCAACAGTCTTTCCATTGTATAACAGGAGTAATTGCAACCAGTGTGAAGGTAATGATATGTTCTACGTCCGGGCAACCTAGGTTTCACCCTAGGGCGGTGCTCCACAAGATAAAATAGTTAGGGCCTGAGAAGTCAACGCCAGAAGCATAAAATACAATATAAATACAACAGCTTTACCATCGTATATAATGTATATTTGCAAATAGTGTGAAAGTAATGGTCATTTCTACCTTCCTGGCAACCTAGGCGTCACTCTGGGGCGTTGCTGCACCACATCTGATAGCTACGGCCTTAGAAGTCAACGCCGGAAGCATAAAATACAATATAAATGCAACAGATTTGCCATCGTATAAAATGAATAATTGCAAACAGTGTGAAGGTAATGGTCATTTCTACGTTCCGAGCAACCTAGGCTTCACTCTAGGGCGTTGCTCCACCAGATCGCATAGTTAGGGCCTAAGGAGTCGAAGCCAGAAGAATGAAATACAATATAAATACAACAGATTTTCCATCGTATAAAATGAATAATTGCGACCAGTGTGAAAGTTATGGTCATTTCTACGTTCCGGGCAACCTAGGCTTCACTCTAGGGCGTTGTTCCACCAGATCGAATAGTTAGGGCCTAAGAAGTCAACGCCAGAAGCATAAAATACGATATAAATACAACAGCTTTTCCAGCGTATAAAACAAATAATGGCAACCAGTGTGAAAGTTATGGCCATTTCTACGTTTCGGGCAACCTAGTCTTCACTCTATGGCCTCACTCCTCCAGATCGAATGGTTAGTGCCTAAGATGTCAACGTCAGAATCATAAAATACAATAAAGATGCAACAGTTTTTCCATCGTATAACAGGAATAATTGCAACCAGTGTGAAGGTAATGGTCATTTCTACGATCAGGGCAACCTTGGGTTCACTCTAGGGCGTTGCTCCACCATATCGAATAGTTAGGGCCTTGGAAGTCAACGCCCGAAGCTTAACATAAAATAAAAATACTCAATGTTTCAATCGTATAACAGGGATAATTGCAACAAGTGTGACGGTAATGGTCATTTCTACGTCCGGGCAACCTAGGCTTCACTCTAGGGCGGTGCTCCACAAGATAAAATAGTTAGGGCCTAAGAGGTCAACGCCAGAAGCATAAAATACAATATAAATACAACAGCTTTTCCATCGTATATAATGTATATTTGCAAATAGTGTGAAAGTAATGGTCATTTCTACGTTCCGGGCAACCTATGCTTCACACTAGGGCGTTGCTCCATCAGATCGCATAGTTAGGGACTTAGAATTCATCGCCAGAAGCATAAAATACAATATAAGTACAACAGTTCTTCCATCGTATAAAATGAATAATTGCAAACATTGTGAAAGTATTGGCCATTTCTACGTTCCGGGCAATCTAGGCGTCACACTAGGTCGTTGCTCCGCCACATCTAATAACTACGGCCTTCGAAGTCAACGCCAGGAGCATAAAATACAATATAAATACAACAGCTTTTCCATCGTATATAATGTATATTTGCAAACAGTGTGAAAGTAATGGTCATTTCTAAGTTCCGGGCAACCTAGGCTTCACTCAAGGGCGTTGTTCCGCCAGATCGAATAGTTAGGGCCTAAGAAGTCAACGCCAGAAGAATAAAATACAATATAGGAACCAGAGTTTTTCCATCGTATAAAAGAATAATTGCGAACATTGTGAAGGTAATGGTCATTTCTACGTTCCGGGCAACCTAGGCTTCACTCTAGGGCGTTGCTCCACCAGATCGAATAGTTAGGGCCTTAGAAAATAACGACAGAAGCATAAAATACAATAAAAATAGAACAGTTTTTCCACCGTTTAAAAGGAATAATTGCAACCATTGTGAAACTAATGGTCATTTCTACGTTCCCGGCAACATAGGCTTCACTCTTGGACGTTGCCTCACCAGATCGAATAGCTAGGACCTTAGCAGTCAACGCCAGAAGCATAAAATACAATATAAATACAACAGTTTTTCCATCGTATGGCACGGATAATTGCAGCCAATGTGGAAGTAGTGGTCATTTCAACGTTCCGGGCAATCTAGGCTTCACTCTAGGGCGTTGCTCCACCAGATCGAATAGTTAGGGCCTTAGAAAATAACGACAGAAGCATAAAATACAATAAAAATACAACAGTTTTTCCACCGTTTAAAAGGAATAATTGCAACCATTGTGAAACTAATGGTCATTTCTACGTTCCCGGCAACATAGGCTTCACTCCTGGACGTTGCCTCACCAGATCGAATAGCTAGGACCTTAGCAGTCAACGCCAGAAGCATAAAATACAATATAAATACAACAGCTTTTCCATCGTATATAATGTATATTTGCAAATAGTGTGAAAGTGATGGTCATTTCTACGTTCCTGGCAACCTAGGCGTCACTCTAGGGCGTTGCTGCACCACATCTGATAGCTACGGCCTTAGAAGTCAACGCCGAAAGCATAAAATACACTATAAATGCAACAGCTTTGCCATCGTATAAAATGAATAATTGCAACCAGTGTGATAGTTATGGTCATTTCTACGTTCCGGGCAAGCTAGGCTTCACTGTAGGGCGTTGCTCCACCAGATCGAATAGCTGGGGACTTAGAATTCAACGCCAGAAGCATAAAAAGCAACATAAATATAACAGTTTTTCCAGGTATAAAACGAATAATTGCTACCAGTGTGAAATTTATGGTCATTTCTACGTTCTGGGCAACCTAGGCTTCACCCTAGGTCGTTCTTCCACCATACGGAATAGTTAGGGCCTAAGAAGTCAACGCCAGAAGCATAAAATACGATATAAATACAACAGCTTTTCCATCGTATAAAATGAATAATGGCAACCAGTGTGAAAGTAATGGTCATTTCTACGTTCCGGGCAAGCTAGGCTTCACTCTAGGGCGTTGCTCCACCAGATCGAATGGTTAGGGCCTAAGAAGTCAACGCCAGAAGCATAAAATACAATAAAGATGCAACAGTTTTTCCATCGTATAACAGGAATAATTGCAACCAGTGTGAAGGTAATGGTATGTTCTACGTTCCGGGCAACCTAGGCTTCACTCTAGGGCGGTGCTCCACCAGATCGAATAGCTAGGGCCTAAGGAGTCAACGCCAGATGAATAAAATACAATATAAGTACAACAGTTTTTCCATCGTATGAAATGAATAATTGCAAACATTGTGAAAGTAATGGTCATTTCCACGTTCCGGGCAACCGAGGGGTCACTCTAGGGCATTGCTCCACCACAGCTAATAGCTACGGCCTTAGAAGTCAGCGCCAGAAGCATAAAATACGATATAAATGCAACAGCTTTTCCATCGTATAAAATGAATAATGACAACCAGTGTGAAAGTTATGGTCATTTCTACGTTCAGGGCAACCTTGGCTTCACTCTAGGGCGTTGCTCCACCAGATCGAATAGTTAGGGCCTTGGAAGTCAACGCCAGAAGCACAAAAAACAATATAAGTACAACAGTTTTTCCATTGTAAAGCATGGATCACTGCAACCAGTGTGAAAGTAATGATCATTTCTGCGTTTCGGGCATCCAAGACTTAACTCTGAGGTATTGTTCCACCAGATCGAATAGTCAGGGCCTAAGAAGTCAACGCCTGAAGAATGAAATACAATATAAGTACAACAGATTTTCCATCGTATAAAACGAATGATTGCAACCTGTGTGAAGGTTACGGTCATTTCTACGTTCCGGGTAACCTGGGCTTCACTCTAGGGCGTTGCCACACCAGATCGAATAGCTAAGGCCTTAGAAGTCAACGCCAGAAGCTTAAAATACAAAATAAATACAACAGCTTTTCCATCGTATAAAACGAATAATTGCAACCAGTGTGAATGTTATGGTCACTTCTACGTTCTGGGCAACCTAGGCTTCACTCTATGGCGTTGCTCCACCACATCGAATAGCTACGGCCTTAGAAGTCAACGCCTGAAGCATAAAATACAATAAAAATACAACAGTCTTTTCATCGTATAACAGGAATAGTTGCAACAAGCATGAAAGTAATGATCATTTCGGCGTTTCGGGCATCCTAGACTTAACTCTGAGGCGTTGCTCCACCAGATCGAAGAGTCAGGGCCCTAGAAGTCAACGCCAAGAGCATAAACTACAAAATAAATACAACAGCCTTTACATCGTATAAAACGTATAATTGCAACCTGTGTGAAGGTTATGGTCATATCTACGTTCCGGCAACCTAGACTTCACTGTAGGGCGTTGCTCCACCACATCGAATAGTTAGGGCCTAAGAAGTCAGCAACAGGAGCATGAAATACAATATAAATACAAGAGGTTTTCCATCCTATAACAGGAATAATTGCAACCAGTGTGAAAGTGAAGGTCATTTCTACGTTCCGGGCAACCTAGGCTTCACTCTAGGGCGTTGTTCCACCAGATCGAATAGTTAGGGCCTAAGTAGTGGACGCCAGAAGCATAAAATACAATACAAATACAACAGTTTTTCCATCGTATAAAACGAATAATAGCAACCAGTATGAAAGTTATGGTCATTTCTGCGTTCCGGGCAACCTGGGCTTCACTCTAGGGCGTTGCTCCGCCAGATTGAATAGCTAGGGCCTTAGAAGTCAACGCCAGAAGCATAAAGTACGATATAAGTGCAACATTTTTTCCTTCGTATAAAACGGATAATTGCAACCAGTATGAAAGTAATGGCCATTTCTACGTTCCGGGCAACCTAGGCTTCGCCCTAGGGCGTTCTTCCACCAGGTCGAATAGCTAGGGACTTGGAATTCATTGCCAGAAGCATGAAATACAATATAAATACAACAGCTTCTCCATCGTATAAAACGTATAATTGCAACCGGTGTGAAGGTTATGGACATTTCTACATTCCGAGCAACCTAGGCTTCACTCTAGGGCGTTGCTCCACCAGATCCAACAGATAGGGCCTTAGAAGTAAACGCCAGGAGCATAAAATACAATAAAGATGCAACAGTTTTTCCAACGTATAACAGGAATAATTGCAAACAGTGTGAAGGTAATGGTATGTTCTACGTTCCGCGATTCCTAGGCTTCACTCTAGGTCGGTGATCCACCAGATCAAATAGTTAGGGCATATAAAGTCAGCGCCAGAAGCATAAAATACAATATAAATACAACAGCTTTTCCATCGTATAGAATATATATTTGCAAACAGTGTGAAAGTAATGGACATTTCTACATCCCGAGCAAGCTAGGCTTCACTCTAGGGCGTTGCTCCACCAGATCCAATAGTTAGGGCCTAAGAAGTCAACGCCAGAGGCATAAAATACAATAAAAATACAACAGTCTTTCCATCGTGTAACAGGAATAATTGCAACCAGTGTGAAGGATATGGTCATTTCTACGTTCCGGGCAACCTAGGCTTCACTCTAGGGCGTTGCTCCACCAGATCGAATAGGTATGGCCTTAGAAGTCAACGCCCGAAGCATAAAATACAAAATAAAAAGAACAGTTTTTCCATTGTATAAAACGAATAATTGCAACCAGTGTGAAAGTTATGGTCATTTCTACGTTCTGGGCAACCTAGGCTTCACTCTAGGGCGTTGTTCCACCAGATCGAATAGTCAGGGCCTAAGAAGTCAACGCCAGAAGCATAAAGTACAATAAAAATCTAACAGTTTGTCCACCGTATAACAGGAATAATTGCAACCAGTGTGAAAGTAATGGTCATTTCTACGTTCCTGGCAACCTAGATTTCGCTCTAGGGCGTTGCTCCACCACATCGAATAGTTAGGGCCTTAGAAGGCTACGCACGAAGCATATAATAAGATAAAAATGCAACAGTTTTTCCATCGTATAACACGATTAATTGCAACCAGTGTGAAAGAGGTAGTCACTTCTACGTTCCGGGCAACCTAGGCTTCAGTGAAGGGCGCAGCTCCACCAGATCGAATAGCTAGGGCCTTAGAAATCTACGCCCGGGGCATAAAATACAATAAAAATACAACAGTTTTTCCATCATATAAAACGAATAATTGCAAGCAGTGTGAAAGTGATAGTCATTTCTTCGTTCCGGGCAACCTAGTCTTCACTCTAGGGCGTTGCTCCACCAGATCGAATAGTTAGGGCCTAAGAAGTCAACGCCAGAAGCATAAAACACTATATAAATACAACAGCTTTTCCATTGTATAAACCGAATAATTGAAACCGGTGTGAAATTTATGGTCATTTCTACGTTCCGGGCAACCTAGGTTTCACTCTTGCGTGTTGACCCACTAGATCGAATACTTAGGGCCTTAGAAGTCAACGCCCGAAGCATAAAATAAAATAAAAATGTAACAGTTTTTCCATCGTATATCACGAATAATTCCAACCAGTGTGAAAGTGATAGTCATTTCTACGTTCCGGGCAACCGAGGCTATACTCTCGGGCGTTGCTCAACCAGATCGAATGGCTAGGGCCTTAGAAGTCTACGCCCGGAGCATAAAATACAATAAAAATACAACAGTCTTTCCATCGTATAAAATGAATAATTGCAACCAGTGTGAATATGATAGTCATTTCTACGTTCCGGGCAACCTAGTCTTCACTCTAGGGCGTTGCTCCACCACATTGAATGGCTACGGCCCTAGAAGTCAACGCCAGAAGCATAAAATACAATATAAATACAACAGCTTTCCATCGTATAAGATGAATGTTTGCAAATATTGTGAAAGTAACGGTCATTTCTATGTTCCGGGCAACCTAGGCCTCACTCTAGGGCGTTTCTCCACCAGATCGAATAGTTAGGGCCTAAGAAGTCGACGCCAGAAGCATAAAATACAATAAAAATACAACAGTTTTTCCATCGTATAGCATGAATAATTGCAACCAGAGTGAAAGTAATGGTCATTTCTACGTTTCGGGCAACCTAGGCTTCACTCTAGGTCTTTGCTGCAAAAGATCGAATAGCTAGGGCGTTAGAAGTCAATTGCCGAAGCATAAAATACAATAAAGATACAACAGTTTTTCCATCGTATAACAGGAACAATTGCAACCAGTGTGAAAGTGATGGTCATTTCTACGTTCCGGGCAACCTAGACTTCACTCTAGGGCGTTTCTCCACCAGATCGAATCGTTAGGGCCTTAGAAGTCAACGCCCGAAGCATTAAATACAAAATAAATAGAACAGCTTCCCATCGTATGAGACGAATGTTTGCAGATATTGTGAAAGTAACGGTCATTTCTATGTTCCGGGCAACCTAGGCCTCACTCTAGGGCGTTGCTCCACCAGATCGAATAGTTAGGGCCTAAGAAGTCAACGCCAGAAGCATAAGATACAAAAATACAACAGTCTTTCCATCGTACGACAGGAATAACTACAACCAGTGTGAAGGTAATAGTCATTTCTACGTTCCGGGCAACCTAGGCTTCACTCTAGGGCGTTGGTCCACCAGATCGAATAGTTAGGGCCTAAGAAGTCAACGCCAGAAGCATAAAATACAATATAAATACAACAGTTTTTCCCTCGTATAAAAAGAATAATTGCAACCAGTGTGAAAGTTATGGTCATTTCTACGTTCCGGGCAACTTACGCTTCACTCTAGGGCGTTGCTCCACCAGGTAGAATAGTTAGGGCCTAAGAAGTCAACGCCAGAAGCATAAAACACTATATAAATACAACAGCTTTTCCATTGTATAAACCGTGTTAGAATCGCTGAAAATTCAGGGATCTAACGGGGTCCGGATTGGGTGGTTGAGAGAAGGGTGTCAAGAAAAAAATTGTACACTTAATTAAATTTGAGTCGGCCCTAAAAAGGACTTAAATACGACGTTTATTTTTTAGTTTAGTTGGGGGTCTTCGACCAAAATCTTAGGGAAGGGTCCCTTGGACTGACGCCGGCCGGTGTCCCTTAGCGACGCTGGCGTCTGGAAAAGAAAAGAGCGGCGAAACCGCACTGGTCAGCGAGCGTATTGCTTTCAAGCCAAACCGTTGTCTTCCCGACTCCAGGCTTCGAAACGAGCCTACGTGGAGGGGGGAGCAGTACCTTGACGTATCGTTAAGGTAATGTAGTGGACTGTAATACCGACGTTTCTTCGCTCTGAAGAAAGCGTCGGCAGACGAGTGTGCAGAGAGGAGGGATCCTCCTTTTCTCTGCTCAACCTGCCTTCCAAGAAGGCTTGCCTCGTGCGAATCACGGTTGTAAGCCGAGATTCGCGAGCGTTCGACCCTCGGTACTAGCTTTAGCTAGCCTTGGCGGCGGATAAAGGCCAGAGGTTGTAGCACTCACCGTTCACCGCAACGTACGCATCTATTCGTCGTACGCGGGCTGCTACTAAACGGGTGACACAACACGGGCAACGCAGAGGTGATACACTTACGTTTACCCTCTCTGTTGGTGCCAATATCGGGGCTCAACCAAGAAGAGGTCTTGATTGCTCCTCCGACGAATAGCAAGCTCAGGGAATCGGGGTAGCCACCGATTCCAAGAGCGCAGTTACTCGTCTTTTAAATTTATCGCGACTAAACAATCGCTTTGCCTTCGCACGTGTAATACGTGGTTCTCGAAGGGAGCTATGGCGAGCTGTAGTGCGATAATACAGCGTAGAAGGCGTCAAGAGCTAAGGAACTTGGTGCCCAAATTTCCTAACTCAGTAGACTCTTCTATAATGCTGTTCCTTGCTACCGTGCGAGCGTTCGGTGCAAGACTGACTTCGACATGCGAGCGCGAGACGCTCCGCGAAAATCGCGGAGTCCCCGAAAATCCGCTACGCGGCGCTCGCTTATCATTGTCTCTCTTTGTCTAATGTACCGATTTTGCTCTCTCTCTTTGTCAGGCTCCGATACCCCCACTCGTTATCGGGCCTGAGATTCAAACAGCTGATCGTAATCGCTCACCTGTTCGAACTTCAACCGCATCGGATGAAAAAACGAGTCGCAATTCGAATGTACCGAGTTTATTGTCAACGCAACTGAATTTCCTACCGAAGGCGACCTTCGGTCGGTCACAGCACGTTAACGTACTGCGATTCTCGCGGACGAAACGATGCTTCGAAATTTAAATGTATTTTAAACATACCGCCCCCCTTGCACTGTCCGTGCAAAAGGAGTATCGGCAGCTTCAACACAAACACGACTCGGATCGCGAAACTTGAAGGACCAAGATTTCTGTAGGCGATCAAAAGAGAGAGAGCAAAGTACCGCAAGTGGAGTTCAATTGAGATGAACTCACTCACGGCGCTTCGCAAAAATTCAATCAAACAAAATTTAATTGAACTTACTTTGCACTAGGTTGAGAAAACCCTGGGTGGCCCCGGAGAAAACGCATCGACGTTTCGATGGCCACCCCGATGGCCGTTCGGGTCATTTGTTCCAAAGCCCCGGGCGGGTGTCGGGTTGCTCGTGCCGATGGGGGCGTCGGTGCTGGGGGCCTCGATCCGGCCGCGACGGTGGACGTTGGTTGACCGGCTGCGGGGGTGGCGACCCGCCGTTCCGCCCTCTTCCTCCGTCGTTTGTTGACCCCCTTGGAGGGGCCAGCCGAAGGGCCAGCCGAAGGGCCAGCCGAAGGGCCAGCCTGCTGCCTCGGTGCTGCAGCTCCTTCCTGCGACTTCCCTCCCTGCTCTTTCCAGAGCAGGGACGTAAGTAGGCCCTCCTTATTCCATTTGACCAAATATCGTCCTCCCGTTGCCGGTATACGATATCGCCGCGTGGTGGTCGGTATATGCCCAGGAACTTTATATATTTCCGTCCCCAGCTTTAATTCCCAATCTTCCGGCGTGGGTGGTCCACTCGCGGGCGCACTTCCTTGGTCCGGCGGGGCGACGGTGGTGAGGGCCTCCTCGCCGATCCGCATGCAGCGGTCGAAGCTCGCCGATATTGCCTTATCGCTTGCCATTGTTGCTTGACTAATGATCGCCAACCGGCTGCGATCGGATCAAATTTCGGCGGCGCCCGCGAGTTCGCGGGGGGCGCTCTTCCCTTGGAGAGAGAGAGAGAGAAGTACCTCATCTCCCCTCCCTGGACTGTCAAGGGGGCCGGGAGCCAAAGGGGGGTTCGTGACCGTTTGTCTTTTCAAATAGAACGGTTGCCCTCACCTTTGTCTCGTTCGGCCTTTACCGAATTTTGTCCGGTGTTTATTTCGCCTGCTCGACCTCGGCAACCGTCGCCGCAGCAGGCTCATCCACGGGTAACTTACACATCCTTGTAATCGGACGTGTATATGTGGACTTTGCTGTACGGACTTTTACCACCCGTACATTTTCGTCCTTACCCGGGAACACCTCCTCAATTCTCCCCATTTCCCACTGATTAGGGGGGAGAAGAGGATTCTGCACTAACACCAGATCCCCTGGTTGCAGTTGCAGTTGGGTGGTGCGCCACTTATAGCGATTTTGGAGGTGCGTGAGATAATCTCGCGTCCAGTGCCTCCAAAGCTGCTCGTGAAATTTTTGAATCGCTCTCCACCGCGATAGTCGCGAGAGTTTTTCAGTTTCCACCGATTGCAGCGGAATCGCATTTAGTGGACCTCCTGTCAGGAAATGCCCGGGCGTCAGAGGCGCATAATCATCTGGGTGGTCACTCAGGGGGGCGATCGGTCGCGAGTTGAGACTCGCTTCGATCTTGCAGAGAAGCGTCTGCATTTCCTCTCCCGTCGGCGTGAATTCACCCAGTGTGCGCTTTAAATGGTGTTTCACCGATTTTACGCCGGCTTCCTGCATTCCACCGAAATGAGGAGCGCTGGGGGGGTTAAACCTCCACCTTATCCCCATAGAGCTGCATTTGTTTTGCATTTCTGTGGAGGAAAACGCCTCACAGAACTGCTTACGTAACTCTCGATCGGCCCCAACGAAATTGGTGCCATTATCGCTAAAAATGCAAGACGGTATACCACGTCTAGCTACGAACCGATCGAGTGCAGCTAAAAACGCGCTCGTCGTGTAATCATGGACGAGCTCGATGTGGACGGCGCGCGTGGCGTAACAAACGAACACCGCGATGTACGCTTTGTGAGCCGTCTTTCCTCGACCAGCGGAGTCGCGGACACGGTAAGGCCCCGCGTAGTCCACTCCGCAGTTGTCGAAGGCCTTTGCAGGCCTGCAGCGTTCCGGTATCAAATGCTGCATTATTTGCGTGGAGGCGCTGCTTCGCCATCTCACGCATCGCATGCATTTGTTTATAACCGTCTTTGCTGCGTTTCGGCAGCCGAGAATCCAGTAGCTTTGCCTCACAGTATGCAAGGTCAGCTGCAAGCCCCCGTGCAACGTATCCACGTGGCACTGCCGGATTATGAGTGTTGACACATAATGTTTCGGCAGTATTATCGGGTGCTTGGTTTCCCATGCAAGCGTCGCGTTCTCCAGTCGTCCGCCAACCCTCAAGACGTTATTTTCGTCGAGAAAAGGGTTTAGGCTTTTTAGCGGAGATTTCTCAGGTATTCCTCGGCGTTTTTTCAAGCACCGGTACTCTTCTGAGAAATGCGTGCCTTGTATGTGACGCACGATACGTTCAGTTGCGATTCGCAATTCTGACGCCTCGATTACTCGACTGTCGGGTGACCCCTGATCGGCGCGTGTTTGTTTTCGCCAGCGAAGACAATACGCCGTTACACGCAACAGTTTTCTCCACGTTTGAAATCGGAACAGAAATTTCCATTCCGGTTTCGGAGTCGTTACATGTGCATGCGCTATGCGCTTGCTTTCAGTGGTCTCCACGGAAGCTGGCATCGCTGGCCACTCCACTTCCGGTCCGCTCAGCCACCCTGGTCCAAACATCCACAGTCTCGACTGCAGAAAATCTGCAGCCTCTATCCCACGCGAATTTAAATCCGCGGGATTTGAGCGTGTTGGAACGTAACGCCATTCAGCGCTCGGAAGAGACGTTTGGATTTTTGACACGCGGTTGGCTACCACAACCGTCCATGTCGATGGGTGTTTTTTAAGCCAAGCGAGGGCGATCGTAGAATCTGTCCAACAGACAACACGATCGATCGGCAGTGAGAGCGACTTTCTCAGATGCACGATAAGCTCAGCGAGCAGTACGGCCCCGTTCAATTCAAGAACTGGGATCGACTGCGTTTTGATCGGAGCCACTCGCGTTTTTGCCATTAGAAGTGACGTAAACACTTCATTGTTCACCGTCGTCACTCTCAAGTAGGTGACGGCGGAATAGGCAGCGAGTGATGCGTCACAAAATCCATGGAGCTCCACAGAGATTGCATCGGCTCCGTATCGGATCCATCTGGGTAATTTCCAATCGTTCAATCTGTTCCAATCGACACAAAATGTGTTCCACATTTTGTGCGTCTCCGCGGAAACGTGCTCGTCCCACTGGATTTTTTCCAGCCACTGGGCTTGCATCAAAATTTTCGCACGGATCATAACTGGCGAAAGCCAGCCGAGGGGATCGTACAGTTTCGCAATCTCCGAAAACAAAGTGCGCTTTGTTATCGGTGTTGCAGACGGTTGAAACCGTTGCAGATTGAAATAGAAAAAATCTCCAGATGGTATCCATCGCAGACCGAGTACCTTTAATTCTGAATCGTCAAACAAATTAAGGTCGACTGCGTGTGAGTGCGAGCTCTGTGGAATATTTCGTAACAAATCTGACGAATTTCCAGCCCACTTGCGAAGGTTAAATCCACCTCGCTGTAGGAGCTCGCACGTTTGTTTACGGATTCTCTCCAACAAGGGTTTGTCGGGAGCTCCCATAAACACATCGTCTACGTAGACGTCCTTCTCGAGGACAGGCGCGGCGAGCGGGTACCGGTCGCCGTCCTGTTTTTTCAGCTCGAGAAGTGTTCGCATCGAAAGGTATGGAGCGCACGCCGTACCGTATGTGACGGTATTCAACTCGTAAGCGATAAGTCGCTCGGTCGAGGGGGTGCGCCATACGATGCATTGAAAGCGACGATCCTCTTTAGCTACGAGAATTTGTCTAAACATCTTCTCGATATCCGCTACTAACACGTATTCGTACAGACGCCACCTCGTTAATACGGCGGTGATATCAGTCTGTAATTTTGGACCTACGTGGAGGAGGTCGTTCAGCGAGCGTCCGCCCGCTGTTTTGCTGGAGGCGTTGAACACGACGCGCAGCTTCGTCGTAGCGCTCTCCGTGCGAATAACCGCTCGGTGAGGGATATAGAGTCGCATGTTATCGACTGACTCGAGCCGAGTCATATGATTTAACGACTCGTATTCAGTGAGAAACTCACTGTATTCCTTCACGAGGGTTTGGTTCAGGTCCAGTTTTCTCCTCAACCTTGTCAACGCGGAGAGAACTATTGGGAGAGAATCGCCCAACAGCTCGTCCGGGTTCGAATGGTTAAAGGGCAACCGAACTATAAACCTTCCCGTCGCGTCTCGCGCGACGGTTTTTACGAAGTGCTCTTCGCATTCGTCCTCGGCTTTAGTGTTCACCAAGGTCGAGGGCACCTCCTCTATCTCCCAGAATCGCCGTATCGCCTTGTCCAACGATTCAAGGACGCTGCAGTGCAGCGTCCTCACGGGATTTGGGGAAGAGTTTGCTGCGTCGATCGGCCCAGACAGGATCCAGCCCAAGGCCGTCTCCTGTGCGATCGGTCCTGTTTTGTTTATTCGACGGAATCCTCGTCGAATAATACTGGCGTACACCTCTGCACCGATGAGCACCTCAATCGGTCGATCCGATGCAGGGTCTGGATCTGCAAGCGTCAGTTCACTTAAGATCTCAGCATCTGAGATGCGAACCGACGGTGGAACGTAGGACGTAATTTTCGGGACTATGTATGCACTTGTGCGGAACGCCTGTGCAGTGCACCGTGTTGACCCGAATCTAATGTCCGCGCTGTGCGTAATCTCATGGGTCTTTCCGCCCCCCAAGCCGGTTACCATGGCTTGGGTTTTCCTTCGCGCGAGTCGTAGATCATTCACCAGACTCGCTGTTATGAAGGAGGCCTCAGATCCCTGATCAATGAGTGCACGCGCGATACGCGACGTACCTCCCTTTCCATAGACTCGCACATCAGCTGTCGCCAGAAACACAGATCCCGTTACGCTCTCTGTCGCACCACAGTGAGACGCAACGTTGTCGGCTGACGTAGAAGCACGAGAATTCCTGTTTACGTTTGCCTGTACAGGACTGCGCGCAGGACCGTTGCTCCGTCCCGCTTCCCGCTTGCCCTGATTTGGCTTGTTCGTCGTACGACGGTTACTTGTGCCGACTTTCTGTGTATCGAAGTGCAGGATGGTATGATGCCGTCCGTTACACTGTTTACATGACACGCTGGTTCGACAGTGTGTCACCGTGTGCGTTGACGCCAAGCAGTTTATACAATACTGATTATTCTTCATGTATTGAAACCGCTGTTCCGGCGAAAGTGTCTTGAACTTTTTGCACGTAGCAACTACGTGCGGTTGTTCACAAAACACGCACTTTTCGGGAGTAGGGGGAGCATTCTCGACCACGGCGTTAGGCTGCCGTATGCGAGATTTCGGCGTGACTTCCGCCTTTGCGTTGCATCGTTGGTGTTCCAATGCCACCAACGCGCGCTCCTGTCCGTCAAGGAACTTCATCATGTCGTCAAACGACGGGAAGTCCGTGTCCGATTGGATAGACATTTCCCACTCCCACTGCAGGGCTGCTTCCAGCTTCCTTTTATGAGAATGACCAGCACGTCACTCCACTCTTTAGTAGGGCGCCCCAATCTCTTGAGCGCAGCGAGCGTCTGTCTCCAGCTCACTGTGACTTGCTGGAAGCTGGGTAGATCGCCTTTTTTTATCATTCTCAGCTTCCGTAAGGTCTCAAGAAGCTGAGTGATAATTGTGCGTGGGTTCCCGAATCGTTTCTTCAGGGCGTCCCACGCCTCGCTGAAATTGCGATCCGCAATTTCAAATTCGGCGATCGTCGCGAGAGCCTCACCTTCCAAGCACGCGTTCAAATATTGCAACCGCTGTGCGTCGGACAACCGTTGGTTATTCTTCACGCCAGCGGTGAATAGATCCTCAAAGTGTCTCCACTTTCTGGAATCACCGCTGAACTTTGGAAGGCTTTGCTTAGGCAACTCGACTGGAATCTGCGTGTTGTCAAAGCCGGCACCCTCAGCTTTACGTTGGTTAATACCCAACTCAACCCGCTCCTTCGCTTCGACCAGTTGTGCGATTTCCGTCATTAGGAAATCCTGGACCTCGTGGAACGTGTCCTCGGCGTCCTGAAGCACCTCCTGATCGAAGAAGGGTATACCTTTACGGTGATGGAGGGGAATGCCCTGTTTGAGACGACTAACTCGCTCGAGCACGTCCCTCCACACTTCCGTGGCATAGTTTAGCTTTTCTTTCAGGAGGAAGATAGTAAAACTACTTCGTCCTTTCTTCTTCAGATTCGTCACGAGTCGGGTCAAACCTCTGACTCGCGAGACGATATCCTCCGTGTCACTCTCGAGGCTGGGCGAAAGCGCCTGTTCTCTTTGGGGAGTGGACATGGTGGTACGGTTCGAGAGGTAAACGCTACTCGAAATTCGACCTGAAGAGAAGCTAATACAACTTTTCCTTGCCCTTTCTCAACCGAATCCGGCTCGAAGGACCTTATGTTAGAATCGCTGAAAATTCAGGGATCTAACGGGGTCCGGATTGGGTGGTTGAGAGAAGGGTGTCAAGAAAAAAATTGTACACTTAATTAAATTTGAGTCGGCCCTAAAAAGGACTTAAATACGACGTTTATTTTTTAGTTTAGTTGGGGGTCTTCGACCAAAATCTTAGGGAAGGGTCCCTTGGACTGACGCCGGCCGGTGTCCCTTAGCGACGCTGGCGTCTGGAAAAGAAAAGAGCGGCGAAACCGCACTGGTCAGCGAGCGTATTGCTTTCAAGCCAAACCGTTGTCTTCCCGACTCCAGGCTTCGAAACGAGCCTACGTGGAGGGGGGAGCAGTACCTTGACGTATCGTTAAGGTAATGTAGTGGACTGTAATACCGACGTTTCTTCGCTCTGAAGAAAGCGTCGGCAGACGAGTGTGCAGAGAGGAGGGATCCTCCTTTTCTCTGCTCAACCTGCCTTCCAAGAAGGCTTGCCTCGTGCGAATCACGGTTGTAAGCCGAGATTCGCGAGCGTTCGACCCTCGGTACTAGCTTTAGCTAGCCTTGGCGGCGGATAAAGGCCAGAGGTTGTAGCACTCACCGTTCACCGCAACGTACGCATCTATTCGTCGTACGCGGGCTGCTACTAAACGGGTGACACAACACGGGCAACGCAGAGGTGATACACTTACGTTTACCCTCTCTGTTGGTGCCAATATCGGGGCTCAACCAAGAAGAGGTCTTGATTGCTCCTCCGACGAATAGCAAGCTCAGGGAATCGGGGTAGCCACCGATTCCAAGAGCGCAGTTACTCGTCTTTTAAATTTATCGCGACTAAACAATCGCTTTGCCTTCGCACGTGTAATACGTGGTTCTCGAAGGGAGCTATGGCGAGCTGTAGTGCGATAATACAGCGTAGAAGGCGTCAAGAGCTAAGGAACTTGGTGCCCAAATTTCCTAACTCAGTAGACTCTTCTATAATGCTGTTCCTTGCTACCGTGCGAGCGTTCGGTGCAAGACTGACTTCGACATGCGAGCGCGAGACGCTCCGCGAAAATCGCGGAGTCCCCGAAAATCCGCTACGCGGCGCTCGCTTATCATTGTCTCTCTTTGTCTAATGTACCGATTTTGCTCTCTCTCTTTGTCAGGCTCCGATACCCCCACTCGTTATCGGGCCTGAGATTCAAACAGCTGATCGTAATCGCTCACCTGTTCGAACTTCAACCGCATCGGAAGAAAAAACGAGTCGCAATTCGAATGTACCGAGTTTATTGTCAACGCAACTGAATTTCCTACCGAAGGCGACCTTCGGTCGGTCACAGCACGTTAACGTACTGCGATTCTCGCGGACGAAACGATGCTTCGAAATTTAAATGTATTTTAAACAAACCGAATAATTGAAACCGGTGTGAAATTTATGGTCATTTCTACGTTCCAGGCAACCTAGGCTTCACTCTTGGGTGTTGACACACTAGATCGAATAGTTAGGGCCTTAGAAGTCAACGCCCGAAGCATAAAATAAAATAAAAATGTAACAGTTTTTCCATCGTATAAAACGAATAATAGCATCCAGTGTGAAAGTTATGGTCATTTCTACGTTCCGGACAACCTAGGCTTCACTCTAGGGCGTCGCGCCACCAGATCAAACAGTTAGGGCCTTAGAAGCCAACGCCCGAAGCATTAAATACAAAATAAATAGAACAGTTTTTCCATTGTATAAAACGATTAATTGCTACCAGTGTAAAAGTTATGGTCATTTCTCCTTTCCGGGCAACCTAGGCTTCACTCTAGGGCGTTGCTCCACTAGATCGAATAGCTAGGGCCTTAGAAGTCAACGCCAGAAGCATAAAATACAATATAAATACAACAGTTTTTCCATCGTCTAAAACGAATAATTGCAAGCAGTATGAAACTTATGGTCATTTCTACTTTCCGGGCAACCTAGGCTTCACTCTAGGGCGTTGCTCCACCAGATCGAATAGTTAGGGCCTTAGAAGCCAACGCCCGAACCATAAAATGCAAAAAAAATACAACAGTGTTTCCATCATACAACAGGAATAATTGCAACCAGTTTGAAAGTGATGGCCAATTCTACGTTCCGGGCAACCTAGGTTTCACCCCAGGGCGTTGTACCGCAAGACCGCATAGTCAGTGCCTTAGAAGTCAACGCCAGAAGCATAAAATACAATATAAATACAACAGTTGTTCCATCGTGTAACAGGAATAATTGCAACCAGTGTGAAGGTAATGGTGATTTCTACGTTCCGTGCAATCTAGGCTTCACTCTAGGGCGTTGCTCCACCAGATCAAACTGTTAGGGCCTTAGAAGCCAACGCTCGAAGCATTAAATACCAAATAAATAGAACAGTTTTTCCATTGTATAAAACGAATAATTGCTACCAGTGTAAAAGTTATGGTCATTTCCACGTTCCGGGCAACCTAGGCTTCACCCTAAGCCGTTGTTCCACCAGATCGAATAGTTAGGGCCTAAGAAGTGAACGCCAGAAGCATAAAATGCATTAAAAATACAACAGTTTTTCCATCGTATAACTGGATTAATTGCAACCAGTTTGAAAGTGATTGTCATTTCTCCTTTCCGGGCAACCTAGGCTACACTCTAGGGCGTTGCTCTGCTAGATCGAATAGCTAGGGCCTTAGAAGTCAACGCCAGAAGCATAAAATACAATATAAATACAACAGATTTTCCAACGTATAAAACGAATAATTGCAACCAGTATGAAACTTATGGTCATTTCTACGTTCCGGGCAACCTAGGCTTCACTCCATGGCGTTCTTCCACCACATCGAATAGCTACGGCCTCAGAAGTTAACGCCTGAAGTATAAAATACAATAAAAATACAACAGTCTTTCCATCCTATAACGGGAATAATTGCAACCCGTGTGAAAGTGATGGTCATTTCTACGTTCCAGGCAACCTAGGCTTCACTCTAGGGCGTTGTTCCACCAGATCGAATAGTTAGGGCCTAAGAAGTCAACGCCGGAAGCATAAAATGCAATATAAATATAACAGTTTTTCCATCGTATAAAACGAATAACTGCACCAGAGTGAAAGTTATGGTCATTTCTACGTTCCCGGCAACATAGACTTCACTCTAGGGCGCTGCTCCACCAGATCGAATGGCTACGGACTTAGAAGTCAACGCCAGGAGCATAAAATACAAAATAAATACAAAAGTTTTTCCATCGTATAAAACGAATAATTGCTACCAGTGTAAAAGTTATGGTCATTTCTCCTTTCCGGGCAACCTAGGCTTCACTCTAGGGCGTTGCTCCACTAGATCGAATAGCTAGGGCCTTAGAAGTCAACGCCAGAAGCATAAAATACAATATAAATACAACAGTCTTTCCATCGTCTAAAACGAATAATTGCAAGCAGTATGAAACTTATGGTCATTTCTACTTTCCGGGCAACCTAGGCTTCACCCTAGGGCGTTGCTCCAACAGATTGAATAGGTAGGGCCTCAGAATTCAACGCCATAAGAATAAAATACAATATAAGTACAAAAGTTTTTCCATCGTATAAAACGAATAATTGCAACCGGTGTGAAAGTTATGGTCATTTCTACGTTCCGGGCAACCTAGGCTACACTCTATGGCGTTGCTCCACCAGATCGAATAGGTATGGCCTTAGAAGTCAACGCCCGAAGCATAAAATACAAAATAAAAAGAACAGTTTTTCCATTGTATAAAACGAATAATTGCAACCAGTGTGAAAGTTATGGTCATTTCTACGTTCTGGGCAACCTAGGCTTCACTCTAGGGCGTTGTTCCACCAGATCGAATAGTTAGGGCCTAAGAAGTCAACGCCAGAAGCATAAAGTACAATAAAAATCTAACAGTTTGTCCACCGTATAACAGGAATAATTGCAACCAGTGTGAAAGTAATGGTCATTTCTACGTTCCTGGCAACCTAGATTTCGCTCTAGGGCGTTGCTCCACCACATCGAATAGTTAGGGCCTTAGAAGTCAATGCACGAAGCATAAAATACAAAATAAATACAACAGTTTTTCCATTGTATAAAACGGATAATTGAAACTGGTTTGAAAGATAGGGTCATTTCTACGTTCCGGGCTACCTAGGCTTCACTCTAGGGCGTTGCTCCACCAGATCGAATAGTTAGGGCCTTAGATGGCTACGCACGAAGCATATAATAAGATAAAAATGCAACAGTTTTTCCATCGTATAACACGATTAATTGCAACCAGTGTGAAAGAGGTAGTCACTTCTACGTTCCGGGCAACCTAGGCTTCAGTGAAGGGCGCAGCTCCACCAGATCGAATAGCTAGGGCCTTAGAAATCTACGCCCGGGGCATAAAATACAATAAAAGTACAACAGTTTTTCCATCATATAAAACGAATAATTGCAAGCAGTGTGAAAGTGATAGTCATTTCTACGTTCCGGGCAACCTAGTCTTCACTCTAGGGCGTTGCTCCACCAGATCGAATAGCTAGGGCCTAAGAAGTCAACGCCAGAAGCATAAAACACTATATAAATACAACAGCTTTTCCATTGTATAAACCGAATAATTGAAACCGGTGTGAAATTTATGGTCATTTCTACGTTCCGGGCAACCTAGGTTTCACTCTTGGGTGTTGACCCACTAGATCGAATAGTTAGGGCCTTAGAAGCCAACGCCCGAAGCATAAAATAAAATAAAAATGTAACAGTTTTTCCATCGTATATCACGAATAATTCCAACCAGTGTGAAAGTGATAGTCATTTCTACGTTCCGGGCAACCGAGGCTACACTCTCGGGCGTTGCTCAACCAGATCGAATGGCTAGGGCCTTAGAAGTCTACGCCCGGAGCATAAAATACAATAAAAATACAACAGTCTTTCCATCGTCTAAAATGAATAATTGCAACCAGTGTGAATATGATAGTCATTTCTACGTTCCGGGCAACCTAGTCTTCACTCTAGGGCGTTGCTCCACCACATTGAATGGCTACGGCCCTAGAAGTCAACGCCAGAAGCATAAAATACAATATAAATACAACAGCTTTCCATCGTATAAGATGAATGTTTGCAAATATTGTGAAAGTAACGGACATTTCTATGTTCCGGGAAACCTAGGCCTCACTCTAGGGCGTTTCTCCACCAGATCGAATCGTTAGGGCCTTAGAAGTCAACTCCCGAAGCATAAAATACAAAATAAATAGAACAGCTTCCCATCGTATGAGACGAATGTTTGCAGATATTGTGAAAGTAACGGTCATTTCTATGTTCCGGGCAACCTAGGCCTCACTCTAGGGCGTTGCTCCACCAGATCGAATAGTTAGGGCCTAAGAAGTCAACGCCAGAAGCATAAGATACAAAAATACAACAGTCTTTCCATCCTACGACAGGAATAACTACAACCAGGGTGAAGGTAATAGTCATTTCTACGTTCCGGGCAACCTAGGCTTCACTCTAGGGCGTTGGTCCACCAGATCGAATAGTTAGGGCCTAAGAAGTCAACGCCAGAAGCATAAAATACAAAATAAATACAACAGTTTTTCCCTCGTATAAAAAGAATAATTGCAACCAGTGCGCAAGTAATGGTCATTTCTACGTTTCGGGCAACTTAGGCTTCACTCTAGGGCGTTTCTCCACCAGATCGAATCGTTAGGGCCTTAGAAGTCAACGCCCGAAGCATAAAATACAAAATAAATAGAACAGTTTTTCCATTGTATAAAACGAATAATTGCAACCAGTGTGAAAGTTATGGTCATTTCTACGATCCGAGCTGCCTACGCTTCACTCTAGGGCGTTGCTCCACCAAATTGAATAGCTACGGCCTTAGAAGTCAACGCCAGAAGCATAAAATACAATAAAATGCAACAGTTCTTCACTCGTATAGAATGAATAATTGCAAACAGTGTGAAAGTAATGGTCATTTCTACGTTCCGGACAACCTAGGCTTCACTCTAGGGCGTCGCTCCACCAGATCAAACAGTTAGGGCCTTAGAAGCCAACGCCCGAAGCATTAAATACAAAATAAATAGAACAGTTTTTCCATTGTATAAAACGATTAATTGCTACCAGTGTAAAAGTTATGGTCATTTCTCCTTTCCGGGCAACCTAGGCTTCACTCTAGGGCGTTGCGCCACTAGATCGAATAGCTAGGGCCTTAGAAGTCAACGCCAGAAGCATAAAATACAATATAAATACAACAGTTTTTCCATCGTCTAAAACGAATAATTGCAAGCAGTATGAAACTTATGGTCATTTCTACTTTCCGGGCAACCTAGGCTTCACCCTAGGGCGTTGCTCCAACAGATTGAATAGGTAGGGCCTCAGAATTCAACGCCATAAGAATAAAATACAATATAAGTACAACAGTTTTTCCATCGTATAAAATGAATAATTGCAACCAGTGTGAAAGTTATGGTCATTTCTACATTCCGAGCAACCTAGGCTTCACTCTAGGGCGTTGCTCCACCTGATCGAATAGTTAGGGCCTAAGAAGTCAACGCCAGAAGCATAAAATACAAAATAAATACAACAGTTTTTCCCTCGTATAAAAAGAATAATTGTAACCAGTGCGCAAGTAATGGTCATTTCTACGTTTCGGGCAACTTAGGCTTCACTCTAGGGCGTTTCTCCACCAGATCGAATCGTTAGGGCCTTAGAAGTCAACGCCCGAAGCATAAAATACAAAATAAATAGAACAGTTTTTCCATTGTATAAAACGAATAATTGCAACCAGTGTGAAAGTTATGGTCATTTCTACGATCCGAGCTGCCTACGCTTCACTCTAGGGCGTTGCTCCACCAAATTGAATAGCTACGGCCTTAGAAGTCAACGCCAGAAGCATAAAATACAATAAAATACAACAGTTCTTCACTCGTATAGAATGAATAATTGCAAACAGTGTGAAAGTAATGGTCATTTCTGTGTTGCGGGCAACCTAGACTTGACTCTAGGGCGTTTCTCCACCGGATCGAATCGTTAGGGCCTTAGAAGTCAACGCCCGAAGCATAAAATACAAAATAAATAGAACGGTTTTTCCATTGTATAAAACGAATAATTGCAACCAGTGTGAAAGTTATGGTCATTTCTACGATTCGAGCTGCCTAGGCTTCACTCTAGGGCGTTGCTCCACCAGATCGAATAGCTAGTTATTTAGAAGTCTACGCCCGGGGCATAAAATACAATAAAAATACAACAGTTTTTCCATCGTATAAAATGAATAATTGCAACCAGTGTGATGGTAATGGTCATTCCTACGTTCCGGGAAACCTAGGCTTCACTCTAGGGCGTTGCACCACCAGATCGGATAGTTAGGGCGTAAGAAGTCAACGCCAGAAACATAAAACACAATATAAATACAACAGCTTTTCCATCGTATAAAACGAATAATTGAAACCGGTGTGAAATTTATGGTCATTTCTACGTTCCGGGCAACCTAGGCTTCACTCTTGGGTGTTGACCCACTAGATCGAATAGTTAGGGCCTTAGAAGTCAACGCCCGAAGCATAAAATAAAATAAAAATGTAACAGTTTTTCCATCGTATAAAACGAATAATAGCAGCCAGTGTGAAAGTTATGGTCATTTCTACGTTCCGGACAACCTAGGCTTCACTCTAGGGCGTCGCTCCACCAGATCAAACAGTTAGGGCCTTAGAAGCCAACGCCCGAAGCATTAAATACAAAATAAATAGAACAGTTTTTCCATTGTATAAAACGATTAATTGCTACCAGTGTAAAAGTTATGGTCATTTCTCCTTTCCGGGCAACCTAGGCTTCACTCTAGGGCGTTGCGCCACTAGATCGAATAGCTAGGGCCTTAGAAGTCAACGCCAGAAGCATAAAATACAATATAAATACAACAGTTTTTCCATCGTCTAAAACGAATAATTGCAAGCAGTATGAAACTTATGGTCATTTCTACTTTCCGGGCAACCTAGGCTTCACCCTAGGGCGTTGCTCCAACAGATTGAATAGGTAGGGCCTCAGAATTCAACGCCATAAGAATAAAATACAATATAAGTACAACAGTTTTTCCATCGTATAAAATGAATAATTGCAACCAGTGTGAAAGTTATGGTCATTTCTACATTCCGAGCAACCTAGGCTTCACTCTAGGGCGTTGCTCCACCTGATCGAATAGTTAGGGCCTTAGAAGTCAACGCCAGAAGCATAAAACACAATAAAGATGCAACAGTTTTTCCATCGTATAACAGGAATAACAGCAAACAGTGTGAAAGTACTGGTCATTTCTACGTTCCGGGCAACCTAGGCTTCACTCTAGGGCGTTGCTCCACCAGATCGAATAGTTAGTGCCTTAGAAGACAACGCCAGAAGCATAAAATACAATATAAATACAACAGTTTTTCCATCGTATAAAACGAATAATTGCAACCAGTATGAAACTTATGGTCATTTCTACTTTCCGAGCTACCTAGGCTTCACCCTAGGTCGTTGCTCCAACAGATTGAATAGTTAGGGCCTTAGAAGTCAACGCCCGAACCATAAAATGCAAAAAAAATACAACAGTGTTTCCATCATCTATCAGGAATAATTGCAACCAGTTTGAAAGTGATGGCCAATTCTACGTTCCGGGCAATATAGGTTTCACTCCAGGGCGTTGCTCCACCAGACCGAATAGTTACGGCCTAAGAAGTCAAAGCCAGAAGCAGAAAATACGATTTAAATGCAACAGCTTTTCCATCGTATAAAACGAGTAATTGCAACCAGTGTGAAAGTAATGGTCATTTCTACGTTCCGAGCACCCTAGGCGTCTCTCTAGGGCGTTGCTCCACCACATCTAATAGCTACGGCCTTGGAAGTCAACGCCTGAAGTATAAAATACAATAAAACTACAACAGTCTTTCCATCCTATAACAGGAATAATTGCAACCCGTGTGAAAGTAATGGTCATTTCTACGTTCCAGGCAACCTAGGCTTCACTCTAGGGAATTGTTCCACCAGATCGAATAGTTAGGGACTAAGAAGTCAACGCCAGGAGCATAAAATACAAAATAAATACAACAGCTTTTCCATCGTATAAAACGAATAATTGCAACCGGTGTGAAAGTTATGGTCATTTCTACGTTCCGGGCAACCTAGGCTACACTCTATGGCGTTGCTCCAACAGATCAAACAGTTAGGGCCTTAGAAGCCAACGCTCGAAGCATTAAATACCAAATAAATTGAACAGTTTTTCCATTGTATAAAACGAATAATTGCAACCAGTGTGAAAGTTATGGTCATTTCTACGTTCTGGGCAACCTAGGCTTCACTCTAGGGCGTTGTTCCACCAGATCGAATAGTTAGGGCCTAAGAAGTCAACGCCAGAAGCATAAAGTACAATAAAAATCTAACAGTTTGTCCACCGTATAACAGGAATAATTGCAACCAGTGTGAAAGTAATGGTCATTTCTACGTTCCTGGCAACCTAGATTTCGCTCTAGGGCGTTGCTCCACCACATCGAATAGTTAGGGCCTTAGAAGTCAATGCACGAAGCATAAAATACAATATAAACACAACGGCTTTTACGTCGTATAGAAGGAATAATTGCAACCAGTGTTAAAGTTGTGGTCATTTCTACGTTCCGAGCAACCTATGATTAACTCTAGGGCGTTGGTCCACCAGACCGAATAGTTAGGGCCTTAGAAAGCAACGCCAGAAGCATAAAATACAATATAAATACAACAGTTGTTCCATCGTGTAACAGGAATAATTGCAACCAGTGTGAAGGTAATGGTGATTTCTACGTTCCGTGCAATCTAGGCTTCACTGTAGGGCGTTGCTCCACCAGATCGAATAGCTAGGGCCTAAGAAGTCAACGCCAGAAGCATAAAATACAATATAAATATAACGGTTTTTCCATCGTATATAATGTATATTTGCAAACAGTGTGAAAGTAACGGTCGTTTCTACGTTCCGGGCAACCTAGGCTTCACTCTAGGGCGTAGCTCCACCACATCGAATAGCTCCGGCCTTAGAAGTCAACGCCTGAAGCATAAAATACAATAAAGGTACAACAGCTTTTCCATCGTGTATCAGAAGTAATTGCAACCAGTGTGAAAGTAATGGCCATTTCTACTTTCCGGGCAACCTAGGCGTCACTCTAGGGCGTTGCTCCACCACATCTAATAACAGCGGCCTTAGAAGTCAACGCCAGGAGCATAAAATACAATATAAATACAACAGCTTTGCCATCGTATAAAATGAATAATTGCAAACAGTGTGAAAGTAATGGTCATTTCTACGTACCGAGCAACCCAGGTTTCACTCTAGGGCGTTGCTCCACCAGATCGAATAGCCAGGGCCTTAGAAGTCAACGCCAGAAGCATAAAATACGATAAAGATGCAACAGTCTTTCCATCGTATAGCACGGCTAATTGCAACCAGTGCGAAAGTAATGATCATTTCGACGTTTCGGGCATCCTAGACTCAACTCTGAGACGTTGCTCCACCAGATCGAAGAGCTAGGGCCTTAGAAATCAACGCCAGAAGCATAAACTACAAAATAAATACAACAGCTTTTCCATCGTATAAAACGAATAATTGCAACCAGTGTGAAAGATATGGTCACTTCTACGTTCCGGTCAACCTTGGCTTCACTCTAGGGCGTTGCTCCGCCAGATCGAATAGTTAGGGCCTTAGAAGTCAACGCCAGAAGCATAAGATACAATATAAATACAACAGTTTTTCCATCGTATAACAGGTATAATTGCAGCCAGTGTGAAAGATATGGTCATTTCTACGTTCCTGACAACCTAGGCTTCACTCTAGGGCGTTGTTCCACCAGATCGAATAGTTAGGGCCTAAGAAGTCAACGCCAGAAGCATAAACCACGATATATGCACAACAGTATACCATCGTATAAAACGAATAATTGCAACCAGTATGAAAGTTATGGTCATTTCTACTTTCCCGCAACCTAGGCTTCACCCTAGGGCGTTGCTCCCACAGATTAAATAGTTAGGGCCTTAAAAGTCAATGCCCGAAGCATAAAATGCAATAAAAATGCAACAGCTTTTCCATCATATAACAGGAATAATTGCAACCAATTTGAAAGTGATGGTCATTTCTACGTACCGGGCAACCTAGGCTTCACTCGAGGGCGTTGCTCCACTAGATCGAATAGCTAGGGCCTTAGAAGTCAACGCCAGAAGCATAAAATACAATATAAATACAACACTTTTTCCATCGTATAAAACGAATAATTGCTACCAGTGTGAAAGTTATGGTCATTTCTACTTTCCGGGCAACCTAGGCTTCACCCTAGGGCGTTGTTCCACCAGACGAAATAGTTAGGGTTTGGAAGAAGTCAACGCCAGAAGCATAAAATACGATATAAATACAACAGCTTTTCCATCGTATATAATGTATACTTGCAAACAGTGTCAAAGTAATGGTCATTTCTACGTACCGGGCAACCTAGGCTCCACTCTAGGGCGTTGTTCCACCAGATCGTACAGTTAGGGCCTAAGAAGTGAACGCCAGAAGCATAAAATACAATATAAATACAACAGTTTTTCGATCATATAAAACTAATTATTGTAACCAGTATGAAAGTTATGGTCATTTCTACTTTCCGGGCGACCTAGGCTTGACCCTAGGGCGTTGCTCCAACAGATTGAATAGTTAGAGCCTTAGAAGTCAATGCCCGAAGCATAAAATACATTATAAATACAACAGTTTTTCCATCATATAAAACGAATAATTGCAACTAGTATGAAAGTTATGGTCATTTCTACTTTCCGGGCAACCTAGGCTTCACTCTATGGCGTTGCTCCACCAGATCGAATAGTTAGGGCCTTAGAAGTCAACGCCAGAAGCATAAAATACAATATAAATGTAACAGTCTTTCCATCGTATAAAACGAATAATTGCAACCAGTGTGAAGGTAATGGTCATTTCTACGTTCCGAGCAACCTAGGCGTCACTCTAGGGCGTTGCTCCACCACATCTAATAGCTACGGCCTTAGAAGTCAACGCCAGAAGAAAAAAATACGATATAAATAAAACAGCTTTTCCATCGTATAAAAGGAATAATTGCAAACAGTGTGAAAGAAATGGTCATTTCTACGTTCCGGGCAACCGAGGCTTCACTCTACGGCGTTGTTCCACCAGATCGAATAGCTACGGCCTCAGAAGTCAACACCTGAAGTCTAAAATACAATAAAAATACAACAGCCTTTCCATCCTATAACAGGAGTAATTGCAACCCGTGTGACGGTGATGGTCATTTCTGCGTTCCAGGCAACCTAGGCTTCACTCTATGGCGTTGCTCCACCAGATCGAATAGTTAGGGCCTTAGAAGTCAACGCCACAAGCATTAAATACAATGAAGATGAAACAGTTGTTCCATCGTATACCAGGAATAATTGCAACCAGTGTGAAGGTAATGGTATGTTCTACGTTCCGGGCAACCTAGGCTTCACTCTAGGGCGGTGGCCCACCAGGTAAAATAGTTAGGGCCTAGGAAGTCAACGCCAGAAGCATAAAATACAATAAAAATACAACAGTTTTTCCATCATATAAAACGAATAATTGCAAGCAGTGTGAAAGTGATAGTCATTTCTACGTTCCGGGCAACCTAGTCTTCACTCTAGGGCGTTGCTCCACCAGATCGAATAGCTAGGGCCTAAGAAGTCAACGCTAGAAGCATAAAACACTATATAAATACAACAGCTTTTCCATTGTATAAACCGAATAATTGAAACCGGTGTGAAATTTATGGTCATTTCTACGTTCCGGGCAACCTAGGTTTCACTCTTGGGTGTTGACCCACTAGATCGAATAGTTAGGGCCTTAGAAGTCAACGCCCGAAGCATAAAATAAAATAAAAATGTAACAGTTTTTCCATCGTATATCACGAATAATTCCAACCAGTGTGAAAGTGATAGTCATTTCTACGTTCCGGGCAACCGAGGCTACACTCTCGGGCGTTGCTCAACCAGATCGAATGGCTATGGCCTTAGAAGTCTACGCCCGGAGCATAAAATACAATAAAAATACAACAGTCTTTCCATCGTCTAAAATGAATAATTGCAACCAGTGTGAATATGATAGTCATTTCTACGTTCCGGGCAACCTAGTCTTCACTCTAGGGCGTTGCTCCACCACATTGAATGGCTACGGCCCTAGAAGTCAACGCCAGAAGCATAAAATACAATATAAATACAACAGCTTTCCATCGTATAAGATGAATGTTTGCAAATATTGTGAAAGTAACGGACATTTCTATGTTCCGGGAAACCTAGGCCTCACTCTAGGGCGTTGCTCCACCAGATCGAATAGTTAGGGCCTAAGAAGTCGACGCCAGAAGCATAAAATACAATAAAAATACAACAGTTTTTCCATCGTATAGCATGAATAATTGCAACCAGTGTGAAAGTGATGGTCATTTCTACGTTCCGGGCAACCTAGACCTCACTCTAGGGCGTTTCTCCACCAGATCGAATCGTTAGGGCCTTAGAAGTCAACTCCCGAAGCATAAAATACAAAATAAATAGAACAGCTTCCCATCGTATGAGACGAATGTTTGCAGATATTGTGAAAGTAACGGTCATTTCTATGTTCCGGGCAACCTAGGCCTCACTCTAGGGCGTTGCTCCACCAGATCGAATAGTTAGGGCCTAAGAAGTCAACGCCAGAAGCATAAGATACAAAAATACAACAGTCTTTCCATCCTACGACAGGAATAACTACAACCAGTGTGAAGGTAATAGTCATTTCTACGTTCCGGGCAACCTAGGCTTCACTCTAGGGCGTTGGTCCACCAGATCGAATAGTTAGGGCCTAAGAAGTCAACGCCAGAAGCATAAAATACAAAATAAATACAACAGTTTTTCCCTCGTATAAAAAGAATAATTGCAACCAGTGCGAAAGTAATGGTCATTTCTACGTTTCGGGCAACTTAGGCTTCACTCTAGGGCGTTTCTCCACCAGATCGAATCGTTAGGGCCTTAGAAGTCAACGCCCGAAGCATAAAATACAAAATAAATAGAACAGTTTTTCCATTGTATAAAACGAATAATTGCAACCAGTGTGAAAGTTATGGTCATTTCTACGATCCGAGCTGCCTACGCTTCACTCTAGGGCGTTGCTCCACCAAATTGAATAGCTACGGCCTTAGAAGTCAACGCCAGAAGCATAAAATACAATAAAATACAACAGTTCTTCACTCGTATAGAATGAATAATTGCAAACAGTGTGAAAGTAATGGTCATTTCTGTGTTGCGGGCAACCTAGACTTGACTCTAGGGCGTTTCTCCACCGGATCGAATCGTTAGGGCCTTAGAAGTCAACGCCCGAAGCATAAAATACAGAATAAATAGAACGGTTTTTCCATTGTATAAAACGAATAATTGCAACCAGTGTGAAAGTTATGGTCATTTCAACGTTCCGCGAAACCTGGGCTTTACCCCAGGGCGTTGTTCCACCAGACGAAATAGTTAGGGTTTGGAAGAAGTCAACGCCAGAAGCATAAAATACGATATAAATACAACAGCTTTTCCATCGTATATAATGTATACTTGCAAACAGTGTCAAAGTAATGGTCATTTCTACTTTCCGGGCAACCTAGGCTTCACCCTAGGGCGTTGCTCCAACAGATTGAATAGTTAGGGCCTTAGAAGTCAATGCCCGAAGCATAAAATACGATATAAATAAAACAGTCTTTCCACCGTATAAAACGAATAATTGCTACCAGTGTGAAAGTTATGGTCATTTCAACGTTCCGCGAAACCTGGGCTTTACCCCAGGGCGTTGTTCCACCAGACGAAATAGTTAGGGTTTGGAAGAAGTCAACGCCAGAAGCATAAAATACGATATGAATACAACAGCTTTTCCATCGTATATAATGTATACTTGCAAACAGTGTCAAAGTAATGGTCATTTCTCCGTTCCGGGCAACCGAGGCTTCACTCTACGGCGTTGTTCCACCAGATCGAATAGCTACGGCCTCAGAAGTCAACACCTGAAGTCTAAAGTACAATAAAAATACAACAGTCTTTCCATCCTATAACAGGAGTAATTGCAACCCGTGTGACGGTGATGGTCATTTCTGCGTTCCAGGCAACCTAGGCTTCACTCTATGGCGTTGCTCCACCAGATCGAATAGTTAGGGCCTTAGAAGTCAACGCCACAAGCATTAAATACAATGAAGATGAAACAGTTGTTCCATCGTATACCAGGAATAATTGCAACCAGTGTGAAGGTAATGGTATGTTCTACGTTCCGGGCAACCTAGGCTTCACTCTAGGGCGGTGCCCCACCAGATAAAATAGTTAGGGCCTAAGAAGTCAACGCCAGAAGCATAAAATACAATATAAATACAACAGCTTTTCCATCGTATATAATGTATATTTGCAAACAGTGTGAAAGTAATGGTCATTTCTACGTTTCGGGCAACCTAGGCTTCACTCTAGGGCGTTGCTCCACTAGATCGAATAGCTACGGCCTTGGAAGTCAACGCCTGAAGTATAAAATACAATAAAACTACAACAGTCTTTCCATCCTATAACAGGAATAATTGCAACCCGTGTGAAAGTAATGGTCATTTCTACGTTCCAGGCAACCTAGGCTTCACTCTAGGGCGTTGCTCTACTAGATCGAATAGCTAGGGCCTTAGAAGTCAACGCCAGAAGCATAAAATACAATATAAATACAACAGATTTTCCATCGTATAAAGCGAATAATTGCAACCAGTATGAAACTTATGGTCATTTCTACTTTCCGAGCAACCTAGGCTTCACTCCATGGCGTTCTTCCACCACATCGAATAGCTACGGCCTCAGAAGTTAACGCCTGAAGTATAAAATACAATAAAAATACAACAGTCTTTCCATCCTATAACGGGAATAATTGCAACCCGTGTGAAAGTGATGGTCATTTCTACGTTCCAGGCAACCTAGGCTTCACTCTAGGGCGTTGTTCCACCAGATCGAATAGTTAGGGCCTAAGAAGTCAACGCCGGAAGCATAAAATACAATATAAATATAACAGTTTTTCCATCGTATAAAACGAATAATTGCAACCGGTGTGAAAGTTATGTTCATTTCTACGTTCCGGGCAACCTAGGCTACACTCTATGGCGTTGCTCCACCAGATCAAACAGTTAGGGCCTTAGAAGCCAACGCTCGAAGCATTAAGTACCAAATAAATAGAACAGTTTTTCCATTGTATAAAACGAATAATTGCAACCAGTGTGAAAGTTATGGTCATTTCTACGTTCTGGGCAACCTAGGCTTCACTCTAGGGCGTTGTTCCACCAGATCGAATAGTTAGGGCCTAAGAAGTCAACGCCAGAAGCATAAAGTACAATAAAAATCTAACAGTTTGTCCACCGTATAACAGGAATAATTGCAACCAGTGTGAAAGTAATGGTCATTTCTACGTTCCTGGCAACCTAGATTTCGCTCTAGGGCGTTGCTCCACCACATCGAATAGTTAGGGCCTTAGAAGTCAATGCACGAAGCATAAAATACAATATAAACACAACGGCTTTTACGTCGTATAGAAGGAATAATTGCAACCAGTGTTAAAGTTGTGGTCATTTCTACGTTCCGAGCAACCTATGATTAACTCTAGGGCGTTGGTCCACCAGACCGAATAGTTAGGGCCTTAGAAAGCAACGCCAGAAGCATAAAATACAATATAAATACAACAGTTGTTCCATCGTGTAACAGGAATAATTGCAACCAGTGTGAAGGTAATGGTGATTTCTACGTTCCGCGCAATCTAGGCTTCACTGTAGGGCGTTGCTCCACCAGATCGAATAGCTAGGGCCTAAGAAGTCAAAGCCAGAAGCATAAAATACAATATAAATATAACGGTTTTTCCATCGTATATAATGTATATTTGCAAACAGTGTGAAAGTAACGGTCGTTTCTACGTTCCGGGCAACCTAGGCTTCACTCTAGGGCGTAGCTCCACCACATCGAATAGCTCCGGCCTTAGAAGTCAACGCCTGAAGCATAAAATACAATAAAGGTACAACAGCTTTTCCATCGTGTATCAGAAGTAATTGCAACCAGTGTGAAAGTAATGGCCATTTCTACTTTCCGGGCAACCTAGGCGTCACTCTAGGGCGTTGCTCCACCACATCTAATAACAGCGGCCTTAGAAGTCAACGCCAGGAGCATAAAATACAATATAAATACAACAGCTTTGCCATCGTATAAAATGAATAATTGCAAACAGTGTGAAAGTAATGGTCATTTCTACGTTCCGAGCAACCTAGGTTTCACTCTAGGGCGTTGCTCCACCAGATCGAATAGCCAGGGCCTTAGAAGTCAACGCCAGAAGCATAAAATACGATAAAGATGCAACAGTTTTTCCATCGTATAGCACGGCTAATTGCAACCAGTGCGAAAGTAATGATCATTTCGACGTTTCGGGCATCCTAGACTCAACTCTGAGACGTTGCTCCACCAGATCGAAGAGCTAGGGCCTTAGAAATCAACGCCAGAAGCATAAACTACAAAATAAATACAACAGCTTTTCCATCGTATAAAACGAATAATTGCAACCAGTGTGAAAGATATGGTCACTTCTACGTTCCGGTCAACCTTGGCTTCACTCTAGGGCGTTGCTCCGCCAGATCGAATAGTTAGGGCCTTAGAAGTCAATGCCCGAAGCATAAAATACATTATAAATACAACAGTTTTTCCATCATATAAAACGAATAATTGCAACTAGTATGAAAGTAATGGTCATTTCTACGTTCCGAGCACCCTAGGCGTCACTCTAGGGCGTTGCTCCACCACATCTAATAGCTACGGCCTTAGAAGTCAACGCCAGAAGAAAAAAATACGATATAAATACAACAGCTTTTCCATCGTATAAAAGGAATAATTGCAAACAGTGTGAAAGAAATGGTCATTTCTACGTTCCGGGCAACCGAGGCTTCACTCTACGGCGTTGTTCCACCAGATCGAATAGCTACGGCCTCAGAAGTCAACACCTGAAGTCTAAAATACAATAAAAATACAACAGTCTTTCCATCCTATAACAGGAGTAATTGCAACCCGTGTGACGGTGATGGTCATTTCTGCGTTCCAGGCAACCTAGGCTTCACTCTATGGCGTTGCTCCACCAGATCGAATAGTTAGGGCCTTAGAAGTCAACGCCACAAGCATTAAATACAATGAAGATGAAACAGTTGTTCCATCGTATACCAGGAATAATTGCAACCAGTGTGAAGGTAATGGTATGTTCTACGTTCCGGGCAACCTAGGCTTCACTCTAGGGCGGTGCCCCACCAGATAAAATAGTTAGGGCCTAAGAAGTCAACGCCAGAAGCATAAAATACAATATAAATACAACAGCTTTTCCATCGTATATAATGTATATTTGCAAACAGTGTGAAAGTAATGGTCATTTCTACGTTTCGGGCAACCCAGGCTTCACTCTAGGGCGTTGCTCCACTAGATCGAATAGCTAAGGCCTTAGAAGTCAACGCCAGAAGCATAAAATACAATATAAATACAACAGTTTTTCAATCGTCTAAAACGAATAATTGCAAGCAGTATGAAACTTATGGTCATTTCTACTTTCCGGGCAACCTATGATTCACTCTAGGGCGTTGGTCCACCAGACCGAATAGTTAGGGCCTTAGAAAGCAACGCCAGAAGCATAAAATACAATATAAATACAACAGTTGTTCCATCGTGTAACAGGAATAATTGCAACCAGTGTGAAAGTAATGGCCATTTCTACTTTCCGGGCAACCTAGGCGTCACTCTAGGGCGTTGCTCCACCACATCTAATAACAGCGGCCTTAGAAGTCAACGCCAGGAGCATAAAATACAATATAAATACAACAGCTTTGCCATCGTATAAAATGAATAATAGCAATCAGTGTTAAAGTTATGTTCATTTCTACGTTCCAGGCAACCTAGGCTTCACTCTAGGGCGTTGTACCAACAGATTGAATAGTTAGGGCCTTTGAAGTCAACGCGCGAAGGATAAAATACGATATAAATACAACAGCTTTTCCATCGTATAAAAGGAATAATTGCAAACACTGTGAAAGAAATGGTCATTTCTACGTTCCGGGCAACCGAGGCTTCACTCTACGGCGTTGTTCCACCAGATCGAATAGCTACGGCCTCAGAAGTCAACACCTGAAGTCTAAAATACAATAAAAATACAACAGTCTTTCCATCCTATAACAGGAGTAATTGCAACCCGTGTGACGGTGATGGTCATTTCTGCGTTCCAGGCAACCTAGGCTTCACTCTAGGGCGTTGTTCCACCTGATCGAATAGTTAGGGCCTAAGAAGTCAACGCCAGAAGCATAAAATACAATATAAATATAACAGTTTTTCCATCTTATAAAACGAATAATAGCAACCAGTGTGAAAGTTATGGTCATTTCTACGTTCCGGGCAACCTATGTTTCACTCTAGGGCGTTGCTCCTCCAGATCAAACATTTAGGGCCTTAGAAGCCAACGCCCGAAGCATTAAATACAAAATAAATAGAACAGTTTTTCCATTGTATAAAACGAATAATTGCTACCAGTGTAAAAGTTATGGTCATTTCTACGTTCCGGGCAACCTAGGCTTCACCCTAGGCCGTTGTTCCACCAGATCGAATAGTTAGGACCTAAGAAGTGAACGCCAGAAGCATAAAATACATTATAAAGACAACAATTTTTCCATCATATAAAACGAATAATTGCAACCAGTATGAAAGTTATGGTCATTTCTACTTTCCCGCAACCTAGGCTTCACCCTAGGGCGTTGCTCCAACAGATTGAATAGTTAGGGCCTTAGAAGTCAATGCCCGAAGCATAAAATACGATATAAATAAAACAGTTTTTCCACCGTATAAAACGAATAATTGCTACCAGTGTGAAAGTTATGGTCATTTCAACGTTCCGCGAAACCTGGGCTTTACCCCAGGGCGTTGTTCCACCAGACGAAATAGTTAGGGTTTGGAAGAAGTCAACGCCAGAAGCATAAAATACGATATAAATACAACAGCTTTTCCATCGTATATAATGTATACTTGCAAACAGTGTCAAAGTAATGGTCATTTCTACTTTCCGGGCAACCTAGGCTTCACCCTAGGGCGTTGCTCCAACAGATTGAATAGTTAGGGCCTTAGAAGTCAATGCCCGAAGCATAAAATACGATATAAATAAAACAGTTTTTCCACCGTATAAAACGAATAATTGCTACCAGTGTGAAAGTTATGGTCATTTCAACGTTCCGCGAAACCTGGGCTTTACCCCAGGGCGTTGTTCCACCAGACGAAATAGTTAGGGTTTGAAAGAAGTCAACGCCAGAAGCATAAAATACGATATAAATACAACAGCTTTTCCATCGTATGTAATGTATACTTGCAAACAGTGTCAAAGTAATGGTCATTTCTACGTACCGGGCAACCTAGGCTCCACTCTAGGGCGTTGTTCCACCAGATCGTATAGTTAGGGCCCAAGAAGTGAACGCCAGAAGCATAAAATACAATATAAATACAACAGTTTTTCCATCATATAAAACTAATTATTGCAACCAGTATGAAAGTTATGGTCATTTCTACTTTCCGGGCGACATAGGCTTGACCCTAGGGCGTTGTTCCAACAGATTGAATAGTTAGGGCCTTAGAAGTCAATGCCCGAAGCATAAAATACATTATAAATACAACAGTTTTTCCATCATATAAAACGAATAATTGCAACTAGTATGAAAGTAATGGTCATTTCTACGTTCCGAGCACCCTAGGCGTCACTCTAGGGCGTTGCTCCACCACATCTAATAGATACGGCCTTAGAAGTCAACGCCAGAAGAAAAAAATACGATATAAATACAACAGCTTTTCCATCGTATAAAAGGAATAATTGCAAACAGTGTGAAAGAAATGGTCATTTCTACGTTCCGGGCAACCGAGGCTTCACTCTACGGCGTTGTTCCACCAGATCGAATAGCTACGGCCTCAGAAGTCAACACCTGAAGTCTAAAATACAATAAAAATACAACAGTCTTTCCATCCTATAACAGGAGTAATTGCAACCCGTGTGACGGTGATGGTCATTTCTTCGTTCCAGGCAACCTAGGCTTCACTCTATGGCGTTGCTCCACCAGATCGAATAGTTAGGGCCTTAGAAGTCAACGCCACAAGCATTAAATACAATGAAGATGAAACAGTTGTTCCATCGTATACCAGGAATAATTGCAACCAGTGTGAAGGTAATGGTATGTTCTACGTTCCGGGCAACCTAGGCTTCACTCTAGGGCGGTGCCCCACCAGATAAAATAGTTAGGGCCTAAGAAGTCAACGCCAGAAGCATAAAATACAATATAAATACAACAGCTTTTCCATCGTATATAATGTATATTTGCAAACAGTGTGAAAGTAATGGTCATTTCTACGTTTCGGGCAACCTAGGCTTCACTCTAGGGCGTTGCTCCACTAGATCGAATAGCTAAGGCCTTAGAAGTCAACGCCAGAAGCATAAAATACAATATAAATACAACAGTTTTTCAATCGTCTAAAACGAATAATTGCAAGCAGTATGAAACTTATGGTCATTTCTACTTTCCGGGCAACCTATGATTCACTCTAGGGCGTTGGTCCACCAGACCGAATAGTTAGGGCCTTAGAAAGCAACGCCAGAAGCATAAAATACAATATAAATACAACAGTTGTTCCATCGTGTAACAGGAATAATTGCAACCAGTGTGAAAGTAATGGCCATTTCTACTTTCCGGGCAACCTAGGCGTCACTCTAGGGCGTTGCTCCACCACATCTAATAACAGCGGCCTTAGAAGTCAACGCCAGGAGCATAAAATACAATATAAATACAACAGCTTTGCCATCGTATAAAATGAATAATAGCAATCAGTGTTAAAGTTATGTTCATTTCTACGTTCCAGGCAACCTAGGCTTCACTCTACGGCGTTGTTCCACCAGATCGAATAGCTACGGCCTCAGAAGTCAACACCTGAAGTCTAAAATACAATAAAAATACAACAGTCTTTCCATCCTATAACAGGAGTAATTGCAACCCGTGTGACGGTGATGGTCATTTCTTCGTTCCAGGCAACCTAGGCTTCACTCTATGGCGTTGCTCCACCAGATCGAATAGTTAGGGCCTTAGAAGTCAACGCCACAAGCATTAAATACAATGAAGATGAAACAGTTGTTCCATCGTATACCAGGAATAATTGCAACCAGTGTGAAGGTAATGGTATGTTCTACGTTCCGGGCAACCTAGGCTTCACTCTAGGGCGGTGCCCCACCAGATAAAATAGTTAGGGCCTAAGAAGTCAACGCCAGAAGCATAAAATACAATATAAATACAACAGCTTTTCCATCGTATATAATGTATATTTGCAAACAGTGTGAAAGTAATGGTCATTTCTACGTTTCGGGCAACCTAGGCTTCACTCTAGGGCGTTGCTCCACTAGATCGAATAGCTAAGGCCTTAGAAGTCAACGCCAGAAGCATAAAATACAATATAAATACAACAGTTTTTCAATCGTCTAAAACGAATAATTGCAAGCAGTATGAAACTTATGGTCATTTCTACTTTCCGGGCAACCTATGATTCACTCTAGGGCGTTGGTCCACCAGACCGAATAGTTAGGGCCTTAGAAAGCAACGCCAGAAGCATAAAATACAATATAAATACAACAGTTGTTCCATCGTGTAACAGGAATAATTGCAACCAGTGTGAAAGTAATGGCCATTTCTACTTTCCGGGCAACCTAGGCGTCACTCTAGGGCGTTGCTCCACCACATCTAATAACAGCGGCCTTAGAAGTCAACGCCAGGAGCATAAAATACAATATAAATACAACAGCTTTGCCATCGTATAAAATGAATAATAGCAATCAGTGTTAAAGTTATGTTCATTTCTACGTTCCAGGCAACCTAGGCTTCACTCTAGGGCGTTGTACCAACAGATTGAATAGTTAGGGCCTTTGAAGTCAACGCGCGAAGGATAAAATACGATATAAATACAACAGCTTTTCCATCGTATAAAACGAATAATTGCAACCAGTGTGAAAGTAATGGTCATTTCTACGTTCCGAGCACCCTAGGCGTCACTCTAGGGCGTTGCTCCACCACATCTAATAGCTACGGCCTTAGAAATCAACGCCAGAAGAAAAAAATACGATATAAATACAACAGCTTTTCCATCGTATAAAAGGAATAATTGCAAACACTGTGAAAGAAATGGTCATTTCTACGTTCCGGGCAACCGAGGCTTCACTCTACGGCGTTGTTCCACCAGATCGAATAGCTACGGCCTCAGAAGTCAACACCTGAAGTCTAAAATACAATAAAAATACAACAGTCTTTCCATCCTATAACAGGAGTAATTGCAACCCGTGTGACGGTGATGGTCATTTCTGCGTTCCAGGCAACCTAGGCTTCACTCTAGGGCTTTGTTCCACCTGATCGAATAGTTAGGGCCTAAGAAGTCAACGCCAGAAGCATAAAATACAATATAAATATAACAGTTTTTCCATCTTATAAAACGAATAATAGCAACCAGTGTGAAAGTTATGGTCATTTCTACATTCCGGGCAACCTATGTTTAACTCTAGGGCGTTGCTCCTCCACATCAAACATTTAGGGCCTTAGAAGCCAACGCCCGAAGCATTAAATACAAAATAAATAGAACAGTTTTTCCATTGTATAAAACGAATAATTGCCACCAGTGTAAAAGTTATGGTCATTTCTACGTTCCGGGCAACCTAGGCTTCACCCTAGGCCGTTGTTCCACCAGATCGAATAGTTAGGACCTAAGAAGTGAACGCCAGAAGCATAAAATAAATTATAAAGACAACAATTTTTCCATCATATAAAACGAATAATTGCAACCAGTATGAAAGTTATGGTCATTTCTACTTTCCCGCAACCTAGGCTTCACCCTAGGGCGTTGCTCCAACAGATTGAATGGTTAGGGCCTTAGAAGTCAATGCCCGAAGCATAAAATACGATATAAATAAAACAGTTTTTCCACCGTATAAAACGAATAATTGCTACCAGTGTGAAAGTTATGGTCATTTCAACGTTCCGCGAAACCTGGGCTTTACCCCAGGGCGTTGTTCCACCAGACGAAATAGTTAGGGTTTGGAAGAAGTCAACGCCAGAAGCATAAAATACGATATAAATACAACAGCTTTTCCATCGTATATAATGTATACTTGCAAACAGTGTCAAAGTAATGGTCATTTCTACTTTCCGGGCAACCTAGGCATCACCCTAGGGCGTTGCTCCAACAGATTGAATAGTTAGGGCCTTAGAAGTCAATGCCCGAAGCATAAAATACGATATAAATAAAACAGTTTTTCCACTGTATAAAACGAATAATTGCTACCAGTGTGAAAGTTATGGTCATTTCAACGTTCCGCGAAACCTGGGCTTTACCCCAGGGCGTTGTTCCACCAGACGAAATAGTTAGGGTTTGGAAGAAGTCAACGCCAGAAGCATAAAATACGATATAAATACAACAGCTTTTCCATCGTATGTAATGTATACTTGCAAACAGTGTCAAAGTAATGGTCATTTCTACGTACCGGGCAACCTAGTCTCCACTCTAGGGCGTTGTTCCACCAGATCGTATAGTTAGGGCCTAAGAAGTGAACGCCAGAAGCATAAAATACAATATAAATACAACAGTTTTTCCATCATATAAAACTAATTATTGCAACCAGTATGAAAGTTATGGTCATTTCTACTTTCCGGGCGACATAGGCTTGACCCTAGGGCGTTGCTCCAACAGATTGAATAGTTAGGGCCTTAGAAGTCAATGCCCGAAGCATAAAATACAATATAAATACAACAGTTTTTCCATCATATAAAACTAATTATTGCAACCAGTATGAAAGTTATGGTCATTTCTACTTTCCGGGCGACATAGGCTTGACCCTAGGGCGTTGCTCCAACAGATTGAATAGTTAGGGCCTTAGAAGTCAATGGTCGAAGCATAAAATGCAATAAAAATACAACAGTTTTTCCGTCGTATAACAGGATTAATTGCAACCAGTTTGAAAGTGATGGTCATTTCTACGTTCCGGGCAACCTAGGCTTCACTCTAGGGCGCTGCTCCACCAGATCGAATAGTTAGGTCCTTAGATGTCAACGCCAGAAGCATAAAATACGATATAAATACAACAGCTTTTCCGTTGTATAAAGGGAATAATTGCAAACAGTGTGAAAGTAATGGTCATTTCTACGTTCCGGGCAACCTAGACTTCACTCTAGGTTGTTGCTCCACCAGATCGAATAGTTAGGGCCTTAGAAGTCAACGCCCGAAGCATGAAATACAAAATAAATACAACACTTTTTCCATCGTATAAAACGAATAATTGCTACCAGTGTGGAAGTTATGGTCATTTCTACGTTCCGGGCAACCTAGGCTTTACTCTAGGGTGGTGCTCCACCAGATCAAACAGTTAGGGCCTTAGAAGTCAACGCCCGAAGCATAAAACACAAAATAAATAGAACTGTTTTTCCATTGTATAAAACGAATAATTGCTACCAGTGTATAAGTTATGGTCATTTCTACGTTCCGGGCAACCTAGGCTTCACCATAGGGCGTTGATCCACCAGATCGAACAGTTAGGGCCTAAGAAGTGAACGCCAGAAGCATAAAATACAATATAAATACAACAGCTTTTTCAACGTATAAAACGAATAATTGCAACCAGTATGAAACTTATGGTCATTTCTACATTCCGGGCAACCTAGGCTTCACTGTATGGCGTTCTTCCACCACATCGAACAGCTGCGGCCTCAGAGGTCAACGCCTGAAGTATAAAACACAATAAAAATACAACAGTCTTTCCACCCTATAACAGGAGTAATTGCAACCCGTGTGAAGGTGATGGTCATTTCTACGTTCCAGGCAACCTAAGCTTCACTCTAGGGCGTTGCTCCACAAGGTCGAATAGTTAGGGCCTAAGAAGGCAACGCCACAAGAATAAAATACAATATAAGTACAACAGTTTCTCCATCGTATAAAATGAATAATTGCAAACATTGTGAAAGTTATGGTCATTTCTACTTTCCGGGCAACCTAGGCTTCGCCCTAGGGCGTTGCTCCAACAGATTGAATAGTTAGGGCCTTAGAAGTCAATGCCCGAAGCATAAAATACGATATAAATAAAACAGTTTTTCCACCGTATAAAACGAATAATTGCTACCAGTGTGAAAGTTATGGTCATTTCAACGTTCCGCGAAACCTGGGCTTTACCCCAGGGCGTTGTTCCACCAGACGAAATAGTTAGGGTTTGGAAGAAGTCAACGCCAGAAGCATAAAATACGATATAAACACAACAGCTTTTCCATCGTATATAATGTATACTTGCAAACAGTGTCAAAGTAATGGTCATTTCTACGTTCCGGGCAACCGAGGCTTCACTCTACGGCGTTGTTCCACCAGATCGAATAGCTACGGCCTCAATAGTCAACACCTGAAGTCTAAAATACAATAAAAATACAACAGTCTTTCCATCCTATAACAGGAGTAATTGCAACCCGTGTGACGGTGATGGTCATTTCTGCGTTCCAGGCAACCTAGGCTTCACTCTATGGCGTTGCTCCACCAGATCGAATAGTTAGGGCCTTAGAAGTCAACGCCACAAGCATTAAATACAATGAAGATGAAACAGTTGTTCCATCGTATACCAGGAATAATTGCAACCAGTGTGAAGGTAATGGTATGTTCTACGTTCCGGGCCACCTAGGCTTCACTCTAGGGCGGTGCCCCACCAGATAAAATAGATAGGGCCTAAGAAGTCAACGCCAGAAGCATAAAATTCAATATAAATACAACAGCTTTTCCATCGTATATAATGTATATTTGCAAACAGTGTGAAAGTAATGGTCATTTCTACGTTTCGGGCAACCTAGGCTTCACTCTAAGGCTTTGCTCCACTAGATCGAATAGCTAAGGCCTTAGAAGTCAACGCCAGAAGCATAAAATACAATAGAAATACAACAGTTTTTCCATCGTCTAAAACGAATAATTGCAAGCAGTATGAAACTTATGGTCATTTCTACTTTCCGGGCAACCTATAATTCACTCTAGGTCGTTGGTCCACCAGACCGAATAGTTAGGGCCTTAGAAAGCAACGCCAGAAGCATAAAATACAATATAAATACAACAGTTGTGCCCATCGTTTAACAGGAATAATTGCAACCAGTGTGAAAGTAATGGCCATTTCTACTTTCCGGGCAACCTAGGCGTCACTCTAGGGCGTTGCTCCACCACATCTAATAACAGCGGCCTTAGAAGTCAACGCCAGGAGCATAAAACACAATATAAATACAACAGCTTTGCCATCGTATAAAATGAATAATAGCAATCAGTGTTAAAGTTATGTTCATTTCTACGTTCCAGGCAACCTAGGCTTCACTCTAGAGCGTTGTACCAACAGATTGAATAGTTAGGGCCTTTGAAGTCAACGCGCGAAGGATAAAATACGATATAAATACAACAGCTTTTCCATCGTATAAAACGAATAATTGCAACCAGTGTGAAAGATATGGTCATTTCTACGTTCCTGACAACCTAGGCTTCACTCTAGGCCGTTGTTCCACCAGATCGAACAGTTAGGGCCTAAGAAGTCAACGCCAGAAGCATAAAATACAATATAAATATAACAGATTTTCCATCTTATAAAACGAATAATAGCAACCAGTGTGAAAGTTATGGTCATTTCTACGTTCCGGGCAACCTATGTTTCACTCTAGGGCGTTGCTACTCCAGATCAAACAGTTAGGGCCTTAGAAGCCAACGCCCGAAGCATTAAATACAAAATAAATAGAACAGTTTTTCCATTGTATAAAACGAATAATTGCTACCAGTGTAAAAGTTATGGTCATTTCTACTTTCCCGCAACCTAGGCTTCACCCTAGGGCGTTGCTCCAACAGATTGAATAGTTAGGGCCTTAGAAGTCAATGCCCGAAGCATAAAATACGATATAAATAAAACAGTTTTTCCACCGTATAAAACGAATAATTGCTACCAGTGTGAAAGTTATGGTCATTTCAACGTTCCGCGAAACCTGGGCTTTACCCCAGGGCGTTGTTCCACCAGACGAAATAGTTAGGGTTTGGAAGAAGTCAACGCCAGAAGCATAAAATACGATACAAATACAACAGCTTTTCCATCGTATATAATGTATACTTGCAAACAGTGTCAAAGTAATGGTCATTTCTACGTACCGGGCAACCTAGGCTCCACTCTAGGGCGTTGTTCCACCAGATCGTATAGTTAGGGCCCAAGAAGTGAACGCCAGAAGCATAAAATACAATATAAATACAACAGTTTTTCCATCATATAAAACTAATTATTGCAACCAGTATGAAAGTTATGGTCATTTCTACTTTCCGGGCGACATAGGCTTGACCCTAGGGCGTTGTTCCAACAGATTGAATAGTTAGGGCCTTAGAAGTCAATGCCCGAAGCATAAAATACATTATAAATACAACAGTTTTTCCATCATATAAAACGAATAATTGCAACTAGTATGAAAGTAATGGTCATTTCTACGTTCCGAGCACCCTAGGCGTCACTCTAGGGCGTTGCTCCACCACATCTAATAGCTACGGCCTTAGAAGTCAACGCCAGAAGAAAAAAATACGATATAAATACAACAGCTTTTCCATCGTATAAAAGGAATAATTGCAAACAGTGTGAAAGAAATGGTCATTTCTACGTTCCGGGCAACCGAGGCTTCACTCTACGGCGTTGTTCCACCAGATCGAATAGCTACGGCCTCAGAAGTCAACACCTGAAGTCTAAAATACAATAAAAATACAACAGTCTTTCCATCCTATAACAGGAGTAATTGCAACCCGTGTGACGGTGATGGTCATTTCTTCGTTCCAGGCAACCTAGGCTTCACTCTATGGCGTTGCTCCACCAGATCGAATAGTTAGGGCCTTAGAAGTCAACGCCACAAGCATTAAATACAATGAAGATGAAACAGTTGTTCCATCGTATACCAGGAATAATTGCAACCAGTGTGAAGGTAATGGTATGTTCTACGTTCCGGGCAACCTAGGCTTCACTCTAGGGCGGTGCCCCACCAGATAAAATAGTTAGGGCCTAAGAAGTCAACGCCAGAAGCATAAAATACAATATAAATACAACAGCTTTTCCATCGTATATAATGTATATTTGCAAACAGTGTGAAAGTAATGGTCATTTCTACGTTTCGGGCAACCTAGGCTTCACTCTAGGGCGTTGCTCCACTAGATCGAATAGCTAAGGCCTTAGAAGTCAACGCCAGAAGCATAAAATACAATATAAATACAACAGTTTTTCAATCGTCTAAAACGAATAATTGCAAGCAGTATGAAACTTATGGTCATTTCTACTTTCCGGGCAACCTATGATTCACTCTAGGGCGTTGGTCCACCAGACCGAATAGTTAGGGCCTTAGAAAGCAACGCCAGAAGCATAAAATACAATATAAATACAACAGTTGTTCCATCGTGTAACAGGAATAATTGCAACCAGTGTGAAAGTAATGGCCATTTCTACTTTCCGGGCAACCTAGGCGTCACTCTAGGGCGTTGCTCCACCACATCTAATAACAGCGGCCTTAGAAGTCAACGCCAGGAGCATAAAATACAATATAAATACAACAGCTTTGCCATCGTATAAAATGAATAATAGCAATCAGTGTTAAAGTTATGTTCATTTCTACGTTCCAGGCAACCTAGGCTTCACTCTACGGCGTTGTTCCACCAGATCGAATAGCTACGGCCTCAGAAGTCAACACCTGAAGTCTAAAATACAATAAAAATACAACAGTCTTTCCATCCTATAACAGGAGTAATTGCAACCCGTGTGACGGTGATGGTCATTTCTTCGTTCCAGGCAACCTAGGCTTCACTCTATGGCGTTGCTCCACCAGATCGAATAGTTAGGGCCTTAGAAGTCAACGCCACAAGCATTAAATACAATGAAGATGAAACAGTTGTTCCATCGTATACCAGGAATAATTGCAACCAGTGTGAAGGTAATGGTATGTTCTACGTTCCGGGCAACCTAGGCTTCACTCTAGGGCGGTGCCCCACCAGATAAAATAGTTAGGGCCTAAGAAGTCAACGCCAGAAGCATAAAATACAATATAAATACAACAGCTTTTCCATCGTATATAATGTATATTTGCAAACAGTGTGAAAGTAATGGTCATTTCTACGTTTCGGGCAACCTAGGCTTCACTCTAGGGCGTTGCTCCACTAGATCGAATAGCTAAGGCCTTAGAAGTCAACGCCAGAAGCATAAAATACAATATAAATACAACAGTTTTTCAATCGTCTAAAACGAATAATTGCAAGCAGTATGAAACTTATGGTCATTTCTACTTTCCGGGCAACCTATGATTCACTCTAGGGCGTTGGTCCACCAGACCGAATAGTTAGGGCCTTAGAAAGCAACGCCAGAAGCATAAAATACAATATAAATACAACAGTTGTTCCATCGTGTAACAGGAATAATTGCAACCAGTGTGAAAGTAATGGCCATTTCTACTTTCCGGGCAACCTAGGCGTCACTCTAGGGCGTTGCTCCACCACATCTAATAACAGCGGCCTTAGAAGTCAACGCCAGGAGCATAAAATACAATATAAATACAACAGCTTTGCCATCGTATAAAATGAATAATAGCAATCAGTGTTAAAGTTATGTTCATTTCTACGTTCCAGGCAACCTAGGCTTCACTCTAGGGCGTTGTACCAACAGATTGAATAGTTAGGGCCTTTGAAGTCAACGCGCGAAGGATAAAATACGATATAAATACAACAGCTTTTCCATCGTATAAAACGAATAATTGCAACCAGTGTGAAAGTAATGGTCATTTCTACGTTCCGAGCACCCTAGGCGTCACTCTAGGGCGTTGCTCCACCACATCTAATAGCTACGGCCTTAGAAATCAACGCCAGAAGAAAAAAATACGATATAAATACAACAGCTTTTCCATCGTATAAAAGGAATAATTGCAAACACTGTGAAAGAAATGGTCATTTCTACGTTCCGGGCAACCGAGGCTTCACTCTACGGCGTTGTTCCACCAGATCGAATAGCTACGGCCTCAGAAGTCAACACCTGAAGTCTAAAATACAATAAAAATACAACAGTCTTTCCATCCTAAAACAGGAGTAATTGCAACCCGTGTGACGGTGATGGTCATTTCTGCGTTCCAGGCAACCTAGGCTTCACTCTAGGGCTTTGTTCCACCTGATCGAATAGTTAGGGCCTAAGAAGTCAACGCCAGAAGCATAAAATACAATATAAATATAACAGTTTTTCCATCTTATAAAACGAATAATAGCAACCAGTGTGAAAGTTATGGTCATTTCTACATTCCGGGCAACCTATGTTTAACTCTAGGGCGTTGCTCCTCCACATCAAACATTTAGGGCCTTAGAAGCCAACGCCCGAAGCATTAAATACAAAATAAATAGAACAGTTTTTCCATTGTATAAAACGAATAATTGCCACCAGTGTAAAAGTTATGGTCATTTCTACGTTCCGGGCAACCTAGGCTTCACCCTAGGCCGTTGTTCCACCAGATCGAATAGTTAGGACCTAAGAAGTGAACGCCAGAAGCATAAAATACATTATAAAGACAACAATTTTTCCATCATATAAAACGAATAATTGCAACCAGTATGAAAGTTATGGTCATTTCTACTTTCCCGCAACCTAGGCTTCACCCTAGGGCGTTGCTCCAACAGATTGAATAGTTAGGGCCTTAGAAGTCAATGCCCGAAGCATAAAATACGATATAAATAAAACAGTTTTTCCACCGTATAAAACGAATAATTGCTACCAGTGTGAAAGTTATGGTCATTTCAACGTTCCGCGAAACCTGGGCTTTACCCCAGGGCGTTGTTCCACCAGACGAAATAGTTAGGGTTTGGAAGAAGTCAACGCCAGAAGCATAAAATACGATATAAATACAACAGCTTTTCCATCGTATATAATGTATACTTGCAAACAGTGTCAAAGTAATGGTCATTTCTACTTTCCGGGCAACCTAGGCATCACCCTAGGGCGTTGCTCCAACAGATTGAATAGTTAGGGCCTTAGAAGTCAATGCCCGAAGCATAAAATACGATATAAATAAAACAGTTTTTCCACTGTATAAAACGAATAATTGCTACCAGTGTGAAAGTTATGGTCATTTCAACGTTCCGCGAAACCTGGGCTTTACCCCAGGGCGTTGTTCCACCAGACGAAATAGTTAGGGTTTGGAAGAAGTCAACGCCAGAAGCATAAAATACGATATAAATACAACAGCTTTTCCATCGTATGTAATGTATACTTGCAAACAGTGTCAAAGTAATGGTCATTTCTACGTACCGGGCAACCTAGTCTCCACTCTAGGGCGTTGTTCCACCAGATCGTATAGTTAGGGCCTAAGAAGTGAACGCCAGAAGCATAAAATACAATATAAATACAACAGTTTTTCCATCATATAAAACTAATTATTGCAACCAGTATGAAAGTTATGGTCATTTCTACTTTCCGGGCGACATAGGCTTGACCCTAGGGCGTTGCTCCAACAGATTGAATAGTTAGGGCCTTAGAAGTCAATGCCCGAAGCATAAAATACAATATAAATACAACAGTTTTTCCATCATATAAAACTAATTATTGCAACCAGTATGAAAGTTATGGTCATTTCTACTTTCCGGGCGACATAGGCTTGACCCTAGGGCGTTGCTCCAACAGATTGAATAGTTAGGGCCTTAGAAGTCAATGGTCGAAGCATAAAATGCAATAAAAATACAACAGTTTTTCCGTCGTATAACAGGATTAATTGCAACCAGTTTGAAAGTGATGGTCATTTCTACGTTCCGGGCAACCTAGGCTTCACTCTAGGGCGCTGCTCCACCAGATCGAATAGTTAGGTCCTTAGATGTCAACGCCAGAAGCATAAAATACGATATAAATACAACAGCTTTTCCGTTGTATAAAGGGAATAATTGCAAACAGTGTGAAAGTAATGGTCATTTCTACGTTCCGGGCAACCTAGACTTCACTCTAGGTTGTTGCTCCACCAGATCGAATAGTTAGGGCCTTAGAAGTCAACGCCCGAAGCATGAAATACAAAATAAATACAACACTTTTTCCATCGTATAAAACGAATAATTGCTACCAGTGTGGAAGTTATGGTCATTTCTACGTTCCGGGCAACCTAGGCTTTACTCTAGGGTGGTGCTCCACCAGATCAAACAGTTAGGGCCTTAGAAGTCAACGCCCGAAGCATAAAACACAAAATAAATAGAACTGTTTTTCCATTGTATAAAACGAATAATTGCTACCAGTGTATAAGTTATGGTCATTTCTACGTTCCGGGCAACCTAGGCTTCACCATAGGGCGTTGATCCACCAGATCGAACAGTTAGGGCCTAAGAAGTGAACGCCAGAAGCATAAAATACAATATAAATACAACAGTTTTTTCAACGTATAAAACGAATAATTGCAACCAGTATGAAACTTATGGTCATTTCTACATTCCGGGCAACCTAGGCTTCACTGTATGGCGTTCTTCCACCACATCGAACAGCTGCGGCCTCAGAGGTCAACGCCTGAAGTATAAAACACAATAAAAATACAACAGTCTTTCCACCCTATAACAGGAGTAATTGCAACCCGTGTGAAGGTGATGGTCATTTCTACGTTCCAGGCAACCTAAGCTTCACTCTAGGGCGTTGCTCCACAAGGTCGAATAGTTAGGGCCTAAGAAGGCAACGCCACAAGAATAAAATACAATATAAGTACAACAGTTTCTCCATCGTATAAAATGAATAATTGCAAACATTGTGAAAGTTATGGTCATTTCTACTTTCCGGGCAACCTAGGCTTCGCCCTAGGGCGTTGCTCCAACAGATTGGATAGTTAGGGCCTTAGAAGTCAATGCCCGAAGCATAAAATACGATATAAATAAAACAGTTTTTCCACCGTATAAAACGAATAATTGCTACCAGTGTGAAAGTTATGGTCATTTCAACGTTCCGCGAAACCTGGGCTTTACCCCAGGGCGTTGTTCCACCAGACGAAATAGTTAGGGTTTGGAAGAAGTCAACGCCAGAAGCATAAAATACGATATAAACACAACAGCTTTTCCATCGTATATAATGTATACTTGCAAACAGTGTCAAAGTAATGGTCATTTCTACGTTCCGGGCAACCGAGGCTTCACTCTACGGCGTTGTTCCACCAGATCGAATAGCTACGGCCTCAATAGTCAACACCTGAAGTCTAAAATACAATAAAAATACAACAGTCTTTCCATCCTATAACAGGAGTAATTGCAACCCGTGTGACGGTGATGGTCATTTCTGCGTTCCAGGCAACCTAGGCTTCACTCTATGGCGTTGCTCCACCAGATCGAATAGTTAGGGCCTTAGAAGTCAACGCCACAAGCATTAAATACAATGAAGATGAAACAGTTGTTCCATCGTATACCAGGAATAATTGCAACCAGTGTGAAGGTAATGGTATGTTCTACGTTCCGGGCAACCTAGGCTTCACTCTAGGGCGGTGCCCCACCAGATAAAATAGATAGGGCCTAAGAAGTCAACGCCAGAAGCATAAAATTCAATATAAATACAACAGCTTTTCCATCGTATATAATGTATATTTGCAAACAGTGTGAAAGTAATGGTCATTTCTACGTTTCGGGCAACCTAGGCTTCACTCTAAGGCTTTGCTCCACTAGATCGAATAGCTAAGGCCTTAGAAGTCAACGCCAGAAGCATAAAATACAATAGAAATACAACAGTTTTTCCATCGTCTAAAACGAATAATTGCAAGCAGTATGAAACTTATGGTCATTTCTACTTTCCGGGCAACCTATAATTCACTCTAGGGCGTTGGTCCACCAGACCGAATAGTTAGGGCCTTAGAAAGCAACGCCAGAAGCATAAAATACAATATAAATACAACAGTTGTGCCCATCGTTTAACAGGAATAATTGCAACCAGTGTGAAAGTAATGGCCATTTCTACTTTCCGGGCAACCTAGGCGTCACTCTAGGGCGTTGCTCCACCACATCTAATAACAGCGGCCTTAGAAGTCAACGCCAGGAGCATAAAACACAATATAAATACAACAGCTTTGCCATCGTATAAAATGAATAATAGCAATCAGTGTTAAAGTTATGTTCATTTCTACGTTCCAGGCAACCTAGGCTTCACTCTAGAGCGTTGTACCAACAGATTGAATAGTTAGGGCCTTTGAAGTCAACGCGCGAAGGATAAAATACGATATAAATACAACAGCTTTTCCATCGTATAAAACGAATAATTGCAACCAGTGTGAAAGATATGGTCATTTCTACGTTCCTGACAACCTAGGCTTCACTCTAGGCCGTTGTTCCACCAGATCGAACAGTTAGGGCCTAAGAAGTCAACGCCAGAAGCATAAAATACAATATAAATATAACAGATTTTCCATCTTATAAAACGAATAATAGCAACCAGTGTGAAAGTTATGGTCATTTCTACGTTCCGGGCAACCTATGTTTCACTCTAGGGCGTTGCTACTCCAGATCAAACAGTTAGGGCCTTAGAAGCCAACGCCCGAAGCATTAAATACAAAATAAATAGAACAGTTTTTCCATTGTATAAAACGAATAATTGCTACCAGTGTAAAAGTTATGGTCATTTCTACTTTCCCGCAACCTAGGCTTCACCCTAGGGCGTTGCTCCAACAGATTGAATAGTTAGGGCCTTAGAAGTCAATGCCCGAAGCATAAAATACGATATAAATAAAACAGTTTTTCCACCGTATAAAACGAATAATTGCTACCAGTGTGAAAGTTATGGTCATTTCAACGTTCCGCGAAACCTGGGCTTTACCCCAGGGCGTTGTTCCACCAGACGAAATAGTTAGGGTTTGGAAGAAGTCAACGCCAGAAGCATAAAATACGATACAAATACAACAGCTATTCCATCGTATATAATGTATACTTGCAAACAGTGTCAAAGTAATGGTCATTTCTACGTACCGGGCAACCTAGGCTCCACTCTAGGGCGTTGTTCCACCAGATCGTATAGTTAGGGCCTAAGAAGTGAACGCCAGAAGCATAAAATACAATATAAATACAACAGTTTTTCCATCATATAAAACTAATTATTGCAACCAGTATGAAAGTTATGGTCATTTCTACTTTCCGGGCGACATAGGCTTGACCCTAGGGCGTTGCTCCAACAGATTGAATAGTTAGGGCCTTAGAAGTCAATGCCCGAAGCTTAAAATACATTATAAATACAACAGTTTTTCCATCATATAAAACGAATAATTGCAACTAGTATGAAAGTAATGGTCATTTCTACGTTCCGAGCACCCTAGGCGTCACTCTAGGGCGTTGCTCCACCACATCTAATAGCTACGGCCTTAGAAGTCAACGCCAGAAGAAAAAAATACGATATAAATACAACAGCTTTTCCATCGTATAAAAGGAATAATTGCAAACAGTGTGAAAGAAATGGTCATTTCTACGTTCCGGGCAACCGAGGCTTCACTCTACGGCGTTGTTCCACCAGATCGAATAGCTACGGCCTCAGAAGTCAACACCTGAAGTCTAAAATACAATAAAAATACAACAGTCTTTCCATCCTATAACAGGAGTAATTGCAACCCGTGTGACGGTGATGGTCATTTCTGCGTTCCAGGCAACCTAGGCTTCACTCTATGGCGTTGCTCCACCAGATCGAATAGTTAGAGCCTTAGAAGTCAACGCCACAAGCATTAAATACAATGAAGATGAAACAGTTGTTCCATCGTATACCAGGAATAATTGCAACCAGTGTGAAGGTAATGGTATGTTCTACGTTCCGGGCAACCTAGGCTTCACTCTAGGGCGGTGCCCCACCAGATAAAATAGTTAGGGCCTAAGAAGTCAACGCCAGAAGCATAAAATACAATATAAATACAACAGCTTTTCCATCGTATATAATGTATATTTGCAAACAGTGTGAAAGTAATGGTCATTTCTACGTTTCGGGCAACCTAGGCTTCACTCTAGGGCGTTGCTCCACTAGATCGAATAGCTAAGGCCTTAGAAGTCAACGCCAGAAGCATAAAATACAATATAAATACAACAGTTTTTCAATCGTCTAAAACGAATAATTGCAAGCAGTATGAAACTTATGGTCATTTCTACTTTCCGGGCAACCTATGATTCACTCTAGGGCGTTGGTCCACCAGACCGAATAGTTAGGGCCTTAGAAAGCAACGCCAGAAGCATAAAATACAATATAAATACAACAGTTGTTCCATCGTGTAACAGGAATAATTGCAACCAGTGCGAAAGTAATGGCCATTTCTACTTTCCGGGCAACCTAGGCGTCACTCTAGGTCGTTGCTCCACCACATCTAATAACAGCGGCCTTAGAAGTCAACGCCAGGAGCATAAAACACAATATAAATACAACAGCTTTGCCATCGTATAAAATGAATAATAGCAATCAGTGTTAAAGTTATGTTCATTTCTACGTTCCAGGCAACCTAGGCTTCACTCTAGAGCGTTGTACCAACAGATTGAATAGTTAGGGCCTTTGAAGTCAACGCGCGAAGGATAAAATACGATATAAATACACAGCTTTTCCATCGTATAAAACGAATAATTGCAACCAGTGTGAAAGATATGGTCATTTCTACGTTCCTGACAACATAGGCTTCACTCTAGGCCGTTGTTCCACCAGATCGAATAGTTAGGGCCTAAGAAGTCAACGCCAGAAGCATAAAATACAATATAAATATAACAGATTTTCCATCTTATAAAACGAATAATAGCAACCAGTGTGAAAGTTATGGTCATTTCTACGTTCCGGGCAACCTATGTTTCACTCTAGGGCGTTGCTACTCCAGATCAAACAGTTAGGGCCTTAGAAGCCAACGCCCGAAGCATTAAATACAAAATAAATAGAACAGTTTTTCCATTGTATAAAACGAATAATTGCTACCAGTGTAAAAGTTATGGTCATTTCTACGTTCCGGGCAACCTAGGCTTCACCCTAGGCCGTTGTTCCACCAGATCGAATAGTTAGGACCTAAGAAGTGAACGCCAGAAGCATAAAATACATTATAAAGACAACAATTTTTCCATCATATAAAACGAATAATTGCAACCAGTATGAAAGTTATGGTCATTTCTACTTTCCCGCAACCTAGGCTTCACCCTAGGGCGTTGCTCCAACAGATTGAATAGTTAGGGCCTTAGAAGTCAATGCCCGAAGCATAAAATACGATATAAATAAAACAGTTTTTCCACCGTATAAAACGAATAATTGCTACCAGTGTGAAAGTTATGGTCATTTCAACGTTCCGCGAAACCTGGGCTTTACCCCAGGGCGTTGTTCCACCAGACGAAATAGTTAGGGTTTGGAAGAAGTCAACGCCAGAAGCATAAAATACGATATAAATACAACAGCTTTTCCATCGTATATAATGTATACTTGCAAACAGTGTCAAAGTAATGGTCATTTCTACTTTCCGGGCAACCTAGGCTTCACCCTAGGGCGCTGCTCCAACAGATTGAATAGTTAGGGCCTTAGAAGTCAATGCCCGAAGCATAAAATACGATATAAATAAAACAGTTTTTCCACCGTATAAAACGAATAATTGCTACCAGTGTGAAAGTTATGGTCATTTCAACGTTCCGCGAAACCTGGGCTTTACCCCAGGGCGTTGTTCCACCAGACGAAATAGTTAGGGTTTGAAAGAAGTCAACGCCAGAAGCATAAAATACGATATAAATACAACAGCTTTTCCATCGTATGTAATGTATACTTGCAAACAGTGTCAAAGTAATGGTCATTTCTACGTACCGGGCAACCTAGGCTCCACTCTAGGGCGTTGTTCCACCAGATCGTATAGTTAGGGCCTAAGAAGTGAACGCCAGAAGCATAAAATACAATATAAATACAACAGTTTTTCCATCATATAAAACTAATTATTGCAACCAGTATGAAAGTTATGGTCATTTCTACTTTCCGGGCGACATAGGCTTGACCCTAGGGCGTTGCTCCAACAGATTGAATAGTTAGGGCCTTAGAAGTCAATGCCCGAAGCTTAAAATACATTATAAATACAACAGTTTTTCCATCATATAAAACGAATAATTGCAACTAGTATGAAAGTAATGGTCATTTCTACGTTCCGAGCACCCTAGGCGTCACTCTAGGGCGTTGCTCCACCACATCTAATAGCTACGGCCTTAGAAGTCAACGCCAGAAGAAAAAAATACGATATAAATACAACAGCTTTTCCATCGTATAAAAGGAATAATTGCAAACAGTGTGAAAGAAATGGTCATTTCTACGTTCCGGGCAACCGAGGCTTCACTCTACGGCGTTGTTCCACCAGATCGAATAGCTACGGCCTCAGAAGTCAACACCTGAAGTCTAAAATACAATAAAAATACAACAGTCTTTCCATCCTATAACAGGAGTAATTGCAACCCGTGTGACGGTGATGGTCATTTCTGCGTTCCAGGCAACCTAGGCTTCACTCTATGGCGTTGCTCCACCAGATCGAATAGTTAGGGCCTTAGAAGTCAACGCCACAAGCATTAAATACAATGAAGATGAAACAGTTGTTCCATCGTATACCAGGAATAATTGCAACCAGTGTGAAGGTAATGGTATGTTCTACGTTCCGGGCAACCTAGGCTTCACTCTAGGGCGGTGCCCCACCAGATAAAATAGTTAGGGCCTAAGAAGTCAACGCCAGAAGCATAAAATACAATATAAATACAACAGCTTTTCCATCGTATATAATGTATATTTGCAAACAGTGTGAAAGTAATGGTCATTTCTACGTTTCGGGCAACCTAGGCTTCACTCTAGGGCGTTGCTCCACTAGATCGAATAGCGAAAGGCCTTAGAAGTCAACGCCAGAAGCATAAAATACAATATAAATACAACAGTTTTTCAATCGTCTAAAACGAATAATTGCAAGCAGTATGAAACTTATGGTCATTTCTACTTTCCGGGCAACCTATGATTCACTCTAGGGCGTTGGTCCACCAGACCGAATAGTTAGGGCCTTAGAAAGCAACGCCAGAAGCATAAAATACAATATAAATACAACAGTTGTTCCATCGTGTAACAGGAATAATTGCAACCAGTGCGAAAGTAATGGCCATTTCTACTTTCCGGGCAACCTAGGCGTCACTCTAGGGCGTTGCTCCACCACATCTAATAACAGCGGCCTTAGAAGTCAACGCCAGGAGCATAAAATACAATATAAATACAACAGTTTTTCCATCATATAAAACTAATTATTGCAACCAGTATGAAAGTTATGGTCATTTCTACTTTCCGGGCGACATAGGCTTGACCGTAGGGCGTTGCTCCAACAGATTGAATAGTTAGGGCCTTAGAAGTCAATGGTCGAAGCATAAAATGCAATAAAAATACAACAGTTTTTCCGTCGTATAACAGGATTAATTGCAACCAGTTTGAAAGTGATGGTCATTTCTACGTTCCGGGCAACATAGGCTTCACTCTAGGGCGCTGCTCCACCAGATCGAATAGTTAGGTCCTTAGATGTCAACGCCAGAAGCATAAAATACGATATAAATACAACAGCTTTTCCGTTGTATAAAGGGAATAATTGCAAACAGTGTGAAAGTAATGGTCATTTCTACGTTCCGGGCAACCTAGACTTCACTCTAGGTTGTTGCTCCACCAGATCGAATAGTTAGGGCCTTAGAAGTCAACGCCCGAAGCATGAAATACAAAATAAATACAACACTTTTTCCATCGTATAAAACGAATAATTGCTACCAGTGTGGAAGTTATGGTCATTTCTACGTTGCGGGCAACCTAGGCTTTACTCTAGGGTGGTGCTCCACCAGATCAAACAGTTAGGGCCTTAGAAGTCAACGCCCGAAGCATAAAACACAAAATCAATAGAACTGTTTTTCCATTGTATAAAACGAATAATTGCTACCAGTGTATAAGTTATGGTCATTTCTACGTTCCGGGCAACCTAGGCTTCACCATAGGGCGTTGATCCACCAGATCGAACAGTTAGGGCCTAAGAAGTGAACGCCAGAAGCATAAAATACAATATAAATACAACAGTTTTTTCAACGTATAAAACGAATAATTGCAACCAGTATGAAACTTATGGTCATTTCTACATTCCGGGCAACCTAGGCTTCACTGTATGGCGTTCTTCCACCACATCGAACAGCTGCGGCCTCAGAGGTCAACGCCTGAAGTATAAAACACAATAAAAATACAACAGTCTTTCCACCCTATAACAGGAGTAATTGCAACCCGTGTGAAGGTGATGGTCATTTCTACGTTCCAGGCAACCTAAGCTTCACTCTAGGGCGTTGCTCCACAAGGTCGAATAGTTAGGGCCTAAGAAGGCAACGCCAGAAGAATAAAATACAATATAAGTACAACAGTTTCTCCATCGTATAAAATGAATAATTGCAAACATTGTGAAAGTTATGGTCATTTCTACTTTCCGGGCAACCTAGGCTTCGCCCTAGGGCGTTGCTCCAACAGATTGAATAGTTAGGGCCTAAGAAGTGAACGCCACAAGCATAAAATACAATATAAATACAACAGTTTTTTCAACGTATAAAACGAATAATTGCAACTAGTATGAAAGTAATGGTCATTTCTACGTTCCGAGCACCCTAGGCGTCACTCTAGGGCGTTGCTCCACCACATCTAATAGCTACGGCCTTAGAAGTCAACGCCAGAAGAAAAAAATACGATATAAATACAACAGCTTTTCCTTCGTATAAAAGGAATAATTGCAAACAGTGTGAAAGAAATGGTCATTTCTACGTTCCGGGCAACCGAGGCTTCACTCTACGGCGTTGTTCCACCAGATCGAATAGCTACGGCCTCAGAAGTCAACACCTGAAGTCTAAAATACAATAAAAATACAACAGTCTTTCCATCCTATAACAGGAGTAATTGCAACCCGTGTGACGGTGATGGTCATTTCTGCGTTCCAGGCAACCTAGGCTTCACTCTATGGCGTTGCTCCACCAGATCGAATAGTTAGGGCCTTAGAAGTCAACGCCACAAGCATTAAATACAATGAAGATGAAACAGTTGTTCCATCGTATACCAGGAATAATTGCAACCAGTGTGAAGGTAATGGTATGTTCTACGTTCCGGGCAACCTAGGCTTCACTCTAGGGCGGTGCCCCACCAGATAAAATAGTTAGGGCCTAAGAAGTCAACGCCAGAAGCATAAAATACAATATAAATACAACAGCTTTTCCATCGTATATAATGTATATTTGCAAACAGTGTGAAAGTAATGGTCATTTCTACGTTTCGGGCAACCTAGGCTTCACTCTAGGGCGTTGCTCCACTAGATCGAATAGCTAAGGCCTTAGAAGTCAACGCCAGAAGCATAAAATACAATATAAATACAACAGTTTTTCCATCGTCTAAAACGAATAATTGCAAGCAGTATGAAACTTATGGTCATTTCTACTTTCCGGGCAACCTATGATTCACTCTAGGGCGTTGGTCCACCAGACCGAATAGTTAGGGCCTTAGAAAGCAACGCCAGAAGCATAAAATACAATATAAATACAACAGTTGTTCCATCGTGTAACAGGAATAATTGCAACCAGTGTGAAAGTAATAGCCATTTCTACTTTCCGGGCAACCTAGGCGTCACTCTAGGGCGTTGCTCCACCACATCTAATAACAGCGGCCTTAGAAGTCAACGCCAGGAGCATAAAATACAATATAAATACAACTGCTTTGCCATCGTATAAAATGAATAATAGCAATCAGTGTTAAAGTTATGTTCATTTCTACGTTCCAGGCAACCTAAGCTTCACTCTAGGGCGTTGTACCAACTGATTGAATAGTTAGGGCCTTTGAAGTCAACGCGCGAAGGATAAAATACGATATAAATACAACAGCTTTTCCATCGTATAAAACGAATAATTGCAACCAGTGTGAAAGTAATGGTCATTTCTACGTTCCGAGCACCCTAGGCGTCACTCTAGGGCGTTGCTCCACCACATCTAATAGCTACGGCCTTAGAAGTCAACGCCAGAAGAAAAAAATACGATATAAATACAACAGCTTTTCCATCGTATAAAAGGAATAATTGCAAACAGTGTGAAAGAAATGGTCATTTCTACGTTCCGGGCAACCGAGGCTTCACTCTACGGCGTTGTTCCACCAGATCGAATAGCTACGGCCTCAGAAGTCAACACCTGAAGTCTAAAATACAATAAAAATACAACAGTCGTTCCATCCTATAACAGGAGTAATTGCAACCCGTGTGACGGTGGTGGTCATTTCTGCGTTCCAGGCAACCTAGGCTTCACTCTAGGGCGTTGTTCCACCAGATCGAATAGTTAGGACCTAAGAAGTGAACGCCAGAAGCATAAAATACATTATAAAGACAACAATTTTTCCATCATATAAAACGAATAATTGCAACCAGTATGAAAGTTATGGTCATTTCTACTTTCCCGCAACCTAGGCTTCACCCTAGGGCGTTGCTCCAACAGATTGAATAGTTAGGGCCTTAGAAGTCAATGCCCGAAGCATAAAATACGATATAAATAAAACAGTTTTTCCAGCGTATAAAACGAATAATTGCTACCAGTGTGAAAGTTATGGTCATTTCAACGTTCCGCGAAACCTGGGCTTTACCCCAGGGCGTTGTTCCACCAGACGAAATAGTTAGGGTTTGGAAGAAGTCAACGCCAGAAGCATAAAATACGATATAAATACAACAGCTTTTCCATCGCATATAATGTATACTTGCAAACAGTGTCAAAGTAATGGTCATTTCTACTTTCCGGGCAACCTAGGCTTCACCCTAGGGCGTTGCTCCAACAGATTGAATAGTTAGGGCCTTAGAAGTCAATGCCCGAAGCATAAAATACGATATAAATAAAACAGTTTTACCACCGTATAAAACGAATAATTGCTACCAGTGTGAAAGTTATGGTCATTTCAACGTTCCGCGAAACCTGGGCTTTACCCCAGGGCGTTGTTCCACCAGACGAAATAGTTAGGGTTTGGAAGAAGCCAACGCCAGAAGCATAAAATACGATATAAATACAACAGCTTTTCCATCGTATATAATGTATACTTGCAAACAGTGTCAAAGTAATGGTCATTTCTACGTACCGGGCAACCTAGGCTCCACTCTAGGGCGTTGTTCCACCAGATCGTATAGTTAGGGCCTAAGAAGTGAACGCCAGAAGCATAAAATACAATATAAATACAACAGTTTTTCCATCATATAAAACTAATTATTGCAACCAGTATGAAAGTTATGGTCATTTCTACTTTCCGGGCGACATAGGCTTGACCCTAGGGCGTTGCTCCAACAGATTGAATAGTTAGGGCCTTAGAAGTCAATGCCCGAAGCATAAAATACATTATAAATACAACAGTTTTTCCATCATATAAAACGAATAATTGCAACTAGTATGAAAGTTATGGTCATTTCTACTTTCTGGGCAACCTAGGCTTCACCCTAGGGCGTTGCTCCAACAGATTGAATAGTTAGGGCCTTAGAAGTCAATGGTCGAAGCATAAAATGCAATAAAAATACAACAGTTTTTCCGTCGTATAACAGGATTAATTGCAACCAGTTTGAAAGTGATGGTCATTTCTACGTTCCGGGCAACCTAGGCTTCACTCTAGGGCGCTGCTCCACCAGATCGAATTGTTAGGTCCATAGATGTCAACGCCAGAAGCATAAAATACGATATAAATACAACAGCTTTTCCGTTGTATAAAGGGAATAATTGCAAACAGTGTGAAAGTAATGGTCATTTCTACGTTCCGGGCAACCTAGACTTCACTCTAGGTTGTTGCTCCACCAGATCGAATAGTTAGGGCCTTAGAAGTCAACGCCCGAAACATAAAATACAAAATAAATGGAACACTTTTTCCATCGTATAAAACGAATAATTGCTACCAGTGTGGAAGTTATGGTCATTTCTACGATCCGGGCAACCTAGGCTTTACTCTAGGGCGGTGCTCCACCAGATCAAACAGTTAGGGCCTTAGAAGTCAACGCCCGAAGCATAAAACACAAAATAAATAGAACCGTTTTTCCATTGTATAAAACGAATAATTGCTACCAGTGTATAAGTTATGGTCATTTCTACGTTCCGGGCAACCTAGGCTTCACCATAGGGCGTTGATCCACCATATCGAACAGTTAGGGCCTAAGAAGTGAACGCCAGAAGCATAAAATACAATATAAATACAACAGTTTTTTCAACGTATAAAACGAATAATTGCAACCAGTATGAAACTTATGGTCATTTCTACATTCCGGGCAACCTAGCCTTCACTGTATGGCGTTCTTCCACCACATCGAACAGCTGCGGCCTCAGAGGTCAACGCCTGAAGTATAAAACACAATAAAAATACAACAGTCTTTCCACCCTATAACAGGAGTAATTGCAACCCGTGTGAAGGTGATGGTCATTTCTACGTTCCAGGCAACCTAAGCTTCACTCTAGGGCGTTGCTCCACAAGGTCGAATAGTTAGGGCCTAAGAAGGCAACGCCAGAAGAATAAAATACAATATAAGTACAACAGTTTCTCCATCGTATAAAATGAATAATTGCAAACATTGTGAAAGTTATGGTCATTTCTACTTTCCGGGCAACCTAGGTTTCACTCTAGGGCGTAGCTCCAACAGATTGAAGAGTTAGGGCCTTAGGAGTCAATGCCCGAAGCATAAAATGCAAAATAAATAGAACAGTTTTTCCATCGTATAAAACGAATAAATGCTACCAGTGTGAAAGTTATGGTCATTTCTACTTTCCGGGCAACCTAGGCTTTACTCTAGGCCGGTGCTCCACCAGATCAAACAGCTAGGGCCTTAGAAGTCAACGCCTGAAGCATAAAACACAAAATAAATAGAACTGTTTTTCCATTGTATAAAACGAATAATTGCAACCAGTGTGAAAGTAATGGCCATTTCTACGTTCCGGGCAACCTAGGTTTCACTCTAGGCCGTTGTTCCACCAGATCGAATAGTTAGGGCCTAAGAAGTGAACGCCAGAAGCATAAAATACAGTATAAAGACAACAATTTTTCCATCATATAAAACGAATAATTGCAACCAGTATGAAAGTTATGGTCATTTCTACTTTCCCGCAACCTAGGCTTCACTCGAGGGCGTTGCTCCACTAGATCGAATAACTAGGGCCTTAGAAGTCAACGCCAGAAGCATAAAATACAATATAAATACAACACTTTTTCCATCGTATAAAACGAACAATTGCAACCAGTATGAAACTTATGGTCATTTCTACTTTCCCAGCAACCTAGACTTCACCCTAGGGCGATGCTCCAACAGATTGAACAGTTAGGGCCTTAGAAGTCAACGCCCGAAGCATAAAATGCAATAAAAATACAACAGTGTTTCCATCATATAACAGGAATAATTGCAACCAGTTTGAAAGTGATGGCCAATTCTACGTTCCGGGCAACCTAGGCTTCACTCTAGGGCGTTGCTCCACCAGATCGAATAGTTAGCGCCTTAGAAGTCAACGCCCGAAGCATAAAATACAGAATAAATAGAACAGTTTTTCCATCGTATAAAACGAATAATTGCTACCAGTGTGAAAGTTATGGTCATTTCTACTTTCCGGGCAACCTAGGCTTCACCCTAGGGCGTTGCTCCAACAGATTGAATAGTTAGGGCGTTAGAAGTCAATGCCCGAAGCATAAAATACGATATAAATAAAACAGTTTTTCCACCGTATAAAACGAATAATTGTTACCAGTGTGAAAGTTATGGTCATTTCAACGTTCCGCGAAACCTGGGCTTTACCCCAGGGCGTTGTTCCACCAGACGAAATAGTTAGGGTTAGGAAGAAGTCAACGCCAGAAGCATAAAATACGATATAAATACAACAGCTTTTCCATCGTATATAATGCATACTTGCAAACAGTGTCAAAGTAATGGTCATTTCTACGTACCGGGCAACCTAGGCTCCACTCTAGGGCGTTGTTCCACCAGATCGTATAGTTAGGTCCTAAGAAGTGAACGCCAGAAGCATAAAATACAATATAAATACAACAGTTTTTCCATCATATAAAACTAATTATTGCAACCAGTATGAAAGTTATGGTCATTTCTACTTTCTGGGCGACATAGGCTTGACCCTAGGGCGTTGCTCCAACAGATTGAATAGTTAGGGCCTTAGAAGTCAATGCCCGAAGCATAAAATACATTATAAATACAACAGTTTTTCCATCATATAAAACGAATAATTGCAACTAGTATGAAAGTTATGGTCATTTCTACTTTCCGGGCAACCTAGGCTTCACCCTAGGGCGTTGCTCCAACAGATTGAATATTTAGGGCCTTAGAAGTCAATGGTCGAAGCATAAAATGCAATAAAAATACAACAGTTTTTCCATCGTATAACAGGATTAATTGCAACCAGTTTGAAAGTGATGGTCATTTCTACGTTCCGGGCAACCTAGGCTTCACTCTAGGGCGCTGCTCCACCAGATCGAATAGTTAGGTCCTTAGATGTCAACGCCAGAAGCATAAAATACGATATAAATACAACAGCTTTTCCGTTGTATAAAGGGAATAATTGCAAACAGTGTGAAAGTAATGGTCATTTCTACGTTCCGGGCAACCTAGACTTCACTCTAGGTTGTTGCTCCACCAGATCGAATAGTTGGGGCCTTAGAAGTCAACGCCCGAAGCATAAAATACAAAATAAATAGAACACTTTTTCCATCGTATAAAACGAATAATTGCTACCAGTGTGGAAGTTATGGTCATTTCTACGTTCCGGGCAACCTAGGCTTCACTCTAGGGCGTTGTTCCACCAGATCGAAAGGTTAGGGCCTAAGAAATCAACGCCAGAAGCATAAAATACAATATAAATATAACAGTTTTTCCATCGTATAAAACGAATAATAGCAACCAGTGTGATAGTTATGCTCATTTCTACGTTCCGGGCAACCTAGGCTTCACCCTAGGGCGTCGTTCCACCAGATCGAATAGTTAGGGCCTAAGAAGTGAACGCCAGCAGCATAAAATATAATATAAATATAACAGTTTTTCCATCGTATAAAACGAATAATAGCAACCAGTGTGAAAGTAATGGACATTTCTACGTTCCGGGCAACCTGGGCGTCACTCTACGGCGTTCCTCCACCACATGTAATAGCTACGGCCTTAGAAGTCAACGCCAGAAGCATAAAATACAATAAAGATGCAACAGTTTTTCCATCGAATAACAGGAATAACTGCAAACAGTGTGAAAGTACTGGTCATTCCTACGTTCCGGGTAACCTAGGTTTCATTCTAGGGCGTAGCTCCACCAGATCGAATAGCTCTGGACATAGAATTCAACGGCAGAAGAATAAAATACAATATAAGTACAACAGTTTTTCTATCGTACAAAATGAATAATTGCAAACATTGTGAAAGTAATGGTCATTTCTACGTTCCGGGCAACCTATGCTTCACTCTAGGGCGTTGCTCCACCAGATCGAGTAGTTAGGGCCTTAGAAGTCCACGGCCGAAGCATAAAATACAAAATAAATAGAACAGTTTTTCCATTGTAAAAAGCGAATAATTGCTGCCAGTGTGAAAGTTATGTTTATTTCTACGTTCCGGCCAACCTGGGCTTAACTGTAGGGTGTTGCTCCAACAGATCGAATAGGTAGGGCCATAGAAGTCAACGCCCGGAGCATAAAATACAATAAATATACAAGAGTTTTTCCATCGAATAACAGGAATAACTGCAAACAGTGTGAAAGTACTGGTCATTCCTACGTTCCGGGTAACCTAGGTTTCATTCTAGGGCGTAGGTCCACCAGATCGAATAGGTAGGGACATAGAATTCAACGGCAGAAGAATAAAATACAATATAAGTACAACAGTTTTTCCATCGTATAAAATGAATAATTGCAAACATTGTGAAAGTAATGGTCATTTCTACGTTCCGGGCAACCTATGCTTCACTCTAGGGCGTTGCTCCACCACATCTAATAGCCACGGCCTAAGAAGTGAACGCCAGAAGCATAAAACACAATATAAATATAACAGTTTTTCCATCGTCTACAACGAATAATAGAAACCAGTGTTAAAGTTATGGTCATTTCTACGTTCCGGGCAAGCGAGGCTTCACTCTAGGGCGTTGCTCCACCAGATCAAACAGTTAGGGCCTTAGAAGTCAACGCCCGAACCATAAAATACAAAAAAAATGCAACAGTGTTTCCATCATATAACAGGAATAATTGCAACCAGTTTGAAAGTGATGGTCATTCCTCCTTTCCGGGCAACCTAGGCTTCACTCGAGGTCGTTGCTCGACCAGATCGAATAGTTAGGGACTTAGAAGTCAACGCCCGAAGCATAAAATACAAAATAAACAGAACAGTTTTTCCATTGTATAAAACGAATAACTGCTACCAGTGTAAAAGCTATGGTCATTTCTACTTTACGGGCAACCTAGGCTACACCCTAGGGCGTTGCTCCTACAGATTGAATAGTTAGGGCCTTAGAAGTCAATGCCCGAAGCATAAAATGCAATAAAAATACAACAGTTTTTCCATCGTATAGCAGGAATAAGTTGCAACCAGTGTGGTAGCAGTGGTCATTTCTACGTTCCGGGCAACCTAGGCCTCACTCTAGGGCGTTGTTCCACCAGATTGAATAGTTAGGGCCTAAGAAATCAACGCCAGAAGCATAAAATACAATATAAATATAACAGTTTTTCCATCGTATAAAACGAATAATTTCAACCAGTGTGAATGTTATGGTCATTTCTACATTCCGAGCAACCTAGGCTACACTCTAGGGCGTTGATCCACCAGATAGAATAGCTAGGGCCTTAGAAGTCAACGCCAGAAGCATAAAATTCAATAAAGATGCAACAGTTTTTCCATCGTATAGCAGGAATAATTGCAAACAGTGTGAAAGTACTGGTCATTTCTACGTTCCGGGTAACCTAGTCTTCACTCTAGGGCGTTGTTCCACCAGATCGAACAGTTAGGGCATAAGAAGGCAACGCCAGAAGCATAAAATACAATATAAATGTAACAGTTTTTCCATCGCATAAAACGAATAATAGCAACCAGTGTGACAGTTATGGTCATTTCTACGTTCCGGGCAACCTAGGCTTCACCCTAGGGCGTTGTTCTACCAGATCGAATAGTTAGCGCCTAAGAAGTGAACGCCAGAAGCATAAAATGCAATATGAATACAACAGTTTTTCCGTCGTATAAAACGAATAATTGCAACCAGTATGAAACTTATGGTCATTTCTACGTTCCCAGCAACCTAGGCTTCACTCTATGGCGTTCTTCCACCACAACGAATAACTACAGCCTCAGAAGTCGACGCCAGAAGCATAAAATGCAATATAAATACAACAGTTTTTCCATCGTATAACAGGATTAATTGCAACCCGTTTGGAAGTGATGGTCATTTGTACGTTCCAGGCAACCTAGGCTTCACTCTAGGGCGTTGTTCCACCAGATCGAATTGTTAGGGCCTAAGAAGTCAACGCCAGAAGCATAAGATACAATATAAATAGAACAGTTCTTCCATTGTATAAATCGAATAATAGCAACCACTGTGAAAGTAATGGACATTTCTACGTTCCGGGCAACCTGGGCGTCACTCTACGGCGTTGCTCCACCACATCTAATAGCCACGGCCTTAGAAGTCAACGCCAGAAGCATAAAACACAATAAAGATGCAACAGTTTTTCCATCGAATAACAGGAATAACTGCAAACAGTGTGAAAGTACTGGTCATTTCTACGTTCCGGGTAACCTAGGTTTCATTCTAGGGCGTAGCTCCACCAGATCGAATAGCTAGGGACATAGAATTCAACGGCAGAAGAATAAAATACAATATAAGTACAACAGTTTTTCCATCGTATAAGATGAATAATTGCAAACATCGTGAAAGTAATGGTCATTTCTAAGTTCCGGCAACCTAGCCGTCACTCTAGGTCGTTGCTCCACCACAACTAATTGCTACGGCCTTAGAAGTCAACGACAGAAGCATAAAATACAATATAAATACAACAGCTTTGCCATCGTATAACAGGAATAATTGCAACCAGTGTGAAAGTAAAGGTCATTTCCACGTTCCGGGCAACCTATGCTTCACTCTAGGGCGTTGCTCCACCAGATCGAGCAGTTAGGGCCTTAGAAGTCCACGGCCGAAGCATAAAATACAAAATAAATAGTACAGTTTTCCCATTGTAAAAAGCGAATAATTGCTGCCAGTGTGAAAGTTATGTTTATTTCTACGTTCCGGGCAACCTAGGCTTAACTATAGGGTGTTGCTCCAACGGATCGATTAGGTAGGGCCATAGAAGTCAACGCCCGGAGCATAAAATACAATAAATATACAACAGTCTTTCCATCCTATAACAGGAATAATTGCAACCCGTTTGGAAGTGATGGTCATTTGTACGTTCCAGGCAACCTAGGCTTCACTCTAGGGCGTTGTTCCACCAGATCGTATAGTTAGGGCCTTAGAACTCAACGCCAGAAGCATAAAATGCAATAAATATACAAGAGTTTTTCCATCGTATAACAGGAATAATTGCAACCAGTGTGAAAGTAATGGACATTTCTACGTTCCGGGCATCCTGGACGTCACTCTACGGCGTTGGTCCAGCACATCTAATAGCTACGGCCTTAGAAGTCAACGCCAGAAGCATAAAATACAATATAAATACAACAGCTTTGCCATCGCATAAAATGAAAAATTGCAAACAGTGTGAAAGTTATGTTCATTTCTACGTTCCGAGCACCCTAGGCGTCACTCTAGGGCGATGCTCCACCACATCTAATAGCTACGGCCTTAGAAGTCAACGCCAGATGGATAAAATGCAATATAAGTACAACAGTTTTTCCATCGTATAAAATGAATAATTGCAAACATTGTGAAAGTAATGGTCATTTCTACGTTTCCGGCAACCTAGGCTTCACTCTAGGTCGTTGCTCCACCAGATCGAATAGTTAGGTCCTTTGAAGTCAACGCCAGGAGCATAAAATGCAATATAAATACAACAGTTTTTCCATCGTATAAAACGAATAATTGCAACCAGTGTGAAAGTTATGGTCATTTCTACGTTCCGGGCAACCTAGGCTTCACTCTAGGGCGTTGCTCCACCAGATCAAACAGTTGTGGCCTTAGAAGCCAACGCCCGAAGCACTAAATACAAGATAAATAGAACAGTTTTTCCATTGTATAAAACGAATAATTGCTACCAGTGTGAAAGGTATGTTCATTTCTACGTATCTGACAATCTAGGCTTCACTGTAGGGTGTTGCTCCACCAAATCGAATAGGTAGGGCCATAGAAGTCAAAGCCCGAAGCATAAAATACAATAAATATACAAGAGTTTTTCCATCGTATAACAGCAATAATTGCAACCAGTGTGAAAGTGATGGTCATTTCAACGTTCTCGGCAACCTAGGCTTCACTCTAGGGCGTCGTTCCACCAGATCGAATAGTTAGGGCCTAAGAAGTCAACGCCAGAAGCATAAAATACAATAAAGATGCAACAGTTATTCCATTGTATAGCATGGATAGTTGCAACCAGTGTGAAAGTTATGGTCATTTCTACGTTCCGGGCAACCTAGGCTTCACCCTCGGGCGTTGTTCCACCAGATGGAAACGTTAGGGCCTAAGAACTCAACGCCAGAAACATAAACTACAAAATAAATGGAACAGTCTTTCCATCGTATAAAACGAATAATTGCAACCTATGTGTAGGTTATGGTCATATATACGTTGCGGGCAACCTAGGCTTCACTGTAGGGTGTTGCTCCACCAGATCGAATAGCTAGGGACTTAGAATTAAACGCCAGAAGCATAAAATACAACAAAAATACAACAGTTTTTCCATCGTATAACAAGAGTAATTGCAGCCAGTGTGAATGTAATGGTATGTCCTACGTTCCGGGCAACCTAGGCTTCACTCTAGGGCGTTGCTCCACCAGATCGAATAGGTAGGGCCATAGAAGTCAACGCCCGAAGCATAAAATACAATAAATATACAAGAGTTTTTCCATCGTATAAAACGAATAATAGCAACCAGTGTGAAAGTAATGGACATTTCTACGTTCCGGGCATCCTGGACGTCACTCTACGGCGTTGGTCCAGCACACCTAATAGCTACGGCCTTAGAAGTCAACGCCAGAAGCATAAAATACAATATAAATACAACAGCTTTGCCATCGCATAAAATGAAAAATTGCAAACAGTGTGAAAGTTATGTTCATTTCTACGTTCCGGTCAACCTAGGCTTCACTGTAGGGTCTTGCTCCACCAGATCGAATAGGTAGTGCCATAGAAGTCAACGCCCGATGCTTAAAATACAATAAATATACAAGAGTTTTTCCATCGTATAACAGGAATAATTGCAACCAGTGTGAAAGTAAAGGTCATTTCTACGTTCCGGGCAACCTAGGCTTCACTCTAGGGCGTTGCTCCACCACAACTAATTGCTACGGCCTTAGAAGTCAACGACAGAAGCATAAAATACAATATAAATACAACAGCTTTTCCATCGTATAACAGGAATAATTGCAACCAGTGTGAAAGTGATGGTCATTTGTATGTTCCGGGCAACCTAGGCTTCACCCTAGGGCGTTGCTCCACCAGATCGAGTAGTTAGGGCCTTAGAAGTCCACGGCCGAAGCATAAAATACAATAAATATACAAGAGTTTTTCCTTCGTATAACAGGAATAATTGAAACCAGTGTGAAAGTGATGATCACTTCTACGTTCCGGGCAACCTAGGCTTCACTCTAGGGCGTTGCTCCACCAGATCGTATAGTTAGGGCCTTAGAAGTGAACGCCAGAAGCATAAAATGCAATAAATATACAAGAGTTTTTCCATCGTATAACAGGAATAATTGCAACCAGTGTGAATGTGGTGGTCATTTCTACGTTGCGGGCAACCTAGGCTTCACTCTAGCTCGTTGTTCCACCAGATAGAATAGTTAGGGCTTAAGAAGTCAACGCCAGAAGCATAAAATACAATATAAATATCACAGGTTTTCCATCGTATAAAACGAATAATAGCAACCAGTGTGAAAGTTATGGTTATTTCTCCGTTCCAGGCATCCTAGGCTTCACTCTAGTGCGTTGCACCACCAGATCGAATAGTTAGGGGCTTAGAAGTCAACGCCCGAAGCATAAAATACAAAATAAATAGAACAGCTTTTCCATCGTATAAAATGAATAATTGCAAACAGTCTGAAAGTAATGGTCATTTCTACGTTCCGCGTACCCTAGGGATCACTCTAGAGCGATGCTCCACCACATCTAATAGCTACGGACTTAGAAGTCAACGCCAGATGGATAAAATACAATATAAGTACAACAGTTTTTCCATTGTATAAAATGAATAATTGCAAACATTGTGAAAGTAATGGTCATTTCTACGTTTCCGGCAACCTAGGCTTCACTGTAGGGTCCTGCTCCACCAGATCGAATAGGTAGGGCCATAGAAGTCAACGCCCGAAGCATAAAATACAATAAATATACAAGAGTTTTTCCATCGTATAAAACGAATAATAGCAACTAGTGTGAAAGTAATGGACATTTCTACGTTCCGGGCATCCTGGACGTCACTCTACGGCGTTGGTCCAGCACATCTAATAGCTACGGCCTTAGAAGTCAACGCCAGAAGGATAAAATACAATATAAATACAACAGCTTGGCCATCGCATAAAATGAAAAATTGCAAACAGTGTGAAAGTTATGTTTATTTCTACGTTCCGGGCATCCTGGACGTCACTCTACGGCGTTGGTCCAGCACATCTAATAGCTACGGCCTTAGAAGTCAACGCCAGAAGGATAAAATACAATATAAATACAACAGCTTGGCCATCGCATAAAATGAAAAATTGCAAACAGTGTGAAAGTAATGGTCATTTCTACGATCCGGGCAACCTAGGCTTCACTCTACGGCGTTGTTCCACCAGATCGAATAGTTACGGCCTAAGAGGTCAACGCCAGAAGTATAAAATACGATATAAATACAACAGCTTTTCCATCGTATAAAACAAATAATTGCAACCAGTGTGAAAGTAATTGTCATTTCTACGTTCCGGCAACCTAGGCTTCACTCTGGGGCGTTGCTCCACCAGATCGAATAGTTAGGGCCTTAGAAGTCAAAGCCCGAAGCATAAAATAATATATAAATAGAACAGTTTTTCCATCGTATAAGACGAATAATTGCAACCAGTGTGAAGGTAAAGGTATGTCCTACGCTCCGGGCAACCTAGGCTTCACTCCAGGTCGTTGCTCCACCAGATCGTATAGTTAGGGCCTTAGAAGTCAAAGCCAGAAGCATAAAGTACAATAAATATACAAGAGTTTTTCCATCGTATAACAGGAATAATTGCAACCAGTGTGAATGTGGTGGTCATTTCTACGTTGCGGGCAACCTAGGCTTCACTCTAGCTCGTTGTTCCACCAGATAGAATAGTTAGGGCTTAAGAAGTCAACGCCAGAAGCATAAAATACAATATAAATATCACAGGTTTTCCATCGTATAAAACGAATAATAGCAACCAGTGTGAAAGTTATGGTTATTTCTCCGTTCCAGGCATCCTAGGCTTCACTCTAGTGCGTTGCACCACCAGATCGAATAGTTAGGGGCTTAGAAGTCAACGCCCGAAGCATAAAATACAAAATAAATAGAACAGCTTTTCCATCGTATAAAATGAATAATTGCAAACAGTCTGAAAGTAATGGTCATTTCTACGTTCCGCGTACCCTAGGGATCACTCTAGAGCGATGCTCCACCACATCTAATAGCTACGGACTTAGAAGTCAACGCCAGATGGATAAAATACAATATAAGTACAACAGTTTTTCCATTGTATAAAATGAATAATTGCAAACATTGTGAAAGTAATGGTCATTTCTACGTTTCCGGCAACCTAGGCTTCACTGTAGGGTCCTGCTCCACCAGATCGAATAGGTAGGGCCATAGAAGTCAACGCCCGAAGCATAAAATACAATAAATATACAAGAGTTTTTCCATCGTATAAAACGAATAATAGCAACTAGTGTGAAAGTAATGGACATTTCTACGTTCCGGGCATCCTGGACGTCACTCTACGGCGTTGGTCCAGCACATCTAATAGCTACGGCCTTAGAAGTCAACGCCAGAAGGATAAAATACAATATAAATACAACAGCTTGGCCATCGCATAAAATGAAAAATTGCAAACAGTGTGAAAGTTATGTTTATTTCTACGTTCCGGGCATCCTGGACGTCACTCTACGGCGTTGGTCCAGCACATCTAATAGCTACGGCCTTAGAAGTCAACGCCAGAAGGATAAAATACAATATAAATACAACAGCTTGGCCATCGCATAAAATGAAAAATTGCAAACAGTGTGAAAGTAATGGTCATTTCTACGATCCGGGCAACCTAGGCTTCACTCTACGGCGTTGTTCCACCAGATCGAATAGTTACGGCCTAAGAGGTCAACGCCAGAAGTATAAAATACGATATAAATACAACAGCTTTTCCATCGTATAAAACAAATAATTGCAACCAGTGTGAAAGTAATTGTCATTTCTACGTTCCGGCAACCTAGGCTTCACTCTGGGGCGTTGCTCCACCAGATCGAATAGTTAGGGCCTTAGAAGTCAAAGCCCGAAGCATAAAATAATATATAAATAGAACAGTTTTTCCATCGTATAAGACGAATAATTGCAACCAGTGTGAAGGTAAAGGTATGTCCTACGCTCCGGGCAACCTAGGCTTCACTCCAGGGCGTTGCTCCACCAGATCGTATAGTTAGGGCCTTAGAAGTCAAAGCCAGAAGCATAAAGTACAATAAATATACAAGAGTTTTTCCATCGTATAACAGGAATAATTGCAACCAGTGTGAATGTGGTGGTCATTTCTACGTTCCGGGCAACCTAGGCTTCACTCTAGGGCGTTGCTCCACCACAACTAATTGCTACGGCCTTAGAAGTCAACGACAGAAGCATAAAATACAATATAAATACAACAGCTTTTCCATCGTATAACAGGAATAATTGCAACCAGTGTGAAAGTAAAGGTCATTTCTACGTTCCGGGCAACCTAGGCTTCACTCTAGCGCGTTGCTCCACCACAACTAATTGCTACGGCCTTAGAAGTCAACGACAGAAGCATAAAATGCCATAAATATACAAGAGTTTTTCCATCGTATAACAGGAATAATTGCAACCAGTGTGAATGTGGTGGTCATTTCAACGTTGCGGGCAACCTAGGCTTCACTCTAGGGCGTTGTTCCACCAGATAGAATAGTTAGGGCTTAAGAAGTCAACGCCCGAAGCATAAAATACAAAATAAATAGAACAGCTTTTCCATCGTATAAAATGAATAATTGCAAACAGTCTGAAAGTAATGGTCATTTCTACGATCCGGGCTCCCTAGGCGTCACTCTAGGGCGATGCTCCACCACATCTAATAGCTACGGCCTTAGAAGTCAACGCCAGGTGGATAAAATACAATATAAGTACAACAGTTTTTCCATCGTATAAAATGAATAATTGCAAACATTGTGAAAGTAATGGTCATTTCTACGTTTCCGGCAACCTAGTCTTCACTCTAGGGCGTTGCTCCACCAGATCGAATATTTAGGTCCTTAGAAGTCAACGCCAGGAGCATAAAATACGATATAAATACAACAGCTTTTCCATCGTATAAATCGAATAATTGCAAACAGTGTGAAAGTAATGGTCATTTCTACGATCCGCGCAACCTAGGCTTCACTCTACGGCGTTGTTCCACCAGATCGAATAGTTACGGCCTAAGAGGTCAACGCCAGAAGTATAAAATACGATATAAATACAACAGCTTTTCCATCGTATAAAACAAATAATTGCAACCAGTGTGAAAGTAATTGTCATTTCTACGTTCCGGCAACCTAGGCTTCACTCTGGGGCGTTGCTCCACCAGATCGAATAGTTAGGGCCTTAGAAGTCAAAGCCCGAAGCATAAAATAATATATAAATAGAACAGTTTTTCCATCGTATAAGACGAATAATTGCAACCAGTGTGAAGGTAAAGGTATGTCCTACGCTCCGGGCAACCTAGGCTTCACTCCAGGGCGTTGCTCCACCAGATCGTATAGTTAGGGCCTTAGAAGTCAAAGCCAGAATCATAAATTACAATAAATATACAAGAGTTTTTCCATCGTATAACAGGAATAATTGCAACCAGTGTGAATGTGGTGGTCATTTCTACGTTCCGGGCAACCTAGGCTTCACTCTAGGGCGTTGCTCCACCACAACTAATTGCTACGGCCTTAGAAGTCAACGACAGAAGCATAAAATACAATATAAATACAACAGCTTTTCCATCGTATAACAGGAATAATTGCAACCAGTGTGAAAGTAAAGGTCATTTCTACGTTCCGGGCAACCTATGTTTCACTCTAGGGCGTTGCTCCACCAGATCGAGTAGTTAGGGCCTTAGAAGTCCACGGCCGAAGCATAAAATACAAAATAAATAGAACAGTTTTTCCATTGTATAAAGCGAATAATTGCTGCCAGTGTGAAAGTTATGTTTATTTCTACGTTCCGGGCAACCTAGGCTTAACTGTAGGGTGTTGCTTCACAGATCGAATAGGAAGGGCCATAGAAGTCAATGCCCGGAGCATAAAATACAATAAATATACAAGAGTTTTTCCATCGCATAACAGGAATAATTGCAACCAGTGTGAAAGTGATGATCATTTCTACGTTCCTGGCAACCTAGGCTTCACTCTAGGGCGTTGCTCCACCAGATCGAATATTTAGGTCCTTAGAAGTCAACGCCAGGAGCATAAAATACGATATAAATACAACAGCTTTTCCATCGTATAAAAGGAATAATTGCAAACAGTGTGAAAGTAATGGTCATTTCTACGATCCGGGCAACCTAGGCTTCACTCTACGGCGTTGTTCCACCAGATCGAATAGTTACGGCCTAAGAAGTCAACGCCAGAAGTATAAAATACGATATAAATACAACAGCTTTTCCATCGTATAAAACAAATAATTGCAACCAGTGTGAAAGTAATTGTCATTTCTACGTTCCGGCAACCTAGGCTTCACTCTGGGGCGTTGCTCCACCAGATCGAATAGTTAGGGCCTTAGAAGTCAAAGCCCGAAGCATAAAATAATATATAAATAGAACAGTTTTTCCATCGTATAAAACGAATAATTGCAACCAGTGTGAAGGTAAAGGTATGTCCTACGCTCCGGGCAACCTAGGCTTCACTCCAGGGCGTTGCTCCACCAGATCGTATAGTTAGGGCCTTAGAAGTCAACGCCAGAAGCATAAAGTACAATAAATATACAAGAGTTTTTCCATCGTATAACAGGAATAATTGCAACCAGTGTGAATGTGGTGGTCATTTCTACGTTCCGGGCAACCTAGGCTTCACTCTAGGGCGTTGCTCCACCACAACTAATTGCTACGGCCTTAGAAGTCAACGACAGAAGCATAAAATATAATATAAATACAACAGCTTTTCCATCGTATAACAGGAATAATTGCAACCAGTGTGAAAGTAAAGGTCATTTCTACGTTCCGGGCAACCTATGTTTCACTCTAGAGCGTTGCTCCACCAGATCGAGTAGTTAGGGCCTTAGAAGTCCACGGCCGAAGCATAAAATACAAAATAAATAGAACAGTTTTTCCATTGTATAAAGCGAATAATTGCTGCCAGTGTGAAAGTTATGGACATTTCTACGTTCCGGTCAACCTAGGCTTCACTCTGGGGCGTTGCTCCACCAGATCGAATAGATAGGGCCTTAGAAGTCAACGCCAGAAGCATAAAATACAATAAAGATGCAACAGTTTTTCCATCGTATAAAAGGAATAATTGCAAACAGTGTGAAAGTAATGGTCATTTCTACGATCCGGGCAACCTGGGCTTCACTCTACGGCGTTGTTCCACCAGATCGAATAGTTACGGCCTAAGAAGTCAACGCCAGAAGTATAAAATACGATATAAATACAACAGCTTTTCCATCGTATAAAACAAATAATTGCAACCAGTGTGAAAGTAATGTTCATTTCTACGTTCCGATTACCCTAGGCGTCACTCTAGGGCGTTGCTCCACCACATCTAATAGCTACGGCCTTAGAAGTCAACGCCAGAGGCATAAAATACAATATAAATACAACAGCTCTTCCATCGTATAAAACGAATAATTGCTACCAGTGTAAAAGTTATGGTCATTTCTACGTTCCGGGCAACCTAGGCTTGACCCCAGGGCGTTGTTCCACCAGATCGAATAGTTAGAGCCTAAGAAGTGAACGCCACGAGAATAAAATGAAATATAAATACAACAGTTTTTCCATCTTATAAAACGAATAATTGCAACCAGTATGAAACTTATGGTCATTTCTACGTTCCTGACAACCTAGGCTTCACTGTAGGGTGTTGCTCCACCAAATCGAATAGGTGGGGCCATAGAAGTCAACGCCCGAAGCATAAAATACAATAAATATGCAAGAGTTTTTCCACCGTATAACAGGAATAATTGCAACCAGTGTGAAAGGTATGCTAATTTCTACGTTCCGGGCAACCTAGGTTTCACTCTAGGGCGTTGCTCCACCAGATCGCATAGAAAGGGCCTTAGAAGTCAACGCCCGAAGCATAAAATAGAATAAAGATGCAACAGTTTTTCCATCGTATAACAGGAACAATTGCAACCAGTGTGAAAGTAATGGTCAGTTCTACGTTCCGGGCAAACGAGGTTTCACTCTAGGGCGTTGCTCCACCAGATCGAATAGTTAGGGCCTAAGAAGTCAACGCCAGAAACATAAAATACGATATAAATACCACAGATTTTCCGTCATATAAAACGAATAATTGCAACCAGTGTGAAAGTTATGGTCATTTCTACGTTCCGGTCAACCTAGGCTTCACTCTGGGGCGTTGCTCCACCAGATCGAATAGATAGGGCCTTAGAAGTCAACGCCAGAAGCATAAAATACAATAAAGATGCAACAGTTTTTCCATCGTATAACAGGAATAATTGCAACAAGTGTGAAGGTAATGGTATGTCCTACGTTCCGAGCAAGCTTGGCTTCACCCTAGGGTGTTGCTAAACCAGATCGAATAGGTAGTGCCCTAGAAGTCAGTGCCAGAAGCATAAAATACAATATAAATACAACAGTTTTTACATCGTATAAAACGAATAATTGCAACCAGTATGAAAGTTATGGTCATTGCTACTTTCCGGGCAACCTAGGCTTCACCCTAGGGCGTTGCTCCAACAGATTGAATAGTTAGGGCCTTAGAAGTCAACGCCCGAAGCATGAAATACAAAATAAATAGAACAGTTGTTCCACCGTATAAAACGAATAATTCCTACCAGTGTGATAGTTATGGTAATTTCTACGTTCCGGGCAACCTAAGTTTCACTCTAGGGCGTTGCTCCACCAGATCGCATAGCTTGGGACTTAGAATTCAACGCCATAAGAATAAAATACAATATAAGTACAACAGTTTTTCCATCGTATAAAATGAATAATTGGAAAGATTGTGAAAGTAATGGTCGTTTCTACGAGCCAGGCAACCTAGGCGTCACTCTAGGGCGTTACTCCACCACATCTAATAGCTACGGCCTTAGAAGTCAACGCCAGCAGCATAAAATACAATATAAATACAACAGCTTTTCCATCGTATAACAGGAATAATTGCAACCAGTGTGAAAGTAATTGTCATTTCTACGTTCCGGGCAACCTAGGCTTCACTCTGGGCCGTTGCTCCACCAGATCGAATAGTTAGGGCCTTAGAAGTCAACGCCAGGGGCATAAAATAAAATAAAGATGCAACAGTTTTTCCATCGTATAAAACGAATAATTGAAACCAGTGGAAAAGTAATGGTCATTTCTACGTTCCGGGCAACCTAGGCTTCACCCTAGGGCGCTGCTCCACCAGATCGAATAGGTAGTGCCCTTGAAGTCAGCGCCAGAAGCATAAAATACAATATAAACCCAACAGCTTTTCCATCGTATAACAGGAATAATTGCAACCAGTGTGAAAGTAATGTTCATTTCTACGTTCCGATTACCCTAGGCGTCACTCTAGGGCGTTGCTCCACCACATCTAATAGCTACGGCCTTAGAAGTCAACGCCAGAGGCATAAAATACAATATAAATACAACAGCTCTTCCATCGTATAAAACGAATAATTGTTACCAGTGTAAAAGTTATGGTCATTTCTACGTTCCGGGCAACCTAGGCTTGACCCCAGGGCGTTGCTCCACCAGATCGCATAGCTAGGGACTTAGAATTCAACGCCATAAGTATAAAATACAATATAAGTACAACAGTTCTTCCATCGTATAAAATGAATAATTGGAAACATTGTGAAAGTAATGGTCATTTCTACGTTCCAGGCAACCTAGGCGTCACTCTAGGGCGTTGCTCCACCACATCGAATAGTTAGATCCTTAGAAGTCAACGCCCGAAGCATAAAATACATTAAATATACAAGAGCTTTTCCATCGTATAACAGGAATAATTGCAAGCAGTGTGAAAGTGACGGTCATTTCTACGTTCCGGGCCACCTAGGCTTCACTCTAGGGCGTTCTTCCACCACATCGAAAAGTTGGGGCCTAAGAAATCAACGCCAGAAGCATAAAATACAATATAAATATAACAGTTTTTCCATCGTATAAAACGAATAATTTCAACCAGTGTGAATGTTATGGTCATTTCTACATTCCGAGCAACCTAGGCTACACTCTAGGGCGTTGATCCACCAGATAGAATAGTTAGGGCCTTAGAAGTCAACGCCAGAAGCATAAAATTCAATAAAGATGCAACAGTTTTTCCATCGTATAGCAGGAATAATTGCAAACAGTGTGAAAGTACTGGTCATTTCTACGTTCCGGGTAACCTAGTCTTCACTCTAGGGCGTTGTTCCACCAGATCGAACAGTTAGGGCATAAGAAGGCAACGCCAGAAGCATAAAATACAATATAAATATAACAGTTTTTCCATCGCATAAAACGAATAATAGCAACCAGTGTGACAGTTATGGTCATTTCTACGTTCCGGGCAACCTAGGCTTCACCCTAGGGCGTTGTTCCACCAGATCGAATAGTTAGGGCCTAAGAAGTGAACGCCAGAAGCATAAAATGCAATATGAATACAACAGTTTTTCCATCGTATAAAACGAATAATTGCAACCAGTATGAAACTTATGGTCATTTCTACGTTCCCAGCAACCTAGGCTTCACTCTATGGCGTTCTTCCACCACATCGAATAGCTACAGCCTCAGAAGTCGACGCCTGAAGTATAAAATACCATAAAAATACAACAGTCTTTCCATCCTATAACAGGAATAATGGCAATCCGTGTGAAAGTGATGGTCATTTCTACGTTCCAGGATACCTAGGCTTCACTCTAGGGCGTTGTTCCAACAGATCGAATAGTTAGGGCCTAAGAAGTCAACGCCAGAAGCATAAAATACAATATAAATATAACAGTTTTTCCATCGTATAAAACGAATAATAGCAAACAGTGTGAAAGTTCTGGTCATTTCTACGTTCCGGGCAACCTAGGCTTCACTCTAGGGCGTTGCTCCACCAGATCGAATAGTTAGGGCCTTAGAAGTCAACGCCTGAAGCATAAAATACAATAAAGATGCAACAGGTTTTCCATCGTATAACAGGAACAATTGCAACCAGTGTGAAAGTAATGGTCAGTTCTACGTTCCGGGCAAACTAGGTTTCACTCTAGGGCGTTGCTCCACCAGATCGAATAGTTAGGGCCTAAGAAGTCAACGCCAGAAACATAAAATACGATATAAATACCACAGATTTTCCGTCGTATAAAACGAATAATTGCAACCAGTGTGAAAGTTAAGGACATTTCTACGTTCCGGTCAACCTAGGCTTCACTCTGGGGCGTTGCTCCACCAGATCGAATAGATAGGGCCTTAGAAGTCAACGCCAGAAGCATAAAATACAATAAAGATGCAACAGTTTTTCCATCGTATAAAAGGAATAATTGCAAACAGTGTGAACGTAATGGTCATTTCTACGATCCGGGCAACCTGGGCTTCACTCTACGGCGTTGTTCCACCAGATCGAACAGTTAGGGCATAAGAAGGCAACGCCAGAAGCATAAAATACAATATAAATATAACAGTTTTTCCATCGCATAAAACGAATAATAGCAACCAGTGTGACAGTTATGGTCATTTCTACGTTCCGGGCAACCTAGGCTTCACCCTAGGGCGTTGTTCCACCAGATCGAATAGTTAGGGCCTAAGAAGTGAACGCCAGAAGCATAAAATGCAATATGAATACAACAGTTTTTCCATCGTATAAAACGAATAATTGCAACCAGTATGAAACTTATGGTCATTTCTACGTTCCCAGCAACCTAGGCTTCACTCTATGGCGTTCTTCCACCACATCGAATAGCTACAGCCTCAGAAGTCGACGCCTGAAGTATAAAATACCATAAAAATACAACAGTCTTTCCATCCTATAACAGGAATAATGGCAATCCGTGTGAAAGTGATGGTCATTTCTACGTTCCAGGATACCTAGGCTTCACTCTAGGGCGTTGTTCCAACAGATCGAATAGTTAGGGCCTAAGAAGTCAACGCCAGAAGCATAAAATACAATATAAATATAACAGTTTTTCCATCGTATAAAACGAATAATAGCAAACAGTGTGAAAGTTCTGGTCATTTCTACGTTCCGGGCAACCTAGGCTTCACTCTAGGGCGTTGCTCCACCAGATCGAATAGTTAGGGCCTTAGAAGTCAACGCCTGAAGCATAAAATACAATAAAGATGCAACAGGTTTTCCATCGTATAACAGGAACAATTGCAACCAGTGTGAAAGTAATGGTCAGTTCTACGTTCCGGGCAAACTAGGTTTCACTCTAGGGCGTTGCTCCACCAGATCGAATAGTTAGGGCCTAAGAAGTCAACGCCAGAAACATAAAATACGATATAAATACCACAGATTTTCCGTCGTATAAAACGAATAATTGCAACCAGTGTGAAAGTTAAGGACATTTCTACGTTCCGGTCAACCTAGGCTTCACTCTGGGGCGTTGCTCCACCAGATCGAATAGATAGGGCCTTAGAAGTCAACGCCAGAAGCATAAAATACAATAAAGATGCAACAGTTTTTCCATCGTATAAAAGGAATAATTGCAAACAGTGTGAACGTAATGGTCATTTCTACGATCCGGGCAACCTGGGCTTCACTCTACGGCGTTGTTCCACCAGATCGAATAGTTACGGCCTAAGAAGTCAACGCCAGAAGTATAAAATACGATATAAATACAACAGCTTTTCCATCGTATAAAACAAATAATTGCAACCAGTGTGAAAGTAATGTTCATTTCTACGTTCCGATTACCCTAGGCGTCACTCTAGGGCGTTGCTCCACCACATCTAATAGCTACGGCCTTAGAAGTCAACGCCAGAGGCATAAAATACAATATAAATACAACAGCTCTTCCATCGTATAAAACGAGTAATTGCTACCAGTGTAAAAGTTATGGTCATTTCTACGTTCCGGGCAACCTAGGCTTGACCCCAGGGCGTTGTTCCACCAGATCGAATAGTTAGAGCCTAAGAAGTGAACGCCACGAGAATAAAATGCAATATAAATACAACAGTTTTTCCATCGTATAAAACGAATAATTGCAACCAGTATGAAACTTATGGTCATTTCTACGTTCCTGACAACCTAGGCTTCACTGTAGGGTGTTGCTCCACCAAATCGAATAGGTGGGGCCATAGAAGTCAACGCCCGAAGCATAAAATACAATAAATATGCAAGAGTTTTTCCACCGTATAACAGGAATAATTGCAACCAGTGTGAAAGGTATGCTAATTTCTACGTTCCGGGCAACCTAGGTTTCACTCTAGGGCGATGCTCCACCAGATCGCATAGAAAGGGCCTTAGAAGTCAACGCCCGAAGCATAAAATAGAATAAAGATGCAACAGTTTTTCCATCGTATAACAGGAACAATTGCAACCAGTGTGAAAGTAATGGTCAGTTCTACGTTCCGGGCAAACGAGGTTTCACTCTAGGGCGTTGCTCCACCAGATCGAATAGTTAGGGCCTAAGAAGTCAACGCCAGAAACATAAAATACGATATAAATACCACAGATTTTCCGTCATATAAAACGAATAATTGCAACCAGTGTGAAAGTTATGGTCATTTCTACGTTCCGGTCAACCTAGGCTTCACTCTGGGGCGTTGCTCCACCAGATCGAATAGATAGGGCCTTAGAAGTCAACGCCAGGGGCATAAAATACAATAAAGATGCAACAGTTTTTCCATCTTATAACAGGAATAATTGCAACAAGTGTGAAGGTAATGGTATGTCCTACGTTCCGAGCAAGCTTGGCTTCACCCTAGGGTGTTGCTAAACCAGATCGAATAGGTAGTGCCCTAGAAGTCAGCGCCAGAAGCATAAAATACAATATAAATACAACAGTTTTTACATCGTATAAAACGAATAATTGCAACCAGTATGAAAGTTATGGTCATTGCTACTTTCCGGGCAACCTAGGCTTCACCCTAGGGCGTTGCTCCAACAGATTGAATAGTTAGGGCCTTAGAAGTCAACGCCCGAAGCATGAAATACAAAATAAATAGAACAGTTGTTCCACCGTATAAAACGAATAATTCCTACCAGTGTGATAGTTATGGTAATTTCTACGTTCCGGGCAACCTAAGTTTCACTCTAGGGCGTTGCTTCACCAGATCGCATAGCTTGGGACTTAGAATTGAACGCCATAAGAATAAAATACAATTTAAGTACAACAGTTTTTCCATCGTATAAAATGAATAATTGGAAAGATTGTGAAAGTAATGGTCGTTTCTACGAGCCAGGCAACCTAGGCGTCACTCTAGGGCGTTACTCCACCACATCTAATAGCTACGGCCTTAGAAGTCAACGCCAGCAGCATAAAATACAATATAAATACAACAGCTTTTCCATCGTATAACAGGAATAATTGCAACCAGTGTGAAAGTAATTGTCATTTCTACGTTCCGGGCAACCTAGGCTTCACTCTGGGCCGTTGCTCCACCAGATCGAATAGTTAGGGCCTTAGAAGTCAACGCCAGGGGCATAAAATAAAATAAAGATGCAACAGTTTTTCCATCGTATAAAACGAATAATTGAAACCAGTGGAAAAGTAATGGTCATTTCTACGTTCCGGGCAACCTAGGCTTCACCCTAGGGCGCTGCTCCACCAGATCGAATAGGTAGTGCCCTTGAAGTCAGCGCCAGAAGCATAAAATACAATATAAACCCAACATTTTTTCCATCGTATAAAACGTTTAATTGCAACCAGTATCAAAGTTATGGTCATTTCTACTTTCCGGGCAACCTAGGCTTCACCCTAGGGCGTTGCTCCAACACATCTAATAGCTACGGTCTTAGAAGTCAACGCCAGAAGCATAACATACAATATAAATACAACACCTTTTCAATCGTATAACAGGAATAATTGCAACCAGTGTGAAAGTAATTGTCATTTCTACGTTCCGGGCAACCTAGGCTTGACCCCAGGGCGTTGTTCCACCAGATCGAATAGTTAGAGCCTAAGAAGTGAACGCCAGGAGCATAAAATGCAATATAAATACAACAGTTTTTCCATCGTATAAAACGAATAATTGCAACCAGTATGAAGCTTATGGTCATTTCTACGTTCCTGACAACCTAGGCTTCACTGTAGGGTGTTGCTCCACCAAATCGAATAGGTGGGGCCATAGAAGTCAACGCCCGAAGCATAAAATACAATAAATATACAAGAGTTTTTCCACCGTATAACAGGAATAATTGCAACCAGTGTGAAAGGTATGCTAATTTCTACGTTCCGGGCAACCTAGGTTTCACTCTAGGGCGTTGCTCCACCAGATCGCATAGAAAGGGCCTTAGAAGTCAACGCCCGAAGCATAAAATACAATAAAGATGCAACAGTTTTTCCATCGTATAACAGGAATAATTGCAACAAGTGTGAAGGTAATGGTATGTCCTACGTTCCGAGCAAGCTTGGCTTCACCCTAGGGTGTTGCTCCACCAGATCGAATAGATAGGGCCTTAGAAGTCAACGCCAGAAGCATAAAATACAATAAAGATGCAACAGTTTTTCCATCGTATAAAAGGAATAATTGCAAACAGTGTGAAAGTAATGGTCATTTCTACGATCCGGGCAACCTGGGCTTCACTCTACGGCGTTGTTCCACCAGATCGAATAGTTACGGCCTAAGAAGTAAACATCAGAAGTATAAAATACGATATAAATACAACAGCTTTTCCATCGTATAAAACAAATAATTGCAACCAGTGTGAAAGTAATGTTCATTTCTACGTTCCGATTACCCTAGGCGTCACTCTAGGGCGTTGCTCCACCACATCTAATAGCTACGGCCTTAGAAGTCAACGCCAGATGCATAAAATACAATATAAATACAACAGCTCTTCCATCGTATAAAACGAATAATTACTACCGGTGTAAAAGTTATGGTCATTTCTACGTTCCGGGCAACCTAGGCTTGACCCCAGGGCGTTGTTCCACCAGATCGAATAGTTAGAGCCTAAGAAGTGAACGCCACGAGAATAAAATGCAATATAAATACAACAGTTTTTCCATCGTATAAAACGAATAATTGCAACCAGTATGATACTTATGGTCATTTCTACGTTCCTGACAACCTAGGCTTCACTGTAGGGTGTTGCTCCACCAAATCGAATAGGTGGGGCCATAGAAGTCAACGCCCGAAGCATAAAATACAATAAATATGCAAGAGTTTTTCCACCGTATAACAGGAATAATTGCAACCACTGTGAAAGGTATGCTAATTTCTACGTTCCGGGCAACCTAGGTTTCACTCTAGGGCGTTGCTCCACCAGATCGCATAGAAAGGGCCTTAGAAGTCAACGCCCGAAGCATAAAATAGAATAAAGATGCAACAGTTTTTCCATCGTATAACAGGAACAATTGCAACCAGTGTGAAAGTAATGGTCAGTTCTACGTTCCGGGCAAACGAGGTTTCACTCTAGGGCGTTGCTCCACCAGATCGAATAGTTAGGGCCTAAGAAGTCAACGCCAGAAACATAAAATACGATATAAATACCACAGATTTTCCGTCATATAAAACGAATAATTGCAACCAGTGTGAAAGTTATGGTCATTTCTACGTTCCGGTCAACCTAGGCTTCACTCTGGGGCGTTGCTCCACCAGATCGAATAGATAGGGCCTTAGAAGTCAACGCCAGGTGCATAAAATACAATAAAGATGCAACAGTTTTTCCATCGTATAACAGGAATAATTGCAACAAGTGTGAAGGTAATGGTATGTCCTACGTTCCGAGCAAGCTTGGCTTCACCCTAGGGTGTTGCTAAACCAGATCGAATAGGTAGTGCCCTAGAAGTCAGCGCCAGAAGCATAAAATACAATATAAATACAACAGTTTTTACATCGTATAAAACGAATAATTGCAACCAGTATGAAAGTTATGGTCATTGCTACTTTCCGGGCAACCTAGGCTTCACCCTAGGGCGTTGCTCCAACAGATTGAATAGTTAGGGCCTTAGAAGTCAACGCCCGAAGCATGAAATACAAAATAAATAGAACAGTTGTTCCACCGTATAAAACGAATAATTCCTACCAGTGTGATAGTTATGGTAATTTCTACGTTCCGGGCAACCTAAGTTTCACTCTAGGGCGTTGCACCACCAGATCGAATAGTTAGGGCCTTAGAAGTCAACGCCCGAAGCATAAACTACAAAATAAATAGAACAGTTTTTCCATTGTATAAAACGAATAATTGCTACCAGTGTGAAAGTTATGGTCATTTCTACGTGCCGGGCAACCTAGGCTTCACTCTAGGGCGTTGCTCCACCAGATCGAATAGTTAGGGCCTTATAAGTCAACGCCAGGGGCATAAAATAAAATAAAGATGCAACAGTTTTTCCATCGTATAAAACGAATAATTGAAACCAGTGGAAAAGTAATGGTCATTTCTACGTTCCGGGCAACCTAGGCTTCGCCCTAGGGCGTTGCTCCACCACATCTAATAGCTACGGTCTTAGAAGTCAACGCCAGAAGCATAAAATACAATATAAATACAACACCTTTTCCATCGTAAAACAGGAATAATTGCAACCAGTGTGAAAGTAATTGTCATTTCTACGTTCCGGGCAACCTAGGCTTCACCCTAGGGCGTTGCTCCACCACATCTAATAGCTACGGCCTTAGAAGTCAACGCCAGAAGCATAAAATACAATATAAATACAACACCTTTTCCATCGTATAACAGGAATAATTCCAACCAGTGTGAAAGTAATTGTCATTTCTACGTTCCGGGCAACCTAGGGTTCACTCTGGGCCGTTGCTCCACCAGATCGAATAGTTAGGGGCTTAGAAGTCAACGCCCGAAGCATAAAATAATATATAAATAGAACAGTTTTTCCATCGTGTAAAACGAATAATTGCTACCAGTGTGAAAGTTATGGTCATTTCTACGTTCAGGGCAACCTACCCTTCACCCTAGGGCGTTGCTTCACCAGATGGAATAGTTAGGGCCTAAGAAGTCAACGCCCGAAGCATAAAATACAATAAATATGCAAGAGTTTTTCCACCGTATAACAGGAATAATTGCAACCAGTGTGAAAGGTATGCTAATTTCTACGTTCCGGGCAACCTAGGTTTCACTCTAGGGCGATGCTCCACCAGATCGCATAGAAAGGGCCTTAGAAGTCAACGCCCGAAGCATAAAATAGAATAAAGATGCAACAGTTTTTCCATCGTATAACAGGAACAATTGCAACCAGTGTGAAAGTAATGGTCAGTTCTACGTTCCGGGCAAACGAGGTTTCACTCTAGGGCGTTGCTCCACCAGATCGAATAGTTAGGGCCTAAGAAGTCAACGCCAGAAACATAAAATACGATATAAATACCACAGATTTTCCGTCATATAAAACGAATAATTGCAACCAGTGTGAAAGTTATGGTCATTTCTACGTTCCGGTCAACCTAGGCTTCACTCTGGGGCGTTGCTCCACCAGATCGAATAGATAGGGCCTTAGAAGTCAACGCCAGGGGCATAAAATACAATAAAGATGCAACAGTTTTTCCATCGCATAACAGGAATAATTGCAACAAGTGTGAAGGTAATGGTATGTCCTACGTTCCGAGCAAGCTTGGCTTCACCCTAGGGTGTTGCTAAACCAGATCGAATAGGTAGTGCCCTAGAAGTCAGCGCCAGAAGCATAAAATACAATATAAATACAACAGTTTTTACATCGTATAAAACGAATAATTGCAACCAGTATGAAAGTTATGGTCATTGCTACTTTCCGGGCAACCTAGGCTTCACTCTACGGCGTTGTTTCACCAGATCGAATAGTTGCGGCCTAAGAAGTCAACGCCAGAAGTATAAAATACGATATAAATACAACAGCTTTTCCATCGTATAAAACAAATAATTGCAACCAGTGTGAAAGTAATGTTCATTTCTACGTTCCCATTACCCTAGGCGTCACTCTAGGGCGTTGCTCCACCACATCTAATAGCTACGGCCTTAGAAGTCAACGCCAGAGGCATAAAATACAATATAAATACAACAGCTCTTCCATCGTATAAAACGAATAATTGCTACCAGTGTAAAAGTTATGGTCATTTCTACGTTCCGGGCAACCTAGGGTTGACCCCAGGGCGTTGTTCCACCAGATCGAATAGTTAGAGCCTAAGAAGTGAACGCCAGAAGCATGAAATACAAAATAAATAGAACTGTTGTTCCACCGTATAAAACGAATAATTGCTACCAGTGTGAAAGTTATGGTAATTTCTACGTTCCGGGCAACCTAGATTTCACTCTAGGGCGTTGCTCCACCAGATCGCATAGCTAGGGACTTAGAATTCAACGCCATAAGAATAAAATACAATATAAGTACAACAGTTTTTCCATCGTATAAAATGAATAATTGGAAAGATTGTGAAAGTAATGGTCGTTTCTACGAGCCAGGCAACCTAGGCGTCACTCTAGGGCGTTACTCCACCACATCTAATAGCTACGGCCTTAGAAGTCAACGCCAGAAGCATAAAATACAGTATAAATACAACACCTTTTCCATCGTATAAAATGAATAATAGCAAACAGTGTGAAAGTAATGGTCATTTCTACGTTCCGGCATCCTAGGCGTCACTCTAGGGTGTTGCTCCACCACAGCTAATAGCTACGGCCTTAGAAGTCAACGACAGAAGCATAAAATACAATATAAATACAACAGCTTTTCCATCGTATAACAGGAATAATTGCAACCAGTGTGAAAGTAATTGTCATTTCTACGTTCCGGGCAGCCTAGGCTTCACTCTAGGGCGTTGCTCCACCAGATCGAATAGTTAGGGCCTTAGAAGTCAACGCCTGAAGCATAAAATTCAATAAAGATGCAACAGTTTTTCCATCGTATAACAGGAACAATTGCAACCAGTGTGAAAGTAATGGTCAGTTCTACGTTCCGGGCAAACTAGGTTTCACTCTAGGGCGTTGCTCCACCAGATCGAATAGTTAGGGCCTAAGAAGTCAACGCCAGAAACATAAAATACGATATAAATACCACAGATTTTCCGTCGTATAAAACGAATAATTGCAACCAGTGTGAAAGTTATGGTCATTTCTACGTTCCGGTCAACCTAGGCTTCACTCTGGGGCGTTGCTCCACCAGATCGAATAGTTAGGGCCTTAGAAGTCAACGCCTGAAGCATAAAATTCAATAAAGATGCAACAGTTTTTCCATCGTATAAAAGGAGTAATTGCAAACAGTGTGAAAGTAATGGTCATTTCTACGATCCGGGCAACCTGGGCTTCACTCTACGGCGTTGTTTCACCAGATCGAATAGTTACGGCCTAAGAAGTCAACGCCAGAAGTATAAAATACGTTATAAATACAACAGCTTTTCCATCGTATAAAACAAATAATTGCAACCAGTGTGAAAGTAATGTTCATTTCTACGTTCCCATTACCCTAGGCGTCACCCTAGGGCGTTGCTCCACCACATCTAATAGCTACGGCCTTAGAAGTCAACGCCAGAGGCATAAAATACAATATAAATACAACAGCTCTTCCATCGTATAAAACGAATAATTGCTACCAGTGTAAAAGTTATGGTCATTTCTACGTTCCGGGCAACCTAGGGTTGACCCCAGGGCGTTGTTCCACCAGATCGAATAGTTAGAGCCTAAGAAGTGAACGCCAGAAGCATAAAATGCAATATAAATACAACAGTTTTTCCATCGTATAAAACGAATAATTGCTACCAGTGTGAAAGTTATGGTAATTTCTACGTTCCGGGCAACCTAGATTTCACTCTAGGGCGTTGCCCCACCAGATCGCATAGCTAGGGACTTAGAATTCAACGCCATAAGAATAAAATACAATATAAGTACAACAGTTTTTCCATCGTATAAAATGAATAATTGGAAAGATTGTGAAAGTAATGGTCGTTTCTACGAGCCAGGCAATCTAGGCGTCACTCTAGGGCGTTACTCCACCACATCTAATAGCTACGGCCTTAGAAGTCAACGCCAGAAGCATAAAATACAATATAAATACAACACCTTTTCCATCGTATAAAATGAATAATAGCAAACAGTGTGAAAGTAATGGTCATTTCTACGTTCCGGCAACCTAGGCGTCACTCTAGGGTGTTGCTCCACCACAGCTAATAGCTACGCCCTTAGAAGTCAACGACAGAAGCATAAAATACAATATAAATACAACAGCTTTTCCATCGTATAACAGGAATAATTGCAACCAGTGTGAAAGTAATTGTCATTTCTACGTTCCGGGCAACCTAGGCTTCACTCTGGGGCGTTGCTCCACCAGATCGAATAGTTAGGGCCTTAGAAGTCAACGCCTGAAGCATAAAATACAATAAAGATGCAACAGTTTTTCCATCGTATAACAGGAACAATTGCAACCAGTGTGAAAGTAATGGTCATTTCTACGATCCGGGCAACCTGGGCTTCACTCTACGGCGTTGTTCCACCAGATCGAATAGTTACGGCCTAAGAAGTCAACGCCAGAAGTATAAAATACGATATAAATAGAACAGCTTTTCCATCGTATAAAACAAATAATTGCAACCAGTGTGAAAGTAATGTTCATTTCTACGTTCCTGACAACCTAGGCTTCACTGTAGGGTGTTGCTCCACCAAATCGAATAGGTGGGGCCATAGAAGTCAACGCCCGAAGCATAAAATACAATAAATATACGAGAGTTTTTCCACCGTATAACAGGAATAATTGCAACCAGTGTGAAAGGTATGCTAATTTCTACGTTCCGGGCAACCTAGTTTTCACTCTAGGGCGTTGCTCCACCAGATCGCATAGAAAGGGCCTTAGAAGTCAACGCCCGAAGCATAAAATACAATAAAGATGCAACAGTTTTTCCATCGTATAACAGGAACAATTGCAACCAGTGTGAAAGTAATGGTCAGTTCTACGTTCCGGGCAAACTAGGTTTCACTCTAGGGCGTTGCTCCACCAGATCGAATAGTTAGGGCCTAAGAAGTCAACGCCAGAAACATAAAATACGATATAAATACCACAGATTTTCCGTCGTATAAAACGAATAATTGCAACCAGTGTGAAAGTTATGGTCATTTCTACGTTCCGGTCAACCTAGGCTTCACTCTGGAGCGTTGCTCCACCAGATCGAATAGATAGGACCTTAGAAGTCAACGCCAGAAGCATAAAATACAATAAAGATGCAACAGTTTTTCTATCGTATAACAGGAATAAATGCAACAAGTGTGAAGGTAATGGTATGTCCTACGTTCCGAGCAAGCTTGGCTTCACCCTAGGGTGTTGCTAAACCAGATCGAATAGGTAGTGCCCTAGAAGTCAGCGCCAGAAGCATAAAATACAATATAAATACAACAGTTTTTCCATCGTATAAAACGAATAATTGCAACCAGGATGAAAGTTATGGTCATTGCTACTTTCCGGGCAACCTAGGCTTCACCCTAGGGCGTTGCTCCAACAGATTGAATAGTTAGGGCCTTAGAAGTCAACGCCAGGGTCATAAAATAAAATAAAGATGCAACAGTTTTTCCATCGTATAAAACGAATAATTGAAACCAGTGGAAAAGTAATGGTCATTTCTACGTTCCGGGCAACCGAGGCTTCACCCTAGGGCGCTGCTCCACGAGATCGAAAAGCTAGGGACTTAGAATTCAACGCCAGAAGAATAAAATACAATATAAGTACAACAGTTTTTCCATCGTATAAAATGAATATTTGCAAACATTGTGAAAGTAATGGTCATTTCAACGTTCCGGGCTACCTATGCGACACCCTAGAGCGTTGCTTCACCACATCTAATAGCTACGGCCTTAAAAGTCAACGCCAGAAGAATAAAGTTCAATATAAATACAACAGCTTTTCCATCGTATAAAATGAATAATTGCAAACAGTATGAAAGTACTGGTCATTTCTACGTTCCGGGTAACCTAGGTTTCACTCTAGGGCGTTGCTCCACCAGATCGAATAGCTAGGGACTTAGAATTCAACGCCATAAAAATAAAATACAATATAAATATAACTGATTTTCCATCGTTTATATCGAATAATAGGAACCAGTCTGAAAGTTATGGTCATTTCTACTTTCCGGGCAACCTAAGCTTCACTCTAGGGCGTTGCTCCACCACATCAAACAGTTAGGGCCTTAGAAGTCAACGCCCGAAGCATAAAATACAAAATAAATATAACAGTTTCTCCATCGTATAAAACGAATAATAGCAACCAGTGTGAAAGTTATGGTCACTTATACGTTCAGGGCAACCTAGGCTTCACTCTAGGGCGTTGCTCCACCAGATCAAACAGTTAGGGTCTTAGAAGCCAACGCCCGAAGCATTAAATACAAAATAAATAGAACAGTTTTTCCATCGTATAAAACGAGTAATTGCAACCAGTATGAAAGTTAACGTCATTTCTACTTCCCGGGCAACCTAGGCGTCACCCTATTGCGTTGCTCCAACAGATTGAATAGTTGGGGCCTTAGAAGTCAACGCCCGAAGCATAAACGGCAATAAAAATACAACAGTTTTTCCATCGTATAACAGGATTAATTGCAACCGGTTTGAAAGTGATGGCCAATTCTACGTTCCGGGCAACCTAGGCTTCTCTCTAGGGCGTTGCTCCACCAGATCGAATGGTTAGTGCCTTAGAAGTCAACGACAGAAGCATAAAATACAATATAAATACAACAGTTTTTCCATCGTATAAAACGAATAATTGCAACCAGTATGAAACTTATGGTCATTTCTACTTTCCGAGCAACCTAGGCTTTACCATAGGGCGTTGCTCCAACAGATTGAATAGTTAGGGCCTTAGAAGTCAATGACCGAAGCATAAAATGAAATAAAAATACAACAGCTTTTCCATTGTATAACAGGAATAGCAGCAACCAGTTTGAAAGTGATGGTCATTTCTACGTTCCGGGTAACCCAGGTTTCACTCTAGGGCATTACTCCACCACATCGAATAGCTACGGCCGTTGAAGTCAACGACTGAAGTATAAAATGCAATAAAAGTAAAACAGTTTTTTCATCGTATAACAGGAATAATTGCAGCAAGCGTGAAGGTAATGGTCATTTCTACGTTCCGGGCACCCTTGGCATCACTCTTGGGCGTTGTTCCACCAGATGGAATAGTTAGGGCCAAAGAAGTCAACGCCAGAAGCATAAAATACGATACAAATGCAACAGATTTTACATCGTATAAAACGGATAATGGTAACCATTGTGAAAGTTATGGTCATTTCTACGTTCCGGGCAACCTAGGCTTCACTCTAGGACGATGGTCCACGAGATCGAATAGTTAGGGCCTAAGAAGTCAACGCCAGAAGCATAAAATACAATAAAGATGCAACAGTTGTTCCATCGTATAACAGGAATAACTGCAAACAGTGTGAAAGTACAGGTCATTTCTACGTTCCGGATAATCCAGGTTTCACTCTAGGGCGTTGCTCCACCAGATCGAATAGCTAGGGACTTAGAATTCAACGCCAGAAGAATAAAATACAATCTAAGTACAACAGTTTTTCCACCGAATAAAATGAATAATTGCATACATTGTGAAAGCAATGGACATTTCTACGTTCCGGGCAACCTAGGCTTCACTCTAGGCCGTTGCTCCACCAGATCGCATAGCTACGGCCTTAGAAGCCTACGCCTGAAGCACAAAATACAATAAAAATACAACAGTCTTTTCATGGTATAACAGGAATAATTGCAACAAGCGTGAAAGTAATGATCATTTCGGCGTTTCGGGCATCCTAGACCTAACTCCGAGGCATTGCTCCACCAGATCGAATAGTTAGGGCCTAAGAAGTCAACGCCAGATGCATAAAATACAATATAAATATAACAGTTTTTCCATCGTATAAAACGAATAATAGCAAGCAGTGTGAAAGTTATGGTCATTTCTACATTCCGGGCAACCTAGGCTACACTCTAGGGCGTTGCTCCACCAGATCAAACAGTTAGGGCCTTAGATGTCAACGCCAGAAGCATAAAATACAATAAAGGTGCAACAGTTTTTCAATCGTATAACAGGTATAACTGCAACCAGAGTGAAAGTACTGGTCATTTCTACGTTCCGGGTAACCTAGGTTTCACTCTAGGGCGTTGCTCCACGAGATCGAAAAGCTAGGGACTTAGAATTCAACGACAGAAGAATAAAATACAATATAAGTACAACAGTTTTTGCATCGTATAAAATGAATATTTGCAAACATTGTGAAAGTAATGGTCATTTCTACGTTCCGGGCAACCTATGCGCCACTCTAGAGCGTTGCTCCACCGCATCTAATAGCTACGGCCTTAAAAGTCAACGCCAGAAGAATAAAATGCAATATAAATACAACAGCTTTTCCATCGTATAAAATGAATTATTGCAAACAGTATGAAAGTACTGGTCATTTCTACGTTCCGGGTAACCTAGGTTTCACTCTAGGGCGTTGCTCCACCAGATTGAATAGCTAGGGACTTAGAATTCAACGCCATAAGAATAAAATACAATATAAGTACAACAGTTTTTCCATCGTATAAAATGAATAATTGCAACCAGTGTGAAAGTTATGGTCATTTCTACATTTCGAGCAACCTAGGCTTCACTCTACGGCGCTGCTTCATCTGATCGAATAGTTAGGGCCTTAGAAGTCAACGCCAGAAGCATAAAATACAATAAAGATGCAACAGTTTTTCCATCGTATAACAGGAATAATTGCAACCAGTGTGAAGGTAATGGTATGTTCTACGTTCCGGGCAACCTAGGCTTCACTCTAGGGCGGTGCTCCACCAGGTTAATTAGTTAGGGCCTAAGAAGTCAACGCCAGAAGCATAAAATACAATATAAATACAACAGCCTTTCCATCGTATATAATGTATATTTGCAAACAGTGTGAAAGCAATGGTCATTTCTACGTTCCTGGTAACCTAGGCTACACTCTAGGGCGTTGTCCCACCAGATCGAATAGTTAGGGCCTAAGAAGTCAACGCCAGAAGTATAAAATGCAATATAAGTACAACAGTTTACCATCGTATAAAATGAATAATTGCAAACATTGTGAAAGTAATGGTCATTTCTACGTGCCGGGCAACCTAGGCGTCACTCTAGGGCGTTGCTCCACCACAGCTAAAAGCTACGGCCTTAGAAGTCAACGCCAGAAGCATAAAATACAATAAATATGCAACAGATTTTCCATCGTATAGCATGACTAATTGCAACCAGTGCGAAAGTAATGACCATTTCGACGTTCCGGGCATCCTAGGCTTAACTCTGTGGCGTTGCTCCACCAAATCGAAGAGATAGGGCCTTAGAAGTCAACGCCAGAAGCATAAAATACAATATAAATACAACAGCTTTGCCATCGTATAAAATGAATTATTGCAAACAGTGTGAAGGTAATGGTCATTTCTACGTTCCGAGCAACCTAGGCTTCACTGTAGTCTGTTGCTCCGCCAGATCGAATAGGTAGGGCCTTAGAAGTCAACGCCAGAAGCATAAAATACAAAATAAATAGAACAGTTTTTCCATGTATAAAACGAATAATTGCTACCAGTGTGAAAGTTATGGTCATTTCTTCGTTCCGGGCACCCTAGGCATCAGTCTTGGGCGTTGTTCCACCAGATGGAATAGTTAGGGCCTAAGAAGTCAACGCCAGAAGCATAAAATACGATATAAATACAACAGCTTTTCCATCGTATAAAACGAATAATGGTAACCAGTGTGAAAGTTATAGTCATTTCTACGTGCCGGGCAACCTATGCTTCACTCTAGGGCGTTGCTCCACCAGATCGAGTAGTTAGGGCCTTAGAAGTCCACGGCCGAAGCATATAATACAAAATAAATAGAGCAGTCTTTCCATTGTATAAAGCGAATAATTGCTGCCAGTGGGAAAGTTATGTTTATTTCTACGTTCCGGGCAACCTAGGCTTAACTGTAGGGTGTTGCTCCAACAGATCGAATAGGTAGGGCCATAGAAGTCAACGCCCGGAGAATAAAATACAATAAATATACAAGAATTTTTCTATCGTATAACAGGAATAATTGCAATCAGTGTGAAAGTGATGATCATTTCTACGTTCCGGGCAACCTGGGCGTGACTCTACGGCGTTCCTCCACCACATATAATAGCTACGGCCTTAGAAGTCAACGCCAGAAGCATAAAATACAATAAAGATGCAACAGTTTTTCCATCGAATAACAGGAATAACTGCAAACAGTGTGAAAGTACTGGTCATTTCTACGTTCCGGGTAACCTAGGTTTCATTCTAGGGCGTAGCTCCACCAGATCGAATAGCTAGGGACATGGAATTCAACGCCAGAAGAATAAAATACAATATAAGTACAACAGTTTTTCCATCGTATAAAATGAATAATTGCAAACATTGTGAAAGTAATGGTCATTTCAAAGTTCCGGGTAACCTAGGTTTCACTCTAGGGCGTTGCTCCACCAGATTGAATAGTTAGGGCCTAAGAAGTCAACGCCAGAAGTATAAAATGCAATATAAGTACAACAGTTTACCATCGTATAAAATGAATAATTGCAAACATTGTGAAAGTAATGGTCATTTCTACGTGCCGGGCAACCTATGCTTCACTCTAGGGCGTTGCTCCACCAGATCGAGTAGTTAGGGCCTTAGAAGTCCACGGCCGAAGCATAAAATACAAAATAAATAGAACAGTTTACCATCGTATAAAATGAATAATTGCAAACATTGTGAAAGTAATGGTCATTTCTACGTGCCGGGCAACCTAGGCGTCACTCTAGGGCGTTGCTCCACCACAGCTAAAAGCTACGGCCTTAGAAGTCAACGCCAGAAGCATAAAATACAATAAATATGCAACAGTTTTTCCATCGAATAACAGGAATAACTGCAATCAGTGTGAAAGTACTGGTCATTTCTACGTTCCGGGTAACCTAGGTTTCATTCTAGGGCGTAGCTCCACCAGATCGAATAGCTAGGGACATGGAATTCAACGCCAGAAGAATAAAATACAATATAAGTACAACAGTTTTTCCATCGTATAAAATGAATAATTGCAAACATTGTGAAAGTAATGGTCATTTCTAAGTTCCGGCAACCTAGGCGTCACTCTAGGGCGTTGCTCCACCACAACTAATTGCTACGGCCATAGAACTGTACGACAGAAGCATAAAATACAATATAAATACAGCAGCATTTCCATCGTATAACAGGAACAATTGCAACCAGTGTGAAAGTAAAGGTCATTTCTACGTTCCGGGCAACCTATGCTTCACTCTAGGGCGTTGCTCCACCAGATCGAGTAGTTAGGGCCTTAGAAGTCCACGGCCGAAGCATAAAATACAAAATAAATAGAACAGTTTTTCTATTGTAAAAAGCAAATAATTGCTGCCAGTGTGAAAGTTATGGTCATTTCTACGTTCCGGGCAACCTAGGCTTCACTCTAGGGCGTTGTTCCACCAGCTCAAACAGTTAGGGCCTTAGAAGCCAACGCCCGAAGCACTAAATACAAGATAAATAGAACAGTATTTCCATTGTATAAAACGAATAATTGCTACCAGTGTGAAAGTTATGTTCATTTCTACGTTCCTGACAACCTAGGCTTCACTGTAGGGTGTTGCTCCACCAAATCGAATAGGTAGGGCCATAGAAGTCAACGCCCGAAGCATAAAATACAATAAATATACAAGAGTTTTTCCACCGTATAACAGGAATAATTGCAACCAGTGTGAAAGGTATGGTAATTTCTACGTTCCGGGCAACCTAGGTTTCACTCTAGGGCGCTGCTCCACCAGACCGCATAGCTAGGGACTTAGAATTCAACGCCATAAGAATAAAATACAATATAAGTACAACAGTTTTTCCATCGTATAAAATGAATAATTGGAAACAATGTGAAAGTAATGGTCATTTCTACGTTCCAGGCAACCTAGGCGTCACCCTAGGGCGTTGCTCCACCACATCGAATAGCTACGGCCTTAGAAGTCAACGCCCGAAGCATAAAATACATTAAATATACAAGAGCTTTTCCATCGTATAACAGGAATAATTGCAACCAGTGTGAAAGTGACGGTCATTTCTACGTTCCGGGCAACCTAGGCTTCACTCTAGGGCGTTGCTCCACCAGATCGAATAGTTAGGGCCTAAGAAGTCAACGCCAGAAACATAAAATACGATATAAATACCACAGATTTTCCGTCGTATAAAACGAATAATTGCAACCAGTGTGAAAGTTATGGTCATTTCTACGTTCTGGACAACCTAGGCTTCACTCTGTGGCGTTGCTCCACCAGATCGCATAGCTACGGCCTTAGAAGCCTACGCCTGAAGCACAAAATACAATAAAAATACAACAGTCTTTTCATGGTATAACAGGAATAATTGCAACAAGCGTGAAAGTAATGATCATTTCGGCGTTTCGGGCATCCTAGACCTAACTCCGAGGCATTGCTCCACCAGATCGAATAGTTAGGGCCTAAGAAGTCAACGCCAGATGCATAAAATACAATATAAATATAACAGTTTTTCCATCGTATAAAACGAATAATAGCAAGCAGTGTGAAAGTTATGGTCATTTCTACATTCCGGGCAACCTAGGCTACACTCTAGGGCGTTGCTCCACCAGATCAAACAGTTAGGGCCTTAGATGTCAACGCTAGAAGCATAAAATACAATAAAGGTGCAACAGTTTTTCAATCGTATAACAGGTATAACTGCAACCAGTGTGAAAGTACTGGTCATTTCTACGTTCCGGGTAACCTAGGTTTCACTCTAGGGCGTTGCTCCACGAGATCGAAAAGCTAGGGACTTAGAATTCAACGACAGAAGAATAAAATACAATATAAGTACAACAGTTTTTGCATCGTATAAAATGAATATTTGCAAACATTGTGAAAGTAATGGTCATTTCTACGTTCCGGGCAACCTATGCGCCACTCTAGAGCGTTGCTCCACCGCATCTAATAGCTACGGCCTTAAAAGTCAACGCCAGAAGAATAAAATGCAATATAAGTACAACAGTTTACCATCGTATAAAATGAATAATTGCAAACATTGTGAAAGTAATGGTCATTTCTACGTACCGGGCAACCTAGGCGTCACTCTAGGGCGTTGCTCCACCACAGCTAAAAGCTACGGTCTTAGAAGTCAACGCCAGAAGCATAAAATACAATAAATATGCAACAGATTTTCCATCGTATAGCATGACTAATTGCAACCAGTGCGAAAGTAATGACCATTTCGACGTTCCGGGCATCCTAGGCTTAACTCTGTGGCGTTGCTCCACCATATCGAAGAGATAGGGCCTTAGAAGTCAACGCCAGAAGCATAAAATACAATATAAATACAACAGCGTTGCCATCGTATAAAATGAATTATTGCAAACAGTGTGAAGGTAATGGTCATTTCTACGTTCCGAGCAACCTAGGCTTCACTCTAGGGCGTTGTCCCACCAGATCGAATAGTTAGGGCCTAAGAAGTCAACGCCAGAAGTATACAATGCAATATAAGTACAACAGTTTACCATCGTATAAAATGAATAATTGCAAACATTGTGAAAGTAATGGTCATTTCTACGTGCCGGGCAACCTAGGCGTCACTCTAGGGCGTTGCTCCACCACAGCTAAAAGCTACGGCCTTAGAACTGTACGACAGAAGCATAAAATACAATATAAATACAGCAGCATTTCCATCGTATAACAGGAACAATTGCAACCAGTGTGAAAGTAAAGGTCATTTCTACGTTCCGGGCAACCTATGCTTCACTCTAGGGCGTTGCTCCACCAGATCGAGTAGTTAGGGCCTTAGAAGTCCACGGCCGAAGCATAAAATACAAAATAAATAGAACAGTTTTTCTATTGTAAAAAGCAAATAATTGCTGCCAGTGTGAAAGTTATGGTCATTTCTACGTTCCGGGCAACCTAGGCTTCACTCTAGGGTGTTGCTCCACCAAATCGAATAGGTAGGGCCATAGAAGTCAACGCCCGAAGCATAAAATACAATAAATATACAAGAGTTTTTCCACCGTATAACAGGAATAATTGCAACCAGTGTGAAAGTGACGGTCATTTCTACGTTCCGGGCAACCTAGGCTTCACTCTAGGGCGTTGCTCCACCAGATCGAATAGTTAGGGCCTAAGAAGTCAACGCCAGAACCATCAAATACGATATAAATACCACAGATTTTCCGTCGTATAAAACGAATAATTGCAACCAGTGTGAAAGTTATGGTCATTTCTACGTTCCGGACAACCTAGGCTACACTCTAGGGCGTTGCTCCACCAGATCAAACAGTTAGGGCCTTAGATGTCAACGCCAGAAGCATAAAATACAATAAAGGTGCAACAGTTTTTCAATCGTATAACAGGTATAACTGCAACCAGTGTGAAAGTACTGGTCATTTCTACGTTCCGGGTAACCTAGGTTTCACTCTAGGGCGTTGCTCCACGAGATCGAAAAGCTAGGGACTCAGAATTCAACGACAGAAGAATAAAATACAATATAAGTACAACAGTTTTTGCATCGTATAAAATGAATATTTGCAAACATTGTGAAAGTAATGGTCATTTCTACGTTCCGGGCAACCTATGCGCCACTCTAGAGCGTTGCTCCACCGCATCTAATAGCTACGGCCTTAAAAGTCAACGCCAGAAGAATAAAATGCAATATAAATACAACAGCTTTTCCATCGTATAAAATGAATTATTGCAAACAGTATGAAAGTACTGGTCATTTCTACGTTCCGGGTAACTTAGGTTTCACTCTAGGGCGTTGCTCCACCAGATTGAATAGCTAGGGACTTAGAATTCAACGCCATAAGAATAAAATACAATATAAGTACAACAGTTTTTCCATCGTATAAAATGAATAATTGCAACCAGTGTGAAAGTTATGGTCATTTCTACATTTCGAGCAACCTAGGCTTCACTCTACGGCGCTGCTTCATCTGATCGAATAGTTAGGGCCTTAGAAGTCAACGCCAGAAGCATAAAATACAGTAACGATGCAACAGTTTTTCCATCGTATAACAGGAATAATTGCAACCAGTGTGAAGGTAATGGTATGTTCTACGTTCCGGGCAACCTAGGCTTCACTCTAGGGCGGTGCTCCACCAGGTTAATTAGTTAGGGCCTAAGAAGTCAACGCCAGAAGCATAAAATACAATATAAATACAACAGCCTTTCCATCGTATATAATGTATATTTGCAAACAGTGTGAAAGCAATGGCCATTTCTACGTTCCTGGTAACCTAGGCTACACTCTAGGGCGTTGTCCCACCAGATCGAATAGTTAGGGCCTAAGAAGTCAACGCCAGAAGTATAAAATGCAATATAAGTACAACAGTTTACCATCGTATAAAATGAATAATTGCAAACATTGTGAAAGTAATGGTCATTTCTACGTACCGGGCAACCTAGGCGTCACTCTAGTACGTTGCTCCACCACAGCTAAAAGCTACGGCCTTAGAAGTCAACGCCAGAAGCATAAAATACAATAAATATGCAACAGATTTTCCATCGTATAGCAAGACTAATTGCAACCAGTGCGAAAGTAATGACCATTTCGACGTTCCGGGCATCCTAGGCTTAACTCTGTGGCGTTGCTCCACCATATCGAAGAGATAGGGCCTTAGAAGTCAACGCCAGAAGCATAAAATACAATATAAATACAACAGCGTTGCCATCGTATAAAATGAATTATTGCAAACAGTGTGAAGGTAATGGTCATTTCTACGTTCCGAGCAACCTAGGCTTCACTCTAGGGCGTTGTCCCACCAGATCGAATAGTTAGGGCCTAAGAAGTCAACGCCAGAAGTATAAAATGCAATATAAGTACAACAGTTTACCATCGTGTAAAATGAATAATTGCAAACATTGTGAAAGTAATGGTCATTTCTACGTGCCGGGCAACCTAGGCGTCACTCTAGGGCGTTGCTCCACCACAGCTAAAAGCTACGGCCTTAGAAGTCAACGCCAGAAGCATAAAATACAATAAATATGCAACAGATTTTCCATCGTATAGCATGACTAATTGCAACCAGTGCGAAAGTAATGACCATTTCGACGTTCCGGGCATCCTAGGCTTAACTCTAGGGCGTTGTTCCACCAGCTCAAACAGTTAGGGCCTTAGAAGCCAACGCCCGAAGCACTAAATACAAGATAAATAGAACAGTATTTCCATTGTATAAAACGAATAATTGCTACCAGTGTGAAAGTTATGTTCATTTCTACGTTCCTGTCAACCTAGGCTTCACTGTAGGGTGTTGCTCCACCAAATCGAATAGGTAGGGCCATAGAAGTCAACGCCCGAAGCATAAAATACAATAAATATACAAGAGTTTTTCCACCGTATAACAGGAATAATTGCAACCAGTGTGAAAGGTATGGTAATTTCTACGTTCCGGGCAACCTAGGTTTCACTCTAGGGCGTTGCTCCACCAGACCGCATAGCTAGGGACTTAGAATTCAACGCCATAAGAATAAAATACAATATAAGTACAACAGTTTTTCCATCGTATAAAATGAATAATTGGAAACAATGTGAAAGTAATGGTCATTTCTACGTTCCAGGCAACCTAGGCGTCACCCTAGGGCGTTGCTCCACCACATCGAATACCTACGGCCTTAGAAGTCAACGCCCGAAGCATAAAATACATTAAATATACAAGAGCTTTTCCATCGTATAACAGGAATAATTGCAACCAGTGTGAAAGTGACGGTCATTTCTACGTTCCGGGCAACCTAGGCTTCACTCTAGGGCGTTGCTCCACCAGATCGAATAGTTAGGGCCTAAGAAGTCAACGCCAGAAACATAAAATACGATATAAATACCACAGATTTTCCGTCGTATAAAACGAATAATTGCAACCAGTGTGAAAGTTATGGTCATTTCTACGTTCCGGACAACCTAGGCTTCACTCTGTGGCGTTGCTCCACCAGATCGAACAGATAGGGCCTTAGAAGTCAACGCCAGAAGCATGAAATACAATAAAGATGCAACAGTTTTTCCATCGTATAACAGGAATAATTGCAACAAGTGTGAAGGTAATGGTATGTCCTACGTTCCGAGCAAGCTTGGCTTCACCCTAGGGTGTTGCTAAACCAGATCGAATAGTTAGGGCCTTAGAAGTCAACGACCGAAGCATAAAATACAAAATAAATACAACAGCTTCTCCATTGTATAAAACGAATAATAGCAACGAGTGTGAAAGTTATGGTCATTTCTACGTTTCGTGCAACCTAGGCCTCACTCTAGGGCGTTGCACAACCAGATCGAATAGTTAGGGCCTTAGAAGTCAACGCTCGAAGCATAAACTACAACATAAATAGAACAGTTTTTCCATTGTATAAAACGAATAATTGCTACCAGTGTGAAAGTTATGGTCATTTCTACGTGCCGGGCAACCTAGGCTTCACTCTAGGGCGTTGCTCCATCAGATCGAATAGTTAGGGCCTTAGAAGTCAACGCCAGGGGCATAAAATAAAATAAAGATGCAACAGTTTTTCCATCGTATAAAATGAATAATTGAATCCAGTGGAAAAGTAATGGTCATTTCTACGTTCCAGGCAACCTAGGCTTCACCCTAGAGCGCTGCTCCACCAGATCGAATAGGTAGTGCCCTAGAAGTCAGCGCCAGAAGCATAAAATACAATATAAATACAACAGTTTTTCCATTGTATAAAACGAATAATTGCAACCAGTATGAAAGTTATGGTCACTTCTACTTTCCGGGCAACCTAGGCTTCACCCTAGGGCGTTGCTCCAACAGATTGAATAGTTAGGGCCTTAGAAGTGAACGCCCGAAGCATGAAATACAAAATAAATAGAACAGTTGTTCCATCGTATAAAACGAATAATTGCTACCAGTGTAAAAGTTATGGTCATTTCTACGTTCCGGGCAACCTAGGTTTCACCCTAGGGCGTTGATCGACCAGATCGAAAAGTTAGGGCCTAAGAAGTGAACGCCAGAAGCATAAAATACAAAATAAATAGAACAGTTTTTCTATTGTATAAAACGAATAATTGCTGCCAGTGTGAAAGTTTTGTTCATTTCTACATTCCGAGCAACCTAGGCGTCACTCTAGGGCGTTGCTCCAGCAGATCGAATAGTTAGGTCCTTAGAAGTCAACGCCAGAAGCATAAAATACGATATAAATACAACAGCTTTTCCATAGTATAAAAGGAATAATTGCAAACAGTGTGCAAGTAATGGTCATTTCTACGATCCGGGCAACCTAGGCTTCACTCTAGGGCATTGCTCCACCATATCGAATAGCTAGGGACTTAGAATTAAACGCCAGAAGCATAAAATACAATAAAAATACAACAGTTTTTCCATTGTATAACAGCAATAATTGCAACCAGTGTGAAAGTAATGGTTATCTCTACGTTCCGGGCAACCTGGGTTTCACTCTCGGGCGTTGCTCCACCAGCTCGAGTAGCTAGGGCCTCAGAAGTCTACGCTTGAAGCATAGAATACGATATAAATACAACAGTTTTTCCATCGTATAACAGGAATAATTGCAACCAGTGTGAAGGTAAAGGTATGTCCTACGCTCCGGGCAACCTAGGCTTCACTCCAGGGCGTTGCTCCACCAGATCGTATAGTTAGGGCCTTAGAAGTCAACGCCAGAAGCATAAAATACAATAAATATACAAGAGTTTTTCCATCGTATAACAGGAATAATTGCAACCAGTGTGAATGTGGTGGTCATTCCTACGTTCCGCGCAACCTAGGCTTCACTCTAGGGCGTTGCTCCTCCACAACTAATTGCTACGGCCTTAGAAGTCAACGACAGAAGCATAAAATACGATATAAATACAACAGCTTTTCCATTGTATAACAAGAATAATTGCAACCAGTGTGAAAGTAAAGGTCATTTATACGTTCCGGGCAACCTATGCTTCACTCTAGGGCGTTGCTCCACCAGATCGAGTAGTTAGGGCCTTAGAAGTCCACGGCCGAAGCATAAAATACAAAATAAATAGAACAGCTTTTCCATTGTATAAAGCGAATAATTGCTGCCAGTGTGAAAGTTATGTTTATTTCTACGTTCCGGGCAACCTAGGCTTAACTGTAGGGTGTTGCTCGAACAGATCGAATAGGTAGGGCCATAGAAGGCAACGCCCGGAGAATAAAATACAACAAATATACAAGAGTTTTTCCATCGTATAACAGGAATAATTGCAACCAGTGTGAAAGTGATGATCATTTCTTCGTTCCGGGCAACCTAGGCTTCACTCTAGGGCGTTGCTCCACCAGATCGTATAGTTAGGGCCTTAATAGTCAACGCCAGAAGCATAAAATGCACTAAATATACAAGAGTTTTTCCATCGTATAACAGGAGTAATTGCAACCAGTGTGAAAGTTATGGTTATTTCTCCGTTCCAGGCAACCTAGGCTTCACCCTAGTGCGTTGCATCGCCAGATCGAATAGTTAGGGGCTTAGAAGTCAACGACCGAAGCATAAAATACAAAATAAATAGAACCGCTTTTCCATCGTATAAAATGAATAATTGCTACCAGTGTGAAAGTTATGGTCATTTCTACGTTCCGGGCAACCTAGGCTTCACTACAGGGCGTTGTTCCACCAGATGCAATAGTTAGGGCCTAAGAAGTCAACGCCCGAAGCATTAAATACAAAATAAATAGAACAGTTTTTCCATCGTATAAAACGAATAATTGCAACCAGTATGAAAGTTAACGTCATTTCTACTTCCCGGGCAACCTAGGCTTCACCCTATTGCGTTGCTCCAACAGATTGAATAGTTAGGGCCTTAGAAGTCAACGCCCGAAGCATAAAAGGCAATAAAAATACAACAGTTTTTCCATCGTATAATAGGATTAATTGCAACCAGTTTGAAAGTGATGGCCAATTCTACGTTCCGGGCAACCTAGACTTCACTCTTGGGCGTTGTTCCACCAGATCGAATAGTTAGGGCCTAAGAAGTCAACGCCAGAAACATAAAATACGATATAAATACCACAGATTTTCCGTCGTATAAAACGAATAATTGCAACCAGTGTGAAAGTTATGGTCATTTCTACGTTCCGGACAACCTAGGCTTCACTCTGGGGCGTTGCTCCACCAGATCGAATAGATAGGGCCTTAGATGTCAACGCCAGAAGCATGAAATACAATAAAGATGCAACAGTTTTTCCATCGTATAACAGGAATAATTGCAACAAGTGTGAAGGTAATGGTATGTCCTACGTTCCGAGCAAGCTTGGCTTCACCCTAGGGTGTTGCTAAACCAGATCGAATAGTTAGGGCCTTAGAAGTCAACGACCGAAGCATAAAATACAATATAAGTACAACAGCTTTGCCATCGCATAAAATGAAAAATTGCAAACAGTGTGAAAGTTATGTTCATTTCTACGTTCCGGTCAGCCTAGGCTTCACTGTAGGGTCTTGCTCCACCAGATCGAATAGGTAGGGCCACAGAAGTCAACACCCGAAGCATAAAATACAATAAATATACAAGAGTTTTTCCATCGTATAACAGGAATAATTGCAACCAGTGTGAAAGTACTGGTCATTTCTATGTTCCGGGCAACCTAGGCTTCACTCTAGGGCGTTACTCCACCAGATCGAATAGTTAGGGCCTTAGAAGTCAACACCAGAAGCATAAAATACAATAAAGATGCAACAGTTTTTCCATCGAATAACAGGAATAACTGCAAACAGCGTGAAACTACTGGTTACTTCTACGTTCCGGGTAACCGAGGTTTCACTCTAGGTCGTAGCTCCACCAGATCTAATAGCTAGGGACTTAGAATTCAACGCCAGATGGATAAAATACAATATAAGTACAACAGTTTTTCCATCGTATAAAATGAATGATTGCAAACATTGTGAAAGTAATGGTCATTTCTACGTTCCCGGCAACCTAGCCGTCACTCTAGGACGTTGCTCCACCACATCTAATAGCTACGGCCTTAGAAGTCAACACCAGAAGCATAAAGTACAATATAAATACAACAGCTTTTCCATCGTATAACAGGAATAATTGCAACCAGTGTGAAAGTAAAGGTCATTTCTACGTTCCGGGCAACCTATGCTTCACTCTAGGGCGTTGCTCCACCAGATCGAGTAGTTAGGGCCTTAGAAGTCCACGGCAGAAGCATAAAATACAAAATAAATAGAACAGCTTTTCCATTGTATACAGCGAATAATTGCTGCCAGTGTGAAAGTTATGTTTATTTCTACGTTCCGGGCAACCTAGGCTTAACTGTAGGGTGTTGCTCGAACAGATCGAATAGGTAGGGCCATAGAAGTCAACGCCCGGAGAATAAAATACAACAAATATACAAGAGTTTTTCCATCGTATAACAGGAATAATTGCAACCAGTGTGAAAGTGAAGATCATTTCTACGTTCCGGGCAACCTACGCTTCACTCTAGGGCGTTGCTCCACCAGATCGTATAGTTAGGGCCTTAATAGTCAACGCCAGAAGCATAAAATGCAATAAATATACAAGAGTTTTTCCATCGTATAACAGGAATAATTGCAACCAGTGTGAAAGTTATGGTTATTTCTCCGTTCCAGGCAACCTAGGCTTCACTCTAGTGCGTTGCATCGCCAGATCGAATAGTTAGGGGCTTAGAAGTCAACGCCCGAAGCATAAAATGCAATAAAGATGCAACAGTTGTTCCATCGTATAACAGGAATAACTGCAAACAGTGTGAAAGTGCAGGTCATTTCTACGTTCCGGGTAATCCAGATTTCACTCTAGGGCGTTGCTCCACGAGATCGAATAGCTAGGGACTTAGAATTCAATGCCAGAAGCATAAAATGCAATATATATATAACAGTTTTTCCATCGTATAAAACGAATAATAGCAACCAGTGTGAAAGTTATGGTCATTTCTACGTTCCGGGCAACCTGGGGTTCACCCTAGGGCGTTGCTCCAACAGATTGAATAGTTAGGGCCTTAGAAGTCAACGCCCGAAGCATAAAAGGCAATAAAAATACAACAGTTTTTCCATCGTATAGCAGGATAAATTGCAACCAGTTTGAAAGTGATGGCCAATTCTACGTTCCGGGCAACCTAGGCTTCACTCTAGGGCGTTGCTCCACCAGATCGATTGGTTAGTGCCTTAGAAGTCAACGCCAGAAGCATAAAATACAATATAAATACAACAGTTTTTCCATCGTATAAAACGAATAATTGCAGCGAGTATGAAACTTAAGGTCATTTCTACTTTCCGAGCAACCTAGGCTTCACGCTAGGGCGTTGCTCCAACAGATTGAATAGTTAGGGCCTTAGAAGTCAATGCCCGAAGCATAAAATGAAATAAAAATACAACAGCTTTTCCATTGTATAACAGGAATAATTGCAACCAGTGTGAAAGTGATGGTCATTTCTACGATCCGGGTAACCCAGGTTTCACTCTAGGGCAATACTCCACCACATTGAATAGCTACGGCCGTAGAAGTCAACGACTGAAGCATAAAATGCAATAAAAGTACAACAGTTTTTTCATTGTATAACAGGAATAATTGCAGCAAGCGTGAAGGTAATGGTCATTTCTACGTTCCGGGCACCCTAGGCATCAGTCTTGGGCGTTGTTACACCAGATGGAATAGTTAGGGCCTAAGAAGTCAACGCCAGAAGCATAAAATACGATATAAATACAACAGCTTTTCCATCGTATAAAACGAATAATGGTAACCAGTGTGAAAGTTATAGTCATTTCTACGTGCCGGGCAACCTATGCTTCACTCTAGGGCGTTGCTCCACCAGATCGAGTAGTTAGGGCCTTAGAAGTCCACGGCCGAAGCATAAAATACAAAATAAATAGAACAGTCTTTCCATTGTATAAAGCGAATAATTGCTGCCAGTGTGAAAGTTATGTTTATTTCTACGTTCCGGGCAACCTAGGTTTAAGTGTAGGGTGTTGCTCCAACAGATCGAATAGGTAGGGCCATAGAAGTCAACGCCCGGAGAATAAAATACAATAAATATACAACAGTTTTTCCATCGTATAAAATGAATAATTGGAAACAATGTGAAAGTAATGGTCATTTCTACGTTCCAGGCAACCTAGGCGTCACCCTAGGGCGTTGCTCCACCACATCGAATAGCTACGGCCTTAGAAGTCAACGCCCGAATCATAAAATACATTAAATATACAAGAGCTTTTCCATCGTATAACAGGAATAATTGCAACCAGTGTGAAAGTGACGGTCATTTCTACGTTCCGGGCAACCTAGGCTTCACTCTAGGGCGTTGCTCCACCAGATCGAATAGTTAGGGCCTAAGAAGTCAACGCCAGAAACATAAAATACGATATAAATACCACAGATTTTCCGTCGTATAAAACGAATAATTGCAACCAGTGTGAAAGTTATGGTCAATTCTACGTTCCGGACAACCTAGGCTTCACTCTGGGGCGTTGCTCCACCAGAGCGAATAGATAGGGCCTTAGAAGTCAACGCCAGAAGCATGAAATACAATAAAGATGCAACAGTTTTTCCATCGTATAACAGGAATAATTGCAACAAGTGTGAAGGTAATGGTATGTCCTACGTTCCGAGCAAGCTTGACTTCACCCTAGGGTGTTGCTAAACCAGATCGAATAGTTAGGGCCTTAGAAGTCAACGACCGAAGCATAAAATACAAAATAAATACAACAGCTTCTCCATTGTATAAAACGAATAATAGCAACGAGTGTGAAAGTTACGGTCATTTCTACGTTTCGTGCAACCTAGGCCTCACTCTAGGGCGTTGCACCACCAGATCGAATAGTTAGGGCCTTAGAAGTCAACGCTCGAAGCATAAACTACAACATAAATAGAACAGTCTTTCCATCGTATAAAACGAATAATTGCAACCTGTGTGTAGGTTATGGTCATATATACGTTCCGGGCAACCTGGGCTTCACTGTAGGGTGTTGCTCCACCAGATCGAATAGCTAGGGAGTTAGAATTAAACGCCAGAAGCATAAAATACAATAAAAATGCAACAGTTTTTCCATCGTATAACAGGAGTAATTGCAGCCAGTGTGAATGTAATGGTATGTCCTACGTTCCGGGCAACCTGGGCTTCACACTAGGGCGTTGTTCCACCAGATCGATAGTCAGGGCCTAAGAAGTTAACGCCAGAAGCATAAAATACAATATAAGTACAACAGCTTTGCCATCGCATAAAATGAAAAATTGCAAACAGTGTGAAAGTTATGTTCATTTCTACGTTCCGGTCAGCCTAGGCTTCACTGTAGGGTCTTGCTCCACCAGATCGAATAGGTAGGGCCACAGAAGTCAACACCCGAAGCATAAAATTCAATAAATATACAAGAGTTTTTCCATCGTATAACAGGAATAATTGCAACCAGTGTGAAAGTACTGGTCATTTCTATGTTCCGGGCAACCTAGGCTTCACTCTTGGGCGTTACTCCATAAGATCGAATAGTTAGGGCCTTAGAAGTCAACACCAGAAGCATAAAATACAATAAAGATGCAACAGTTTTTCCTTCGAATAACAGGAATAACTGCAAACAGCGTGAAACTACTGGTTACTTCTACGTTCCGGGTAACCGAGGTTTCACTCTAGGGCGTAGCTCCACCAGATCTAATAGCTAGGGACTTAGAATTCAACGCCAGATGGATAAAATACAATATAAGTGCAACAGTTTTTCCATCGTATAAAATGAATGATTGCAAACATTGTGAAAGTAATGGTCATTTCTACGTTCCCGGCAACCTAGCCGTCACTCTAGGACGTTGCTCCACCACATCTAATAGCTACGGCCTTAGAAGTCAACACCAGAAGCATAAAGTACAATATAAATACAACAGCTTTTCCATCGTATAACAGGAATAATTGCAACCAGTGTGAAAGTAAAGGTCATTTCTACGTTCCGGGCAACCTATGCTTCACTCTAGGGCGTTGCTCCACCAGATCGAGTAGTTAGGGCCTTAGAAGTCCACGGCCGAAGCATAAAATACAAAATAAATAGAACAGCTTTTCCATTGTATAAAGCGAATAATTGCTGCCAGTGTGAAAGTTATGTTTATTTCTACGTTCCGGGCAATCTAGGCTTAACTGTAGGGTGTTGCTCGAACAGATCGAATAGGTAGGGCCATAGAAGTCAACGCCCGGAGAATAAAATACAACAAATATACAAGAGTTTTTCCATCGTATAACAGGAATAATTGCAACCAGTGTGAAAGTGATGATCATTTCTACGTTCCGGGCAACCTACGCTTCACTCTAGGGCGTTGCTCCACCAGATCGTATAGTTAGGGCCTTAATAGTCAACGCCAGAAGCATAAAATGCAATAAATATACAAGAGTTTTTCCATCGTATAACAGGAATAATTGCAACCAGTGTGAAAGTTATGGTTATTTCTCCGTTCCAGGCAACCTAGGCTTCACTCTAGTGCGTTGCATCGCCAGATCGAATAGTTAGGGGCTTAGAAGTCAACGCCCGAAGCATAAAATACAAAATAAATAGAACCGCTTTTCCATCGTATAAAATGAATAATTGCAAACAGTGTGAAAGTAATGATCATTTCTACGGTCCGAGCACCCTACGCGTCACTCTAGGGCGTTGCTCCACCACATCTAATAGCTACGGCCTTAGAAGTCAACGCCAGAGGCATAAAATACAATATAAATACAACAGCTCTTCCATCGTATAAAACGAATAATTGTTACCAGTGTAAAAGTTATGGTCATTTCTACGTTCCGGGCAACCTAGGCTTCACCCTAGGGCGTTGTTCCACCAGATCGAATAGTTAGGGCCTAAGAAGTGAACGCCAGAAGCATAAAATGCAACATAAATACAACAGTCTTTCCATCGTATAAAACTAATAATTGCAACCAGTATGAACCTTATGGTCATTTCTACGTTCCGGGCAACCTAGGCTTCACTCTATGGCGTTCTTCCACCACATCGATTAGCTACAGCCTCAGAAGTCGACGCCTGAAGTATAAAATACCATAAAAATACAACAGTCTTTCCATCCTATAATAGGAATAATGTCAACCCGTGTGAAAGTGATGGTCATTTCTACGTTCCAGGATACCTAGGCTTCACTCTAGGGCGTCGCTCCAACAGATTGAATAGTTAGGGCCTTAGAAGTCAACGCCCGAAGCATAAAAGGCAATAAAAATACAACAGCTTTTCCATCGTATAATAGGATTAATTGCAACCAGTTTGAAAGTGATGGCCAATTCTACGTTCCGGGCAACCTAGACTTCACTCTAGGGCGTTGCTCCACCAGATCGAATGGTTAGTGCCTTAGAAGTCAACGCCAGAAGCATAAAATACAATATAAATACAACAGTTTTTCCATCGTATAAAACGAATAATTGCAACCGGTATGAAACTTATGGTCATTTCTACTTTCCGAGCAACCTAGGCTTCACCCTAGGGCGTTGCTCCAACAGATTGAATAGTTAGGGCCTTAGAAGTCAATGCCCGATGCATAAAATGGAATAAAAATACAACAGCTTTCCATTGTATAACAGGAATAATAGCAACCAGTTTGAAAGTGATGGTCATTTCTACGTTCCGGGTAACCCAGGTTTCACTCTAGGGCATTACTCCACGACATCGAATAGCTACGGCCGTAGAAGTCAACGACTGAAGCATAAAATGCAATAAAAGTACAACAGTTTTTTCATCGTATAACAGGAATAATTGCAGCAAGCGTGAAGTTAATGGTCATTTCTACGTTCTGGGCACCCTAGGCATCACTCTTGGGCGTTGTTCCACCAGATGGAATAGTTAGGGACTAAGAAGTCAACGCCAGAAGCATAAAATACGATACAAATGCAACAGCTTTTCCATCGTATAAAACGAATAATGGTAACCAGTGTGAAAGTTATGGTCATTTCTACGTTCCGGGCAACCTAGGCTTCACTCTAGGACGATGGTCCACGAGATCGAATAGTTAGGGCCTAAGAAGTCAACGCCAGAAGCATAAAATACAATAAAGATGCAACAGTTGTTCCATCGTATAACAGGAATAACTGCAAACAGTGTGAAAGTACAGGTCATTTCTACGTTCCGGGTAATCCTGGTTTCACTCTAGGGCGTTGCTCCACGAGATCGAATAGCTAGGGACTTAGAATTCAATGCCAGAAGCATAAAATGCAATATATATATATAACAGTTTTTCCATCGTATAAAACGAATAATAGCAACCAGTGTGAAAGTTATGGTCATTTCTACGTTCCGGGCAACATAGGCTTCACTCTAGGGCGTTGCTCCACCAGATCAAACAGTTAGGGCCCTAGAAGCCAACGCCCGAAGCATTAAATACAAAATAAATAGAACAGTTTTTCCATCGTATAAAACGAATAATTGCAACCAGTATGAAAGTTAACGTCATTTCTACTTCCCGGGCAACCTGGGGTTCACCCTAGGGCGTTGCTCCAACAGATTGAATAGTTAGGGCCTTAGAAGTCGACGCCCGAAGCATAAAAGGCAATAAAAATACAACAGTTTTTCCATCGTATAGCAGGATTAATTGCAACCAGTTTGAAAGTGATGGCCAATTCTACGTTCCGGGCAACCTAGGCTTCACTCTAGGGCGTTGCTCCACCAGATCGAATGTTTAGTGCCTTAGAAGTCAACGCCAGAAGCATAAAATACAATATAAATACAACAGTTTTTCCATCGTATAAAACGAATAATTGCAGCCAGTATGAAACTTATGGTCATTTCTACTTTCCGAGCAACCTAGGCTTCACCCTAGGGCGTTGCTCCAACAGATTGAATAGTTAGGGCCTTAGAAGTCAACGCCCGAAGCATAAAATACGGTATAAATACTACAGCATTTCCATCGTATAAAACGAATAATTACTACCTGTGTGAAAGTTATGATCATTTCTACGTTCCGGGCAACCGAGGCTTCACCCTAGGGCGTTGTTCCACCAGATGGAATAGTTAGGGCCTAAGAAGTCAGCGCAAGAAGCATAAAATACGATATAAATACAACAGCTTTTCCATCGTATAGAACGAATAATTGCAACCTGTGTGAAGGTTATGGTCATTTCTACGTTCCGGGCAACCTAGGCTTCACTCTAGGGCGTTGCTCCACCACATCAAACAGTTAGGGCCTTAGAAGTCAACGCCCGAAGCATAAAGTACAAAATAAATATAACAGTTTTTCCATCGTATAAAACGAATAATAGCAACCAGTGTGAAAGTTATGGTCACTTCTACGTTGCGGGCAACCTAGGCTTCACTCTAGGGCGTTGCTCCACCAGATCAAACAGTTAGGGTCTTAGAAGCCAACGCCCGAAGCATTAAATACAAAATAAATAGAAAGTTTTTCCATCGTATAAAACGAATAATTGCAACCAGTATGAAAGTTAACGTCATTTCTACTTCCCGGGCAACCTAGGCTTCACCCTATTGCGTTGCTCCAACAGATTGAATAGTTAGGGCCTTAGAAGTCAACGCCCGAAGCAAAAAGGCAATAAAAATACAACAGTTTTTCCATCGTATAATAGGATTAATTGCAACCAGTTTGAAAGTGATGGCCAATTCTACGTTCCGGGCAACCTAGACTTCACTCTAGGGCGTTGCTCCACCAGATCGAATGGTTAGTGCCTTAGAAGTCAACGCCAGAAGCATAAAATACAATATAAATACAACAGTTTTTCCATCGTATAAAACGAATAATTGCAACCGGTATGAAACTTATGGTCATTTCTACTTTCCGAGCAACCTAGGCTTCACCCTAGGGCGTTGTTCCAACAGATTGAATAGTTAGGGCCTTAGAAATCAATGCCCGATGCATAAAAGGAAATAAAAATACAACAGCTTTTCCATTGTATAACAGGAATAATAGCAACCAGTTTGAAAGTGATGGTCATTTCTACGTTCCGGGTAACCCAGGTTTCACTCTAGGGCATTACTCCACCACATCGAATAGCTACGGCCGTAGAAGTCAACGACTGAAGCATAAAATGCAATAAAAGTACAACAGCTTTTTCATCGTATAACAGGAATAATTGCAGCAAGCGTGAAGGTAATGGTCATTTCTACGTTCTGGGCACCCTAGGGATCACTCTTGGGCGTTGTTCCACCAGATGGAATAGTTAGGGCCTAAGAAGTCAACGCCAGAAGCATAAAATACGATACAAATGCAACAGCTTTTCCATCGTATAAAACGAATAATGGTAACCAGTGTGAAAGTTATGGTCATTTCTACGTTCCGGGCAACCTAGGCTTCACTCTAGGACGATGGTCCACGAGATCGAATAGTTAGGGCCTAAGAAGTCAACGCCAGAAGCATAAAATACAATAAAGATGCAACAGTTGTTCCATCGTATAACAGGAATAACTGCAAACAGTGTGAAAGTACAGGTCATTTCTACGTTCCGGGTAATCCAGGTTTCACTCTAGGGCGTTGCTCCACGAGATCGAATAGCTAGGGACTTAGAATTCAATGCCAGAAGCATAAATGCAATATATATATAACAGTTTTTCCATCGTATAAAACGAATAATAGCAACCGGTGTGAAAGTTATGTTTATTTCTACGTTCCGGGCAACCTAGGCTTAAGTGTAGGGTGTTGCTCCAACAGATCGAATAGGTAGGGCCATAGAAGTCAACGCCCGGAGAATAAAATACAATAAATATACAACAGTTTTTCCATCGTATAAAATGAATAATTGGAAACAATGTGAAAGTAATGGTCATTTCTACGTTCCAGGCAACCTAGGCGTCACCCTAGGGCGTTGCTCCACCACATCGAATAGCTACGGCCTTAGAAGTCAACGCCCGAAGCATAAAATACATTAAATATACAAGAGCTTTTCCATCGTATAACAGGAATAATTGCAACCAGTGTGAAAGTGACGGTCATTTCTACGTTCCGGGCAACCTAGGCTTCACTCTAGGGCGTTGCTCCACCAGATCGAATAGTTAGGGCCTAAGAAGTCAACGCCAGAAACATAAAATACGATATAAATACCACAGATTTTCCGTCGTATAAAACGAATAATTGCAACCAGTGTGAAAGTTATGGTCATTTCTACGTTCCGGACAACCTAGGCTTCACTCTGGGGCGTTGCTCCACCAGATCGAATAGATAGGGCCTTAGATGTCAACGCCAGAAGCATGAAATACAATAAAGATGCAACAGTTTTTCCATCGAATAACAGGAATAATTGCAACCAGTGTGAAAGTACTGGTCATTTCTATGTTCCGGGCAACCTAGGCTTCACTCTAGGGCGTTACTCCACCAGATCGAATAGTTAGGGCCTTAGAAGTCAACACCAGAAGCATAAAATACAATAAATATACAAGAGTTTTTCCATCGTATAACAGGAATAATTGCAACCAGTGTGAAAGTACTGGTCATTTCTATGTTCCGGGCAACCTAGGCTTCACTCTAGGGCGTTACTCCACCAGATCGAATAGTTAGGGCCTTAGAAGTCAACACCAGAAGCATAAAATACAATAAAGATGCAACAGTTTTTCCATCGAATAACAGGAATAACTGCAAACAGCGTGAAACTACTGGTTACTTCTACGTTCCGGGTAACCGAGGTTTCACTCTAGGTCGCAGCTCCACCAGATCTAATAGCTAGGGACTTAGAATTCAACGCCAGATGGATAAAATACAATATAAGTACAACAGTTTTTCCATCGTATAAAATGAATGATTGCAAACATTGTGAAAGTAATGGTCATTTCTACGTTCCCGGCAACCTAGCCGTCACTCTAGGACGTTGCTCCACCACATCTAATAGCTACGGCATTAGAAGTCAACACCAGAAGCATAAAGTACAATATAAATACAACAGCTTTTCCATCGTATAACAGGAATAATTGCAACCAGTGTGAAAGTAAAGGTCATTTCTACGTTCCGGGCAACCTATGCTTCACTCTAGGGCGTTGCTCCACCAGATCGAGTAGTTAGGGCCTTAGAAGTCCACGGCCGAAGCATAAAATACAAAATAAATAGAACAGCTTTTCCATTGTATAAAGCGAATAATTGCTGCCAGTGTGAAAGTTATGTTTATTTCTACGTTCCGGGCAACCTAGGCTAAACTGTAGGGTGTTGCTCGAACAGATCGAATAGGTAGGGCCATAGAAGTCAACGCCCGGAGAATAAAATACAACAAATATACAAGAGTTTTTCCATCGTATAACAGGAATAATTGCAACCAGTGTGAAAGTGAAGATCATTTCTACGTTCCGGGCAACCTACGCTTCACTCTAGGGTGTTGCTCCACCAGATCGTATAGTTAGGGCCTTAATAGTCAACGCCAGAAGCATAAAATGCAATAAATATACAAGAGTTTTTCCATCGTATAACAGGAATAATTGCAACCAGTGTGAAAGTTAGGGTTATTTCTCCGTTCCAGGCAACCTAGGCTTCACTCTAGTGCGTTGCATCGCCAGATCGAATAGTTAGGGGCTTAGAAGTCAACGCCCGAAGCATAAAATACAAAATAAATAGAACCGCTTTTCCATCGTATAAAATGAATAATTGCAAACAGTGTGAAAGTAATGATCATTTCTACGTTCCGAGCACCCTAGGCGTCACTCTAGGGCGTTGCTCCACCACATCTAATAGCTACGGCCTTAGAAGTCAACGCCAGAGGCATAAAATACAATATAAATACAACAGCTCTTCCATCGTATAAAACGAATAATTGTTACCAGTGTAAAAGTTATGGTCATTTCTACGTTCCGGGCAACCTAGGCTTCACCCTAGGGCGTTGTTCCACCAGATCGAATAGTTAGGGCCTAAGAAGTGAACGCCAGAAGCATAAAATGCAATATAAATACAACAGTTTTTCCATCGTATAAAACTAATAATTGCAACCAGTATGAAACTTATGGTCATTTCTACGTTCCGGGCAACCTAGGCTTCACTCTATGGCGCTGTTCCACCAGATGGAATAGTTAGGGCCTAAGAAGTCAACGCCAGAAGCATAAAATACGATATAAATACAACAGCTTTTCCATCGTGTAAAACAAGTAATTGCAACCAGTGTGAAAGTTATGGTCATTTCAACGTTCCGGGCTACCTAGGCTTCACCCTAGGCCGTTGTTCCACCAGATGGAATAGTTAGGGCCTAAGAAGTGAACGCTAGAAGCATAAAATGCAATAAAAATACAACAGTTTTTCCATCGTATAGCAGGAATAATTTGCAACCAGTGTGATAGTAGTGGTCATTTCTGCGTTCCGGGCAACCCAGGTTTCACTCCAGGGCGTTGCTCCACCAGATCGAATAGTTACGGCCTAAGAAGTCAACGCCAGAAGCATAAAATACGATAAAGATGCAACAGTTTTTCCATCGTATAAAAAGAATAATTGCAATCAGTGTGAAAGTTATGGTCTTTTCTACATTCCGAGCAACCTAGGCTTCACTCTAGGGCGCTGCTCCACCAGATCGAATAGTTAGGTCCTTAGAAGTCAACGCCAGAAGCATAAAATACGATATAAATACAACAGCTTTTCCATCGTATAAAAGGAATAATTGCGAACAGTGTGAAGGTAATGGTCATTTCTACGTTCCGGGCAACCTAGGCTTCACTCTACTTCGTTGCTCCACCAGATCGAATAGTTAGGTCCTTAGAAGTAAACGCCAGAAGCATAAAATACGATATAAATACAACAGCTTTTCCATCGTATAAAAGGATTAATTGCAACCAGTTTGAAAGTGATGGTCATTTCTCCTTTCCGGCCAACCTCGGCTTCACTCTAGGGCGTTGCTCCAACAGATTGAATAGTTAGGGTCTTAGAAGTCAACGCCCGAACCATAAAATGCAAAAAAAATACAACAGCTTTTCAATCGTATAAAAGGATTAATTGCAACCAGTTTGAAAGTGATGGTCATTTCTACTTTCCGAGCAAGCTAGGCTTCACCCTAGGGCGTTGGTCCAACAGATTGAATAGTTAGGGCCTTAGAAGTCAACGCCCGAAGCATAAAATGCAAAAAAAATACAACAGTGTTTCCATCAGATATCAGGAATAATTGCAACCAGTTTGAAAGTGATGGCCAATTCTAAGTTCCGGGCAACCTAGGTTTCACTCCAGGGCGTTGCTCCTCCAGGCCGAATAGTTACGGCCTAAGAAGTCAACGCCAGAAGCATAAAAAACGATATAAATACAACAGCTTTTCCATCGTATAAAACGAATAATTGCAACCAGTGTGAAGGTAATGGGCACTTCTACGTTCCGAGCACCCTAGGCGTCACTCTAGGGCGTTGCTCCACCACATCTAATAGCGACGGCCTTAGAAGTCAACGCCAGAGGCATAGAATACAATATAAATACAACAGCGTTTCCATCGTATAAAACGAATAATTGCAAGCAGTGTGAAAGTTATGGTCATTTCTACATTCCGAGCAACCTAGGCTTCACTCTAGCGCGTTGCTCCACCAGACCGAATAGTTACGGCCTAAGAAGTCAACGCCAGAAGCATAAAATACGATGTAAATGCAACAGCTTTTCCATCGTATAAAACGAATAATTGCAACCAGTATGAAACTTATGGTCATTTCTACTTTCCGAGCAACCTAGGCTTCACCCTAGGGCGTTGCTCCAACAGATTGAATAGTTAGGGCCTTAGAAGTCAACGCCCGAACCATAAAATGCAAAAAAAATACAACAGTGTTTCCATCATATATCAGGAATAATTGCAACCAGTTTGAAAGTGATGGCCAATTCTACGTTCCGGGCAACCTAGGTTTCACTCTAGGGCGTTACTCCACTAGATCGAATAGCTAGGGCCTTAGAAGTCAACGCCAGAAGCATAAAATACAATATAAACACAACAGTTTTTCCATCGTATAAAACGAATAATTGCAACCAATATGAAACTTATGGACATTTCTACTTTCCGAGCAACCTAGGCTTCACCCTAGGGCGTTGCTCCAGCAGATTGAATAGTTAGGACCTTAGAAGTCAACGCCCGAACCATAAAATGCAAAAAAAATTCAACTGTGTTTCCATCATATAACAGGAATAATTGCAACCAGTTTGAAAGTGATGGCCAATTCTACGTTCCGGGCAACCTAGGTTTCACTCTAGGGCGTTACTCCACTAGATCGAATAGCTAGGGCCTTAGAAGTCAACGCCAGAAGCATAAAATACAATATAAACACAACAGTTTTTCCATCGTATAAAACGTATAATTGCAACCAGTTTGAAGGTGATGGCAAATTCTACCTTCCGGGCAACCTAGGCTTCACTCTAGGGCGTTGCTCCACCAGATCGAACAGATAGTACCTTAGAAGTCAACGACAGAAGCATAAAACACAATATAAATACAACAGTTTTTCCATCGTTTAAAACGAATAATTGCAACCAGTATGAAACTTATGGTCATTTCTAGTATCCGAGCAACCTAGGCTTCACCCTAGGGCGTTGCTCCAACAGATTGAATAGTTAGGGCCTTAGAAGTCAACGCCCGAACCATAAAATGCAAAAAAGATACAACAGTGTTTCCATCATATAACAGGAATAATTGCAACCAGTTTGAAAGTGATGGCCAATTCTACGTTCCGTGCAACCTAGGTTTCACACCAGGGCGTTGCTCCACCAGACCGAATAGTTACGGCCTAAGAAGTCAACGCCAGAAGCATAAAAAGCGATATAAATACAATAGCTTTTCCATCGTATAAAACGAATAATTGCAACCAGTGTGAAGGTAATGGTCATTTCTACGTTTCGAGCACCCTAGGAGTCACTCTAGGGCGTTGCTCCACCACATCTAATAACTACGGTCTTAGAAGTCAACGCCAGAGGCATAAAATACAATATAAATACAACAGCGTTTCCATCGTATAAAACGAATAATTGCAACCAGTGTGAAAGTTATGGTCATTTCTACATTCCGAGCAACCTAGGCTTCACTCTAGGGCGTTCCACCACCAGATCGAATAGCTAGGTCCTTAGAAGTAAACGCCAGAAGCATAAAATACGATATAAATACAACAGCTTTTCCATCGTATAAAAGGATTAATTGCAACCAGTTTGAAAGTGATGGTCATTTCTCCTTTCCGGGCAACCTCGGTTTCACTCTAGGGCGTTGCTCCACTAGATCGAACAGCTAGGGCCTTAGAAGTCAACGCCAGAAGCATAAAATACAATATAAATACAACAGTTTTTCCATCGTATAAAACAAATAGTTGCAACCAGTATGAAACTTATGGTCATTTCTACATTCCGAGCAACCTAGGCTTCACTCTAGGGCGTTGCTCCACCAGATCGAATAGTTAGGTCCTTAGAAGTAAACGCCAGAAGCATAAAATACGATATAAATACAACAGCTGTTCCATCGTATAAAAGGAATAATTGCAACCAGTTTGAAAGTGATGGCCAATTCTACGTTCCGGGCAACCTAGGTTTCACTCCAGGGCGTTGCTCCACCAGACCGAATAGTTACGGCCTAAGAAGTCAACGCCAGAAGCATAAAATACGATGTAAATGCAACAGCTTTTCCATCGTATAAAACGAATAATTGCAACCAGTATGAAACTTATGGTCATTTCTACTTTCCGAGCAACCTAGGCTTCACCCTAGGGCGTTGCTCCAACAGATTGAATAGTTAGGGCCTTAGAAGTCAACGCCCGAACCATAAAATGCAAAAAAAATACAACAGTGTTTCCATCATATATCAGGAATAATTGCAACCAGTTTGAAAGTGATGGCCAATTCTACGTTCCGGGCAACCTAGGTTTCACTCTAGGGCGTTACTCCACTAGATCGAATAGCTAGGGCCTTAGAAGTCAACGCCAGAAGCATAAAATACAATATAAACACAACAGTTTTTCCATCGTATAAAACGAATAATTGCAACCAATATGAAACTTATGGACATTTCTACTTTCCGAGCAACCTAGGCTTCACCCTAGGGCGTTGCTCCAGCAGATTGAATAGTTAGGACCTTAGAAGTCAACGCCCGAACCATAAAATGCAAAAAAAATACAACTGTGTTTCCATCATATAACAGGAATAATTGCAACCAGTTTGAAAGTGATGGCCAATTCCACCTTCCGGGCAACCTAGGCTTCACTCTAGGGCGTTGCTCCACCAGATCGAATAGTTAGTGCCTTAGAAGTCAACGCCAGAAGCATAAAATACAATATAAATACAACAGTTTTTCCATCGTATAAAACGTATAATTGCAACCAGTTTGAAGGTGATGGCAAATTCTACCTTCCGGGCAACCTAGGCTTCACTCTAGGGCGTTGCTCCACCAGATCGAATAGATAGTACCTTAGAAGTCAACGCCAGAAGCATAAAACACAATATAAATACAACAGTTTTTCCATCGTTTAAAACGAATAATTGCAACCAGTATGAAACTTATGGTCATTTCTACTTTCCGAGCAACCTAGGCTTCACCCTAGGGCGTTGCTCCAACAGATTGAATAGTTAGGGCCTTAGAAGTCAACGCCCGAACCATAAAATGCAAAAAAGATACAACAGTGTTTCCATCATATAACAGGAATAATTGCAACCAGTTTGAAAGTGATGGCCAATTCTACGTTCCGTGCAACCTAGGTTTCACACCAGGGCGTTGCTCCACCAGACCGAATAGTTACGGCCTAAGAAGTCAACGCCAGAAGCATAAAAAACGATATAAATACAATAGCTTTTCCATCGTATAAAACGAATAATTGCAACCAGTGTGAAGGTAATGGTCATTTCTACGTTCCGAGCACCCTAGGAGTCACTCTAGGGCGTTGCTCCACCACATCTAATAACTACGGTCTTAGAAGTCAACGCCAGAGGCATAAAATACAATATAAATACAACAGCGTTTCCATCGTATAAAACGAATAATTGCAACCAGTGTGAAAGTTATGGTCATTTCTACATTCCGAGCAACCTAGGCTTCACTCTAGGGCGTTCCACCACCAGATCGAATAGCTAGGTCCTTAGAAGTAAACGCCAGAAGCATAAAATACGATATAAATACAACAGCTTTTCCATCGTATAAAAGGATTAATTGCAACCAGTTTGAAAGTGATGGTCATTTCTCCTTTCCGGGCAACCTCGGTTTCACTCTAGGGCGTTGCTCCACTAGATCGAACAGCTAGGGCCTTAGAAGTCAACGCCAGAAGCATAAAATACAATATAAATACAACAGTTTTTCCATCGTATAAAACAAATAATTGCAACCAGTATGAAACTTATGGTCATTTCTACTTTCCGAGCAACCTAGGCTTCACCCTAGGGCGTTGCCCAACACATTGAATAGTTAGGGTCTTAGAAGTCAACGCCCGAACCATAAAATGCAAAAAAAATACAACAGTGTTTCCATCATATATCAGGAATAATTGCAACCAGTTTGAAAGTGATGGCCAATTCTAAGTTCCGGGCAACCTAGGTTTCACTCCAGGGCGTTGCTCCACCAGACCGAATAGTTACGGCCTAAGAAGTCAACGCCAGAAGCATAAAATACGATGTAAATACAACAGCTTTTCCATCGTATAAAACGAATAATTGCAACCAGTATGAAACTTATGGTCATTTCTACTTTCCGAGCAAGCTAGGCTTCACCCTAGGGCGTTGGTCCAACAGATTGAATAGTTAGGGCCTTAGAAGTCAACGCCCGAAGCATAAAATGCAAAAAAAATACAACAGTGTTTCCATCATATATCAGGAATAATTGCAACCAGTTTGAAGGTGATGGCCAATTCTATGTTCCGGGCAACCTAGGTTTCACCCCAGGGCGTTGCTCCACCAGACCGAATAGTTACGGCCTAAGAAGTCAACGCCAGAAGCATAAAATACGATATAAATACAACAGCTTTTCCATCTTATAAAACGTATAATTGCAACCAGTATGAAACTTATGGTCATTTCTACTTTCCGAGCAACCTAGGCTTCACACTAGGGCGTTGCTCCAACAGATTGAATAGTTAGGGCCTTAGAAGTCAACGCCCGAACCATAAAATGCAAAAAAAAATACAACAGTGTTTCCATCATATATCAGGAATAATTGCAACCAGTTTGAAAGTGATGGCCAATTCTACCTTCCGGGCAACCTAGGCTTCACTCTACGGCGTTGCTCCACTAGATCGAACAGCCAGGGCCTTAGAAGTCAACGCCAGAAGCATAAAATACAATATAAATACAACAGCATTTCCATCCTATAAAACGAATAATTGCAACCAGTATGAAACTTATGTTCATTTCTACTTTCCGAGCAACCTAGGCTTCACCCTAGGGCGTTGCTCCAACAGAATGACTAGTTAGGGCCGTAGATGTCAACGCCCGAAGCATAAAATGCAATAAAAATACAACTGTGTTTCCATCAGATAACAGGAATAATTGCAACCAGTTTGAAAGTGATGGCCAATTCTACGTTCCGGGCAACCTAGGTTTCACTCCAGGGCGTTGCTCCACCAGACCGAATAGTTACGGGCTAAGAAGTCACCGCCAGAAGCATTAAATACGATATAAATACAACAGCTTTTCCATCGTATAAAACGAATAATTGCAACCAGTATGAAACTTATGGTCATCTCTACTTTCCGAGCAAGCTAGGCTTCACCCTAGGGCGTTGGTCCACCAGATCGAAAAGATAGTGCCTTAGAAGTCAACGCCAGAAGCATAAAATGCGATATAAATACAACAGTTTTTCCATCGTATAAAACGAATAATTGCAACCAGTTTGAAAGTGATGGCCAATTCTACCTTCCGGGCAACCTAGGCTTCACTCTACGGCGTTGCTCCACTAGATCGAACAGCCAGGGCCTTAGAAGTCAACGCCAGAAGCATAAAATACAATATAAATACACCAGCATTTCCATCGTATAAAACGAATAATTGCAACCAGTATGAAACTTATGTTCATTTCTACTTTCCGAGCAACCTAGGCTTCACCTTAGGGCGTTGCTCCAACAGATTGACTAGTTAGGGCCGTAGATGTCAACGCCCGAAGCATACAATGCAATAAAAATACAACTGTGTTTCCATCAGATAACAGGAATAATTGCAACCACTTTGAAAGTGATGGCCAATTATACGTTCCGGCAACCTAGACTTCACTCTACGGCGTTGCTCCACCAGATCGAATAGTTAGTGCCTTAGAAGTCAACGCCAGAAGCAGAAAATGCAAAGTAAATACAACAGCTTTTCCATCGTATAAAACGAATAATTGCAACCAGTATGAAACTTATGGTCATTTCTACTTTCCGAGCAACCTAGGCTTCACCCTAGGGCGTTGCTCCAACAGATTGAATAGTTAGGGCCTTAGAAGTCAACGCCCGAACCATAAAATGCAAAAAAAATACAACAGTGCTTCCATTATATAACAGGAATAATTGCAACCAGTTTGAAAGTGATGGCCAATTCTACGTTCCGGGCAACCTAGGCTTCACTCTACTGCGTTGCTCCACCAGATCGAATAGTTAGTGCCTTAGAAGTCAACGCCAGAAGCATAAAATACAATATAAATACAACAGTTTTTCCATCGTATAAAACGAATAATTGCAGCCAGTATGAACCTTATGGACATTTCTACTTTCCGAGCAACCTAGGCTTCACCCTAGGGCGTTGCTCCAACAGATTGAGTAGTTAGGGCCTTAGATGTCAACGCCCGAAGCATAAAATGCAATAAAAATACAACTGTGTTTCCATCATATAACAGGAATAATTGCAACCAGTTTGAAAGTGATGGCCAATTCTACGTTCCGGGCAACCTAGACTTCACTCTACGGCGTTGCTCCACCAGATCGAATAGTCAGTGCCTTAGAAGTCAACGCCAGAAGCATAAAATACAATATAAATACAACAGGTTTTCCATCGTATAAAACGAATAATTGCAACCAGTATGAAACTTATGGTCATTTCTACTTTCCGAGCAACCTAGGCTTCACCCTAGGGCGTTGCTCCAGCAGATTGAATAGTTAGGGCCTTAGAAGTCAACGCCCGAACCATAAAATGCAAAAAAAATACAACAGTGCTTCCATCATATACCAGGAATAATTGCAACCAGTTTGAAAGTGATGGCCAATTCTACGTTCCGGGCAACCTAGGTTTCACTCCAGGGCGTTGCTCCTCCAGACCGAATAGTTACGGCCTAAGAAGTCAACGCCAGAAGCATAAAGTACGATATAAATATAACAGCTTTTCCATCGTATAAAACGAATAATTGCAACCAGTATGAAACTTATGGTCATTTCTACTTTCCGAGCAAGCTAGGCTTCACCCTAGGGCGTTGCTCCAACAGATTGAATAGTTAGGGCCTTAGAAGTCAACGCCCGAACCATAAAACGCAAAAAAAATACAACAGTGTTGCCATTATATAACAGGAATAATTGCAACCAGTTTGAAAGTGATGGCCAATTCTACGTTCCGGGAAACCTAGGCATCACTCTATTGCGTTGCTCCACCAGATCGAATAGTTAGTGCCTTAGAAGTCAGCGCCAGAAGCATAAAATACAATATAAATACAACAGTTTTTGCATCGTATAAAACGAATAATTGCAACCAGTTTGAAAGTGATGGTCATTTCTGCTTTCCGGGCAACCTAGGCTTCACTCTAGGGCGTTGCTCCACCAGATCGAATAGTTAGTGCCTTAGAAGTCAACGCCAGAAGCATAAAATACAATATAAATACAACAGTTTTTCCATCGTATAAAACGAATAATTGCAACCAGTATGAAACTTATGGTCATTTCTACTTTCCGAGCAACCTAGGCTTCACCCTAGGGCGTTGCTCCAACAGATTGAATAGTTAGGGCCTTAGAAGTCAACGCCCGAACCATAAAATGCAAAAAAAATACAACAGTGCTTCTATTATATAACAGGAATAATTGCAACCAGTTTGAAAGTGATGGCCAATTCTACGTTCCGGGCAACCTAGGCTTCACTCTACTGCGTTGCTCCACCAGATCGAATAGTTAGTGCCTTAGAAGTCAACGCCAGAAGCATAAAATACAATATAAATACAACAGTTTTTCCATCGTATAAAACGAATAATTGCAGCCAGTATGAACCTTATGGACATTTCTACTTTCCGAGCAACCTAGGCTTCACCCTAGGGCGTTGCTCCAACAGATTGAATAGTTAGGGCCTTAGAAGTCAACGCCCGAACCATAAAATGCAAAAAAAATACAACAGTGTTTCCATCATATAACAGGAATAATTGCAACCAGTTTGAAAGTGATGGCCAATTCTAGCTTCCGGGCAACCTAACCTTCACTCTAGGGCGTTGCTCCACCAGATCGAATAGTTAGTGCCTTAGAAGTCAACGCCAGAAGCATAAAATACAATATACATACAACAGTTTTTCCATCGTATAAAACGAATAATTGCAGCCAGTATGAACCTTATGGACATTTCTACTTTCCGAGCAACCTAGGCTTCACCCTAGGGCGTTGCTCCAACAGATTGAATAGTTAGGGCCTTAGAAGTCAACGCCCGAACCATAAAATGCAAAAAAAATACAACAGTGTTTCCATCATATAACAGGAATAATTGCAACCAGTTTGAAAGTGATGGCCAATTCTACCTTCCGGGCAACCTAACCTTCACTCTAGGGCGTTGCTCCACCAGATCGAATAGTTAGTGCCTTAGAAGTCAACGCCAGAAGCATAAAATACAATATACATACAACAGTTTTTCCATCGTATAAAACGAATAATTGCAACCAGTATGAAACTTATGGTCATTTCTACTTTCCGAGCAACCTATGCTTCACCCTAGGGCGTTGCTCCAACAGATTGAATAGTTAGGGCCTTAGAAGTCAACTCCAGAACCATAAAATGCAAAAAAAATACAACAGTGTTTCCATCATATAACAGGAATAATTGCAACCAGTTTGAAAGTGATGGCCACTTCTACGTTCCGGGCAACCTAGGCTTCACTCTAGGGAGTTGCTCCACCAGATCGAATAGTTAGTGCCTTAGAAGTCAACGCCAGAAGCATAAAATACAATATAAATACAACAGTTTTTCCATAGTATAAAACAAATAATTGCAACCAGTATGAAACTTATGGTCATTTCTACTTTCCGAGCAACCTAGGCTTCACCCTCGGGCATTGCTCCAACGGATTGAATAGTTAGGGCCTTAGAAGTCAACGCCCGAACCATAAAATGCAAAAAAAATACAACAGTGTTTCCATCATATAACAGGAATAATTGCAACCAGTTTGAAAGTGATGGCCAATTCTACGTTCCGGGCAACCTAGGCATCACTCTATTGCATTGCTCCACCAGATCGAATAGTTAGTGCCTTAGAAGTCAGCGCCAGAAGCATAAAATACAATATAAATACAACAGTGTTTCCATCATATAACAGGAATAATTGCAACCAGTTTGAAAGTGATGGCCAATTCTACCTTCCGGGCAACCTAACCTTCACTCTAGGGCGTTGCTCCACCAGATCGAATAGTTAGTGCCTTAGAAGTCAACGCCAGAAGCATAAAATACAATATACATACAACAGTTTTTCCATCGTATAAAACGAATAATTGCAACCAGTATGAAACTTATGGTCATTTCTACTTTCCGAGCAACCTAGGCTTCACCCTAGGGCGTTGCTCTAACAGATTGAATAGTTAGGGCCTTAGAAGTCAACTCCAGAACCATAAAATGCAAAAAAAATACAACAGTGTTTCCATCATATAACAGGAATAATTGCAACCAGTTTGAAAGTGATGGCCAATTCTACGTTCCGGGCAACCTAGGTTTCACTCCAGGGCGTTGCTCCACCAGATCGAATAGTTAGTGCCTTAGAAGTCAGCGCCAGAAGCATAAAATACAATATAAATACAACAGTTTTTGCATCGTATAAAACGAATAATTGCAACCAGTTTGAAAGTGATGGTCATTTCTGCTTTCCGGGCAACCTAGGCTTCACTCTAGGGCGTTGCTCCACCAGATCGAATAGTTAGTGCCTTAGAAGTCAACGCCAGAAGCATAAAATACAATATAAATACAACAGTTTTTCCATCGTATAAAACGAATAATTGCAACCAGTATGAAACTTATGGTCATTTCTACTTTCCGAGCAACCTAGGCTTCACCCTAGGGCGTTGCTCCAACAGATTGAATAGTTAGGGCCTTAGAAGTCAACGCCCGAACCATAAAATGCAAAAAAAATACAACAGTGCTTCTATTATATAACAGGAATAATTGCAACCAGTTTGAAAGTGATGGCCAATTCTACGTTCCGGGCAACCTAGGCTTCACTCTACTGCGTTGCTCCACCAGATCGAATAGTTAGTGCCTTAGAAGTCAACGCCAGAAGCATAAAATACAATATAAATACAACAGTTTTTCCATCGTATAAAACGAATAATTGCAGCCAGTATGAACCTTATGGACATTTCTACTTTCCGAGCAACCTAGGCTTCACCCTAGGGCGTTGCTCCAACAGATTGAATAGTTAGGGCCTTAGAAGTCAACGCCCGAACCATAAAATGCAAAAAAAATACAACAGTGTTTCCATCATATAACAGGAATAATTGCAACCAGTTTGAAAGTGATGGCCAATTCTACCTTCCGGGCAACCTAACCTTCACTCTAGGGCGTTGCTCCACCAGATCGAATAGTTAGTGCCTTAGAAGTCAACGCCAGAAGCATAAAATACAATATACATACAACAGTTTTTCCATCGTATAAAACGAATAATTGCAACCAGTATGAAACTTATGGTCATTTCTACTTTCCGAGCAACCTAGGCTTCACCCTAGGGCGTTGCTCTAACAGATTGAATAGTTAGGGCCTTAGAAGTCAACTCCAGAACCATAAAATGCAAAAAAAATACAACAGTGTTTCCATCATATAACAGGAATAATTGCAACCAGTTTGAAAGTGATGGCCAATTCTACGTTCCGGGCAACCTAGGTTTCACTCCAGGGCGTTGCTCCACCAGATCGAATAGTTAGTGCCTTAGAAGTCAGCGCCAGAAGCATAAAATACAATATAAATACAACAGTTTTTGCATCGTATAAAACGAATAATTGCAACCAGTTTGAAAGTGATGGTCATTTCTGCTTTCCGGGCAACCTAGGCTTCACTCTAGGGCGTTGCTCCACCAGATCGAATAGTTAGTGCCTTAGAAGTCAACGCCAGAAGCATAAAATACAATATAAATACAACAGTTTTTCCATCGTATAAAACGAATAATTGCAACCAGTATGAAACTTATGGTCATTTCTACTTTCCGAGCAACCTAGGCTTCACCCTAGGGCGTTGCTCCAACAGATTGAATAGTTAGGGCCTTAGAAGTCAACGCCCGAACCATAAAATGCAAAAAAAATACAACAGTGCTTCTATTATATAACAGGAATAATTGCAACCAGTTTGAAAGTGATGGCCAATTCTACGTTCCGGGCAACCTAGGCTTCACTCTACTGCGTTGCTCCACCAGATCGAATAGTTAGTGCCTTAGAAGTCAACGCCAGAAGCATAAAATACAATATAAATACAACAGTTTTTCCATCGTATAAAACGAATAATTGCAGCCAGTATGAACCTTATGGACATTTCTACTTTCCGAGCAACCTAGGCTTCACCCTAGGGCGTTGCTCCAACAGATTGAATAGTTAGGGCCTTAGAAGTCAACGCCCGAACCATAAAATGCAAAAAAAATACAACAGTGTTTCCATCATATAACAGGAATAATTGCAACCAGTTTGAAAGTGATGGCCAATTCTACCTTCCGGGCAACCTAACCTTCACTCTAGGGCGTTGCTCCACCAGATCGAATAGTTAGTGCCTTAGAAGTCAACGCCAGAAGCATAAAATACAATATACATACAACAGTTTTTCCATCGTATAAAACGAATAATTGCAACCAGTATGAAACTTATGGTCATTTCTACTTTCCGAGCAACCTAGGCTTCACCCTAGGGCGTTGCTCTAACAGATTGAATAGTTAGGGCCTTAGAAGTCAACTCCAGAACCATAAAATGCAAAAAAAATACAACAGTGTTTCCATCATATAACAGGAATAATTGCAACCAGTTTGAAAGTGATGGCCAATTCTACGTTCCGGGCAACCTAGGTTTCACTCCAGGGCGTTGCTCCACCAGATCGAATAGTTAGTGCCTTAGAAGTCAGCGCCAGAAGCATAAAATACAATATAAATACAACAGTTTTTGCATCGTATAAAACGAATAATTGCAACCAGTTTGAAAGTGATGGTCATTTCTGCTTTCCGGGCAACCTAGGCTTCACTCTAGGGCGTTGCTCCACCAGATCGAATAGTTAGTGCCTTAGAAGTCAACGCCAGAAGCATAAAATACAATATAAATACAACAGTTTTTCCATCGTATAAAACGAATAATTGCAACCAGTATGAAACTTATGGTCATTTCTACTTTCCGAGCAACCTAGGCTTCACCCTAGGGCGTTGCTCCAACAGATTGAATAGTTAGGGCCTTAGAAGTCAACGCCCGAACCATAAAATGCAAAAAAAATACAACAGTGCTTCTATTATATAACAGGAATAATTGCAACCAGTTTGAAAGTGATGGCCAATTCTACGTTCCGGGCAACCTAGGCTTCACTCTACTGCGTTGCTCCACCAGATCGAATAGTTAGTGCCTTAGAAGTCAACGCCAGAAGCATAAAATACAATATAAATACAACAGTTTTTCCATCGTATAAAACGAATAATTGCAGCCAGTATGAACCTTATGGACATTTCTACTTTCCGAGCAACCTAGGCTTCACCCTAGGGCGTTGCTCCAACAGATTGAATAGTTAGGGCCTTAGAAGTCAACGCCCGAACCATAAAATGCAAAAAAAATACAACAGTGTTTCCATCATATAACAGGAATAATTGCAACCAGTTTGAAAGTGATGGCCAATTCTACCTTCCGGGCAACCTAACCTTCACTCTAGGGCGTTGCTCCACCAGATCGAATAGTTAGTGCCTTAGAAGTCAACGCCAGAAGCATAAAATACAATATACATACAACAGTTTTTCCATCGTATAAAACGAATAATTGCAACCAGTATGAAACTTATGGTCATTTCTACTTTCCGAGCAACCTATGCTTCACCCTAGGGCGTTGCTCCAACAGATTGAATAGTTAGGGCCTTAGAAGTCAACTCCAGAACCATAAAATGCAAAAAAAATACAACAGTGTTTCCATCATATAACAGGAATAATTGCAACCAGTTTGAAAGTGATGGCCACTTCTACGTTCCGGGCAACCTAGGCTTCACTCTAGGGAGTTGCTCCACCAGATCGAATAGTTAGTGCCTTAGAAGTCAACGCCAGAAGCATAAAATACAATATAAATACAACAGTTTTTCCATAGTATAAAACAAATAATTGCAACCAGTATGAAACTTATGGTCATTTCTACTTTCCGAGCAACCTAGGCTTCACCCTCGGGCATTGCTCCAACGGATTGAATAGTTAGGGCCTTAGAAGTCAACGCCCGAACCATAAAATGCAAAAAAAATACAACAGTGTTTCCATCATATAACAGGAATAATTGCAACCAGTTTGAAAGTGATGGCCAATTCTACGTTCCGGGCAACCTAGGTTTCACTCCAGGGCGTTGCTCCACCAGACCGAATAGTTACGGCCCAAGAAGTCAACGCCAGAAGCATAAAATACAATATACATACAACAGTTTTTCCATCGTATAAAACGAATAATTGCAACCAGTATGAAACTTATGGTCATTTCTACTTTCCGAGCAACCTAGGCTTCACCCTAGGGCGTTGCTCTAACAGATTGAATAGTTAGGGCCTTAGAAGTCAACTCCAGAACCATAAAATGCAAAAAAAATACAACAGTGTTTCCATCATATAACAGGAATAATTGCAACCAGTTTGAAAGTGATGGCCAATTCTACGTTCCGGGCAACCTAGGTTTCACTCCAGGGCGTTGCTCCACCAGATCGAATAGTTAGTGCCTTAGAAGTCAACGCCAGAAGCATAAAATACAATATAAATACAACAGCTTTTCCACCGTATAAAACGAATAATTGCAACCAGTATGAAACTTATGGTCATTTATACTTTCCGAGCAAGCTAGGCTTCACCCTAGGGCGTTGCTCCAACAAATTGAATAGTTAGGGCCTTAGAAGTCAACGCCAGAAGCATAAAATACAATATACATACAACAGTTTTTCCATCGTATAAAACGAATAATTGCAACCAGTATGAAACTTATGGTCATTTCTACTTTCCGAGCAACCTATGCTTCACCCTAGGGCGTTGCTCCAACAGATTGAGTAGTTAGGGCCTTAGATGTCAACGCCCGAAGCATAAAATGCAATAAAAATAGAACCGTGTTTCCATCATATAACAGGAATAATTGCAACCAGTTTGAAAGTGATGGCCAATTCTACGTTCCGGGCAACCTAGACTTCACTCTACGGCGTTGCTCCACCAGATCGAATAGTTAGTGCCTTAGAAGTCAACGCCAGAAGCATAAAATACAATATAAATACGACAGCTTTTCCATCGTATAAAACGAATAATTGCAACCAGTATGAAACTCATGGTCATTTCTACTTTCCGAGCAACCTAGGCTTCACCCTAGGGCGTTGCTCTAACAGATTGAATAGTTAGGGCCTTAGAAGTCAACTCCAGAACCATAAAATGCAAAAAAAATACAACAGTGTTTCCATCATATAACAGGAATAATTGCAACCAGTTTGAAAGTGATGGCCAATTCTACGTTCCGGGCAACCTAGGTTTCACTCCAGGGCGTTGCTCCACCAGATCGAATAGTTAGTGCCTTAGAAGTCAACGCCAGAAGCATAAAATACAATATAAATACAACAGCTTTTCCACCGTATAAAACGAATAATTGCAACCAGTATGAAACTTATGGTCATTTATACTTTCCGAGCAAGCTAGGCTTCACCCTAGGGCGTTGCTCCAACAAATTGAATAGTTAGGGCCTTAGAAGTCAACGCCAGAAGCATAAAATACAATATACATACAACAGTTTTTCCATCGTATAAAACGAATAATTGCAACCAGTATGAAACTTATGGTCATTTCTACTTTCCGAGCAACCTATGCTTCACCCTAGGGCGTTGCTCCAACAGATTGAGTAGTTAGGGCCTTAGATGTCAACGCCCGAAGCATAAAATGCAATAAAAATAGAACCGTGTTTCCATCATATAACAGGAATAATTGCAACCAGTTTGAAAGTGATGGCCAATTCTACGTTCCGGGCAACCTAGACTTCACTCTACGGCGTTGCTCCACCAGATCGAATAGTTAGTGCCTTAGAAGTCAACGCCAGAAGCATAAAATACAATATAAATACAACAGCTTTTCCATCGTATAAAACGAATAATTGCAACCAGTATGAAAGTTATGGTCATTTCTACTTTCCGAGCAACCTAGGCTTCACCCTAGGGCGTTGCTCCAGCAGATTGAATAGTTAGGGTCTTAGAAGTCAACGCCCGAACCATAAAATGCAAAAAAAATACAACAGTGCTTCCATCATATAACATTAATAATTGCAACCAGATTGAAAGTGATGGCCAATTCTACGTTCCGGGCAACCTAGTGTTCACTCTAGGGCGTTGCTCCACCAGATCGAATAGTTAGTGCCTTAGAAGTCAACGCCAGAAGCATAAAATACAATATAAATACAACAGTTTTTCCATCGTATAAAACAAATAATTGCAACCTGTATGAAACTTATGGTCATTACTACTTTCCGAGCAACCTAGGCTTCACTCTAGGGCGTTGCTCCAACGGATTGAATAGTTAGGGCCTTAGAAGTCAACGCCCGAACCATAAAATGCAAAAAAAATACAACAGTGTTTCCATCGTATAACAGGAATAATTGCAACCAGTTTGAAAGTGATGGCCAATTCTACCTTCCGGGCAACCTAACCTTCACTCTAGGGCGTTGCTCCACCAGATCGAATAGTTAGTGCCTTAGAAGTCAACGCCAGAAGCATAAAATACAATATACATACAACAGTTTTTCCATCGTATAAAACGAATAATTGCAACCAGTATGAAACTTATGGTCATTTCTACTTTCCGAGCAACCTATGCTTCACCCTAGGGCGTTGCTCCAACAGATTGAATAGTTAGGGCCTTAGAAGTCAACTCCAGAACCATAAAATGCAAAAAAAATACAACAGTGTTTCCATCATATAACAGGAATAATTGCAACCAGTTTGAAAGTGATGGCCACTTCTACGTTCCGGGCAACCTAGGCTTCACTCTAGGGAGTTGCTCCACCAGATCGAATAGTTAGTGCCTTAGAAGTCAACGCCAGAAGCATAAAATACAATATAAATACAACAGTTTTTCCATAGTATAAAACAAATAATTGCAACCAGTATGAAACTTATGGTCATTTCTACTTTCCGAGCAACCTAGGCTTCACCCTCGGGCATTGCTCCAACGGATTGAATAGTTAGGGCCTTAGAAGTCAACGCCCGAACCATAAAATGCAAAAAAAATACAACAGTGTTTCCATCATATAACAGGAATAATTGCAACCAGTTTGAAAGTGATGGCCAATTCTACGTTCCGGGCAACCTAGGTTTCACTCCAGGGCGTTGCTCCACCAGACCGAATAGTTACGGCCCAAGAAGTCAACGCCAGAAGCATAAAATACGATATAAATACAACAGCTTTTCCATCGTATAAAACGAATAATTGCAACCAGTATGAAACTTATGGTCATTTCTGCTTTTCGAGCAAGCTAGGCTTCACCCTAGGGCGTTGCTCCAACAGATTGAATAGTTAGGGCCTTGGAAGTCAACGCCCGAACCATAAAACGCAAAAAAAATACAACAGTGTTGCCATCATATAACAGGAATAATTGCAACCAGTTTGAAAGTGATGGCCAATTCTACGTTCCGGGCAACCTAGGCATCACTCTATTGCATTGCTCCACCAGATCGAATAGTTAGTGCCTTAGAAGTCAGCGCCAGAAGCATAAAATACAATATAAATACAACAGTGTTTCCATCATATAACAGGAATAATTGCAACCAGTTTGAAAGTGATGGCCAATTCTACCTTCCGGGCAACCTAACCTTCACTCTAGGGCGTTGCTCCACCAGATCGAATAGTTAGTGCCTTAGAAGTCAACGCCAGAAGCATAAAATACAATATACATACAACAGTTTTTCCATCGTATAAAACGAATAATTGCAACCAGTATGAAACTTATGGTCATTTATACTTTCCGAGCAAGCTAGGCTTCACCCTAGGGCGTTGCTCCAACAAATTGAATAGTTAGGGCCTTAGAAGTCAACGCCAGAAGCATAAAATACAATATACATACAACAGTTTTTCCATCGTATAAAACGAATAATTGCAACCAGTATGAAACTTATGGTCATTTCTACTTTCCGAGCAACCTATGCTTCACCCTAGGGCGTTGCTCCAACAGATTGAGTAGTTAGGGCCTTAGATGTCAACGCCCGAAGCATAAAATGCAATAAAAATAGAACCGTGTTTCCATCATATAACAGGAATAATTGCAACCAGTTTGAAAGTGATGGCCAATTCTACGTTCCGGGCAACCTAGACTTCACTCTACGGCGTTGCTCCACCAGATCGAATAGTTAGTGCCTTAGAAGTCAACGCCAGAAGCATAAAATACGATATAAATACAGCAGCTTTTCCATCGTATAAAACGAATAATTGCAACCAGTATGAAACTTATGGTCATTTCTACTTTCCGAGCAAGCTAGGCTTCACCCTAGGGCGTTGCTCCAGCAGATTGAATAGTTAGGGCCTTAGAAGTCAACGCCTGAAGCATAAAATGCAGTTAAAATACAACAGTGTTTCCAGCATATAGCAGGAATAATTGCAACCAGTTTGAAAGTGATGGCCAATTCTACCTTCCGGGCAACCTAACCTTCACTCTAGGGCGTTGCTCCACCAGATCGAATAGTTAGTGCCTTAGAAGTCAACGCCAGAAGCATAAAATAAAATATACATACAACAGTTTTCCCATCGTATAAAACGAATAATTGCAACCAGTATGAAACTTATGGTCATTTCTACTTTCCGAGCAACCTATGCTTCACCCTAGGGCGTTGCTCCAACAGATTGAATAGTTAGGGCCTTAGAAGTCAACTCCAGAACCATAAAATGCAAAAAAAATACAACAGTGTTTCCATCATATAACAGGAATAATTGCAACCAGTTTGAAAGTGATGGCCAATTCTACGTTCCGGGCAACCTAGGTTTCACTCCAGGGCGTTGCTCCACCAGATCGAATAGTTAGTGCCGTAGAAGTCAACGCCAGAAGCATAAAATACAATATAAATACAACAGCTTTTCCACCGTATAAAACGAATAATTGCAACCAGTATGAAACTTATGGTCATTTCTACTTTCCGAGCAAGCTAGGCTTCATCCTAGGGCGTTGCTCCAACAGATTGAATAGTTAGGGCCTTAGAAGTCAACGCCCGAAGCATAAAATGCAATAAAAATACAACAGTGTTTCCATCATATATCAGGAATAATTGCAACCAGTTTGAAAGTGATGGCCAATTCTACGTTCCGGGCAACCTAGGCTTCACTCTAGGGCGTTGCTCCACCAGATCGAATAGTTAGTGCCATAGAAGTCAACGCCAGAAGCATAAAATACAATATAAATACAACAGTTTTTCCATCGTATAAAACAAATAATTGCATCCAGTATGAAACTTATGGTCATTACTACTTTCCGAGCAACCTAGGCTTCACCCTCGGGCGTTGCTCCAACGGATTGAATAGTTAGGGCCTTAGAAGTCAACGCCCGAACCATAAAATGCAAAAAAAATACAACAGTGTTTCCATCGTATAACAGGAATAATTGCAACCAGTTTGAAAGTGATGGCCAATTCTACGTTCCCGGCAACCTAGGTTTCACTCCAGGGCGTTGCTCCACCAGATCGAATAGTTAGTGCCTTAGAAGTCAACGCCGGAAGCATAAAATACAATATAAATACAACAGTTTTTCCATAGTATAAAACAAATAATTGCAACCAGTTTGAAACTTATGGTCATTTCTAATTTCCGAGCAACCTAGGCTTCACCCTAGGGCGTTGCTCCAACGGATTGAATAGTTAGGGCCTTAGAAGTCAACGCCCGAACCATAAAATGCAAAAAAAATACAACAGTGTTTCCATCATATAACAGGTATAATTGCAACCAGTTTGAAAGTGATGGCCAATTCTACGTTCCGGGCAACCTAGGTTTCATTCCAGGGCGTTGCTCCACCAGATCGAATAGTTAGTGTTTTAGAAGTCAACGCCAGAAGCATAAAATACAATATAAATACAACAGTTTTTCCATAGTATAAAACAAATAATTGCAACCAGTATGAAACTTATGGTCATTTCTACTTTCCGAGCAACCTAGGCTTGACCCTAGGGCGTTGCTCCAACGGATTGAATAGTTAGGGCCTTATAAGTCAACGCCTGAACCATAAAATGCAAAAAAAATACAACAGTGTTTCCATCATATAACAGGAATAATTGCAACCAGTTTGAAAGTGATGGCCAATTCTATGTTCCGGGCAACCTAGGTTTCACTCCAGGGCGTTGCTCCACCAGACCGAATAGTTACGGCCCAAGAAGTCAACGCCAGAAGCATAAAATACAATATACATACAACAGTTTTTCCATCGTATAAAACGAATAATTGCAACCAGTATGAAACTTATGGTCATTTCTACTTTCCGAGCAACCTAGGCTTCACCCTAGGGCGTTGCTCTAACAGATTGAATAGTTAGGGCCTTAGAAGTCAACTCCAGAACCATAAAATGCAAAAAAAATACAACAGTGTTTCCATCATATAACAGGAATAATTGCAACCAGTTTGAAAGTGATGGCCAATTCTACGTTCCGGGCAACCTAGGTTTCACTCCAGGGCGTTGCTCCACCAGATCGAATAGTTAGTGCCTTAGAAGTCAACGCCAGAAGCATAAAATACAATATAAATACAACAGCTTTTCCACCGTATAAAACGAATAATTGCAACCAGTATGAAACTTATGGTCATTTATACTTTCCGAGCAAGCTAGGCTTCACCCTAGGGCGTTGCTCCAACAAATTGAATAGTTAGGGCCTTAGAAGTCAACGCCCGAAGCATAAAATGCAATAAAAATACAACAGTGTTTCCATCATATATCAGGAATAATTGCAACCAGTTTGAAAGTGATGGCCAATTCTACGTTCCGGGCAACCTAGGCTTCACTCTAGGGCGTTGCTCCACCAGATCGAATAGTTAGTGCCTTAGAAGTCAACGCCAGAAGCATAAAACACAAAATAAATACAACAGTTTTTCCATCGTATAAAACGAATAATTGCAACCAGTATGAAACTTATGGTCATTTCTACTTTCCGAGCAACCTAGGCTTCACCCTAGGGCGTTGCTCCAACGGATTGAATAGTTAGGGCCTTATAAGTCAACGCCTGAACCATAAAATGCAAAAAAAATACAACAGTGTTTCCATCATATAACAGGAATAATTGCAACCAGTTTGAAAGTGATGGCCAATTCTATGTTCCGGGCAACCTAGGTTTCACTCCAGGGCGTTGCTCCACCAGACCGAATAGTTACGGCCCAAGAAGTCAACGCCAGAAGCATAAAATACGATATAAATACAGCAGCTTTTCCATCGTATAAAACGAATAATTGCAACCAGTATGAAACTTATGGTCATTTCTACTTTCCGAGCAAGCTAGGCTTCACCCTAGGGCGCTGCTCCAGCAGATTGAATAGTTAGGGCCTTAGAAGTCAACGCCTGAAGCATAAAATGCAGTTAAAATACAACAGTGTTTCCAGCATATAGCAGGAATAATTGCAACCAGTTTGAAAGTGATGGCCAATTCTACCTTCCGGGCAACCTAACCTTCACTCTAGGGCGTTGCTCCACCAGATCGAATAGTTAGTGCCTTAGAAGTCAACGCCAGAAGCATAAAATACAATATACATACAACAGTTTTTCCATCGTATAAAACGAATAATTGCAACCAGTATGAAACTTATGGTCATTTCTACTTTCCGAGCAACCTATGCTTCACCCTAGGGCGTTGCTCCAACAGATTGAGTAGTTAGGGCCTTAGATGTCAACGCCCGAAGCATAAAATGCAATAAAAATAGAACCGTGTTTCCATCATATAACAGGAATAATTGCAACCAGTTTGAAAGTGATGGCCAATTCTACGTTCCGGGCAACCTAGACTTCACTCTACGGCGTTGCTCCACCAGATCGAATAGTTAGTGCCTTAGAAGTCAACGCCAGAAGCATAAAATACAATATAAATACAACAGCTTTTCCATCGTATAAAACGAATAATTGCAACCAGTATGAAAGTTATGGTCATTTCTACTTTCCGAGCAACCTAGGCTTCACCCTAGGGCGTTGCTCCAGCAGATTGAATAGTTAGGGTCTTAGAAGTCAACGCCCGAACCATAAAATGCAAAAAAAATACAACAGTGTTTCCATCGTATAACAGGAATAATTGCAACCAGTTTGAAAGTGATGGCCAATTCTACGTTCCCGGCAACCTAGGTTTCACTCCAGGGCGTTGCTCCACCAGATCGAATAGTTAGTGCCTTAGAAGTCAACGCCGGAAGCATAAAATACAATATAAATACAACAGTTTTTCCATAGTATAAAACAAATAATTGCAACCAGTTTGAAACTTATGGTCATTTCTAATTTCCGAGCAACCTAGGCTTCACCCTAGGGCGTTGCTCCAACGGATTGAATAGTTAGGGCCTTAGAAGTCAACGCCCGAACCATAAAATGCAAAAAAAATACAACAGTGTTTCCATCATATAACAGGAATAATTGCAACCAGTTTGAAAGTGATGGCCAATTCTACGTTCCGGGCAACCTAGGTTTCATTCCAGGGCGTTGCTCCACCAGATCGAATAGTTAGTGTTTTAGAAGTCAACGCCAGAAGCATAAAATACAATATAAATACAACAGTTTTTCCATAGTATAAAACAAATAATTGCAACCAGTATGAAACTTATGGTCATTTCTACTTTCCGAGCAACCTAGGCTTCACCCTAGGGCGTTGCTCCAACGGATTGAATAGTTAGGGCCTTATAAGTCAACGCCTGAACCATAAAATGCAAAAAAAATACAACAGTGTTTCCATCATATAACAGGAATAATTGCAACCAGTTTGAAGGTGATGGCCAATTCTATGTTCCGGGCAACCTAGGTTTCACTCCAGGGCGTTGCTCCACCAGACCGAATAGTTACGGCCCAAGAAGTCAACGCCAGAAGCATAAAATACGATATAAATACAGCAGCTTTTCCATCGTATAAAACGAATAATTGCAACCAGTATGAAACTTATGGTCATTTCTACTTTCCGAGCAAGCTAGGCTTCACCCTAGGGCGTTGCTCCAGCAGATTGAATAGTTAGGGCCTTAGAAGTCAACGCCTGAAGCATAAAATGCAGTTAAAATACAACAGTGTTTCCAGCATATAGCAGGAATAATTGCAACCAGTTTGAAAGTGATGGCCAATTCTACCTTCCGGGCAACCTAACCTTCACTCTAGGGCGTTGCTCCACCAGATCGAATAGTTAGTGCCTTAGAAGTCAACGCCAGAAGCATAAAATAAAATATACATACAACAGTTTTTCCATCGTATAAAACGAATAATTGCAACCAGTATGAAACTTATGGTCATTTCTACTTTCCGAGCAACCTATGCTTCACCCTAGGGCGTTGCTCCAACAGATTGAATAGTTAGGGCCTTAGAAGTCAACTCCAGAATCATAAAATGCAAAAAAAATACAACAGTGTTTCCATCATATAACAGGAATAATTGCAACCAGTTTGAAAGTGATGGCCAATTCTACGTTCCGGGCAACCTAGGTTTCACTCCAGGGCGTTGCTCCACCAGATCGAATAGTTAGTGCCGTAGAAGTCAACGCCAGAAGCATAAAATACAATATAAATACAACAGCTTTTCCACCGTATAAAACGAATAATTGCAACCAGTATGAAACTTATGGTCATTTCTACTTTCCGAGCAAGCTAGGCTTCATCCTAGGGCGTTGCTTCAACAGATTGAATAGTCAGGGCCTTAGAAGTCAACGCCCGAAGCATAAAATGCAATAAAAATACAACAGTGTTTCCATCATATATCAGGAATAATTGCAACCAGTTTGAAAGTGATGGCCAATTCTACGTTCCGGGCAACCTAGGCTTCACTCTAGGGCGTTGCTCCACCAGATCGAATAGTTAGTGCCTTAGAAGTCAACGCCAGAAGCATAAAATACAATATAAATACAACAGTTTTTCCATCGTATAAAACAAATAATTGCATCCAGTATGAAACTTATGGTCATTACTACTTTCCGAGCAACCTAGGCTTCACCCTAGGGCGTTGCTCCAACGGATTGAATAGTTAGGGCCTTAGAAGTCAACGCCCGAACCATAAAATGCAAAAAAAATACAACAGTGTTTCCATCGTATAACAGGAATAATTGCAACCAGTTTGAAAGTGATGGCCAATTCTACGTTCCCGGCAACCTAGGTTTCACTCCAGGGCGTTGCTCCACCAGATCGAATAGTTAGTGCCTTAGAAGTCAACGCCGGAAGCATAAAATACAATATAAATACAACAGTTTTTCCATAGTATAAAACAAATAATTGCAACCAGTTTGAAACTTATGGTCATTTCTAATTTCCGAGCAACCTAGGCTTCACCCTAGGGCGTTGCTCCAACGGATTGAATAGTTAGGGCCTTAGAAGTCAACGCCCGAACCATAAAATGCAAAAAAAATACAACAGTGTTTCCATCATATAACAGGAATAATTGCAACCAGTTTGAAAGTGATGGCCAATTCTACGTTCCGGGCAACCTAGGTTTCATTCCAGGGCGTTGCTCCACCAGATCGAATAGTTAGTGTTTTAGAAGTCAACGCCAGAAGCATAAAATACAATATAAATACAACAGTTTTTCCATAGTATAAAACAAATAATTGCAACCAGTATGAAACTTATGGTCATTTCTACTTTCCGAGCAACCTAGGCTTCACCCTAGGGCGTTGCTCCAACGGATTGAATAGTTAGGGCCTTATAAGTCAACGCCTGAACCATAAAATGCAAAAAAAATACAACAGTGTTTCCATCATATAACAGGAATAATTGCAACCAGTTTGAAAGTGATGGCCAATTCTATGTTCCGGGCAACCTAGGTTTCACTCCAGGGCGTTGCTCCACCAGACCGAATAGTTACGGCCCAAGAAGTCAACGCCAGAAGCATAAAATACGATATAAATACAGCAGCTTTTCCATCGTATAAAACGAATAATTGCAACCAGTATGAAACTTATGGTCATTTCTACTTTCCGAGCAAGCTAGGCTTCACCCTAGGGCGTTGCTCCAGCAGATTGAATAGTTAGGGCCTTAGAAGTCAACGCCTGAAGCATAAAATGCAGTTAAAATACAACAGTGTTTCCAGCATATAGCAGGAATAATTGCAACTAGTTTGAAAGTGATGGCCAATTCTACGTTCCGGGCAACCTAGGCTTCACTCTAGGGCGTTGCTCCACCAGATCGAATAGTTAGTGCCTTAGAAGTCAACGCCAGAAGCATAAAATACAATATAAATACAACAGTTTTTCCATCGTATAAAACAAGTAATTGCAACCAGTATGAAACTTATGGTCATTACTACTTTCCGAGCAACCTAGGCTTCACCCTAGGGCGTTGCTCCAACGGATTGAATAGTTAGGGCCTTAGAAGTCAACGCCCGAACCATAAAATGCAAAAAAAATACAACAGTGTTTCCATCGTATAACAGGAATAATTGCAACCAGTTTGAAAGTGATGGCCAATTCTACGTTCCCGGCAACCTAGGTTTCACTCCAGGGCGTTGCTCCACCAGATCGAATAGTTAGTGCCTTAGAAGTCAACGCCGGAAGCATAAAATACAATATAAATACAACAGTTTTTCCATAGTATAAAACAAATAATTGCAACCAGTTTGAAACTTATGGTCATTTCTAATTTCCGAGCAACCTAGGCTTCTCCCTAGGGCGTTGCTCCAACGGATTGAATAGTTAGGGCCTTAGAAGTCAACGCCCGAACCATAAAATGCAAAAAAAATACAACAGTGTTTCCATCATATAACAGGAATAATTGCAACCAGTTTGAAAGTGATGGCCAATTCTACGTTCCGGGCAACCTAGGTTTCATTCCAGGGCGTTGCTCCACCAGATCGAATAGTTAGTGTTTTAGAAGTCAACGCCAGAAGCATAAAATACAATATAAATACAACAGTTTTTCCATAGTATAAAACAAATAATTGCAACCAGTATGAAACTTATGGTCATTTCTACTTTCCGAGCAACCTAGGCTTCACCCTAGGGCGTTGCTCCAACGGATTGAATAGTTAGGGCCTTATAAGTCAACGCCTGAACCATAAAATGCAAAAAAAATACAACAGTGTTTCCATCATATTACAGGAATAATTGCAACCAGTTTGAAAGTGATGGCCAATTCTATGTTCCGGGCAACCTAGGTTTCACTCCAGGGCGTTGCTCCACCAGACCGAATAGTTACGGCCCAAGAAGTCAACGCCAGAAGCATAAAATACGATATAAATACAGCAGCTTTTCCATCGTATAAAACGAATAATTGCAACCAGTATGAAACTTATGGTCATTTCTACTTTCCGAGCAAGCTAGGCTTCACCCTAGGGCGTTGCTCCAGCAGATTGAATAGTTAGGGCCTTAGAAGTCAACGCCTGAAGCATGAAATGCAGTTAAAATACAACAGTGTTTCCAGCATATAGCAGGAATAATTGCAACCAGTTTGAAAGTGATGGCCAATTCTACCTTCCGGGCAGCCTAACCTTCACTCTAGGGCGTTGCTCCACCAGATCGAATAGTTAGTGCCTTAGAAGTCAACGCCAGAAGCATAAAATACAATATACATACAACAGTTTTTCCATCGTATAAAACGAATAATTGCAGCCAGTATGAACCTTATGGACATTTCTACTTTCCGAGCAACCTAGGCTTCACCCTAGGGCGTTGCTCCAACAGATTGAATAGTTAGGGCCTTAGAAGTCAACTCCAGAACCATAAAATGCAAAAAAAATACAACAGTGTTTCCATCATATAACAGGAATAATTGCAACCAGTTTGAAAGTGATGGCCAATTCTACCTTCCGGGCAACCTAACCTTCACTCTAGGGCGTTGCTCCACCAGATCGAATAGTTAGTGCCTTAGAAGTCAACGCCAGAAGCATAAAATACAATATACATACAACAGTTTTTCCATCGTATAAAACGAATAATTGCAACCAGTATGAAACTTATGGTCATTTCTACTTTGCGAGCAACCTATGCTTCACCCTAGGGCGTTGCTCCAACAGATTGAATAGTTAGGGCCTTAGAAGTCAACTCCAGAACCATAAAATGCAAAAAAAATACAACAGTGTTTCCATCATATAACAGGAATAATTGCAACCAGTTTGAAAGTGATGGCCAATTCTACGTTCCGGGCAACCTAGGTTTCACTCCAGGGCGTTGCTCCACCAGATCGAATAGTTAGTGCCGTAGAAGTCAACGCCAGAAGCATAAAATACAATATAAATACAACAGCTTTTCCACCGTATAAAACGAATAATTGCAACCAGTATGAAACTTATGGTCATTTCTACTTTCCGAGCAAGCTAGGCTTCATCCTAGGGCGTTGCTCCAACAGATTGAATAGTTAGGGCCTTAGAAGTCAACGCCCGAAGCATAAAATGCAATAAAAATACAACAGTGTTTCCATCATATATCAGGAATAATTGCAACCAGTTTGAAAGTGATGGCCAATTCTATGTTCCGGGCAACCTAGGCTTCACCCTAGGGCGTTGCTCCAACGGATTGAATAGTTAGGGCCTTAGAAGTCAACGCCCGAACCATAAAATGCAAAAAAAATACAACAGTGTTTCCATCATATAACAGGAATAATTGCAACCAGTTTGAAAGTGATGGCCAATTCTACGTTCCGGGCAACCTAGGTTTCATTCCAGGGCGTTGCTCCACCAGATCGAATAGTTAGTGTTTTAGAAGTCAACGCCAGAAGCATAAAATACAATATAAATACAACAGTTTTTCCATAGTATAAAACAAATAATTGCAACCAGTATGAAACTTATGGTCATTTCTACTTTCCGAGCAACCTAGGCTTCACCCTAGGGCGTTGCTCCAACGGATTGAATAGTTAGGGCCTTATAAGTCAACGCCTGAACCATAAAATGCAAAAAAAATACAACAGTGTTTCCATCATATAACAGGAATAATTGCAACCAGTTTGAAAGTGATGGCCAATTCTATGTTCCGGGAAACCTAGGTTTCACTCCAGGGCGTTGCTCCACCAGACCGAATAGTTACGGCCCAAGAAGTCAACGCCAGAAGCATAAAATACGATATAAATACAGCAGCTTTTCCATCGTATAAAACGAATAATTGCAACCAGTATGAAACTTATGGTCATTTCTACTTTCCGAGCAAGCTAGGCTTCACCCTAGGGCGCTGCTCCAGCAGATTGAATAGTTAGGGCCTTAGAAGTCAACGCCTGAAGCATAAAATGCAGTTAAAATACAACAGTGTTTCCAGCATATAGCAGGAATAATTGCAACCAGTTTGAAAGTGATGGCCAATTCTACCTTCCGGGCAACCTAACCTTCACTCTAGGGCGTTGCTCCACCAGATCGAATAGTTAGTGCCTTAGAAGTCAACGCCAGAAGCATAAAATACAATATACATACAACAGTTTTTCCATCGTATAAAACGAATAATTGCAACCAGTATGAAACTTATGGTCATTTCTACTTTCCGAGCAACCTATGCTTCACCCTAGGGCGTTGCTCCAACAGATTGAGTAGTTAGGGCCTTAGATGTCAACGCCCGAAGCATAAAATGCAATAAAAATAGAACCGTGTTTCCATCATATAACAGGAATAATTGCAACCAGTTTGAAAGTGATGGCCAATTCTACGTTCCGGGCAACCTAGACTTCACTCTACGGCGTTGCTCCACCAGATCGAATAGTTAGTGCCTTAGAAGTCAACGCCAGAAGCATAAAATACAATATAAATACAACAGCTTTTCCATCGTATAAAACGAATAATTGCAACCAGTATGAAAGTTATGGTCATTTCTACTTTCCGAGCAACCTAGGCTTCACCCTAGGGCGTTGCTCCAGCAGATTGAATAGTTAGGGTCTTAGAAGTCAACGCCCGAACCATAAAATGCAAAAAAAATACAACAGTGCTTCCATCATATAACATTAATAATTGCAACCAGATTGAAAGTGATGGCCAATTCTACGTTCCGGGCAACCTAGTGTTCACTCTAGGGCGTTGCTCCACCAGATCGAATAGTTAGTGCCTTAGAAGTCAACGCCAGAAGCATAAAATACAATATAAATACAACAGTTTTTCCATCGTATAAAACAAATAATTGCAACCTGTATGAAACTTATGGTCATTACTACTTTCCGAGCAACCTAGGCTTCACCCTAGGGCGTTGCTCCAACGGATTGAATAGTTAGGGCCTTAGAAGTCAACGCCCGAACCATAAAATGCAAAAAAAATACAACAGTGTTTCCATCGTATAACAGGAATAATTGCAACCAGTTTGAAAGTGATGGCCAATTCTACGTTCCCGGCAACCTAGGTTTCACTCCAGGGCGTTGCTCCACCAGATCGAATAGTTAGTGTTTTAGAAGTCAACGCCAGAAGCATAAAATACAATATAAATACAACAGTTTTTCCATAGTATAAAACAAATAATTGCAACCAGTATGAAACTTATGGTCATTTCTACTTTCCGAGCAACCTAGGCTTCACCCTAGGGCGTTGCTCCAACGGATTGAATAGTTAGGGCCTTATAAGTCAACGCCTGAACCATAAAATGCAAAAAAAATACAACAGTGTTTCCATCATATAACAGGAATAATTGCAACCAGTTTGAAGGTGATGGCCAATTCTATGTTCCGGGCAACCTAGGTTTCACTCCAGGGCGTTGCTCCACCAGACCGAATAGTTACGGCCCAAGAAGTCAACGCCAGAAGCATAAAATACGATATAAATACAGCAGCTTTTCCATCGTATAAAACGAATAATTGCAACCAGTATGAAACTTATGGTCATTTCTACTTTCCGAGCAAGCTAGGCTTCACCCTAGGGCGTTGCTCCAGCAGATTGAATAGTTAGGGCCTTAGAAGTCAACGCCTGAAGCATAAAATGCAGTTAAAATACAACAGTGTTTCCAGCATATAGCAGGAATAATTGCAACCAGTTTGAAAGTGATGGCCAATTCTACCTTCCGGGCAACCTAACCTTCACTCTAGGGCGTTGCTCCACCAGATCGAATAGTTAGTGCCTTAGAAGTCAACGCCAGAAGCATAAAATAAAATATACATACAACAGTTTTTCCATCGTATAAAACGAATAATTGCAACCAGTATGAAACTTATGGTCATTTCTACTTTCCGAGCAACCTATGCTTCACCCTAGGGCGTTGCTCCAACAGATTGAATAGTTAGGGCCTTAGAAGTCAACTCCAGAACCATAAAATGCAAAAAAAATACAACAGTGTTTCCATCATATAACAGGAATAATTGCAACCAGTTTGAAAGTGATGGCCAATTCTACGTTCCGGGCAACCTAGGTTTCACTCCAGGGCGTTGCTCCACCAGATCGAATAGTTAGTGCCGTAGAAGTCAACGCCAGAAGCATAAAATACAATATAAATACAACAGCTTTTCCACCGTATAGAACGAATAATTGCAACCAGTATGAAACTTATGGTCATTTCTACTTTCCGAGCAAGCTAGGCTTCATCCTAGGGCGTTGCTTCAACAGATTGAATAGTCAGGGCCTTAGAAGTCAACGCCCGAAGCATAAAATGCAATAAAAATACAACAGTGTTTCCATCATATATCAGGAATAATTGCAACCAGTTTGAAAGTGATGGCCAATTCTACGTTCCGGGCAACCTAGGCTTCACTCTAGGGCGTTGCTCCACCAGATCGAATAGTTAGTGCCTTAGAAGTCAACGCCAGAAGCATAAAATACAATATAAATACAACAGTTTTTCCATCGTATAAAACAAATAATTGCATCCAGTATGAAACTTATGGTCATTACTACTTTCCGAGCAACCTAGGCTTCACCCTAGGGCGTTGCTCCAACGGATTGAATAGTTAGGGCCTTAGACGTCAACGCCCGAACCATAAAATGCAAAAAAAATACAACAGTGTTTCCATCGTATAACAGGAATAATTGCAACCAGTTTGAAAGTGATGGCCAATTCTACGTTCCCGGCAACCTAGGTTTCACTCCAGGGCGTTGCTCCACCAGATCGAATAGTTAGTGCCTTAGAAGTCAACGCCGGAAGCATAAAATACAATATAAATACAACAGTTTTTCCATAGTATAAAACAAATAATTGCAACCAGTTTGAAACTTATGGTCATTTCTAATTTCCGAGCAACCTAGGCTTCACCCTAGGGCGTTGCTCCAACGGATTGAATAGTTAGGGCCTTAGAAGTCAACGCCCGAACCATAAAATGCAAAAAAAATACAACAGTGTTTCCATCATATAACAGGAATAATTGCAACCAGTTTGAAAGTGATGGCCAATTCTACGTTCCGGGCAACCTAGGTTTCATTCCAGGGCGTTGCTCCACCAGATCGAATAGTTAGTGTTTTAGAAGTCAACGCCAGAAGCATAAAATACAATATAAATACAACAGTTTTTCCATAGTATAAAACAAATAATTGCAACCAGTATGAAACTTATGGTCATTTCTACTTTCCGAGCAACCAAGGCTTCACCCTAGGGCGTTGCTCCAACGGATTGAATAGTTAGGGCCTTATAAGTCAACGCCTGAACCATAAAATGCAAAAAAAATACAACAGTGTTTCCATCATATAACAGGAATAATTGCAACCAGTTTGAAAGTGATGGCCAATTCTATGTTCCGGGCAACCTAGGTTTCACTCCAGGGCGTTGCTCCACCAGACCGAATAGTTACGGCCCAAGAAGTCAACGCCAGAAGCATAAAATACGATATAAATACAGCAGCTTTTCCATCGTATAAAACGAATAATTGCAACCAGTATGAAACTTATGGTCATTTCTACTTTCCGAGCAAGCTAGGCTTCACCCTAGGGCGTTGCTCCAGCAGATTGAATAGTTAGGGCCTTAGAAGTCAACGCCTGAAGCATAAAATGCAGTTAAAATACAACAGTGTTTCCAGCATATAGCAGGAATAATTGCAACTAGTTTGAAAGTGATGGCCAATTCTACGTTCCGGGCAACCTAGACTTCACTCTACGGCGTTGCTCCACCAGATCGAATAGTTAGTGCCTTAGAAGTCAACGTCAGAAGCATAAAATACAATATAAATACAACAGCTTTTCCATCGTATAAAACGAATAATTGCAACCAGTATGAAACTTATGGTCATTTCTACTTTCCGAGCAACCTAGGCTTCACCCTAGGGCGTTGCTTCAGCAGATTGAATAGTTAGGGCCTTAGAAGTCAACGCCCGAACCATAAAATGCAAAAAAAATACAACAGTGCTTCCATCATATAACAGGAATAATTGCAACCAGATTGAAAGTGATGGCCAATTCTACGTTCCGGGCAACCTAGGCTTCACTCTAGGGCGTTGCTCCACCAGATCGAATAGTTAGTGCCTTAGAAGTCAACGCCAGAAACATAAAATACAATATAAATACAACAGTTTTTCCATCGTAAAAAACAAAGAAATGCAACCAGTATGAAACTTATGGTCATTTCTACTTTCCGAGCAACCTAGGCTTCACCCTAGGGCGTTGCTCCAACGGATTGAATAGTTAGGGCCTTAGAAGTCAACGCCCGAACCATAAAATGCAAAAAAAATACAACAGTGTTTCCATCATATAACAGGAATAATTGCAACCAGTTTGAATGTGATGGCCAATTCTACGTTCCGGGCAGCCTAGGTTTCACTCCAGGGCGTTGCTCCACCAGATCGAATAGTTAGTGCCTTAGAAGTCAACGCCAGAAGCATAAAATACAATATAAATACAACAGCTTTTCCCTCGTATAAAACGAATAATTGCAACCAGTTTGAAACTTATGGTCATTTCTACTTTCCGAGCAACCTAGGCTTCACCCTAGGGCGTTGCTCCAACGGATTGAATAGTTAGGGCCTTAGAAGTCATCGCCCGAACCATAAAATGCAAAAAAAATACAACAGTGTTTCCATCATATAACAGGAATAATTGCAACCAGTTTGAAAGTGATGGCCAATTCTACGTTCAGGGCAACCTAGACTTCACTCTACGGCGTTGCTCCACCAGATCGAATAGTTAGTGCCTTAGAAGTCAACGCCAGAAGCATAAAATACAATATAAATACAACAGCTTTTCCATCGTATAAAACGAATAATTGCAACCAGTATGAAACTTATGGTCATTTCTACTTTCCGAGCAACCTAGGCTTCACCCTAGGGCGTTGCTCCAGCAGATTGAATAGTTAGGGCCTTAGAAGTCAACGCCCGAACCACAAAATGCAAAAAAAATACAACAGTGCTTCCATCATATAACAGGAATAATTGCAACCAGTTTGAAAGTGATGGCCAATTCTACGTTCCGGGCAACCTAGGTTTCACTCCAGGGCGTTGCTCCACCAGATCGAATAGTTAGTGCCTTAGAAGTCAACGCCAGAAGCATAAAATACAATATACATACAACAGTTTTTCCATAGTATAAAACAAATAATTGCAACCAGTTTGAAACTTATGGTCATTTCTACTTTCCGAGCAACCTAGTCTTCACCCTAGGGCGTTGCTCTAACGGATTGAATAGTTAGGGCCTTAGAAGTCATCGCCCGAACCATAAAATGCAAAAAAAATACAACAGTGTTTCCATCATATAACAGGAATAATTGCAACCAGTTTGAAAGTGATGGCCAATTCTACGTTCCGGGCAACCTAGGTTTCACTCCAGGGCGTTGCTCCACCAGACCGAATAGTTACGGCCCAAGAAGTCAACGCCAGAAGCATAAAATACGATATAAATGCAACAGCTTTTCCATCGTATAAAACGAATAATTGCAGCCAGTATGAAACTTATGGTCATTTCTACTTTCCGAGCAAGCTAGGCTTCACCCTAGGGCGTTGCTCCAACAGATTGAATAGTTAGGGCCTTAGAAGTCAACGCACGAAGCATAAAATGCAGTTAAAATACAACAGTGTTTCCATCATATAACAGGAATAATTGCAACCAGTTTGAAAGTGATGGCCAATTCTTCGTTCCGAGCAACCTAGGATTCGCTCTAGGGCGTTGCTCCGCCAGATCGAAAAGATAGTGCCTTAGAAGTCAACGCCAGAAGCATAAAATGCGATATAAATACAACAGTTTTTCCATCGTATAAAACGAATAATTGCAACCAGTATGAAACTTATGGTCATTTCTACTTTCCGAGCTACCTAGGCTTCACCCTAGGGCGTTGCTCCAACGGATTGAATGGTTAGGGCCTTAGAAGTCATCGCCCGAACCATAAAATGCAAAGAAAATTCAACAGTGTTACCATCATATAACAGGAATAATTGCAACCAGTTTGAAAGTGATGGCCAATTCTACGTTCCGGGCAACCTAGGCTTCACTCTAGGGCGTTGCTCCACCAGATCGAATAGTTAGTGCCTTAGAAGTCAACGCCAGAAACATAAAATACAATATAAATACAACAGTTTTTCCATCGTAAAAAACAAATAAATGCAACCAGTATGAAACTTATGGTCATTTCTACTTTCCGAGCAACCTAGGCTTCACCCTAGGGCGTTGCTCCAACGGATTGAATAGTTAGGGCCTTAGAAGTCAACGCCCGAACCATAAAATGCAAAAAAAATACAACAGTGTTTCCATCATATAACAGGAATAATTGCAACCAGTTTGAATGTGATGGCCAATTCTACGTTCCGGGAAACCTAGGCGTCGCTCTAGGGCGTTGCTCCACCAGATCGAAAAGATAGTGCCTTAGAAGTCAACGCCAGAAGCATAAAATGCGATATAAATACAACAGTTTTTCCATCGTATAGAACGAATAATTGCATCCAGTATGAAACTTATGGTCATTTCTACTTTCCGAGCAACCTAGGCTTCACCCTAGGGCGTTGCTCCAACAGATTGAATAGTTAGGGCCTTAGAAGTCAACGCCCGAACCATAAAATGCAAAAAAAATACAACAGTGTTTCCATCATATAACAGGAATAATTGCAACCAGTTTGAAAGTGATGGCCAATTCTACGTTCCAGGCAACCTAGGTTTCACTCCAGGGCGTTGCTCCACCAGATCGAATAGTTAGTGCCTTAGAAGTCAACGCCAGAAGCATAAAATACAATATAAATACAACAGTTTTTCCATAGTATAAAACAAATAATTGCAACCAGTATGAAACTTATGGTCATTTCTACTTTCCGAGCAACCTAGGCTTCACCCTAGGGCGTTGCCCCAACGGATTGAATAGTTCTGGCCTAAGAAGTCAACGCCCGAACCATAAAATGCAAAAAAAAATACAATAGTGTTTCCATCATATAACAGGAATAATTGCAACCAGTTTGAAAGTGATTTCCAATTCTACGTTCCGGGCAACCTAGGTTTCACTCCAGGGCGTTGCTCCACCAGACCGAATAGTTACGGCCCAAGAAGTCAACGCCAGAGGCATAGAATACGATATAAATACAACAGCTTTTCCATCGTATAAAACGAATAATTGCAACCAGTATGAAACTTATGGTCATTTCTACTTTCCGAGCAAGCTAGGCTTCACCCTAGGGCGTTGCTCCAACAGATTGTATAGTTAGGGCCTTAGAAGTCAACGCCCGAACCATAAAATGCAAAAAAAATACAACAGTGTTTCCATCATATAACAGGAATAATTGCAACCAGATTGAAAGTGATGGCCAATTCTACGTTCCGGGCAACCTATGTTTCACTCCAGGGCGTTGCTCCACCAGACCGAATAGTTACGGCCCAAGAAGTCAACGCCAGAAGCATAAAATACGATATAAATACAACAGCTTTTCCATCGTATAAAACGAATAATTGCAACCAGTATGAAACTTATGGTCATTTGTACTTTCCGAGCAACCTAGGCTTCACCCTAGGCCGTTGCTCCAACAGATTGAGTAGTTAGGGCCTTAGATGTCAACGCCCGAAGCATAAAATGCAATAAAAATACAACTGTGTTTCCATCATAAAACAGGAATAATTGCAATCAGTTTGAAAGTGATGGCCAATTCTACGTTCCGGGCAACCTAGACTTCACTCTACGGCGTTGCTCCACCAGATCGAATAGTTAGTGCCTTAGAAGTCAACGCCAGAAGCATAAAATACAATATAAATACAACAGCTTTTCCATCGTGTAAAACGAATAATTGCAACCAGTATGAAACTTATGGTCATTTCTACTTTCCGAGCAACCTAGGCTTCACCCTAGGGCGTTGCTCCAACAGATTGTATAGTTAGGGCCTTAGAAGTCAACGCCCGAACCATAAAATGCAAAAAAAATACAACAGTGTTTCCATCATATAACAGGATTAATTGCAACCAGTTTGAAAGTGATGGCCAATTCTACGTTCCGGGCAACCTAGGTTTCACTCCAGGGCGTCGCTCCACCAGACCGAATAGTTACGGCCCAAGAAGTCAACGCCAGAAGCATAAAATACAATATAAATACAACAGCTTTTCCATCGTGTAAAACGAATAATTGCAACCAGTATGAAACTTATGGTCATTTCTACTTTCCGAGCAACCTAGGCTTCACCCTAGGGCGTTGCTCCAGCAGATTGAATAGTTAGGGCCTTAGAAGTCAACGCCCGAACCATAAAATGCAAAAAAAATACAACAGTGTTTCCATCATATATCAGGAATAATTGCAACCAGTTTGAAAGTGATGGCCAATTCTACGTTCCGGGCAATCTAGGATTCACTCCAGCGAGTTGCTCCACCAGGCCGAATAGTTACGGCCTAAGAAGTGAACGCCAGAAGCATAAAACACGATATAAATACAACAGCTTTTCCACCGTATAAAACGAATAATTGCAACCAGTATGAAACTTATGGTCATTTGTACTTTCCGAGCAACCTAGGCTTCACCCTAGGGCGTTGCTCCAACAGATTGAGTAGTTAGGGCCTTAGATGTCAACGCCCGAAGCATAAAATGCAATAAAAATACAACTGTGTTTCCATCATAAAACAGGAATAATTGCAACCAGTTTGAAAGTGATGGCCAATTCTACGTTCCGGGCAACCTAGGCTTCACTCTAGGGCGTTGCTCCACCAGATCGAATAGTTAGTGCCTTGGAAGTCAACGCCAGAAGCATAAAATACAATATAAATACAACAGTTTTTCCATCGTATAAATCGAATAATTGCAACCAGTTTGAAAGTGATGGCCAATTCTACCTTCCGGGCAACCTAGGCTTCACTCTACGGCGTTGCTTCACTAGATCGAACAGCTAGGGCCTTAGAAGTCAACGCCAGAAGCATAAAATGCAATATAAATACAACAGTTTTTCCATCGTATAAAACGAATAATTGCAACCAGTATGAAACTTATGGTCATTTCTACTTTCCTCGCAACCTAGGCTTCACCCTAGGGCGTTGCTCCAGCAGATTGAATAGTTAGGGCCTTAGAAGTCAACGCCCGAACCATAAAATGCAAAAAAAATACAACAGTGTTTCCATCATATAACAGGAATAATTGCAACCAGTTTGAAAGTGATGGCCAATTCTACGTTCCGGGCAACCTAGGCTTCACTGTAGGGCGTTGCTCCACCAGATCGAATAGTTACTGCCTTAGAAGTCAACGCCAGAAGCATAAAATACAATATAAATACAACAGTTTTTTCATCGTATAAAACGAATAATTGCATCCAGTTTGAAAGTGATGGCCAATTCTACCTTCCGGGCAACCTAGGCTTCACTCTACGGCGTTGCTCCCCTAGATCGAACAGCTAGGGCCTTAGAAGTCAACGCCAGAAGCATAAAATACAATATAAATACAACAGTTTTTCCATCTTGTAAAACGAATAATTGCAACCAGTATGAAACTTATGGTCATTTGTACTTTCCGAGCAACCTAGGCTTCACCCTAGGGCGTTGCTCCAACAGATTGAGTAGTTAGGGCCTTAGATGTCAACGCCCGAAGCATAAAATGCAATAAAAATACAACTGTGTTTCCATCATATAACAGGAATAATTGGAACCAGTTTGAAAATGATGGCCAATTCTACGTTCCGGGCAACCTAGACTTCACTCTAGGGCGTTGCTCCACCAGACCGAATAGTTACGGCCTAAGAAGTCAACGCCAGAAGCATAAAATGCAATTAAAATACAACAGTGTTTCCATCATATAACAGGAGTAATTGCAACCAGTTTGAAAGTGATGGCCAATTCTACGTTCCGGGCAACCGAGGCTTCGCTCTAGAGCGTTGCTCCACCAGATCGAAAAGATAGAGCCTTAGAAGTCACCGCCAGAAGCATAAAATGCGATATAAATACAACGGTTTTTCCATCGTATAAAACTAATAATTGCAACCAGTATGAAACTTATGGCCATTTCTACTTTCCGAGCAACCCAGGCTTCACCCTAGGGCGTTGCTCCAACAGATTGAATAGTTAGGGCCTTAGAAGTCAACGCCCGAACCATAAAATGCAAAAAAAAATACAACAGTGTTTCCATCATATATCAGGAATAATTGCAACCAGTTTGAAAGTGATGCCCAATTCTACGTTCCGGGCAACCTAGGCTTCACTCTAGGGCGTTGCTCCACCAGACCGAATAGTTAGTGCCTTAGAAGTCAACGCCAGAAGCATAAAATACAATATAAATACAACAGCTTTTCCATCGTGTAAAACGAATAATTGCAACCAGTATGAAACTTATGGTCATTTCTACTTTCCGAGCAACCTAGGCTTCACCCTAGGGCGTTGCTCCAACAGATTGTATAGTTAGGGCCTTAGAAGTCAACGCCCGAACCATAAAATGCAAAAAAAATACAACAGTGTTTCCATCATATAACAGGAATAATTGCAACCAGTTTGAAAGTGATGGCCAATTCTACGTTCCGGGCAACCTACGTTTCACTCCAGGGCGTCGCTCCACCAGACCGAATAGTTACGGCCCAAGAAGTCAACGCCAGAAGCATAAAATACAATATAAATACAACAGCTTTTCCATCGTGTAAAACGAATAATTGCAACCAGTATGAAACTTATGGTCATTTCTACTTTCCGAGCAACCTAGGCTTCACCCTAGGGCGTTGCTCCAGCAGATTGAATAGTTAGGGCCTTAGAAGTCAACGCCCGAACCATAAAATGCAAAAAAAATACAACAGTGTTTCCATCATATATCAGGAATAATTGCAACCAGTTTGAAAGTGATGGCCAATTCTACGTTCCGGGCAATCTAGGATTCACTCCAGCGAGTTGCTCCACCAGGCCGAATAGTTACGGCCTAAGAAGTGAACGCCAGAAGCATAAAACACGATATAAATACAACAGCTTTTCCACCGTATAAAACGAATAATTGCAACCAGTATGAAACTTATGGTCATTTGTACTTTCCGAGCAACCTAGGCTTCACCCTAGGGCGTTGCTCCAACAGATTGAGTAGTTAGGGCCTTAGATGTCAACGCCCGAAGCATAAAATGCAATAAAAATACAACTGTGTTTCCGTCATAAAACAGGAATAATTGCAACCAGTTTGAAAGTGATGGCCAATTCTACGTTCCGGGCAACCTAGACTTCACTCTACGGCGTTGCTCCACCAGATCGAATAGTTAGTGCCTTAGAAGTCAACGCCAGAAGCATAAAATACAATATAAATACAACAGCTTTTCCATCGTGTAAAACGAATAATTGCAACCAGTATGAAACTTATGGTCATTTATACTTTCCGGGCAACCTAGGCTTCACCCTAGGGCGTTGCTCCAACAGATTGAATAGTTAGGGCCTTAGAAGTCAACGCCCGAACCATAAAATGCAAAAAAAATACAACAGTGTTTCCATCATATAACAGGAATAATTGCAACCAGTTTGAAAGTGATGGCCAATTCTACGTTCCGGGGAACCTAGGTTTCACTCCAGGGAGTTGCTCCACCAGACCGAATAGTTACGGCCCAAGAAGTCAACGCCAGAAGCATAAAATACGATATATATACAACAGCTTTTCCATCGTATAAAACGAATAATTGCAACCAGTATGAAACATATGGTCATTTGTACTTTCCGAGCAGCCTAGGCTTCACCCTAGGGCGTTGCTCCAACAGATTGAGTAGTTAGGGCCTTAGATGTCAACGCCCGAAGCATAAAATGCAATAAAAATACAACTGTGTTTCCATCATAAAACAGGAATAATTGCAACCAGTTTGAAAGTGATGGCCAATTCTACGTTCCGGGCAACCTAGACTTCACTCTACGGCGTTGCTCCACCAGATCGAATAGTTAGTGCCTTAGAAGTCAACGCCAGAAGCATAAAATACAATATAAATACAACAGCTTTTCCATCGTGTAAAACGAATAATTGCAACCAGTATGAAACTTATGGTCATTTATACTTTCCGGGCAACCTAGGCTTCACCCTAGGGCGTTGCTCCAGCAGATTGAATAGTTAGGGCATTAGAAGTCAACGCCCGAACCATAAAATGCAAAAGAAACACAACAATGTTTCCATCATATATCAGGAATAATTGCAACCAGTATGAAACTTATGGTCATTTCTACTTTCCGAGCAACCTAGGCTTCACCCTAGGTCGTTGCTTCAGCAGATTGAATAGTTAGGGCCTTAGAAGTCAACGCCCGAACCATAAAATGCAAAAAAAATACAACAGTGTTTCCATCATATAACAGGAATAATTGCAACCAGTTTGAAAGTGATGGCCAATTCTACGTTCCGGGCAACCTAGGCTTCACTCTAGGGCGTTGCTCCAGCAGATCGAACAGCTAGGGCCTTAGAAGTCAACGCCAGAAGCATAAAATACAATATAAATACAACAGTTTTTCCATCGTATAAAACGAATAATTGCAACCAGTATGAAACTTATGGTCATTTGTACTTTCCGAGCAACCTAGGCTTCACCCTAGGGCGTTGCCCCAACGGATGGAATAGATAGGGCCTTAGAAGTCAACGCCCGAACCATAAAATGCAAAAAAAATACAACAGTGTTTCCATCATATAACAGGAATAATTGCAACCAGTTTGAAAGTGATGGCCAATTCTACGTTCCGGGCAACCTAGGCTTCACTCTAGGGCGTTGCTCCACCAGACCGAATAGTTACGGCCTAAGAAGTCAACGCCAGAAGCATAAAATACGATATAAATACAACAGCTTTTCCACCGTATAAAACGAATAATTGCAACCAGTATGACACTTCAGGTCATTTCTACTTTCCGAGCAAGCTAGGCTTCACTCTAGGGCGTTGCTCCATCAGATTGAATAGTTAGGGCCTTAGAAGTCAACGCCCGAAGCATAAAATGCAATAAAAATACAACAGTGTTTCCATCATATATCAGGAATAATTGCAACCAGTATGAAAGTGATGGCCAATTCTACGTTCCGGGCAACCTAGGCTTCACTCTAGGGCGTTGCTCCACCAGATCGAATAGTTAGTGCCTTGGAAGTCAACGCCAGAAGCATAAAATACAATATAAATACAACAGTTTTTCCATCGTATAAAACGAATAATTGCAACCAGTTTGAAAGTGATGGCCAATTCTACCTTCCGGGCAACCTAGGCTTCACTCTACGGCGTTGCTTCACTAGATCGAACAGCTAGGGCCTTAGAAGTCAACGCCAGAAGCATAAAATACAATATAAATACAACAGTTTTTCCATCGTATAAAACGAATAATTGCAACCAGTATGAAACTTATGGTCATTTCTACTTTCCGAGCAACCTAGGCTTCACCCTAGGGCGTTGGTCCAGCAGATTGAATAGTTAGGGCCTTAGAAGTCAACGCCCGAATCATAAAATGCAAAAAAAATACAACAGTGTTTCCATCATATAACAGGAATAATTGCAACCAGTTTGAAAGTGATGGCCAATTCTACGTTCCTGGCAACCTAGGCTTCACTGTAGGGCGTTGCTCCACCAGATCGAATAGTTACTGCCTTAGAAGTCAACGCCAGAAGCATAAAATACAATATAAATACAACAGTTTTTTCATCGTATAAAACGAATAATTGCATCCAGTTTGAAAGTGATGGCCAATTCTACCTTCCGGGCAACCTAGGCTTCACTCTACGGCGTTGCTCCCCTAGATCGAACAGCTAGGGCCTTAGAAGTCAACGCCAGAAGCATAAAATACAATATAAATACAACAGTTTTTCCATCGTGTAAAACGAATAATTGCAACCAGTATGAAACTTATGGTCATTTGTACTTTCCGAGCAACCTAGGCTTCACCCTAGGGCGTTGCTCCAACAGATTGAGTAGTTAGGGCCTTAGATGTCAACGCCCGAAGCATAAAATGCAATAAAAATACAACTGTGTTTCCATCATATAACAGGAATAATTGGAACCAGTTTGAAAGTGATGGCCAATTCTACGTTCCGGGCAACCTAGACTTCACTCTACGGCGTTGCTCCACCAGATCGAATAGTTAGTGCCTTAGAAGTCAACGCCAGAAGCATAAAATACAATATAAATACAACAGCTTTTCCATCGTGTAAAACGAATAATTGCAACCAGTATGAAACTTATGGTCATTTGTACTTTCCGAGCAACCTAGGCTTCACCCTAGGGCGTTGCCCCAACGGATGGAATAGTTAGGGCCTTAGAAGTCAACGCCCGAACCATAAAATGCAAAAAAAATACAACAGTGTTTCCATCATATAACAGGAATAATTGCAACCAGTTTGAAAGTGATGGCCCATTCTACGTTCCGGGCAACCTAGGCTTCACTCTAGGGCGTTGCTCCACCAGACCGAATAGTTACGGCCTAAGAAGTCAACGCCAGAAGCATAAAATACGATATAAATACAACAGCTTTTCCACCGTATAAAACGAATAATTGCAACCAGTATGACACTTCAGGTCATTTCTACTTTCCGAGCAAGCTAGGCTTCACTCTAGGGCGTTGCTCCATCAGATTGAATAGTTAGGGCCTTAGAAGTCAACGCCCGAAGCATAAAATGCAATTAAAATACAACAGTGTTTCCATCATATAACAGGAGTAATTGCAACCAGTTTGAAAGTGATGGCCAATTCTACGTTCCGGGCAACCGAGGCTTCGCTCTAGGGCGTTGCTCCACCAGATCGAAAAGATAGAGCCTTAGAAGTCAACGCCAGAAGCATAAAATGCGATATAAATACAACGGTTTTTCCATCGTATAAAACTAATAATTGCAACCAGTATGAAACTTATGGCCATTTCTACTTTCCGAGCAACCCAGGCTTCACCCTAGGGCGTTGCTCCAACAGATTGAATAGTTAGGGCCTTAGAAGTCAACGCCCGAACCATAAAATGCAAAAAAAAATACAACAGTGTTTCCATCATATATCAGGAATAATTGCAACCAGTTTGAAAGTGATGCCCAATTCTACGTTCCGGGGAACCTAGGTTTCACTCCAGGGCGTTGCTCCTCCAGACCGAATAGTTACGGCCTAAGAAGTCAACGCCAGAAGCATAAAATACGATATAAATACAACAGCTTTTCCATCGTATAAAACGAATAATTGCAACCAGTATGAAACTTATGGACATTTCTACCTTCCTCGCAAGCTAGGCTTCAGCCTAGGGCGTTGCTCCAACAGATTGAATAGTTAGGGCCTTAGAAGTCAACGCCCGAACCATAAAACGCAAGAAAAATACAACAGTGTTTCCATCATATAACAGGAATAATTGCAACCAGTTTGAAAGTGATGGCCAATTCTACGTTCCGGGCAAACTAGGCTACACTCAATTGCGTTGCTCCACCAGATCGAATAGTTAGTGCCTTAGAAGTCAACGCCAGAAGCATAAAATACAATATAAATACAACAGTTTTTCCATCGCATAAAACGAATAATTGCAACCAGTATGAAACTTATCGACATTTCTACTTTCCGAGCAACCTAGGCTTCACCCTAGGGCGTTGCTCCGACAGATTGAATAGTTAGGACCTTGGAAGTCAACGCCCGAACCATAAAATGCAAAAAAAATACAACAGTGTTTCCATCATATAACAGGAATAATTGCAACCAGTTTGAAAGTGATGGCCAATTATACGTTCCGGGCAACCTAGGCTTCACTCTAGGGCGTTGCTCCAACAGATTGTATAGTTAGGGCCTTAGAAGTCAACGCCCGAACCATAAAATGCAAAAAAAATACAACAGTGTTTCCATCATATAACAGGAATAATTGCAACCAGTTTGAAAGTGATGCCCAATTCTACGTCCCGGGCAACCTAGGCTTCACTCTATTGCGTTGCTCCACCAGATCGAATAGTTCGTGCCTTAGAAGTCAACGCCAGAAGCATAAAATACAATATAAATACAACAGCTTTTCCATCGTATAAAACGAATAATTGCAACCAGTATGAAACTTATGGTCATTTCTACACTCCGAGCAACCTAGGCTTCACCCCAGGGCGTTGCTCCAGCAGATTGAATAGTTAGGGCCTTAGAAGTCAACGCCCGAACCATAAAATGCAAAAAAAAATACAACAGTGTTTCCATCATATAACAGGAATAATTGCAACCAGTTTGAAAGTGATGGCCAATTCAACGTTCCGGGCACCCTAGGTTTCACTCCAGGGCGTTGCTCCACCAGATCGAATAGTTAGTGCCTTAGGAGTCAACGCCAGAATCATAAAATACAATATAAATACAACAGTTTTTCCATAGTATAAAAGAAATAATTGCAACCAGTATGAAACTTATGGTCATTTCTACTTTCCGAGCAACCTAGGCTTCACCCTAGGGCGTTGCTCCAACGGATTGAATAGTTAGGGCCTTAGAAGTCAACGCCCGAACCATAAAATGCAAAAAAAATACAACAGTGTTTCCATCATATAACAGGAATAATTGCAACCAGTTTGAAAGTGATGGCCAATTCTACGTTCCGGGCAACCTAGGCTTCACTCTATTGCGTTGCTCCACCAGATCGATTAGTTAGTGCCTTAGAAGTCAATGCCAGAATCTTAAAAGACAATATAAATACAACAGTTTTTCCTTCGTATAAAACAAATAATTGCAACCAGTTTGAAACTTATGGTCATTTCTACTTTCCGAGCAACCTAGACTTCACCCTAGGGCGTTGCTCCAACGGATTGAATAGTTAGGGCCTTAGAAGTCAACGCCCGAACCATAAAATGCAAAAAAAATACAACAGTGTTTCCATCATATAACAGGAATAATTGCAACCAGTTTGAAAGTGATGGCCAATTGCACGTTCCGGGCAACCTAGGTTTCACTCCAGGGCGTTGCTCCACCAGATCGAATAGTTAGTGCCTTAGGAGTCAACGCCAGAATCATAAAATACAATATAAATACAACAGCTTTTCCATAGTATAAAAGAAATAATTGCAACCAGTATGAAACTTATGGTCATTTCTACTTTCCGAGCAACCTAGGCTTCACCCTAGGGCGTTGCTCCAACGGATTGAATAGTTAGGGCCTTAGAAGTCAACGCCCGAACCATAAAATGCAAAAAAAATACAACAGTGTTTCCATCATATAACAGGAATAATTGCAACCAGTTTGAAAGTGATGGCCAATTCTACGTTCCGGGCAACCTAGGTTTCACTCCAGGGCGTTGCACCACCATATCGAATAGTTAGTGCCTTAGAAGTCAACGCCAGAAGCATAAAATACAACATAAATACAACAGCTTTTCCATCGTATAAAACGAATAATTGCAACCAGTATGAAAATTATGGTCATTTCTACTTTCCTAGCAACCTAGGCTTCACTCTAGGGCGTTGCTCCAACAGATTGAATAGTTAGGGCCTTAGAACTCTACGCCCGGACCATAAAATGCAAAAAAAATACAACAGTGTTTCCATCATATAACAGGAGTAATTGCGACCAGTTTGAAAGTGATGGCCAATTCTACGTTCCGGGCAACCTAGGCTTCACTCTAGAGCGTTGCTCCACCAGATCGAATAGTTAGTGCCTTAGAAGTCAACGCCAGAAGCATAAAATACAATATAAATACAACAGCTTTTCCATCGTATAAATAGAATAATTGCAACCAGTATGAAACTTATGGTCATTTCTACTTCCCGAGCAACCTAGGCTTCACTCTAGGGCGTTGCTCCACCAGATCGAACAGCTAGCGCCTTAGAAGCCAACGCCAGAAGCATAAAATACAATATAAATGCAACAGCGTTTCCATCGTATAAAACGAATAATTGCAACCAGTGTGAAAGTTATGTTCATTTCTACATTCCGAGCAACCTAGGATCCACTGTAGGGCGTTGCTCCACCAGATCGAATAGTTAGGTCCTTAGAAGTAAACGCCAGAAGCATAAAATACGATATAAATACAACAGCGTTTGCATCGTATAAAACGAATAATTGCAACCAGTGTGAAAGTTATGGTCATTTCTACATTCCGAGCAACCTAGGATTCACTCTAGGGCGTTGCTCCACCAGATCGAATAGTTAGGTCTTTAGAAGTAAACGCCAGAAGCATAAAATACGATATAAATACAACAGTGTTTCCATCGTATAAAACGAATAATTGCAACCAGTATGAAACTTATGGTCATTTCTACTTTCCGAGCAAGCTAGGCTTCACCCTAGGGCGTTGCTCCAACAGATTCAATAGTTAGGACCTTAGAACTGAACGCCCGAACCATAAAATGCTAAAAAAATACAACAGTGTTTCCATCATATAACAGGAATAATTGCAACCAATTTGGAAAGTGATGGCCAATTCTACGTTCCGGGAAACCTAGGCTTAACTCTAGGGCGTTGCTCCTCCAGATCGAATAGTTAGTGCCTTAGAAGTCAACGCCAGAAGCATAGTATACAATATAAATACATCAGCTTTTCCATCGTATAAAACGAATAATTGCAAACAGTATGAAACTTATGGTCATTTGTACTTTCCGAGCAACCTAGGCTACACCCTAGGGCGTTGCTCCAACAGATTGAGTAGTTAGGGCCTTACATGTCAACACCCGAAACATAAAATGCAATAAAAATACAACTGTGTTTCCATCATATAACAGGAATAATTGCAACCAGTTTGAAAGTGATGGCCAATTCTACGTTCCGGGCAACCTAGACTTCACTCTACGGCGTTGCTCCACCAGATCGAATAGTTAGTGCCTTAGAAGTCAACGCCAGAAGCATAAAATACAATATAAATACAACAGCTTTTCCATCGTATAAAACGAATAATTGCAACCAGTATGAAACTTATGGTCATTTCTACTTTCCGAGCAGCCTAGGCTTCACCCTAGGGCGTTGCTTCAGCAGATTGAATAGTTAGGGCCTTAGAAGTCAACGCCCGAACCATAAAATGCAAAAAAAATACAACAGTGTTTCCATCATATAACAGGAATAATTGCAACCAGTTTGAAAGTGATGGCCAATTCTACGTTCCGGGCAACCTAGGCTTCACTCTAGGGCGTTGCTCCAGCAGATCGAATAGTTAGTGCCTTAGAAGTCAACGCCAGAAGCATAAAATACAATATAAATACAACAGTTTTTCCATCGTATAAAACGAATAATTGCAACCAGTTTGAAAGTGATGGCCAATTCTACCTTCCGGGCAACCTAGGCTTCACTCTACGGCGTAGCTCCACTAGATCGAACAGCTAGGGCCTTAGAAGTCAACGCCAGAAGCATAAAATACAATATAAATACAACAGTTTTTCCATCGTATAAAACGAATAATTGCAACCAGTATGAAACTTATGGTCATTTGTACTTTCCGAGCAACCTAGGCTTCACCCTAGGGCGTTGCTCCAACGGATGGAATAGTTAGGGTCTTAGAAGTCAACGCCCGAACCATAAAATGCAAAAAAAATACAACAGTGTTTCCATCATATAACAGGAATAATTGCAACCAGTTTGAAAGTGATGGCCAATTCTACGTTCCGGGCAACCTAGGCTTCACTCTAGGGCGTTGCTCCACCAGACCGAATAGTTACGGCCTAAGAAGTCAACGCCAGAAGCATAAAATACGATATAAATACAACAGCTTTTCCACCGTATAAAACGAATAATTGCAACCAGTATGACACTTCAGGTCATTTCTACTTTCCGAGCAAGCTAGGCTTCACTCTAGGGCGTTGCTCCATCAGATTGAATAGTTAGGGCCTTAGAAGTCAACGCCCGAAGCATAAAATGCAATTAAAATACAACAGTGTTTCCATCATATAACAGGAGTAATTGCAACCAGTTTGAAAGTGATGGCCAATTCTACGTTCCGGGCAACCGAGGCTTCGCTCTAGGGCGTTGCTCCACCAGATCGAAAAGATAGAGCCTTAGAAGTCAACGCCAGAAGCATAAAATGCGATATAAATACAACGGTTTTTCCATCGTATAAAACTAATAATTGCAACCAGTATGAAACTTATGGCCATTTCTACTTTCCGAGCAACCCAGGCTTCACCCTAGGGCGTTGCTCCAACAGATTGAATAGTTAGGGCCTTAGAAGTCAACGCCCGAACCATAAAATGCAAAAAAAAATACAACAGTGTTTCCATCATACATCAGCAATAATTGCAACCAGTTTGAAAGTGATGCCCAATTCTACGTTCCGGGCAACCTAGGTTTCACTCCAGGGCGTTGCTCCTCCAGACCGAATAGTTACGGCCTAAGAAGTCAACGCCAGAAGCATAAAATACGATATAAATACAACAGCTTTTCCATCGTATAAAACGAATAATTGCAACCAGTATGAAACTTATGGACATTTCTACCTTCCTCGCAAGCTAGGCTTCAGCCTAGGGCGTTGCTCCAACAGATTGAATAGTTAGGGCCTTAGAAGTCAACGCCCGAACCATAAAACGCAAGAAAAATACAACAGTGTTTCCATCATATAACAGGAATAATTGCAACCAGTTTGAAAGTGATGGCCAATTCTACGTTCCGGGCAAACTAGGCTACACTCTATTGCGTTGCTCCACCAGATCGAATAGTTAGTGCCTTAGAAGTCAACGCCAGAAGCATAAAATACAATATAAATACAACAGTTTTTCCATCGCATAAAACGAATAATTGCAACCAGTATGAAACTTATCGACATTTCTACTTTCCGAGCAACCTAGGCTTCACCCTAGGGCGTTGCTCCAACAGATTGAATAGTTAGGACCTTGGAAGTCAACGCCCGAACCATAAAATGCAAAAAAAATACAACAGTGTTTCCACCATATAACAGGAATAATTGCAACCAGTATGAAACTTATGGTCATTTCTACTTTCCGAGCAACCTAGGCTTCACCCTAGGTCGTTGCTTCAGCAGATTGAATAGTTAGGGCCTTAGAAGTCAACGCCCGAACCATAAAATGCAAAAAAAATACAACAGTGTTTCCATCATATAACAGGAATAATTGCAACCAGTTTGAAAGTGATGGCCAATTCTACGTTCCGGGCAACCTAGGCTTCACTCTAGGGCGTTGCTCCAGCAGATCGAACAGCTAGGGCCTTAGAAGTCAACGCCAGAAGCATAAAATACAATATAAATACAACAGTTTTTCCATCGTATAAAACGAATAATTGCAACCAGTATGAAACTTATGGTCATTTGTACTTTCCGAGCAACCTAGGCTTCACCCTAGGGCGTTGCCCCAACGGATGGAATAGATAGGGCCTTAGAAGTCAACGCCCGAACCATAAAATGCAAAAAAAATACAACAGTGTTTCCATCATATAACAGGAATAATTGCAACCAGTTTGAAAGTGATGGCCAATTCTACGTTCCGGGCAACCTAGGCTTCACTCTAGGGAGTTGCTCCACCAGACCGAATAGTTACGGCCTAAGAAGTCAACGCCAGAAGCATAAAATACGATATAAATACAACAGCTTTTCCACCGTATAAAACGAATAATTGCAACCAGTATGACACTTCAGGTCATTTCTACTTTCCGAGCAAGCTAGGCTTCACTCTAGGGCGTTGCTCCATCAGATTGAATAGTTAGGGCCTTAGAAGTCAACGCCCGAAGCATAAAATGCAATAAAAATACAACAGTGTTTCCATCATATATCAGGAATAATTGCAACCAGTATGAAAGTGATGGCCAATTCTACGTTCCGGGCAACCTAGGCTTCACTCTAGGGCGTTGCTCCACCAGATCGAATAGTTAGTGCCTTGGAAGTCAACGCCAGAAGCATAAAATACAATATAAATACAACAGTTTTTCCATCGTATAAAACGAATAATTGCAACCAGTTTGAAAGTGATGGCCAATTCTACCTTCCGGGCAACCTAGGCTTCACTCTACGGCGTTGCTTCACTAGATCGAACAGCTAGGGCCTTAGAAGTCAACGCCAGAAGCATAAAATACAATATAAATACAACAGTTTTTCCATCGTATAAAACGAATAATTGCAACCAGTATGAAACTTATGGTCATTTCTACTTTCCGAGCAACCTAGGCTTCACCCTAGGGCGTTGGTCCAGCAGATTGAATAGTTAGGGCCTTAGAAGTCAACGCCCGAATCATAAAATGCAAAAAAAATACAACAGTGTTTCCATCATATAACAGGAATAATTGCAACCAGTTTGAAAGTGATGGCCAATTCTACGTTCCTGGCAACCTAGGCTTCACTGTAGGGCGTTGCTCCACCAGATCGAATAGTTACTGCCTTAGAAGTCAACGCCAGAAGCATAAAATACAATATAAATACAACAGTTTTTTCATCGTATAAAACGAATAATTGCATCCAGTTTGAAAGTGATGGCCAATTCTACCTTCCGGGCAACCTAGGCTTCACTCTACGGCGTTGCTCCCCTAGATCGAACAGCTAGGGCCTTAGAAGTCAACGCCAGAAGCATAAAATACAATATAAATACAACAGTTTTTCCATCGTGTAAAACGAATAATTGCAACCAGTATGAAACTTATGGTCATTTGTACTTTCCGAGCAACCTAGGCTTCACCCTAGGGCGTTGCTCCAACAGATTGAGTAGTTAGGGCCTTAGATGTCAACGCCCGAAGCATAAAATGCAATAAAAATACAACTGTGTTTCCATCATATAACAGGAATAATTGGAACCAGTTTGAAAGTGATGGCCAATTCTACGTTCCGGGCAACCTAGACTTCACTCTACGGCGTTGCTCCACCAGATCGAATAGTTAGTGCCTTAGAAGTCAACGCCAGAAGCATAAAATACAATATAAATACAACAGCTTTTCCATCGTGTAAAACGAATAATTGCAACCAGTATGAAACTTATGGTCATTTGTACTTTCCGAGCAACCTAGGCTTCACCCTAGGGCGTTGCTCCAACAGATTGAGTAGTTAGGGCCTTACATGTCAACACCCGAAACATAAAATGCAATAAAAATACAACTGTGTTTCCATCATATAACAGGAATAATTGCAACCAGTTTGAAAGTGATGGCCAATTCTACGTTCCGGGCAACCTAGGCTTCACTCTAGGGCGTTGCTCCAGCAGATCGAATAGTTAGTGCCTTAGAAGTCAACGCCAGAAGCATAAAATACAATATAAATACAACAGTTTTTCCATCGTATAAAACGAATAATTGCAACCAGTTTGAAAGTGATGGCCAATTCTACCTTCCGGGCAACCTAGGCTTCACTCTACGGCGTAGCTCCACTAGATGGAACAGCTAGGGCCTTAGAAGTCAACGCCAGAAGCATAAAATACAATATAAATACAACAGTTTTTCCATCGTATAAAACGAATAATTGCAACCAGTATGAAACTTATGGTCATTTGTACTTTCCGAGCAACCTAGGCTTCACCCTAGGGCGTTGCCCCAACGGATGGAATAGTTAGGGCCTTAGAAGTCAACGCCCGAACCATAAAATGCAAAAAAAATACAACAGTGTTTCCATCATATAACAGGAATAATTGCAACCAGTTTGAAAGTGATGGCCAATTCTACGTTCCGGGCAACCTAGGCTTCACTCTAGGGCGTTGCTCCACCAGACCGAATAGTTACGGCCTAAGAAGTCAACGCCAGAAGCATAAAATACGATATAAATACAACAGCTTTTCCACCGTATAAAACGAATAATTGCAACCAGTATGACACTTCAGGTCATTTCTACTTTCCGAGCAAGCTAGGCTTCACTCTAGGGCGTTGCTCCATCAGATTGAATAGTTAGGGCCTTAGAAGTCAACGCCCGAAGCATAAAATGCAATTAAAATACAACAGTGTTTCCATCATATAACAGGAGTAATTGCAACCAGTTTGAAAGTGATGGCCAATTCTACGTTCCGGGCAACCGAGGCTTCGCTCTAGGGCGTTGCTCCACCAGATCGAAAAGATAGAGCCTTAGAAGTCAACGCCAGAAGCATAAAATGCGATATAAATACAACGGTTTTTCCATCGTATAAAACTAATAATTGCAACCAGTATGAAACTTATGGCCATTTCTACTTTCCGAGCAACCCAGGCTTCACCCTAGGGCGTTGCTCCAACAGATTGAATAGTTAGGGCCTTAGAAGTCAACGCCCGAACCATAAAATGCAAAAAAAAATACAACAGTGTTTCCATCATATATCAGGAATAATTGCAACCAGTTTGAAAGTGATGCCCAATTCTACGTTCCGGGGAACCTAGGTTTCACTCCAGGGCGTTGCTCCTCCAGACCGAATAGTTACGGCCTAAGAAGTCAACGCCAGAAGCATAAAATACGATATAAATACAACAGCTTTTCCATCGTATAAAACGAATAATTGCAACCAGTATGAAACTTATGGACATTTCTACCTTCCTCGCAAGCTAGGCTTCAGCCTAGGGCGTTGCTCCAACAGATTGAATAGTTAGGGCCTTAGAAGTCAACGCCCGAACCATAAAACGCAAGAAAAATACAACAGTGTTTCCATCATATAACAGGAATAATTGCAACCAGTTTGAAAGTGATGGCCAATTCTACGTTCCGGGCAAACTAGGCTACACTCAATTGCGTTGCTCCACCAGATCGAATAGTTAGTGCCTTAGAAGTCAACGCCAGAAGCATAAAATACAATATAAATACAACAGTTTTTCCATCGCATAAAACGAATAATTGCAACCAGTATGAAACTTATCGACATTTCTACTTTCCGAGCAACCTAGGCTTCACCCTAGGGCGTTGCTCCGACAGATTGAATAGTTAGGACCTTGGAAGTCAACGCCCGAACCATAAAATGCAAAAAAAATACAACAGTGTTTCCATCATATAACAGGAATAATTGCAACCAGTTTGAAAGTGATGGCCAATTATACGTTCCGGGCAACCTAGGCTTCACTCTAGGGCGTTGCTCCAACAGATTGTATAGTTAGGGCCTTAGAAGTCAACGCCCGAACCATAAAATGCAAAAAAAATACAACAGTGTTTCCATCATATAACAGGAATAATTGCAACCAGTTTGAAAGTGATGCCCAATTCTACGTTCCGGGCAACCTAGGCTTCACTCTATTGCGTTGCTCCACCAGATCGAATAGTTCGTGCCTTAGAAGTCAACGCCAGAAGCATAAAATACAATATAAATACAACAGCTTTTCCATCGTATAAAACGAATAATTGCAACCAGTATGAAACTTATGGTCATTTCTACACTCCGAGCAACCTAGGCTTCACCCCAGGGCGTTGCTCCAGCAGATTGAATAGTTAGGGCCTTAGAAGTCAACGCCCGAACCATAAAATGCAAAAAAAAATACAACAGTGTTTCCATCATATAACAGGAATAATTGCAACCAGTTTGAAAGTGATGGCCAATTCAACGTTCCGGGCACCCTAGGTTTCACTCCAGGGCGTTGCTCCACCAGATCGAATAGTTAGTGCCTTAGGAGTCAACGCCAGAATCATAAAATACAATATAAATACAACAGTTTTTCCATAGTATAAAAGAAATAATTGCAACCAGTATGAAACTTATGGTCATTTCTACTTTCCGAGCAACCTAGGCTTCACCCTAGGGCGTTGCTCCAACGGATTGAATAGTTAGGGCCTTAGAAGTCAACGCCCGAACCATAAAATGCAAAAAAAATACAACAGTGTTTCCATCATATAACAGGAATAATTGCAACCAGTTTGAAAGTGATGGCCAATTCTACGTTCCGGGCAACCTAGGCTTCACTCTATTGCGTTGCTCCACCAGATCGATTAGTTAGTGCCTTAGAAGTCAATGCCAGAATCTTAAAAGACAATATAAATACAACAGTTTTTCCTTCGTATAAAACAAATAATTGCAACCAGTTTGAAACTTATGGTCATTTCTACTTTCCGAGCAACCTAGACTTCACCCTAGGGCGTTGCTCCAACGGATTGAATAGTTAGGGCCTTAGAAGTCAACGCCCGAACCATAAAATGCAAAAAAAATACAACAGTGTTTCCATCATATAACAGGAATAATTGCAACCAGTTTGAAAGTGATGGCCAATTGCACGTTCCGGGCAACCTAGGTTTCACTCCAGGGCGTTGCTCCACCAGATCGAATAGTTAGTGCCTTAGGAGTCAACGCCAGAATCATAAAATACAATATAAATACAACAGCTTTTCCATAGTATAAAAGAAATAATTGCAACCAGTATGAAACTTATGGTCATTTCTACTTTCCGAGCAACCTAGGCTTCACCCTAGGGCGTTGCTCCAACGGATTGAATAGTTAGGGCCTTAGAAGTCAACGCCCGAACCATAAAATGCAAAAAAAATACAACAGTGTTTCCATCATATAACAGGAATAATTGCAACCAGTTTGAAAGTGATGGCCAATTCTACGTTCCGGGCAACCTAGGTTTCACTCCAGGGCGTTGCACCACCATATCGAATAGTTAGTGCCTTAGAAGTCAACGCCAGAAGCATAAAATACAACATAAATACAACAGCTTTTCCATCGTATAAAACGAATAATTGCAACCAGTATGAAAATTATGGTCATTTCTACTTTCCTAGCAACCTAGGCTTCACTCTAGGGCGTTGCTCCAACAGATTGAATAGTTAGGGCCTTAGAACTCTACGCCCGGACCATAAAATGCAAAAAAAATACAACAGTGTTTCCATCATATAACAGGAGTAATTGCGACCAGTTTGAAAGTGATGGCCAATTCTACGTTCCGGGCAACCTAGGCTTCACTCTAGAGCGTTGCTCCTCCAGATCGAATAGTTAGTGCCTTAGAAGTCAACGCCAGAAGCATAAAATACAATATAAATACAACAGCTTTTCCATCGTATAAATAGAATAATTGCAACCAGTATGAAACTTATGGTCATTTCTACTTCCCGAGCAACCTAGGCTTCACTCTAGGGCGTTGCTCCACCAGATCGAACAGCTAGCGCCTTAGAAGCCAACGCCAGAAGCATAAAATACAATATAAATGCAACAGCGTTTCCATCGTATAAAACGAATAATTGCAACCAGTGTGAAAGTTATGTTCATTTCTACATTCCGAGCAACCTAGGATCCACTCTAGGGCGTTGCTCCACCAGATCGAATAGTTAGGTCCTTAGAAGTAAACGCCAGAAGCATAAAATACGATATAAATACAACAGCGTTTGCATCGTATAAAACGAATAATTGCAACCAGTGTGAAAGTTATGGTCATTTCTACATTCCGAGCAACCTAGGATTCACTCTAGGGCGTTGCTCCACCAGATCGAATAGTTAGGTCTTTAGAAGTAAACGCCAGAAGCATAAAATACGATATAAATACAACAGTGTTTCCATCGTATAAAACGAATAATTGCAACCAGTATGAAACTTATGGTCATTTCTACTTTCCGAGCAAGCTAGGCTTCACCCTAGGGCGTTGCTCCAACAGATTCAATAGTTAGGACCTTAGAACTGAACGCCCGAACCATAAAATGCTAAAAAAATACAACAGTGTTTCCATCATATAACAGGAATAATTGCAACCAATTTGGAAAGTGATGGCCAATTCTACGTTCCGGGAAACCTAGGCTTAACTCTAGGGCGTTGCTCCTCCAGATCGAATAGTTAGTGCCTTAGAAGTCAACGCCAGAAGCATAGTATACAATATAAATACATCAGCTTTTCCATCGTATAAAACGAATAATTGCAACCAGTATGAAACTTATGGTCATTTGTACTTTCCGAGCAACCTAGGCTACACCCTAGGGCGTTGCTCCAACAGATTGAGTAGTTAGGGCCTTACATGTCAACACCCGAAACATAAAATGCAATAAAAATACAACTGTGTTTCCATCATATAACAGGAATAATTGCAACCAGTTTGAAAGTGATGGCCAATTCTACGTTCCGGGCAACCTAGACTTCACTCTACGGCGTTGCTGCACCAGATCGAATAGTTAGTGCCTTAGAAGTCAACGCCAGAAGCATAAAATACAATATAAATACAACAGCTTTTCCATCGTATAAAACGAATAATTGCAACCAGTATGAAACTTATGGTCATTTCTACTTTCCGAGCAGCCTAGGCTTCACCCTAGGGCGTTGCGTCAGCAGATTGAATAGTTAGGGCCTTAGAAGTCAACGCCCGAACCATAAAATGCAAAAAAAATACAACAGTGTTTCCATCATATAACAGGAATAATTGCAACCAGTTTGAAAGTGATGGCCAATTCTACGTTCCGGGCAACCTAGGCTTCACTCTAGGGCGTTGCTCCAGCAGATCGAATAGTTAGTGCCTTAGAAGTCAACGCCAGAAGCATAAAATACAATATAAATACAACAGTTTTTCCATCGTATAAAACGAATAATTGCAACCAGTTTGAAAGTGATGGCCAATTCTACCTTCCGGGCAACCTAGGCTTCACTCTACGGCGTAGCTCCACTAGATCGAACAGCTAGGGCCTTAGAAGTCAACGCCAGAAGCATAAAATACAATATAAATACAACAGTTTTTCCATCGTATAAAACGAATAATTGCAACCAGTATGAAACTTATGGTCATTTGTACTTTCCGAGCAACCTAGGCTTCACCCTAGGGCGTTGCTCCAACGGATGGAATAGTTAGGGCCTTAGAAGTCAACGCCCGAACCATAAAATGCAAAAAAAATACAACAGTGTTTCCATCATATAACAGGAATAATTGCAACCAGTTTGAAAGTGATGGCCAATTCTACGTTCCGGGCAACCTAGGCTTCACTCTAGGGCGTTGCTCCACCAGACCGAATAGTTACGGCCTAAGAAGTCAACGCCAGAAGCATAAAATACGATATAAATACAACAGCTTTTCCACCGTATAAAACGAATAATTGCAACCAGTATGACACTTCAGGTCATTTCTACTTTCCGAGCAAGCTAGGCTACACTCTAGGGCGTTGCTCCATCAGATTGAATAGTTAGGGCCTTAGAAGTCAACGCCCGAAGCATAAAATGCAATTAAAATACAACAGTGTTTCCATCATATAACAGGAGTAATTGCAACCAGTTTGAAAGTGATGGCCAATTCTACGTTCCGGGCAACCGAGGCTTCGCTCTAGGGCGTTGCTCCACCAGATCGAAAAGATAGAGCCTTAGAAGTCAACGCCAGAAGCATAAAATGCGATATAAATACAACGGTTTTTCCATCGTATAAAACTAATAATTGCAACCAGTATGAAACTTATGGCCATTTCTACTTTCCGAGCAACCCAGGCTTCACCCTAGGGCGTTGCTCCAACAGATTGAATAGTTAGGGCCTTAGAAGTCAACGCCCGAACCATAAAATGCAAAAAAAAATACAACAGTGTTTCCATCATACATCAGCAATAATTGCAACCAGTTTGAAAGTGATGCCCAATTCTACGTTCCGGGCAACCTAGGTTTCACTCCAGGGCGTTGCTCCTCCAGACCGAATAGTTACGGCCTAAGAAGTCAACGCCAGAAGCATAAAATACGATATAAATACAACAGCTTTTCCATCGTATAAAACGAATAATTGCAACCAGTATGAAACTTATGGACATTTCTACCTTCCTCGCAAGCTAGGCTTCAGCCTAGGGCGTTGCACCAACAGATTGAATAGTTAGGGCCTTAGAAGTCAACGCCCGAACCATAAAACGCAAGAAAAATACAACAGTGTTTCCATCATATAACAGGAATAATTGCAACCAGTTTGAAAGTGATGGCCAATTCTACGTTCCGGGCAAACTAGGCTACACTCTATTGCGTTGCTCCACCAGATCGAATAGTTAGTGCCTTAGAAGTCAACGCCAGAAGCATAAAATACAATATAAATACAACAGTTTTTCCATCGCATAAAACGAATAATTGCAACCAGTATGAAACTTATCGACATTTCTACTTTCCGAGCAACCTAGGCTTCACCCTAGGGCGTTGCTCCAACAGATTGAATAGTTAGGACCTTGGAAGTCAACGCCCGAACCATAAAATGCAAAAAAAATACAACAGTGTTTCCATCATATAACAGGAATAATTGCAACCAGTTTGAAAGTGATGGCCAATTCTACGTTCCGGGCAACCTAGGCTTCACTCTAGGGCGTTGCTCCACCAGACCGAATAGTTACGGCCTAAGAAGTCAACGCCAGAAGCATAAAATACGATATAAATACAACAGCTTTTCCACCGTATAAAACGAATAATTGCAACCAGTATGAAACTTATGGTCATTTCTACCTTCCGAGCAAGCTAGGCTTCACCCTAGGGCGTTGCTCCAACAGATTGTATAGTTAGGGCCTTAGAAGTCAACGCCCGAAGCATAAAATGCAATTAAAATACAACAGTGTTTCCATCATATAACAGGAGTAATTGCAACCAGTTTGAAAGTGATGGCCAATTCTACGTTCCGGGCAACCGAGGCTTCGCTCTAGGGCGTTGCTCCACCAGATCGAAAAGATAGAGCCTTAGAAGTCAACGCCAGAAGCATAAAATGCGATATAAATACAACGGTTTTTCCATCGTATAAAACTAATAATTGCAACCAGTATGAAACTTATGGCCATTTCTACTTTCCGAGCAACCCAGGCTTCACCCTAGGGCGTTGCTCCAACAGATTGAATAGTTAGGGCCTTAGAGGTCAACGCCCGAACCATAAAATGCAAAAAAAAATACAACAGTGTTTCCATCATATATCAGGAATAATTGCAACCAGTTTGAAAGTGATGCCCAATTCTACGTTCCGGGCAACCTAGGTTTCACTCCAGGGCGTTGCTCCTCCAGACCGAATAGTTACGGCCTAAGAAGTCAACGCCAGAAGCATAAAATACGATATAAATACAACAGCTTTTCCACCGTATAAAACGAATAATTGCAACCAGTATGACACTTCAGGTCATTTCTACTTTCCGAGCAAGCTAGGCTTCACTCTAGGGCGTTGCTCCATCAGATTGAATAGTTAGGGCCTTAGAAGTCAACGCCCGAAGCATAAAATGCAATTAAAATACAACAGTGTTTCCATCATATAACAGGAGTAATTGCAACCAGTTTGAAAGTGATGGCCAATTCTACGTTCCGGGCAACCGAGGCTTCGCTCTAGGGCGTTGCTCCACCAGATCGAAAAGATAGAGCCTTAGAAGTCAACGCCAGAAGCATAAAATGCGATATAAATACAACGGTTTTTCCATCGTATAAAACTAATAATTGCAACCAGTATGAAACTTATGGCCATTTCTACTTTCCGAGCAACCCAGGCTTCACCCTAGGGCGTTGCTCCAACAGATTGAATAGTTAGGGCCTTAGAAGTCAACGCCCGAACCATAAAATGCAAAAAAAAATACAACAGTGTTTCCATCATACATCAGCAATAATTGCAACCAGTTTGAAAGTGATGCCCAATTCTACGTTCCGGGCAACCTAGGTTTCACTCCAGGGCGTTGCACCTCCAGACCGAATAGTTACGGCCTAAGAAGTCAACGCCAGAAGCATAAAATACGATATAAATACAACAGCTTTTCCATCGTATAAAACGAATAATTGCAACCAGTATGAAACTTATGGACATTTCTACCTTCCTCGCAAGCTAGGCTTCAGCCTAGGGCGTTGCTCCAACAGATTTAATAGTTAGGGCCTTAGAAGTCAACGCCCGAACCATAAAACGCAAGAAAAATACAACAGTGTTTCCATCATATAACAGGAATAATTGCAACCAGTTTGAAAGTGATGGCCAATTCTACGTTCCGGGCAAACTAGGCTACACTCTATTGCGTTGCTCCACCAGATCGAATAGTTAGTGCCTTAGAAGTCAACGCCAGAAGCATAAAATACAATATAAATACAACAGTTTTTCCATCGCATAAAACGAATAATTGCAACCAGTATGAAACTTATCGACATTTCTACTTTCCGAGCAACCTAGGCTTCACCCTAGGGCGTTGCTCCAACAGATTGAATAGTTAGGACCTTGGAAGTCAACGCCCGAACCATAAAATGCAAAAAAAATACAACAGTGTTTCCATCATATAACAGGAATAATTGCAACCAGTTTGAAAGTGATGGCCAATTCTACGTTCCGGGCAACCTAGGCTTCACTCTAGGGAGGGCGTTGCTCCACCAGACCGAATAGTTACGGCCTAAGAAGTCAACGCCAGAAGCATAAAATACGATATAAATACAACAGCTTTTCCACCGTATAAAACGAATAATTGCAACCAGTATGAAACTTATGGTCATTTCTACCTTCCGAGCAAGCTAGGCTTCACCCTAGGGCGTTGCTCCAACAGATTGTATAGTTAGGGCCTTAGAAGTCAACGCCCGAAGCATAAAATGCAATTAAAATACAACAGTGTTTCCATCATATAACAGGAGTAATTGCAACCAGTTTGAAAGTGATGGCCAATTCTACGTTCCGGGCAACCGAGGCTTCGCTCTAGGGCGTTGCTCCACCAGATCGAAAAGATAGAGCCTTAGAAGTCAACGCCAGAAGCATAAAATGCGATATAAATACAACGGTTTTTCCATCGTATAAAACTAATAATTGCAACCAGTATGAAACTTATGGCCATTTCTACTTTCCGAGCAACCCAGGCTTCACCCTAGGGCGTTGCTCCAACAGATTGAATAGTTAGGGCCTTAGAGGTCAACGCCCGAACCATAAAATGCAAAAAAAAATACAACAGTGTTTCCATCATATATCAGGAATAATTGCAACCAGTTTGAAAGTGATGCCCAATTCTACGTTCCGGGCAACCTAGGTTTCACTCCAGGGCGTTGCTCCTCCAGACCGAATAGTTACGGCCTAAGAAGTCAACGCCAGAAGCATAAAATACGATATAAATACAACAGCTTTTCCATCGTATAAAACGAATAATTGCAACCAGTATGAAACTTATGGACATTTCTACCTTCCTCGCAAGCTAGGCTTCAGCCTAGGGCGTTGCTCCAACAGATTGAATAGTTAGGGCCTTAGAAGTCAACGCCCGAACCATAAAACGCAAGAAAAATACAACAGTGTTTCCATCATATAACAGGAATAATTGCAACCAGTTTGAAAGTGATGGCCAATTCTACGTTCCGGGCAAACTAGGCTACACTCTATTGCGTTGCTCCACCAGATCGAATAGTTAGTGCCTTAGAAGTCAACGCCAGAAGCATAAAATACAATATAAATACAACAGTTTTTCCATCGCATAAAACGAATAATTGCAACCAGTATGAAACTTATCGACATTTCTACTTTCCGAGCAACCTAGGCTTCACCCTAGGGCGTTGCTCCAACAGATTGAATAGTTAGGACCTTGGAAGTCAACGCCCGAACCATAAAATGCAAAAAAAATACAACAGTGTTTCCATCATATAACAGGAATAATTGCAACCAGTTTGAAAGTGATGGCCAATTCTACGTTCCGGGCAACCTAGGCTTCACTCTAGGGCGTTGCTCCACCAGACCGAATAGTTACGGCCTAAGAAGTCAACGCCAGAAGCATAAAATACGATATAAATACAACAGCTTTTCCACCGTATAAAACGAATAATTGCAACCAGTATGAAACTTATGGTCATTTCTACCTTCCGAGCAAGCTAGGCTTCACCCTAGGGCGTTGCTCCAACAGATTGTATAGTTAGGGCCTTAGAAGTCAACGCCCGAACCATCAAATGCAAAAAAAATACAACAGTGTTTCCATCATATAACAGGAATAATTGCAACCAGTTTGAAAGTGATGCCCAATTCTACGTTCCGGGCAACCTAGGCTTCACTCTATTGCGTTGCTCCACCAGATCGAATAGTTAGTGCCTTAGAAGTCAACGCCAGAAGCATAAAATACAATATAAATACAACAGCTTTTCCATCGTATAAAACGAATAATTGCAACCAGTATGAAACTTATGGTCATTTCTACACTCCGAGCAACCTAGGCTTCACCCCAGGGCGTTGCTCCAGCAGATTGAATAGTTAGGGCCTTAGAAGTCAACGCCCGAACCATAAAATGCAAAAAAAATACAACAGTGTTTCCATCATATAACAGGAATAATTGCAACCAGTTTGAAAGTGATGGCCAATTCTACGTTCCGGGCAACCTAGGTTTCACTACAGGGCGTTGCTCCACCAGATCGAATAGTTAGTGCCTTAGAAGTCAACGCCAGAAGCATAAAATACAATATAAATGCAACAGTTTTTCCATAGTATAAAACAAATAATTGCAACCAGTATGAAACTTATGGTCATTTCTACTTCCCGAGCAACCTAGGCTTCACTCTAGGGCGTTGCTCCACCAGATCGAACAGCTAGCGCCTTAGAAGCCAACGCCAGAAGCATAAAATACAATATAAATGCAACAGCGTTTCCATCGTATAAAACGAATAATTGCAACCAGTGTGAAAGTTATGTTCATTTCTACATTCCGAGCAACCTAGGCTCCACTCTAGGGCGTTGCTCCACCAGATCGAATAGTTAGGTCCTTAGAAGTAAACGCCAGAAGCATAAAATACGATATAAATACAACAGCGTTTGCATCGTATAAAACGAATAATTGCAACCAGTGTGAAAGTTATGGTCATTTCTACATTCCGAGCAACCTAGGATTCACTCTACGGCGTTGCTCCACCAGATCGAATAGTTAGGTCTTTAGAAGTAAACGCCAGAAGCATAAAATACGATATAAATACAACAGTGTTTCCATCGTATAAAACGAATAATTGCAACCAGTATGAAACTTATGGTCATTTCTACACTCCGAGCAACCTAGGCTTCACCCCAGGGCGTTGCTCCAGCAGATTGAATAGTTAGGGCCTTAGAAGTCAACGCCCGAACCATAAAATGCAAAAAAAATACAACAGTGTTTCCATCATATAACAGGAATAATTGCAACCAGTTTGAAAGTGATGGCCAATTCAACGTTCCGGGCACCCTAGGTTTCACACCAGGGCGTTGCTCCACCAGATCGAATAGTTAGTGCCTTAGGAGTCAACGCCAGAATCATAAAATACAATATAAATACAACAGTTTTTCCATAGTATAAAAGAAATAATTGCAACCAGTATGAAACTTATGGTCATTTCTACTTTCCGAGCAACCTAGGCTTCACCCTAGGGCGTTGCTCCAACGGATTGAATAGTTAGGGCCTTAGAAGTCAACGCCCGAACCATAAAATGCAAAAAAAATACAACAGTGTTTCCATCATATAACAGGAATAATTGCAACCAGTTTGAAAGTGATGGCCAATTCTACGTTCCGGGCAACCTAGGCTTCACTCTATTGCGTTGCTCCACCAGATCGATTAGTTAGTGCCTTAGAAGTCATTGCCAGAATCTTAAAAGACAATATAAATACAACAGTTTTTCCATCGTATAAAACAAATAATTGCAACCAGTTTGAAACTTATGGTCGTTTCTACTTTCCGAGCAACCTAGACTTCACCCTAGGGCGTTGCTCCAACGGATTGAATAGTTAGGGCCTTAGAAGTCAACGCCCGAACCATAAAATGCAAAAAAAATACAACAGTGTTTCCATCATATAACAGGAATAATTGCAACCAGTTTGAAAGTGATGGCCAATTCTACGTTCCGGGCAACCTAGGTTTCACTACAGGGCGTTGCTCCACCAGATCGAATAGTTAGTGCCTTAGAAGTCAACGCCAGAAGCATAAAATACAATATAAATGCAACAGTTTTTCCATAGTATAAAACAAATAATTGCAACCAGTATGAAACTTATGGTCATTTCTACTTCCCGAGCAACCTAGGCTTCACTCTAGGGCGTTGCTCCACCAGATCGAACAGCTAGCGCCTTAGAAGCCAACGCCAGAAGCATAAAATACAATATAAATGCAACAGCGTTTCCATCGTATAAAACGAATAATTGCAACCAGTGTGAAAGTTATGTTCATTTCTACATTCCGAGCAACCTAGGATCCACTCTAGGGCGTTGCTCCACCAGATCGAATAGTTAGGTCCTTAGAAGTAAACGCCAGAAGCATAAAATACGATATAAATACAACAGCGTTTGCATCGTATAAAACGAATAATTGCAACCAGTGTGAAAGTTATGGTCATTTCTACATTCCGAGCAACCTAGGATTCACTCTAGGGCGTTGCTCCACCAGATCGAATAGTTAGGTCTTTAGAAGTAAACGCCAGAAGCATAAAATACGATATAAATACAACAGTGTTTCCATCGTATAAAACGAATAATTGCAACCAGTATGAAACTTATGGTCATTTCTACTTTCCGAGCAAGCTAGGCTTCACCCTAGGGCGTTGCTCCAACAGATTCAATAGTTAGGACCTTAGAACTGAACGCCCGAACCATAAAATGCTAAAAAAATACAACAGTGTTTCCATCATATAACAGGAATAATTGCAACCAATTTGGAAAGTGATGGCCAATTCTACGTTCCGGGAAACCTAGGCTTAACTCTAGGGCGTTGCTCCTCCAGATCGAATAGTTAGTGCCTTAGAAGTCAACGCCAGAAGCATAGTATACAATATAAATACATCAGCTTTTCCATCGCATAAAACGAATAATTGCAACCCGTATGAAACTTATGGTCATTTCTACTTTCCAAGCAACCTAGGCTTCACCCGAGGGCCTTGCTCCAACAGATTGAATAGTTAGGGCCTTAGAAGTCAACACCCGAACCATAAAATGCAAAAAAAATACAACAGTGTTTCCGTCATATAACAGCAATAATTGCAACCAGTTTGAAAGTGATATCCAATTCTACGTTCCGGGCAACCTAGGTTTCACTCCAGGGCGTTGCTCCACCAGACCGAATAGTTACGGCCTAAGAAGTCAACGCCAGAAGCATAAAATACGATATTAATACAACAGCTTTTCCATCGTATAAAACGAATAATTGCAACCAGTGTGAAAGTAATGGTCATTTCTACGTTCCGTGCACCCTAGGCGTCTCTCTAGGGCGTTGCTCCACCACATCTAATAGCTACGGCCTTAGAAGTCAACGCCAGAGGCATGAAATACAATATAAATACAACAGCTTTTCCATCGTATATAACGAATAATTGCAACCAGTATGAAAGTTATGGTCATTTCTACTTTCCGGGCAACCTAGGATCCACCCTAGGGCGTTGCTCCACCATATCCAACAGTTAGGGCCTTAGAAGTCAACGCCCCAAGCATAAAATACAAAATAAATAAAACAGCTTTTCCATTGTATAAAACGAATAATTGCTACCAGTGTAAAAGTTATGGTCATTTCTACGTTCCGGGCAACCTAGGCTTCACCCTAGGGCGTTGTTCCACCAGATCGAATAGTTAGGGCCTAAGAAGTGAACGCCAGAAGCATAAAATACAATATAAATACAACAGTTTTTCCATCATATAAAACGAGTAATTGCAACCAGTATGAAAGATGTGGTCATTTCTACTTTCTGGGCAACCTAGGCTACACCCTTGGTCGTTGCTCCAACAGATTGAATAGTTAGGGCCTTAGAAGTCAATGCCCGAAGCATAAAATGCAACAAAAATACAACAGTCTTTCCATCAAATAACCGGAATAATTGCAACCAATTTGAAAGTGGTGGTCATTTCTACGTTCCGGGACACCTCTGCTTCACTCTAGGGCGTTGCTCGACCAGATCGAATAGTTAGTGCCTTAGAAGTCAACGCCAGAAGCATAAAATACAATATCAATACAACAGTTTTTCCATCGTATAAAACTAATAATTGCAACCTGTATGAAAGTTATGGTCATTTCTACTTTCCGGGCAACCTAGGATCCACCCTAGGGCGTTGCTGCAACAGATTGAATAGTTAGGGCCTTACAAGTCAACGCCCGAAGCATGAAATACAAAATAAATAGAACAGTTGTTCCATCGTATAAAACGAATAATTCCTACCAGTGTGAAAGTTATGGTAATTTCTGCGTTCCGGGCAACCTAGGATTCACTCTAGGGCGTTGCTCCACCAGATCGAATAGTTAGGTCTTTAGAAGTAAACGCCAGAAGCATAAAATACGATATAAATACAACAGTGTTACCATCGTATAAAACGAATAATTGCAACCAGTATGAAACTTATGGTCATTTCTACTTTCCGAGCAAGCTAGGCTTCACCCTAGGGCGTTGCTCCAACAGATTCAATAGTTAGGACCTTAGAACTGAACGCCCGAACCATAAAATGCTAAAAAAATACAACAGTGTTTCCATCATATAACAGGAATAATTGCAACCAATTTGGAAAGTGATGGCCAATTCTACGTTCCGGGCAACCTAGGCTTCACTCTAGGGCGTTGCTCCACCAGATCGAATAGTTAGTGCCTTAGAAGTCAACGCCAGAAGCATAGTATACAATATAAATACATCAGCTTTTCCATCGTATAAAACGAATAATTGCAACCAGTATGAAGCTTATGGTCATTTCTACTTTCCAAGCAACCTAGGCTTCACCCGAGGGCCTTGCTCCAACAGATTGAATAGTTAGGGCCTTAGAAGTCAACACCCGAACCATAAAATGCAAAAAAAATACAACAGTGTTTCTGTCATATAACAGCAATAATTGCAACCAGTTTGAAAGTGATGGTCATTTCTACGTTCCGTGCACCCTAGGCGTCTCTCTAGGGCGTTGCTCCACCACATCTAATAGCTACGGCCTTAGAAGTCAACGCCAGAGGCATGAAATAGAATATAAATACAACAGCTTTTCCATCGTATAAAACGAATAATTGCAACCAGTACGAAAGTTATGGTCATTTCTACTTTCCGGGCAACCTAGGATCCACCCTAGGGCGTTGCTCCACCATATCCAACAGTTAGGGCCTTAGAAGTCAACGCCCGAAGCATAAAATACAAAATAAATAGAACAGCTTTTCCATTGTATAAAACGAATAATTGCTACCAGTGTAAAAGTTATGGTCATTTCTACGTTCCGGGCAACCTAGGCTTCACCCTAGGGCGTTGTTCCACCAGATTGAATAGTTAGGGCCTAAGAAGTCAACGCCAGAGACATAAAATACGATATGAATACAACAGCTGTTCCATCGTATAACAGGAATAATTGCAACCAGTTTGAAAGATATGGTCATTTCTATGTTCCGGTCAACCTAGGCTTCAATCTAGAGCGTTGCTCTACCACATCGAATAGCTACGGCCTTAGAAGACAACGCCAGAAGCATAAAATACAATATAGATACAACAGTTCTTCCATTGTATAAAACGAGTAATTGCAACCAGTGTGAAAGTTATGGTAATTTCTACGTTCCGGGCAACATAGGCTTCACTCTTGGACGTTGCCCCACCAGATCGAATAGCTAGGACCTTAGAAGTCGAAGCCAGAAACAGAAAATACAACAAGAATGCAACAGTTTTTCCATCGTATAGCATGAATAATTGCTACCAGTGTGAAAGTAATGATCATTTCGGCGTTTCGGGAATCCTAGACTTAACTGTGGGGCATTACTCCACCAGATCGAGTAGTTAGAGCCTAAGAAGTCAACGCCAGAAGCATAAAATGCAATATTAATACAACAGCTTTTCCATCCTATAAAACGAATAATTGCAACCGGTGTGAATGTTATGGTCATTTCTACGTTCCGGGCAACCTAGGCTTCACTCTAGGGAGTTGCTCCACCAGATCGAGTAGCTACGACCTTAGAAGTCGAAGCCAGAAGCAGTAAATACAATAAAAATGCAACAGTTTTTCCATCGTATAGCATGACTAATTGCAACCAGTGCGATAGTAATGATCATTTCAACGTTTCGGGCATCCCAGACTTAACTCTGAGGCGTTGCTCCACCAGATCGCAGAGTTAGGGCCTAAGAATTCAACGCCAGAAGCATAAAATACAATAAAGATGCAACAGTTTTTCCATCGTATAACAGGAATAATTGCAACCAGCGTGAAGGTAATGATCATTTCTACGTTCCGGGCATCGCAGGCTTCACTCTAGGGCGTTGTTCCACCAGATCGAATAGTTAGGGCCTAAGAAGTCAACGCCAGAAGAATAAAATACGATATAAATACAACAGTTTTTACACTGTATAAAGTGAATAATTGCAAACATTGTGAAAGTTATGGTCAGTTCTACATTCCGAGGAACCTAGGCTTCACTCTAGGGCTTTGCTCCACCTGATCGAACAGTTAGCGCCTTAGAAGTCAACGCCAGAAGCATAAAATACAATAATGATGCAACAGTTTTTCCATCGTATAATAGGAATAACTGCAAACAGTGTGAAAGTACGTGTCATATCTACGTTCCGGGTAACCTACGTTTCACTCTAGGGCGTTGCTCCACCAGATCGAATAGCTAGGGACTTAGAATTCATCGCTAAAAGCATAGAATAGAATTAAAATACAACAGTTTTTCCATCGCATAACAGGAATAATTGCAACCAGTGTGAAAGGAATGGTCATTTCTACGTTCCGGGCAACATAGGTTTCACTCTATTGCGATGATCCACCAGAGGGAATAGTTAGGGCCTAAGAAGTCAACGCCAGAAGCATAAAATACAATATAAATACAACAGCTTTTCAATCGTATAAAACGAATAATTGCAACCAGTGTGAAAGTTATGGATATTTCTACATTCCGGCCAACCTAGGCTTCACCCTAGGGCGTTGCTCCACCAGATCGAATAGTTAGGTCCTTAGAAGTCAACGCCAGAAGCATAAAATACGATATAAATACAACAGCTTTTCCATCGTATAAAAGGAATAATTGCAAACAGTGTGAAAGTAATGGTCATTTCTACGTTCGGGCAACCTAGGCTTCACTCTACGGCGTTGTTCCACCAGATCGAATAGTTAGGTCCTAAGAAGTCAACACCAGAAGAATAAAATACAAAACAAATACAACAGTCTTTTCATCGTATAACAGGTATAATTGCAACCCGTGTGAAAGTGATGGTCATTTCTACGTTCCAGGCAACCTAGGCTTCACTCTAGGGCGTTGTTCCACAAGATCGAATAGTTAGGGACTAAGTAGTCAACGCCAGAAGCATAAAATACAATATAAATAGAGCAGTTTTTCCAATGTATAAAACGAATAATTGCTACCAGTGTGAAAGTTATGGTCATTTCTACGTTCCGCGCAACCTGGGCTTTACTCTAGGGCGTTGCTCCACCAGATGGAATAGTTAGGGCCTAAGAAGTCAACGCCAGAAGCATAAAATACGATATAAATACAACAGCTTTTCCATCGTATAAAACAAATAATTGCAACCAGTGTGAAAGTTATGGTCATTTCTACGTTCCGGGCAACGTAGGCTTCACCCTAGGCCGTTGTTCCACCAGATCGAATAGTTAGGGCCTAAGAAGGGAACGCCAGAAGCATAAAATGCAATAAAAATAAAACAGTTTTTCCATCGTATAGCAGGAATAATTTGCAACCAGTGTGATAGTAGTGGTCATTTCTACGTTCCGGGCAACCCAGGTTTCACTCCAGGGCGTTGCTCCACCAGATCGAATAGTTAGGGCCTAAGAAGTGAACGCCAGAAGCATAAAATACAATATAAATACAACAGTTTTTCCATCATATAATACGAATGATAGCAACCAGTGTGAAAGTTATGGTCATTTCTACATTTCGAGCAACCTAGGCTTCACTCTAGGGCGTTGTTCCACCTGATCGAATAGTTAGGGCCTTAGAAGTCAACGCCCGAAGCATTAAATACAAAATAAATACAACATTTTTTCCATTGTATCAAACGAATAATTGCTACCAGTGTGAAAGTTATGGTCATTTCTACGTTCCGCGCAACCTGCGCTTTACACTAGGGCGTTGTTGCACCAGATGGAATAGTTAGGGCCTAAGAAGTCAACGCCAGAAGCATAAAATACGATATAAATACAACAGCTTTTCGATCGTATAAAACAAATAATTGCAAGCAGTGTGAAAGTTATGGTCATTTCTACGTTCCGGGCAATCTAGGATTGCCCACCAGATCGAATAGTTAGGGCCTATGAAGTGAACGCCAGAAGCATAAAATACAATATAAATACAACAGTTTTTCCATTGTATAAAACGAATAATTGCTACCAGTGTAAAAGTTATGATCATTTCTTCGTTCCGGGCAACCTAGGCTTCACCCTAGCGCGTTGTTCCACCAGATCGAATAGTTAGGGCCTAGGAAGTGAACGCCAGAAGCATAAAATACAATATAAATACAACAGTTTTTCCATCGTATAAAACGAATAATTGCAACCAGTGTGAAAGTTATGGTCATTTCTACATTTCGAGCAACCTAGGCTTCACTCTAGGGTGTTGCTCCAACAGATTGAATAGTTAGGGCCTTAGAAGTCAACGCCCGAAGCATAAAATGCAATAAAAATACAACAGTTTTTCCATCGTATAACAGGATTAATTGCAACCAGTTTGAAAGTGATGGTCATTTCTACGTTCCGGGCAACCTGGGCTTCACTCTAGGGCGTTGCTCCACCAGATCAAACAGTTAGGGCCTTAGAAGTCAACGCCCGAAGCATAAAATACAAAATAAATAGAACAGTTTTTCCATTGTATAAAACGAATAATTGCTATCAGTGTAAAAGTTATGGTCATTTCTACGTTCCGGGCAACCTAGGCTTCACCCTAGGGCGTTGTTCCACAAGATCGAATAGTTAGGGCCTAAGAAGTGAACGCCAGAAGCATAAAATGCAATCAAAATACAACAGTCTTTCCATCCTATAACAGGAATAATTGCAATCCGTGTGAAAGTGATGGTCATTTGTACGTTCCAGGCAACCTAGGCTTCACTCTAGGGCGTTGCTCCACGAGATCGAATTGTTAGGGCCAAAGAAGTCAACGCCCGAAGCATAAAATACAAAATAAATAGAACAGTTTTTCCATCGTATAAAAGGAATAATTGCAAACAGTGTTAAAGTAATGGTCATTTCTACGTTCCGGGCAACCTAGGCTTCACTCTGGTTCGTTGCTCCACCAGATCAAACAGTTAGGGCCTTAGAAGTCAACGCCCGAAGCATAAAATACAAAATAAATAGAACATTTTTTCCATTGTATAAAACGAATAATTGCTACCAGTGTAAAAGTTATGGTCATTTCTACGTTCCGGGCAACCTAGGCTTCAGTCTAGGGCGGTGCTGCACCATATCGAATAGATACGGCCTTAGAAGCCTACGCCTGAAGCATAAAATACAATAAAAATACAACGGTCTTGTCATCGCATAACAGGAATAATTGCAACAAGCGTGAAAGTAATGATCATTTGGGCGTTTCGGGCATCCTAGACTTAACTCTGAGGCATTGCTCCACCAGATCGAATAGTTAGGGCCTAAGAAGTCAACGCCAGAAGCATAAAATACAATATAAATACAACAGTTTTTCCATTGTATAAAACGAATAATTGCTACCAGTGTAAAAGTTATGGTCATTTCTACGTTCCGGGCAACCTAGGCTTCAGCCTAGGGCGTTGTTCCACCAGGTCGAATAGTTAGGGCATAAGGAGTGAACGCCAGAAGCATAAAATACGATATAAATACAACAGCTTTTCCATCGTATAAAACAAATAATTGCAACCAGTTTGAAAGTTATGGTCATTTCTACGTTCCGGGCAACCTAGGCTTCACTGTATGGCGTTCTTCCACCACATCGAATAGCTACGGCCTCAGAAGTCAACGCCTGAAGTATAAAATACAATAAAAATACAACAGTCTTTCCATCCTATAACAGGAATAATTGCAACCCGTGTGAAAGTGATGGTCATTTCTACGTTCCAGGCAACCTAGGCTTCACTCTAGGGCGTTGCTCCACCAGATCAAACAGTTGGGGCCTTAGAAGTCAACGCCCGAAGCATTAAATACAAAATAAATAGAACAGTTTTTCCATTGTATAAAACGAATAATTGCTACCAGTGTAAAAGTTATGGTCATTTCTACGTTCCGCGCAACGTGGGCTTTACTCTAGGGCGTTGTTCCACAAGATGGAATAGTTAGGGCCTTAGAAGTCAACGCCCGAAGCATAAAATACAATATAAATACAACAGTTTTTCCATCGTATAAAACGAATAATTGCAACCAGTATGAAACTTGTGGTCATTTCTACGTACCGGGCAACCTAGGCTTCTCTCTAGGGCGTTGCTCTACCATATCGAATGGTTACGGCCTTAGAAGTCAACGCCCGAAGCATAATGTACGGTGAAGATGCAACAGTTTTTCCATCCTATAAAAAGAATAATTGCTACCAGTGTGAAAGTTATGGTCATTTCTACGTTCCGGGCAACCTAGGCTTCACCCTAGGGCGTTGTTCCACCAGATCGAATAGTTAGGGCCTAAGAAGTGAACGCCAGAAGCATAAAATACAATATAAATGCAACAGTTTTTCCACCGTATAAACCGAATAATTGCAACCAGTATGAAACTTATGGTCATTTCTACGTTCCGGGCAACCTAGGCTTCACTGTATGGCGTTCTTCCACCACATCGAATAGCTACGGCCTCAGAAGTCAACGACTGAAGTATAAAATACAATAAAAATACAACAGTCTTTCCATGCTATAACAGGAATAATTGCAACCCGTGTGAAAGTGATGGTCATTTCTACGTTCGAGGCAACCTAGGCTTCACTCTAGGGCGTTGTTCCACAAGATCGAATAGTTAGGGCCTAAGAAGTCAACGCCAGAAGCATAAAATACAATATAAATATAACAGTTTTTCCATCGTATAAAACGAATAATAGCAACCAGTGTGAAAGTTATGGTCTATTCTACGTTCCGGGCAACCTAGGCTTCACTGTATTGCGTTCTTCCACCACATCGAATAGCTACGGCCTCAGAAGTCCACGCCTGAAGCATAAAATACAATAAAAATACAACAATCTTTTCATCGTATAACTGGAATAATTGCAACAAGCGTGAAAGTAATGATCATCTCGGCGTATCGGGCATCCTAGAATTAACTCTGAGGCACTGCTCCACCAAATCGAATAATTAGGGCCTTAGAAGTCAACGCCAGAAGCATAAAATACAATATAAATACAACAGTTTTTCCACCGTATAAAACGAATAATTGCAGCCAGTATGAAACTTATGGTCATTTCTACTTTCCGAGCAACCTAGGCTTCACTCTAGGGCGTTGCTCCAACAGATTGAATAGTTAGGGCCTTAGAAGTCAACGCCCGAAGCATAAAATACAAAATAAATAGAACGGTTTTTCCATTGTATGAAACCAATAATTGCTACCAGTGTAAAAGCTATGGTCACTTCTACGTTCCGGGCAACCTAGGCTTCACCCTAAGGCGTTGTTCCACCTGATCGAATAGTTAGGGCCTAAGAAGTGAACGCCAGAAGCATAAAATACAATATAAATACAACAGCCTTTCCATCGTATAAAAGGAATAATTGCACACAGTGTGAAAGTAATGGTCATTTCTACGTTCCGGGCAACCTAGGCTTCACTCTAGGGCGTTGCTCCACCAGATCAAACAGTTAGGGCCTTAGAAGTCAACGCCCGAAGCATAAAATACAAAATAAATAGAACAGTTTCTCCATGGTATAAAACGAATAATTGCTACCAGTGTAAAAGTTATGGTCATTTCTACGTTCCGTGCAACCTAGGCTTCACTCTAGGGCGGTGCTCCACCATATCGAATAGCTACGGCCATAGAAGCCTACGCCTGAAGCATAAAATACAATAAAAATACAACGGTCTTTTCATCGTATAACAGGAATAATTGCAACAAGCGTGAAAGTAATGATCATTTCGGCGTTTCGGGCATCCTAGATTTAACTCTGAGGCATTGCTCCACCAGATCGAATAGTTAGGGCCTAAGAAGTCAACGCCAGAAGCATAAAATACAATATAAATACAACAGTTTTTGCATTGTATAAAACGAATAATTGCAACCAGTGTGAAAGTTATGGTCATTTCTACATTCCGAGCATCCTAGGCTTCACTCTAGGGTGTTGCTCCAACAGATTGAATAGTTAGGGCCTTAGAAGTCAACGCCCGAAGCATAAAATGCAATAAAAATACAACAGTTTTTCCATCGTATAACAGGAATAATTTGCAACCAGTGTGATAGTTATGGTCATATATACGTTCGGGGCAACCTAGGCATCACTGTAGGGCGTTGCACCACCAGATCCAATAGTTAGGTCCTTAGGAGTCAACGCCGGAAGCATAAAATACAATATAAATACAACAGTTTTTCCATCGTGTAAAGCGAATAATTGCAACCAGTTTGAAAGTGATGGTTATTTCTACGTTCCGGGTAACCTAGGCTTACCACTCTGGGGCGTTGCTCCAACAGATTGAATAGTTAGGGCCATAGAAGTCAGCGCCCGAAGCATAAAATGCAATAAAAATACAATAGTTTTTCCATCGTATAACAGGATTAATTGCAACCAGTTTGAAAGTGATGGTCATTTCTACGTTCCCGGCAACCTGGGCTTCACCCTAGGGCGTTGTTCCACCAGATCGAATAGTTAGGGCCTAAGAAGTGAACGCCAGAAGCATAAAATACAATATAAATACAACAGCTTTTCCAGCGTATAAAAGGAATAATTGGAAACAGTGTGAAAGTAATGGTCATTTCTACGTTCCGGGCAACCTAGGCTTCACTCTAGGGCGTTGCTCCACCAGATCAAACAGTTAGGGCCTAAGAAGTGAACGCCAGAAGCATAAAATACAATATAAATACAACAGCTTTTCCATCGTATAAAACGAGTAATTGCTACCAGTGTAAAAGTTATGGTCATCTCTACGTTCCGGGCAACCTGGGCTTCACTCTAGGGCGGTGCTCCACCATATCGAATAGTTACGGCCTTAGAAGCCTACGCCTGAAGCATAAAATACAATAAAAATACAACGGTCTTTTCATCGTATAACAGGAATAATTGCAACAAGCGTGAAAGTAATGATCATTTCGGCGTTTCGGGCATCCTAGACTTAACTCTGAGGCATTGCTCCACCAGATCGAATAGTTAGGGCCTAAGAAGTCAACGCCAGAAGCATAAAATACGATACAAATACAACAGCTTTTCCATCGTATATAACAAATAATTGCAACCAGTTTGATAGTGATGGTCATTTCTACGTACCGGACAACCTAGGCTTCACTCTAGGGCGTTGCTCCACCAGATCGTATAGTTAGGGCCTAAGAAGTGAACGCCAGAAGCATAAAATACAATATAAATACAACAGTTTTTCCATCGTATAAAACGAATAATTGCGACCATTATGCAACTTATGGTGATTTCTACGTTACGGGCAACCTAGGCTTCACCCTAGGGCGTTGTGCCACCAGATCGAATAGTTAGGGCCTAAGAAGTCAACGCCCGAAGCATAAAATACAAAATAAATAGAACAGTTTTTCCATTGTATAGAACGGATAATTGCTACCAGTGTAAAAGTTATGATCATTTCTACGTTCCGGGCAACCTAGGCTTCACTCTAGGGCGTTGCTCCACCAGATCAAACAGTTAGGGCCTTAGAAGTCAACGCCCGAAGCATAAAATACAAAATAAATAGAACAGTTTTTCCATGGTATTAAACGAATAATTGCTACCAGTGTAAAAGTTATGGTCATTTCTACGTTCCATGCAACCTAGGCTTCACTCTAGGGCATTGCTCCACCATATCGAATAGCTACGGCCTTAGAAGCCTACGCCTGAAGCATAAAATACAATAAAAATACAACGGTCTTTTCATCGTATAACAGGAATAATTGCAACAAGCGTGAAAGTAATGCTCATTTCGGCGTTTCGGGCATCCTAGACTTAACTCTGACGCCTTGCTCCACCAGATCGAATAGTTAGGGCCTAAGAAGTCAACGCCAGAAGCATAAAATACAATATAAATAGAACAGTTTTTCCATTGTATAAAACGAATAATTGCTACCAGTGTAAAAGTTATGGTCATTTCTACGTTCCGGGCAACCTAGGCTTCAGCCTAGGGCGTTGTACCACCAGTACGAATAGTTAGGGCATAAGAAGTGAACGCCAGAAGCATCAAATACAATATAAATACAACAGCTTTTCCATCGTATAAAACGAATAATGGCAACCAGTGTGAAAGTTATGTTCATTTCTACATTCCGAGCAACCTAGGCTTCACTCTAGGGCGTTGCTCCACCAGATCGAATAGTTAGGTCCTTAGAAGTCAACGCCAGAAGCATAAAATGCAATAAAAATACAACAGTTTTTCCATCGTATAAGAGGATTCATTGCAACCAGTTTGAAAGCGATGGTCATTTCTACGTTGCGGGCAACCTAGGCTTCACTCTAGGGCGTTGCTCCACTAGATCGAATAGTTAGGGCCATAGAAGTCAACGCCAGAAGCATAAAATACAAAATAAATACAACAGCTTTTCCATTGTATAAAACGAATAATTGCAACCAGTGTGAAAGTTATGGTCATTTCTATATTCCGAGCAACCTAGGCTACACTCTAGGGCGTTGCTCCACCAGATCGAACAGTTAGGTCTTTAGAAGTCAACGCCAGAAGCATAAAATACGATATAAATAAAACAGCTTTTCCATGGTATAAAAGGAATAATTGCAAACAGTGTGAAAGCAATGGTCATTTCTACGTTCCGGGAAACCTAGGCTTCACTCTGCGGCGTTGTTCCACCAGATCGAATAGTTAGGGCCTAAGAAGTCAACACCAGAAGAATAAAATACAAAATAAATACAACAGCCTTTACACCCTATAAAACGAATAATTGCAACCTGTGTGAAGGTTATGGTCATATCTACGTTCCGGGCAACCGAGGCTTCACTGTAGGGCGTTGCTCCACCAGATCGAAGTGTTAGGGCCTAAGAAGTCAACGCCCGAAGCATAAAATACGATATAAATACAACAGCTTTTCCATCGTATTAAATGAATAATTGCAGACAGTGTGAAAGTAGTGGTCATTTCTGCGTTCCGAGCAACCTAGGCTTCACTCAAGGGCGGTGCTCCACCATATCGAATAGCTACGGCCTTAGAAGCCTACGCCTGATGCATAAAATACAATAAAAGTACAACAGCCTTTTCATCGTATAACAGGAGTAATTGCAACATGCGTGAAAGTAATGATCATTTCGGCGTTTCGGGCATCCTAGACTTAACTCTGAGGCATTGCTCCACCAGATCGAATAGCTAGGGCCTAAGGAGTCAACGCCAGAAGCAGAAAATACAATATAAATACAACAGTTTTTCCATCGTATAAAACGAATAATTGCAACCAGTGTGAAAGTTATGGTCATTTCTACATTCCGAGCAACCTAGGCTTCACTCTAGGGTGTTGCTCCAACAGATTGAATAGTTAGGGCCTTAGAAGTCAACGCCTGAAGCATAAAATGCAATATAAATATAACAGTTTTTCCATCGTATAAAACGAATAATAGCAACCAGTGTGAAAGCTATGATCATTTCTACGTTCCGGGCAACCTAGGCTTCACTCTAGGGCGTTGCTCCACCAGATCAAACAGTTAGGGCCTTAGAAGCCAACACCCGAAACATTAAATACAAAATAAATAGAACAGTTTTTCCATTGTGTAAAACGAATAATTGCTACCAGTGTAAAAGTCATGGCCATTTCTACGTTTCGGGCAACCTAGACTTCACCCTAGGGCGTTGTTCCACCAGATGGAATAGTTAGGCCCTAAGAAGTCAACGCCAGAAGCATAAAATACGATATAAATACAACAGCTTTTCCATCGTATAAAACGAATAATTGCAACCTGTCTGAAAGTTATGGTCATTTCTACGTTCCGGGCAACCTAGGCCTCCCCCTAAGGCGTTGCTCCAACAGATTGCATAGCTAGGGCCTTAGAAGTAAATGCCCGAAGCATAAAATGCAATAAAAATACAACAGTTTTTCCATCGTATAGCAGGAATAATTTGCAACCAGTGTGATAGTTATGGTCATATATACGTTCGGGGCAACCTAGGCATCACTGTAGGGCGTTGCACCACCAGATCCAATAGTTAGGTCCTTAGAAGTCAACGCCAGAAGCATAAAATACAATATAAATACAACAGTTTTTCCATCGTGTAAAGCGAATAATTGCAACCAGTTTGAAAGTGATGGTTATTTCTACTTTCCGGGTAACCTAGGCTTACCACTCTGGGGCGTTGCTCCAACAGATTGAATAGTTAGGGCCTTAGAAGTCAGCGCCCGAAGCATAAAATGCAATAAAAATACAATAGTTTTTCCATCGTATAACAGGATTAATTGCAACCAGTTTGAAAGTGATGGTCATTTCTACGTTCCCGGCAACCTGGGCTTCACCCTAGGGCGTTGTTCCACCAGATCGAATAGTTAGGGCCTAAGAAGTGAACGCCAGAAGCATAAAATACAATATAAATACAACAGCTTTTCCAGCGTATAAAAGGAATAATTGGAAACAGTGTGAAAGTAATGGTCATTTCTACGTTCCGGGCAACCTAGGCTTCACTCTAGGGCGTTGCTCCACCAGATCAAACAGTTAGGGCCTAAGAAGTGAACGCCAGAAGCATAAAATACAATATAAATACAACAGCTTTTCCATCGTATAAAACGAGTAATTGCTACCAGTGTAAAAGTTATGGTCATCTCTACGTTCCGGGCAACCTGGGCTTCACTCTAGGGCGGTGCTCCACCATATCGAATAGTTACGGCCTTAGAAGGCTACGCCTGAAGCATAAAATACAATAAAAATACAACGGTCTTTTCATCGTATAACAGGAATAATTGCAACAAGCGTGAAAGTAATGATCATTTCGGCGTTTCGGGCATCCTAGACTTAACTCTGAGGCATTGCTCCACCAGATCGAATAGTTAGGGCCTAAGAAGTCAACGCCAGAAGCATAAAATACGATATAAATACAACAGCTTTTCCATCGTATATAACAAATAATTGCAACCAGTTTGATAGTGATGGTCATTTCTACGTACCGGACAACCTAGGCTTCACTCTAGGGCGTTGCTCCACCAGATCGTATAGTTAGGGCCTAAGAAGTGAACGCCAGAAGCATAAAATACAATATAAATACAACAGTTTTTCCATCGTATAAAACGAATAATTGCGACCATTATGCAACTTATGGTGATTTCTACGTTCCGGGCAACCTAGGCTTCACCCTAGGGCGTTGTGCCACCAGATCGAATAGTTAGGGCCTAAGAAGTCAACGCCCGAAGCATAAAATACAGAATAAATAGAACAGTTTTTCCATTGTATAGAACGGATAATTGCTACCAGTGTAAAAGTTATGATCATTTCTACGTTCCGGGCAACCTAGGCTTCACTCTAGGGCGTTGCTCCACCAGATCAAACAGTTAGGGCCGTAGAAGTCAACGCCCGAAGCATAAAATACAAAATAAATAGAACAGTTTTTCCATGGTATTAAACGAATAATTGCTACCAGTGTAAAAGTTATGGTCATTTCTACGTTCCATGCAACCTAGGCTTCACTCTAGGGCATTGCTCCACCATATCGAATAGCTACGGCCTTAGAAGCCTACGCCTGAAGCATAAAATACAATAAAAATACAACGGTCTTTTCATCGTATAACAGGAATAATTGCAACAAGCGTGAAAGTAATGATCATTTCGGCGTTTCGGGCATCCTAGACTTAACTCTGACGCCTTGCTCCACCAGATCGAATAGTTAGGGCCTAAGAAGTCAACGCCAGAAGCATAAAATACAATATAAATAGAACAGTTTTTCCATTGTATAAAACGAATAATTGCTACCAGTGTAAAAGTTATGGTCATTTCTACGTTCCGGGCAACCTAGGCTTCAGCCTAGGGCGTTGTTCCACCAGTACGAATAGTTAGGGCATAAGAAGTGAACGCCAGAAGCATCAAATACAATATAAATACAACAGCTTTTCCATCGTATAAAACGAATAATGGCAACCAGTGTGAAAGTTATGTTCATTTCTACATTCCGAGCAACCTAGGCTTCACTCTAGGGCGTTGCTCCACCAGATCGAATAGTTAGGTCCTTAGAAGTCAACGCCAGAAGCATAAAATGCAATAAAAATACAACAGTTTTTCCATCGTATAAGAGGATTAATTGCAACCAGTTTGAAAGCGATGGTCATTTCTACGTTGCGGGCAACCTAGGCTTCACTCTAGGGCGTTGCTCCACTAGATCGAATAGTTAGGGCCATAGAAGTCAACGCCAGAAGCATAAAATACAAAATAAATACAACAGCTTTTCCATTGTATAAAACGAATAATTGCAACCAGTGTGAAAGTTATGGTCATTTCTATATTCCGAGCAACCTAGGCTACACTCTAGGGCGTTGCTCCACCAGATCGAACAGTTAGGTCTTTAGAAGTCAACGCCAGAAGCATAAAATACGATATAAATAAAACAGCTTTTCCATGGTATAAAAGGAATAATTGCAAGCAGTGTGAAAGCAATGGTCATTTCTACGTTCCGGGAAACCTAGGCTTCACTCTACGGCGTTGTTCCACCAGATCGAATAGTTAGGGCCTAAGAAGTCAACACCAGAAGAATAAAATACAAAATAAATACAACAGCCTTTACACCCTATAAAACGAATAATTGCAACCTGTGTGAAGGTTATGGTCATATCTACGTTCCGGGCAACCTAGGCTTCACTGTAGGGCGTTGCTCCACCAGATCGAAGTGTTAGGGCCTAAGAAGTCAACGCCCGAAGCATAAAATACGATATAAATACAACAGCTTTTCCATCGTATTAAATGAATAATTGCAGACAGTGTGAAAGTAGTGGTCATTTCTGCGTTCCGAGCAACCTAGGCTTCACTCAAGGGCGGTGCTCCACCATATCGAATAGCTACGGCCTTAGAAGCCTACGCCTGATGCATAAAATACAATAAAAGTACAACAGTCTTTTCATCGTATAACAGGAGTAATTGCAACATGCGTGAAAGTAATGATCATTTCGGCGTTTCGGGCATCCTAGACTTAACTCTGAGGCATTGCTCCACCAGATCGAATAGCTAGGGCCTAAGGAGTCAACGCCAGAAGCAGAAAATACAATATAAATACAACAGCTTTTCCATCGTATTAAATGAATAATTGCAAACAGTGTGAAAGTAGTGGTCATTTCTGCGTTCCGAGCAACCTAGGCTTCACTCAAGGGCGGTGCTCCACCATATCGAATAGCTACGGCCTTAGAAGCCTACGCCTGATGCATAAAATACAATAAAAATACAACAGTCTTTTCATCGTATAACAGGAATAATTGCAACATGCGTGAAAGTAATGATCATTTCGGCGTTTCGGGCAGCCTAGACTTAACTCTGAGGCATTGCTCCACCAGATCGAATAGCTAGGGCCTAAGGAGTCAACGCCAGAAGCATAAAATACAATATAAATGCAACAGCTTTGTCACCGTATAAAATGAATAATTGCAAACAGTGTGAAAGATATGGACACTTCTACGTTCCGGGCAACCTAGGCTTCACTCTAGGGCGTTGCTCCACCAGATCAAACAGTTAGGGCCTTAGAAGCCAACGCCCGAAACATTAAATACAAAATAAATAGAACAGTTTTCCCATTGTGTAAAACGATTAATTGCTACCAGTGTAAAAGTCATGGCCATTTCTACGTTTCGGGCAACCTAGACTTCACCCTAGGGCGTTGTTCCACCAGATGGAATAGTTAGGCCCTAAGAAGTCAACGCCAGAAGCATAAAATACGATATAAATACAACAGCTTTTCCATCGTATAAAACGAATAATTGCAACCTGTGTGAAAGTTATGGAAATTTCTACGTTCCGGGCAACCTAGGCTTCCCCCTAGGGCGTTGCTCCAACAGATTGCATAGCTAGGGCCTTAGAAGTCAATGCCCGAAGCATAAAATGCAATAAAAATACAACAGTTTTTCCATCGTATAGCAGGAATAATTTGCAACCAGTGTGAAAGTTATGGTCATATATACGTTCGGGCAACCTAGGCATCACTGTAGGGCGTTGCACCACCAGATCCAATAGTTAGGTCCTTAGAAGTCAACGCCAGAAGCATAAAATACAATATAAATACAACAGTTTTTCCATCGTGTAAAACGAATAATTGCAACCAGTTTGAAAGTGATGGTCATTTCTACGTTCCGGGTAACCTAGGCTTCACTCTGGGGCGTTGCTCCTACAGATTGAATAGTTAGGGCCTTAGAAGTCAGCGCCCGAAGCATAAAATGCAATAAAAATACAATAGTTTTTCCATCGTATAACAGGATTAATTGCAACCAGTTTGAAAGTGATGGTCATTTCTACGTTCCCGGCAACCTGGGCTTCACCCTAGGGCGTTGTTCCACCAGATCGAATAGTTAGGGCCTAAGAAGTGAACGCCAGAAGCATAAAATACAATATAAATACAACAGCTTTTCCATCGTATAAAAGGAATAATTGCAACAAGCGTGAAAGTAATGATCATTTCGGCGTTTCGGGCATCCTAGACTTAACTCTGAGGCATTGCTCCACCAGATCGAATAGTTAGGGCCTAAGAAGTCAACGCCAGAAGCATAAAATACCATATAAATACAACAGTTTTTCCATTGTATAAAACGAATAATTGCTACCAGTGTAAAAGTTATGGTCATTTCTACGTTCCGGTCAACCTAGGCTTCACCCTAGGGCGTTGTTCCACCAGACTGAATATTTAGGGCCTAAGAAGTGAACGCCAGAAGCATAAAATACAATATAAATACAACAGTTTTTCCATCGTATAAAACGAATAATTGCTACCAGTGTGAAAGTTATGGTCATTTCTACTTTCCGAGCAACCTAGGCTTCACTCTAGGGCGTTGCTCCACCAGATCGAATAGTTAGGGCCTTAGAAGTCAACGCCCGAAGCATAAAGTACAAAATAAATAGAACAGTTTTTCCATCGTATAAAACGAATAATTGCTACCTGTGTGGAAGTTATGGTCATTTCTACGTTCCGGGGAACCTAGGTTTCACTCAGGGCGTTGCTCCACCAGATCGAATAGTTAGGGCCTAAGATGTCAACGCCAGAAGCATAAAATACAATATAAATACAACAGTTTTTCCATTGTATAAAACGACTAATTGCTACCAGTGTAAAAGTTATGGTCATTTCTACGTTCCGGGCAACCTAGGCTTCACCCTAGGGCGTTGTTCCACCAGGTCGAATAGTTAGGGCCTAAGAAGTGAACGCCAGAAGCATAAAATACAATACAAATACAACAGTTTTTCCATCGTATAAAACGAATAATTGCGACCATTATCAAACTTATGGTGATTTCTACGTTCCGGGCAACCTAGGCTTCACCCTAGGGCGTTGTTCCACCAGATCGAATAGCTAGGGCCTAAGAAGTCAACGCCCGAAGCATAAAATACAAAATAAATAGAACAGTTTTTCCATTGTATAGAACGAATAATTGCTACCAGTGTAAAAGTTATGGCCATTTCTACGTTTCGGGCAACCTAGACTTCACCCTAGGGCGTTGTTCCACGAGATGGAATAGTTAGGCCCTAAGAAGTCAACGCCAGAAGCATAAAATACGATATAAATACAACAGCTTTTCCATCGTATAAAACGAATAATTGCACCCTGTGTGAAAGTTATGGTCATTTCTACGTTCCGGGCAACCTAGGCTTCCCCCTAGGGCGTTGCTCCAACAGATTGCATAGCTAGGGCCTTAGAAGTCAATGCCCGAAGCATAAAATGCAATAAAAATACAACAGTTTTTCCATCGTATAGCAGGAATAATTTGCAACCAGTGTGAAAGTTATGGTCATATATACGTTCGGGGCAACCTAGGCATCACTGTAGGGCGTTGCACCACCAGATCGAATAGTTAGGTCCTTAGAAGTCAACGCCAGAAGCATAAAATACAATATAAATACAACAGTTTTTCCATCGTGTAAAACGAATAATTGCAACCAGTTTGAAAGTGATGGTCATTTCTACGTTCCGGGCAACCTAGGATTCACTCTGGGGCGTTGCTCCAACAGATTGAATAGTTAGGGCCTTAGAAGTCGGCGCCCGAAGCATAAAATGCAATTAAAATACAATAGCTTTTCCATCGTATAACAGGATTAATTGCAACCAGTTTGAAAGTGATGGTCATTTCTACGTTCCCGGCAACCTGGGCTTCACCCTAGGGCGTTGTTCCACCAGATCGAATAGTTAGGGCCTAAGAAGTGAACGCCCGAAGCATAAAGTACAAAATAAATAGAACAGTTTTATCATCGTATAAAACGAATAATTGCTACCTGTGTGAAAGTTATGGTCATTTCTACGTTCCGGGCAACCTAGGTTTCACTCAGGGCGTTGCTCCACCAGATCAAACAGTTAGGGCCTAAGAAGTGAACGCCAGAAGCATAAAATACAATATAAATACAACAGCTTTTCCATCGTATAAAACGAGTAATTGCTACCAGTGTAAAAGTTATGGTCATTTCTACGATCCGGGCAACCTGGGCTTCACTCTAAGGCGGTGCTCCACCATATCGAATAGTTACGGCCTTAGAAGCCTACGCCTGAAGCATAAAATACAATAAAAATACAACGGTCTTTTCATCGTATAACAGGAATAATTGCAACAAGCGTGAAAGTAATGATCATTTCGGCGTTTCGGGCATCCTAGACTTAACTCTGAGGCATTGCTCCACCAGATCGAATAGTTAGGGCCTAAGAAGTCAACGCCAGAAGCATAAAATACCATATAAATACAACAGTTTTTCCATTGTATAAAAGGAATAATTGCTACCAGTGTAAAAGTTATGGTCATTTCTACGTTCCGGTCAACCTAGGCTTCACCCTAGGGCGTTGTTCCAGCAGACTGAATATTTAGGGCCTAAGAAGTGAACGCCAGAAGCATAAAATACAATATAAATACAACAGTTTTTCCATCGTATAAAACGAATAATTGCAACCAGTGTGAAAGTTATGGTCATTTCTACATTCCGAGCAACCTAGGCTTCACTCTAGGGCGTTGCTCCAACAGATTGAATAGTTAGGGCCTTAGAAGTCAACGCCCGAAGCATAAAATGCAATAAAAATACAACAGCTTTTCCACCGTATAAAACAAATAATTGCAACCAGTTTGATAGTGATGGTCATTTCTACGTACCGGACAACCTAGGCTTCACTCTAGGGTGTTGCTCCGCCAGATCGAATAGTTAGGGCCTTAGAAGTCAACGCCCGAAGCATAAAGTACAAAATAAATAGAACAGTTTTATCATCGTATAAAACGAATAATTGCTACCTGTGTGAAAGTTATGGTCATTTCTACGTTCCGGGCAACCTAGGTTTCACTCAGGGCGTTGCTCCACCAGATCGAATAGTTAGGGCCTAAGAAGTCAACGCCAGAAGCATAAAATACGATATAAATACAACAGTTTTTCCACCGTATAAAACAAATAATTGCAACCAGTTTGATAGTGATGGTCATTTCTACGTACCGGACAACCTAGGCTTCACTCTAGGGCGTTGCTCCGCCAGATCGAATAGTTAGGGCCTTAGAAGTCAACGCCCGAAGCATAAAGTACAAAATAAATAGAACAGTTTTATCATCGTATAAAACGAATAATTGCTACCTGTGTGAAAGTTATGGTCATTTCTACGTTCCGGGCAACCTAGGTTTCACTCAGGGCGTTGCTCCACCAGATCGAATAGTTAGGGCCTAAGAAGTCAACGCCAGAAGCATAAAATACAATATAAATACAACAGTTTTTCCATTGTATAAAACGAATAATTGCTACCAGTGTAAAAGTTATGGTCATTTCTACGTTCCGGGCAACCTAGGCTTCACCCTAGGGCGTTGTTCCACCAGGTCGAATAGTTAGGGCCTAAGAAGTGAACGCCAGAAGCATAAAATACAATATAAATACAACAGTTTTTCCATCGTATAAAACGAATAATTGCGACCATTATCAAACTTATGGTGATTTCTACGTTCCGGGCAACCTAGGCTTCACCCTAGGGCGTTGTTCCACCAGATCGAATAGTTAGGGCCTAAGAAGTCAACGCCCGAAGCATAAAATACAAAATAAATAGAACAGTTTTTCCATTGTATAGAACGGATAATTGCTACCAGTGTAAAAGTTATGATCATTTCTACGTTCCGGGCAACATAGGCTTCACCCTAGGGCGTTGTTCCACCAGATCGAATAGTTAGGGCCTAAGGAGTGAACGCCAGAAGCATAAAATACAATATAAATACAACAGCCTTTCCATCGTATAAAAGGAATAATTGCACACAGTGTGAAAGTAATGGTCATTTCTACGTTCCGGGCAACCTAGGCTTCACACTAGGGCGTTGCTCCACCAGATCAAACAGTTAGGGCCTTAGAAGTCAACGCCCGAAGCATAAAATACAAAATAAATAGAACAGTTTTTCCATGGTATAAAACGAATAATTGCTACCAGTGTAAAAGTTATGGTCATTTCTACGTTCCGTGCAACCTAGGCGTCACTCTAGGGCGGTGCTCCACCATATCGAATAGCTACGGCCTTAGAAGCCTACGCCTGAAGCATAAAATACAATAAAAATACAACGGTCTTTTCATCGTATAACAGGAATAATTGCAACAAGCGTGAAAGTAATGATCATTTCGGCGTTTCGGGCATCCTAGACTTAACTCTGAGGCATTGCTCCACCAGATCGAATAGTTAGGGCCTAAGAAGTCAACGCCAGAAGCATAAAATACAATATAAATACAACAGTTTTTCCATTGTATAAAACGAATAATTGCTACCAGTGTAAAAGTTATGATCATTTCTTCGTTCCGGGCAACCTAGGCTTCACCCTAGCGCGTTGTTCCACCAGATCGAATAGTTAGGGCCTAGGAAGTGAACGCCAGAAGCATAAAATACAATATAAATACAACAGTTTTTCCATCGTATGAAACGAATAATTGCAACCAGTGTGAAAGCTATGGTCATTTCTACATTCCGAGCAACCTAGGCTTCACTCTAGGGTGTTGCTCCAACAGATTGAACAGTTAGGGCCTTAGAAGTTAACGCCCGAAGCATAAAATGCAATAAAAATACAACAGTTTTTCCATCGTATAACAGGATTAATTGCAACCAGTTTGAAAGTGATGGTCATTTCTACGTTCCGGGCAACCTGGGCTTCACTCTAGGGCGTTGCTCCACCAGATCAAACAGTTAGGGCCTTAGAAGTCAACGCCCGAAGCATAAAATACAAAATAAATAGAACAGTTTTTCCATTGTATAAAACGAATAATTGCTACCAGTGTAAAAGTTATGGTCATTTCTACGTTCCGGGCAACCTAGGCTTCACTCTAGGGTGTTGCTCCAACAGATTGAATAGTTAGGGCCTTAGAAGTCAACGCCCGAAGCATAAAATGCAATAAAAATACAACAGTTTTTCCATCGTATAACAGGATTAATTGCAACCAGTTTGAAAGCGTTGGTCATTTCTACGTCCCGGGCGACCTAGGCTTCACTCTAGGGCGTTGCTCCACTAGATCGAATAGTTAGGGCCATAGAAGTCAACGCCAGAAGCATAAAATACGATATAAATACAACAGCTTTTCAATCGTATAAAAGGAATAATTGCAAACAGTGTGAAAGTAATGGTCATTTCTACATTCCGGGCAACCTAGGCTTCACCCTAGGGCGTTGTTCCACCAGATTAAACAGTTAGGGCCTTAGAAGTCAACGCCCGAAGCATAAAATACAAAATAAATAGAACAGCTTTTCCATTGTATAAAACGAATAATTGCAACCAGTGTGAAAGTTATGGTCATTTCTATATTCCGAGCAACCTAGGCTACACTCTAGGGCGTTGCTCCACCAGATCGAAGTGTTAGGGCCTAAGAAGTCAACGCCCGAAGCATAAAATACGATATAAATACAACAGCTTTTCCATCGTATTAAATGAATAATTGCAAACAGTGTAAAAGTCATGGCCATTTCTACGTTTCGGGCAACCTTGACTTCACCCTAGGGCGTTGTTCCTCCAGATGGAATAGTTAGGCCCTAAGAAGTCAACGCCAGAAGCATAAAATACGATATAAATACAACAGCTTTTCCATCGTATAAAACGAATAATTGCAACCTGTGTGAAAGTTATGGTCATTTCTACGTTCCGGGCAACCTAGGCTTCCCCCTAGGGCGTTGCTCCAACAGATTGCATAGCTAGGGCCTTAGAAGTCAATGCCCGAAGCATAAAATGCAATAAAAATACAACAGATTTTCCATCGTATAGCAGGAATAATTTGCAACCAGTGTGAAAGTTATGGTCATATATACGTTCGGGGCAACCTAGGCATCACTGTAGGGCGTTGCACCACCAGATCGAATAGTTAGGTCCTTAGAAGTCAACGGCAGAAGCATAAAATACAATATAAATACAACAGTTTTTCCATCGTGTAAAACGAATAATTGCAACCAGTTTGAAAGTGATGGACATTTCTACGTTCCGGGCAACCTAGGCTTCACTCTGGGGCGTTGCTCCAACAGATTGAATAGTTAGGGCCTTAGAAGTCAGCGCCCGAAGCATAAAATGCAATAAAAATACAATAGTTTTTCAATCGTATAACAGGATTAATTGCAACCAGTTTGAAAGTGATGGTCATTTCTACGTTCCCGGCAACCTGGGCTTCACCCTAGGGCGTTGTTCCACCGGATCGAATAGTTAGGGCCTAAGAAGTGAACGCCAGAAGCATAAAATACAATATAAATACAACAGTTTTTCCATCGTGTAAAACGAATAATTGCAACCAGTTTGAAAGTGATGGTCATTTCTACGTACCGGACAACCTAGGCTTCACTCTGGGGCGTTGCTCCAACAGATTGAATAGTTAGGGCCTTAGAAGTCAGCGCCGAAGCATAAAATGCAATAAAAATACAATAGTTTTTCCATCGTATAACAGGATTAATTGCAACCAGTTTGAAAGTGATGGTCATTTCTACGTTCCCGGCAACCTGGGCTTCACCCTAGGGCGTTGTTCCACCAGATCGAATAGTTAGGGCCTAAGAAGTCAACACCAGAAGAATAAAATACAAAATAAATACAACAGCCTTTACACAGTATAAAACGAATAATTGCAACCTGTGTGAAGGTTATGGTCATACCTACGTTCCGGGCAACCTAGGCTTCACTGTAGGGCGTTGCTCCACCAGATCGAATTGTTAGGGCCTAAGAAGTCAACGCCAGAAGCATTAAATACAATATAAATACAACAGTTTTTCCATCGTATAAAACTAATAATTGCAACCAGTGTGAAAGTTTTGGTCATTTCTACATTCCGAGCAACCTAGGCTTCACTCTAGGGCGTTGCTCCAACAGATTGAATAGTTAGGGCCTTAGATGTCAACGCCCGAAGCATAAAATGCAATAAAAATACAACAGTTTTTCCATCGTATAACAGGATTAATTGCAACCAGTTTGAAAGCGATGGTCATTTCTACGTTCCGGGCAACCTAGGCTTCACTCTATGGCGTTCTTCCACCTCATCGAATAGCTACGGCATCAGAAGTCAACGCCTGAAGCATAAAATACAATATAAATATAACAGTTTTTCCATCGTATAAAACGAATAATAGCAACCAGTGTGAAAGCTATGATCATTTCTACGTTCCGGGCAACCTAGGCTTCACTCTAGGGCGTTGCTCCACCAGATCAAACAGTTAGGGCCTTAGAAGCCATCGCCCGAAACATTAAATACAAAATAAATAGAACAGTTTTTCCATTGTGTAAAACGAATAATTGCTACCAGTGTAAAAGTCATGGCCATTTCTACGTTTCGGGCAACCTAGACTTCACCCTAGGGCGTTGTTCCACCAGATGGAATAGTTAGGCCCTAAGAAGTCAACGCCAGAAGCATAAAATACGATATAAATACAACAGCTTTTCCATCGTATTAAACGAATAATTGCAACCTGTGTGAAAGTTATGGTCATTTCTACGTTCCGGGCAACCTAGGCTTCCCCCTAGGGCGTTGCTCCAACAGATTGCATAGCTAGGGCCTTAGAAGTCAATGCCCGAAGCATAAAATGCAATAAAAATACAACAGTTTTTCCATCGTATAGCAGGAATAATTTGCAACCAGTGTGAAAGTTATGGTCATTTCTACATTTCGAGCAACCTAGGCTTCACTCTAGGGCGTTGTTCCACCAGATGGAATAGTTAGGGCCTAAGAAGTCAACGCCAGAAGCATAAAATACGATATAAATACAACAGCTTTTCCATCGTATAAAACAAATAATTGCAACCAGTTTGATAGTGATGGTCATTTCTACGTACCGGACAACCTAGGCTTCACTCTAGGGCGTTGCTCCGCTAGATCGAATAGCTACGGCATCAGAAGTCAACGCCTGAAGCATAAAATACAATATAAATATAAGAGTTTTTCCATCGTATAAAACGAATAATAGCAACCAGTGTGAAAGCTATGATCATTTCTACGTTCCGGGCAACCTAGGCTTCACTCTAGGGCGTTGCTCCACCAGATCAAACAGTTAGGGCCTTAGAAGCCATCGCCCGAAACATTAAATACAAAATAAATAGAACAGTTTTTCCATTGTGTAAAACGAATAATTGCTACCAGTGTAAAAGTCATGGCCATTTCTACGTTTCGGGCAACCTAGACTTCACCCTAGGGCGTTGTTCCTCCAGATGGAATAGTTAGGCCCTAAGAAGTCAACGCCAGAAGCATAAAATACGATATAAATACAACAGCTTTTCCATCGTATAAAACGAATAATTGCAACCTGTGTGAAAGTTATGGTCATTTCTACGTTCCGGGCAACCTAGGCTTCCCCCTAGGGCGTTGCTCCAACAGATTGCATAGCTAGGGCCTTAGAAGTCAATGCCCGAAGCATAAAATGCAATAAAAATACAACAGTTTTTCCATCGTATAGCAGGAATAATTTGCAACCAGTGTGAAAGTTATGGTCATATATACGTTCGGGGCAACCTAGGCATCACTGTAGGGCGTTGCACCACCAGATCGAATAGTTAGGTCCTTAGAAGTCAACGGCAGAAGCATAAAATACAATATAAATACAACAGTTTTTCCATCGTGTAAAACGAATAATTGCAACCAGTTTGAAAGTGATGGACATTTCTACGTTCCCGGCAACCTGGGCTTCACCCTAGGTCGTTGTTCCACCGGATCGAATAGTTAGGGCCTAAGAAGTGAACGCCAGAAGCATAAAATACAATATAAATACAACAGTTTTTCCATCGTGTAAAACGAATAATTGCAACCAGTTTGAAAGTGATGGTCATTTCTACGTACCGGACAACCTAGGCTTCACTCTAGGGCGTTGCTCCGCCAGATCGAATAGTTAGGGCCTTAGAAGTCAACGCCCGAAGCATAAAGTACAAAATAAATAGAACAGTTTTTCCATCGTATAAAACGAATAATTGCTACCTGTGTGAAAGTTATGGTCATTTCTACGTTCCGGGCAACCTAGGTTTCACTCAGGGCGTTGCTCCACCAGATCGAATAGTTAGGGCCTAAGAAGTCAACGCCAGAAGCATAAAATACAATATAAATACAACAGTTTTTCCATTGTATAAAACGAATAATTGCTACCAGTGTAAAAGTTATGGTCATTTCTACGTTCCGGGCAACCTAGGCTTCACCCTAGGGCGTTGTTCCACCAGATGGAATAGTTAGGGCCTAAGAAGTCAACGCCAGAAGCATAAAATACGATATAAATACAACAGCTTTTCCATCGTATAAAACAAATAATTGCAACCAGTTTGATAGTGATGGTCATTTCTACGTACCGGACAACCTAGGCTTCACTCTAGGGCGTTGCTCCGCCAGATCGAATAGTTAGGGCCTTAGAAGTCAACGCACGAAGCATAAAGTACAAAATAAATAGAACAGTTTTTCCATCGTATAAAACGAATAATTGCAACCAGTGTGAAAGTTATGGTCATTTCTACATTCCGAGCAACCTAGGCTTCACTCTAGGGCGTTGCTCCACGAGATCGAATTGTTAGGGCCAAAGAAGTCAACGCCCGAAGCATAAAATACAAAATAAATAGAACAGTTTTTCCATCGTATAAAAGGAATAATTGCAAACAGTGTTAAAGTAATGGTCATTTCTACGTTCCGGGCAACCTAGGCTTCACCCTTGGGCGTTGTTCCACCAGATCGAATAGTTAGGTCCTAAGAAGTGAACGCCAGGAGCATAAAATACAATATAAATACAACAGTTTTTCCATCGTATAAAACGAATAATTGCAACCAGTGTGAAAGTTATGGTTATTTCTACATTCCGAGCAACCTAGGCTTCACTCTAGGGCGTTGTTCTACCAGCTCGAATAGTCAGGGCCTAAGAAGTGAACGCCAGAAGCATTAAATACAATAAAAATACAACAGTTTTTCCATCGTATAACAGGATTAATTGCAACCAGTTTGAAAGTGATGGTCACTTCTACGTTCCGGGCAACCTACGCTTCACTCTAGGGCGTTGCTACACTAGATCGAATAGATAGGGCCTTAGAAGTCAACGCCAGAGTCATAAAATACAATATAAATACAACAGCTTTTCCATCGTAAGGAATGTATAATTGCAACCAGTGTGAAAGCTATGGTTATTTCTACATTCCGAGCAACCTAGGCTTCACTCTAGGGCGTGGTTCCACCAGATCGAATAGTTAGGGCCTAGGAAGTGAACGCCAGAACCATAAAATACAATATAAATACTACAGTTTTTCCATCGTATAAAACGAATAATTGCAACCAGTGTGAAAGTTATGGTCATTTCTACATTCCGAGCAACCAAGGCTTCACTCTAGGGTGTTGCTCCAACAGATTGAATAGTTAGGGCCTTAGAAGTCAACGCCCGAAGCATAAAATGCAATAAAAATACAACAGTTTTTCCATCGTATAACAGGATTAATTGCAACCAGTGTGAAAGCTATGGTTATTTCTACATTCCGAGCAACCTAGGCTTCACTCTAGGGCGCTGCTCCAACAGATCGAATAGTTAGGTCCTTAGAAGTCAACGCCAGAAGCATAAAATACGATATAAATACAACAGCTTTTGCATCGTATAAAAGGAATAATTGCAAACAGTGTGAAAGTAATTGTCATTTCTGCGTTCCGGGCAACCCAGGCTACACTCTAGGGCGGTGCTCCACCAGATCGAATAGTTAGGGCCTAAGAAGTGAACGCCAGAAGCATAAAATGCAATAAAAATACAACAGTCTGTCCACCCTATAACAGGAATAATTGCAATCCGTGTGAAAGTGATGGTCATTTGTACGTTCCAGGCAACCTAGGCTTCACTCTAGGGCGTTGCTCCACCAGATCGAATTGTTAGGGCCAAAGAAGTCAACGCCCGAAGAATAAAATACAAAATAAATAGAACAGTTTTTCCATCGTATAAAAGGAATAATAGCAAACAGTGTGAAAGTAATGGTCATTTCTACGTCCCGGGCAACCTAGGCTTCACTCTACGGCGTTGTTCCACCAGATCGAATAGTTAGGGCCTAAGAAGTCAACACCAGAAGAATAAAATACAAAATAAATACAACAGCCTTTACACCGTATAAAACGAATAATTGCAACCTGTGTGAAGGTTATGGTCATATCTACGTTCCGGGCAACCTAGGCTTCACTGTAGGGCGTTGCTCCACCAGATCGAAGTGTTAGGGCCTAAGAAGTCAACGCCCGAAGCATCAAATACAATGGAAATACAACAGTTTTTCCATCGTATAAAACGAATAATTGCAACCATTATGAAACTTATGGTCATTTCTACGTTACGGGCAACCTAGGCTTCACTCTGTGGCGTTCTTCCACGACATCGAATAGCTACGGCCTCAGAAGTCAACGCCTGAAGCATAAAATACAATAAAAATGCAACAGTCTTTCAATCCTATAACAGGAATAATTGCAACCCGTGTGAAAGTGATGGTCATTTCTACGTTCCAGGCAACCTAGGCTTCACTCAAGGGCGTTGTTCCACCAGATCGAATAGTTAGGGCCTAAGAAGTGAACGCCAGAAGCATAAAATGCAATAAAAATACAACAGTCTGTCCACCCTATAACAGGAATAATTGCAATCCGTGTGGAAGTGATGGTCATTTGTACGTTCCAGGCAACCTAGGCTTCACTCTAGGGCGTTGCTCCACGAGATCGAATTGTTAGGGCCAAAGAAGTCAACGCCCGAAAAATAAAATACAAAATAAATAGAACAGTTTTTCCATCGTATAAAAGGAATAATAGCAAACAGTGTGAAAGTAATGGTCATTTCTACGTTCCGGGCAACCTAGGCTTCACTCTACGGCGTTGTTCCACCAGATCGAATAGTTAGGGCCTAAGAAGTCAACACCAGAAGAAGAAAATACAAAATAAATACAACAGCCTTTACACCGTATAAAACGAATAATTGCAACCTGTGTGAAGGTTATGGTCATATCTACGTTCCGGGCAACCTAGGCTTCACTGTAGGGCGTTGCTCCACCAGATCGAATAGTTAGGGCCTAAGAAGTCAACGACAGAAGCATAAAATACAAAATAAATAGAACAGTTTTTCCATTGTATAAAACGAATAATTGCTACCAGTGTAAAAGTTATGGTCATTTCTACGTTCCGGGCAACCTAGGCTTCACTCTAGGGCGCTGCTCCACCAGATCGAATAGTTAGGTCCTTAGAAGTCAACGCCAGAAGCATAAAACACGATATAAATACAACAGCTTTTGCATCGTATAAAAGGAATAATTGCAAACAGTGTGAAAGTAATTGTCATTTCTACGTTCCGGGCAACCCAGGCTGCACTCTAGGGCGTTGCTCCACCAGATCTAACAGTTAGGGCCTTAGAGGTCAACGCCCTAAGCATAAAATACAAAATAAATACAACAGCTTTTCCATCGTAAAGAACGTATAATTGCTACCAGTGTAAAAGTTATGGTCATTTCTACGTTCCGTGCAACCTAGGCTTCACTCTAGGGCGGTGCTCCACCATATCGAATAGCTACGGCCTTAGAAGCCTACGCCTGAAGCATAAAATACAATAAAAATACAACGGTCTTTTCATCGTATAACAGGAATAATTGCAACAAGCGTGAAAGTAATGATCATTTCGGCGTTTCGGGCATCCTAGACTTAACTCTGAGGCATTGCTCCACCAGATCGAATAGTTAGGGCCTAGGAAGTCAACGCCAGAAGCACAAAATACAATATAGATACAACAGTTTTTCCATTGTATAAAGCGAATAATTGCTACCAGTGTAAAAGTTATGATCATTTCTTCGTTCCGGGAAACCTAGGCTACACCCTAGGGCGTGGTTCCACCAGATCGAATAGTTAGGGCCTAGGAAGTGAACGCCAGAACCATAAAATACAATATAAATACTACAGTTTTTCCATCGTATAAAACGAATAATTGCAACCAGTGTGAAAGTTATGGTCATTTCTACGTTCCGAGCAACCTAGGCTTCACTCTAGGGTGTTGCTCCAACAGATTGAATAGTTAGGGCCTTAGAAGTCAACGCCCGAAGCATAAAATGCAATAAAAATACAACAGTTTTTCCATCGTATAACAGGATTAATTGCAACCAGTTTGAAAGTGATGGTCATTTCTACGTTCCGGGCAACCTGGACTTCACTCTAGGGCGTTGCTCCACCAGATCGAATAGTTAGGGCCTAAGAAGTGAACGCCAGAAGCATAAAATACAATATAAATACAACAGTTTTTCCATCGTATAAAACGAATAATTGCAACCAGTGTGAAAGTTATGGTTATTTCTACATTCCGAGCAACCTAGGCTTCACTCTAGGGCGTTGTTCCACCAGCTCGAATAGTTAGGGCCTAAGAAGTGAACGCCAGAAGCATTAAATACAATAAAAATACAACAGCTTTTCCATCGTAAAGAACGTATAATTGCAACCAGTGTGAAAGCTACGGTTATTCCTACATTCCGAGCAACCAAGGCTTCACTCTAGGTCGCTGCTCCACCAGATCGAATAGTTAGGTCCTTAGAAGTCAACGCCAGAAGCATAAAATACGATATAAATACAACAGCTTTTGCACCGTATAAAAGGAATAATTGCAAACAGTGTGAAAGTAATTGTCATTTCTACGTTCCGGGCAACCCAGGCTACACTCTAGGGCGTTGCTCCACCAGATCTAACAGTTAGGGCCTTAGAGGTCAACGCCCGAAGCATAAAATACAAAATAAATACAACAGCTTTTCCATCGTAAAGAACGTATAATTGCTACCAGTGTAAAAGTTATGGTCATTTCTACGTTCCGTGCAACCTAGGCTTTACTCTAGGGCGGTGCTCCACCATATCGAACAGCTACGGCCTTAGAAGCCTACGCCTCAAGCATAAAATACAATAAAAATACAACGGTCTTTTCATCGTATAACAGGAATAATTGCAACAAGCGTGAAAGTAATGATCATTTCGGCGTTTCGGGCATCCTAGACTTAACTCTGAGGCATTGCTCCACCAGATCGAATAGTTAGGGCCTAAGAAGTGAACGCCAGAAGCACAAAATACAATATAAATACAACAGTTTTTCCATTGTATAAAACGAATAATTGCTACCAGTGTAAAAGTTATGATAATTTCTTCGTTCCGGGCAACCTAGGCTACACCCTAGGGCGTGGTTCCACCAGATCGAATAGTTAGGGCCTAGGAAGTGAACGCCAGAACCATAAAATACAATATAAATGCTACAGTTTTTCCATCGTATAAAACGAATAATTGCAACCAGTGTGAAAGTTATGGTCATTTCTACATTCCGAGCAACCTAGGCTTCACTCTAGGGTGTTGCTCCAACAGATTGAATAGTTAGGGCCTTAGAAGTCAACGCCCGAAGCATAAAATGCAATAAAAATACAACAGTTTTTCCATCGTATAACAGGATTAATTGCAACCAGTTTGAAAGTGATGGTCATTTCTACGTTCCGGGCAACCTGGGCTTCACTCTAGGGCGTTGCTCCACCAGATCAAACAGTTAGGGCCTTAGAAGTCAACGCCCGAAGCATAAAGTACAAAATTAATAGAACAGTTTTTCCATTGTAAAAAACGAATAATTGCTACCAGTGTAAAAGTTATGGTCATTTCTACGTTCCGGGCAACCTAGGCTTCACCCTAGGGCGTTGTTCCACCAGATCGAATAGTTAGGGCCTAAGAAGTGAACGCCAGAAGCATAAAATGCAATAAAAATACAACAGTCTGTCCACCCTATAACAGGAATAATTGCAATCCGTGTGAAAGTGATGGTCATTTGTACGTTCCAGGCAACCTAGGCTTCACTCTAGGGCGTTGCTCCACCAGATCGAATTGTTAGGGCCAAAGAAGTCAACGCCCGAAGAATAAAATACAAAATAAATAGAACAGTTTTTCCATCGTATAAAAGGAATAATAGCAAACAGTGTGAAAGTAATGGTCATTTCTACGTTCCGGGCAACCTGGACTTCACTCTAGGGCGTTGCTCCACCAGATCGAATAGTTAGGGCCTAAGAAGTGAACGCCAGAAGCATAAAATACAATATAAATACAACAGTTTTTCCATTGTATAAAACGAATAATTGCTACCAGTGTAAAAGTTATGGTCATTTCTACGTTCCGGGCAACCTAGGCTTCACCCTAGGGCGTTGTTCCACCAGATGGAATAGTTAGGGCCTAAGAAGTCAACGCCAGAAGCATAAAATACGATATAAATACAACAGCTTTTCCATCGTATAAAACAAATAATTGCAACCAGTTTGATAGTGATGGTCATTTCTACGTACCGGACAACCTAGGCTTCACTCTAGGGCGTTGCTCCGCCAGATCGAATAGTTAGGGCCTTAGAAGTCAACGCCCGAAGCATAAAGTACAAAATAAATAGAACAGTTTTTCCATCGTATAAAACGAATAATTGCTACCTGTGTGAAAGTTATGGTCATTTCTACGTTCCGGGCAACCTAGGTTTCACTCAGGGCGTTGCTCCACCAGATCGAATAGTTAGGGCCTAAGAAGTCAACGCCAGAAGCATAAAATACAATATAAATACAACAGTTTTTCCATTGTATAAAACGAATAATTGCTACCAGTGTAAAAGTTATGGTCATTTCTACGTTCCGGGCAACCTAGGCTTCACTCTAGGGCGTTGCTCCACCAGATCAAACAGTTAGGGCCTTAGAAGTCAACGCCCGAAGCATAAAATACAAAATAAATGGAACAGTTTTTCCATGGTATAAAACGAATAATTGCTACCAGTGTAAAAGTTATGGTCATTTCTACATTCCGTGCAACCTAGGCGTCACTCTAGGGCGGTGCTCCACCATATCGAATAGCTACGGCCTTAGAAGCCTACGCCTGAAGCATAAAATACAATAAAAATACAACGGTCTTTTCATCGTATAACAGGAATAATTGCAACAAGCGTGAAAGTAATGATCATTTCGGCGTTTCGGGCATCCTAGACTTAACTCTGAGGCATTGCTCCACCAGATCGAATAGTTAGGGCCTAAGAAGTCAACGCCAGAAGCATAAAATACAATATAAATACAACAGTTTTTCCATTGTATAAAACGAATAATTGCTACCAGTGTAAAAGTTATGATCATTTCTTCGTTCCGGGCAACCTAGGCTTCACCCTAGCGCGTTGTTCCACCAGATCGAATAGTTAGGGCCTAGGAAGTGAACGCCAGAAGCATAAAATACAATATAAATACAACAGTTTTTCCATCGTATAAAACGAATAATTGCAACCAGTGTGAAAGTTATGGTCATTTCTACATTCCGAGCAACCTAGGCTTCACTCTAGGGCGTTGCTCCACGAGATCGAATTGTTAGGGCCAAAGAAGTCAACGCCCGAAGCATAAAATACAAAATAAATAGAACAGTTTTTCCATCGTATAAAAGGAATAATTGCAAACAGTGTTAAAGTAATGGTCATTTCTACGTTCCGGGCAACCTAGGCTTCACCCTTGGGCGTTGTTCCACCAGATCGAATAGTTAGGGCCTAAGAAGTGAACGCCAGGAGCATAAAATACAATATAAATACAACAGTTTTTCCATCGTATAAAACGAATAATTGCAACCAGTGTGAAAGTTATGGTTATTTCTACATTCCGAGCAACCTAGGCTTCACTCTAGGGCGTTGTTCCACCAGCTCGAATAGTCAGGGCCTAAGAAGTGAACGCCAGAAGCATTAAATACAATAAAAATACAACAGTTTTTCCATCGTATAACAGGATTAATTGCAACCAGTTTGAAAGTGATGGTCACTTCTACGTTCCGGGCAACCTACGCTTCACTCTAGGGCGTTGCTACACTAGATCGAATAGATAGGGCCTTAGAAGTCAACGCCAGAGTCATAAAATACAATATAAATACAACAGCTTTTCCATCGTAAGGAATGTATAATTGCAACTTGTGTGAAAGCTATGGTTATTTCTACATTCCGAGCAACCTAGGCTTCACTCTAGGGCGTGGTTCCACCAGATCGAATAGTTAGGGCCTAGGAAGTGAACGCCAGAACCATAAAATACAATATAAATACTACAGTTTTTCCATCGTATAAAACGAATAATTGCAACCAGTGTGAAAGTTATGGTCATTTCTACATTCCGAGCAACCTAGGCTTCACTCTAGGGTGTTGCTCCAACAGATTGAATAGTTAGGGCCTTAGAAGTCAACGCCCGAAGCATAAAATGCAATAAAAATACAACAGTTTTTCCATCGTATAACAGGATTAATTGCAACCAGTGTGAAAGCTATGGTTATTTCTACATTCCGAGCAACCTAGGCTTCACTCTAGGGCGCTGCTCCAACAGATCGAATAGTTAGGTCCTTAGAAGTCAACGCCAGAAGCATAAAATACGATATAAATACAACAGCTTTTGCATCGTATAAAAGGAATAATTGCAAACAGTGTGAAAGTAATTGTCATTTCTGCGTTCCGGGCAACCCAGGCTACACTCTAGGGCGGTGCTCCACCAGATCGAATAGTTAGGGCCTAAGAAGTGAACGCCAGAAGCATAAAATGCAATAAAAATACAACAGTCTGTCCACCCTATAACAGGAATAATTGCAATCCGTGTGAAAGTGATGGTCATTTGTACGTTCCAGGCAACCTAGGCTTCACTCTAGGGCGTTGCTCCACCAGATCGAATTGTTAGGGCCAAAGAAGTCAACGCCCGAAGAATAAAATACAAAATAAATAGAACAGTTTTTCCATCGTATAAAAGGAATAATAGCAAACAGTGTGAAAGTAATGGTCATTTCTACGTCCCGGGCAACCTAGGCTTCACTCTACGGCGTTGTTCCACCAGATCGAATAGTTAGGGCCTAAGAAGTCAACACCAGAAGAATAAAATACAAAATAAATACAACAGCCTTTACACCGTATAAAACGAATAATTGCAACCTGTGTGAAGGTTATGGTCATATCTACGTTCCGGGCAACCTAGGCTTCACTGTAGGGCGTTGCTCCACCAGATCGAAGTGTTAGGGCCTAAGAAGTCAACGCCCGAAGCATAAAATACAATGGAAATACAACAGTTTTTCCATTGTATAAAACGAATAATTGCTACCAGTGTAAAAGTTATGGTCATTTCTACGTTCCGGGCAACCTAGGCGTCACTCTAGGGCGGTGCTCCACCATATCGAATAGCTACGGCCTTAGAAGCCTACGCCTGAAGCATAAAATACAATAAAAATACAACGGTCTTTTCATCGTATAACAGGAATAATTGCAACAAGCGTGAAAGTAATGATCATTTCGGCGTTTCGGGCATCCTAGACTTAACTCTGAGGCATTGCTCCACCAGATCGAATAGTTAGGGCCTAAGAAGTCAACGCCAGAAGCATAAAATACAATATAAATACAACAGTTTTTCCATTGTATAAAACGAATAATTGCTACCAGTGTAAAAGTTATGATCATTTCTTCGTTCCGGGCAACCTAGGCTTCACCCTAGCGCGTTGTTCCACCAGATCGAATAGTTAGGGCCTAGGAAGTGAACGCCAGAAGCATAAAATACAATATAAATACAACAGTTTTTCCATCGTATAAAACGAATAATTGCAACCAGTGTGAAAGTTATGGTCATTTCTACATTCCGAGCAACCTAGGCTTCACTCTAGGGCGTTGCTCCACGAGATCGAATTGTTAGGGCCAAAGAAGTCAACGCCCGAAGCATAAAATACAAAATAAATAGAACAGTTTTTCCATCGTATAAAAGGAATAATTGCAAACAGTGTTAAAGTAATGGTCATTTCTACGTTCCGGGCAACCTAGGCTTCACCCTTGGGCGTTGTTCCACCAGATCGAATAGTTAGGGCCTAAGAAGTGAACGCCAGGAGCATAAAATACAATATAAATACAACAGTTTTTCCATCGTATAAAACGAATAATTGCAACCAGTGTGAAAGTTATGGTTATTTCTACATTCCGAGCAACCTAGGCTTCACTCTAGGGCGTTGTTCCACCAGCTCGAATAGTCAGGGCCTAAGAAGTGAACGCCAGAAGCATTAAATACAATAAAAATACAACAGTTTTTCCATCGTATAACAGGATTAATTGCAACCAGTTTGAAAGTGATGGTCACTTCTACGTTCCGGGCAACCTACGCTTCACTCTAGGGCGTTGCTACACTAGATCGAATAGATAGGGCCTTAGAAGTCAACGCCAGAGTCATAAAATACAATATAAATACAACAGCTTTTCCATCGTAAGGAATGTATAATTGCAACTAGTGTGAAAGCTATGGTTATTTCTACATTCCGAGCAACCTAGGCTTCACTCTAGGGCGTGGTTCCACCAGATCGAATAGTTAGGGCCTAGGAAGTGAACGCCAGAACCATAAAATACAATATAAATACTACAGTTTTTCCATAGTATAAAACGAATAATTGCAACCAGTGTGAAAGTTATGGTCATTTCTACATTCCGAGCAACCTAGGCTTCACTCTAGGGTGTTGCTCCAACAGATTGAATAGTTAGGGCCTTAGAAGTCAACGCCCGAAGCATAAAATGCAATAAAAATACAACAGTTTTTCCATCGTATAACAGGATTAATTGCAACCAGTGTGAAAGCTATGGTTATTTCTACATTCCGAGCAACCTAGGCTTCACTCTAGGGCGCTGCTCCAACAGATCGAATAGTTAGGTCCTTAGAAGTCAACGCCAGAAGCATAAAATACGATATAAATACAACAGCTTTTGCATCGTATAAAAGGAATAATTGCAAACAGTGTGAAAGTAATTGTCATTTCTGCGTTCCGGGCAACCCAGGCTACACTCTAGGGCGGTGCTCCACCAGATCGAATAGTTAGGGCCTAAGAAGTGAACGCCAGAAGCATAAAATGCAATAAAAATACAACAGTCTGTCCACCCTATAACAGGAATAATTGCAATCCGTGTGAAAGTGATGGTCATTTGTACGTTCCAGGCAACCTAGGCTTCACTCTAGGGCGTTGCTCCACCAGATCGAATTGTTAGGGCCAAAGAAGTCAACGCCCGAAGAATAAAATACAAAATAAATAGAACAGTTTTTCCATCGTATAAAAGGAATAATAGCAAACAGTGTGAAAGTAATGGTCATTTCTACGTCCCGGGCAACCTAGGCTTCACTCTACGGCGTTGTTCCACCAGATCGAATAGTTAGGGCCTAAGAAGTCAACACCAGAAGAATAAAATACAAAATAAATACAACAGCCTTTACACCGTATAAAACGAATAATTGCAACCTGTGTGAAGGTTATGGTCATATCTACGTTCCGGGCAACCTAGGCTTCACTGTAGGGCGTTGCTCCACCAGATCGAAGTGTTAGGGCCTAAGAAGTCAACGCCCGAAGCATAAAATACAATGGAAATACAACAGTTTTTCCATCGTATAAAACGAATAATTGCAAACATTATGAAACTTATGGTCATTTCTACGTTACGGGCAACCTAGGCTTCACTCTGTGGCGTTCTTCCACGACATCGAATAGCTACGGCCTCAGAAGTCAACGCCTGAAGCATAAAATACAATAAAAATGCAACAGTCTTTCAATCCTATAACAGGAATAATTGCAACCCGTGTGAAAGTGATGGTCATTTCTACGTTCCAGGCAACCTAGGCTTCACTCAAGGGCGTTGTTCCACCAGATCGAATAGTTAGGGCCTAAGAAGTGAACGCCAGAAGCATAAAATGCAATAAAAATACAACAGTCTGTCCACCCTATAACAGGAATAATTGCAATCCGTGTGGAAGTGATGGTCATTTGTACGTTCCAGGCAACCTAGGCTTCACTCTAGGGCGTTGCTCCACGAGATCGAATTGTTAGGGCCAAAGAAGTCAACGCCCGAAGAATAAAATACAAAATAAATAGAACAGTTTTTCCATCGTATAAAAGGAATAATAGCAAACAGTGTGAAAGTAATGGTCATTTCTACGTTCCGGGCAACCTAGGCTTCACTCTACGGCGTTGTTCCACCAGATCGAATAGTTAGGGCCTAAGAAGTCAACACCAGAAGAAGAAAATACAAAATAAATACAACAGCCTTTACACCGTATAAAACGAATAATTGCAACCTGTGTGAAGGTTATGGTCATATCTACGTTCCGGGCAACCTAGGCTTCACTGTAGGGCGTTGCTCCACCAGATCGAATAGTTAGGGCCTAAGAAGTCAACGACAGAAGCATAAAATACAAAATAAATAGAACAGTTTTTCCATTGTATAAAACGAATAATTGCTACCAGTGTAAAAGTTATGGTCATTTCTACGTTCCGGGCAACCTAGGCTTCACTCTAGGGCGCTGCTCCACCAGATCGAATAGTTAGGTCCTTAGAAGTCAACGCCAGAAGCATAAAACACGATATAAATACAACAGCTTTTGCATCGTATAAAAGGAATAATTGCAAACAGTGTGAAAGTAATTGTCATTTCTACGTTCCGGGCAACCCAGGCTGCACTCTAGGGCGTTGCTCCACCAGATCTAACAGTTAGGGCCTTAGAGGTCAACGCCCTAAGCATAAAATACAAAATAAATACAACAGCTTTTCCATCGTAAAGAACGTATAATTGCTACCAGTGTAAAAGTTATGGTCATTTCTACGTTCCGTGCAACCTAGGCTTCACTCTAGGGCGGTGCTCCACCATATCGAATAGCTACGGCCTTAGAAGCCTACGCCTGAAGCATAAAATACAATAAAAATACAACGGTCTTTTCATCGTATAACAGGAATAATTGCAACAAGCGTGAAAGTAATGATCATTTCGGCGTTTCGGGCATCCTAGACTTAACTCTGAGGCATTGCTCCACCAGATCGAATAGTTAGGGCCTAGGAAGTCAACGCCAGAAGCACAAAATACAATATAGATACAACAGTTTTTCCATTGTATAAAGCGAATAATTGCTACCAGTGTAAAAGTTATGATCATTTCTTCGTTCCGGGAAACCTAGGCTACACCCTAGGGCGTGGTTCCACCAGATCGAATAGTTAGGGCCTAGGAAGTGAACGCCAGAACCATAAAATACAATATAAATACTACAGTTTTTCCATCGTATAAAACGAATAATTGCAACCAGTGTGAAAGTTATGGTCATTTCTACGTTCCGAGCAACCTAGGCTTCACTCTAGGGTGTTGCTCCAACAGATTGAATAGTTAGGGCCTTAGAAGTCAACGCCCGAAGCATAAAATGCAATAAAAATACAACAGTTTTTCCATCGTATAACAGGATTAATTGCAACCAGTTTGAAAGTGATGGTCATTTCTACGTTCCGGGCAACCTGGACTTCACTCTAGGGCGTTGCTCCACCAGATCGAATAGTTAGGGCCTAAGAAGTGAACGCCAGAAGCATAAAATACAATATAAATACAACAGTTTTTCCATCGTATAAAACGAATAATTGCAACCAGTGTGAAAGTTATGGTTATTTCTACATTCCGAGCAACCTAGGCTTCACTCTAGGGCGTTGTTCCACCAGCTCGAATAGTTAGGGCCTAAGAAGTGAACGCCAGAAGCATTAAATACAATAAAAATACAACAGCTTTTCCATCGTAAAGAACGTATAATTGCAACCAGTGTGAAAGCTACGGTTATTCCTACATTCCGAGCAACCAAGGCTTCACTCTAGGTCGCTGCTCCACCAGATCGAATAGTTAGGTCCTTAGAAGTCAACGCCAGAAGCATAAAATACGATATAAATACAACAGCTTTTGCACCGTATAAAAGGAATAATTGCAAACAGTGTGAAAGTAATTGTCATTTCTACGTTCCGGGCAACCCAGGCTACACTCTAGGGCGTTGCTCCACCAGATCTAACAGTTAGGGCCTTAGAGGTCAACGCCCGAAGCATAAAATACAAAATAAATACAACAGCTTTTCCATCGTAAAGAACGTATAATTGCTACCAGTGTAAAAGTTATGGTCATTTCTACGTTCCGTGCAACCTAGGCTTTACTCTAGGGCGGTGCTCCACCATATCGAATAGCTACGGCCTTAGAAGCCTACGCCTCAAGCATAAAATACAATAAAAGTACAACGGTCTTTTCATCGTATAACAGGAATAATTGCAACAAGCGTGAAAGTAATGATCATTTCGGCGTTTCGGGCATCCTAGACTTAACTCTGAGGCATTGCTCCACCAGATCGAATAGTTAGGGCCTAAGAAGTGAACGCCAGAAGCACAAAATACAATATAAATACAACAGTTTTTCCATTGTATAAAACGAATAATTGCTACCAGTGTAAAAGTTATGATAATTTCTTCGTTCCGGGCAACCTAGGCTACACTCTAGGGCGTTGTTCCACCAGCTCGAATAGTTAGGGCCTAAGAAGTGAACGCCAGAAGCATTAAATACAATAAAAATACAACAGCCTTTCCATCGTAAAGAACGTATAATTGCAACCAGTGTGAAAGCTACGGTTATTCCTACATTCCGAGCAACCTAGGCTTCACTCTAGGTCGCTGCTCCACCAGATCGAATAGTTAGGTCCATAGAAGTCAACGCCAGAAGCATAAAATACGATATAAATACAACAGCTTTTGCATCGTATAAAAGGAATAATTGCAAACAGTGTGAAAGTAATTGTCATTTCTACGTTCCGGGCAACCCAGGCTACACTCTAGGGCGTTGCTCCACCAGATCTAACAGTTAGGGCCTTAGAGGTCAACGCCCGAAGCATAAAATACAAAATAAATACAACAGCTTTTCCATCGTAAAGAACGTATAATTGATACCAGTGTAAAAGTTATGGTCATTTCTACGTTCCGTGCAACCTAGGCTTTACTCTAGGGCGGTGCTCCACCATATCGAATAGCTACGGCCTTAGAAGCCTACGCCTCAAGCATAAAATACAATAAAAATACAACGGTCTTTTCATCGTATAGCAGGAATAATTGCAACAAGCGTGAAAGTAATGATCATTTCGGCGTTTCGGGCATCCTAGACTTAACTCTGAGGCATTGCTCCACCAGATCGAATAGTTAGGGCCTAAGAAGTCAACGCCAGAAGCACAAAATACAATATAAATACAACAGTTTTTCCATTGTATAAAACGAATAATTGCTACCAGTGTAAAAGTTATGATAATTTCTTCGTTCCGGGCAACCTAGGCTACACCCTAGGGCGTGGTTCCACCAGATCGAATAGTTAGGGCCTAGGAAGTTAACGCCAGAACCATAAAATACAATATAAATACTACAGTTTTTCCATCGTATAAAACGAATAATTGCAACCAGTGTGAAAGTTATGGTCATTTCTACATTCCGAGCAACCTAGGCTTCACTCTAGGGTGTTGCTCCAACAGATTGAATAGTTAGGGCCTTAGAAGTCAACGCCCGAAGCATAAAATGCAATAAAAATACAACAGTTTTTCCATCGTATAACAGGATTAATTGCAACCAGTTTGAAAGTGATGGTCATTTCTACGTTCCGGGCAACCTGGGCTTCACTCTAGGGCGTTGCTCCACCAGATCAAACAGTTAGGGCCTTAGAAGTCAACGCCCGAAGCATAAAGTACAAAATTAATAGAACAGTTTTTCCACTGTAAAAAACGAATAATTGCTACCAGTGTAAAAGTTATGGTCATTTCTACGTTCCGGGCAACCTAGGCTTCACCCTAGGGCGTTGTTCCACCAGATCGAGTAGTTAGGGCCTAAGAAGTGAACGCCAGAAGCATAAAATGCAATAAAAATACAACAGTCTGTCCACCCTATAACAGGAATAATTGCAATCCGTGTGAAAGTGATGGTCATTTGTACGTTCCAGGCAACCTAGGCTTCACTCTAGGGCGTTGCTCCACCAGATCGAATTGTTAGGGCCAAAGAAGTCAACGCCCGAAGAATAAAATACAAAATAAATAGAACAGTTTTTCCATCGTATAAAAGGAATAATAGCAAACAGTGTGAAAGTAATGGTCATTTCTACGTCCCGGGCAACCTAGGCTTCACTCTACGGCGTTGTTCCACCAGATCGAATAGTTAGGGCCTAAGAAGTCAACACCAGAAGAAGAAAATACAAAATAAATACAACAGCCTTTACACCGTATAAAACGAATAATTGCAACCTGTGTGAAGGTTATGGTCATATCTACGTTCCGGGCAACCTAGGCTTCACTGTAGGGCGTTGCTCCACCAGATCGAATAGTTAGGGCCTAAGAAGTCAACGACAGAAGCATAAAATACAAAATAAATAGAACAGTTTTTCCATTGCATAAAACGAATAATTGCTACCAGTGTAAAAGTTATGGTCATTTCTACGTTCCGGGCAACCTAGGCTTCACCCTTGGGCGTTGTTCCACCAGACCGAATAGTTAGGGCCTAAGAAGTGAACGCCAGAAGCATAAAATACAATATAAATACAACAGTTTTTCCATCGTATAAAGCGAATAATTGCAACCAGGGTGAAAGTTATGGTTATTTCTACATTCCGAGCAACCTAGGCTTCACCCTTGGGCGTTGTTCCACCAGATCGAATAGTTAGGGCCTAAGAAGTGAACGCCAGAAGCATAAAATACAATATAAATACAACAGTTTTTCCATCGTATAAAACGAATAATTGCTACCAGTGTAAAAGTTATGGTCATTTCTACGTTCCGGGCAACCTAGGCTTCACCCTAGGGCGTTGTTCCACCAGATCGAATAGTTAGGGCCTAAGAAGTGAACGCCAGAAGCATAAAATGCAATAAAAATACAACAGTCTGTCCACCCTATAACAGGAATAATTGCAATCCGTGTGAAAGTAATGGTCATTTCTACGTTCCGGGCAACCTAGGCTTCACTCTAGGGCGTTGCTCCACCAGATCAAACAGTTAGGGCCTTAGAAGTCAACGCCCGAAGCATAAAATACAAAATAAATGGAACAGTTTTTCCATGGTATAAAACGAATAATTGCTACCAGTGTAAAAGTTATGGTCATTTCTACGTTCCGTGCAACCTAGGCGTCACTCTAGGGCGGTGCTCCACCATATCGAATAGCTACGGCCTTAGAAGCCTACGCCTGAAGCATAAAATACAATAAAAATACAATGGACTTTTCATCGTATAACAGGAATAATTGCAACAAGCGTGAAAGTAATGATCATTTCGGCGTTTCGGGCATCCTAGACTTAACTCTGAGGCATTGCTCCACCAGATCGAATAGTTAGGGCCTAAGAAGTCAACGCCAGAAGCATAAAATACAATATAAATACAACAGTTTTTCCATTGTATAAAACGAATAATTGCTACCAGTGTAAAAGTTATGATCATTTCTTCGTTCCGGGCAACCTAGGCTTCACCCTAGCGCGTTGTTCCACCAGATCGAATAGTTAGGGCCTAGGAAGTGAACGCCAGAAGCATAAAATACAATATAAATATAACAGTTTTTCCATCGTATAAAACGAATAATTGCAACCACTGTGAAAGCTATGGTCATTTCTACATTCCGAGCAACCTAGCCTTCACTCTAGGGCGTTGCTCCACGAGATCGAATTGTTAGGGCCAAAGAAGTCAACGCCCGAAGCATAAAATACAAAATAAATAGAACAGTTTTTCCATCGTATAAAAGGAATAATTGCAAACAGTGTTAAAGTAATGGTCATTTCTACGTTCCGGGCAACCTAGGCTTCACCCTTGGGCGTTGTTCCACCAGATCGAATAGTTAGGGCCTAAGAAGTGAACGCCAGGAGCATAAAATACAATATAAATACTACAGTTTTTCCATCGTATAAAACGAATAATTGCAACCAGTGTGAAAGTTATGGTTATTTCTACATTCCGAGCAACCTAGGCTTCACTCTAGGGTGTTGTTCCACCAGCTCGAATAGTCAGGGCCTAAGAAGTGAACGCCAGAAGCATTAAATACAATAAAAATACAACAGTTTTTCCATCGTATAACAGGATTAATTGCAACCAGTTTGAAAGTGATGGTCACTTCTACGTTCCGGGCAACCTACGCTTCACTCTAGGGCGTTGCTACACTAGATCGAATAGATAGGGCCTTAGAAGTCAACGCCAGAGTCATAAAATACAATATAAATACAACAGCTTTTCCATCGTAAGGAATGTATAATTGCAACCAGTGTGAAAGCTATGGTTATTTCTACATTCCGAGCAACCTAGGCTTCACTCTAGGGCGTGGTTCCACCAGATCGAATAGTTAGGGCCTAGGAAGTGAACGCCAGAACCATAAAATACAATATAAATACTACAGTTTTTCCATCGTATAAAACGAATAATTGCAACCAGTGTGAAAGTTATGGTCATTTCTACATTCCGAGCAACCTAGGCTTCACTCTAGGTTGTTGCTCCAACAGATTGAATAGTTAGGGCCTTAGAAGTCAACGCCCGAAGCATAAAATGCAATAAAAATACAACAGTTTTTCCATCGTATAACAGGATTAATTGCAACCAGTGTGAAAGCTATGGTTATTTCTACATTCCGAGCAACCTAGGCTTCACTCTAGGGCGCTGCTCCAACAGATCGAATAGTTAGGTCCTTAGAAGTCAACGCCAGAAGCATAAAATACGATATAAATACAACAGCTTTTGCATCGTATAAAAGGAATAATTGCAAACAGTGTGAAAGTAATTGTCATTTCTGCGTTCCGGGCAACCCAGGCTACACTCTAGGGCGGTGCTCCACCAGATCGAATAGTTAGGGCCTAAGAAGTGAACGCCAGAAGCATAAAATGCAATAAAAATACAACAGTCTGTCCACCCTATAACAGGAATAATTGCAATCCGTGTGAAAGTGATGGTCATTTGTACGTTCCAGGCAACCTAGGCTTCACTCTAGGGCGTTGCTCCACCAGATCGAATTGTTAGGGCCAAAGAAGTCAACGCCCGAAGAATAAAATACAAAATAAATAGAACAGTTTTTCCATCGTATAAAAGGAATAATAGCAAACAGTGTGAAAGTAATGGTCATTTCTACGTCCCGGGCAACCTAGGCTTCACTCTACGGCGTTGTTCCTCCAGATCGAATAGTTAGGGCCTAAGAAGTCAACACCAGAAGAATAAAATACAAAATAAATACAACAGCCTTTACACCGTATAAAACGAATAATTGCAACCTGTGTGAAGGTTATGGTCATATCTACGTTCCGGGCAACCTAGGCTTCACTGTAGGGCGTTGCTCCACCAGATCGAAGTGTTAGGGCCTAAGAAGTCAACGCCCGAAGCATAAAATACAATGGAAATACAACAGTTTTTCCATCGTATAAAACGAATAATTGCAACCATTATGAAACTTATGGTCATTTCTACGTTACGGGCAACCTAGGCTTCACTCTGTGGCGTTCTTCCACGACATCGAATAGCTACGGCCTCAGAAGTCAACGCCTGAAGCATAAAATACAATAAAAATGCAACAGTCTTTCAATCCTATAACAGGAATAATTGCAACCCGTGTGAAAGTGATGGTCATTTCTACGTTCCAGGCAACCTAGGCTTCACTCAAGGGCGTTGTTCCACCAGATCGAATAGTTAGGGCCTTAGAAGTCAACGCCCGAAGCATAAAATGCAATAAAAATACAACAGTTTTTCCATCGTATAAAAGGATTAATTGCAACCAGTTTGAAAGTGATGGTCATTTCTACGTTCCGGGCAACCTGGGCTTCACTCTAGGGCGTTGCTCCACCAGATCAAACAGTTAGGGCCTTAGAAGTCAACGCCCGAAGCATAAAGTACAAAATTAATAGAACAGTTTTTCCATTGTAAAAAACGAATAATTGCTACCAGTGTAAAAGTTATGGTCATTTCTACGTTCCGGGCAACCTAGGCTTCACCCTAGGGCGTTGTTCCACCAGATCGAATAGTTAGGGCCTAAGAAGTGAACGCCAGAAGCATAAAATGCAATAAAAATACAACAGTCTGTCCACCCTATAACAGGAATAATTGCAATCCGTGTGAAAGTGATGGTCATTTGTACGTTCCAGGCAACCTAGGCTTCACTCTAGGGCGTTGCTCCACCAGATCGAATTGTTAGGGCCAAAGAAGTCAACGCCCGAAGAATAAAATACAAAATAAATAGAACAGTTTTTCCATCGTATAAAAGGAATAATAGCAAACAGTGTGAAAGTAATGGTCATTTCTACGTCCCGGGCAACCTAGGCTTCACTCTACGGCGTTGTTCCACCAGATCGAATAGTTAGGGCCTAAGAAGTCAACACCAGAAGAAGAAAATACAAAATAAATACAACAGCCTTTACACCGTATAAAACGAATAATTGCAACCTGTGTGAAGGTTATGGTCATATCTACGTTCCGGGCAACCTAGGCTTCACTGTAGGGCGTTGCTCCACCAGATCGAATAGTTAGGGCCTAAGAAGTCAACGACAGAAGCATAAAATACAAAATAAATAGAACAGTTTTTCCATTGCATAAAACGAATAATTGCTACCAGTGTAAAAGTTATGGTCATTTCTACGTTCCGGGCAACCTAGGCTTCACCCTTGGGCGTTGTTCCACCAGACCGAATAGTTAGGGCCTAAGAAGTGAACGCCAGAAGCATAAAATACAATATAAATACAACAGTTTTTCCATCGTATAAAGCGAATAATTGCAACCAGGGTGAAAGTTATGGTTATTTCTACATTCCGAGCAACCTAGGCTTCACCCTTGGGCGTTGTTCCACCAGATCGAATAGTTAGGGCCTAAGAAGTGAACGCCAGAAGCATAAAATACAATATAAATACAACAGTTTTTCCATCGTATAAAACGAATAATTGCAACCAGGGTGAAAGTTATGGTTATTTCTACATTCCGAGCAATCTAGGCTTCACTCTAGGGCGTTGTTCCACCAGCTCGAATAGTTAGGGCCTAAGAAGTGAACGCCAGAAGCATTAAATACAATAAAAATACAACAGCTTTTCCATCGTAAAGAACGTATAATTGCAACCAGTGTGAAAGCTATGGTTATTTCTACATTCCGAGCAACCTAGGCTTCAGTCTAGGGCGCTGCTCCAACAGATCGAATAGTTAGGTCCTTAGAAGTCAACGCCAGAAGCATAAAATACGATATAAATACAACAGCTTTTGCATCGTATGAAAGGAATAATTGCAAACAGTGTGAAAGTAATTGTCATTTCTGCGTTCCGGGCAACCCAGGCTACACTCTAGGGCGTTGCTCCACCAGATCAAACAGTTAGGGCCTTAGAGGTCAACGCCCGAAGCATAAAATACAAAATAAATACAACAGCTTTTCCATCGTAAAGAACGTATAATTGCTACCAGTGTAAAAGTTATGGTCATTTCTACGTTCCGTGCAACCTACGCTTCACTCTAGGGCGGTGCTCCACCATATCGAATAGCTACGGCCTTAGAAGCCTACGCCTGAAGCATAAAATACAATAAAAATACAACGGTCTTTTCATCGTATAACAGGAATAATTGCAACAAGCGTGAAAGTAATGATCATTTCGGCGTTTCGGGCATCCTAGACTTAACTCTGAGGCATTGCTCCACCAGATCGAATAGTTAGGGCCTAAGAAGTCAACACCAGAAGAAGAAAATACAAAATAAATACAACAGCCTTTACACCGTATAAAACGAATAATTGCAACCTGTGTGAAGGTTATGGTCATATCTACGTTCCAGGCAACCTAGGCTTCACCCTAGGGCGTTGTTCCACCAGATCGAATAGTTAGGGCCTAAGAAGTGAACGCCAGAAGCATAAAATGCAATAAAAATACAACAGTCTGTCCACCCTATAACAGGAATAATTGCAATCCGTGTGAAAGTGATGGTCATTTGTACGTTCCAGGCAACCTAGGCTTCACTCTAGGGCGCTGCTCCACCAGATCGAATTGTTAGGGCCAAAGAAGTCAACGCCCGAAGAATAAAATACAAAATAAATAGAACAGTTTTTCCATCGTATAAAAGGAATAATAGCAAACAGTGTGAAAGTAATGGTCATTTCTACGTTCCGGGCAACCTAGGCTTCACTCTACGGCGTTGTTCCACCAGATCGAATAGTTAGGGCCTAAGAAGTCAACACCAGAAGAAGAAAATACAAAATAAATACATCAGCCTTTACACCGTATAAAACGAATAATTGCAACCTGTGTGAAGGTTATGGTCATATCTACGTTCCGGGCAACCTAGGCTTCACTGTAGGGCGTTGCTCCACCTGATCGAATAGTTAGGGCCTAAGAAGTCAACGACAGAAGCATAAAATACAAAATAAATAGAACAGTTTTTCCATTGTATAAAACGAATAATTGCTACCAGTGTAAAAGTTATGGTCATTTCTACGTTCCGGGCAACCTAGGCTTCACCCTTGGGCGTTGTTCCACCAGATCGAATAGTTAGGGCCTAAGAAGTGAACGCCAGAAGCATAAAATACAATATAAATACAACAGTTTTTCCATCGTATAAAACGAATAATTGCAACCAGGGTGAAAGTTATGGTTATTTCTACATTCCGAGCAACCTAGGCTTCACTCTAGGGCGTTGTTCCACCAGCTCGAATAGTTAGGGCCTAAGAAGTGAACGCCAGAAGCATTAAATACAATAAAAATACAACAGCTTTTCCATCGTAAAGAACGTATAATTGCAACCAGTGTGAAAGCTATGGTTATTTCTACATTCCGAGCAACCTAGGCTTCACTCTAGGGCGCTGCTCCAACAGATCGAATAGTTAGGTCCTTAGAAGTCAACGCCAGAAGCATAAAATACAATATAAATACAACAGTTTTTCCATCGTATAAAACGAATAATTGCAACCAGGGTGAAAGTTATGGTTATTTCTACATTCCGAGCAACCTAGGCTTCACTCTAGGGCGTTGTTCCACCAGCTCGAATAGTTAGGGCCTAAGAAGTGAACGCCAGAAGCATTAAATACAATAAAAATACAACAGCTTTTCCATCGTAAAGAACGTATAATTGCAACCAGTGTGAAAGCTATGGTTATTTCTACATTCCGAGCAACCTAGGCTTCACTCTAGGGCGCTGCTCCAACAGATCGAATAGTTAGGTCCTTAGAAGTCAACGCCAGAAGCATAAAATACGATATAAATACAACAGCTTTTGCATCGTATAAAAGGAATAATTGCAAACAGTGTGAAAGTAATTGTCATTTCTGCGTTCCGGGCAACCCAGGCTACACTCTAGGGCGTTGCTCCACCAGATCAAACAGTTAGGGCCTTAGAGGTCAACGCCCGAAGCATAAAATACCAAATAAATACAACAGCTTTTCCATCGTAAAGAACGTATAATTGCTACCAGTGTAAAAGTTATGGTCATTTCTACGTTCCGTGCAACCTACGCTTCACTCTAGGGCGGTGCTCCACCATATCGAATAGCTACGGCCTTAGAAGCCTACGCCTGAAGCATAAAATACAATAAAAATACAACGGTCTTTTCATCGTATAACAGGAATAATTGCAACAAGCGTGAAAGTAATGATCATTTCGGCGTTTCGGGCATCCTAGACTTAACTCTGAGGCATTGCTCCACCAGATCGAATAGTTAGGGCCTAAGAAGTCAACGCCAGAAGCACAAAATACAATATAAATACAACAGTTTTTCCATTGTATAAAACGAATAATTGCTACCAGTGTAAAAGTTATGATCGTTTCTTCGTTCCGGGCAACCTAGGCTACACCCTAGGGCGTGGTTCCACCAGATCGAATAGTTAGGGCCTAAGAAGTGAACGCCAGAAGCATAAAATACGATATAAATACAACAGTTTTTCCATCGTATAAAACGAATAATTGCAACCAGGGTGAAAGTTATGGTTATTTCTACATTCCGAGCAACCTAGGCTTCACTCTAGGGCGTTGTTCCACCAGCTCGAATAGTTAGGGCCTAAGAAGTGAACGCCAGAAGCATTAAATACAATAAAAATACAACAGCTTTTCCATCGTAAAGAACGTATAATTGCAACCAGTGTGAAAGCTATGGTTATTTCTACATTCCGAGCAACCTAGGCTTCACTCTAGGGCGCTGCTCCAACAGATCGAATAGTTAGGTCCTTAGAAGTCAACGCCAGAAGCATAAAATACGATATAAATACAACAGCTTTTGCATCGTATAAAAGGAATAATTGCAAACAGTGTGAAAGTAATTGTCATTTCTGCGTTCCGGGCAACCCAGGCTACACTCTAGGGCGTTGCTCCACCAGATCAAACAGTTAGGGCCTTAGAGGTCAACGCCCGAAGCATAAAATACAAAATAAATACAACAGCTTTTCCATCGTAAAGAACGTATAATTGCTACCAGTGTAAAAGTTATGGTCATTTCTACGTTCCGTGCAACCTACGCTTCACTCTAGGGCGGTGCTCCACCATATCGAATAGCTACGGCCTTAGAAGCCTACGCCTGAAGCATAAAATACAATAAAAATACAACGGTCTTTTCATCGTATAACAGGAATAATTGCAACAAGCGTGAAAGTAATGATCATTTCGGCGTTTCGGGCATCCTAGACTTAACTCTGAGGCATTGCTCCACCAGATCGAATAGTTAGGGCCTAAGAAGTCAACGCCAGAAGCACAAAATACAATATAAATACAACAGTTTTTCCATTGTATAAAACGAATAATTGCTACCAGTGTAAAAGTTATGATCGTTTCTTCGTTCCGGGCAACCTAGGCTACACCCTAGGGCGTGGTTCCACCAGATCGAATAGTTAGGGCCTAGGAAGTGAACGCCAGAACCATAAAATACAATATAAATACTACAGTTTTTCATCGTATAAAACGAATAATTGCAACCAATGTGAAAGTTATGGTCATTTCTACATTCCGAGCAACCTAGGCTTCACTCTAGGGTGTTGCTCCAACAGATTGAATAGTTAGGGCCTTAGAAGTCAACGCCCGAAGCATAAAATGCAATAAAAGTACAACAGTTTTTCCATCGTATAACAGGATTAATTGCAACCAGTTTGAAAGTGATGGTCATTTCTACGTTCCGGGCAACCTGGGCTTCACTCTAGGGCGTTGCTCCACCAGATCAAACAGTTAGGACCTTAGAAGTCAACGCCCGAAGCATAAAGTACAAAATTAATAGAACAGTTTTTCCATTGTAAAAAACGAATAATTGCTACCAGTGTAAAAGTTATGGTCATTTCTACGTTCCGGGCAACCTAGGCTTCACCCTAGGGCGTTGTTCCACCAGATCGAATAGTTAGGGCCTAAGAAGTGAACGCCAGAAGCATAAAATGCAATAAAAATACAACAGTCTGTCCACCCTATAACAGGAATAATTGCAATCCGTGTGAAAGTGATGGTCATTTGTACGTTCCAGGCAACCTAGGCTTCACTCTAGGGCGTTGCTCCACCAGATCGAATTGTTAGGGCCAAAGAAGTCAACGCCCGAAGAATAAAATACAAAATAAATAGAACAGTTTTTCCATCGTATAAAAGGAATAATAGCAAACAGTGTGAAAGTAATGGTCATTTCTACGTCCCGGGCAACCTAGGCTTCACTCTACGGCGTTGTTCCACCAGATCGAATAGTTAGGGCCTAAGAAGTCAACACCAGAAGAATAAAATACAAAATAAATACAACAGCCTTTACACAGTATAAAACGAATAATTGCAACCTGTGTGAAGGTTATGGTCATATCTACGTTCCGGGCAACCTAGGCTTCACTGTAGGGCGTTGCTCCACCAGATCGAAGTGTTAGGGCCTAAGAAGTCAACGCCCGAAGCATAAAATACAATGGAAATACAACAGTTTTTCCATCGTATAAAACGAATAATTGCAACCATTATGAAACTTATGGTCATTTCTACGTTACGGGCAACCTAGGCTTCACTCTGTGGCGTTCTTCCACGACATCGAATAGCTACGGCCTCAGATGTCAACGCCTGAAGCATAAAATACAATAAAAATGCAACAGTCTTTCCATCCTATAACAGGAATAATTGCAACCCGTGTGGAAGTGATGGTCATTTCTACGTTCCAGGCAACCTAGGCTTCACTCAAGGGCGTTGTTCCACCAGATCGAATAGTTAGGGCCTAAGAAGTGAACGCCAGAAGCATAAAATGCAATAAAAATACAACAGTCTGTCCACCCTATAACAGGAATAATTGCAATCCGTGTGAAAGTGATGGTCATTTGTACGTTCCAGGCAACCTAGGCTTCACTGTAGGGCGTTGCTCCACCAGATCGAATAGTTAGGGCCTAAGAAGTCAACGACAGAAGCATAAAATACAAAATAAATAGAACAGTTTTTCCATTGTATAAAACGAATAATTGCTACCAGTGTAAAAGTTATGGTCATTTCTACGTTCCGGGCAACCTAGGCTTCACCCTTGGGCGTTGTTCCACCAGCTCGAATAGTTAGGGCCTAAGAAGTGAACGCCAGAAGCATTAAATACAATAAAAATACAACAGCTTTTCCATCGTAAAGAACGTATAATTGCAACCAGTGTGAAAGCTATGGTTATTTCTACATTCCGAGCAACCTAGGCTTCAGTCTAGGGCGCTGCTCAACCAGATCGAATAGTTAGGTCCTTAGAAGTCAACGCCAGAAGCATAAAATACGATATAAATACAACAGCTTTTGCATCGTATAAAAGGAATAATTGCAAACCGTGTGAAAGTAATTGTCATTTCTGCGTTTCGGGCATCCTAGACTTAACTCTGAGGCATTGCTCCACCAGATCGAATAGTTAGGGCCTAAGAAGTCAACGCCAGAAGCATAAAATACAATAAAAATACAACGGTCTTTTCATCGTATAACAGGAATAATTGCAACAAGAGTGAAAGTAATGACCATTTCGGCGTTTCGGGCATCCTAGACTTAACTCTGAGGCATTGCTCTACCAGATCGAATAGTTAGGGCCTAAGAAGTCAACGCCAGAAGCACAAAATACAATATAGATACAACAGTTTTTCCATTGTATAAAACGAATAATTGCTACCAGTGTAAAAGTTATGATCATTTCTTCGTTCCGGGAAACCTAGGCTACACCCTAGGGCGTGGTTCCACCAGATCGAATAGTTAGGGCCTAGGAAGTGAACGCCAGAACCATAAAATACAATATAAATACTACAGTTTTTCCATCGTATAAAACGAATAATTGCAACCAGTGTGAAAGTTATGGTCATTTCTACATTCCGAGCAACCTAGGCTTCACTCTAGGGTGTTGCTCCAACAGATTGAATAGTTAGGGCCTTAGAAGTCAACGCCCGAAGCATAAAATGCAATAAAAATACAACAGTTTTTCCATCGTATAACAGGATTAATTGCAACCAGTTTGAAAGTGATGGTCATTTCTACGTTCCGGGCAACCTGGACTTCACTCTAGGGCGTTGCTCCACCAGATCGAATAGTTAGGGCCTAAGAAGTGAACGCCAGAAGCATAAAATACAATATAAATACAACAGTTTTTCCATCGTATAAAACGAATAATTGCAACCAGTGTGAAAGTTATGGTTATTTCTACATTCCGAGCAACCTAGGCTTCACTCTAGGGCGTTGTTCCACCAGCTCGAATAGTTAGGGCCTAAGAAGTGAACGCCAGACGCATTAAATACAATAAAAATACAACAGCTTTTCCATCGTAAAGAACGTATAATTGCAACCATTGTGAAAGCTATGGTTATTTCTACATTCCGAGCAACCTAGGCTTCACTCTAGGGCGCTGCTCCACCAGATCGAATAGTTAGGTCCTTAGAAGTCAACGCCAGAAGCATAAAATACGATATAAATACAACAGCTTTTGCATCGTATAAAAGGAATAATTGCAAACAGTGTGAAAGTAATTGTCATTTCTACGTTCCGGGCAACCCAGGCTACACTCTAGGGCGTTGCTCCACCAGATCTAACAGTTAGGGCCTTAGAGGTCAACGCCCGAAGCATAAAATACAAAATAAATACAACAGCTTTTCCATCGTAAAGAACGTATAATTGCTACCAGTGTAAAAGTTATGGTCATTTCTACGTTCCGTGCAACCTAGGCTTCACTCTAGGGCGGTGCTCCACCATATCGAATAGCTACGGCCTTAGAAGCCTACGCCTCAAGCATAAAATACAATAAAAATACAACGGTCTTTTCATCGTATAACAGTAATAATTGCAACAAGCGTGAAAGTAATGATCATTTCGGCGTTTCGGGCATCCTAGACTTAACTCTGAGGCATTGCTCCACCAGATCGAATAGTTAGGGCCTAAGAAGTCAACGCCAGAAGCACAAAATACAATATAAATACAACAGTTTTTCCATTGTACAAAACGAATAATTGCTACCAGTGTAAAAGTTATGATCGTTTCTTCGTTCCGGGCAACCTAGGCTACACCCTAGGGCGTGGTTCCACCAGATCGAATAGTTAGGGCCTAGGAAGTGAACGCCAGAACCATAAAATACAATATAAATACTACAGTTTTTCATCGTATAAAACGAATAATTGCAACCAGTGTGAAAGTTATGGTCATTTCTACATTCCGAGCAACCTAGGCTTCACTCTAGGGTGTTGCTCCAACAGATTGAATAGTTAGGGCCTTAGAAGTCAACGCCCGAAGCATAAAATGCAATAAAAATACAACAGTTTTTCCATCGTATAACAGGATTAATTGCAACCAGTTTGAAAGTGATGGTCATTTCTACGTTCCGGGCAACCTGGGCTTCACTCTAGGGCGTTGCTCCACCAGATCAAACAGTTAGGACCTTAGAAGTCAACGCCCGAAGCATAAAGTACAAAATTAATAGAACAGTTTTTCCATTGTAAAAAACGAATAATTGCTACCAGTGTAAAAGTTATGGTCATTTCTACCTTCCGGGCAACCTAGGCTTCACCCTAGGGCGTCGTTCCACCAGATCGAATAGTTAGGGCCTAAGAAGTGAACGCCAGAAGCATAAAATGCAATAAAAATACAACAGTCTGTCCACCCTATAACAGGAATAATTGCAATCCGTGTGAAAGTGATGGTCATTTGTACGTTCCAGGCAACCTAGGCTTCACTCTAGGGCGTTGCTCCACCAGATCGAATTGTTAGGGCCAAAGAAGTCAACGCCCGAAGAATAAAATACAAAATAAATAGAACAGTTTTTCCATCGTATAAAAGGAATAATAGCAAACAGTGTGAAAGTAATGGTCATTTCTACGTCCCGGGCAACCTAGGCTTCACTCTACGGCGTTGTTCCACCAGATCGAATAGTTAGGGCCTAAGAAGTCAACACCAGAAGAATAAAATACAAAATAAATACAACAGCCTTTACACAGTATAAAACGAATAATTGCAACCTGTGTGATGGTTATGGTCATATCTACGTTCCGGGCAACCTAGGCTTCACTGTAGGGCGTTGCTCCACCAGATCGAAGTGTTAGGGCCTAAGAAGTCAACGCCCGAAGCATAAAATACAATGGAAATACAACAGTTTTTCCATCGTATAAAACGAATAATTGCAACCATTGTGAAACTTATGGTCATTTCTACGTTACGGGCAACCTACGCTTCACTCTGTGGCGTTCTTCCACGACATCGAATAGCTACGGCCTCAGATGTCAACGCCTGAAGCATAAAATACAATAAAAATGCAACAGTCTTTCCATCCTATAACAGGAATAATTGCAACCCGTGTGGAAGTGATGGTCATTTCTACGTTCCAGGCAACCTAGGCTTCACTCAAGGGCGTTGTTCCACCAGATCGAATAGTTAGGGCCTAAGAAGTGAACGCCAGAAGCATAAAATGCAATAAAAATACAACAGTCTGTCCACCCTATAACAGGAATAATTGCAATCCGTGTGAAAGTGATGGTCATTTGTACGTTCCAGGCAACCTAGGCTGCACTCTAGGGCGTTGCTCCACCAGATCGAATAGTTAGGGCCTAAGAAGTCAACACCAGAAGAAGAAAATACAAAATAAATACAACAGCCTTTACACCGTATAAAACGAATAATTGCAACCTGTGTGATGGTTATGGTCATATCTACGTTCCGGGCAACCTAGGCTTCACTGTAGGGCGTTGCTCCACCAGATCGAATAGTTAGGGCCTAAGAAGTCAACGACAGAAGCATAAAATACAAAATAAATAGAACAGTTTTTCCATTGTATAAAACGAATAATTGCTACCAGTGTAAAAGTTATGGTCATTTCTACGTTCCGGGCAACCTAGGCTTCACCCTTGGGCGTTGTTCCACCAGATCGAATAGCTAGGGCCTAAGAAGTGAACGCCAGAAGCATAAAATACAATATAAATACAACAGTTTTTCCATCGTATAAAACGAATAATTGCAACCAGGGTGAAAGTTATGGTTATTTCTACATTCCGAGCAACCTAGGCTTCACTCTAGGGCGTTGTTCCACCAGCTCGAATAGTTAGGGCCTAAGAAGTGAACGCCAGAAGCATTAAATACAATAAAAATACAACAGCTTTTCCATCGTAAAGAACGTATAATTGCAACCAGTGTGAAAGCTATGGTTATTTCTACATTCCGAGCAACCTAGGCTTCAGTCTAGGGCGCTGCTCAACCAGATCGAATAGCTAGGTCCTTAGAAGTCAACGCCAGAAGCATAAAATACGATATAAATACAAAAGCTTTTGCATCGTATAAAAGGAATAATTGCAAACAATGTGAAAGTAATTGTCATTTCTACGTTCCGGGCAACCCAGGCTACACTCTAGGGCGTTGCTCCACCAGATCTAACAGTTAGGGCCTTAGAGGTCAACGCCCGAAGCATAAAATACAAAATAAATACAACAGCTTTTCCATCGTAAAGAACGTATAATTGCTACCAGTGTAAAAGTTATGGTCATTTCTACGTTCCGTGCAACCTAGGCTTCACTCTAGGGCGGTGCTCCACCATATCGAATAGCTACGGCCTTAGAAGCCTACGCCTCAAGCATAAAGTACAATAAAAATACAACGGTCTTTTCATCGTATAACAGGAATAATTGCAACAAGCGTGAAAGTAATGATCATTTCGGCGTTTCGGGCATCCTAGACTTAACTCTGAGGCATTGCTCCACCAGATCGAATAGTTAGGGCCTAAGAAGTCAACGCCAGAAGCACAAAATACAATATAAATACAACAGTTTTTCCATTGTATAAAACGAATAATTGCTACCAGTGTAAAAGTTATGATCATTTCTTCGTTCCGGGCAACCTAGGCTACACCCTAGGGCGTGGTTCCACCAGATCGAATAGTTAGGGCCTAGGAAGTGAACGCCAGAACCATAAAATACAATATAAATACTACAGTTTTTCCATCGTATAAAACGAATAATTGCAACCAGTGTGAAAGTTATGGTCATTTCTACATTCCGAGCAACCTAGGCTTCACTCTAGGGTGTTGCTCCAACAGATTGAATAGTTAGGGCCTTAGAAGTCAACGCCCGAAGCATAAAATGCAATAAAAATACAACAGTTTTTCCATCGTATAACAGGATTAATTGCAACCAGTTTGAAAGTGATGGTCATTTCCACGTTCCGGGCAACCTGGGCTTCACTCTAGGGCGCTGCTCCACCAGATCAAACAGTTAGGGCCTTAGAAGTCAACGCCCGAAGCATAAAGTACAAAATTAATAGAACAGTTTTTCCACTGTAAAAAACGAATAATTGCTACCAGTGTAAAAGTTATGGTCATTTCTACGGTCCGGGCAACCTAGGCATCACCCTAGGGCGTTGTTCCACCAGATCGAATAGTTAGGGCCTAAGAAGTGAACGCCAGAAGCATAAAATGCAATAAAAATACAACAGTCTGTCCACCCTATAACAGGAATAATTGCAATCCGTGTGAAAGTGATGGTCATTTGTACGTTCCAGGCAACCTAGGCTTCACTCTAGGGCGTTGCTCCACCAGATCGAATTGTTAGGGCCAAAGAAGTCAACGGCCGAAGAATAAAATACAAAATAAATAGAACAGTTTTTCCATCGTATAAAACGAATAATTGCAACCAGTGTGAAAGTTATGGTTATTTCTACATTCCGAGCAACCTAGGCTTCACTCTAGGGCGTTGTTCCACCAGCTCGAATAGTTAGGGCCTAAGAAGTGAACGCCAGACGCATTAAATACAATAAAAATACAACAGCTTTTCCATCGTAAAGAACGTATAATTGCAACCATTGTGAAAGCTATGGTTATTTCTACATTCCGAGCAACCTAGGCTTCACTCTAGGGCGCTGCTCCACCAGATCGAATAGTTAGGTCCTTAGAAGTCAACGCCAGAAGCATAAAATACGATATAAATACAACAGCTTTTGCATCGTATAAAAGGAATAATTGCAAACAGTGTGAAAGTAATTGTCATTTCTACGTTCCGGGCAACCCAGGCTACACTCTAGGGCGTTGCTCCACCAGATCTAACAGTTAGGGCCTTAGAGGTCAACGCCCGAAGCATAAAATACAAAATAAATACAACAGCTTTTCCATCGTAAAGAACGTATAATTGCTACCAGTGTAAAAGTTATGGTCATTTCTACGTTCCGTGCAACCTAGGCTTCACTCTAGGGCGGTGCTCCACCATATCGAATAGCTACGGCCTTAGAAGCGGACGCCTCAAGCATAAAATACAATAAAAATACAACGGTCTTTTCATCGTATAACAGGAATAATTGCAACAAGCGTGAAAGTAATGATCATTTCGGCGTTTCGGGCATCCTAGACTTAACTCTGAGGCATTGCTCCACCAGATCGAATAGTTAGGGCCTAAGAAGTCAACGCCAGAAGCACAAAATACAATATAAATACAACAGTTTTTCCATTGTATAAAACGAATAATTGCTACCAGTGTAAAAGTTATGGTCATTTCTACGTTCCGGGCAACCTAGGCTTCACTGTAGGGCGTTGCTCCACCAGATCGAATAGTTAGGGCCTAAGAAGTCAACGACAGAAGCATAAAATACAAAATAAATAGAACAGTTTTTCCATTGTATAAAACGAATAATTGCTACCAGTGTAAAAGTTATGGTCATTTCTACGTTCCGGGCAACCTAGGCTTCACTCTAGGGCGGTGCTCCATCAAATCGAGTAGCTAGGGCCTTAGAAGTCAGCGCCAGAAGCATAAAATACAATAAAGATGCAAAAGCTTTTCCATCGTATAACAGGAATAACTGCAAACAGTATGAAAGTACTTGTCATTTCTACGTTCCGGGTAACCTAGGTTTCACTCTAGGGCGTTGCTCCACCAGATCGAATAGCTAGGGCCTTAGAAGTCCACGCCTGAAGCATTAAATACAAAATAAATAGAACAGTTTTTCCATTGTATAAAACGAATAATTGCTACCAGTGTGAAAGTTATGGTCATTTCTACGTTCCGCGCAACCTGGGCTTTACTCTAGGGCGTTGTTCCACCAGATGGAATAGTTAGGGCCTTAGAAGTCAACGCACGAAGCATAAAATGCAATAAAAATACAACAGTTTTTCCATCGTATAGCAGGAATAATTTGCAACCAGTGTGAAGGTTATGGTCATATCTACGTTCCGGGCCACCTAGGCATCACTGTAGGGCGTTGCTCCACCAGATGGAATAGTTAGGGCCTTAGAAGTCAACGCACGAAGCATAAAATGCAATAAAAATACAACAGTTTTTCCATCGTATAGCAGGAATAATTTGCAACCAGTGTGAAGGTTATGGTCATATCTACGTTCCGGGCCACCTAGGCATCACTGTAGGGCGTTGCTCCACCAGATCGAATAGTTAGGGCCTCAGTAATCAACACCAGAAGAATAAAATACAAAATAAGTACAACAGCCTTTACACCGTATAAAACGAACAATTGCAACCTGTGTGAAGGTTACGGTCATATCTACGTTACGGGCAACCTAGGCTTCACTGTAGGGCGTTGCTCCACCAGATCGAATAGTTAGGGACTAACAAGTGAACGCCAGAAGCATAAAATACAATATAAATACAACAGTTTTTCCATCGTATAATTCGAATAATTGCAACCAGTGTGAAAGTAATGGTCATTTCTACGTTCCGGGCAGCCTAGGCTTCACTCTAAGCCGTTGCTCCACTAGATCGAATAGCTAGGGCCTTAGAAGTCAACGAGAGAAGCATAAAATACGATATAAATACAACAGCTTTTCCATCGTATAAAAAGAATAATTGCAAACAGTGTGAAAGTATTGGTCATTTCTACGTTCCGGGCAACCTAGGCTACACTCTAGGGCGGTGCTGCACCATATCGAATAGCTACGGCTTTAGAAGCCTACGCCTGAAGCATAAAATACGATATAAATACAGCAGCTTTTCCATCGTATAAAAGGGATAATTGCAAACAGTGTGAAAGTAATGGTCATTTCTACGTTCCGGGCAACCTAGGCTTCACTCTACGGCGTTGTTCTACCAGATCGAATTGTTAGGGCCTAAGAAGTCAACACCAGAAGAATAAAATACAAAATAAATACAACAGCCTTTACACCGTATAAAACGAATAATTGCAACCTGTGTGAAGGTTATGGTCATACCTACGTTCCGGGCAACCTAGGCTTCACTGTAGGGCGTTGCTGCACCAGATCGAAGTGTTAGGGCCTAAGAAGTCAACGCCAGAAGCATTAAATACAATATAAATACAACAGTTTTTCCATCGTATAAAAGGAATAATTGCAACCAGTTTGAAAGCGATGGTCATTTCTACGTTCCGGGCAACCTAGGCTTCACTCTAGGGCGTTGCTCCACCAGATCGAATAGTTAGGGCCATAGAAGTCAACGCCAGAAGCATAAAATACGATATAAATACAACAGCTTTTCAATCGTATAAAAGGAATAATTGCAAACAGTGTGAAAGTAATGGTCATTTCCACGTTCCGGTAAGCCTAGGCTTCACCCTAGGGCGTTGTTCCACCAGATCGAATAGTTAGGGCCTAACAAGTGAACGCCAGAAGCATAAAATACAATATAACCACAACAGTTTTTCCATCGTATAAAACGAATAATTGCAGCCAGTGTGAAAGTAATGGTCATTTCTGCATTCCGAGCAACCTAGGCTTCACTCTAGGGCGTTGCACCAACAGATTGAATAGTTAGGGCCTTAGAAGTCAACGCCCGAAGCATAAAATACGATATAAATACAACAGCTTTTCCATTGTATAAAAGGAATAATTGCAAACAGTGTGAAAGTAATGGTCATTTCTACGTTCCGGGCAACCTAGGCTTCACTCTATGGCGTTGCTCCACCACATCTAATAGCTACGGCCTTAGAAGTCAACGCCAGAAGCATAAAATACAATATAAATACAACAGCTTTTCCATCGTATAAAATGAATAATTGCAAACAGCGTGAAAGTAATGGTCATTGCTGCGTTCCGGGCAACCTAGGCTTCACTCTAGCGCGTTCCTCCACCACATCTAATAGCTACGGCCTTAGAAGTCAACGCCAGAAGCATAAAATACAATATAAATACAACAGCTTTTCCATCGTATAAAATGAATAATTTCAACCAGGGTGAAAGTTATGGTCGTTTCTACGTTCCGGGAAACCTAAGCTTCACTCTAGGGCGTTGCTCCACCACATCGAATATCTACGGCCTTAGATGTCAGCGCCAGAATCACAAAATACAATATAAATACCACAGCTTTTCCATCGTATAAAATGAATAATTGCAACCAGAATGAAAGTAATGGTCCTTTCTACGTTCCGTGCAACCTAGGCGTCACACTAGGGCTTTGCTCCACCACATCTGGCAGCTACGGCCTTAGAAGTCAACGCCAGAAGCGTAAAATACAATATAAATACAACAGCTTTCCCATCGTATAAAATGAATAATTGCAAACAGTGTGAAAGTAATGGTCATCTCTACGTTCCGGGCAACCTAGGCTTCACTCTAGGGCGTAGCTCCACCAGATCGAATAGCTAGGTCATTGGAAGTCAACGCCAGAAGCATAAAATACAATATAAATACAACAGCTTTTCCATCGAATAACAGGAATAATTGCAACCAGAGTGAAAGTTATGGTCCTTTCTACGTTCCGTGCAACCTAGGCGTCACTCTAGGGCGTTGCTCCACCACATCTAATAGCTACGGCCTTAGAAGTCAACGCCAGAAGCATAAAATACAATATAAATACAACAGCTCTTCCATCGTATAAAATGAATAATTGCAAACAGAGTGAAAGTAATGGTCATTGCTGCGTTCCGGGCAACCTAGGCTTCACTCTAGGGCGTTGCTCCACCAGATCGAATAGCTAGGGACTTAGAATTCAACTCAAGAAGCATAAAATACAATAAAAATACAACAGTTTTTCCATGGTATTACAGGAATAATTGCAACCAGTGTGAAAATAATGGTCGTTTCTACGTTCCCGGCAACCTAGGCTTCACTCTACGGCGTTGCTCCACCAGATCGAATAGTTAGGGCCTTACAAGTCAACGCCGGAAGCGTGAAATACAATAAAGATGCAACAGTTTTTCCGTCGTATAACAGGAATAATTGCAACCAGAGTGAAGATGATGGTCATTTCTACGGTCCGTGCAACCTAGGCGTCACCCTAGGGCGTTGTTACACCACCTCTAATAGCTACAGTCTTAGAAGTCAACGCCAGAAGCAGAAAATGCAATAAAAATGCAACAGTTTTTCCATCGTATAGCATGAATAATTGCAAACAGTGTGAAAGTGATGGTCATTTCTACGTTCCGGGCAACCTAGGCTCCGCTCTAGGGCGTTGCTCCACCAGATAGAATAGCTAGGGCCTTAGAATTCAACGCCAGAAGCAGAAAATGCAATAAAAATGCAACAGTTTTTCCATCGTATAGCATGAATAATTGCAAACAGTGTGAAAGTGATGGTCATTTCTACGTTCCGGGCAACCTAGGCTCCGCTCTAGGGCGTTGCTCCACCAGATCGAATTGCTAGGGCCTTAGAAGTCAACGCCAGAAGCATAAAATACAATATAAATACAACAGCTTTTCCATCGTATAAAATGAATAATTGCAGACAGAGTGAAAGTAATGGTCATTGCTGCGTTCCGGGCAACCTAGGCTCCTCTCTAGGGCGTTGCTCCACCAGATCGAATATCTAGGGACTTAGAATTCAACGCCAGATGCATAAAATACAATAAAAATGCAACAGTTTTTGCATTGTATAACAGGAATAATTGCAAGCAGTGTGAAAGTAATGGTCATTTCTACGTTCCGTGCAACCTAGGCGTCACTCTAGCGCGTTGCTCCACCACATCTAATAGCTACGGCCTTAGAAGTCAACGCCAGAAGCATAAAATACAATATAAATACAACAGCTTTTCCATCGTATAAAATGAATAATTGCAAACAGCGTGAAAGTAATGGTCATTGCTGCGTTCCGGGCAACCTAGGCTTCACTCTAGCGCGTTCCTCCACCACATCTAATAGCTACGGCCTTAGAAGTCAACGCCAGAAGCATAAAATACAATATAAATACAACAGCTTTTCCATCGTATAAAATGAATAATTTCAACCAGGGTGAAAGTAATGGTCGTTTCTACGTTCCGGGCAACCTAAGCTTCACTCTAGGGCGTTGCTCCACCACATCGAATATCTACGGCCTTAGATGTCAGCGCCAGAATCACAAAATACAATATAAATACCACAGCTTTTCCATCGTATAAAATGAATAATTGCAACCAGAGTGAAAGTAATGGTCCTTTCTACGTTCCGTGCAACCTAGGCGTCACTCTAGGGCTTTGCTCCACCACATCTGGCAGCTACGGCCTTAGAAGTCAACGCCAGAAGCGTAAAATACAATATAAATACAACAGCTTTTCCATCGTATAAAATGAATAATTGCAAACAGTGTGAAAGTAATGGTCATCTCTACGTTCCGGGCAACCTAGGCTTCACTCTAGGGCGTTGCTCCACCAGGTCGAGTAGTTAGGGCCTTAGAAGTCAACGCCAGAGGCATAAAATGCAATAAAGATGCAACAGTTTTTCCATCGTATAACAGGAATAGTTGCAACCAGTGTGAAGGTAATGGTATGTTCTACGTTCCGGGCAACCTAGGCTTCACTCTAGGGCGGTGCTCCATCAGATCAAACAGTTAGGGCCTAAGAAGTCAGCGCCAGAAGCACAAAATAAAGTATAAATACAACAGCTTTTCCATCGTATATAAAGTATATTTGCAAACAGTGGGATAGTAATGGCCATTTCAGCGTTCCTGGCAAACTAGGCTTCACTCTAGGGCGGTGCTCCACCAGATCAAATAGTGAGGGCCTAAGAAGTCAGCGCCAGAAGCATAAAATACAATATAAATACAACAGCTTTTCCATCGTATAGAATGTATATTTGCAAACAGTGTGAAAGTAATGGACAGTTCTACATTCCGAGCAGCCTAGGCTTCACTCTAGGGCGTTGCTCCACCAGATCGAATGGTTAGGGCCAGAGAAGTCAACGCCAGAAGCATGAAGTACAATATAAATACAACAGCTTCTCCATCGTATAAAACGAATAATTGCAACCAGTGTGAAAACTATGGACATTTCTACATTCCGAGCAACCTAGGCGTCACTCTAGGGCGTTGCTGCACCAGATCGAATAGTTAGGGCCTTAGAAGTCATCGCCAGAAGCATAAAATACAATAAGGATGCAACAGTTTTTCCATCGTATAACAGGAATAACTGCAACCAGTGTGAAAGCACTGGTCATTTCTACGTTCCGGGTTACCTAGGTTTCACTCTAGGGCGTTGCTCAACCAGATCGAATAGCTAGGGACTTAGAATTCAACGCCAGAAGGATAAAATACGATATAAATACAACAGATTTTCCATCGTATAAAACGAATAATTGCAACCAGTGTTAAAGTTATGGTCATTTCTACGTTCCAGGCGACATAGGCTTCAATCTATGGCGTTGCTGCACCAGATCGAATAGTTAGGGCCTTAAAAGTCAACGCCAGAAGCATAAAATACAATAAAGATGCAACAGTTTTTCCATCGTATAACAGGAATAGTTGCAACCAGTGTGAAGGTAATGGTATGTTCTACGTTCCGGGCAACCTAGGTTTCACTCTAGGGCGGTGCTCCATGAGATCAAACAGTTAGGGCCTAAGAAGTCAACGCCAGAAGCATAAAATACAATATAAATACAACAGCTTTTCCATCCTATAAAATGAATAATTGCAGATATAGTTTAAGTAATGGTCATTGCTGCGTTCCGGGCAACCTAGGCTCCTCTCTAGGGCGTTGCTCCACCAGATCGAATAGCTAGGGACTTAGAATTCAACGCCAGAAGCATGAAGTACAATATAAATACAACAGCTTCTCCATCGTATAAAACGAATAATTGCAACCAGTATGAAAACTATGGACATTTCTACATTCCGAGCAACCTAGGCGTCACTCTAGGGCGTTGCTCCACCAGATCGAATAGTTAGGGCCTTAGAAGTCAACGCCAGGAGCATAAAATACAATAAAGATGCAACAGTTTTTGCTTCGTATAAAAGGAATAACTGCAACCAGTGTGAAGGTAATGGTATGTTCTACGTTCCGGGCAACCTAGGCTTCACTCTAGGGCGTTGCTCCACCAGATGGAATAGCTAGGGCCTTAGAATTCAGCGCCAGAAGCATAAAATACAATATATATACAACAGCTTTTCCATCTTATAAAATGAATAATTGCAAACAGTGTGAAAGTGATGGTCATTTCTACGTTCCGGGCAACCTAGGCTCCGCTCTAGGGCGTTGCTCCACCAGATCGAATAGCTAGGGCCTTAGAAGTCAACGCCAGAAGCATAAAATACAATATAAATACAACAGCTCTTCCATCGTATAAAATGAATAATTGCAAACAGTGTGAAAGTAATGGTCATTTCTACGTTCAGGGCAACCTACGCTTCACTCTAGGCGTTGCTCCACCAGATCGAATAGCTAGGGCCTTAGAATTCAACGCCAGAAGCATAAAATACAATATAAATACAACAGCTTTTCCACCGTATAAAATGAATAATTGCAAACAGTGTGAAAGTGATGGTCATTTCTACGTTCCGGGCAACCTAGGCTCCGCTCTAGGGCGTTGCTCCACCAGATCGAATAGCTAGGGACTTTGAATTCAACGCCAGATGCATAAAATGCAATAAAAATGCAACAGTTTTTCCATTGTATAACAGGAATAATTGCAACCAGTGTGAAAGTAATGGTCATTTCTACGTTCCGTGCAACCTAGGCGTCACTCCAGCGCGTTCCTCCACCGCATCTAATAGCTACGGCCTTAGAAGTCAACGCCAGAAGCATAAAATACAATATAAATACAACAGCTTTTCCATCGTATAAAATGAATAATTGCAGACAGAGTGAAAGTAATGGTCATTGCTGCGTTCCGGGCAACCTAGGCTCCTCTCTAGGGCGTTGCTCCACCAGATCGAATAGCTAGGGACTTAGAATTCAACGCCAGATGCATAAAATACAATATAAATACAACAGCTTTTCCATCGTATAACAGGAATAATTACAACCAGAGTAAAAGTAATGCTCGTTTCTATGTTCCGGGCAACCTACGCTTGACTCTAGGGCGTTGCTCCACCAGATCGAATAGCTAGGGACTTAGAATTCAACGCCAGATGCATAAAATACAATAAAAATACAACAGCCTTTCCATCGTATAACAGGAATAATTACAACCAGAGTGAAAGTAATGCTCGTTTCTACGTTCCGGGCAACCTAAGCTTGACTCTAGGGCGTTGCTCCACCAGATCGAATAGCTAGGGTCTTAGAAGTCAACGCCCGAAGCATAAAATACAATAAAGATACAACAGTTTTTCCATCGTATAAGAGGAATAATTGCAACCAGTGTGAAGGTAATGGTATGTTCTACGTTCCGGGCAACCTAGGTTTCACTCTAGGGCGGTGCTCCATCAGATCAAAAAGATAGGGCCTAAGAAGTCAACGCCAGAAGCATAAAATACAATATAAATACAACAGCTTTTCCATCGTATATAAAGTGTATTTGCAAACAGTGTGAAAGTAATGGACAGTTCTACATTCCGAGCAACCTAGGCTTCACTCTAGGGCGTTGCTCCACCAGATCGAATAGTTAGGGCCATAGAAGTCAACGCCAGAAGCATGAAATACAATATAAACACAACAGCTTTTCCATCGTATAAAATGTATAATTGCAACCAGTGTGAAAGTTATGGACATTTCTACACTCCGAGCAACCTAGGCTTCACTCTAGGGCGTTGCTCCACCAGGTCGAATAGTTAGGACCTTAGAAGTCAACGCCAGAAGCATGAAGTACAGTATAAATACAACAGCTTCTCAATCGTATAAAACGAATAATTCCAACCAGTGTGAAAGTTATGGACATTTCTACATTCCGAGCAACCAAGCCTTCACTCTAGGGCGTTGCTCCACCAGATCGAATAGTTAGGGCCTTAGAAGTCAACGCCAGAAGCATAAAATACAATAAGGATGCAAAATTTTTTCAAGCGTATAACAGGAATAACTGCAGCCAGTGTGAAAGTACTGGTCATTTCTACGTTCCGGGTAACCTAGGCTTGACTCTGGGTCGTTGCTCCCCCAGATCGAATAGCTAGGGACTTAGAATTCAACGCCAGAAGGATAAAATACAATATAAATACAACAGCTTTTCCATAGTATAAAACGAATAAATGCAACCAGTGTGAAAGTAATGGTCATTTCTACGTTCCGAGCAACCTAGGCGTCACTCTAGGGCGTTGCTCCACCAGATCGAATAGCTAGGGACTTAGAATTCATCGCTAAAAGCATAAAACACAATTAAAATACAACAGCTTTCCATCGTATGACAGGAATAATTGCAACCAGTGTGAAAGTTATGGACATTTCTACATTCCGAGCAACGTAGGCTTCACCCTAGGGCGTTGCTCCACCAGAGCGAATTGTTAGGGCCTTAGAAGTCAACGCCAGAAGCATGAAGTACAATGTAAATACAACATCTTCTCCATTGTATAAAACGAATAATTGCAACCAGTGTGAAAGTAATGGTCATTTGTACGTTCCGAGCAACCTAGGCTTCACTCTAGGGCGTTGCTCAACCAGGTCGTATAGTTAGGGCCTTAGAAGTCAACGCCAAAAGCATAAAATACGATAAAGATGCAACAGATTTTCCATCGTATAAAACGAATAATTGCAACCAGTGTGAATGTTATGGTCATTTCTACTTTCCGGGCGATCTAGGCTTCAATCTATGGCGTTGCTCCACCAGATCGAATAGTTAGGGCCTTAAAAGTCAACGCCAGAAGCATAAAATACAATAAAGGTGCAACAGTTTTTCCATCGTATAACAGGAATAGTAGCAACCAGTGTGAAGGTAATGGTATGTTCTACGTTCCGGGCAACCTAGGCTTCACTCTAGGGCGGTGCTCCATCAGATCAAACAGTTAGGGCCTAAGAAGTCAGCGCCAGAAGCACAAAATAAAGTATAAATACAACAGCTTTTCCATCGTATATAAAGTATATTTGCAAACAGTGGGATAGTAATGGCCATTTCAGCGTTCCTGGCAAACTAGGCTTCACTCTAGGGCGGTGCTCCACCAGATCAAATAGTGAGGGCCTAAGAAGTCAGCGCCAGAAGCATAAAATACAATATAAATACAACAGCTTTTCCATCGTATAGAATGTATATTTGCAAACAGTGTGAAAGTAATGGACAGTTCTACATTCCGAGCAGCCTAGGCTTCACTCTAGGGCGTTGCTCCACCAGATCGAATGGTTAGGGCCAGAGAAGTCAACGCCAGAAGCATGAAGTACAATATAAATACAACAGCTTCTCCATCGTATAAAACGAATAATTGCAACCAGTGTGAAAACTATGGACATTTCTACATTCCGAGCAACCTAGGCGTTACTCTAGGGCGTTGCTGCACCAGATCGAATAGTTAGGGCCTTAGAAGTCATCGCCAGAAGCATAAAATACAATAAGCATGCAACAGTTTTTCCATCGTATAACAGGAATAACTGCAACCAGTGTGAAAGCACTGGTCATTTCTACGTTCCGGGTTACCTAGGTTTCACTCTAGGGCGTTGCTCAACCAGATCGAATAGCTAGGGACTTAGAATTCAACGCCAGAAGGATAAAATACGATATAAATACAACAGATTTTCCATCGTATAAAACGAATAATTGCAACCAGTGTTAAAGTTATGGTCATTTCTACGTTCCAGGCGACATAGGCTTCAATCTATGGCGTTGCTGCACCAGATCGAATAGTTAGGGCCTTAAAAGTCAACGCCAGAAGCATAAAATACAATAAAGATGCAACAGTTTTTCCATCGTATAACAGGAATAGTTGCAACCAGTGTGAAGGTAATGGTATGTTCTACGTTCCGGGCAACCTAGGTTTCACTCTAGGGCGGTGCTCCATGAGATCAAACAGTTAGGGCCTAAGAAGTCAACGCCAGAAGCATAAAATACAATATAAATACAACAGCTTTTCCATCCTATAAAATGAATAATTGCAGATATAGTTTAAGTAATGGTCATTGCTGCGTTCCGGGCAACCTAGGCTCCTCTCTAGGGCGTTGCTCCACCAGATCGAATAGCTAGGGACTTAGAATTCAACGCCAGAAGCATGAAGTACAATATAAATACAACAGCTTCTCCATCGTATAAAACGAATAATTGCAACCAGTATGAAAACTATGGACATTTCTACATTCCGAGCAACCTAGGCGTCACTCTAGGGCGTTGCTCCACCAGATCGAATAGTTAGGGCCTTAGAAGTCAACGGCAGGAGCATAAAATACAATAAAGATGCAACAGTTTTTGCTTCGTATAAAAGGAATAACTGCAACCAGTGTGAAGGTAATGGTATGTTCTACGTTCCGGGCAACCTAGGCTTCACTCTAGGGCGTTGCTCCACCAGATGGAATAGCTAGGGCCTTAGAATTCAGCGCCAGAAGCATAAAATACAATATATATACAACAGCTTTTCCATCTTATAAAATGAATAATTGCAAACAGTGTGAAAGTGATGGTCATTTCTACGTTCCGGGCAACCTAGGCTCCGCTCTAGGGCGTTGCTCCACCAGATCGAATAGCTAGGGCCTTAGAAGTCAACGCCAGAAGCATAAAATACAATATAAATACAACAGCTCTTCCATCGTATAAAATGAATAATTGCAAACAGTGTGAAAGTAATGGTCATTTCTACGTTCAGGGCAACCTACGCTTCACTCTAGGCGTTGCTCCACCAGATCGAATAGCTAGGGCCTTAGAATTCAACGCCAGAAGCATAAAATACAATATAAATACAACAGCTTTTCCACCGTATAAAATGAATAATTGCAAACAGTGTGAAAGTGATGGTCATTTCTACGTTCCGGGCAACCTAGGCTCCGCTCTAGGGCGTTGCTCCACCAGATCGAATAGCTAGGGACTTTGAATTCAACGCCAGATGCATAAAATGCAATAAAAATGCAACAGTTTTTCCATTGTATAACAGGAATAATTGCAACCAGTGTGAAAGTAATGGTCATTTCTACGTTCCGTGCAACCTAGGCGTCACTCCAGCGCGTTCCTCCACCGCATCTAATAGCTACGGCCTTAGAAGTCAACGCCAGAAGCATAAAATACAATATAAATACAACAGCTTTTCCATCGTATAAAATGAATAATTGCAGACAGAGTGAAAGTAATGGTCATTGCTGCGTTCCGGGCAACCTAGGCTCCTCTCTAGGGCGTTGCTCCACCAGATCGAATAGCTAGGGACTTAGAATTCAACGCCAGATGCATAAAATACAATATAAATACAACAGCTTTTCCATCGTATAACAGGAATAATTACAACCAGAGTAAAAGTAATGCTCGTTTCTATGTTCCGGGCAACCTACGCTTGACTCTAGGGCGTTGCTCCACCAGATCGAATAGCTAGGGACTTAGAATTCAACGCCAGATGCATAAAATACAATAAAAATACAACAGCCTTTCCATCGTATAACAGGAATAATTACAACCAGAGTGAAAGTAATGCTCGTTTCTACGTTCCGGGCAACCTAAGCTTGACTCTAGGGCGTTGCTCCACCAGATCGAATAGCTAGGGTCTTAGAAGTCAACGCCCGAAGCATAAAATACAATAAAGATACAACAGTTTTTCCATCGTATAGCAGGAATAATAGCAACAATCGTGAAGGTAATGGTCATTTCTACGTTTCGGGCAACCTAGGCTTCACTCTAGGGCGTAGCTCCACCAGATCGAATAGCGAGGTCCTTAAAAGACAACGCCAGAAGCATAAAATACAATATAAATACAACAGCTTTTCCACCGTATAAAATGAATAATTGCAAACAGTGTGAAAGTGATGGTCATTTCTACGTTCCGGGCAACCTAGGCTCCGCTCTAGGGCGTTGCTCCACCAGATCGAATAGCTAGGGACTTTGAATTCAACGCCAGATGCATAAAATGCAATAAAAATGCAACAGTTTTTCCATTGTATAACAGGAATAATTGCAACCAGTGTGAAAGTAATGGTCATTTCTACGTTCCGTGCAACCTAGGCGTCACTCCAGCGCGTTCCTCCACCGCATCTAATAGCTACGGCCTTAGAAGTCAACGCCAGAAGCATAAAATACAATATAAATACAACAGCTTTTCCATCGTATAAAATGAATAATTGCAGACAGAGTGAAAGTAATGGTCATTGCTGCGTTCCGGGCAACCTAGGCTCCTCTCTAGGGCGTTGCTCCACCAGATCGAATAGCTAGGGACTTAGAATTCAACGCCAGATGCATAAAATACAATATAAATACAACAGCTTTTCCATCGTATAACAGGAATAATTACAACCAGAGTAAAAGTAATGCTCGTTTCTATGTTCCGGGCAACCTACGCTTGACTCTAGGGCGTTGCTCCACCAGATCGAATAGCTAGGGACTTAGAATTCAACGCCAGATGCATAAAATACAATAAAAATACAACAGCCTTTCCATCGTATAACAGGAATAATTACAACCAGAGTGAAAGTAATGCTCGTTTCTACGTTCCGGGCAACCTAAGCTTGACCCTAGGGCGTTGCTCCACCAGATCGAATAGCTAGGGTCTTAGAAGTCAACGCCCGAAGCATAAAATACAATAAAGATACAACTGTTTTTCCATCGTATAGCAGGAATAATAGCAACAATCGTGAAGGTAATGGTCATTTCTACGTTTCGGGCAACCTAGGCTTCACTCTAGGGCGTAGCTCCACCAGATCGAATAGCGAGGTCCTTAAAAGACAACGCCAGAAGCATAAAATACAATATAAATACAACAGCTTTTCCATTGAATATCAGGAATAATTGCAACCAGAGTGAAAGTAATGGTCCTTTCTACGTTCCGTGCAACCTAGGCGTCACTCTAGGGCGTTGCTCCACCACATCTAATAGCTACGGCCTTAGAAGTCAACGCCAGAAGCATAAAATACAATATAAATACAACAGCTTTTCCATCGTATAAAATGAATAATTGCAGACAGAGTGAAAGTAATGGTCATTGCTGCGTTCCGGGCAACCTAGGCTCCTCTCTAGGGCGTTGCTCCACCAGATCGAATATCTAGGGACTTAGAATTCAACGCCAGATGCATAAAATACAATAAAAATGCAACAGTTTTTGCATTGTATAACAGGAATAATTGCAAGCAGTGTGAAAGTAATGGTCATTTCTACGTTCCGTGCAACCTAGGCGTCACTCTAGCGCGTTGCTCCACCACATCTAATAGCTACGGCCTTAGAAGTCAACGCCAGAAGCATAAAATACAATATAAATACAACAGCTTTGCCATCGTATAAAATGAATAATTGCAAACAGCGTGAAAGTAATGGTCATTGCTGCGTTCCGGGCAACCTAGGCTTCACTCTAGCGCGTTCCTCCACCACATCTAATAGCTACGGCCTTAGAAGTCAACGCCAGAAGCATAAAATACAATATAAATACAACAGCTTTTCCATCGTATAAAATGAATAATTTCAACCAGGGTGAAAGTAATGGTCGTTTCTACGTTCCGGGCAACCTAAGCTTCACTCTAGGGCGTTGCTCCACCACATCGAATATCTACGGCCTTAGATGTCAGCGCCAGAATCACAAAATACAATATAAATACCACAGCTTTTCCATCGTATAAAATGAATAATTGCAACCAGAGTGAAAGTAATGGTCCTTTCTACGTTCCGTGCAACCTAGGCGTCACTCTAGGGCTTTGCTCCACCACATCTGGCAGCTACGGCCTTAGAAGTCAACGCCAGAAGCGTAAAATACAATATAAATACAACAGCTTTTCCATCGTATAAAATGAATAATTGCAAACAGTGTGAAAGTAATGGTCATCTCTACGTTCCGGGCAACCTAGGCTTCACTCTAGGGCGTTGCTCCACCAGGTCGAGTAGTTAGGGCCTTAGAAGTCAACGCCAGAGGCATAAAATACAATAAAGATGCAACAGTTTTTTCATCGTATAAGAGGAATAATTGCAACCAGTGTGAAGGTAATGGTATGTTCTACGTTCCGGGCAACCTAGGTTTCACTCTAGGGCGGTGCTCCATCAGATCAAACAGATAGGGCCTAAGAAGTCAACGCCAGAAGCATAAAATACAATATAAATACAACAGCTTTTCCATCGTATATAAAGTGTATTTGCAAACAGTGTGAAAGTAATGGACAGTTCTACATTCCGAGCAACCTAGGCTTCACTCTAGGGCGTTGCTCCACCAGATCGAATAGTTAGGGCCATAGAAGTCAACGCCAGAAGCATGAAATACAATATAAACACAACAGCTTTTCCATCGTATAAAATGTATAATTGCAACCAGTGTGAAAGTTATGGACATTTCTACACTCCGAGCAACCTAGGCTTCACTCTAGGGCGTTGCTCCACCAGGTCGAATAGTTAGGACCTTAGAAGTCAACGCCAGAAGCATGAAGTACAGTATAAATACAACAGCTTCTCAATCGTATAAAACGAATAATTCCAACCAGTGTGAAAGTTATGGACATTTCTACATTCCGAGCAACCAAGCCTTCACTCTAGGGCGTTGCTCCACCAGATCGAATAGTTAGGGCCTTAGAAGTCAACGCCAGAAGCATAAAATACAATAAGGATGCAAAATTTTTTCAAGCGTATAACAGGAATAACTGCAGCCAGTGTGAAAGTACTGGTCATTTCTACGTTCCGGGTAACCTAGGCTTGACTCTGGGTCGTTGCTCCCCCAGATCGAATAGCTAGGGACTTAGAATTCAACGCCAGAAGGATAAAATACAATATAAATACAACAGCTTTTCCATAGTATAAAACGAATAAATGCAACCAGTGTGAAAGTAATGGTCATTTCTACGTTCCGAGCAACCTAGGCGTCACTCTAGGGCGTTGCTCCACCAGATCGAATAGCTAGGGACTTAGAATTCATCGCTAAAAGCATAAAACACAATTAAAATACAACAGCTTTCCATCGTATGACAGGAATAATTGCAACCAGTGTGAAAGTTATGGACATTTCTACATTCCGAGCAACGTAGGCTTCACCCTAGGGCGTTGCTCCACCAGAGCGAATTGTTAGGGCCTTAGAAGTCAACGCCAGAAGCATGAAGTACAATGTAAATACAACATCTTCTCCATTGTATAAAACGAATAATTGCAACCAGTGTGAAAGTAATGGTCATTTGTACGTTCCGAGCAACCTAGGCTTCACTCTAGGGCGTTGCTCAACCAGGTCGTATAGTTAGGGCCTTAGAAGTCAACGCCAAAAGCATAAAATACGATAAAGATGCAACAGATTTTCCATCGTATAAAACGAATAATTGCAACCAGTGTGAATGTTATGGTCATTTCTACTTTCCGGGCGATCTAGGCTTCAATCTATGGCGTTGCTCCACCAGATCGAATAGTTAGGGCCTTAAAAGTCAACGCCAGAAGCATAAAATACAATAAAGGTGCAACAGTTTTTCCATCGTATAACAGGAATAGTAGCAACCAGTGTGAAGGTAATGGTATGTTCTACGTTCCGGGCAACCTAGGCTTCACTCTAGGGCGGTGCTCCATCAGATCAAACAGTTAGGGCCTAAGAAGTCAGCGCCAGAAGCACAAAATAAAGTATAAATACAACAGCTTTTCCATCGTATATAAAGTATATTTGCAAACAGTGGGATAGTAATGGCCATTTCAGCGTTCCTGGCAAACTAGGCTTCACTCTAGGGCGGTGCTCCACCAGATCAAATAGTGAGGGCCTAAGAAGTCAGCGCCAGAAGCATAAAATACAATATAAATACAACAGCTTTTCCATCGTATAGAATGTATATTTGCAAACAGTGTGAAAGTAATGGACAGTTCTACATTCCGAGCAGCCTAGGCTTCACTCTAGGGCGTTGCTCCACCAGATCGAATGGTTAGGGCCAGAGAAGTCAACGCCAGAAGCATGAAGTACAATATAAATACAACAGCTTCTCCATCGTATAAAACGAATAATTGCAACCAGTGTGAAAACTATGGACATTTCTACATTCCGAGCAACCTAGGCGTCACTCTAGGGCGTTGCTGCACCAGATCGAATAGTTAGGGCCTTAGAAGTCATCGCCAGAAGCATAAAATACAATAAGCATGCAACAGTTTTTCCATCGTATAACAGGAATAACTGCAACCAGTGTGAAAGCACTGGTCATTTCTACGTTCCGGGTTACCTAGGTTTCACTCTAGGGCGTTGCTCAACCAGATCGAATAGCTAGGGACTTAGAATTCAACGCCAGAAGGATAAAATACGATATAAATACAACAGATTTTCCATCGTATAAAACGAATAATTGCAACCAGTGTTAAAGTTATGGTCATTTCTACGTTCCAGGCGACATAGGCTTCAATCTATGGCGTTGCTGCACCAGATCGAATAGTTAGGGCCTTAAAAGTCAACGCCAGAAGCATAAAATACAATAAAGATGCAACAGTTTTTCCATCGTATAACAGGAATAGTTGCAACCAGTGTGAAGGTAATGGTATGTTCTACGTTCCGGGCAACCTAGGTTTCACTCTAGGGCGGTGCTCCATGAGATCAAACAGTTAGGGCCTAAGAAGTCAACGCCAGAAGCATAAAATACAATATAAATACAACAGCTTTTCCATCCTATAAAATGAATAATTGCAGATATAGTTTAAGTAATGGTCATTGCTGCGTTCCGGGCAACCTAGGCTCCTCTCTAGGGCGTTGCTCCACCAGATCGAATAGCTAGGGACTTAGAATTCAACGCCAGAAGCATGAAGTACAATATAAATACAACAGCTTCTCCATCGTATAAAACGAATAATTGCAACCAGTATGAAAACTATGGACATTTCTACATTCCGAGCAACCTAGGCGTCACTCTAGGGCGTTGCTCCACCAGATCGAATAGTTAGGGCCTTAGAAGTCAACGCCAGGAGCATAAAATACAATAAAGATGCAACAGTTTTTGCTTCGTATAAAAGGAATAACTGCAACCAGTGTGAAGGTAATGGTATGTTCTACGTTCCGGGCAACCTAGGCTTCACTCTAGGGCGTTGCTCCACCAGATGGAATAGCTAGGGCCTTAGAATTCAGCGCCAGAAGCATAAAATACAATATATATACAACAGCTTTTCCATCTTATAAAATGAATAATTGCAAACAGTGTGAAAGTGATGGTCATTTCTACGTTCCGGGCAACCTAGGCTCCGCTCTAGGGCGTTGCTCCACCAGATCGAATAGCTAGGGCCTTAGAAGTCAACGCCAGAAGCATAAAATACAATATAAATACAACAGCTCTTCCATCGTATAAAATGAATAATTGCAAACAGTGTGAAAGTAATGGTCATTTCTACGTTCAGGGAAACCTACGCTTCACTCTAGGCGTTGCTCCACCAGATCGAATAGCTAGGGCCTTAGAATTCAACGCCAGAAGCATAAAATACAATATAAATACAACAGCTTTTCCACCGTATAAAATGAATAATTGCAAACAGTGTGAAAGTAATGGTCATTGCTGCGTTCCGGGCAACCTAGGCTTCACTCTAGGGCGTTGCTCCACCAGATCGAATAGCTAGGGACTTAGAATTCAACTCAAGAAGCATAAAATACAATATAAATACAACAGCTTTTCCATCGTATAAAATGAATAATTGCAGACAGAGTGAAAGTAATGGTCATTGCTGCGTTCCGGGCAACCTAGGCTCCTCTCTAGGGCGTTGCTCCACCAGATCGAATAGCTAGGGACTTAGAATTCAACGCCAGATGCATAAAATACAATATAAATACAACAGCTTTTCCATCGTATAACAGGAATAATTACAACCAGAGTAAAAGTAATGCTCGTTTCTATGTTCCGGGCAACCTACGCTTGACTCTAGGGCGTTGCTCCACCAGATCGAATAGCTAGGGACTTAGAATTCAACGCCAGATGCATAAAATACAATAAAAATACAACAGCCTTTCCATCGTATAACAGGAATAATTACAACCAGAGTGAAAGTAATGCTCGTTTCTACGTTCCGGGCAACCTAAGCTTGACCCTAGGGCGTTGCTCCACCAGATCGAATAGCTAGGGTCTTAGAAGTCAACGCCCGAAGCATAAAATACAATAAAGATACAACTGTTTTTCCATCGTATAGCAGGAATAATAGCAACAATCGTGAAGGTAATGGTCATTTCTACGTTTCGGGCAACCTAGGCTTCACTCTAGGGCGTAGCTCCACCAGATCGAATAGCGAGGTCCTTAAAAGACAACGCCAGAAGCATAAAATACAATATAAATACAACAGCTTTTCCATTGAATAACAGGAATAATTGCAACCAGAGTGAAAGTAATGGTCCTTTCTACGTTCCGTGCAACCTAGGCGTCACTCTAGGGCGTTGCTCCACCACATCTAATAGCTACGGCCTTAGAATTCAACGCCAGAAGCATAAAATACAATATAAATACAACAGCTTTTCCATCGTATAAAATGAATAATTGCAAACAGTGTGAAAGTGATGGTCATTTCTACGTTCCGGGCAACCTAGGCTCCGCTCTAGGGCGTTGCTCCACCTGATCGAATAGCTAGGGACTTAGAATTCAACGCCAGATGCATAAAATGCAATAAAAATGCAACAGTTTTTCCATTGTATAACAGGAATAATTGCAAGCAGTGTGAAAGTAATGGTCATTTCTACGTTCCGTGCAACCTAGGCGTCACTCTAGGCGTTGCTCCACCAGATCGAATAGCTAGGGCCTTAGAATTCAACGCCAGAAGCATAAAATACAATATAAATACAACAGCTTTTCCATCGTATAAAATGAATAATTGCAAACAGTGTGAAAGTGATGGTCATTTCTACGTTCCGGGCAACCTAGGCTCCGCTCTAGGGCGTTGCTCCACCAGATCGAATAGCTAGGGACTTAGAATTCAACGCCAGATGCATAAAATGCAATAAAAATGCAACAGTTTTTCCATTGTATAACATGAATAATTGCAAGCAGTGTGAAAGTAATGGTCATTTCTACGTTCCGTGCAACCTAGGCGTCACTCTAGCTCGTTCCTCCACCACATCTAATAGCTACGGCCTTAGAAGTCAACGCCAGAAGCATAAAATACAATATAAATACAACAGCTTTTCCATCCTATAAAATGAATAATTGCAGATATAGTTTATGTAATGGTCATTGCTGCGTTCCGGGCAACCTAGGCTCCTCTCTAGGGCGTTGCTCCACCAGATCGAATAGCTAGGGACTTAGAATTCAACGCCAGATGCATAAAATACAATAAAAATACAACAGCCTTTCCATCGTATAACAGGAATAATTACAACCAGAGTTAAAGTAATGCTCGTGTCTACGTTCCGGGCAACCTAGGCTTCACTCTAGGGCGTTGCTCCAGCACATCGAATAGCTACGGCCTTAGAAGTCAACGCCAGAAGCATAAAATGCAATATAAATATAACAGCTCTTCCACCGTATAAAATGAATAATTGCAAACAGTGTGAAAGTAGTGGTCATTTCTACGTTCCGCGCAACCTAGGGTTCACTCTAGGGCGTTGCACCACCAGATGGAATAGCTAGGGCCTTAGAATTCAACGCCAGAAGCATAAAATACAATATATATACACCAGCTTTTAAATCGTATAAAATGAATAATTGCAAACAGTGTGAAAGTGATGGTCATTTCTACGTTCCGGGCAACCTAGGCTCCGCTCTAGGGCGTTGCTCCACCAGATCGAATAGCTAGGGACTTAGAATTCAACGCCAGATGCATAAAATACAATAAAAATGCAACAGTTTTTCCATTGTATAACAGGAATAATTGCAAGCAGTGTGAAAGTAATGGTCATTTCTACGGTCCGTGCAACCTAGGCGTCACTCTAGCGCGTTGCTCCACCACATCTAATAGCTACGGCCTTAGAAGTCAACGCCAGAAGCATAAAATACAATATAAATACAACAGCTTTTCCATCGTATAAAATGAATAATTGCAAACAGAGTGAAAGTAATGGTCATTGCTGCGTTCCGGGCAACCTAGGCTTCACTCTAGGGCGTTGCTCCACCAGATCGAATAGCTAGGGACTTAGAATTCAACTCAAGAAGCATAAAATACAATAAAAATACAACAGTTTTTCCATGGTATTACAGGAATAATTGCAACCAGTGTGAAAATAATGGTCGTTTCTACGTTCCCGGCAACCTAGGCTTCACTCTATGGCGTTGCTCCACCAGATCGAATAGTTAGGGCCTTACAAGTCAACGCCGGAAGCGTGAAATACAATAAAGATGCAACAGTTTTTCCATCGTATAAGAGGAATAATTGCAAGCAGTGTGAAGGTAATGGTATGTTCTACGTTCCAGGCAACCTAGGCTTCACTCTAGGGCCGTGCCCCACCAGATTGAATAGCTAGGACCTTGGAAGTCAATGCCAGAAGCAGAAAATACAATAAAAATACAACAGCTTTTCCATCGTATAGAATGAGTAATTGCAAACAGTGTGAAAGTAATGGACGTTTCTACGTTCCGCGCAACCAAGCCTTCACTCTAGGGCGTTGCTCCACCACATCGAATAGCTACGGCCTTAGAAGTCAACGCCAGAAGCATAAGATGCAATAAAAATGCAGCAGTTTTTCCGTCGTATAACAGGAATAATTGCAACCAGAGTGAAGATGATGGTCATTTCTACGGTCCGTGCAACCTAGGCGTCACCATAGGGCGTTGCTACACCACCTCTAATAGCTACAGTCTTAGAAGTCAACGCCAGAAGCAGAAAATGCAATAAAAATGCAACAGTTTTTCCATCGTATAGCATGAATAATTGCAAACAGTGTGAAAGTGATGGTCATTTCTACGTTCCGGGCAACCTAGGCTCCGCTCTGGGGCGTTGCTCCACCAGATCGAATAGCTAGGGCCTTAGAAGTCAACGCCAGAAGCATAAAATACAATATAAATACAACAGCTTTTCCATCGTATAAAATGAATAATTGCAGACAGAGTGAAAGTAATGGTCATTGCTGCGTTCCGGGCAACCTAGCCTCCTCTCTAGGGCGTTGCTCCACCAGATCGAATATCTAGGGACTTAGAATTCAACGCCAGATGCATAAAATACAATAAAAACGCAACAGTTTTTGCATTGTATAACAGGAATAATTGCAAGCAGTGTGAAAGTAATGGTCATTTCTACGTTCCGTGCAACCTAGGCGTCACTCTAGCGCGTTGCTCCACCACATCTAATAGCTACGGCCTTAGAAGTCAACGCCAGAAGCATAAAATACAATATAAATACAACAGCTTTTCCATCGTATAAAATGAATAATTGCAAACAGCGTGAAAGTAATGGTCATTGCTGCGTTCCGGGCAACCTAGGCTTCACTCTAGCGCGTTCCTCCACCACATCTAATAGCTACGGCCTTAGAAGTCAACGCCAGAAGCATAAAATACAATATAAATACAACAGCTTTTCCATCGTATAAAATGAATAATTTCAACCAGGGTGAAAGTAATGGTCGTTTCTACGTTCCGGGCAACCTAAGCTTCACTCTAGGGCGTTGCTCCACCACATCCAATATCTACGGCCTTAGATGTCAGCGCCAGAATCACAAAATACAATATAAATACCACAGCTTTTCCATCGTATAAAATGAATAATTGCAACCAGAGTGAAAGTAATGGTCCTTTCTACGTTCCGTGCAACCTAGGCGTCACTCTAGGGCTTTGCTCCACCACATCTGGCAGCTACGGCCTTAGAAGTCAACGCCAGAAGCGTAAAATACAATATAAATACAACAGCTTTTCCATCGTATAAAATGAATAATTGCAAACAGTGTGAAAGTAATGGTCATCTCTACGTTCCGGGCAACCTAGGCTTCACTCTAGGGCGTAGCTCCACCAGATCGAATAGCTAGGTCATTGGAAGTCAACGCCAGAAGCATAAAATACAATATAAATACAACAGCTTTTCCATCGAATAACAGGAATAATTGCAACCAGAGTGAAAGTTATGGTCCTTTCTACGTTCCGTGCAACCTAGGCGTCACTCTAGGGCGTTGCTCCACCACATCTAATAGCTACGGCCTTAGAAGTCAACGCCAGAAGCATAAAATACAATATAAATACAACAGCTCTTCCATCGTATAAAATGAATAATTGCAAACAGAGTGAAATTAATGGTCATTGCTGCGTTCCGGGCAACCTAGGCTTCACTCTAGGGCGTTGCTCCACCAGATCGAATAGCTAGGGACTTAGAATTCAACTCAAGAAGCATAAAATACAATAAAAATACAACAGTTTTTCCATGGTATTACAGGAATAATTGCAACCAGTGTGAAAATAATGGTCGTTTCTACGTTCCCGGCAACCTAGGCTTCACTCTACGGCGTTGCTCCACCAGATCGAATAGTTAGGGCCTTACAAGTCAACGCCGGAAGCGTGAAATGCAATAAAGATGCAACAGTTTTTCCGTCGTATAACAGGAATAATTGCAACCAGAGTGAAGATGATGGTCATTTCTACGGTCCGTGCAACCTAGGCGTCACCCTAGGGCGTTGCTACACCACCTCTAATAGCTACAGTCTTAGAAGTCAACGCCAGAAGCAGAAAATGCAATAAAAATGCAACAGTTTTTCCATCGTATAGCATGAATAATTGCAAACAGTGTGAACGTGATGGTCATTTCTACGTTCCGGGCAACCTAGGCTCCGCTCTAGGGCGTTGCTCCACCAGATAGAATAGCTAGGGCCTTAGAATTCAACGCCAGAAGCGTAAAATACAATATAAATACAACAGCTCTTCCATCGTATAAAATGAATAATTGCAAACAGTGTGAAAGTAATGGTCATTTCTACGTTCCGGGCAACCTACGCTTCACTCTAGGGCGTTGCTCCACCAGATCGAATAGCTAGGGCCTTAGAATTCAACGCCAGAAGCATAAAATACAATATAAATACAACAGCATTTCCATCGTATAAAATGAATAATTGCAAACAGTGTGAAAGTGATGGTCATTTCTATGTTCCGGGCAACCTAGGCTCCGCTCTAGGGCGTTGCTCCACCAGATCGAATAGCTAGGGACTTAGAATTCAACGCCAGATGCATAAAATGCAATAAAAATGCAACAGTTTTTCCATTGTATAACAGGAATAATTGCACGCAGTGTGAAAGTAATGGTCATTTCTACGTTCCGTGCAACCTAGGCGTCACTCTAGCGCGTTCTTCCACCACATCTAATAGCTACGGCCTTAGAAGTCAACGCCAGAAGCATAAAATACAATATAAATACAACAGCTTTTCCATCGTATAAAATGAATAATTGCAGACAGAGTGAAAGTAATGGTCATTGCTGCGTTCCGGGCAACCTAGGTTCCTCTCTAGGGCGTTGCTCCACCAGATCGAATAGCTAGGGACTTAGAATTCAACGCCAGATGCATAAAATACAATAAAAATACAACAGCCTTTCCATCGTATAACAGGAATAATTACAACCAGAGTGAAAGTAATGCTCGTTTCTCCGTTCCGGGCAACCTAGGCTTCACTCTAGGGCGTTGCTCCACCACATCGAATAGCTACGGCCTTAGAAGTCAACGCCAGAAGCATAAAATACAATATAAATACAACAGCTTTTCCATCGTATAAAATGAATAATTGCAAACAGTGTGAAGGTGATGGTCATTTCTACGTTCCGGGCTACCTAGGCTTCACTCTAGGGCGTTGCTCCACCACATCGAATAGCTACGGCCTCAGAAGTCAACGCCCGAAGCATAAAATGCAATAATAATACAGCAGTTCTTCCATCGTATAAGAGGAATAATTGCAACCCGAGTGAAGATGATGGTCATTTCTACGTTCCGTACAACCTAGGCGTCACTCTAGGGCGTTGCTCCAGCACCTCTAATAGCTACAGTCTTAGAAGTCAACGCCAGAAGCAGAAAATGCAATAAAAATGCAACAGTTCTTCCATCGTATAGCATGAATAATTGCAAACAGTGTGAAAGTGATGGTCATTTCTACGTTCCGGGCAACCTAGGCTCCGCTCTAGGGCGTTGCTCCACCAGATCGAATAGCTAGGGCCTTAGAAGTCAACGCCAGAAGCATAAAATACAATATAAATACAACAGCTTTTCCATCGTATAAAATGAATAATTGCAGACAGAGTGAAAGTAATGGTCATTGCTGCGTTCCGGGCAACCTAGGCTCCTCTCTAGGGCGTTGCTCCACCAGATCGAATATCTAGGGACTTAGAATTCAACGCCAGATGCATAAAATACAATAAAAATGCAACAGTTTTTGCATTGTATAACAGGAATAATTGCAAGCAGTGTGAAAGTAATGGTCATTTCTACGTTCCGTGCAACCTAGGCGTCACTCTAGCGCGTTGCTCCACCACATCTAATAGCTACGGCCTTAGAAGTCAACGTCAGAAGCATAAAATACAATATAAATACAACAGCTTTTCCATCGTATAAAATGAATAATTGCAAACAGCGTGAAAGTAATGGTCATTGCTGCGATCCGGGCAACCTAGGCTTCACTCTAGCGCGTTCCTCCACCACATCTAATAGCTACGGCCTTAGAAGTCAACGCCAGAAGCATAAAATACAATATAAATACAACAGCTTTTCCATCGTATAAAATGAATAATTTCAACCAGGGTGAAAGTAATGGTCCTTTCTACGTTCCGTGCAACCTAGGCGTCACTCTAGGGCTTTGCTCCACCACATCTGGCAGCTGCGGCCTTAGAAGTCAACGCCAGAAGCGTAAAATACAATATAAATACAACAGCTTTTCCATCGTATAAAATGAATAATTGCAAACAGTGTGAAAGTAATGGTCATTTCTACGTTCCGGGCAACCTAGGCTTCACTCTAGGGCGTTGCTCCACCAGATCGAATAGCTAGGGACTTAGAATTCAACGCCAGATGCATAAAATACAATAAAAATACAACAGCTTTTGTATCGTATAACAGGAATAATTACAACCAGAGTAAAAGTAATGCTCGTTTCTACGTTCCGGGCAACCTAAGATTGACTCTAGGGCGTTGCTCCACCAGATCGAATAGCTAGGATCTTAGAAGCCAACGCCCGAAGCATAAAATACAATAAAGATACAACAGTTTTTCCATCGTATAGCAGGAATAATAGCAACAATCGTGAAGGTAATGGTCATTTCTACGTTCCGTGCAACCTAGGCGTCACTCTAGGGCGTTGCTCCACCACATCTAATAGCTACGGCCTTAGAAGTCAACGCCAGAAGCATAAAATACAATATAAATACAACAGCTCTTCCATCGTATAAAATGAATAATTGCAAACAGAGTGAAAGTAATGGTCATTGCTGCGTTCCGGGCAACCTAGGCTTCACTCTAGGGCGTTGCTCCACCAGATCGAATAGCTAGGGACTTAGAATTCAACTCAAGAAGCATAAAATACAATAAAAATACAACAGTTTTTCCATGGTATTACAGGAATAATTGCAACCAGTGTGAAAATAATGGTCGTTTCTACGTTCCCGGCAACCTAGGCTTCACTCTACGGCGTTGCTCCACCAGATCGAATAGTTAGGGCCTTACAAGTCAACGCCGGAAGCGTGAAATGCAATAAAGATGCAACAGTTTTTCCGTCGTATAACAGGAATAATTGCAACCAGAGTGAAGATGATGGTCATTTCTACGGTCCGTGCAACCTAGGCGTCACCCTAGGGCGTTGCTACACCACCTCTAATAGCTACAGTCTTAGAAGTCAACGCCAGAAGCAGAAAATGCAATAAAAATGCAACAGTTTTTCCATCGTATAGCATGAATAATTGCAAACAGTGTGAAAGTGATGGTCATTTCTACGTTCCGGGCAACCTAGGCTCCGCTCTAGGGCGTTGCTCCACCAGATCGAATAGCTAGGGCCTTAGAAGTCAACGCCAGATGCATAAAATACAATAAAAATACAACAGCTTTTCCATCGTATAAAATGAATAATTGCAGACAGAGTGAAAGTAATGGTCATTGCTGCGTTCCGGGCAACCTAGGCTCCTCTCTAGGGCGTTGCTCCACCAGATCGAATATCTAGGGACTTAGAATTCAACGCCAGATGCATAAAATACAATAAAAATGCAACAGTTTTTGCATTGTATAACAGGAATAATTGCAAGCAGTGTGAAAGTAATGGTCATTTCTACGTTCCGTGCAACCTAGGCGTCACTCTAGCGCGTTGCTCCACCACATCTAATAGCTACGGCCTTAGAAGTCAACGCCAGAAGCATAAAATACAATATAAATACAACAGCTTTTCCATCGTATAAAATGAATAATTGCAAACAGCGTGAAAGTAATGGTCATTGCTGCGATCCGGGCAACCTAGGCTTCACTCTAGCGCGTTCCTCCACCACATCTAATAGCTACGGCCTTAGAAGTCAACGCCAGAAGCATAAAATACAATATAAATACAACAGCTTTTCCATCGTATAAAATGAATAATTTCAACCAGGGTGAAAGTAATGGTCGTTTCTACGTTCCGGGCAACCTAAGCTTCACTCTAGCGCGTTGCTCCACCACATCGAATAGCTACGGCCTTAGAAGTCAACGCCAGAAGCATAAAATACAATATAAATACAACAGCTTTTCCATCGTATAAAATGAATAATTGCAAACAGTGTGAAGGTGATGGTCATTTCTACGTTCCGGGCTACCTAGGCTTCACTCTAGGGCGTTGCTCCACCACATCGAATAGCTACGGCCTGAGAAGTCAACGCCCGAAGCATAAAATGCAATAATAATACAGCAGTTCTTCCATCGTATAACAGGAATAATTGCAACCCGAGTGAAGATGATGGTCATTTCTACGTTCCGTACAACCTAGGCGTCACTCTAGGGCGTTGCTCCAGCAAATCTAATATCTACGGCCTTAGAAGTCAACGCCAGAAGCATAAAATGCAATATAAATACAACAGCTCTTCCACCGTATAAAATGAATAATTGCAAACAGTGTGAAAGTAGTGGTCATTTCTACGTTCCGCGCAACCTAGGCTTCACTCTAGGGCGTTGCTCCACCAGATGGAATAGCTAGGGCCTTAGAATTCAACGCCAGAAGCATAAAATACAATATATATACACCAGCTTTTAAATCGTATAAAATGAATAATTGCAAACAGTGTGAAAGTGATGGTCATTTCTACGTTCCGGGCAACCTAGGCTCCGCTCTAGGGCGTTGCTCCACCAGATCGAATAGCTAGGGACTTAGAATTCAACGCCAGATGCATGAAATACAATAAAAATGCAACAGCTTTTCCATCAAATAACAGGAATAATTGCAACCAGAGTGAAAGTAATGGTCCTTTCTACGTTCCGTGCAACCTAGGCGTCACTCTAGGGCGTTGCTCCACCACATCTAATAGCTACGGCCTTAGAAGTCAACGCCAGAAGCATAAAATACAATATAAATACAACAGCTCTTCCATCGTATAAAATGAATAATTGCAAACAGAGTGAAGGTAATGGTCATTGCTGCGTTCCGGGCAACCTAGGCTTCACTCTAGGGCGTTGCTCCACCAGATCGAATAGCTAGGGACTTAGAATTCAACTCAAGAAGCATAAAATACAATAAAAATACAACAGTTTTTCCATGGTATTACAGGAATAATTGCAACCAGTGTGAAAATAATGGTCGTTTCTACGTTCCCGGCAACCTAGGCTTCACTCTACGGCGTTGCTCCACCAGATCGAATAGTTAGGGCCTTACAAGTCAACGCCGGAAGCGTGAAATACAATAAAGATGCAACAGTTTTTCCGTCGTATAACAGGAATAATTGCAACCAGAGTGAAGATGATGGTCATTTCTACGGTCCGTGCAACCTAGGCGTCACCCTAGGGCGTTGCTACACCACCTCTAATAGCTACAGTCTTAGAAGTCAACGCCAGAAGCAGAAAATGCAATAAAAATGCAACAGTTTTTCCATCGTATAGCATGAATAATTGCAAACAGTGTGAAAGTGATGTTCATTTCTACGTTCCGGGCAACCTAGGCTCCGCTCTAGGGCGTTGCTCCACCAGATAGAATAGCTAGGGCCTTAGAATTCAACGCCAGAAGCAGAAAATGCAATAAAAATGCAACAGTTTTTCCATCGTATAGCATGAATAATTGCAAACAGTGTGAAAGTGATGGTCATTTCTACGTTCCGGGCAACCTAGGCTCCGCTCTAGGGCGTTGCTCCACCAGATCGAATAGCTAGGGCCTTAGAAGTCAACGCCAGAAGCATAAAATACAATATAAATACAACAGCTTTTCCATCGTATAAAATGAATAATTGCAGACAGAGTGAAAGTAATGGTCATTGCTGCGTTCCGGGCAACCTAGGCTCCTCTCTAGGGCGTGGCTCCACCAGATCGAATATCTAGGGACTTAGAATTCAACGCCAGATGCATAAAATACAATAAAAATGCAACAGTTTTTGCATTGTATAACAGGAATAATTGCAAGCAGTGTGAAAGTAATGGTCATTTCTACGTTCCGTGCAACCTAGGCGTCACTCTAGCGCGTTGCTCCACCATATCTAATAGCTACGGCCTTAGAAGTCAACGCCAGAAGCATAAAATACAATATAAATACAACAGCTTTTCCATCGTATAAAATGAATAATTGCAAACAGCGTGAAAGTAATGGTCATTGCTGCGTTCCGGGCAACCTAGGCTTCACTCTAGCGCGTTCCTCCACCACATCTAATAGCTACGGCCTTAGAAGTCAACGCCAGAAGCATAAAATACAATATAAATACAACAGCTTTTCCATCGTATAAAATGAATAATTTCAACCAGGGTGAAAGTAATGGTCGTTTCTACGTTCCGGGCAACCTAAGCTTCACTCTAGGGCGTTGCTCCACCACATCGAATATCTACGGCCTTAGATGTCAGCGCCAGAATCACAAAATACAATATAAATACCACAGCTTTTCCATCGTATAAAATGAATAATTGCAACCAGAGTGAAAGTAATGGTCCTTTCTACGTTCCGTGCAACCTAGGCGTCACTCTAGGGCTTTGCTCCACAACATCTGGCAGCTACGGCCTTAGAAGTCAACGCCAGAAGCGTAAAATACAATATAAATACAACAGCTTTTCCATCGTATAAAATGAATAATTGCAAACAGTGTGAAAGTAATGGTCATCTCTACGTTCCGGGCAACCTAGGCTTCACTCTAGGGCGTAGCTCCACCAGATCGAATAGCTAGGTCATTGGAAGTCAACGCCAGAAGCATAAAATACAATATAAATACAACAGCTTTTCCATCGAATAACAGGTATAATTGCAACCAGAGTGAAAGTAATGGTCCTTTCTACGTTCCGTGCAACCTAGGCGTCACTCTAGGGCGTTGCTCCACCACATCTAATGGCTACGGCCTTAGAAGTCAACGCCAGAAGCATAAAATACAATATAAATACAACAGCTCTTCCATCGTATAAAATGAATAATTGCAAACAGAGTGAAAGTAATGGTCATTGCTGCGTTCCGGGCAACCTAGGCTTCACTCTAGGGCGTTGCTCCACCAGATCGAATAGCTAGGGACTTAGAATTCAACTCAAGAAGCATAAAATACAATAAAAATACAACAGTTTTTCCATGGTATTACAGGAATAATTGCAACCAGTGTGAAAATAATGGTCGTTTCTACGTTCCCGGCAACCTAGGCTTCACTCTACGGCGTTGCTCCACCAGATCGAATAGTTAGGGCCTTACAAGTCAACGCCGGAAGCGTGAAATACAATAAAGATGCAACAGTTTTTCCGTCGTATAACAGGAATAATTGCAACCAGAGTGAAGATGATGGTCATTTCTACGGTCCGTGGAACCTAGGCGTCACCCTAGGGCGTTGCTACACCACCTTTAATAGCTACAGTCTTAGAAGTCAACGCCAGAAGCAGAAAATGCAATAAAAATGCAACAGTTTTTCCATCGTATAGCATGAATAATTGCAAACAGTGTGAAAGTGATGTTCATTTCTACGTTCCGGGCAACCTAGGCTCCGCTCTAGGGCGTTGCTCCACCAGATAGAATAGCTAGGGCCTTAGAATTCAACGCCAGAAGCAGAAAATGCAATAAAAATGCAACAGTTTTTCCATCGTATAGCATGAATAATTGCAAACAGTGTGAAAGTGATGGTCATTTCTACGTTCCGGGCAACCTAGGCTCCGCTCTAGGGCGTTGCTCCACCAGATCGAATAGCTAGGGCCTTAGAAGTCAACGCCAGAAGCATAAAATACAATATAAATACAACAGCTTTTCCATCGTATAAAATGAATAATTGCAGACAGAGTGAAAGTAATGGTCATTGCTGCGTTCCGGGCAACCTAGGCTCCTCTCTAGGGCGTGGCTCCACCAGATCGAATATCTAGGGACTTAGAATTCAACGCCAGATGCATAAAATACAATAAAAATGCAACAGTTTTTGCATTGTATAACAGGAATAATTGCAAGCAGTGTGAAAGTAATGGTCATTTCTACGTTCCGTGCAACCTAGGCGTCACTCTAGCGCGTTGCTCCACCATATCTAATAGCTACGGCCTTAGAAGTCAACGCCAGAAGCATAAAATACAATATAAATACAACAGCTTTTCCATCGTATAAAATGAATAATTGCAAACAGCGTGAAAGTAATGGTCATTGCTGCGTTCCGGGCAACCTAGGCTTCACTCTAGCGCGTTCCTCCACCACATCTAATAGCTACGGCCTTAGAAGTCAACGCCAGAAGCATAAAATACAATATAAATACAACAGCTTTTCCATCGTATAAAATGAATAATTTCAACCAGGGTGAAAGTAATGGTCGTTTCTACGTTCCGGGCAACCTAAGCTTCACTCTAGGGCGTTGCTCCACCACATCGAATATCTACGGCCTTAGATGTCAGCGCCAGAATCACAAAATACAATATAAATACCACAGCTTTTCCATCGTATAAAATGAATAATTGCAACCAGAGTGAAAGTAATGGTCCTTTCTACGTTCCGTGCAACCTAGGCGTCACTCTAGGGCTTTGCTCCACCACATCTGGCAGCTACGGCCTTAGAAGTCAACGCCAGAAGCGTAAAATACAATATAAATACAACAGCTTTTCCATCGTATAAAATGAATAATTGCAAACAGTGTGAAAGTAATGGTCATCTCTACGTTCCGGGCAACCTAGGCTTCACTCTAGGGCGTAGCTCCACCAGATCGAATAGCTAGGTCATTGGAAGTCAACGCCAGAAGCATAAAATACAATATAAATACAACAGCTTTTCCATCGAATAACAGGTATAATTGCAACCAGAGTGAAAGTAATGGTCCTTTCTACGTTCCGTGCAACCTAGGCGTCACTCTAGGGCGTTGCTCCACCACATCTAATGGCTACGGCCTTAGAAGTCAACGCCAGAAGCATAAAATACAATATAAATACAACAGCTCTTCCATCGTATAAAATGAATAATTGCAAACAGAGTGAAAGTAATGGTCATTGCTGCGTTCCGGGCAACCTAGGCTTCACTCTAGGGCGTTGCTCCACCAGATCGAATAGCTAGGGACTTAGAATTCAACTCAAGAAGCATAAAATACAATAAAAATACAACAGTTTTTCCATGGTATTACAGGAATAATTGCAACCAGTGTGAAAATAATGGTCGTTTCTACGTTCCCGGCAACCTAGGCTTCACTCTACGGCGTTGCTCCACCAGATCGAATAGTTAGGGCCTTACAAGTCAACGCCGGAAGCGTGAAATACAATAAAGATGCAACAGTTTTTCCGTCGTATAACAGGAATAATTGCAACCAGAGTGAAGATGATGGTCATTTCTACGGTCCGTGGAACCTAGGCGTCACCCTAGGGCGTTGCTACACCACCTTTAATAGCTACAGTCTTAGAAGTCAACGCCAGAAGCAGAAAATGCAATAAAAATGCAACAGTTTTTCCATCGAATAGCATGAATAATTGCAAACAGTGTGAAAGTGATGGTCATTTCTACGTTCCGGGCAACCTAGGCTCCGCTCTAGGGCGTTGCTCCACCAGATAGAATAGCTAGGGCCTTAGAATTCAACGCCAGAAGCGTAAAATACAATATAAATACAACAGCTCTTCCATCGTATAAAATGAATAATTGCAAACAGTGTGAAAGTAATGGTCATTTCTACGTTCCGGGCAACCTACGCTTCACTCTAGGGCGTTGCTCCACCAGATCGAATAGCTAGGGCCTTAGAATTCAACGCCAGAAGCATAAAATACAATATAAATACAACAGCTTTTCCATCGTATAAAATGAATAATTGCAAACAGTGTGAAAGTGATGGTCATTTCTACGTTCCGGGCAACCTAGGCTCCGCTCTAGGGCGTTGCTCCACCAGATCGAATTGCTAGGGACTTAGAATTCAACGCCAGATGCATAAAATGCAATAAAAATGCAACAGTTTTTCCATTGTATAACAGGAATAATTGCAAGCAGTGTGAAAGTAATGGTCATTTCTACGTTCCGTGCAACCTAGGCGTCACTCTAGCGCGTTCCTCCACCACATCTAATAGCTACGGCCTTAGAAGTCAACGCCAGAAGCATAAAATACAATATAAATACAACAGCTTTTCCATCGTATAAAATGAATAATTGCAGACAGAGTGAAAGTAATGGTCATTGCTGCGTTCCGGGCAACCTAGGTTCCTCTCTAGGGCGTTGCTCCACCAGATCGAATAGCTAGGGACTTAGAATTCAACGCCAGATGCATAAAATACAATAAAAATACAACAGCCTTTCCATCGTATAACAGGAATAATTACAACCAGAGTGAAAGTAATGCTCGTTTCTACGTTCCGGGCAACCTAGGCTTCACTCTAGGGCGTTGCTCCACCACATCGAATAGCTACGGCCTTAGAAGTCAACGCCAGAAGCATAAAATACAATATAAATACAACAGCTTTTCCATCGTATAAAATGAATAATTGCAAACAGTGTGAAGGTGATGGTCATTTCTACGTTCCGGGCTACCTAGGCTTCACTCTAGGGCGTTGCTCCACCACATCGAATAGCTACGGCCTCAGAAGTCAACGCCCGAAGCATAAAATGCAATAATAATACAGCAGTTCTTCCATCGTATAACAGGAATAATTGCAACCCGAGTGAAGATGATGGTCATTTCTACGTTCCGTACAACCTAGGCGTCACTCTAGGGCGTTGCTCCAGCACATCTAATATCTACGGCCTTAGAAGTCAACGCCAGAAGCATAAAATGCAATATAAATACAACAGCTCTTCCACCGTATAAAATGAATAATTGCAAACAGTGTGAAAGTAGTGGTCATTTCTACGTTCCGCGCAACCTAGGCTTCACTCTAGGGCGTTGCTCCACCAGATGGAATAGCTAGGGCCTTAGAATTCAACGCCAGAAGCATAAAATACAATATATATACACCAGCTTTTAAATCGTATAAAATGAATAATTGCAAACAGTGTGAAAGTGATGGTCATTTCTACGTTCCGGGCAACCTAGGCTCCGCTCTAGGGCGTTGCTCCACCAGATCGAATAGCTAGGGACTTAGAATTCAACGCCAGATGCATAAAATACAATAAAAATGCAACAGCTTTTCCATCGAATAACAGGAATAATTGCAACCAGAGTGAAAGTAATGGTCCTTTCTACGTTCCGTGCAACCTAGGCTTCACTCTAGGGCGTTGCTCCACCAGATCGAATAGCTAGGGACTTAGAATTCAACTCAAGAAGCATAAAATACAATAAAAATACAACAGTTTTTCCATGGTATTACAGGAATAATTGCAACCAGTGTGAAAATAATGGTCGTTTCTACGTTCCCGGCAACCTAGGCTTCACTCTACGGCGTTGCTCCACCAGATCGAATAGTTAGGGCCTTACAAGTCAACGCCGGAAGCGTGAAATACAATAAAGATGCAACAGTTTTTCCGTCGTATAACAGGAATAATTGCAACCAGAGTGAAGATGATGGTCATTTCTACGGTCCGTGCAACCTAGGCGTCACCCTAGGGCGTTGCTACACCACCTCTAATAGCTACATTCTTAGAAGTCAACGCCAGAAGCAGAAAATGCAATAAAAATGCAACAGTTTTTCCATCGTATAGCATGAATAATTGCAAACAGTGTGAAAGTGATGTTCATTTCTACGTTCCGGGCAACCTAGGCTCCGCTCTAGGGCGTTGCTCCACCAGATAGAATAGCTAGGGCCTTAGAATTCAACGCCAGAAGCAGAAAATGCAATAAAAATGCAACAGTTTTTCCATCGTATAGCATGAATAATTGCAAACAGTGTGAAAGTGATGGTCATTTCTACGTTCCGGGCAACCTAGGCTCCGCTCTAGGGCGTTGCTCCACCAGATCGAATAGCTAGGGCCTTAGAAGTCAACGCCAGAAGCATAAAATACAATATAAATACAACAGCTTTTCCATCGTATAAAATGAATAATTGCAGACAGAGTGAAAGTAATGGTCATTGCTGCGTTCCGGGCAACCTAGGCTCCTCTCTAGGACGTGGCTCCACCAGATCGAATATCTAGGGACTTAGAATTCAACGCCAGATGCATAAAATACAATAAAAATGCAACAGTTTTTGCATTGTATAACAGGAATAATTGCAAGCAGTGTGAAAGTAATGGTCATTTCTACGTTCCGTGCAACCTAGGCGTCACTCTAGCGCGTTGCTCCACCATATCTAATAGCTACGGCCTTAGAAGTCAACGCCAGAAGCATAAAATAAAATATAAATACAACAGCTTTTCCATCGTATAAAATGAATAATTGCAAACAGCGTGAAAGTAATGGTCATTTCTACGTTCCGTGCAACCTAGGCGTCACTCTAGCTCGTTCCTCCACCACATCTAATAGCTACGGCCTTAGAAGTCAACGCCAGAAGCATAAAATACAATATAAATACAACAGCTTTTCCATCCTATAAAATGAATAATTGCAGACATAGTTTAAGTAATGGTCATTGCTGCGTTCCGGGCAACCTAGGCTCCTCTCTAGGGCGTTACTCCACCAGATCGAATAGCTAGGGACTTAGAATTCAACGCCAGATGCATAAAATACAATAAAAATACAACAGCCTTTCCATCGTATAACAGGAATAATTACAACCAGAGTTAAAGTAATGCTCGTGTCTACGTTCCGGGCAACCTAGGCTTCACTCTAGGGCGTTGCTCCAGCACATCGAATAGCTACGGCCTTAGAAGTCAACGCCAGAAGCATAAAATACAATATAAATACAACAGCTTTTCCATCGTATAAAATGAATAATTGCAAACAGTGTGAAGGTGATGGTCATTTCTTCGTTCCGGGCTACCTAGGCTTCACTCTAGGGCGTTGCTCCACCACATCGAATAGCTACGGCCTCAGAAGTCAACGCCCGAAGCATAAAATGCAATAATAATACAGCAGTTCTTCCATCGTATAACAGGAATAATTGCAACCCGAGTGAAGATGATGGTCATTTCTACGGTCCGTGCAACCTAGGCGTCACCCTAGGGCGTTGCTACACCACCTCTAATAGCTACAGTCTTAGAAGTCAACGCCAGAAGCAGAAAATGCAATAAAAATGCAACAGTTTTTCCATCGTATAGCATGAATAATTGCAAACAGTGTGAAAGTGATGGTCATTTCTACGTTCCGGGCAACCTAGGCTCCGCTCTAGGGCGTTGCTCCACCAGATCGAATAGCTAGGGCCTTAGAAGTCAACGCCAGAAGCATAAAATACAATATAAATACAACGGCTTTTCCATCGTATAAAATGAATAATTGCAGACAGAGTGAAAGTAATGGTCATTGCTGCGTTCCGGGCAACCTAGGCTCCTCTCTAGGGCGTGGCTCCACCAGATCGAATATCTAGGGACTTAGAATTCAACGCCAGATGCATAAAATACAATAAAAATGCAACAGTTTTTGCATTGTGTAACAGGAATAATTGCAAGCAGTGTGAAAGTAATGGTCATTTCTACGTTCCGTGCAACCTAGGCGTCACTCTAGCGCGTTGCTCCACCATATCTAATAGCTACGGCCTTAGAAGTCAACGCCAGAAGCATAAAATAAAATATAAATACAACAGCTTTTCCATCGTATAAAATGAATAATTGCAAACAGCGTGAAAGTAATGGTCATTTCTACGTTCCGTGCAACCTAGGCGTCACTCTAGCTCGTTCCTCCACCACATCTAATAGCTACGGCCTTAGAAGTCAACGCCAGAAGCATAAAATACAATATAAATACAACAGCTTTTCCATCCTATAAAATGAATAATTGCAGACATAGTTCAAGTAATGGTCATTGCTGCGTTCCGGGCAACCTAGGCTCCTCTCTAGGGCGTTACTCCACCAGATCGAATAGCTAGGGACTTAGAATTCAACGCCAGATGCATAAAATACAATAAAAATACAACAGCCTTTCCATCGTATAACAGGAATAATTACAACCAGAGTTAAAGTAATGCTCGTGTCTACGTTCCGGGCAACCTAGGCTTCACTCTAGGGCGATGCTCCAGCACATCGAATAGCTACGGCCTTAGAAGTCAACGCCAGAAGCATAAAATACAATATAAATACAACAGCTTTTCCATCGTATAAAATGAATAATTGCAAACAGTGTGAAGGTGATGGTCATTTCTTCGTTCCGGGCTACCTAGGCTTCACTCTAGGGCGTTGCTCCACCACATCGAATAGCTACGGCCTCAGAAGTCAACGCCCGAAGCATAAAATGCAATAATAATACAGCAGTTCTTCCATCGTATAACAGGAATAATTGCAACCCGAGTGAAGATGATGGTCATTTCTACGGTCCGTGCAACCTAGGCGTCACCCTAGGGCGTTGCTACACCACCTCTAATAGCTACAGTCTTAGAAGTCAACGCCAGAAGCAGAAAATGCAATAAAAATGCAACAGTTTTTCCATCGTATAGCATGAATAATTGCAAACAGTGTGAAAGTGATGGTCATTTCTACGTTCCGGGCAACCTAGGCTCCGCTCTAGGGAGTTGCTCCACCAGATCGAATAGCTAGGGCCTTAGAAGTCAACGCCAGAAGCATAAAATACAATATAAATACAACAGCTTTTCCATCGTATAAAATGAATAATTGCAGACAGAGTGAAGGTAATGGTCATTGCTGCGTTCCGGGCAACCTAGGCTCCTCTCTAGGGCGTTGCTCCACCAGATCGAATATCTAGGGACTTAGAATTCAACGCCAGATGCATAAAATACAATAAAAATGCAACAGTTTTTGCATTGTATAACAGGAATAATTGCAAGCAGTGTGAAAGTAATGGTCATTTCTACGTTCCGTGCAACCTAGGCGTCACTCTAGCGCGTTGCTCCACCACATCTAATAGCTACGGCCTTAGAAGTCAACGCCAGAAGCATAAAATACAATATAAATACAACAGCTTTTCCATCGTATAAAATGAATAATTGCAAACAGCGTGAAAGTAATGGTCATTGCTGCGTTCCGGGCAACCTAGGCTTCACTCTAGCGCGTTCCTCCACCACATCTAATAGCTACGGCCGTAGAAGTCAACGCCAGAAGCATAAAATACAATATAAATACAACAGCTTTTCCATCGTATAAAATGAATAATTTCAACCAGGGTGAAAGTAATGGTCGTTTCTACGTTCCGGGCAACCTAAGCTTCACTCTAGGGCGCTGCTCCACCACATCGAATATCTACGGCCTTAGATGTCAGCGCCAGAATCACAAAATACAATATAAATACCACAGCTTTTCCATCGTATAAAATGAATAATTGCAACCAGAGTGAAAGTAATGGTCCTTTCTACGTTCCGTGCAACCTAGGCGTCACACTAGGGCTTTGCTCCACCACATCTGGCAGCTACGGCCTTAGAAGTCAACGCCAGAAGCGTAAAATACAATATAAATACAACAGCTTTTCCATCGTATAAAATGAATAATTGCAAACAGTGTGAAAGTAATGGTCATCTCTACGTTCCGGGCAACCTAGGCTTCACTCTAGGGCGTAGCTCCACCAGATCGAATAGCTAGGTCATTGGAAGTCAACGCCAGAAGCATAAAATACAATATAAATACAACAGCTTTTCCATCGAATAACAGGAATAATTGCAACCAGAGTGAAAGTAATGGTCCTTTCTACGTTCCGTGCAACCTAGGCGTCACTCTAGGGCGTTGCTCCACCACATCTAATAGCTACGGCCTTAGAAGTCAACGCCAGAAGCATAAAATACAATATAAATACAACAGCTCTTCCATCGTATAAAATGAATAATTGCAAACAGAGTGAAAGTAATGGTCATTGCTGCGTTCCGGGCAACCTAGGCCTCACTCTAGGGCGTTGCTCCACCAGATCGAATAGCTAGGGACTTAGAATTCAACTCAAGAAGCATAAAATACAATAAAAATACAACAGTTTTTCCATGGTATTACAGGAATAATTGCAACCAGTGTGAAAATAATGGTCGTTTCTACGTTCCCGGCAACCTAGGCTTCACTCTACGGCGTTGCTCCACCAGATCGAATAGTTAGGGCCTTACAAGTCAACGCCGGAAGCGTGAAATACAATAAAGATGCAACAGTTTTTCCGTCGTATAACAGGAATAATTGCAACCAGAGTGAAGATGATGGTCATTTCTACGGTCCGTGCAACCTAGGCGTCACCCTAGGGCGTTGCTACACCACCTCTAATAGCTACAGTCTTAGAAGTCAACGCCAGAAGCAGAAAATGCAATAAAAATGCAACAGTTTTTCCATCGTATAGCATGAATAATTGCAAACAGTGTGAAAGTGATGGTCATTTCTACGTTCCGGGCAACCTAGGCTCCGCTCTAGGGCGTTGCTCCACCAGATAGAATAGCTAGGGCCTTAGAATTCAACGCCAGAAGCGTAAAATACAATATAAATACAACAGCTCTTCCATCGTATAAAATGAATAATTGCAAACAGTGTGAAAGTAATGGTCATTTCTACGTTCCGGGCAACCTACGCTTCACTGTAGGGCGTTGCTCCACCAGATCGAATAGCTAGGGCCTTAGAATTCAACGCCAGAAGGATAAAATACAATATAAATACAACAGCTTTTCCATCGTATAAAATGAATAATTGCAAACAGTGTGAAAGTGATGGTCATTTCTATGTTCCGGGCAACCTAGGCTCCGCTCTAGGGCGTTGCTCCACCAGATCGAATAGCTAGGGACTTAGAATTCAACGCCAGATGCATAAAATGCAATAAAAATGCAACAGTTTTTCCATTGTATAACAGGAATAATTGCAAGCAGTGTGAAAGTAATGGTCATTTCTACGTTCCGTGCAACCTAGGCGTCACTCTAGCGCGTTCCTCCACCACATCTAATAGCTACGGCCTTAGAAGTCAACGCCAGAAGCATAAAATACAATATAAATACAACAGCTTTTCCATCGTATAAAATGAATAATTGCAAACAGCGTGAAAGTAATGGTCATTGCTGCGATCCGGGCAACCAAGGCTTCACTCTAGCGCGTTCCTCCACCACATCTAATAGCTACGGCCTTAGAAGTCAACGCCAGAAGCATAAAATACAATATAAATACAACAGCTTTGCCATCGTATAAAATGAATAATTTCAACCAGGGTGAAAGTAATGGTCGTTTCTACGTTCCGGGCAACCTAAGCTTCACTCTAGGGCGTTGCTCCACCACATCGAATATCTACGGCCTTAGATGTCAGCGCCAGAATCACAAAATACAATATAAATACCACAGCTTTTCCATCGTATAAAATGAATAATTGCAACCAGAGTGAAAGTAATGGTCCTTTCTACGTTCCGTGCAACCTAGGCGTCACTCTAGGGCTTTGCTCCACCACATCTGGCAGCTGCGGCCTTAGAAGTCAACGCCAGAAGCGTAAAATACAATATAAATACAACAGCTTTTCCATCGTATAAAATGAATAATTGCAAACAGTGTGAAAGTAATGGTCATTTCTACGTTCCGTGCAACCTAGGCGTCACTCTAGGGCTTTGCTCCACCACATCTGGCAGCTACGGCCTTAGAAGTCAACTCAAGAAGCATAAAATACAATAAAAATACAACAGTTTTTCCATGGTATTACAGGAATAATTGCAACCAGTGTGAAAATAATGGTCGTTTCTACGTTCCCGGCAACCTAGGCTTCACTCTACGGCGTTGCTCCACCAGATCGAATAGTTAGGGCCTTACAAGTCAACGCCGGAAGCGTGAAATACAATAAAGATGCAACAGTTTTTCCGTCGTATAACAGGAATAATTGCAACCAGAGTGAAGATGATGGTCATTTCTACGGTCTGTGGAACCTAGGCGTCACCCTAGGGCGTTGCTACACCACCTCTAATAGCTACAGTCTTAGAAGTCAACGCCAGAAGCAGAAAATGCAATAAAAATGCAACAGTTTTTCCATCGAATAGCATGAATAATTGCAAACAGTGTGAAAGTAATGGTCATTTCTACGTTCCGGGCAACCTACGCTTCACTCTAGGGCGTTGCTCCACCAGATCGAATAGCTAGGGCCTTAGAATTCAACGCCAGAAGCATAAAATACAATATAAATACAACAGCTTTTCCATCGTATAAAATGAATAATTGCAAACAGTGTGAAAGTGATGGTCATTTCTATGTTCCGGGCAACCTAGGCTCCGCTCTAGGGCGTTGCTCCACCAGATCGAATAGCTAGGGACTTAGAATTCAACGCCAGATGCATAAAATGCAATAAAAATGCAACAGTTTTTCCATTGTATAACAGGAATAATTGCAAGCAGTGTGAAAGTAATGGTCATTTCTACGTTCCGTGCAACCTAGGCGTCACTCTAGCGCGTTCCTCCACCACATCTAATAGCTACGGCCTTAGAAGTCAACGCCAGAAGCATAAAATACAATATAAATACAACAGCTTTTCCATCGTATAAAATGAATAATTGCAGACAGAGTGAAAGTAATGCTCGTTTCTACGTTCCGGGCAACCTAGGCTTCACTCTAGGGCGTTGCTCCACCACATCGAATAGCTACGGCCTTAGAAGTCAACGCCAGAAGCATAAAATACAATATAAATACAACAGCTTTTCCATCGTATAAAATGAATAATTGCAAACAGTGTGAAGGTGATGGTCATTTCTACGTTCCGGGCTACCTAGGCTTCACTCTAGGGCGTTGCTCCACCACATCGAATAGCTACGGCCTCAGAAGTCAACGCCCGAAGCATAAAATGCAATAATAATACAGCAGTTCTTCCATCGTATAACAGGAATAATTGCAACCCGAGTGAAGATGATGGTCATTTCTACGTTCCGTACAACCTAGGCGTCACTCTAGGGCGTTGCTCCAGCACCTCTAATAGCTACAGTCTTAGAAGTCAACGCCAGAAGCAGAAAATGCAATAAAAATGCAACAGTTCTTCCATCGTATAGCATGAATAATTGCAAACAGTGTGAAAGTGATGGTCATTTCTACGTTCCGGGCAACCTAGGCTCCGCTCTAGGGCGTTGCTCCACCAGATCGAATAGCTAGGGCCTTAGAAGTCAACGCCAGAAGCATAAAATACAATATAAATACAACAGCTTTTCCATCGTATAAAATGAATAATTGCAGACAGAGTGAAAGTAATGGTCATTGCTGCGTTCCGGGCAACCTAGGCTCCTCTCTAGGGCGTTGCTCCACCAGATCGAATATCTAGGGACTTAGAATTCAACGCCAGATGCATAAAATACAATAAAAATGCAACAGTTTTTGCATTGTATAACAGGAATAATTGCAAGCAGTGTGAAAGTAATGGTCATTTCTACGTTCCGCGCAACCTAGGCGTCACTCTAGCGCGTTGCTCCACCACATCTAATAGCTACGGCCTTAGAAGTCAACACCAGAAGCATAAAATACAATATAAATACAACAGCTTTTCCATCGTATAAAATGAATAATTGCAAACAGCGTGAAAGTAATGGTCATTGCTGCGATCCGGGCAACCTAGGCTTCACTCTAGCGCGTTCCTCCACCACATCTAATAGCTACGGCCTTAGAAGTCAACGCCAGAAGCATAAAATACAATATAAATACAACAGCTTTTCCATCGTATAAAATGAATAATTTCAACCAGGGTGAAAGTAATGGTCGTTTCTACGTTCCGGGCAACCTAAGCTTCACTCTAGGGCGTTGCTCCACCACATCGAATATCTACGACCTTAGATGTCAGCGCCAGAATCACAAAATACAATATAAATACCACAGCTTTTCCATCGTATAAAATGAATAATTGCAACCAGAGTGAAAGTAATGGTCCTTTCTACGTTCCGTGCAACCTAGGCGTCACTCTAGGGCTTTGCTCCACCACATCTGGCAGCTGCGGCCTTAGAAGTCAACGCCAGAAGCGTAAAATACAATATAAATACAACAGCTTTTCCATCGTATAAAATGAATAATTGCAAACAGTGTGAAAGTAATGGTCATTTCTACGTTCCGGGCAACCTAGGCTTCACTCTAGGGCGTTGCTCCACCAGATCGAATAGCTAGGGACTTAGAATTCAACGCCAGATGCATAAAATACAATAAAAATACAACAGCTTTTCCATCGTATAACAGGAATAATTACAACCAGAGTAAAAGTAATGCTCGTTTCTATGTTCCGGGCAACCTACGCTTGACTCTAGGGCGTTGCTCCACCAGATCGAATAGCTAGGGTCTTAGAAGTCAACGCTCGAAGCATAAAATACAATAAAAATACAACAGCTTTTCCATCGTATAACAGGAATAATTACAACCAGAGTGAAAGTAATGCTCGTTTCTACGTTCCGGGCAACCTAAGCTTGACTCTAGGGCGTTGCTCCACCAGATCGAATAGCTAGGGTCTTAGAAGTCAATGCCCGAAGCATAAAATACAATAAAGATACAACAGTTTTTCCATCGTATAGCAGGAATAATAGCAACAATCGTGAAGGTAATGGTCATTTCTACGTTTCGGGCAACCTAGGCTTCACTCTAGGGCGTAGCTCCACCAGATCGAATAGCGAGGTCCTTAAAAGACAACGCCAGAAGCATAAAATACAATATAAATACAACAGCTTTTCCATTGAATAACAGGAATAATTGCAACCAGAGTGAAAGTAATGGTCCTTTCTACGTTCCGTGCAACCTAGGCGTCACTCTAGGGCGTTGCTCCACCACATCTAATAGCTACGGCCTTAGAATTCAACGCCAGAAGCATAAAATACAATATAAATACAACAGCTTTTCCATCGTATAAAATGAATAATTGCAAACAGTGTGAAAGTGATGGTCATTTCTACGTTCCGGGCAACCTAGGCTCCGCTCTAGGGCGTTGCTCCACCTGATCGAATAGCTAGGGACTTAGAATTCAACGCCAGATGCATAAAATGCAATAAAAATGCAACAGTTTTTCCATTGTATAACAGGAATAATTGCAAGCAGTGTGAAAGTAATGGTCATTTCTACGTTCCGTGCAACCTAGGCGTCACTCTAGGCGTTGCTCCACCAGATCGAATAGCTAGGGCCTTAGAATTCAACGCCAGAAGCATAAAATACAATATAAATACAACAGCTTTTCCATCGTATAAAATGAATAATTGCAAACAGTGTGAAGGTGATGGTCATTTCTACGTTCCGGGCTACCTAGGCTTCACTCTAGGGCGTTGCTCCACCACATCGAATAGCTACGGCCTCAGAAGTCAACGCCCGAAGCATAAAATGCAATAATAATACAGCAGTTCTTCCATCGTATAACAGGAATAATTGCAACCCGAGTGAAGATGATGGTCATTTCTACGGTCCGTGCAACCTAGGCGTCACCCTAGGGCGTTGCTACACCACCTCTAATAGCTACAGTCTTAGAAGTCAACGCCAGAAGCAGAAAATGCAATAAAAATGCAACAGTTTTTCCATCGTATAGCATGAATAATTGCAAACAGTGTGAAAGTGATGGTCATTTCTACGTTCCGGGCAACCTAGGCTCCGCTCTAGGGCGTTGCTCCACCAGATCGAATAGCTAGGGCCTTAGAAGTCAACGCCAGAAGCATAAAATACAATATAAATACAACAGCTTTTCCATCGTATAAAATGAATAATTGCAGACAGAGTGAAAGTAATGGTCATTGCTGCGTTCCGGGCAACCTAGGCTCCTCTCTAGGGCGTTGCTCCACCAGATCGAATATCTAGGGACTTAGAATTCAACGCCAGATGCATAAAATACAATAAAAATGCAACAGTTTTTGCATTGTATAACAGGAATAATTGCAAGCAGTGTGAAAGTAATGGTCATTTCTACGTTCCGTGCAACCTAGGCGTCACCCTAGCGCGTTGCTCCACCACATCTAATAGCTACGGCCTTAGAAGTCAACGCCAGAAGCATAAAATACAATATAAATACAACAGCTTTTCCATCGTATAAAATGAATAATTGCAAACAGCGTGAAAGTAATGGTCATTGCTGCGTTCCGGGCAAACTAGGCTTCACTCTAGCGCGTTCCTCCACCACATCTAATAGCTACGGCCTTAGAAGTCAACGCCAGAAGCATAAAATACAATATAAATACAACAGCTTTTCCATCGTATAAAGTGAATAATTTCAACCAGGGTGAAAGTAATGGTCGTTTCTACGTTCCGGGCAACCTAAGCTTCACTCTAGGGCGTTGCTCCACCACATCGAATATCTACGGCCTTAGATGTCAGCGCCAGAATCACAAAATACAATATAAATACCACAGCTTTTCCATCGTATAAAATGAATAATTGCAACCAGAGTGAAAGTAATGGTCCTTTCTACGTTCCGTGCAACCTAGGCGTCACACTAGGGCTTTGCTCCACCACATCTGGCAGCTACGGCCTTAGAAGTCAACGCCAGAAGCGTAAAATACAATATAAATACAACAGCTTTTCCATCGTATAAAATGAATAATTGCAAACAGTGTGAAAGTAATGGTCATCTCTACGTTCCGGGCAACCTAGGCTTCACTCTAGGGCGTAGCTCCACCAGATCGAATAGCTAGGTCATTGGAAGTCAACGCCAGAAGCATAAAATACAATATAAATACAACAGCTTTTCCATCGAATAACAGGAATAATTGCAACCAGAGTGAAAGTAATGGTCCTTTCTACGTTCCGTGCAACCTAGGCGTCACTCTAGGGCGTTGCTCCACCACATCTAATAGCTACGGCCTTAGAAGTCAACGGCAGAAGCATAAAATGCAATATAAATACAACAGCTCTTCCATCGTATAAAATGAATAATTGCAAACAGTGTGAAAGTAATGGTCATTTCTACGTTCCGGGCTACCTAGGCTTCACTCTAGGGCTTTGCTCCACCAGATAGAATAGCTAGGGCCTTAGAATTCAACGCCAGAAGCGTAAAATACAATATAAATACAACAGCTTTTCCATCTTATAAAATGAATAATTGCAAACAGTGTGAAAGTGATGGTCATTTCTACGTTCCGGGCAACCTAGGCTCCGCTCTAGGGCGTTGCTCCACCAGATCGAATAGCTAGGGCCTTAGAAGTCAACGCCAGATGCATAAAATACAATAAAAATGCAACAGTTTTTCCATTGTATAACAGAAATAATTGCAAGCAGTGTGAAAGTAATGGTCATTTCTACGGTCCGTGCAACCTAGGCGTCACTCTGGCGCGTTGCTCCACCACATCTAATAGCTACGGCCTTAGAAGTCAACGCCAGAAGCATAAAATACAATATAAATACAACAGCTTTTCCATCGTATAAAATGAATAATTGCAAACAGAGTGAAAGTAATGGTCATTGCTGCGTTCCGGGCAACCTAGGCTTCACTCTAGGGCGTTGCTCCACCAGATCTAATAGCTAGGGACTTAGAATTCAACTCAAGAAGCATAAAATACAATAAAAATACAACAGTTTTTCCATGGTATTACAGGAATAAATGCAACCAGTGTGAAAATAATGGTCGTTTCTACGTTCCCGGCAACCTAGGCTTCACTCTACGGCGTTGCTCCACCAGATCGAATAGTTCGGGCCTTACAAGTAAACGCCGGAAGCATGAAATACAATAAAGATGCAACAGTTTTTCCATCGTATAAGAGGAATAATTGCAACCAGTGTGAAGGTAATGGTATGTTCTACGTTCCAGGCAACCTAGGCTTCACTCTAGGGCCATGCCCCACCAGATTGAATAGCTAGGACCTTCGAAGTCAATGCCAGAAGCAGAAAATACAATAAAAATACAACAGCTTTTCCATCGTATAGAATGAGTAATTGCAAACAGTGTGAAAGTAATGGACGTTTCTACGTTCCGCGCAACCAAGCCTTCACTCTAGGGCGTTGCTCCACCACATCGAATAGCTACGGCCTTAGAAGTCAACGCCAGAAGCATAAGATGCAATAAAAATGCAGCAGTTTTTCCGTCGTATAACAGGAATAATTGCAACCAGAGTGAAGATGATGGTCATTTCTACGGTCCGTGCAACCTAGGCGTCACCCTAGGGCGTTGCTACACCACCCCTAATAGCTACAGTCTTAGAAGTCAACGCCAGAAGCAGAAAATGCAATAAAAATGCAACAGTTTTTCCATCGTATAGCATGAATAATTGCAAACAGTGTGAAAGTGATGGTCATTTCTACGTTCCGGGCAACATAGGCTCCGCTTTAGGGCGTTGCTCCACCAGATCGAATAGCTAGGGTCTTAGAAGTCAACGCCAGAAGCATAAAATACAATATAAATACAACAGCTTTTCCATCGTATAAAATGAATAATTGCAGACAGAGTGAAAGTAATGGTCATTGCTGCGTTCCGGGCAACCTAGGCTCCTCTCTAGGGCGTTGCTCCACCAGATCGAATATCTAGGGACTTAGAATTCAACGCCAGATGCATAAAATACAATAAAAATGCAACAGTTTTTGCATTGTATAACAGGAATAATTGCAAGCAGTGTGAAAGTAATGGTCATTTCTACGTTCCGTGCAACCTAAGCTTCACTCTAGGGCGTTGCTCCACCACATCGAATATCTACGGCCTTAGATGTCAGCGCCAGAATCACAAAATACAATATAAATACCACAGCTTTTCCATCGTATAAAATGAATAATTGCAACCAGAGTGAAAGTAATGGTCCTTTCTACGTTCCGTGCAACCTAGGCGTCACTCTAGGGCTTTTCTCCACCACATCTGGCAGCTACGGCCTTAGAAGTCAACGCCAGAAGCGTAAAATACAATATAAATACAACAGCTTTTCCATCGTATAAAATGAATAATTGCAAACAGTGTGAAAGTAATGGTCATTTCTACGTTCCGGGCTACCTAGGCTTCACTCTAGGGCTTTGCTCCACCAGATAGAATAGCTAGGGCCTTAGAATTCAACGCCAGAAGCGTAAAATACAATATAAATACAACAGCTTTTCCATCTTATAAAATGAATAATTGCAAACAGTGTGAAAGTGATGGTCATTTCTACGTTCCGGGCAACCTAGGCTCCGCTCTAGGGCGTTGCTCCACCAGATCGAATAGCTAGGGCCTTAGAAGTCAACGCCAGATGCATAAAATACAATAAAAATGCAACAGTTTTTCCATTGTATAACAGAAATAATTGCAAGCAGTGTGAAAGTAATGGTCATTTCTACGGTCCGTGCAACCTAGGCGTCACTCTGGCGCGTTGCTCCACCACATCTAATAGCTACGGCCTTAGAAGTCAACGCCAGAAGCATAAAATACAATATAAATACAACAGCTTTTCCATCGTATAAAATGAATAATTGCAAACAGAGTGAAAGTAATGGTCATTGCTGCGTTCCGGGCAACCTAGGCTTCACTCTAGGGCGTTGCTCCACCAGATCTAATAGCTAGGGACTTAGAATTCAACTCAAGAAGCATAAAATACAATAAAAATACAACAGTTTTTCCATGGTATTACAGGAATAAATGCAACCAGTGTGAAAATAATGGTCGTTTCTACGTTCCCGGCAACCTAGGCTTCACTCTACGGCGTTGCTCCACCAGATCGAATAGTTCGGGCCTTACAAGTAAACGCCGGAAGCATGAAATACAATAAAGATGCAACAGTTTTTCCATCGTATAAGAGGAATAATTGCAACCAGTGTGAAGGTAATGGTATGTTCTACGTTCCAGGCAACCTAGGCTTCACTCTAGGGCCATGCCCCACCAGATTGAATAGCTAGGACCTTCGAAGTCAATGCCAGAAGCAGAAAATACAATAAAAATACAACAGCTTTTCCATCGTATAGAATGAGTAATTGCAAACAGTGTGAAAGTAATGGACGTTTCTACGTTCCGCGCAACCAAGCCTTCACTCTAGGGCGTTGCTCCACCACATCGAATAGCTACGGCCTTAGAAGTCAACGCCAGAAGCATAAGATGCAATAAAAATGCAGCAGTTTTTCCGTCGTATAACAGGAATAATTGCAACCAGAGTGAAGATGATGGTCATTTCTACGGTCCGTGCAACCTAGGCGTCACCCTAGGGCGTTGCTACACCACCCCTAATAGCTACAGTCTTAGAAGTCAACGCCAGAAGCAGAAAATGCAATAAAAATGCAACAGTTTTTCCATCGTATAGCATGAATAATTGCAAACAGTGTGAAAGTGATGGTCATTTCTACGTTCCGGGCAACATAGGCTCCGCTTTAGGGCGTTGCTCCACCAGATCGAATAGCTAGGGTCTTAGAAGTCAACGCCAGAAGCATAAAATACAATATAAATACAACAGCTTTTCCATCGTATAAAATGAATAATTGCAGACAGAGTGAAAGTAATGGTCATTGCTGCGTTCCGGGCAACCTAGGCTCCTCTCTAGGGCGTTGCTCCACCAGATCGAATATCTAGGGACTTAGAATTCAACGCCAGATGCATAAAATACAATAAAAATGCAACAGTTTTTGCATTGTATAACAGGAATAATTGCAAGCAGTGTGAAAGTAATGGTCATTTCTACGTTCCGTGCAACCTAAGCTTCACTCTAGGGCGTTGCTCCACCACATCGAATATCTACGGCCTTAGATGTCTGCGCCAGAATCACAAAATACAATATAAATACCACAGCTTTTCCATCGTATAAAATGAATAATTGCAACCAGAGTGAAAGTAATGGTCCTTTCTACGTTCCGTGCAACCTAGGCGTCACTCTAGGGCTTTTCTCCACCACATCTGGCAGCTACGGCCTTAGAAGTCAACGCCAGAAGCGTAAAATACAATATAAATACAACAGCTTTTCCATCGTATAAAATGAATAATTGCAAACAGTGTGAAAGTAATGGTCATTTCTACGTTCCGGGCAACCTAGGCTTCACTCTAGGGCGTAGCTCCACCAGATCGAATAGCTAGGTCCTTGGAAGTCAACGCCAGAAGCATAAAATACAATATAAATACAACAGCTTTTCCATCGTATAAAATGAATAATTGCAAACAGTGTGAAAGTGATGGTCATTTCTACGTTCCGGGCAACCTAGGCTCCGCTCTAGGGCGTTGCTCCGCCAGATCGAATAGCTAGGGACTTAGAATTCAACGCCAGAAGCATAAAATACAATATAAATACAACAGCTTTTCCATTGAATAACAGGAATAATTGCAACCAGAGTGAAAGTAATGGTCCTTTCTACGTTCCGTGCAACCTAGGCGTCACTCTAGGGCGTTGCTCCACCACATCTAATAGCTACGGCCTTAGAATTCAACGCCAGAAGCATAAAATACAATATAAATACAACAGCTTTTCCATCGTATAAAATGAATAATTGCAAACAGTGTGAAAGTGATGGTCATTTCTACGTTCCGGGCAACCTAGGCTCCGCTCTAGGGCGTTGCTCCACCTGATCGAATAGCTAGGGACTTAGAATTCAACGCCAGATGCATAAAATGCAATAAAAATGCAACAGTTTTTCCATTGTATAACAGGAATAATTGCAAGCAGTGTGAAAGTAATGGTCATTTCTACGTTCCGTGCAACCTAGGCGTCACTCTAGGCGTTGCTCCACCAGATCGAATAGCTAGGGCCTTAGAATTCAACGCCAGAAGCATAAAATACAATATAAATACAACAGCTTTTCCATCGTATAAAATGAATAATTGCAAACAGTGTGAAGGTGATGGTCATTTCTACGTTCCGGGCTACCTAGGCTTCACTCTAGGGCGTTGCTCCACCACATCGAATAGCTACGGCCTCAGAAGTCAACGCCCGAAGCATAAAATGCAATAATAATACAGCAGTTCTTCCATCGTATAACAGGAATAATTGCAACCCGAGTGAAGATGATGGTCATTTCTACGGTCCGTGCAACCTAGGCGTCACCCTAGGGCGTTGCTACACCACCTCTAATAGCTACAGTCTTAGAAGTCAACGCCAGAAGCAGAAAATGCAATAAAAATGCAACAGTTTTTCCATCGTATAGCATGAATAATTGCAAACAGTGTGAAAGTGATGGTCATTTCTACGTTCCGGGCAACCTAGGCTCCGCTCTAGGGCGTTGCTCCACCAGATCGAATAGCTAGGGCCTTAGAAGTCAACGCCAGAAGCATAAAATACAATATAAATACAACAGCTTTTCCATCGTATAAAATGAATAATTGCAGACAGAGTGAAAGTAATGGTCATTGCTGCGTTCCGGGCAACCTAGGCTCCTCTCTAGGGCGTTGCTCCACCAGATCGAATATCTAGGGACTTAGAATTCAACGCCAGATGCATAAAATACAATAAAAATGCAACAGTTTTTGCATTGTATAACAGGAATAATTGCAAGCAGTGTGAAAGTAATGGTCATTTCTACGTTCCGTGCAACCTAGGCGTCACCCTAGCGCGTTGCTCCACCACATCTAATAGCTACGGCCTTAGAAGTCAACGCCAGAAGCATAAAATACAATATAAATACAACAGCTTTTCCATCGTATAAAATGAATAATTGCAAACAGCGTGAAAGTAATGGTCATTGCTGCGTTCCGGGCAACCTAGGCTTCACTCTAGCGCGTTCCTCCACCACATCTAATAGCTACGGCCTTAGAAGTCAACGCCAGAAGCATAAAATACAATATAAATACAACAGCTTTTCCATCGTATAAAGTGAATAATTTCAACCAGGGTGAAAGTAATGGTCGTTTCTACGTTCCGGGCAACCTAAGCTTCACTCTAGGGCGTTGCTCCACCACATCGAATATCTACGGCCTTAGATGTCAGCGCCAGAATCACAAAATACAATATAAATACCACAGCTTTTCCATCGTATAAAATGAATAATTGCAACCAGAGTGAAAGTAATGGTCCTTTCTACGTTCCGTGCAACCTAGGCGTCACACTAGGGCTTTGCTCCACCACATCTGGCAGCTACGGCCTTAGAAGTCAACGCCAGAAGCGTAAAATACAATATAAATACAACAGCTTTTCCATCGTATAAAATGAATAATTGCAAACAGTGTGAAAGTAATGGTCATCTCTACGTTCCGGGCAACCTAGGCTTCACTCTAGGGCGTAGCTCCACCAGATCGAATAGCTAGGTCATTGGAAGTCAACGCCAGAAGCATAAAATACAATATAAATACAACAGCTTTTCCATCGAATAACAGGAATAATTGCAACCAGAGTGAAAGTAATGGTCCTTTCTACGTTCCGTGCAACCTAGGCGTCACTCTAGGGCGTTGCTCCACCACATCTAATAGCTACGGCCTTAGAAGTCAACGGCAGAAGCATAAAATGCAATATAAATACAACAGCTCTTCCATCGTATAAAATGAATAATTGCAAACAGTGTGAAAGTAATGGTCATTTCTACGTTCCGGGCTACCTAGGCTTCACTCTAGGGCTTTGCTCCACCAGATAGAATAGCTAGGGCCTTAGAATTCAACGCCAGAAGCGTAAAATACAATATAAATACAACAGCTTTTCCATCTTATAAAATGAATAATTGCAAACAGTGTGAAAGTGATGGTCATTTCTACGTTCCGGGCAACCTAGGCTCCGCTCTAGGGCGTTGCTCCACCAGATCGAATAGCTAGGGCCTTAGAAGTCAACGCCAGATGCATAAAATACAATAAAAATGCAACAGTTTTTCCATTGTATAACAGAAATAATTGCAAGCAGTGTGAAAGTAATGGTCATTTCTACGGTCCGTGCAACCTAGGCGTCACTCTGGCGCGTTGCTCCACCACATCTAATAGCTACGGCCTTAGAAGTCAACGCCAGAAGCATAAAATACAATATAAATACAACAGCTTTTCCATCGTATAAAATGAATAATTGCAAACAGAGTGAAAGTAATGGTCATTGCTGCGTTCCGGGCAACCTAGGCTTCACTCTAGGGCGTTGCTCCACCAGATCTAATAGCTAGGGACTTAGAATTCAACTCAAGAAGCATAAAATACAATAAAAATACAACAGTTTTTCCATGGTATTACAGGAATAAATGCAACCAGTGTGAAAATAATGGTCGTTTCTACGTTCCCGGCAACCTAGGCTTCACTCTACGGCGTTGCTCCACCAGATCGAATAGTTCGGGCCTTACAAGTAAACGCCGGAAGCATGAAATACAATAAAGATGCAACAGTTTTTCCATCGTATAAGAGGAATAATTGCAACCAGTGTGAAGGTAATGGTATGTTCTACGTTCCAGGCAACCTAGGCTTCACTCTAGGGCCATGCCCCACCAGATTGAATAGCTAGGACCTTCGAAGTCAATGCCAGAAGCAGAAAATACAATAAAAATACAACAGCTTTTCCATCGTATAGAATGAGTAATTGCAAACAGTGTGAAAGTAATGGACGTTTCTACGTTCCGCGCAACCAAGCCTTCACTCTAGGGCGTTGCTCCACCACATCGAATAGCTACGGCCTTAGAAGTCAACGCCAGAAGCATAAGATGCAATAAAAATGCAGCAGTTTTTCCGTCGTATAACAGGAATAATTGCAACCAGAGTGAAGATGATGGTCATTTCTACGGTCCGTGCAACCTAGGCGTCACCCTAGGGCGTTGCTACACCACCCCTAATAGCTACAGTCTTAGAAGTCAACGCCAGAAGCAGAAAATGCAATAAAAATGCAACAGTTTTTCCATCGTATAGCATGAATAATTGCAAACAGTGTGAAAGTGATGGTCATTTCTACGTTCCGGGCAACATAGGCTCCGCTTTAGGGCGTTGCTCCACCAGATCGAATAGCTAGGGTCTTAGAAGTCAACGCCAGAAGCATAAAATACAATATAAATACAACAGCTTTTCCATCGTATAAAATGAATAATTGCAGACAGAGTGAAAGTAATGGTCATTGCTGCGTTCCGGGCAACCTAGGCTCCTCTCTAGGGCGTTGCTCCACCAGATCGAATATCTAGGGACTTAGAATTCAACGCCAGATGCATAAAATACAATAAAAATGCAACAGTTTTTGCATTGTATAACAGGAATAATTGCAAGCAGTGTGAAAGTAATGGTCATTTCTACGTTCCGTGCAACCTAAGCTTCACTCTAGGGCGTTGCTCCACCACATCGAATATCTACGGCCTTAGATGTCAGCGCCAGAATCACAAAATACAATATAAATACCACAGCTTTTCCATCGTATAAAATGAATAATTGCAACCAGAGTGAAAGTAATGGTCCTTTCTACGTTCCGTGCAACCTAGGCGTCACTCTAGGGCTTTTCTCCACCACATCTGGCAGCTACGGCCTTAGAAGTCAACGCCAGAAGCGTAAAATACAATATAAATACAACAGCTTTTCCATCGTATAAAATGAATAATTGCAAACAGTGTGAAAGTAATGGTCATTTCTACGTTCCGGGCTACCTAGGCTTCACTCTAGGGCTTTGCTCCACCAGATAGAATAGCTAGGGCCTTAGAATTCAACGCCAGAAGCGTAAAATACAATATAAATACAACAGCTTTTCCATCTTATAAAATGAATAATTGCAAACAGTGTGAAAGTGATGGTCATTTCTACGTTCCGGGCAACCTAGGCTCCGCTCTAGGGCGTTGCTCCACCAGATCGAATAGCTAGGGCCTTAGAAGTCAACGCCAGATGCATAAAATACAATAAAAATGCAACAGTTTTTCCATTGTATAACAGAAATAATTGCAAGCAGTGTGAAAGTAATGGTCATTTCTACGGTCCGTGCAACCTAGGCGTCACTCTGGCGCGTTGCTCCACCACATCTAATAGCTACGGCCTTAGAAGTCAACGCCAGAAGCATAAAATACAATATAAATACAACAGCTTTTCCATCGTATAAAATGAATAATTGCAAACAGAGTGAAAGTAATGGTCATTGCTGCGTTCCGGGCAACCTAGGCTTCACTCTAGGGCGTTGCTCCACCAGATCTAATAGCTAGGGACTTAGAATTCAACTCAAGAAGCATAAAATACAATAAAAATACAACAGTTTTTCCATGGTATTACAGGAATAAATGCAACCAGTGTGAAAATAATGGTCGTTTCTACGTTCCCGGCAACCTAGGCTTCACTCTACGGCGTTGCTCCACCAGATCGAATAGTTCGGGCCTTACAAGTAAACGCCGGAAGCATGAAATACAATAAAGATGCAACAGTTTTTCCATCGTATAAGAGGAATAATTGCAACCAGTGTGAAGGTAATGGTATGTTCTACGTTCCAGGCAACCTAGGCTTCACTCTAGGGCCATGCCCCACCAGATTGAATAGCTAGGACCTTCGAAGTCAATGCCAGAAGCAGAAAATACAATAAAAATACAACAGCTTTTCCATCGTATAGAATGAGTAATTGCAAACAGTGTGAAAGTAATGGACGTTTCTACGTTCCGCGCAACCAAGCCTTCACTCTAGGGCGTTGCTCCACCACATCGAATAGCTACGGCCTTAGAAGTCAACGCCAGAAGCATAAGATGCAATAAAAATGCAGCAGTTTTTCCGTCGTATAACAGGAATAATTGCAACCAGAGTGAAGATGATGGTCATTTCTACGGTCCGTGCAACCTAGGCGTCACCCTAGGGCGTTGCTACACCACCCCTAATAGCTACAGTCTTAGAAGTCAACGCCAGAAGCAGAAAATGCAATAAAAATGCAACAGTTTTTCCATCGTATAGCATGAATAATTGCAAACAGTGTGAAAGTGATGGTCATTTCTACGTTCCGGGCAACATAGGCTCCGCTTTAGGGCGTTGCTCCACCAGATCGAATAGCTAGGGTCTTAGAAGTCAACGCCAGAAGCATAAAATACAATATAAATACAACAGCTTTTCCATCGTATAAAATGAATAATTGCAGACAGAGTGAAAGTAATGGTCATTGCTGCGTTCCGGGCAACCTAGGCTCCTCTCTAGGGCGTTGCTCCACCAGATCGAATATCTAGGGACTTAGAATTCAACGCCAGATGCATAAAATACAATAAAAATGCAACAGTTTTTGCATTGTATAACAGGAATAATTGCAAGCAGTGTGAAAGTAATGGTCATTTCTACGTTCCGTGCAACCTAAGCTTCACTCTAGGGCGTTGCTCCACCACATCGAATATCTACGGCCTTAGATGTCTGCGCCAGAATCACAAAATACAATATAAATACCACAGCTTTTCCATCGTATAAAATGAATAATTGCAACCAGAGTGAAAGTAATGGTCCTTTCTACGTTCCGTGCAACCTAGGCGTCACTCTAGGGCTTTTCTCCACCACATCTGGCAGCTACGGCCTTAGAAGTCAACGCCAGAAGCGTAAAATACAATATAAATACAACAGCTTTTCCATCGTATAAAATGAATAATTGCAAACAGTGTGAAAGTAATGGTCATTTCTACGTTCCGGGCAACCTAGGCTTCACTCTAGGGCGTAGCTCCACCAGATCGAATAGCTAGGTCCTTGGAAGTCAACGCCAGAAGCATAAAATACAATATAAATACAACAGCTTTTCCATCGTATAAAATGAATAATTGCAAACAGTGTGAAAGTGATGGTCATTTCTACGTTCCGGGCAACCTAGGCTCCGCTCTAGGGCGTTGCTCCGCCAGATCGAATAGCTAGGGACTTAGAATTCAACGCCAGATGCATAAAATGCAATAAAAATGCAACAGTTTTTCCATTGTATAACAGGAATAATTGCAAGCAGTGTGAAAGTAATGGTCACTTCTACGTTCCGTGCAACCTAAGCGTCACTCTAGCGCGTTCCTCCACCACATCTAATAGCTACGGCCTTAGAAGTCAACGCCAGAAGCATAAAATACAATATAAATACAACAGCTTTTCCATCGTATAAAATGAATAATTGCAGACAGAGTGAAAGTAATGGTCATTGCTGCGTTCCGGGCAACCTAGGTTCCTCTCTAGGGCGTTGCTCCACCAGATCGAATAGCTAGGGACTTAGAATTCAACGCCAGATGCATAAAATACAATAAAAATACAACAGCCTTTCCATCGTATAACAGGAATAATTACAACCAGAGTGAAAGTAATGCTCGTTTCTACGTTCCGGGCAACCTAGGCTTCACTCTAGGGCGTTGCTCCACCACATCGAATATCTACGGCCTTAGATGTCAGCGCCAGAATCACAAAATACAATATAAATACCACAGCTTTTCCATCGTATAAAATGAATAATTGCAACCAGAGTGAAAGTAATGGTCCTTTCTACGTTCCGTGCAACCTAGGCGTCACTCTAGGGCTTTGCTCCACCACATCTGGCAGCTACGGCCTTAGAAGTCAACGCCAGAAGCGTAAAATACAATATAAATACAACAGCTTTTCCATCGTATAAAATGAATAATTGCAAACAGTGTGAAAGTAATGGTCATTTCTACGTTCCGGGCAACCTAGGCTTCACTCTAGGGCGTAGCTCCACCAGATCGAATAGCTAGGTCCTTGGAAGTCAACGCCAGAAGCATAAAATACAATATAAATACAACAGCTTTTCCATCGTATAAAATGAATAATTGCAAACATAGTGAAAGTAATGGTCATTGCTGCGTTCCGGGCAACCTAGGCTTCACTCTAGGGCGTTGCTCCACCAGATCTAATAGCTAGGGACTTAGAATTCAACTCAAGAAGCATAAAATACAATAAAAATACAACAGTTTTTCCATGGTATTACAGGAATAAATGCAACCAGTGTGAAAATAATGGTCGTTTCTACGTTCCCGGCAACCTAGGCTTCACTCTACGGCGTTGCTCCACCAGATCGAATAGTTCGGGCCTTACAAGTAAACGCCGGAAGCATGAAATACAATAAAGATGCAACAGTTTTTCCATCGTATAAGAGGAATAATTGCAACCAGTGTGAAGGTAATGGTATGTTCTACGTTCCAGGCAACCTAGGCTTCACTCTAGGGCCATGCCCCACCAGATTGAATAGCTCGGACCTTCGAAGTCAATGCCAGAAGCAGAAAATACAATAAAAATACAACAGCTTTTCCATCGTATAGAATGAGTAATTGCAAACAGTGTGAAAGTAATGGACGTTTCTACGTTCCGCGCAACCAAGCCTTCACTCTAGGGCGTTGCTCCACCACATCGAATAGCTACGGCCTTAGAAGTCAACGCCAGAAGCATAAGATGCAATAAAAATGCAGCAGTTTTTCCGTCGTATAACAGGAATAATTGCAACCAGAGTGAAGATGATGGTCATTTCTACGGTCCGTGCAACCTAGGCGTCACCCTAGGGCGTTGCTACACCACCCCTAATAGCTACAGTCTTAGAAGTCAACGCCAGAAGCAGAAAATGCAATAAAAATGCAACAGTTTTTCCATCGTATAGCATGAATAATTGCAAACAGTGTGAAAGTGATGGTCATTTCTACGTTCCGGGCAACCTAGGCTCCGCTTTAGGGCGTTGCTCCACCAGATCGAATAGCTAGGGCCTTAGAAGTCAACGCCAGAAGCATAAAATACAATATAAATACAACAGCTTTTCCATCGTATAAAATGAATAATTGCAGACAGAGTGAAAGTAATGGTCATTGCTGCGTTCCGGGCAACCTAGGCTCCTCTCTAGGGCGTTGCTCCACCAGATCGAATATCTAGGGACTTAGAATTCAACGCCAGATGCATAAAATACAATAAAAATGCAACAGTTTTTGCATTGTATAACAGGAATAATTGCAAGCAGTGTGAAAGTAATGGTCATTTCTACGTTCCGTGCAACCTAAGCTTCACTCTAGGGCGTTGCTCCACCACATCGAATATCTACGGCCTTAGATGTCAGCGCCAGAATCACAAAATACAATATAAATACCACAGCTTTTCCATCGTATAAAATGAATAATTGCAACCAGAGTGAAAGTAATGGTCCTTTCTACGTTCCGTGCAACCTAGGCGTCACTCTAGGGCTTTTCTCCACCACATCTGGCAGCTACAGCCTTAGAAGTCAACGCCAGAAGCGTAAAATACAATATAAATACAACAGCTTTTCCATCGTATAAAATGAATAATTGCAAACAGTGTGAAAGTAATGGTCATTTCTACGTTCCGGGCAACCTAGGCTTCACTCTAGGGCGTAGCTCCACCAGATCGAATAGCTAGGTCCTTGGAAGTCAACGCCAGAAGCATAAAATACAATATAAATACAACAGCTTTTCCATCGTATAAAATGAATAATTGCAAACAGTGTGAAAGTGATGGTCATTTCTACGTTCCGGGCAACCTAGGCTCCGCTCTAGGGCGTTGCTCCGCCAGATCGAATAGCTAGGGACTTAGAATTCAACGCCAGATGCATAAAATACAATAAAAGTACAACAGCCTTTCCATCGTATAACAGGAATAATTACAACCAGAGTGAAAGTAATGCTCGTTTCTACGTTCCGGGCAACCTAGGCTTCACTCTAGGGCGTTGCTCCACCACATCGAATATCTACGGCCTTAGATGTCAGCGCCAGAATCACAAAATACAATATAAATACCACAGCTTTTCCATCGTATAAAATGAATAATTGCAACCAGAGTGAAAGTAATGGTCCTTTCTACGTTCCGTGCAACCTAGGCGTCACTCTAGGGCTTTGCTCCACCACATCTGGCAGCTACGGCCTTAGAAGTCAACGCCAGAAGCGTAAAATACAATATAAATACAACAGCTTTTCCATCGTATAAAATGAATAATTGCAAACAGTGTGAAAGTAATGGTCATTTCTACGTTCCGGGCAACCTAGGCTTCACTCTAGGGCGTAGCTCCACCAGATCGAATAGCTAGGTCCTTGGAAGTCAACGCCAGAAGCATAAAATACAATATAAATACAACAGCTTTTCCATCGTATAAAATGAATAATTGCAAACAGTGTGAATGTGATGGTCATTTCTACGTTCCGGGCAACCTAGGCTCCGCTCTAGGGCGTTGCTCCACCAGATCGAATAGCTAGGGACTTAGAATTCAACGCCAGATGCATAAAATACAATAAAAATGCAACAGTTTTTCCATTGTATAACAGAAATAATTGCAAGCAGTGTGAAAGTAATGGTCATTTCTACGGTCCGTGCAACCTAGGCGTCACTCTGGCGCGTTGCTCCACCACATCTAATAGCTACGGCCTTAGAAGTCAACGCCAGAAGCATAAAATAAAATATAAATACAACAGCTTTTCCATCGTATAAAATGAATAATTGCAAACATAGTGAAAGTAATGGTCATTGCTGCGTTCCAGGCAACCTAGGCTTCACTCTAGGGCCATGCCCCACCAGATTGAATAGCTCGGACCTTCGAAGTCAATGCCAGAAGCAGAAAATACAATAAAAATACAACAGCTTTTCCATCGTATAGAATGAGTAATTGCAAACAGTGTGAAAGTAATGGACGTTTCTACGTTCCGCGCAACCAAGCCTTCACTCTAGGGCGTTGCTCCACCACATCGAATAGCTACGGCCTTAGAAGTCAACGCCAGAAGCATAAGATGCAATAAAAATGCAGCAGTTTTTCCGTCGTATAACAGGAATAATTGCAAACAGAGTGAAGATGATGGTCATTTCTACGGTCCGTGCAACCTAGGCGTCACCCTAGGGCGTTGCTACACCACCCCTAATAGCTACAGTCTTAGAAGTCAACGCCAGAAGCAGAAAATGCAATAAAAATGCAACAGTTTTTCCATCGTATAGCATGAATAATTGCAAACAGTGTGAAAGTGATGGTCATTTCTACGTTCCGGGCAACCTAGGCTCCGCTTTAGGGCGTTGCTCCACCAGATCGAATAGCTAGGGCCTTAGAAGTCAACGCCAGAAGCATAAAATACAATATAAATACAACAGCTTTTCCATCGTATAAAATGAATAATTGCAGACAGAGTGAAAGTAATGGTCATTGCTGCGTTCCGGGCAACCTAGGCTCCTCTCTAGGGCGTTGCTCCACCAGATCGAATATCTAGGGACTTAGAATTCAACGCCAGATGCATAAAATACAATAAAAATGCAACAGTTTTTGCATTGTATAACAGGAATAATTGCAAGCAGTGTGAAAGTAATGGTCATTTCTACGTTCCGTGCAACCTAAGCTTCACTCTAGGGCGTTGCTCCACCACATCGAATATCTACGGCCTTAGATGTCAGCGCCAGAATCACAAAATACAATATAAATACCACAGCTTTTCCATCGTATAAAATGAATAATTGCAACCAGAGTGAAAGTAATGGTCCTTTCTACGTTCCGTGCAACCTAGGCGTCACTCTAGGGCTTTTCTCCACCACATCTGGCAGCTACGGCCTTAGAAGTCAACGCCAGAAGCGTAAAATACAATATAAATACAACAGCTTTTCCATCGTATAAAATGAATAATTGCAAACAGTGTGAAAGTAATGGTCATTTCTACGTTCCGGGCAACCTAGGCTTCACTCTAGGGCGTAGCTCCACCAGATCGAATAGCTAGGTCCTTGGAAGTCAACGCCAGAAGCATAAAATACAATATAAATACAACAGCTTTTCCATCGTATAAAATGAATAATTGCAAACAGTGTGAAAGTGATGGTCATTTCTACGTTCCGGGCAACCTAGGCTCCGCTCTAGGGCGTTGCTCCGCCAGATCGAATAGCTAGGGACTTAGAATTCAACGCCAGATGCATAAAATGCAATAAAAATGCAACAGTTTTTCCATTGTATAACAGGAATAATTGCAAGCAGTGTGAAAGTAATGGTCATTTCTACGTTCCGTGCAACCTAAGCGTCACTCTAGCGCGTTCCTCCACCACATCTAATAGCTACGGCCTTAGAAGTCAACGCCAGAAGCATAAAATACAATATAAATACAACAGCTTTTCCATCGTATAAAATGAATAATTGCAGACAGAGTGAAAGTAATGGTCATTGCTGCGTTCCGGGCAACCTAGGTTCCTCTCTAGGGCGTTGCTCCACCAGATCGAATAGCTAGGGACTTAGAATTCAACGCCAGATGCATAAAATACAATAAAAATACAACAGCCTTTCCATCGTATAACAGGAATAATTACAACCAGAGTGAAAGTAATGCTCGTTTCTACGTTCCGGGCAACCTAGGCTTCACTCTAGGGCGTTGCTCCACCACATCGAATATCTACGGCCTTAGATGTCAGCGCCAGAATCACAAAATACAATATAAATACCACAGCTTTTCCATCGTATAAAATGAATAATTGCAAACAGTGTGAATGTGATGGTCATTTCTACGTTCCGGGCAACCTAGGCTCCGCTCTAGGGCGTTGCTCCACCAGATCGAATAGCTAGGGACTTAGAATTCAACGCCAGATGCATAAAATACAATAAAAATGCAACAGTTTTTCGATTGTATAACAGGAATAATTGCAAGCAGTGTGAAAGTAATGGTCATTTCTACGGTCCGTGCAACCTAGGCGTCACTCTGGCGCGTTGCTCCACCACATCTAATAGCTACGGCCTTAGAAGTCAACGCCAGAAGCATAAAATACAATATAAATACAACAGCTTTTCCATCGTATAAAATGAATAATTGCAAACAGAGTGAAAGTAATGGTCATTTCTACTTTCCGAGCAACCTAGGCTTCACTCTAGGGCGTTGCTCCACCAGATCGACTAGCTAGGGACTTAGAATTCAACTCAAGAAGCATAAAATGCAATAAAAATACAACAGTTTTTCCATGGTATTACAGGAATAATTGCAACCAGTGTGAAAATAATGGTCGTTTCTACGTTCCCGGCAACCTAGGCTTCACTCTAGGGCGTTGCTCCACCAGATAGAATAGCTACGGCCTTAGAAGTCAACGCCAGAAGCATAAAATACAATATACATACAACAGCTTTTCCATCGTATAAAATGAATAATTGCAACCAGGGTGAAAGTAATGGTCGCTTCTACGTTCCGGGCAACCTAAGCTTCACTCTACGGCGTTGCTCCACCACATCGAATATCTACGGCCTTAGATGTCAGCGCCAGAATCACAAAATACAATATAAATACCACAGCTTTTCCATCGTATAAAATGAATAATTGCAAACAGTGTGAAAGTTATGGTCATATCTACGTTGCGGGCAACCTAGGCTTGACGCTAGGGCGTTGCTCCTCCAGATGGAATGGGTATGCCTATAGAAGTCAATGCCTGAAGCATAAAATACAGTAAAGATACAAGAGCTTCTCCATCGTATAACAGGTATATTTGCAACCAGTGTGAAAGTGACGGTCATTTCTACGTTCCGGGCAACCTAGGCTCCGCTTTATGCGGTGCTCCACCAGATCGAATAGCTAGGGACTTAGAAGTCAACGCCAGAAGCATAAAATACAATAAAAATACAACAGTTGTTCCACTGTATAACAGGAATAATTGCAACCAGTGTGAAAGTACTGGTCATTTCTACGTTTCGAGCAACCTCGACTTCACTCTAGGGCGTTGCTCCACCAAATCGAATAGCTAGGGCCTTAGAAGTCAACGCCAGAAGCATAAAATACAATATAAATACAACAGCTCTTCCATCGTATAAAATGAATAATTGCAAACAGTGTGAAGAAGATGGTCATTTCTACGCTCCGGGCTACCTAGGCTTCACTCTAGGGCGTTGCTCCACCACATCGAATAGCTACAACCTTAGAAGTCAACGCCAGAAGCATAAAATACAATATAAATACAACAGCTCTTCCATCGTATAAAATGAATAATTGCAAACAGTGTGAAAGTAATGGTCATTTCTACGTTCCGGGCAACCTACGCTTCACTCTAGGGCTTTGCTCCACCAGATCGTATAGCTAGGGCCTTAGAATTCAACGCCCGAAGCATAAAATACAATATAAATACAACAGCTTTTCCATCGTATAAAATGAATAATTGCAAACAGTGTGAACGTGATGGTCATTTCTACGTTCCGAGCAACCTAGGCTCCGCTCTAGGGCGTTGCTCCACCAGATCGAATAGCTAGGGACTTAGAATTCAACGCCAGATGCATAAAATACAATTAAAATGCAACAGTTTTTCCATTGTATAACAGGAATAATTGCAAGCAGTGTGAAAGTAATGGTCATTTCTACGGTCCGTGCAACCTAGGCGTCACTCTGGCGCGTTGCTCCACCACATCTAATAGCTACGGCCTTAGAAGTCAACGCCAGAAGCATAAAATACAATATAAATACAACAGCTTTTCCATCGTATAAAATGAATAATTGCAAACAGAGTGAAAGTAATGGTCATTTCTACTTTCCGAGCAACCTAGGCTTCACTCTAGGGCGTTGCTCCACCAGATCGACTAGCTAGGGACTTAGAATTCAACTCAAGAAGCATAAAATGCAATAAAAATACAACAGTTTTTCCATGGTATTACAGGAATAATTGCAACCAGTGTGAAAATAATGGTCGTTTCTACGTTCCCGGCAACCTAGGCTTCACTCTAGGGCGTTGCTCCACCAGATAGAATAGCTACGGCCTTAGAAGTCAACGCCAGAAGCATAAAATACAATATAAATACAACAGCTTTTCCATCGTATAAAATGAATAATTGCAACCAGGGTGAAAGTAATGGTCGTTTCTACGTTCCGGGCAACCTAAGCTTCACTCTACGGCGTTGCTCCACCACATCGAATATCTACGGCCTTAGATGTCAGCGCCAGAATCACAAAATACAATATAAATACCACAGCTTTTCCATCGTATAAAATGAATAATTGCAAACAGTGTGAAAGTTATGGTCATATCTACGTTGCGGGCAACCTAGGCTTGACGCTAGGGCGTTGCTCCTCCAGATGGAATGGGTATGCCTATAGAAGTCAATGCCTGAAGCATAAAATACAGTAAAGATACAAGAGCTTCTCCATCGTATAACAGGTATATTTGCAACCAGTGTGAAAGTGACGGTCATTTCTACGTTCCGGGCAACCTAGGCTCCGCTTTATGCGGTGCTCCACCAGATCGAATAGCTAGGGACTTAGAAGTCAACGCCAGAAGCATAAAATACAATAAAAATACAACAGTTGTTCCACTGTATAACAGGAATAATTGCAACCAGTGTGAAAGTACTGGTCATTTCTACGTTTCGAGCAACCTCGACTTCACTCTAGGGCGTTGCTCCACCAAATCGAATAGCTAGGGCCTTAGAAGTCAACGCCAGAAGCATAAAATACAATATAAATACAACAGCTCTTCCATCGTATAAAATGAATAATTGCAAACAGTGTGAAGAAGATGGTCATTTCTACGCTCCGGGCTACCTAGGCTTCACTCTAGGGCGTAGCTCCACCACATCGAATAGCTACAACCTTAGAAGTCAACGCCAGAAGCATAAAATACAATATAAATACAACAGCCTTTCCATCGTATAGCATGAATAATAGCAACCAGTGTGAAAGTTATGGTCATATATACGTTCCGGGCAACCTAGGCTTGACGCTAGGGCGTTGCTCCTCCAGATGGAACGGGTATGCCTATAGTAGTCAATGCCTGAAGCATAAGATACAGTAAAGATACAAGAGCTTCTCCATCGTATAACAAGTATAATTGCAACCAGTGTGAAAGTGACGGTCATTTCTACGTTCCGGGCAACCTAGGCTCCGCTCTATGCGGTGCTCCACCAGATCGAATAGCTAGGGACTTAGAAGTCAACGCCAGAAGCATCAAATACAATAAAAATACAACAGTTGTTCCACTGTATAACAGGAATAATTGCAACCAGTGTGAAAGTACTGGTCATTTCTACGTTTCGAGCATCCTAGACTTCACTCTAGGGCGTTCCTCCACCAAATCGAATAGCTAGGCCCTTAGAAGTCAACGCCCAAAGCATAAAATACAATATAAATACAACAGTTTGTCCATCGTATAACAGGAATAATTGCAGCCAGCGTGAAAGTAATGGTCATTTCTACGTTTCGGGCAACCTAGACTTCACTCTAGGTCGTTGCACCACCAAATCGAATGGCTAGGGCCTTAGAAGTCAACGCCCAAAGCATAAAATACAATAAAAGTACAACAGTTTCTCCATCGTATAAAAAGAATAATTGCAACCAGTGTGAATGTAATGGTCATTTCTACGTTTCGGGCAATATACGCTTCACTCTTGGACGCTGCCCCCGAGATCGAATAGTTAGGGCCTAAGAAGTCAACGCCAGAAGCATAAAGTACAATAAAAATGCAACAGTTTTTCCATCGTATAGCATGAATAGTTGCAACCAGTGTGACAGTAATGATCATTTCAACGTTTCGGGCATCCTAGACTTAACTGTGAGGCATTGCTCCACCAGATCGAATGCAAAGGGCCTTAGCAGTCAACGCTTGAAGCATAAAGTACAGAAAAATCCAACAGTTTGTCCACCGTATAACAGGAATATTGCAAGCAGTGTGAAAGTAATGGTCATTTCTACGTTCCGGGCAACCTAGGCTTCACTGTAGGGCGTTGCTCCACCAGATCGAATAGCTAGGGCGTTAGAATTCAACGCCAGAAGCATAAAATACAATATAAATACAACAGCTTTTCCAGCGTATAAAATGAATAATTGCAAACAGTGTGAAAGTGATGGTCATTTCTACGTTCCGGGCAACCTAGGCTCCGCTCTAGGGCGTTGCTCCACCAGATCGAATAGCTAGGGACTTAGAATTCAACGCCAGATGCATAAAATGCAATAAAAATGCAACAGTTTTTCCATTGTACAACAGGAATAATTGCAAGCAGTGTGAAAGTAATGGTCATTTCTACGTTCCGTGCAACCTAGGCGTCACTCTAGCCCGTTCCTCCACCACATCTAATAGCTACGGCCTTAGAAGTCAACGCCAGAAGCATAAAATACAATATATATACAACAGCTTTTCCATCGTATAAAATGAATAGTTGCAGACAGAGTGAAAGCAATGGTAATTGCTGCGTTCCGGGCAACCTAGGCTCCTCTCCAGGGCGTTGCTCCACCACATCGAATAGCTAGGGACTTAGAATTCAACGCCAGATGCATAAAATACAATAAAAATACAACAGCTTTTCCATCGTATAACAGGAATAATTACAACCAGAGTGAAAGTAATGCTCGTTTCTACGTTCCGGGCAACCTAGGCTTGCACTCTAGGTCGTCGCTCCACCACATCGAATAGCTACGGCCTTAGAAGTCAACGCCAGAAGCATAAAATACAATATAAATACAACAGCTTTTCCATCGTATAAAATGAATAATTGCAAACAGTCTGAAGATGATGGTCATTTCTACGTTCAGGGCTACCTAGGCTTCACTCTAGGGCGTTGCTCCACCACATCGAATAGCTACGGCCTCAGAAGTTAACGCCCGAAGCATAAAATGCAATAATAATACAGCAGTTTTTCCATCGTATATCAGGAATAATTGCAACCAGAGTGAAGATGATTGTCATTTCTACGTTCCGTACAACCTAGGCGTCACTCTAGGGCGTTGCTCCAGCACATCTAATATCTACGGCCTTAGAAGTCAACGCCAGAAGCATAAAATACAATATAAATACAACAGCTCTTCCACCGTATAAAATGAATAATTGCAAACAGTGTGAAAGTAATGGTCATTTCTACGTTCCGGGCAACCTAGGCTTCACTCTAGGGCGTTCCTCCACCAGATCGAATAGTTAGGGCCTTAGAATTCAATGCCAGAAGCATAAAATACAATATATATACAACAGCTTTTCCATCGTATAAAATGAATAATTGCAAACAGTGTGAAAGTGATGGTCATTTCTACGTTCCGGGCAACCTAGGCTCCGCTCTAGGGCGTTGCTCCACCAGATCGAATAGCTAGGGACTTAGAATTCAACGCCAGATGCATAAAATACAATAAAGATGCAACAGTTTTTCCATCGTATAAGAGGAATAATTGCAACCAGTGTGAAGGTAATGGTATGTTCTACGCTCCAGGCAACCTAGGCTTCACTCTAGGGCCGTGCCCCACCAGATTGAATAGCTAGGACCTTAGAAGTCAATGCCAGAAGCAGAAAATACAATAAAAATACAACAGCTCTTCCATCGTATAGAATGTGTAATTGCAAACAGTGTGAAAGTAATGGACGTTTCTACGTTCCGCGCAACCAAGCCTTCACTCTGGGGCGTTGCTCCACCACATCGAATAGCTACGGCCTTAGAAGTCAACGCCAGAAGCATAAGATGCAATAAAAATGCAGCAGTTTTTCCGTCGTATAACAGGAATAATTGCAACCAGAGTGAAGATGATGGTCATTTCTACTTTCCGGGCAACCTAGGCTTCACTCTAGGGCGCTGCTCCACCACATCGAGTAGCTACGGCCTTAGACGTCAACGCCAGAAGCATAAAATACAATATAAATGCAACAGTTTTTCCATCGTATAAAACGAATAATTGCAAACACTGTGAAAGTAATGGTCATTTCTAAGTTTCGGGCATCCTAGACTTAACTCTTGGACGTTGCACCACCAGATCGAACAGCTCGGACCTTACAAGTCAACGACACAAGCAGAAAACACAATATAAATACAACAGCTTTTCCATCGTATAAAACGATTAATTGCAACCCGTGTGAAAGACATTGTCATTTCTACGTTCCGGGCATCCTAGGTTTCACTCTAGGGCGTTGCACAGTCAGATCGAATAGTTAGGGCCTAAGAAGTCACCGCCAGAAGCATAAAATACAATAAAAATACAACAGTCCTTCCATCGTATAACAGGAGTAATTGCAACCAGTGTGAAGGTAATGGTCATTTCTACTTTCCGGGCAACCTAGGCTTCACTCTAGGTCGTTGCTGCACCAGATCGAATAGCTAGGGCCTTAGACGTCAACGCCAGAAGCATAAAATACAATATAAATGCAACAGTTTTTCCATCGTATAAAACGAATAATTGCAAACACTGTGAAAGTAATGGTCATTTCTAAGTTTCGGGCATCCTAGACTTAACTCTTGGACGTTGCACCACCAGATCGAACAGCTCGGACCTTACAAGTCAACGACACAAGCAGAAAACACAATATAAATACAACAGCTTTTCCATCGTATAAAACGATTAATTGCAACCAGTGTGAAAGTAATGGTCACTTCTACGTTCCGGGCAACATAGGCTTCACTCTAGCGCGTTGCTCCGCCACATCGAATAGCTACGGCATAAGAAGTCAACGCCAGAAGCATAAAATACAATAGAAATACAACAGCCTTTCCATCGTATAACTGCAATAATTGCAACCAGTGTGAAGGTAATGTTCACTTCTACGTTCCGCGCAACCTAGGCTTCACTCTAGGGCGTTGCTCCACCAGATCGAATAGCTAGGGCCTTAGAAGTCGACGCCCGAAGCATAAAATACACAAAAAATCCAATAGTTTTTCCATCGTATAACAGGAATAATTGCAAACAGTGGGAAAGTAATGGTCATTTCCACGTTCCGGACAACCTGCGCTTCACTCTAGGGCGTTGCTCCACCAGATCGAGTAGTTAGGGCCTTAGGAGACAACGACCGAAGCTTAAAATACAATAAAAATACAGCAGCTTTTGCATCGTATAAAAGGAGTTATTGCAACCAGTGTGAAGCTAATGGTCATTTCTACGGTCCGGGCTACCGAGGCTTCACTCTAGGGCGTTGCTCCACCACATCGAATAGCTACGGTATAAGAAGTCAAGGCCAGAAGCATAAAATACAATAGCAATACAACAGCCTTTCCATCGTATAACAGCAATCATTGCAAACAGTGTGAAAGTAATGGTCATTTCTAAGTTCCGGGCATCCTAGACTTAACTCTTGGACGTTGCCCCACCAGTTCGAACAGCTCGGACCTTAGAAGTCGACGCACGAAGCATAAAATACACAAAACATCCAATAGTTTTTCCATCGTATAACAGGAATAATTGCAAACAGTGTGAAAGTAATGGTCATTTCCACGTTCCGGGCAACCTGGGCATCACTCTAGGGCCTTGCTCAGCCAGATCGAATAGTTAGGGCCTAAGAAGTCAACGCCAGAAGCATAAAATACAATAAAAATACAGTAGTTTATCCATTGTATAACAGGAATAATTGCAACCAGTGTGAAAGTGATGGCCATTTCTACGTCCCGGGCAACCTTAGCTTCACTCTAGGGCGTTGCTCCACCACATCGAATAGCTCCGGCCTTACAAGTCAACGCCTGAAGCATAAAATACAATAAAAGTACAACAGTTTTTCCATCGTATAGCATGAATAATTGCAACCAGTGTGTAGGTAATGGTCATTCCTACGTTCCGGGCAACCTAGGCTTCACTCTAGGGCGTTGCTCCACCTGATCGAATAGTTATTGCCTTAGAAATTAACGCCAGCCGCATAAAATACAATAAAAATACAACAGTTTTTCCATCGTATAACTGGAATAGTTGCAACCAGTGTGAAGGTATTGATCATATCTACGTCTCGGGCAACCTAGGCTTCACTCTAGGTCGTTGCTCCTCCAGATCGAATAGCTAGGGCCTCAGTAGTCAACGCCCGAAGCATAAAATGCAATATAAATACAACAGCTTTTCCATCGTATAAAACGATTAATGGCAACCAGTGTGAAAGTAATGGTCACTTCTTCGTTCCGGGCAACCTAGGCTTCACTCTAGGGCGTTGCTCCACCAGATCGAATAGCTAGGGCCTTAGAAGTCGACGCCCGAAGCATAAAATACACAAAAAATCCAATAGTTTTTCCATCGTATAACAGGAAAAATTGCAAACAGTGTGAAAGTTAATGTCATTTCCACGTTCCGGGCAACCTGGGCTTCACTCTAGGGCGTTTCTCCACCAGATCGAGTAGTTAGGGCCTTAGGAGACAACGACCGAAGCTTAAAATACAATAAAGATACAGCAGGTTTTCCATCGTATAAAAGGAATAATTGCAACCAGTGTGAAGCTTATGGTCATTTCTACGTTCCGGGCAACCTAGGCTTCACTCTAGGGCGTTGCTCCACCACATCGAATAGCTACGGCATAAGAAGTCAACGCCAGAAGCATAAAATACAATAGAAATACAACAGCCTTTCCATCGTATAACAGGAATAATTGCAACCAGTGTGAAGGTAATGGTCATTTCTTCTTTCCGGGCAACCTAGGCTTCACTCTAGGGCGTTGCTCCACCACATCGAGTAGCTACGGCCTTAGACGTCAACGCCAGAAGCATAAAATACAATATAAATGCAACAGTGTTTCCATCGTATAAAACGAATAATTGCAAACAGTGTGAAAGTAATGGTCATTTCTACGTTCCGGGCAACTTAGGCTTCACTCTAGGGCGTTGCTCCACCAGATCGAATAGTTAGGGCCTAAGAAGTCAATGCCGGAAGCATAAAATACAATAAAAATACAACAGTTTTTCCATCGTATAGCATGAGTCATTGCAACCAGAGTGAATGTAATGGTTATTTCTATGTTTCGGGCAACCTACACTTCAGTCTAGGGCGGTGCTCCACCATGTCGTATAGTTAGGGCCTTAGAAGTCAACGCCAGAAGCATAAAATACAATAAAAATACAACCGTCCTTCCATCGTATAACAGGAATAATTGCAACCAGTGTGAAGGTAATGGTCATTTCTACGTTCCGGGCAACCTAGGCTTCACTCTAGGGCGTTGCTCCACCAGATCGAATAGCTAGGGCATTAGAAGTCGACGCCCGAAGCATAAAATACACAAAAAATCGAATAGTTTTTCCATCGTATAAAAGGAATAATTGCAAACAGTGTGAAAGTAATGGTCATTTCCACGTTCCGGGCAACCTGGGCTTCACTGTAGGGCGTTGCTCCACCAGATCGAGTAGTTAGGGCCTTAGGAGACAACGACCGAAGCTTAAAATACAATAAAAATACAGCAGCTTTTCCATCGTATAAAAGGAATAATTGCAACCAGTGTGAAGCAAATGGTCATTTCTGCGTTCCGGGCAGCCTAGGCTTCACTCTAGGGCATTGCTCGACCAGATCGAATAGTTAGGGCGTAAGAAGTAAACGCCAGAAGTATAAAATACGATATATGCACAACAGTTTTTCCTTCGTATAAAACGAATAATTGCAACCAGTGTGAAAGTAATGGCCATTTCTACGTTCCGGGCATCCTAGACCTAACTCTGAGGCATTGCTCTACCAGATCAAATACATAGGGCCTTAGAAGCCAACGCCAGAAACATAAAATACAACAAAAATACAGCAGTTTTTCCATTGTATAACAGGAATATTTGCAACCAGTGTGAAAGTGATGGCCATTTCTACGTCCCGGGAAACCTTAGCTTCACTCTAGGGCGTTGCTCCACCACATCGAATAGCTCCGGCCTTACAAGTCAGCGCCTGAAGCATAAAATACAATAAAAGTACAACAGTTTTTCCATCGTATAGCATGAATAATTGCAACCAGTGTGAAGTTAATGGTCATTCCTACGTTCCGGTCAACCTAGGCTTCACTCTAGGGCGTTGCTCCACCTGATCGAATAGTTATTGCGTTAGAAATTAACGCCAGACGCATAAAATACAATAAAAATACAACAGTTTTTCCATCGTATAACTGGAATAGTTGCAACCAGTGTGAAGGTATTGACCATATCTACGTCTCGGGCAACCTAGGCTTCACTCTAGGTCGTTGCTCCACCAGATCGAATAGCTAGGGCCTTAGTAGTCATCGCCCGAAGCATAAAATACAATAAAAATCCAACAGTTTTTCCATCGTATAACAGGAATAATTGCAAACAGTGTGAAAGTAATGGTCATTTCTAAGTTCCGGGCATCCTAGACTTAACTCTTGGACGTTGCCCCACCAGATCGAAACAGCTCTGACCTTACAAGTCAACGCCACAAGCAGAAAATACAATATAAACACAACAGCTTTTCCATCGTATAAAACGATTAATTGCAACCTGAGTGAAAGTAATGGTCATTTCTACGTTCCGGGCAACCTAGGCTTCACTCTAGGGCGTTGCCCCGCCACATCGAATAGCTACGGCATAAGATGTCAACGCCAGAAGCATAAAATACAATAGAAATACAACAGCCTTTCCATCTTATAACAGCAATAATTGCAACCAGTGTGAAGGTAATGGTAATTTCTACGTTCCGGGCAACCTAGGCTTCACTATAGGGCGTTGCTCCACCAGGTCGAATAGTTAGGGCCTAAGAAGTCAGTGCCGGAAGCATAAAATACAATAAAAATACAACAGCTTTTCCATCGCATAGCATGAATAATTGCAACCAGAGTGAATGTAATGGTCATTTCTACGTTCCGGGCAACCTAGGCTTAACTCTAGGGCGCTGCTCCACCAGATCGAATAGCTAGGGCCTTAGAAGTCGACGCCCGAAGCATAAAATACACAAAAAATCCAATAGTTCTTCCATCGTATAACAGGAATAATTGCAAACAGTGTGAAAGTAATGGTCATTTCCACGTTCCGGGCAACCTGGGCTTCACTCTAGGGCGTTGCTCCACCAGATCGAGTAGTTAGGGCCTTAGGAGACAACGACCGAAGCTTAAAATACAATAAAAATACAGCAGCTTTTCCATCGTATAAAAGGAATAATTGCAACCAGTGTGAAGCTAATGGTCATTTCTGCGTTCCGGGCAACCTAGGCTTCACTCTAGGGCATTGCTCCACCAGATCGAATAGTTAGGTCGTAAGAAGTCAACGCCAGAAGTATAAAATACGATATATGTACAACAGTTTTTCCTTCGTATAAAACGAATAATTGCAACCAGTGTGAAAGTAATGCCCATTTCTACGTTCCGGGCATCCTAGACTTAACTCTGAGGCATTGCTCTACCAGATCGAATACATAGGGCCTTAGAAGTCAACGCCAGACGCATAAAATACAATAAAAATGCTGCAGTTTTTCCATTGTATATCAGGAATAATTGCAACCAGTGTGAAAGTGATGGCCATTTCTACGTCCCGGGCAACCTTAGCTTCACTCTAGGGCGTTGCTCCACCAGATCGAATAGCTAGGGCCTTAGAAGTCAACGCCCGAAGCATAAAATACAATAAAAATCCAACAGTTTTTCCATCGTATAACAGGAATAATTGCAAACAGGGTGAAAGTAATGGTCATTTCTAAGTTCCGGGCATCCTAGACTTAACTCTTGGACGTTGCCCCACCAGATCGAACAGCTCGGACCTTACAAGTCAACGCCACAAGCAGAAAATACAATATAAATACAACAGCTTTTCCATCGTATAAAACGATTAATTGCAACCAGTGTGAAAGTAATGGTCACTTCTACGTTCCGGGCAACCTAGGCTTCACTCTAGGGCGTTGCTCCGAAACATCGAATAGCTACGGCATAAGAAGTCAACGCCAGAAGCATAAAATACAATAGAAATACAACAGCCTTTCCATCGTATAACAGCAATAATTGCAACCAGTGTGAAGGTAATGGTCATTTCTACGTTCCGCGCAACCTACGCTTCACTCTAGGGCGTTGCTCCACCAGATCGAATAGCTAGGGCCTTAGAAGTCGACGCCCGAAGCATAACATACACAAAAAATCGAATAGTTTTTCCATCGTATAAAAGGAATAATTGCAAACAGTGTGAAAGTAATGGTCATTTCCACGTTCCGGGCAACCTGGGCTTCACTGTAGGGCGTTGCTCCACCAGATCGAGTAGTTAGGGCCTTAGGAGACAACGACCGAAGCTTAAAATACAATAAAAATACAGCAGCTTTTCCATCGTATAAAAGGAATAATAGCAACCAGTGTGAAGCAAATGGTCATTTCTGCGTTCCGGGCAGCCTAGGCTTCACTCTAGGGCATTGCTCGACCAGATCGAATAGTTAGGGCGTAAGAAGTCAACGCCAGAAGTATAAAATACGATATATGCACAACAGTTTTTCCTTCGTATAAAACGAATAATTGCAACCAGTGTGAAAGTAATGGCCATTTCTACGTTCCGGGCAACCTAGGCTTCACTATAGGGCGTTGCTCCACCAGGTCGAATAGTTAGGGCCTAAGAAGTCAGTGCCGGAAGCATAAAATACAATAAAAATACAACAGCTTTTCCATCGCATAGCATGAATAATTGCAACCAGAGTGAATGTAATGGTCATTTCTACGTTCCGGGCAACCTAGGCTTAACTCTAGGGCGCTGCTCCACCAGATCGAATAGCTAGGGCCTTAGAAGTCGACGCCCGAAGCATAAAATACACAAAAAATCCAATAGTTCTTCCATCGTATAACAGGAATAATTGCAAACAGTGTGAAAGTAATGGTCATTTCCACGTTCCGGGCAACCTGGGCTTCACTCTAGGGCGTTGCTCCACCAGATCGAGTAGTTAGGGCCTTAGGAGACAACGACCGAAGCTTAAAATACAATAAAAATACAGCAGCTTTTCCATCGTATAAAAGGAATAATTGCAAACAGGGTGAAAGTAATGGTCATTTCTAAGTTCCGGGCATCCTAGACTTAACTCTTGGACGTTGCCCCACCAGATCGAACAGCTCGGACCTTACAAGTCAACGCCACAAGCAGAAAATACAATATAAATACAACAGCTTTTCCATCGTATAAAACGATTAATTGCAACCAGTGTGAAAGTAATGGTCACTTCTACGTTCCGGGCAACCTAGGCTTCACTCTAGGGCGTAGCTCCGAAACATCGAATAGCTACGGCATAAGAAGTCAACGCCAGAAGCATAAAATACAATAGAAATACAACAGCCTTTCCATCGTATAACAGCAATAATTGCAACCAGTGTGAAGGTAATGGTCATTTCTACGTTCCGCGCAACCTACGCTTCACTCTAGGGCGTTGCTCCACCAGATCGAATAGCTAGGGCCTTAGAAGACGACGCCCGAAGCATAACATACACAAAAAATCGAATAGTTTTTCCATCGTATAAAAGGAATAATTGCAAACAGTGTGAAAGTAATGGTCATTTCCACGTTCCGGGCAACCTGGGCTTCACTGTAGGGCGTTGCTCCACCAGATCGAGTAGTTAGGGCCTTAGGAGACAACGACCGAAGCTTAAAATACAATAAAAATACAGCAGCTTTTCCATCGTATAAAAGGAATAATAGCAACCAGTGTGAAGCAAATGGTCATTTCTGCGTTCCGGGCAGCCTAGGCTTCACTCTAGGGCATTGCTCGACCAGATCGAATAGTTAGGGCGTAAGAAGTCAACGCCAGAAGTATAAAATACGATATATGCACAACAGTTTTTCCTTCGTATAAAACGAATAATTGCAACCAGTGTGAAAGTAATGGCCATTTCTACGTTCCGGGCATCCTAGACCTAACTCTGAGGCATTGCTCTACCAGATCAAATACATAGGGCCTTAGAAGCCAACGCCAGAAACATAAAATACAACAAAAATACAGCAGTTTTTCCATTGTATAACAGGAATATTTGCAACCAGTGTGAAAGTGATGGCCATTTCTACGTCCCGGGAAACCTTAGCTTCACTCTAGGGCGTTGCTCCACCACATCGAATAGCTCCGGCCTTACAAGTCAGCGCCTGAAGCATAAAATAGAATAAAAGTACAACAGTTTTTCCATCGTATAGCATGAATAATTGCAACCAGTGTGAAGGTAATGGTCATTCCTACGTTCCGGGCAACCTAGGCTTCACTCTAGGGCGTTGCTCCACCTGATCGAATAGTTATTGCCTTAGAAATTAACGCCAGCCGCATAAAATACAATAAGAATACAACAGTTTTTCCATCGTATAACTGGAATAGTTGCAACCAGTGTGAAGGTATTGATCATATCTACGTCTCGGGCAACCTAGGCTTCACTCTAGGTCGCTGCTCCACCAGATCGAATAGCTAGGGCCTCAGTAGTCAACGCCCGAAGCATAAAATACAATATAAATACAACAGCTTTTCCATCGTATAAAACGATTAATTGCAACCAGTGTGAAAGTAATGGTCACTTCTTCGTTCCGGGCAACCTAGGCTTCACTCTAGGGCGTTGCTCGCTACATCGAATAGCTACGGCATAAGAAGTCAACGCCAGAAGCATAAAATACAATAGAAATACAACAGCCTTTCCATCGTATAACAGCAATAATTGCAACGAGTGTGAAGGTAATGGTCATTTCTACGTTCCGCGCAACCTAGGCTTCACTCTAGGGCGTTGCTCCACCAGATCGAATAGCTAGGGCCTTAGAAGTCGACGCCCGAAGCATAAAATACACAAAAAATCCAATAGTTTTTCCATCGTATAACAGGAATAATTGCAAACAGTGTGAAAGTGATGGTCATTTCCACGTTCCGGGCAACCTGGGCTTCACTCTAGGGCGTTGCTCCACCAGATCGAGTAGTTAGGGCCTTAGGAGACAACGACCGAAGCTTAAAATACAATAAAGATACAGCAGGTTTTCCATCGTATAAAAGGAATAATTGCAACCAGTGTGAAGCTAATGGTCATTTCTACGTTCCGGGCAACCTAGGCTTCACTCTAGGGCGTTGCTCCACCACATCGAATAGCTACGGCATAAGAAGTCAACGCCAGAAGCATAAAATACAATAGAAATACAACAGCCTTTCCATCGTATAACAGCAATAATTCCAACCAGTGTGAAGGTAATGGTCATTTCTACGTTCCGGGCAACTTAGGCTTCACTCTAGGGCGTTGCTCCACCAGATCGAATAGTTAGGGCCTAAGAAGTCAATGCCGGAAGCATAAAATACAATAAAAATACAACAGTTTTTCCATCGTATAGCATGAGTAATTGCAACCAGAGTGAATGTAATGGTTATTTCTATGTTTCGGGCAACCTACACTTCAGTCTAGGGCGGTGCTCCACCAGATCGTATAGTTAGGGCCTTAGAAGTCAACGCCAGAAGCATGAAATACAATAAAAATACAACCGTCCTTCCATCGTATAACAGGAATAATTGCAACCAGTGTGAAGGTAATGGTCATTTCTACGTTCCGGGCAACCTAGGCTTCACTCTAGGGCGTTGCTCCACCAGATCGAATAGCTAGGGCCTTAGAAGTCGACGCCCGAAGCATAAAATACACAAAAAATCGAATAGTTTTTCCATCGTATAAAAGGAATAATTGCAAACAGTGTGAAAGTAATGGTCATTTCCACGTTCCGGGCAAACTGGGCTTCACTGTAGGGCGTTGCTCCAGCAGATCGAGTAGTTAGGGCCTTAGGAGACAACGACCGAAGCTTAAAATACAATAGAAATACAACAGCCTTTCCATCGTATAACAGCAATAATTCCAACCAGTGTGAAGGTAATGGTCATTTCTACGTTCCGGGCAACTTAGGCTTCACTCTAGGGCGTTGCTCCACCAGATCGAATAGTTAGGGCCTAAGAAGTCAATGCCGGAAGCATAAAATACAATAAAAATACAACAGTTGTTCCATCGCATAGCATGAATAATTGCAACCAGAGTGAATGTAATGGTCATTTCTACGTTCCGGGCAACCTGGGCTTCACTCTAGGGCGTTGCTCCACCAGATCGAGTAGTTAGGGCCTTAGGAGACAACGACCGAAGCTTAAAATACAATAAAAATACAGCAGCTTTTCCATCGTATAAAAGGAATAATTGCACCCAGTGTGAAGCTAATGGTCATTTCTGCGTTCCGGGCAACCTAGGCTTCACTCTAGGGCATTGCTCCACCAGATCGAATAGTTAGGTCGTAAGAAGTCAACGCCAGAAGTATAAAATACGATATATGTATAACAGTTTTTCCTTCGTATAAAACGAATAATTGCAACCAGTGTGAAAGTAATGCCCATTTCTACGTTCCGGGCATCCTAGACTTAACTCTGAGGCATTGCTCTACCAGATCGAATACATAGGGCCTTAGAAGTCAACGCCAGACGCATAAAATACAATAAAAATGCTGCAGTTTTTCCATTGTATATCAGGAATAATTGCAACCAGTGTGAAAGTGATGGCCATTTCCACGTTCCGGGCAAACTTAGCTTCACTCTTGGGCGTTGCTCCACCACATCGAATAGCTCCGGCCTTACAAGTCAACGCCTGAAGCATAAAATACAATAAAAGTACAACAGTTTTTCCATCGTATAGCATGAATGATTGCAACCAGTGTGAAGGTAATGGTCATTCCTACGTTCCGGGCAACCTAGGCTTCACTCTTGGGCGTTGCTCCACCTGATCGAATAGTTATTGCCTTAGAAATTAACGCCAGACGCATAAAATACAATAAAAATACAACAGTTTTTCCATCGTATACCTGGGATAGTTGCAACCAGTGTGAAGGTATTGCTCATATCTACGTCTCGGGCAACCTAGGCTTCACTCTAGGGCGTTGCTCCACCACATCGAATAGCTCCGGCCTTACAAGTCAGCGCCTGAAGCATAAAATACAGTAAAAGTACAACAGTTTTTCCATCGTATAGCATGAATAATTGCAACCAGTGTGAAGGTAATGATCATTTCTACGTTCCGGGCCACCTAGGGTTCACTCTACGGCGTTGGTCCACCAGATCCAATAGTTATGGCCTAAGAAGTCAACGCCAGAAGAATAAAATACAATACAAGTACAACAGTTTTTCCATCGTATAACGGGAATAATAGCAAACAGTGTGAAAGGTATTGTCATTTCTACGTTCCGGGCAACCTAGGGTTCACTCTAGGGCGTTGCTCCACCACATCGAATAGCTCCGGCCTTACAAGTCAGCGCCTGAAGCATAAAATACAATAAAAGTACAACAGTTTTTCCATCGTATAGCATGAATAATTGCAACCAGTGTGAAGGTAATGATCATTTCTACGTTCCGGGCCACCTAGGGTTCACTCTAGGGCGTTGGTCCACCAGATCCAATAGTTATGGCCTAAGAAGTCAACGCCAGAAGAATAAAATTCAATACAAGTACAACAGTTTTTCCATCGTATAACAGGAATAATTGCAACCATTGTGAAAGTTATGGTCATTTGTACCTTCCGGGCAGCATAGGCTTCACGCTAGGGCATTGCTCCACCGGACCGAATAGTTAGGGCCTTAGAAGGCGACGCCAGAGGCATAAAGTACAATATAAATACATTAGTTTTTCCATCGTGTAACAGGAATAATTGCAACCAGTGTGAAAGATATGGTCATTTGGAAGTTCCGGGCCACCTACGCTTCACTCTAGGGCGTTGCTCCACCAGATCGAATAGCTAGGGACTTGGAATTCAACGCAAGAAGCATAAAATACAATAAAAATACAACAGTTTTTCCTTGGTATTACAGGAATAATTGCAACCAGTGTGAAAATAATGGTCGTTTCTACGTTCCCGGCAACCTAGGCTTCACTCTACGGCGTTGCTCCACCAGATCGAATAGTTAGGGCCTTACAAGTCAACGCCGGAAGCATGAAATACGATAAAGATGCAACAGTTTTTCCATCGTATAAGAGGAATAATTGCAACCAGTGTGAAGGTAATGGTATGTTCTACGTTCCAGGCAGCCTAGGCTTCACTCTAGGGCCGTGCCCCACCACATTGAATAGCTAGGACCTTCGAAGTCAATGCCAGAAGCAGAAAATACAATAAAAATACAACAGCTTTTCCATCGTATAGAATGAGTAATTGCAAACAGTGTGAAAGTAATGGACGTTTCTACGTTCCGCGCAACCAAGCCTTCACTCTAGGGCGTTGCTCCACCACATCGAATAGCTACGGCCTTAGAAGTCAACGCCAGAAGCATAAGATGCAATAAAAATGCAGCAGTTTTTCTCTCGTATAACAGGAATAATTGCAACCAGAGTGAAGATGATGGTCATTTCTACGGTCCGTGCAACCTCGGCGTCACCCTAGGGCGTTGCTACACCACATCTAATAGCTACAGTCTTAGAAGTCAACGCCAGAAGCAGAAAATGCAATAAAAATGCAACAGTTTTTCCATCGTATAGCATGAATAATTGCAAACAGTGTGAAAGTGATGGTCATTTCTACGTTCCGGGCAACCTAGGCTCCGCTCTAGGGCGTTGCTCCACCAGATCGAATAGCTAGGGCCTTAGAAGTCAACGCCAGAAGCATAAAATACAATATAAATACAACAGCTTTTCCATCGTATAAAATGAATAATTGCAGACAGAGTGAAAGTAATGGTCATTGCTGCGTTCCGGGCAACCTAGGCTCCTCTCTAGGGCGTTGCTCCACCAGATCGAATATCTAGGGACTTAGAATTCAACGCCAGATGCATAAAATACAATAAAAATGCAACAGTTTTTGCATTATATAACAGGAATAATTGCAAGCAGTGTGAAAGTAATGGTCATTTCTACGTTCCGTGCAACCTAGGCGTCACTCTAGCGCGTTGCTCCACCACATCTAATAGCTACGGCCTTAGATGTCAGCGCCAGAATCAGAAAATACAATATAAATACCACAGCTTTTCCATCGTATAAAATGAATAATTGCAACCAGAGTGAAAGTAATGGTCCTTTCTACGTTCCGTGCAACCTAGGCGTCGCTCTAGGGCTTTGCTCTACCACATCTGACAGCTACGGCCTTGGAAGTCAACGCGAGAAGCGTAAAATACAATATAAATACAACAGCTTTTCCATCGTATAAAATGAATAATTGCAAACAGTGTGAAAGTAATGGTCATTTCTACGTTCCGGGCAACCTAGGCTTCACTCTAGGGCGTAGCTCCAGCAGATCGAATAGCTAGGTCCTTAGAAGTCAACGCCAGAAGCATAAAATACAATATAAATACAACAGCTTTTCCATCGAATAACAGGAATAATTGCAACCAGAGTGAAAGTAATGGTCCTTTCTACGTTCCGTGCAACCTAGGCGTCACTCTTGGGCGTTGCTCCACCACATCTAATAGCTACGGCCTTAGAATTCAACGCCAGAAGCATAAAATACAATATAAATACAACAGCTTTTCCATCGTATAAAATGAATAATTGCAAACAGTGTGAAAGTGATGGTCATTTCTACGTTCCGGGCAACCTAGGCTCCGCTCTAGGGCGTTGCTCCACCTGATCGAATAGCTAGGGACTTAGGAGACAACGACCGAAGCTTAAAATACAATAAAAATACAGCAGCTTTTCCATCGTATAAAAGGAATAATTGCACCCAGTGTGAAGCTAATGGTCATTTCTGCGTTCCGGGCAACCTAGGCTCCTCTCTAGGGCGTTGCTCCACCAGATCGAATAGCTAGGGACTTAGAATTCAACGCCAGATGCATAAGATACAATAAAAGTACAACAGCTTTTCCATCGTATAACAGGAATAATTACAACCAGAGTGAAAGTAATGCTCGTTTCTATGTTCCGGGCAACCTAAGCTTGACTCTAGGGCGTTGCTCCACCAGATCGAATAGCTAGGGTCTTAGAAGTCAACGCCCGAAGCATAAAATACAGTAAAGATACAACAGTTTTTCCATCGTATAGCAGGTATAATTGCAACAAGCGTGAAGGTAATGGTCATTTCTACGTTTCGGGCAACGTAGGCTTCACTCTAGGCCGTAGCTCCACCAGATCGAATAGCGAGGTCCTTAGAAGACAACGCCAGAAGCATAAAATACAATATAAGTACAACAGCTTTTCCATCGAATAACAGGAATAATTGCAACCAGAGTGAAAGTAATGGTCGTTACTACGTTCCGGGCAACCTAGGCTTCACTCTAGGGCGTTGCCCCCCCCCCTCCCACCCCACATCGAATAGCTACGGCCTTAGAAGTCAACGCCAGAAGCATAAAATACAATATAAATACAACAGCTTTTCCATCGTATAAAATGAATAATTGCAGACAGAGTGAAAGTAATGGTCATTGCTGCGTTCCGGGCAGCCTAGGTTCCTCTCTAGGGCGTTGCTCCACCAGATCGAATAGCTAGGGACTTAGAATTCAACGCCAGATGCATAAAATACAATAAAAATACAACAGCCTTTCCATCGTATAACAGGAATAATTACAACCAGAGTTAAAGTAATGCTCGTTTCTACGTTCCGGGCAACCTAGGCTTCACTCTAGGGCGTTGCTCCAGCACATCGAATAGCTACGGCCTTAGAAGTCAACGCCAGAAGCATAAAATACAATATAAATACAACAGCTTTTCCATCGTATAAAATGAATAATTGCAAACAGTGTGAAGGTGATGGTCATTTCTACGTTCCGGGCAACCTAGGCTTCACTCTAGGGCGTTGCTCCACCACATCGAATAGCTACGGCCTCAGAAGTCAACGCCCGAAGCATAAAATGCAATAATAATACAGCAGTTCTCCCATCGTATAACAGGAATAATTGCAAACCGAGTGAAGATGATGGTCATTTCTACGTTCCGTACAACCTAGGCGTCACTCTAGGGCGTTGCTCCAGCACATCTAATATCTACGGCCTTAGAAGTCAACGCCAGAAGCATAAAATACAATATAAATACAACAGCTCTTCCACCGTATAAAATGAATAATTGCAAACAGTGTGAAAGTAGTGGTCATTTCTACGTTCCGCGCAACCTAGGCTTCACTCTAGGGCGTTGCTCCACCAGATGGAATAGCTAGGGCCTTAGAATTCAACGCCAGAAGCATAAAATACAATATATATACACCAGCTTTTAAATCGTATAAAATGAATAATTGCAAACAGTGTGAAAGTGATGGTCATTTCTACGTTCCGGGCAACCTAGGCTCCGCTCTAGGGCGTTGCTCCACCAGATCGAATAGCTAGGGACTTAGAATTCAACGCCAGATGCATAAAATACAATAAAAATGCAACAGTTTTTCCATTGTATAACAGGAATAATTGCAAGCAGTGTGAAAGTAATGGTCATTTCTACGGTCCGTGCAACCTAGGCGTCACTCTAGCGCGTTGCTCCACCACATCTAATAGCTACGGCCTTAGAAGTCAACGCCAGAAGCATAAAATATAATATAAATACAACAGCTTTTCCATCGTATAAAATGAATAATTGCAACCAGAGTGAAAGTAATGGTCCTTTCTACGTTCCGTGCAACCTAGGCGTCGCTCTAGGGCTTTGCTCTACCACATCTGACAGCTACGGCCTTGGAAGTCAACGCGAGAAGCGTAAAATACAATATAAATACAACAGCTTTTCCATCGTATAAAATGAATAATTGCAGACAGAGTGAAAGTAATGGTCATTGCTGCGTTCCGGGCAGCCTAGGTTCCTCTCTAGGGCGTTGCTCCACCAGATCGAATAGCTAGGGACTTAGAATTCAACGCCAGATGCATAAAATACAATAAAAATACAACAGCCTTTCCATCGTATAACAGGAATAATTACAACCAGAGTTAAAGTAATGCTCGTTTCTACGTTCCGGGCAACCTAGGCTTCACTCTAGGGCGTTGCTCCAGCACATCGAATAGCTACGGCCTTAGAAGTCAACGCCAGAAGCATAAAATACAATATAAATACAACAGCTTTTCCATCGTATAAAATGAATAATTGCAAACAGTGTGAAGGTGATGGTCATTTCTACGTTCCGGGCTACCTAGGCTTCACTCTAGGGCGTTGCTCCACCACATCGAATAGCTACGGCCTCAGAAGTCAACGCCCGAAGCATAAAATGCAATAATAATACAGCAGTTCTCCCATCGTATAACAGGAATAATTGCAACCCGAGTGAAGATGATGGTCATTTCTACGTTCCGTACAACCTAGGCGTCACTCTAGGGCGTTGCTCCAGCACATCTAATATCTACGGCCTTAGAAGTCAACGCCAGAAGCATAAAATACAATATAAATACAACAGCTCTTCCACCGTATAAAATGAATAATTGCAAACAGTGTGAAAGTAGTGGTCATTTCTACGTTCCGCGCAACCTAGGCTTCACTCTAGGGCGTTGCTCCACCAGATGGAATAGCTAGGGCCTTAGAATTCAACGCCAGAAGCATAAAATACAATATATATATACACCAGCTTTTAAATCGTATAAAATGAATAATTGCAAACAGTGTGAAAGTGATGGTCATTTCTACGTTCCGGGCAACCTAGGCTCCGCTCTAGGGCGTTGCTCCACCAGATCGAATAGCTAGGGACTTAGAATTCAACGCCAGATGCATAAAATACAATAAAAATGCAACAGTTTTTCCATTGTATAACAGGAATAATTGCAAGCAGTGTGAAAGTAATGGTCATTTCTACGGTCCGTGCAACCTAGGCGTCACTCTAGCGCGTTGCTCCACCACATCTAATAGCTACGGCCTTAGAAGTCAACGCCAGAAGCATAAAATATAATATAAATACAACAGCTTTTCCATCGTATAAAATGAATAATTGCAAACAGAGTGAAAGTAATGGTCATTGCTGCGTTCCGGGCAACCTAGGCTTCACTCTAGGGCGTTGCTCCACCAGATCGAATAGCTAGGGACTTAGAATTCAACTCAAGAAGCATAAAATACAATAAAAATACAACAGTTTTTCCATGGTATTACAGGAATAATTGCAACCAGTGTGAAAATAATGGTCGTTTCTACGTTCCCGGCAACCTAGGCTTCACTCTACGGCGTTGCTCCACCAGATCGAATAGTTAGGGCCTTACAAGTCAACGCCGGAAGCATGAAATACAATAAAGATGCAACAGTTTTTCCATCGTATAAGAGGAATAATTGCAACCAGTGTGAAGGTAATGGTATGTTCTACGTTCCAGGCAACCTAGGCTTCACTCTAGGGCCGTGCCCCACCAGATTGAATAGCTAGGACCTTCGAAGTCAATGCCAGAAGCAGAAAATACAATAAAAATACAACAGCTTCTCCATCGTATAGAATGAGTAATTGCAAACAGTGTGAAAGTAATGGACGTTTCTACGTTCCGCGCAACCAAGCCTTCACTCTAGGGCGTTGCTCCACCACATCGAATAGCTACGGCCTTAGAAGTCAACGCCAGAAGCATAAGATGCAATAAAAATGCAGCAGTTTTTCCGTCGTATAACAGGAATAATTGCAACCAGAGTGAAGATGATGGTCATTTCTACGGTCCGTGCAACCTAGGCGTCACCCTAGGGCGTTGCTACACCACCTCTAATAGCTACAGTCTTAGAAGTCAACGCCAGAAGCAGAAAATGCAATAAAAATGTAACAGTTTTTCCATTGTATAGCATGAATAATTGCAAACAGTGTGAAAGTGATGGTCATTTCTACGTTCCGGGCAACCTAGGCTCCGCTCTAGGGCGTTGCTCCACCAGATCGAATAGCTAGGGCCTCAGAAGTCAACGCCAGAAGCATAAAATACAATATAAATACAACAGCTTTTCCATCGTATAAAATGAATAATTGCAGACAGAGTGAAAGTAATGGTCATTGCTGCGTTCCGGGCAACCTAGGCTCCTCTCTAGGGCGTTGCTCCACCAGATCGAATATCTAGGGACTTAGAATTCAACGCCAGATGCATAAAATACAATAAAAATGCAACAGTTTTTGCATTGTATAACAGGAATAATTGCAAGCAGTGTGAAAGTAATGGTCATTTCTACGTTCCGTGCAACCTAGGCGTCACTCTAGCGCGTTGCTCCACCACATCTAATAGCTACGGCGTTAGAAGTCAACGCCAGAAGCATAAAATACAATATAAATACAACAGCTTTTCCATCGTATAAAATGAATAATTGCAAACAGCGTGAAAGTAATGGTCATTGCTGCGTTCCGGGCAACCTAGGCTTCACTCTAGCGCGTTCCTCCACCACATCTAATAGCTACGGCCTTAGAAGTCAACGCCAGAAGCATAAAATACAATATAAATACAACAGCTTTTCCATCGTATAAAATGAATAATTTCAACCAGGGTGAAAGTAATGGTCGTTTCTACGTTCCGGGCAACCTAAGCTTCACTCTAGGGCGTTGCTCCACCACATCGAATATCTACGGCCTTAGATGTCAGCGCCAGAATCACAAAATACAATATAAATACCACAGCTTTTCCATCGTATAAAATGAATAATTGCAACCAGAGTGAAAGTAATGGTCCTTTCTACGTTCCGTGCAACCTAGGCGTCACTCTAGGGCTTTGCTCCACCACATCTGGCAGCTACGGCCTTAGAAGTCAACGCCAGAAGCGTAAAATACAATATAAATACAACAGCTTTTCCATCGTATAAAATGAATAATTGCAAACAGCGTGAAAGTAATGCTCGTTTCTATGTTCCGGGCAACCTAAGCTTGACTCTAGGGCGTTGCTCCACCAGATCGAATAGCTAGGGTCTTAGAAGTCAACGCCCGAAGCATAAAATACAGTAAAGATACAACAGTTTTTCCATCGTATAGCAGGTATAATTGCAACAAGCGTGAAGGTAATGGTCATTTCTACGTTTCGGGCAACGTAGGCTTCACTCTAGGCCGTAGCTCCACCAGATCGAATAGCGAGGTCCTTAGAAGACAACGCCAGAAGCATAAAATACAATATAAATACAACAGCTTTTCCATCGTATAAAATGAATAATTGCAACCAGAGTGAAAGTAATGGTCGTTACTACGTTCCGGGCAACCTAGGCTTCACTCTAGGGCGTTGCCACCCCCCCCCCCCCCCCCCCCACATCGAATAGCTACGGCCTTAGAAGTCAACGCCAGAAGCATAAAATACAATATAAATACAACAGCTTTTCCATCGTATTAAATGAATAATTGCAGACAGAGTGAAAGTAATGGTCATTGCTGCGTTCCGGGCAACCTAGGTTCCTCTCTAGGGCGTTGCTCCACCAGATCGAACAGCTGGGGACTTAGAATTCAACGCCAGATGCATAAAATACAATAAAAATACAACAGCCTTTCCATCGTATAACAGGAATAATTACAACCAGAGTTAAAGTAATGCTCGTTTCTACGTTCCGGGCAACCTAGGCTTCACTCTAGGGCGTTGCTCCAGCACATCGAATAGCTACGGCCTTAGAAGTCAACGCCAGAAGCATAAAATACAATATAAATACAACAGCTTTTCCATCGTATAAAATGAATAATTGCAAACAGTGTGAAGGTGATGGTCATTTCTACGTTCTGGGCTACCTAGGCTTCACTCTAGGGCGTTGCTCCACCACATCGAATAGCTACGGCCTCAGAAGGCACCGCCCGAAGCATAAAATGCAATAATAATACAGCAGTTCTTCCATCGTATAACAGGAATAATTGCAACCCGAGTGAAGATGATGGTCATTTCTACGTTCCGTACAACCTAGGCGTCACTCTAGGGCGTTGCTCCAGCACATCTAATATCTACGGCCTTAAAAGTCAACGCCAGAAGCATAAAATACAATATAAATACAACAGCTCTTCCACCGTATAAAATGAACAATTGCAAACAGTGTGAAAGTAGTGGTCATTTCTACGTTCCGCGCAACCTAGGCTTCACTCTAGGGCGTCGCTCCACCAGATCGAATAGCTAGGGACTTAGAATTCAACGCCAGATGCATAAAATACAATAAAAATGCAACAGTTTTTCCATTGTATAACAGGAATAATTGCAAGCAGTGTGAAAGTAATGGTCATTTCTACGGTCCGTGCAACCTAGGCGTCACTCTAGCGCGTTGCTCCACCACATCTAATAGCTACGGCCTTAGAAGTCAACGCCAGAAGCATAAAATACAATATAAATACAACAGCTTTTCCATCGTATAGAATGAATAATTGCAAACAGAGTGAAAGTAATGGTCATTGCTGCGTTCCGGGCAACCTAGGCTTCACTCTAGGGCGTTGCTCCACCAGATCGAATAGCTAGGGACTTAGAATTCAACTCAAGAAGCATAAAATACAATAAAAATACAACAGTTTTTCCATGGTATTACAGGAATAATTGCAACCAGTGAGAAAATAATCGTCGTTTCTACGTTCCCGGCAACCTAGGCTTCACTCTACGCCGTTGCTCCACCAGATCGAATAGTTAGGGCCTTACAAGTCAACGCCGGAAGCATGAAATACAATAAAGATGCAACAGTTTTTCCATCGTATAAGAGGAATAATTGCAACCAGTGTGAAGGTAATGGTATGTTCTACGTTCCAGGCAACCTAGGCTTCACTCTAGGGCCGTGCCCCACCAGATTGAATAGCTAGGACCTTCGAAGTCAATGCCAGAAGCAGAAAATACAATAAAAATACAACAGCTTTTCCATCGTATAGAATGAGTAATTGCAAACAGTGTGAAAGTAATGGACGTTTCTACGTTCCGCGCAACCAAGCCTTCACTCTAGGGCGTTGCTGCACCACATCGAATAGCTACGGCCTTAGAAGTCAACGCCAGAAGCATAAGATGCAATAAAAATGCAGCAGTTTTTCCGTCGTATAACAGGAATAATTGCAACCAGAGTGAAGATGATGGTCATTTCTACGGTCCGTGCAACCTAGGCGTCACCCTAGGGCGTTGCTACACCACCTCTAATAGCTACAGTCTTAGAAGTCAACGCCAGAAGCAGAAAATGCAATAAAAATGCAACAGTTTTTCCATCGTATAGCATGAATAATTGCAAACAGTGTGAAAGTGATGGTCATTTCTACGTTCCGGGCAACCTAGGCTCCGCTCTAGGGCGTTGCTCCACCAGATCGAATAGCTAGGGCCTCAGAAGTCAACGCCAGAAGCATAAAATACAATATAAATACAACAGCTTTTCCATCGTATAAAATGAATAATTGCAGACAGAGTGAAAGTAATGGTCATTGCTGCGTTCCGGGCAACCTAGGCTCCTCTCTAGGGCGTTGCTCCACCAGATCGAATATCTAGGGACTTAGAATTCAACGCCAGATGCATAAAATACAATAAAAATGCAACAGTTTTTGCATTGTATAACAGGAATAATTGCAAGCAGTGTGAAAGTAATGGTCATTTCTACGTTCCGTGCAACCTAGGCGTCACTCTAGCGCGTTGCTCCACCACATCTAATAGCTACGGCGTTAGAAGTCAACGCCAGAAGCATAAAATACAATATAAATACAACAGCTTTTCCATCGTATAAAATGAATAATTGCAAACAGCGTGAAAGTAATGGTCATTGCTGCGTTCCGGGCAACCTAGGCTTCACTCTAGCGCGTTCCTCCACCACATCTAATAGCTACGGCCTTAGAAGTCAACGCCAGAAGCATAAAATACAATATAAATACAACAGCTTTTCCATCGTATAAAATGAATAATTTCAACCAGGGTGAAAGTAATGGTCGTTTCTACGTTCCGGGCAACCTAAGCTTCACTCTAGGGCGTTGCTCCACCACATCGAATATCTACGGCCTTAGATGTCAGCGCCAGAATCACAAAATACAATATAAATACCACAGCTTTTCCATCGTATAAAATGAATAATTGCAACCAGAGTGAAAGTAATGGTCCTTTCTACGTTCCGTGCAACCTAGGCGTCACTCTAGGGCTTTGCTCCACCACATCTGGCAGCTACGGCCTTAGAAGTCAACGCCAGAAGCGTAAAATACAATATAAATACAACAGCTTTTCCATCGTATAAAATGAATAATTGCAAACAGCGTGAAAGTAATGCTCGTTTCTATGTTCCGGGCAACCTAGGCTTCACTCTAGGGCGTTGCCACCCCCCCCCCCCCCCCCACATCGAATAGCTACGGCCTTAGAAGTCAACGCCAGAAGCATAAAATACAATATAAATACAACAGCTTTTCCATCGTATAAAATGAATAATTGCAACCAGAGTGAAAGTAATGGTCGTTACTATGTTCCGGGCAACCTAGGCTTCACTCTAGGGCGTTGCCACCCCCCCCCCCCCCCCCCCACATCGAATAGCTACGGCCTTAGAAGTCAACGCCAGAAGCATAAAATACAATATAAATACAACAGCTTTTCCATCGTATTAAATGAATAATTGCAGACAGAGTGAAAGTAATGGTCATTGCTGCGTTCCGGGCAACCTAGGTTCCTCTCTAGGGCGTTGCTCCACCAGATAGAACAGCTGGGGACTTAGAATTCAACGCCAGATGCATAAAATACAATAAAAATACAACAGCCTTTCCATCGTATAACAGGAATAATTACAACCAGAGTTAAAGTAATGCTCGTTTCTACGTTCCGGGCAACCTAGGCTTCACTCTAGGGCGTTGCTCCAGCACATCGAATAGCTACGGCCTTAGAAGTCAACGCCAGAAGCATAAAATACAATATAAATACAACAGCTTTTCCATCGTATAAAATGAATAATTGCAAACAGTGTGAAGGTGATGGTCATTTCTACGTTCCGGGCTACCTAGGCTTCACTCTAGGGCGTTGCTCCACCACATCGAATAGCTACGGCCTCAGAAGGCAACGCCCGAAGCATAAAATGCAATAATAATACAGCAGTTCTTCCATCGTATAACAGGAATAATTGCAACCCGAGTGAAGATGATGGTCATTTCTACGTTCCGTACAACCTAGGCGTCACTCTAGGGCGTTGCTCCAGCACATCTAATATCTACGGCCTTAAAAGTCAACGCCAGAAGCATAAAATACAATATAAATACAACAGCTCTTCCACCGTATAAAATGAACAATTGCAAACAGTGTGAAAGTAGTGGTCATTTCTACGTTCCGCGCAACCTAGGCTTCACGCTAGGGCGTTGCTCCACCAGATCGAATAGCTAGGGCCTTAGAAGTCGACGCCCGAAGCATAAAATACACAAAAAATCCAATAGTTTTTCCATCGAATAACAGGAATAATTGCAACCAGTGTGAAGGTAATGGTCATTTCTACGTTCCGGGCAACCTAGGCTTCACTATAGGGCGTTGCTCCACCAGGTCGAATAGTTAGGGCCTAAGAAGTCAATGCCGGAAGCATAAAATACAATAAAAATACAACAGTTTTTCCATCGCATAGCATGAATAATTGCAACCAGAGTGAATGTAATGGTCATTTCTACGTTCCGGGCAACCTAGGCTTAACTCTAGGGCGCTGCTCCACCAGATCGAATAGCTAGGGCCTTAGAAGTCGACGCCCGAAGCATAAAATACACAAAAAATCCAATAGTTTTTCCATCGTATAACAGGAATAATTGCAAACAGTGTGAAAGTAATGGTCATTTCCACGTTCCGGGCAACCTGGGCTTCACTCTAGGGCGTTGCTCCACCAGATCGAGTAGTTAGGGCCTTAGGAGACAACGACCGAAGCTTAAAATACAATAAAGATACAGCAGGTTTTCCATCGTATAAAAGGAATAATTGCAACCAGTGTGAAGCTAATGGTCATTTCTACGTTCCGGGCAACCTAGGCTTCACTCTAGGGCGTTGCTCCACCACATCGAATAGCTACGGCATAAGAAGTCAACGCCAGAAGCATAAAATACAATAGAAATACAACAGCCTTTCCATCGTATAACAGCAATAATTCCAACCAGTGTGAAGGTAATGGTCATTTCTACGTTCCGGGCAACTTAGGCTTCACTATAGGGCGTTGCTCCACCAGGTCGAATAGTTAGGGCCTAAGAAGTCAATGCCGGAAGCATAAAATACAATAAAAATACAACAGTTTTTCCATCGCATAGCATGAATAATTGCAACCAGAGTGAATGTAATGGTCATTTCTACGTTCCGGGCAACCTAGGCTTAACTCTAGGGCGCTGCTCCACCAGATCGAATAGTTAGGGCCTAAGAAGTCAATGCCGGAAGCATAAAATACAATAAAAATACAACAGTTTTTCCATCGTATAGCATGAGTAATTGCAACCAGAGTGAATGTAATGGTTATTTCTATGTTTCGGGCAACCTACACTTCAGTCTAGGGCGGTGCTCCTCCAGATTGTATAGTTAGGGCCTTAGAAGTCAACGCCAGAAGCATAAAATACAATAAAAATACAACCGTCCTTCCATCGTATAACAGGAATAATTGCAACCAGTGTGAAGGTAATGGACATTTCTACGTTCCGGGCAACCTAGGCTTCACTCTAGGGCGTTGCTCCACCAGATCGAATAGCTAGGGCCTTAGAAGTCGACGCCCGAAGCATAAAATACACAAAAAATCGAATAGTTTTTCCATCGTATAAAAGGAATAATTGCAAACAGTGTGAAAGTAATGGTCATTTCCACGTTCCGGGCAACCTGGGCTTCACTGTAGGGCGTTGCTCCACCACATCGAATAGCTACGGCATAAGAAGTCAGCGCCAGAAGCATAAAATACAATAGAAGTACAACAGCCTTTCCATCGTATAACAGCAATAATTGCAACCAGTGTGAAAGTGATGGCCATTTCTACGTCCCGGGAAACCTTAGCTTCACTCTAGGGCGTTGCTCCACCACATCGAATAGCTCCGGCCTTACAAGTCAGCGCCTGAAGCATAAAATACAATAAAAGTACAACAGTTTTTCCATCGTATAGCATGAATAATTGCAACCAGTGTGAAGGTAATGGTCATTCCTACGTTCCGGGCAACCTAGGCTTCACTCTAGGGCTTTGCTCCACCTGATCGAATAGTTATTGCCTTAGAAATTAACGCCAGACGCATAAAATACAATAAAAATACAACAGTTTTTCCATCGTATAACTGGAATAGTTGCAACCAGTGTGAAGGTATTGATCATATCTACGTCTCGGGCAACCTAGGCTTCACACTAGGTCGTTGCTCCACCAGATCGAATAGCTAGGGCCTTAGTAGTCAACGGCGAAGCATAAAATACAATAAAAATCCAACAGTTTTTCCATCGTATAACAGGAATAATTGCAAACAGTGTAAAAGTAATGGTCATTTCTAAGTTCCGGGCATCCTAGACTTAACTCTTGGACGTTGCCCCACCAGATCGAACAGCTCGGACCTTGCAAGTCAACGCCACAAGCAGAAAATACAATATAAACACAACAGCTTTTCCATCGTATAAAACGATTAATTGCAACCAGAGTGAAAGTAATGGTCATTTCTACGTTCCGGGCAACCTAGGCTTCACTCTAGGGCGTTGCCCCGCCACATCGAATAGCTACGGCATAAGATGTCAACGCCAGAAGCATAAAATACAATAGAAATACAACAGCCTTTCCATCGTATAACAGCAATAATTGCAACCAGTGTGAAGGTAATGGTAATTTCTACGTTCCGGGCAACCTAGGCTTCACTATAGGGCGTTGCTCCACCAGGTCGAATAGTTTGGGCCTAAGAAGTCAATGCCGGAAGCATAAAATACAATAAAAATACAACAGTTTTTTCATCGCATAGCATGAATAATTGCAACCAGAGTGAATGTAATGGTCATTTCTACGTTCCGGGCAACCTAGGCTTAACTCTAGGGCGCTGCTCCACCAGATCGAATAGCTAGGGCCTTAGAAGTCGACGCCCGAAGCATAAAATACACAAAAAATCCAATAGTTTTTCCATCGAATAACAGGAATAATTGCAAACAGTGTGAAAGTAATGGTCATTTCCACGTTCCGGGCAACCTGGGCTTCACTCTAGGGCGTTGCTCCACCAGATCGAGTAGTTAGGGCCTTAGGAGACAACGACCGAAGCTTAAAATACAATAAAAATACAGCAGCTTTTCCATCGTATAAAAGGAATAATTGCAACCAGTGTTAGGCTAATGGTCATTTCTACGTTCCTGGCAACCTAGGCTTCACTCTAGGGCGTTGCTCCACCACATCGAATAGCTACGGCATAAGAAGTCAGCGCCAGAAGCATAAAATACAATAGAAATACAACAGCCTTTCCATCGTATAACAGCAATAATTGCAACCAGTGTGAAGGTAATGGTCATTTCTACGTTCCGGGCAACCTAGGCTTCACTATAGGGCGTTGCTCCACCAGGTCGAATAGTTAGGGCCTAAGAAGTCAATGCCGGAAGCATAAAATACAATAAAAATACAACAGTTTTTCCATCGCATAGCATGAATAATTGCAACCAGAGTGAATGTAATGGTCATTTCTACGTTCCGGGCAACCTAGGCTTAACTCTAGGGCGCTGCTCCACCAGATCGAATAGCTAGGGCCTTAGAAGTCGACGCCCGAAGCATAAAATACACAAAAAATCCAATAGTTTTTCCATCGTATAACTGGAATAGTTGCAACCAGTGTGAAGGTATTGATCATATCTACGTCTCGGGCAACCTAGGCTTCACACTAGGTCGTTGCTCCACCAGATCGAATAGCTAGGGCCTTAGTAGTCAACGCCCGAAGCATAAAATACAATAAAAATCCAACAGTTTTTCCATCGTATAACAGGAATAATTGCAAACAGTGTGAAAGTAATGGTCATTTCTAAGTTCCGGGCATCCTAGACTTAACTCTTGGACGTTGCCCCACCAGATCGAACTGCTCGGACCTTACAAGTCAACGCCACAAGCAGAAAATACAATATAAACACAACAGCTTTTCCATCGTATAAAACGATTAATTGCAACCAGAGTGAAAGTAATGGTCATTTCTACGTTCCGGGCAACCTAGGCTTCACTCTAGGGCGTTGCCCCGCCACATCGAATAGCTACGGCATAAGATGTCAACGCCAGAAGCATAAAATACAATAGAAATACAACAGCCTTTCCATCGTATAACAGCAATAATTGCAACCAGTGTGAAGGTAATGGTAATTTCTACGTTCCGGGCAACCTAGGCTTCACTATAGGGCGTTGCTCCACCAGGTCGAATAGTTTGGGCCTAAGAAGTCAATGCCGGAAGCATAAAATACAATAAAAATACAACAGTTTTTTCATCGCATAGCATGAATAATTGCAACCAGAGTGAATGTAATGGTCATTTCTACGTTCCGGGCAACCTAGGCTTAACTCTAGGGCGCTGCTCCACCAGATCGAATAGCTAGGGCCTTACAAGTCGACGCCCGAAGCATAAAATACACAAAAAATCCAATAGTTTTTCCATCGAATAACAGGAATAATTGCAAACAGTGTGAAAGTAATGGTCATTTCCACGTTCCGGGCAACCTGGGCTACACTCTAGGGCGTTGCTCCACCAGATCGAGTAGTTAGGGCCTTAGGAGACAACGACCGAAGCTTAAAATACAATAAAAATACAGCAGCTTTTCCATCGTATAAAAGGAATAATTGCAACCAGTGTTAAGCTAATGGTCATTTCTACGTTCCTGGCAACCTAGGCTTCACTCTAGGGCGTTGCTCCACCACATCGAATAGCTACGGCATAAGAAGTCAGCGCCAGAAGCATAAAATACAATAGAAATACAACAGCCTTTCCATCGTATAACAGCAATAATTGCAACCAGTGTGAAGGTAATGGTCATTTCTACGTTCCGGGCAACCTAGGCTTCACTATAGGGCGTTGCTCCACCAGGTCGAATAGTTAGGGCCTAAGAAGTCAATGCCGGAAGCATAAAATACAATAAAAATACAACAGTTTTTCCATCGCATAGCATGAATAATTGCAACCAGAGTGAATGTAATGGTCATTTCTACGTTCCGGGCAACCTGGGCTTAACTCTAGGGCGCTGCTCCACCAGATCGAATAGGTAGGGCCTTAGAAGTCGACGCCCGAAGCATAAAATACACAAAAAATCCAATAGTTTTTCCATCGTATAACAGGAATAATTGCAAACAGTGTGAAAGTAATGGTCATTTCCACGTTCCGGCAACCTGGGCTTCACTCTAGGGCGTTGCTCCACCAGATCGAGTAGTTAGGGCCTTAGGAGACAACGACCGAAGCTTAAAATACAATAAAGATACAGCAGGTTTTCCATCGTATAAAAGGAATAATTGCAACCAGTGTGAAGCTAATGGTCATTTCTACGTTCCGGGCAACCTAGGCTTCACTCTAGGGCGTTGCTCCACCACATCGAATAGCTACGGCATAAGAAGTCAACGCCAGAAGCATAAAATACAATAGAAATACAACAGCCTTTCCATCGTATAACAGCAATAATTCCAACCAGTGTGAAGGTAATGGTCATTTCTACGTTCCGGGCAACTTAGGCTTCACTCTAGGGCGTTGCTCCACCAGATCGAATAGTTAGGGCCTTAGTAGTCAACGCCCGAAGCATAAAATACAATAAAAATCCAACAGTTTTTCCATCGTATAACAGGAATAATTGCAAACAGTGTGAAAGTAATGGTCATTTCTAAGTTCCGGGCATCCTAGACTTAACTCTTGGACGTTGCCCCACCAGATCGAACTGCTCGGACCTTACAAGTCAACGCCACAAGCAGAAAATACAATATAAACACAACAGCTTTTCCATCGTATAAAACGATTAATTGCAACCAGAGTGAAAGTAATGGTCATTTCTACGTTCCGGGCAACCTAGGCTTCACTCTAGGGCGTTGCCCCGCCACATCGAATAGCTACGGCATAAGATGTCAACGCCAGAAGCATAAAATACAATAGAAATACAACAGCCTTTCCATCGTATAACAGCAATAATTGCAACCAGTGTGAAGGTAATGGTCATTTCTACGTTCCGGGCAACCTAGGCTTCACTATAGGGCGTTGCTCCACCAGGTCGAATAGTTAGGGCCTAAGAAGTCAATGCCGGAAGCATAAAATACAATAAAAATACAACAGTTTTTCCATCGCATAGCATGAATAATTGCAACCAGAGTGAATGTAATGGTCATTTCTACGTTCCGGGCAACCTAGGCTTAACTCTAGGGCGCTGCTCCACCAGATCGAATAGCTAGGGCCTTAGAAGTCGACGCCCGAAGCATAAAATACACAAAAAATCCAATAGTTTTTCCATCGTATAACTGGAATAGTTGCAACCAGTGTGAAGGTATTGATCATATCTACGTCTCGGGCAACCTAGGCTTCACTCTAGGGCGTTGCTCCACCAGATCGAATAGCTAGGGCCTTAGAAGTCGACGCCCGACGCATAAAATACACAAAAAATCGAATAGTTTTTCCATCGTATAAAAGGAATAATTGCAAACAGTGTGAAAGTAATGGTCATTTCCACGTTCCGGGCAACCTGGGCTTCACTGTAGGGCGTTGCTCCACCACATCGAATAGCTACGGCATAAGAAGTCAGCGCCAGAAGCATAAAATACAATAGAAATACAACAGCCTTTCCATCGTATAACAGCAATAATTGCAACCAGTGTGAAGGTAATGGTCATTTCTACATTCCGGGCAACCTAGGCTTCACTATAGGGCGTTGCTCCACCAGGTCGAATAGTTAGGGCCTAAGAAGTCAATGCCGGAAGCATAAAATACAATAAAAATACAACAGTTTTTCCATCGCATAGCATGAATAATTGCAACCAGAGTGAATGTAATGGTCATTTCTACGTTCCGGGCAACCTAGGCTTAACTCTAGGGCGCTGCTCCACCAGATCGAATAGCTAGGGCCTTAGAAGTCGACGCCCGAAGCATAAAATACACAAAAAATCCAATAGTTTTTCCATCGTATAACTGGAATAGTTGCAACCAGTGTGAAGGTATTGATCATATCTACGTCTCGGGCAACCTAGGCTTCACACTAGGTCGTTGCTCCACCAGATCGAATAGCTAGGGCCTTAGTAGTCAACGCCCGAAGCATAAAATACAATAAAAATCCAACAGTTTTTCCATCGTATAAAAGGAATAATTGCAAACAGTGTGAAAGTAATGGTCATTTCCACGTTCCGGGCAACCTGGGCTTCACTGTAGGGCGTTGCTCCACCACATCGAATAGCTACGGCATAAGAAGTCAGCGCCAGAAGCATAAAATACAATAGAAATACAACAGCCTTTCCATCGTATAACAGCAATAATTGCAACCAGTGTGAAGGTAATGGTCATTTCTACGTTCCGGGCAACCTAGGCTTCACTATAGGGCGTTGCTCCACCAGGTCGAATAGTTAGGGCCTAAGAAGTCAATGCCGGAAGCATAAAATACAATAAAAATACAACAGTTTTTCCATCGCATAGCATGAATAATTGCAACCAGAGTGAATGTAATGGTCATTTCTACGTTCCGGGCAACCTAGGCTTAACTCTAGGGCGCTGCTCCACCAGATCGAATAGCTAGGGCCTTAGAAGTCGACGCCCGAAGCATAAAATACACAAAAAATCCAATAGTTTTTCCATCGTATAACTGGAATAGTTGCAACCAGTGTGAAGGTATTGATCATATCTACGTCTCGGGCAACCTAGGCTTCACACTAGGTCGTTGCTCCACCAGATCGAATAGCTAGGGCCTTAGTAGTCAACGCCCGAAGCATAAAATACAATAAAAATCCAACAGTTTTTCCATCGTATAACAGGAATAATTGCAAACAGTGTGAAAGTAATGGTCATTTCTAAGTTCCGGGCATCCTAGACTTAACTCTTGGACGTTGCCCCACCAGATCGAACTGCTCGGACCTTACAAGTCAACGCCACAAGCAGAAAATACAATATAAACACAACAGCTTTTCCATCGTATAAAACGATTAATTGCAACCAGAGTGAAAGTAATGGTCATTTCTACGTTCCGGGCAACCTAGGCTTCACTCTAGGGCGTTGCCCCGCCACATCGAATAGCTACGGCATAAGATGTCAACGCCAGAAGCATAAAATACAATAGAAATACAACAGCCTTTCCATCGTATAACAGCAATAATTGCAACCAGTGTGAAGGTAATGGTAATTTCTACGTTCCGGGCAACCTAGGCTTCACTATAGGGCGTTGCTCCACCAGGTCGAATAGTTTGGGCCTAAGAAGTCAATGCCGGAAGCATAAAATACAATAAAAATACAACAGTTTTTTCATCGCATAGCATGAATAATTGCAACCAGAGTGAATGTAATGGTCATTTCTACGTTCCGGGCAACCTAGGCTTAACTCTAGGGCGCTGCTCCACCAGATCGAATAGCTAGGGCCTTACAAGTCGACGCCCGAAGCATAAAATACACAAAAAATCCAATAGTTTTTCCATCGTATAACAGGAATAATTGCAAACAGTGTGAAAGTAATGGTCATTTCCACGTTCCGGGCAACCTGGGCTTCACTCTAGGGCGTTGCTCCACCAGATCGAGTAGTTAGGGCCTTAGGAGACAACGACCGAAGCTTAAAATACAATAAAGATACAGCAGGTTTTCCATCGTATAAAAGGAATAATTGCAACCAGTGTGAAGCTAATGGTCATTTCTACGTTCCGGGCAACCTAGGCTTCACTCTAGGGCGTTGCTCCACCACATCGAATAGCTACGGCATAAGAAGTCAACGCCAGAAGCATAAAATACAATAGAAATACAACAGCCTTTCCATCGTATAACAGCAATAATTCCAACCAGTGTGAAGGTAATGGTCATTTCTACGTTCCGGGCAACTTAGGCTTCACTCTAGGGCGTTGCTCCACCAGATCGAATAGTTAGGGCCTAAGAAGTCAATGCCGGAAGCATAAAATACAATAAAAATACAACAGTTTTTCCATCGTATAGCATGAGTAATTGCAACCAGAGTGAATGTAATGGTTATTTCTATGTTTCGGGCAACCTACACTTCAGTCTAGGGCGGTGCTCCTCCAGATCGTATAGTTAGGGCCTTAGAAGTCAACGCCAGAAGCATAAAATACAATAAAAATACAACCGTCCTTCCATCGTATAACAGGAATAATTGCAACCAGTGTGAAGGTAATGGTCATTTCTACGTTCCGGGCAACCTAGGCTTCACTCTAGGGCGTTGCTCCACCAGATCGAATAGCTAGGGCCTTAGAAGTCGACGCCCGAAGCATAAAATACACAAAAAATCGAATAGTTTTTCCATCGTATAAAAGGAATAATTGCAAACAGCGTGAAAGTAATGGTCATTTCCACGTTCCGGGCAACCTGGGCTTCACTGTAGGGCGTTGCTCCACCAGATCGAGTAGTTAGGGCCTTAGGAGACAACGACCGAAGCTTAAAATACAATAAAAATACAGCAGCTTTTCCATCGTATAAAAGGAATAATTGCAACCAGTGTGAAGCAAATGGTCATTTCTGCGTTCCGGGCAGCCTAGGCTTCACTCTAGGGCATTGCTCGACCAGATCGAATAGTTAGGGCGTAAGAAGTCAACGCCAGAAGTATAAAATACGATATATGCACAACAGTTTTTCCTTCGTATAAAACGAATAATTGCAACCAGTGTGAAAGTAATGGCCATTTCTACGTTCCGGGCATCCTAGACCTAACTCTGAGGCATTGCTCTACCAGATCAAATACATAGGGCCTTAGAAGCCAACGCCAGAAACATAAAATACAACAAAAATACAGCAGTTTTTCCATTGTATAACAGGAATATTTGCAACCAGTGTGAAAGTGATGGCCATTTCTACGTCCCGGGAAACCTTAGCTTCACTCTAGGGCGTTGCTCCACCACATCGAATAGCTCCGGCCTTACAAGTCAGCGCCTGAAGCATAAAATACAATAAAAGTACAACAGTTTTTCCATCGTATAGCATGAATAATTGCAACCAGTGTGAAGGTAATGGTCATTCCTACGTTCCGGGCAACCTAGGCTTCACTCTAGGGCGTTGCTCCACCTGATCGAATAGTTATTGCCTTAGAAATTAACGCCAGACGCATAAAATACAATAAAAATACAACAGTTTTTCCATCGTATAAATGGAATAGTTGCAACCAGTGTGAAGGTATTGATCATATCTACGTCTCGGGCAACCTAGGCTTCACACTAGGTCGTTGCTCCACCAGATCGAATAGCTAGGGCCTTAGTAGTCAACGCCCGAAGCATAAAATACAATAAAAATCCAACAGTTTTTCCATCGTATAACAGGAATAATTGCAAACAGTGTGAAAGTAATGGTCATTTCTAAGTTCCGGGCATCCTAGACTTAACTCTTGGACGTTGCCCCACCAGATCGAACAGCTCGGACCTTACAAGTCAACGCCACAAGCAGAAAATACAATATAAACACAACAGCTTTTCCATCGTATAAAACGATTAATTGCAACCAGAGTGAAAGTAATGGTCATTTCTACGTTCCGGGCAACCTAGGCTTCACTCTAGGGCGTTGCCCCGCCACATCGAATAGCTACGGCATAAGATGTCAACGCCAGAAGCATAAAATACAATAGAAATACAACAGCCTTTCCATCGTATAACAGCAATAATTGCAACCAGTGTGAAGGTAATGGTAATTTCTACGTTCCGGGCAACCTAGGCTTCACTATAGGGCGTTGCTCCACCAGGTCGAATAGTTTGGGCCTAAGAAGTCAATGCCGGAAGCATAAAATACAATAAAAATACAACAGTTTTTTCATCGCATAGCATGAATAATTGCAACCAGAGTGAATGTAATGGTCATTTCTACGTTCCGGGCAACCTAGGCTTAACTCTAGGGCGCTGCTCCACCAGATCGAATAGCTAGGGCCTTAGAAGTCGACGCCCGAAGCATAAAATACACAAAAAATCCAATAGTTTTTCCATCGAATAACAGGAATAATTGCAAACAGTGTGAAAGTAATGGTCATTTCCACGTTCCGGGCAACCTGGGCTTCACTCTAGGGCGTTGCTCCACCAGATCGAGTAGTTAGGGCCTTAGGAGACAACGACCGAAGCTTAAAATACAATAAAAATACAGCAGCTTTTCCATCGTATAAAAGGAATAATTCCAACCAGTGTTAAGCTAATGGTCATTTCTACGTTCCTGGCAACCTAGGCTTCACTCTAGGGCGTTGCTCCACCACATCGAATAGCTACGGCATAAGAAGTCAGCGCCAGAAGCATAAAATACAATAGGAATACAACAGCCTTTCCATCGTATAACAGCAATAATTGCAACCAGTGTGAAGGTAATGGTCATTTCTACGTTCCGGGCAACCTAGGCTTCACTATAGGGCGTTGCTCCACCAGGTCGAATAGTTAGGGCCTAAGAAGTCAATGCCGGAAGCATAAAATACAATAAAAATACAACAGTTTTTCCATCGCATAGCATGAATAATTGCAACCAGAGTGAATGTAATGGTCATTTCTACGTTCCGGGCAACCTAGGCTTAACTCTAGGGCGCTGCTCCACCAGATCGAATAGCTAGGGCCTTAGAAGTCGACGCCCGAAGCATAAAATACACAAAAAATCCAATAGTTTTTCCATCGTATAACTGGAATAGTTGCAACCAGTGTGAAGGTATTGATCATATCTACGTCTCGGGCAACCTAGGCTTCACACTAGGTCGTTGCTCCACCAGATCGAATAGCTAGGGCCTTAGTAGTCAACGCCCGAAGCATAAAATACAATAAAAATCCAACAGTTTTTCCATCGTATAACAGGAATAATTGCAAACAGTGTGAAAGTAATGGTCATTTCTAAGTTCCGGGCATCCTAGACTTAACTCTTGGACGTTGCCCCACCAGATCGAACAGCTCGGACCTTACAAGTCAACGCCACAAGCAGAAAATACAATATAAACACAACAGCTTTTCCATGGTATAAAACGATTAATTGCAACCAGAGTGAAAGTAATTGTCATTTCTACGTTCCGGGCAACCTAGGCTTCACTCTAGGGCGTTGCCCCGCCACATCGAATAGCTACGGCATAAGATGTCAACGCCAGAAGCATAAAATACAATAGAAATACAACAGCCTTTCCATCGTATAACAGCAATAATTGCAACCAGTGTGAAGGTAATGGTAATTTCTACGTTCCGGGCAACCTAGGCTTCACTATAGGGCGTTGCTCCACCAGGTCGAATAGTTTGGGCCTAAGCAGTCAATGCCGGAAGCATAAAATACAATAAAAATACAACAGTTTTTTCATCGCATAGCATGAATAATTGCAACCAGAGTGAATGTAATGGTCATTTCTACGTTCCGGGCAACCTAGGCTTAACTCTAGGGCGCTGCTCCACCAGATCGAATAGCTAGGGCCTTAGAAGTCGACGCCCGAAGCATAAAATACACAAAAAATCCAATAGTTTTTCCATCGAATAACAGGAATAATTGCAAACAGTGTGAAAGTAATGGTCATTTCCACGTTCCGGGCAACCTGGGCTTCACTCTAGGGCGTTGCTCCACCAGATCGAGTAGTTAGGGCCTTAGGAGACAACGACCGAAGCTTAAAATACAATAAAAATACAGCAGCTTTTCCATCGTATAAAAGGAATAATTGCAACCAGTGTTAAGCTAATGGTCATTTCTACGTTCCTGGCAACCTAGGCTTCACTCTAGGGCGTTGCTCCACCACATCGAATAGCTACGGCATAAGAAGTCAGCGCCAGAAGCATAAAATACAATAGAAATACAACAGCCTTTCCATCGTATAACAGCAATAATTGCAACCAGTGTGAAGGTAATGGTCATTTCTACGTTCCGGGCAACCTAGGCTTCACTATAGGGCGTTGCTCCACCAGGTCGAATAGTTAGGGCCTAAGAAGTCAATGCCGGAAGCATAAAATACAATAAAAATACAACAGTTTTTCCATCGCATAGCATGAATAATTGCAACCAGAGTGAATGTAATGGTCATTTCTACGTTCCGGGCAACCTAGGCTTAACTCTAGGGCGCTGCTCCACCAGATCGAATAGCTAGGGCCTTAGAAGTCGACGCCCGAAGCATAAAATACACAAAAAATCCAATAGTTTTTCCATCGTATAACAGGAATGATTGCAAACAGTGTGAAAGTAATGGTCATTTCCACGTTCCGGGCAACCTGGGCTTCACTCTAGGGCGTTGCTCCACCAGATCGAGTGGTTAGGGCCTTAGGAGACAACGACCGAAGCTTAAAATACAATAAAAATACAGCAGCTTTTCCATCGTATAAAAGGAATAATTGCAACCAGTGTGAAGCTAATGGTCATTTCTGCGTTCCGGGCAACCTAGGCTTCACTCTAGGGCATTGCTCCACCAGATCGAATAGTTAGGTCGTAAGAAGTCAACGCCAGAAGTATAAAATACGATATATGTACAACAGTTTTTCCTTCGTATAAAACGAATAATTGCAACCAGCGTGAAAGTAATGCCCATTTCTACGTTCCGGGCATCCTAGACTTAACTCTGAGGCATTGCTCTACCAGATCGAATACATAGGGCCTTAGAAGTCAACGCCAGACGCATAAAATACAATAAAAATGCTGCAGTTTTTCCATTGTATATCAGGAATAATTGCAACCAGTGTGAAAGTGATGGCCATTTCTACGTCCCGGGCAACCTTAGCTTCACTCTAGGGCGTTGCTCCACCAGATCGAATAGCTAGGGCCTTAGAAGTCAACGCCCGAAGCATAAAATACAATAAAAATCCAACAGTTTTTCCATCGTATAACAGGAATAATTGCAACCAGGGTGAAAGTAATGGTCATTTCTAAGTTCCGGGCATCCTAGACTTAACTCTTGGACGTTGCCCCACCAGATCGAACAGCTCGGACCTTACAAGTCAACGCCAGAAGCAGAAAATACAATATAAATACAACAGCTTTTCCATCGTATAAAACGATTAATTGCAACCAGTGTGAAAGTAATGGTCACTTCTACGTTCCGGGCAACCTTAGCTTCACTCTAGGGCGTTGCTCCACCAGATCGTATAGTTAGGGCCTTAGAAGTCAACGCCAGAAGCATAAAATACAATAAAAATACAACCGTCCTTCCATCGTATAACAGGAATAATTGCAACCAGTGTGAAGGTAATGGTCATTTCTACGTTCCGGGCAACCTAGGCTTCACTCTAGGGCGTTGCTCCACCAGATCGAATAGCTAGGGCCTTAGAAGTCGACGCCCGAAACATAAAATACACAAAAAATCGAATAGTTTTTCCATCGTATAAAAGGAATAATTGCAAACAGTGTGAAAGTAATGGTCATTTCCACGTTCCGGGCAACCTGGGCTTCACTGTAGGGCGTTGCTCCACCAGATCGAGTAGTTAGGGCCTTAGGAGACAACGACCGAAGCTTAAAATACAATAAAAATACAGCAGCTTTCCCATCGTATAAAAGGAATAATTGCAACCAGTGTGAAGCAAATGGTCATTTCTGCGTTCCGGGCAGCCTAGGCTTCACTCTAGGGCATTGCTCGACCAGATCGAATAGTTAGGGCGTAAGAAGTCAACGCCAGAAGTATAAAATACGATATATGCACAACAGTTTTTCCTTCGTATAAAACGAATAATTGCAACCAGTGTGAAAGTAATGGCCATTTCTATTTTCCGGGCATCCTAGACCTAACTCTGAGGCATTGCTCTACCATATCAAATACATAGGGCCTTAGAAGCCAACGCCAGAAACATAAAATACAACAAAAATACAGCAGTTTTTCCATTGTATAACAGGAATATTTGCAACCAGTGTGAAAGTGATGGCCATTTCTAAGTCCCGGGAAACCTTAGCTTCACTCTAGGGCGTTGCTCCACCACATCGAATAGCTCCGGCCTTACAAGTCAGCGCCTGAAGCATAAAATACAATAAAAGTACAACAGTTTTTCCATCGTATAGCATGAATAATTGCAACCAGTGTGAAAGTAATGGTCATTCCTACGTTCCGGGCAACCTAGGCTTCACTCTAGGGCGTTGCTCCACCTGGTCGAATAGTTATTGCCTTAGAAATTAACGCCAGACGCATAAAATACAATAAAAATACAACAGTTTTTCCATCGTATAACTGGAATAGTTGCAACCAGTGTGAACGTAATGGGCATTTCTACGTTCCGTGCAACCAAGGCTTCACTCTAGGACGTTGCTCCACCAGATCGAATAGTTAGGGCCTAAGAAGTCAACGCCAGAAGCATAAAATACTATAAAAATACAACAGTCCTTCCATCGTTTAACAGGAATAATTGCCACCAGTGTGAAAGTTATGGTCATTTTTGCATTCCGGGCACACTAGGCTTCACTCTAGTGCGTTGATCCACCGGATCCAATAGTTAGGGCCTAAGAAGTCAACGCCAGAAGCATAAAATACTATAAAAATACAACAGTTTTTCCATCGTATAAAGCGAATAATTGCAACCAGTGTGAACGTTATTGTCAGTTCTACGTAGCGGGCAACCTAGGCTTCGCTCTAGGGTGTTGCTCCACCTGATCGAATAGCTAGGGACTTAGCGGTCAGCGCCAGAAGCATAAAATATAATAAAGATACAACAGTTGTTCCATCGTATAACAGGAATAATTGCAACCAGTGTGAAGGTAATGGTCATTTCTACGTTCCGGGCAACCTAGGCTTTACTCTAGTTCGTTTCTCCACCAGATTGAATAGCTAGGGCCTTAGAAGTCAACGCGCGAAACATAAAATACAATAAAAATACAACAGTTTTTCCATCGTATAACGGGAATAATTGCAACCAGTGTGAAAGTGAACATCATTTCTACGTTCCGGGCAACCTAGGCTTCACTCTAGGGCGTTGGACCACCAGATCCAATAGCTAGGGCCTAAGAAGTCAACGCCAGAAGCATAAAATACGATATAAGTACAACAGCTTTTCCATCGTATAAAAGGAATAATTGCAACCAGTGTGAAACTACTGGTCATATCTTCGTTCCGGGTAACCTTGGCTTCACTCTAGGGCGTTGATCCACCAGATCGAAAAGTTAGGGCCTAAGAAGTCAACGCCAGAAGCATAAAATACTATAAAAATACAACAGTCCTTCCATCGTATAACAGGAATAATTGCAAGCAGTGTGAAGGTAATGGTCATTTCTACGTTCCGTGCAACCTAGGCTCCATTCTAGGGCGTTGGTCCACCAGACCGAATAGTTAGGACCTAAGACGTCAACGCCACAAGCATAAAATACAATAAAAATACAACAGTTTTTACATCGTATAACAGGAATAATTGCAACCAGTGTGAAAGTAATGGGCATTTCTACGCTCCGTGCAACCTAGGCTTCACTCTTGGGCGTTGCTCCACCAGATCGAACAGTTAGGGCCTAAGAAGTCAACGCCAGAAGCATAAAATACTATAAAAATACAACAGTTTTTCCATCGTATAAAGCGAATAGTTGCAACCAGTGTGAAAGTAATTGTCATTTCTACGTACCGGGCAACCTAGGCTTCGCTCTAGGGTGCTGCTCCACCAGATCGAATAGCTAGGGTCTAAGAAGTCAACGCCGGAAGCATAAAATACTATAAAAATACGACAGTCCTTCCATCGCATAACACTAATAATTGCGACCAGTGTGAGGGTAATCGCCATTACTACGTTCCGGGCAACCTAGGCTTCGCCCTAGGGCGTTGTTCCACCAGATCGAATAGCTAGGGTCTTGGAGGTCAACGTCAGAAGCATAAAATACAATAAAAGTACAACAGTTTTTACATCGTATAACAGGAATAATTGCAACCAGTGTGAAAGTAATGGGCATTTCTACGTTCCGTGCAACCTAGGCTCCACTCTAGGGCGTTGGTCCACCAGACCGAATAGTCAGGACCTATGAAGTCAATGCCAGAAGCATAAAATACAGTGTAAATGCAACAGTTTTTCCATCGTATAAAGCGAACAATTGCACCAGTGTGAAAGTACTGGTCATTTCTACGTTCCAGGCAACCTAGGCTTCACCCCAGGGCGTTGCTCCACCAGACCGAATAGTTAGGGCCATAGAAGTCAACGACCGAAGCATAAAATACAATAAAAATGCAACAGCTTTTCCATCGTATAACAGGAATAATTGCAACCAGTGTGAAAGTACTGGTCATATCTTCGTTCCGGGTAACCTTGGCTCCACTCTAGGGCGTTGGTCCACCAGACCGAATAGTCAGGACCTATGAAGTCAACGCCAGAAGCATAAAATACAATATAAATGCAACAGTCTTTCCATCGTATAAAGCGAGTAATTGCAACCAGTGTGAAAGTTATTGTCATTTCTACATTCCGGGCAAACTAGACTTCACTCTAGTGCGTTGTGCCAACAGATCGGATAGTTAGGTCCTAAGAAGACAACGCCAGAAGCATAAAATACAATAAAAATACAACAGATTTTCCTTCGTATAACAGGCATAATTGCAACCAGTGTGAAAGTACTGGTCATTTCTACGTTCGGGGTAACATTGGCTTCACTCTAGGGCGTTGACCCACCGGATCGAATAGTTAGGGCCTAAGAAGTCAACGCCAGAAGCATAAAATACTATAAAAATACAAAAGTTTATCCATCGTATAAAGAGAATAGTTGCAACCAGTGTGAAAGTAATTGTCATTTCTACGTACCGGGCAACCTAGGCTTCGCTCTAGGGTGCTGCTCCACCAGATCGAATAGCTAGGGACTTAGCGGTCAGCGCCAGAAGCATAAAATATAATAAAATTACAACAGTTGTTCCATCGTATAACAGGAATAATTGCAACCAGTGTGAAGGTAATGGTCATTTCTACGTTCCGGGCAACCTAGGCTTTACTCTAGTTCGTTTCTCCACCAGATCGAATAGCTAGGGCCTTAGAAGTCAACGCCCGAAACATAAAATACAATAAAAATACAACAGCTTTTCCATCGTATAACGGGAATAATTGCAACCAGTGTGAAAGTGATGGTCATTTCTACGTTCCGGGCAACCTAGGCTTCACTCTAGGGCGTTGGACCACCAGATCCAATAGTTAGGGCCTAAGAAGTCAACGCCAGAAGCATAAAATACGATATAAGTACAACAGATTTCCATCGTATAACAGGAATAATTGCATCCAGTGTGAAAGTACTGGTCATATCTTCGTTCCGGGTAACCTTGGCTTCACTCTAGTGCGTTGTGCCACCAGATCGGATAGTTAGGTCCTAAGAAGTCAATGCCAGAAGCATAAAATACTATAAAAATACAACAGTCCTTCCATCGTATAACAGGAAATTGCGACCAGTGTGAAGGTAATAGCCATTTCTACGTTCCGGGCAACCTAGGCTTCGCCCTAGGGCGTTGCTCCACCAGATCGAATAGCTAGTGTCTTGGAGGTCAACGCCAGAAGCATAAAATACAATAAAAATACAACAGTTTTGACATCGTATAACAGGAATAATTGCAACCCATGTGAAAGTAATGGGCATTTCTACGTTCCGTGCAACCAAGGCGTCACTCTAGGACGTTGCTCCACCAGATCGAATAGTTAGGGCCTAAGAAGTCAACGCCAGAAGCATAAAATACTATAAAAGTACAACAGTCCTTCCATCGTTTAACAGGAATAATTGCCACCAGTGTGAAAGTTATGGTCATTTTTGCATTCCGGGCACACTAGGCTTCACTATAGTGCGTTGATCCACCGGATCCAATAGTTAGGGCCTAAGAAGTCAACGCCAGAAGCATAAAATACTATAAAAATACAACAGTTTTTCCATCGTATAAAGCGAATAATTGCAACCAGTGTGAACGTAATTGTCATTTCTACGTAGCGGGCAACCTAGGCTTCGCTCTAGGGTGTTGCTCCACCTGATCGAATAGCTAGGGACTTAGCGGTCAGCGCCAGAAGCATAAAATACAATAAAAATACAACAGTTTTTCCATTGTATAACGGGAATAGTTGCAGCCAGTATGAAAGTGATGGTCATTTCTACGTTCCGGGCAACCTAGGCTTCACTCTAGGGCGTTGGACCACCAGATCCAATAGTTAGGGCCTAAGAAGTCAACGCCAGAAGCATAAAATACGATATAAGTACAACAGATTTCCATCGTATAACAGGAATAATTGCAACCAGTGTGAAAGTACTGGTCATATCTTCGTTCCGGGTAACCTTGGCTTCACTCTAGGGCGGAGATCCACCAGATCGAATAGCGAGGGTCTAAGAAGTCAACGCCGGAAGCATAAAATACTATAAAAATACGACAGTCCTTCCATCGCATAACAGGAATAATTGCGACCAGTGTGAGGGTAACCGCCATTACTACGTTCCGGGCAACCTAGGCTTCGCCCTAGGGCGTTGTTCCACCAGATCGAATAGCTAGGGTCTTGTAGGTCAACGTCAGAAGCATAAAATACAATAAAAGTACAACAGTTTTTACATCGTATAACAGGAATAATTGCAACCAGTGTGAAAGTAATGGGCATTTCTACGTTCCGTGCAACCTAGGCTCCACTCTAGGGCGTTGGTCCACCAGACCGAATAGTCAGGACCTATGAAGTCAACGCCAGAAGCATAAAATACGATATAAGTACAACAGATTTCCATCGTATAACAGGAATAATTGCATCCAGTGTGAAAGTACTGGTCATATCTTCGTTCCGGGTAACCTTGGCTTCACTCTAGTGCGTTGTGCCACCAGATCGGATAGTTAGGTCCTAAGAAGTCAATGCCAGAAGCATAAAATACTATAAAAATACAACAGTCCTTCCATCGTATAACAGGAAATTGCGACCAGTGTGAAGGTAATAGCCATTTCTACGTTCCGGGCAACCTAGGCTTCGCCCTAGGGCGTTGCTCCACCAGATCGAATAGCTAGTGTCTTGGAGGTCAACGCCAGAAGCATAAAATACAATAAAAATACAACAGTTTTGACATCGTATAACAGGAATAATTGCAACCCATGTGAAAGTAATGGGCATTTCTACGTTCCGTGCAACCAAGGCGTCACTCTAGGACGTTGCTCCACCAGATCGAATAGTTAGGGCCTAAGAAGTCAACGCCAGAAGCATAAAATACTATAAAAGTACAACAGTCCTTCCATCGTTTAACAGGAATAATTGCCACCAGTGTGAAAGTTATGGTCATTTTTGCATTCCGGGCACACTAGGCTTCACTATAGTGCGTTGATCCACCGGATCCAATAGTTAGGGCCTAAGAAGTCAACGCCAGAAGCATAAAATACTATAAAAATACAACAGTTTTTCCATCGTATAAAGCGAATAATTGCAACCAGTGTGAACGTAATTGTCATTTCTACGTAGCGGGCAACCTAGGCTTCGCTCTAGGGTGTTGCTCCACCTGATCGAATAGCTAGGGACTTAGCGGTCAGCGCCAGAAGCATAAAATACAATAAAAATACAACAGTTTTTCCATTGTATAACGGGAATAGTTGCAGCCAGTATGAAAGTGATGGTCATTTCTACGTTCCGGGCAACCTAGGCTTCACTCTAGGGCGTTGGACCACCAGATCCAATAGTTAGGGCCTAAGAAGTCAACGCCAGAAGCATAAAATACGATATAAGTACAACAGATTTCCATCGTATAACAGGAATAATTGCAACCAGTGTGAAAGTACTGGTCATATCTTCGTTCCGGGTAACCTTGGCTTCACTCTAGGGCGGAGATCCACCAGATCGAATAGCGAGGGTCTAAGAAGTCAACGCCGGAAGCATAAAATACTATAAAAATACGACAGTCCTTCCATCGCATAACAGGAATAATTGCGACCAGTGTGAGGGTAACCGCCATTACTACGTTCCGGGCAACCTAGGCTTCGCCCTAGGGCGTTGTTCCACCAGATCGAATAGCTAGGGTCTTGTAGGTCAACGTCAGAAGCATAAAATACAATAAAAGTACAACAGTTTTTACATCGTATAACAGGAATAATTGCAACCAGTGTGAAAGTAATGGGCATTTCTACGTTCCGTGCAACCTAGGCTCCACTCTAGGGCGTTGGTCCACCAGACCGAATAGTCAGGACCTATGAAGTCAACGCCAGAAGCATAAAATACAGTGTAAATGCAACAGTTTTTCCATCGTATAAAGCGAATAATTGCACCAGTGTGAAAGTACTGGTCATTTCTACGTTCCAGGCAACCTAGGCTTCACCCCAGGGCGTTGCTCCACCAGACCGAATAGTTAGGGCCATAGAAGTCAACGACCGAAGAATAAAATACAATAAAAATGCAACAGCTTTTCCATCGTATAACAGGAATAATTGAAACCAGTGTGAAAGTACTGGTCATATCTTCGTTCCGGGTAACCTTGGCTCCACTCTAGGTCGTTGGTCCACCAGACCGAATAGTCAGGACCTATGAAGTCAACGCCAGAAGCATAAAATACAATATAAATGCAACAGTTTTTCCATCGTATAAAGCGAGTAATTGCAACCAGTGTGAAAGTTATTGTCATTTCTACATTCCGGGCAAACTAGACTTCACTCTAGTGCGTTGTGCCAACAGATCGGATAGTTAGGTCCTAAGAAGACAACGCCAGAAGCATAAAATACAATAAAAATAAAACAGATTTTCCTTCGTATAACAGGCATAATTGCAACCAGTGTGAAAGTACTGGTCATTTCTACGTTCCGGGTAACATTGGCTTCACTCTAGGGCGTTTACCCACCGGATCGAATAGTTAGGGCCTAAGAAGTCAACGCCAGAAGCATAAAATACTATAAAAATACAACAGTTTTTCCATCGTATAAAGAGAATAGTTGCAACCAGTGTGAAAGTAATTGTCATTTCTACGTACCGGGCAACCTAGGCTTCGCTCTAGGGTGCTGCTCCACCAGATCGAATAGCTAGGGACTTAGCGGTCAGCGCCAGAAGCATAAAATATAATAAAATTACAACAGTTGTTCCATCGTATAACAGGAATAATTGCAACCACTGTGAAGGTAATGGTCATTTCTACGTTCCGGGCAACCTAGGCTTTACTCTAGTTCGTTTCTCCACCAGATCCAATAGTTAGGGCCTAAGAAGTCAACGCCAGAAGCATAAAATACGATATAAGTACAACAGATTTCCATCGTATAACACCAATAATTGCAACCAGTGTGAAAGTACTGGTCATATCTTCGTTCCGGGTAACCTTGGCTTCACTCTAGTGCGTTGTGCCACCAGATCGGATAGTTAGGTCCTAAGAAGTCAATGCCAGAAGCATAAAATACTATAAAAATACAACAGTCCTTCCATCGTATAACAGGAAATTGCGACCAGTGTGAAGGTAATAGCCATTTCTACGTTCCGGGCAACCTAGGCTTCGCCCTTGGGCGTTGCTCCACCAGATCGAATAGCTAGTGTCTTGGAGGTCAACGCCAGAAGCATAAAATACAATAAAAATACAACAGTTTTGACATCGTATAACAGGAATAATTGCAACCCGTGTGAAAGTAATGGGCATTTCTACGTTCCGTGCAACCAAGGCGTCACTCTAGGACGTTGCTCCACCAGATCGAATAGTTAGGGCCTAAGAAGTCAACGCCAGAAGCATAAAATACTATAAAAGTACAACAGTCCTTCCATCGTTTAACAGGAATAATTGCCACCAGTGTGAAAGTTATGGTCATTTTTGCATTCCGGGCACACTAGGCTTCACTATAGTGCGTTGATCCACCGGATCCAATAGTTAGGGCCTAAGAAGTCAACGCCAGAAGCATAAAATACTATAAAAATACAACAGTTTTTCCATCGTATAAAGCGAATAATTGCAAACCAGTGTGAACGTAATTGTCATTTCTACGTAGCGGGCAACCTAGGCTTCGCTCTAGGGTGTTGCTCCACCTGATCGAATAGCTAGGGACTTAGCGGTCAGCGCCAGAAGCATAAAATACAATAAAAATACAACAGTTTTTCCATTGTATAACGGGAATAGTTGCAGCCAGTATGAAAGTGATGGTCATTTCTACGTTCCGGGCAACCTAGGCTTCACTCTAGGGCGTTGGACCACCAGATCCAATAGTTAGGGCCTAAGAAGTCAACGCCAGAAGCATAAAATACGATATAAGTACAACAGATTTCCATCGTATAACAGGAATAATTGCAACCAGTGTGAAAGTACTGGTCATATCTTCGTTCCGGGTAACCTTGGCTTCACTCTAGGGCGTAGATCCACCAGATCGAATAGCGAGGGTCTAAGAAGTCAACGCCGGAAGCATAAAATACTATAAAAATACGACAGTCCTTCCATCGCATAACAGGAATAATTGTGACCAGTGTGAGGGTAATCGCCATTACTACGTTCCGGGCAACCTAGGCTTCGCCCTAGGGCGTTGTTCCACCAGATCGAATAGCTAGGGTCTTGGAGGTCAACGTCAGAAGCATAAAATACAATAAAAGTACAACAGTTTTTACATCGTATAACAGGAATAATTGCAACCAGTGTGAAAGTAATGGGCATTTCTACGTTACGTGCAACCTAGGCTCCACTCTAGGGCGTTGGTCCACCAGACCGAATAGACAGGACCTATGAAGTCAACGCCAGAAGCATAAAATACAGTGTAAATGCAACAGTTTTTCCATCGTATAAAGCGAATAATTGCACCAGTGTGAAAGTACTGGTCATTTCTACGTTCCAGGCAACCTAGGCTTCACCCCAGGGCGTTGCTCCACCAGACCGAATAGTTAGGGCCATAGAAGTCAACGACCGAAGCATAAAATACAATAAAAATGCAACAGCTTTTCCATCGTATAACAGGAATAATTGCAACCAGTGTGAAAGTACTGGTCATATCTTCGTTCCGGGTAACCTTGGCTCCACTCTAGGGCGTTGGTCCACCAGACCGAATAGTCAGGACCTATGAAGTCAACGCCAGAAGCATAAAATACAATATAAATGCAACAGTTTTTCCATCGTATAAAGCGAATAATTGCAACCAGTGTGAAAGTTATGGTCATTTCTACATTCCGGGCAAACTAGACTCCACTCTAGTGCGTTGTGCCACCAGATCAGATAGTTAGGTCCTAAGAAGTCAATGCCAGAAGCATAAAATACTATAAAAATACAACAGTCCTTCCATCGTATAACAGGAAATTGCGTCCAGTGTGAAGGTAATGGCCATTTCTACGTTCCGGGCAACCTAGGCTTCGCCCTAGGGCGTTGCTCCACCAGATCGAATAGCTAGTGTCTTGGAGGTCAACGCCAGAAGCATAAAATACAATAAAAATACAACAGTTTTGACATCGTATAACAGGAATAATTGCAACCCGTGTGAAAGTAATGGGCATTTCTACGTTCCGTGCAACCAAGGCTTCACTCTAGGACGTTGCTCCACCAGATCGAATAGTTAGGGCCTAAGAAGTCAACGCCAGAAGCATAAAATACTATAAAAATACAACAGTCCTTCCATCGTTTAACAGGAATAATTGCCACCAGTGTGAAAGTTATGGTCATTTTTGCATTCCGGGCACACTAGGCTTCACTCTAGTGCGCTGATCCACCGGATCCAATAGTTAGGGCCTAAGAAGTCAACGCCAGAAGCATAAAATACTATAAAAATACAACAGTTTTTCCATCGTATAAAGCGAATAATTGCAACCAGTGTGAACGTAATTGTCATTTCTACGTAGCGGGCAACCTAGGCTTCGCTCTAGGGTGTTGCTCCACCTGATCGAATAGCTAGGGACTTAGCCGTCAGCGCCAGAAGCACAAAATATAATAAAGATACAACAGTTGTTCCATCGTATAACAGGAATAATTGCAACCAGTGTGAAGGTAATGGTCATTTCTACGTTCCGGGCAACCTAGGCTTTACTCTAGTTCGTTTCTCCACCATATCGAATAGCTAGGGCCTTAGAAGTCAACGCGCGAAACATAAAATACAATAAAAATACAACAGTTTTTCCATCGTATAACGGGAATAATTGCAACCAGTGTGAAAGTGAACATCATTTCTACGTTCCGGGCAACCTAGGCTTCACTCTAGGGCGTTGGACCACCAGATCCAATAGCTAGGGCCTAAGAAGTCAACGCCAGAAGCATAAAATACGATATAAGTACAACAGCTTTTCCATCGTATAAAAGGAATAATTGCAACCAGTGTGAAACTACTGGTCATATCTTCGTTCCGGGTAACCTTGGCTTCACTCTAGGGCGTTGATCCACCAGATCGAAAAGTTAGGGTCTAAGAAGTCAACGCCAGAAGCATAAAATACTATAAAAATACAACAGTCCTACTATCGTATAACAGGAATAATTGCAACCAGTGTGAAGGTACTGGTCATTTCTATGTTCCGGGTAACCTTGGCTTCACTCTAGGGCGTTGATCCACCAGATCGAATAGCTGTGGCCTAAGACGTCAACGCCAGAAGCATAAAATACAATAAAAATACAACAGTTTTTACATCGTATAACAGGAATAATTGCAACCATTGTGAATGTAATGGGCATTTCTACGCTCCGTGCAACCTAGGCTTCACTCTTGGGCGTTGCTCCACCAGATCGAACAGTTAGGGCCTAAGAAGTCAACGCCAGAAGCATAAAATACTATCAAAATACAACAGTCCTTCCATCGTATAACAGGAATAATTGCAAGCAGTGTGAAGGTAATGGTCATTTCTACGTTCCGTGCAACCTAGGCTCCACTCTAGGGCGTTGGTCCACCAGACCGAATAGTTAGGACCTAAGACGTCAACGCCACAAGCATAAAATACAATAAAAATACAACAGTTTTTACATCGTATAACAGGAATAATTGCAACCAGTGTGAAAGTAATGGGCATTTCTACGCTCCGTGCAACCAAGGCGTCACTCTAGGACGTTGCTCCACCAGATCGAATAGTTAGGGCCTAAGAAGTCAACGCCAGAAGCATAAAATACTATAAAAATACAACAGTCCTTCCATCGTTTAACAGGAATAATTGCCACCAGTGTGAAAGTTATGGTCATTTTTGCATTCCGGGCACACTAGGCTTCACTATAGTGCGTTGATCCACCGGATCCAATAGTTAGGGCCTAAGAAGTCAACGCCAGAAGCATAAAATACTATAAAAATACAACAGTTTTTCCATCGTATAAAGCGAATAATTGCAACCAGTGTGAACGTAATTGTCATTTCTACGTAGCGGGCAACCTAGGCTTCGCTCTAGGGTGTTGCTCCACCTGATCGAATAGCTAGGGACTTAGCGGTCAGCGCCAGAAGCATAAAATATAATAAAGATACAACAGTTGTTCCATCGTATAACAGGAATAATTGCAACCAGTGTGAAGGTAATGGTCATTTCTACGTTCCGGGCAACCTAGGCTTTACTCTAGTTCGTTTCTCCACCAGATCGAATAGCTAGGGCCTTAGAAGTCAACGCGCGAAACATAAAATACAATAAAAATACAACAGTTTTTCCATCGTATAACGGGAATAATTGCAACCAGTGTGAAAGTGAACATCATTTCTACGTTCCGGGCAACCTAGGCTTCACTCTAGGGCGTTGGACCAACAGATCCAATAGTTAGGGCCTAAGAAGTCAACGCCAGAAGCATAAAATACCATAAAAATACAACAGTCCTTCCATCGTATAACAGGAATAATTGCAACCAGTGTGAAGGTAATGGTCATTTCTACGTTCCGGGCAAGCTAGGCTATCCTCTAGTTCGTTTCTCCACCAGATCTGATAGCTAGGGCATTAGAAGTCTACGCCCGAAACATAAAATACAATAAAAATACAACAGTTTTTCCATTGTATAACGGGAATAGTTGCAACCAGTATGAAAGTGATGGTCATTTCTACGTTCCGGGCAACCTAGGCTTCACTCTAGGGCGTTGGACCACCAGATCCAATAGCTAGGGCCTAAGAAGTCAACGCCAGAAGCATAAAATACGATATAAGTACAACAGCTTTTCCATCGTATAAAAGGAATAATTGCAACCAGTGTGAAACTACTGGTCATATCTTCGTTCCGGGCAACCTAGGCTTCACTCTTGGGCGTTGCTCCACCAGATCGAACAGTTAGGGCCTAAGAAGTCAACGCCAGAAGCATAAAATACTATCAAAATACAACAGTCCTTCCATCGTATAACAGGAATAATTTCAAGCAGTGTGAAGGTAATGGTCATTTCTACGTTCCGGGCAACCTAGGCTTTACTCTAGTTCGTTTCTCCACCAGATCGAATAGCTAGGGCCTTAGAAGTCAAAGCGCGAAACATAAAATACAATAAAAATACAACAGTTTTTCCATCGTATAACGGGAATAATTGCAACCAGTGTGAAAGTGAACATCATTTCTACGTTCCGGGCAACCTAGGCTTCACTCTAGGGCGTTGGACCAACAGATCCAATAGTTAGGGCCTAAGAAGTCAACGCCAGAAGCATAAAATACCATAAAAATACGACAGTCCTTCCATCGCATAACAGGAATAATTCCGACCAGTGTGAGGGTAATCGCCATTACTACGTTCCGGGCAACCTAGGCTTCGCCGTAGTGCGTTGTTCCACCAGATCGAATAGCTAGGGTCTTGGAGGTCAACGTCAGAAGCATAAAATACAATAAAAGTACAACAGTTTTTACATCGTATAAGAGGAATAATTGCAACCAGTGTGAAAGTAATGGGCATTTCTACGTTCCGTGCAACCTAGGCTCCACTCTAGGGCGTTGGTCCACCAGACCGAATAGTCAGGACCTATGAAGTCAACGCCAGAAGCATAAAATACAGTGTAAATGCAACAGTTTTTCCATCGTATAAAGCGAATAATTGCACCAGTGTGAAAGTACTGGTCATTTCTACGTTCCAGGCAACCTAGGCTTCACCCCAGGGCGTTGCTCCACCAGACCGAATAGTTAGGGCCATAGAAGTCAACGACCGAAGCATAAAATACAATAAAAATGCAACAGCTTTTCCATCGTATAACAGGAATAATTGCAACCAGTGTGAAAGTACTGGTCATATCTTCGTTCCGGGTAACCTTGGCTCCACTCTAGGGCGTTGGTCCACCAGACCGAATAGTCAGGACCTATGAAGTCAACGCCAGAAGCATAAAATACAATATAAATGCAACAGTTTTTCCATCGTATAAAGCGAATAATTGCAACCAGTGTGAAAGTTATGGTCATTTCTACATTCCGGGCAAACTAGACTTCACTCTAGTGCGTTGTGCCACCAGATCGGATAGTTAGGTCCTAAGAAGTCAATGCCAGAAGCATAAAATACTATAAAAATACAACAGTCCTTCCATCGTATAACAGGAAATTGCGACCAGTGTGAAGGTAATGGCCATTTCTACGTTCCGCGCAACCTAGGCTTCACTCTTGGGCGTTGCTCCACCAGATCGAACAGTTAGGGCCTAAGGAGTCAACGCCAGAAGCATAAAATAATATAAAAATACAACAGTTTTTCCATCGTATAAAGCGAATAGTTGCAACCAGTGTGAAAGTAATTGTCATTTCTACGTACCGGGCAACCTAGGCTTCGCTCTAGGGTGCTGCTCCACCAGATCGAATAGCTAGCGACTTAGCGGTCAGCGCCAGAAGCATAAAATATAATAAAATTACAACAGTTGTTCCATCGTATAACAGGAATAATTGCAACCAGTGTGAAGGTAATGGTCATTTCCACGTTCCGGGCAACCTAGGCTTTACTCTAGTTCGTTTCTCCACCAGATCGAATAGCTAGGGCCTTAGAAGTCAACGCCCGAAACATAAAATACAATAAAAATACAACAGCTTTTCCATCGTATAACGGGAATAATTGCAACCAGTGTGAAAGTGATGGTCATTTCTACGTTCCGGGCAACCTAGGCTTCACTCTAGGGCGTTGGACCACCAGATCCAATGGTTAGGGCCTAAGAAGTCAACGCCAGAAGCATAAAATACGATGTAAGTACAACAGATTTCCATCGTATAACAGGAATAATTGCAACCAGTGTGAAAGTACTGGTCATATCTTCGTTCCGGGTAACCTTGGCTTCACTCTAGGGCGTTGATCCACCAGATCGAATAGTGAGGGTCTAAGAAGTCAACGCCGGAAGCATAAAATACTATCAAAATACAACAGTCCTTCCATCGTATAACAGGAATAATTGCAAGCAGTGTGAAGGTAATGGTCATTTCTACGTTCCGTGCAACCTAGGCTCCACTCTAGGGCGTTGGTCCACCAGACCGAATAGTTAGGACCTAAGACGTCAACGCCAGAAGCATAAAATACAATAAAAATACAACAGTTTTTACATCGTATAACAGGAATAATTGCAACCATTGTGAAAGTAATGGTCACTTCTACGTTCCGTGCAACCTACGCTTCACTCTAGGGCGTTGCACCACCAGGTCGAATATTTAGGGCGTTAGAAAACAACTCCAGACGCATAAAATACAATAAAAATACAACAGTTTTTCCATCGTATAAAAAGAATAATTGTAACCAGTGTGAAGGTAATGGCCATTTCCACGTTTCGGTCAACATACGCATCACTCCAGGGCGTTGCTCCACCAGATCGAATAGTTAGGGCCTAAGAAGACAACGCCAGAAGCATAAAATACAATAAAAATACAACAGATTTTCCTTCGTATAACAGGCATAATTGCAACCAGTGTGAAAGTACTGGTCATTTCTACGTTCCGGGTAACATTGGCTTCACTCTAGGGCGTTGATCCACCGGATCGAATAGTTAGGGCCTAAGAAGTCAACGCCAGAAGCATAAAATACAATAGAAATACAACAGCCTTTCCATCGTATAAAGCGAATAATTGCAACCAGTGTGAAAGTAATTGGCATTTCTACGTACCGGGCAACCTAGGCTTCGCTCTAGGGTGTTGCTCCACCAGATCGAATAGCTAGGGACTTAGCGGTCAGCGCCAGAAGCATAAAATATAATAAAGTTACAACAGTTGTTCCATCGTATAACAGGAATAATTGCAACCAGTGTGAAGGTAATGGTCACTTCTACGTTCCGGGCAACCTAGGCTTTACTCTAGTTCGTTTCTCCACCAGATCGAATAGCTAGGGCCTTAGAAGTCAACGCGCGAAACATAAAATACAATAAAAATACAACAGTTTTTCCATCGTATAACGGGAATAATTGCAGCCAGTGTGAAAGTGAACATCATTTCTACGTTCCGGGCAACCTAGGCTTCACTCTAAGGCGTTGGACCACCAGATCCAATAGTTAGGGCCTAAGAAGTCAACGCCAGAAGCATAAAATACCATAAAAATACAACAGTCCTTCCATCGTGTAACAGGAATAATTGCAACCAGTGTGAAGGTAATGGTCATTTCTACGTTCCGGGCAACCTAGGCTATCCTCTAGTTCGTTTCTCCACCAGATCTGATAGCTAGGGCATTAGAAGTCTACGCCCGAAGCATAAAATACAATAAAAATGCAACAGCTTTTCCATCGTATAACAGGAATAATTGCAACCAGTGTGAAATTACTGGTCATATCTTCGTTCCGGGTAACCTTGGCTCCACTCTAGGGCGTTGGTCCACCAGACCGAATAGTTAGGGCCTATGAAGACAACGCCAGAAGCATAAAATACAATAAAAATACAACAGATTTTCCTTCGTATAACAGGCATAATTGCTACCAGTGTGAAAGTACTGGTCATTTCTACGTTCCGGGTAACATTGGCTTCACTCTAGGGCGTTGATCCACCGGATCGAATAGTTAGGGCCTAAGAAGTCAACGCCAGAAGCATAAAATACTATAAAAATACAACAGTTTTTCCATCGTATAAAGCGAATAGTTGCAACCAGTGTGAAAGTAATTGTCATTTCTACGTACCGGGCAACCTAGGCTTCGCTCTAGGGTGCTGCTCCACCAGATCGAATAGCTAGGGACTTAGCGGTCAGCGCCAGAAGCATAAAATATAATAAAATTACAACAGTTGTTCCATCGTATAACAGGAATAATTGCAACCAGTGTGAAGGTAATGGTCATTTCTACGTTCCGGGCAACCTAGGCTTTACTCTAGTTCGTTTCTCCACCAGATCGAATAGCTAGGGCCTTAGAAGTCAACGCCCGAAACATAAAATACAATAAAAATACAACAGCTTTTCCATCGTATAACGGGAATAATTGAAACCAGTGTGAAAGTGATGGTCATTTCTACGTTCCGGGCAACCTGGGCTTCACTCTAGGGCGTTGGACCACCAGATCCAATAGTTAGGGCCTAAGAAGTCAACTCCAGAAGCATAAAATACTATAAAAATACAACAGCTTTTCCATCGTATAACAGGAATAATTGCAACCAGTGTGAAAGTACTGGACATTTCTACGTTACGGGTAACCTTGGCTTCACTCTAGGTCGTTGATCCACCAGATCGAATATCTAGGGCCTAAGAGGTCAACACCAGAAGCATAAAATAGTATAAAAATACAACAGTCTTTCCATCGTATAACGGGAATAATTGCAACCAGTGTGAAAGTTATGGTCATTTCTACGATCCGGGCAAACTAGGCTTCACTCTAGTGCGTTGTGCCACCAGATCGTATAGTTAGGGCCTAAGAAGTCAACGCGCGAAACATAAAATACAATAAAAATACAACAGTTTTTCCAACGTATAACGGGAATAATTGCAACCATTGTGAAAGTGAACATCATTTCTACGTTCCGGGCAACCTAGGCTTCACTCTAGGGCGTTGGACCAACAGATCCAATAGTTAGGGCCTAAGAAGTCAACGCCTGAAGCATAAAATACCATAAAAATACAACAGTCCTTCCATCGTATAACAGGAATAATTGCAACCAGTGTGAAGGTAATGGTCATTTCTACGTTCCGGGCAACCTAGGCTATCCTCTAGTTCGTTTCTCCACCAGATCTGATAGCTAGGGCATTAGAAGTCTACGCCGGAAGCATAAAATACTATAAAAATACAACAGTCCTTCCATCGTATAACAGAAGTAATTGCGACCAGTGTGAGGGTAATCGCCATTACTACGTTCCGTGCAACCTAGGCTCCACTCTAGGGCGTTGCTCCACCAGACCGAATAGTCAGGACCTATGAAGTCAACGCCAGATACATAAAATACAATGTAAATGCAACAGTTTTTCCATCGTATAAAGCGAATAATTGCACCAGTGTGAAAGTACTGGTCATTTCTACGTTCCAGGCAACCTAGGCTTCACCCCAGGGCGTTGCTCCACCAGACCGAATAGTTAGGGCCATAGAAGTCAACGACCGAAGCATAAAATACAATAAAAATGCAACAGCTTTTCCATCGTATAACAGGAATAATTGCAACCAGTGTGAAAGTACTGGTCATATCTTCGTTCCGGGTAACATTGGCTCCACTCTAGGGCGTTGGTCCACCAGATCGAGTAGCTAGGGCCTAAGAAGTCAACGCCAGAAGCATAAAATGCTTTAAAAATACAACAGTCCTTCCACCGTATTACAGGAATAATTGCAACCAGTGTGAAGGTAATGGTCATTTCTACGTTCCGTGCAACCTAGGCTTCACTCTAGGGCGTTGCACCACCAGATCCAATAGTTAGGGCCTAAGAAGTCAACTCCAGAAGCATAAAATACTATAAAAATACAACAGCTTTTCCATCGTATAACAGGAATAATTGCAACCAGTGTGAAAGTACTGGACATTTCTACGTTACGGGTAACCTTGGCTTCACTCTAGGTCGTTGATCCACCAGATCGAATATCTAGGGCCTAAGAGGTCAACACCAGAAGCATAAAATAGTATAAAAATACAACAGTCTTTCCATCGTATAACGGGAATAATTGCAACCAGTGTGAAAGTTATGGTCATTTCTACGATCCGGGCAAACTAGGCTTCACTCTAGTGCGTTGTGCCACCAGATCGTATAGTTAGGGCCTAAGAAGTCAACGCGCGAAACATAAAATACAATAAAAATACAACAGTTTTTCCAACGTATAACGGGAATAATTGCAACCAGTGTGAAAGTGAACATCATTTCTACGTTCCGGGCAACCTAGGCTTCACTCTAGGGCGTTGGACCACCAGATCCAATAGCTAGGGCCTAAGAAGTCAACGCCAGAAGCATAAAATACGATATAAGTACAACAGCTTTTCCATCGTATAAAAGGAATAATTGCAACCAGTGTGAAACTACTGGTCATATCTTCGTTCCGGGTAACCTTGGCTTCACTCTAGGGCGTTGATCCACCAGATCGAAAAGTTAGGGTCTAAGAAGTCAACGCCAGAAGCATAAAATACTATAAAAATACAGCAGTCCTACTATCGTATAACAGGAATAATTGCAACCAGTGTGAAGGTACTGGTCATTTCTATGTTCCGGGTAACCTTGGCTTCACTCTAGGGCGTTGATCCACCAGATCGAATAGCTGTGGCCTAAGACGTCAACGCCAGAAGCATAAAATACAATAAAAATACAACAGTTTTTACATCGTATAACAGGAATAATTGCAACCATTGTGAATGTAATGGGCATTTCTACGCTCCGTGCAACCTAGGCTTCACTCTTGGGCGTTGCTCCACCAGATCGAACAGTTAGGGCCTAAGAAGTCAACGCCAGAAGCATAAAATACTATCAAAATACAACAGTCCTTCCATCGTATAACAGGAATAATTGCAAGCAGTGTGAAGGTAATGGTCATTTCTACGTTCCGTGCAACCTAGGCTCCACTCTAGGGCGTTGGTCCACCAGACCGAATAGTTAGGACCTAAGACGTCAACGCCACAAGCATAAAATACAATAAAAATACAACAGTTTTTACATCGTATAACAGGAATAATTGCAACCAGTGTGAAAGTAATGGGCATTTCTACGCTCCGTGCAACCAAGGCGTCACTCTAGGACGTTGCTCCACCAGATCGAATAGTTAGGGCCTAAGAAGTCAACGCCAGAAGCATAAAATACTATAAAAATACAACAGTCCTTCCATCGTTTAACAGGAATAATTGCCACCAGTGTGAAAGTTATGGTCATTTTTGCATTCCGGGCACACTAGGCTTCACTATAGTGCGTTGATCCACCGGATCCAATAGTTAGGGCCTAAGAAGTCAACGCCAGAAGCATAAAATACTATAAAAATACAACAGTTTTTCCATCGTATAAAGCGAATAATTGCAACCAGTGTGAACGTAATTGTCATTTCTACGTAGCGGGCAACCTAGGCTTCGCTCTAGGGTGTTGCTCCACCTGATCGAATAGCTAGGGACTTAGCGGTCAGCGCCAGAAGCATAAAATATAATAAAGATACAACAGTTGTTCCATCGTATAACAGGAATAATTGCAACCAGTGTGAAGGTAATGGTCATTTCTACGTTCCGGGCAACCTAGGCTTTACTCTAGTTCGTTTCTCCACCAGATCGAATAGCTAGGGCCTTAGAAGTCAACGCGCGAAACATAAAATACAATAAAAATACAACAGTTTTTCCATCGTATAACGGGAATAATTGCAACCAGTGTGAAAGTGAACATCATTTCTACGTTCCGGGCAACCTAGGCTTCACTCTAGGGCGTTGGACCAACAGATCCAATAGTTAGGGCCTAAGAAGTCAACGCCAGAAGCATAAAATACCATAAAAATACAACAGTCCTTCCATCGTATAACAGGAATAATTGCAACCAGTGTGAAGGTAATGGTCATTTCTACGTTCCGGGCAAGCTAGGCTATCCTCTAGTTCGTTTCTCCACCAGATCTGATAGCTAGGGCATTAGAAGTCTACGCCCGAAACATAAAATACAATAAAAATACAACAGTTTTTCCATTGTATAACGGGAATAGTTGCAACCAGTATGAAAGTGATGGTCATTTCTACGTTCCGGGCAACCTAGGCTTCACTCTAGGGCGTTGGACCACCAGATCCAATAGCTAGGGCCTAAGAAGTCAACGCCAGAAGCATAAAATACGATATAAGTACAACAGCTTTTCCATCGTATAAAAGGAATAATTGCAACCAGTGTGAAACTACTGGTCATATCTTCGTTCCGGGCAACCTAGGCTTCACTCTTGGGCGTTGCTCCACCAGATCGAACAGTTAGGGCCTAAGAAGTCAACGCCAGAAGCATAAAATACTATCAAAATACAACAGTCCTTCCATCGTATAACAGGAATAATTTCAAGCAGTGTGAAGGTAATGGTCATTTCTACGTTCCGGGCAACCTAGGCTTTACTCTAGTTCGTTTCTCCACCAGATCGAATAGCTAGGGCCTTAGAAGTCAAAGCGCGAAACATAAAATACAATAAAAATACAACAGTTTTTCCATCGTATAACGGGAATAATTGCAACCAGTGTGAAAGTGAACATCATTTCTACGTTCCGGGCAACCTAGGCTTCACTCTAGGGCGTTGGACCAACAGATCCAATAGTTAGGGCCTAAGAAGTCAACGCCAGAAGCATAAAATACCATAAAAATACGACAGTCCTTCCATCGCATAACAGGAATAATTCCGACCAGTGTGAGGGTAATCGCCATTACTACGTTCCGGGCAACCTAGGCTTCGCCGTAGTGCGTTGTTCCACCAGATCGAATAGCTAGGGTCTTGGAGGTCAACGTCAGAAGCATAAAATACAATAAAAGTACAACAGTTTTTACATCGTATAAGAGGAATAATTGCAACCAGTGTGAAAGTAATGGGCATTTCTACGTTCCGTGCAACCTAGGCTCCACTCTAGGGCGTTGGTCCACCAGACCGAATAGTCAGGACCTATGAAGTCAACGCCAGAAGCATAAAATACAGTGTAAATGCAACAGTTTTTCCATCGTATAAAGCGAATAATTGCACCAGTGTGAAAGTACTGGTCATTTCTACGTTCCAGGCAACCTAGGCTTCACCCCAGGGCGTTGCTCCACCAGACCGAATAGTTAGGGCCATAGAAGTCAACGACCGAAGCATAAAATACAATAAAAATGCAACAGCTTTTCCATCGTATAACAGGAATAATTGCAACCAGTGTGAAAGTACTGGTCATATCTTCGTTCCGGGTAACCTTGGCTCCACTCTAGGGCGTTGGTCCACCAGACCGAATAGTCAGGACCTATGAAGTCAACGCCAGAAGCATAAAATACAATATAAATGCAACAGTTTTTCCATCGTATAAAGCGAATAATTGCAACCAGTGTGAAAGTTATGGTCATTTCTACATTCCGGGCAAACTAGACTTCACTCTAGTGCGTTGTGCCACCAGATCGGATAGTTAGGTCCTAAGAAGTCAATGCCAGAAGCATAAAATACTATAAAAATACAACAGTCCTTCCATCGTATAACAGGAAATTGCGACCAGTGTGAAGGTAATGGCCATTTCTACGTTCCGCGCAACCTAGGCTTCACTCTTGGGCGTTGCTCCACCAGATCGAACAGTTAGGGCCTAAGGAGTCAACGCCAGAAGCATAAAATAATATAAAAATACAACAGTTTTTCCATCGTATAAAGCGAATAGTTGCAACCAGTGTGAAAGTAATTGTCATTTCTACGTACCGGGCAACCTAGGCTTCGCTCTAGGGTGCTGCTCCACCAGATCGAATAGCTAGCGACTTAGCGGTCAGCGCCAGAAGCATAAAATATAATAAAATTACAACAGTTGTTCCATCGTATAACAGGAATAATTGCAACCAGTGTGAAGGTAATGGTCATTTCCACGTTCCGGGCAACCTAGGCTTTACTCTAGTTCGTTTCTCCACCAGATCGAATAGCTAGGGCCTTAGAAGTCAACGCCCGAAACATAAAATACAATAAAAATACAACAGCTTTTCCATCGTATAACGGGAATAATTGCAACCAGTGTGAAAGTGATGGTCATTTCTACGTTCCGGGCAACCTAGGCTTCACTCTAGGGCGTTGGACCACCAGATCCAATGGTTAGGGCCTAAGAAGTCAACGCCAGAAGCATAAAATACGATGTAAGTACAACAGATTTCCATCGTATAACAGGAATAATTGCAACCAGTGTGAAAGTACTGGTCATATCTTCGTTCCGGGTAACCTTGGCTTCACTCTAGGGCGTTGATCCACCAGATCGAATAGTGAGGGTCTAAGAAGTCAACGCCGGAAGCATAAAATACTATCAAAATACAACAGTCCTTCCATCGTATAACAGGAATAATTGCAAGCAGTGTGAAGGTAATGGTCATTTCTACGTTCCGTGCAACCTAGGCTCCACTCTAGGGCGTTGGTCCACCAGACCGAATAGTTAGGACCTAAGACGTCAACGCCAGAAGCATAAAATACAATAAAAATACAACAGTTTTTACATCGTATAACAGGAATAATTGCAACCATTGTGCAAGTAATGGTCACTTCTACGTTCCGTGCAACCTACGCTTCACTCTAGGGCGTTGCACCACCAGGTCGAATATTTAGGGCGTTAGAAAACAACTCCAGACGCATAAAATACAATAAAAATACAACAGTTTTTCCATCGTATAAAAAGAATAATTGTAACCAGTGTGAAGGTAATGGCCATTTCCACGTTTCGGTCAACATACGCATCACTCCAGGGCGTTGCTCCACCAGATCGAATAGTTAGGGCCTAAGAAGACAACGCCAGAAGCATAAAATACAATAAAAATACAACAGATTTTCCTTCGTATAACAGGCATAATTGCAACCAGTGTGAAAGTACTGGTCATTTCTACGTTCCGGGTAACATTGGCTTCACTCTAGGGCGTTGATCCACCGGATCGAATAGTTAGGGCCTAAGAAGTCAACGCCAGAAGCATAAAATACAATAGAAATACAACAGCCTTTCCATCGTATAAAGCGAATAATTGCAACCAGTGTGAAAGTAATTGGCATTTCTACGTACCGGGCAACCTAGGCTTCGCTCTAGGGTGTTGCTCCACCAGATCGAATAGCTAGGGACTTAGCGGTCAGCGCCAGAAGCATAAAATATAATAAAGTTACAACAGTTGTTCCATCGTATAACAGGAATAATTGCAACCAGTGTGAAGGTAATGGTCACTTCTACGTTCCGGGCAACCTAGGCTTTACTCTAGTTCGTTTCTCCACCAGATCGAATAGCTAGGGCCTTAGAAGTCAACGCGCGAAACATAAAATACAATAAAAATACAACAGTTTTTCCATCGTATAACGGGAATAATTGCAGCCAGTGTGAAAGTGAACATCATTTCTACGTTCCGGGCAACCTAGGCTTCACTCTAAGGCGTTGGACCACCAGATCCAATAGTTAGGGCCTAAGAAGTCAACGCCAGAAGCATAAAATACCATAAAAATACAACAGTCCTTCCATCGTGTAACAGGAATAATTGCAACCAGTGTGAAGGTAATGGTCATTTCTACGTTCCGGGCAACCTAGGCTATCCTCTAGTTCGTTTCTCCACCAGATCTGATAGCTAGGGCATTAGAAGTCTACGCCCGAAGCATAAAATACAATAAAAATGCAACAGCTTTTCCATCGTATAACAGGAATAATTGCAACCAGTGTGAAATTACTGGTCATATCTTCGTTCCGGGTAACCTTGGCTCCACTCTAGGGCGTTGGTCCACCAGACCGAATAGTTAGGGCCTATGAAGACAACGCCAGAAGCATAAAATACAATAAAAATACAACAGATTTTCCTTCGTATAACAGGCATAATTGCTACCAGTGTGAAAGTACTGGTCATTTCTACGTTCCGGGTAACATTGGCTTCACTCTAGGGCGTTGATCCACCGGATCGAATAGTTAGGGCCTAAGAAGTCAACGCCAGAAGCATAAAATACTATAAAAATACAACAGTTTTTCCATCGTATAAAGCGAATAGTTGCAACCAGTGTGAAAGTAATTGTCATTTCTACGTACCGGGCAACCTAGGCTTCGCTCTAGGGTGCTGCTCCACCAGATCGAATAGCTAGGGACTTAGCGGTCAGCGCCAGAAGCATAAAATATAATAAAATTACAACAGTTGTTCCATCGTATAACAGGAATAATTGCAACCAGTGTGAAGGTAATGGTCATTTCTACGTTCCGGGCAACCTAGGCTTTACTCTAGTTCGTTTCTCCACCAGATCGAATAGCTAGGGCCTTAGAAGTCAACGCCCGAAACATAAAATACAATAAAAATACAACAGCTTTTCCATCGTATAACGGGAATAATTGAAACCAGTGTGAAAGTGATGGTCATTTCTACGTTCCGGGCAACCTGGGCTTCACTCTAGGGCGTTGGACCACCAGATCCAATAGTTAGGGCCTAAGAAGTCAACTCCAGAAGCATAAAATACTATAAAAATACAACAGCTTTTCCATCGTATAACAGGAATAATTGCAACCAGTGTGAAAGTACTGGACATTTCTACGTTACGGGTAACCTTGGCTTCACTCTAGGTCGTTGATCCACCAGATCGAATATCTAGGGCCTAAGAGGTCAACACCAGAAGCATAAAATAGTATAAAAATACAACAGTCTTTCCATCGTATAACGGGAATAATTGCAACCAGTGTGAAAGTTATGGTCATTTCTACGATCCGGGCAAACTAGGCTTCACTCTAGTGCGTTGTGCCACCAGATCGTATAGTTAGGGCCTAAGAAGTCAACGCGCGAAACATAAAATACAATAAAAATACAACAGTTTTTCCAACGTATAACGGGAATAATTGCAACCATTGTGAAAGTGAACATCATTTCTACGTTCCGGGCAACCTAGGCTTCACTCTAGGGCGTTGGACCAACAGATCCAATAGTTAGGGCCTAAGAAGTCAACGCCTGAAGCATAAAATACCATAAAAATACAACAGTCCTTCCATCGTATAACAGGAATAATTGCAACCAGTGTGAAGGTAATGGTCATTTCTACGTTCCGGGCAACCTAGGCTATCCTCTAGTTCGTTTCTCCACCAGATCTGATAGCTAGGGCATTAGAAGTCTACGCCGGAAGCATAAAATACTATAAAAATACAACAGTCCTTCCATCGTATAACAGAAGTAATTGCGACCAGTGTGAGGGTAATCGCCATTACTACGTTCCGTGCAACCTAGGCTCCACTCTAGGGCGTTGCTCCACCAGACCGAATAGTCAGGACCTATGAAGTCAACGCCAGATACATAAAATACAATGTAAATGCAACAGTTTTTCCATCGTATAAAGCGAATAATTGCACCAGTGTGAAAGTACTGGTCATTTCTACGTTCCAGGCAACCTAGGCTTCACCCCAGGGCGTTGCTCCACCAGACCGAATAGTTAGGGCCATAGAAGTCAACGACCGAAGCATAAAATACAATAAAAATGCAACAGCTTTTCCATCGTATAACAGGAATAATTGCAACCAGTGTGAAAGTACTGGTCATATCTTCGTTCCGGGTAACATTGGCTCCACTCTAGGGCGTTGGTCCACCAGATCGAGTAGCTAGGGCCTAAGAAGTCAACGCCAGAAGCATAAAATGCTTTAAAAATACAACAGTCCTTCCACCGTATTACAGGAATAATTGCAACCAGTGTGAAGGTAATGGTCATTTCTACGTTCCGTGCAACCTAGGCTTCACTCTAGGGCGTTGCACCACCAGATCCAATAGCTAGGGCCTAAGAAGTCAACTCCAGAAGCATAAAATACTATAAAAATACAACAGCTTTTCCATCGTATAACAGGAATAATTGCAACCAGTGTGAAAGTACTGGACATTTCTACGTTACGGGTAACCTTGGCTTCACTCTAGGTCGTTGATCCACCAGATCGAATATCTAGGGCCTAAGAGGTCAACACCAGAAGCATAAAATAGTATAAAAATACAACAGTCTTTCCATCGTATAACGGGAATAATTGCAACCAGTGTGAAAGTTATGGTCATTTCTACGATCCGGGCAAACTAGGCTTCACTCTAGTGCGTTGTGCCACCAGATCGTATAGTTAGGGCCTAAGAAGTCAACGCGCGAAACATAAAATACAATAAAAATACAACAGTTTTTCCAACGTATAACGGGAATAATTGCAACCAGTGTGAAAGTGAACATCATTTCTACGTTCCGGGCAACCTAGGCTTCACTCTAGGGCGTTGGACCAACAGATCCAATAGTTAGGGCCTAAGAAGTCAACGCCTGAAGCATAAAATACCATAAAAATACAACAGTCCTTCCATCGTATAACAGGAATAATTGCAACCAGTGTGAAGGTAATGGTCATTTCTACGTTCCGGGCAACCTAGGCTATCCTCTAGTTCGTTTCTCCACCAGATCTGATAGCTAGGGCATTAGAAGTCTACGCCGGAAGCATAAAATACTATAAAAATACAACAGTCCTTCCATCGTATAACAGAAGTAATTGCGACCAGTGTGAGGGTAATCGCCATTACTACGTTCCGGGCAACCTAGGCTTCGCCCTAGGGCGTTGTTCCACCAGATCGAATAGCTAGGATCTTGGAGGTCAACGTCAGAAGCATAAAATACAATAAAAATACAACAGTTTTGACATCGTATAACAGGAATAATTGCAACCAGTGTGAAAGCAATGAGCATTTCTACGTTCCGTGCAACCTAGGCTCCACTCTAGGGCGTTGCTCCACCAGACCGAATAGTCAGGACCTATGAAGTCAACGCCAGATACATAAAATACAATGTAAATGCAACAGTTTTTCCATCGTATAAAGCGAATAATTGCACCAGTGTGAAAGTACTGGTCATTTCTACGTTCCAGGCAACCTAGGCTTCACCCCAGGGCGTTGCTCCACCAGACCGAATAGTTAGGGCCATAGAAGTCAACGACCGAAGCATAAAATACAATAAAAATGCAACAGCTTTTCCATCGTATAACAGGAATAATTGCAACCAGTGTGAAAGTACTGGTCATATCTTCGTTCCGGGTAACATTGGCTCCACTCTGGGGCGTTGGTCCACCAGACCGAATAGTTAGGACCTATGAAGTCAACGCCAGAAGCATAAAATACAATATAAATGCAACAGTTTTTCCATCGTATAAAGCGAATAATTGCAACCAGTGTGAAAGTTATGGTCATTTCTACATTCCGGGCAAACTAGACTTCACTCTAGTGCGTTGTGCCACCAGATCGGATAGTTAGGTCCTAAGAAGTCAACGCCAGAAGCATAAAATACTATAAAAATACAACAGTCCTTCCATCGTATAACAGGAAGTTGCGACCAGTGTGAAGGTAATGGCCATTTCTACGTTCCGGGTAACCTAGGCTTCGCCCTAGGGCGTTGCTCCACCAGATCGAATAGCTAGGGTCTTGGAGGTCAACGCCAGGAGCATAAAATACAAAAAAATACAACAGTTTTTACATCGTATAACAGGAATAATTGCAACCTGTGTGAAAGTAATGGGCATTTGTACGTTCCGTGCAACCAAGGCTTCACTCTAGGACGTTGCTCCACCAGATCGAATAGTTAGGGCCTAAGAAGTCAACGCCAGAAGCATAAAATACTATAAAAATACAACAGCCCTTCCATCGTATAACAGGAATAATTGCATCCAGTGTGAAAGTTTTGGTCATTTTTGCATTCCGGGCACACTAGGCTTCACTCTAGTGCGTTGTGCCACCAGATCTAGTAGTTAGGTCCTAAGAAGTCAACGCCAGAAGCATAAAAAACGATATAAGTACAACAGTTTTTCCATCGTATAAAACGAATACTTGCACACAGTGTGAAAGTAATGGCCACTTCTACGTTCCGGGCAACCTAGGCTTCACTCTAGGGCGATGCTCCACCAGATCGAATAGCAAGGGACTTGGAGGTCAACGCCAGCAGCATAAAATACAATAAAAATACAACAGCTTTTCCAGCGTATAACAGGAATGATTGCAACCAGTGTGAAAGTAATGGGCATTTATACGTTCCGTGCAACCTAGGCTTCACTCTAGGGCGTTGGACCACCAGATCCAATAGTTAGGGCCTTAGAAATCAACGCCCGAAGCATAAAATACAATAAAAATACAACAGTTTTTCCATCGAATAACAGAAATAATTGCAACCAGTGTGAAAGTACTGGTCATTTCTACGTTCCAGGCAACCTAGGCTTCACCCTAGGGCGTTGCTCCACCAGACCGAATAGTTAGGGCCATAGAAGACAACGCCCGAAGCATACAATACAATAAAAATGCAACAGCTTTTCCATCGTATAACAGGAATAATTGCAACCAGTGTGAAAGTACTGGTCATATCTTCGTTCCGGGTAACCTTGGCTCCACTCTAGGGCGTTGGTCCACCAGACCGAATAGTTAGGACCTATGGAGTCAACGCCAGAAGCATAAAATACAATATAAATGCAACAGTTTTTCCATTGTATAAAAAGAATAATTGTAACCAGTGTGAAAGTAATGGTCATTTCTACGCCCGGGCAACATACCCTTCACTCTTGGACGTTGCCCCACGAGATCGAATAGCTAGGACCTTAGAAGTCAACGCCTAAAACATAAAATACAATAAAAATACAACAGTTTCTCCGTCGTATAGCATGAGTAATTGCAACCAGTGTGAAAGTAATGGTCATTTCTACGTACCGGGCAACCCAGGCTTCGCTCTAGGGTGTTGCTCCACCAGACCGAATAGTTAGAACCTATGAAGTCAACGCCAGAAGCATAAAATACAATATAAATGCAACAGCTTTTCATCGTATAAAGCGAATAATTGCAACCAGTGTGAAAGTTATGGTCGTTTCTACATTACGGGCAAACTAGACTTCACTCTAGTCCGTTGTGCCTCCAGGTCGAATAGTTAGGTCCTAAGAAGTCAACGCCAGAAGCATAAAATGCGATATAAGTACAACAGCTTTTCCATCGTACGACAGGAATAATTGCAACCAGTGTGAAAGTACTGGTCATTTCTACGTTCCGGGTAACATTGGCTTCACTCTAGGGCGTTGATCCACCGGATCGAATAGTTAGGGCCTAAGAAGTCAACGCCAGAAGCATAAAATACTATAAAAATACAACAGTTTTTCCATCGTATAAAGTGAATAGTTGCAACCAGTGTGAAAGTAATTGTCATTTCTACGTACCGGGCAACCTAGGCTTCGCTCTAGGGTGCTGCTCCACCAGATCGAATAGCTAGGGACTTAGCGGTCAGCGCCAGAAGCATAAAATATAATAAAATTACAACAGTTGTTCCATCGTATAACAGGAATAATTGCAACCCGTGTGAAGGTAATGGTCATTTCTACGTTCCGGGCAACCTAGGCTTTACTCTAGTTCGTTTCTCCACCAGATCGAATAGCTAGGGCCTTAGAAGTCAACGCCCGAAACATAAAATACAATAAAAATACAACAGCTTTTCCATCGTATAACGGGAATAATTGCAACCAGTGTGAAAGTGATTGTCATTTCTACGTTCCGGGCAACCTAGGCTTCACTCTAGGGCGTTGGACCACCAGATCCAATAGTTAGGGCCTAAGAAGTCAACGCCAGAAGCATAAAATACGATATAAGTACAACAGATTTCCATCGTATAACAGGAATAATTGCAACCAGTGTGAAAGTACTGGTCATATCTTCGTTCCGGGTAACCTTGGCTTCGCACTAGGGCGTTGATCCACCAGATCGAATAGTGAGGGTCTAAGAAGTCAACGCCGGAAGCATAAAATACTATAAAAATACGACAGTCCTTCCATCGCATAACAGGAATAATTCCGACCAGTGTGAGGGTAATTGCCATTACTACGTTCCGGGCAACCTAGGCTTCGCCCTGGGGCGTTGCTCCACCAGATAGAATAGCTAGGGTCTTGGAGGTCAACGCCAGAAGCATAAAATACAATAAAAATACAACAGTTTTTACATCGTATAACAGGTATTATTGCAACCAGTGTGAAAGTAATGGTGATTTCTACGTTTCGGGCAACCTAGGCTTCACTCTAGGGCGTTGCTCCACCAGATCGAATAGTTAGGGCCTAAGAAGTCAACGCCAGAAGCATAAAATACTATAAAAATACAACAGTCCTTCCAACGTATAACAGGAATAATTGCAACCAGTGTGAAAGTACTGGTCATTTCTACGTTCCGGGTACCCTTGGCTTCACTCTAGAGCGTTGATCCACCGGATCGAATAGTGAGGGCCTAAGAAGTCAACGCCAGAAGCATAAAATACTATAAAAATACAACAGACCTTCCATCGTATAACAGGGATAATTGCGACCAGTGTGAAGGTAATGGTCATTTCTACGTACCGTGCAACCTGGGCTCCACTCTAGGGCGTTGGTCCACCAGACCGAATAGTTAGGACCTATGAAGTCAACGCCAGAAGCATAAAATACAACATAAATGCAACAGTTTTTCCATCGTATAAAGCGAATAATTGCAGCCAGTGTGAAAGTTATGGTCATTTCTACATTACGGGCAAACTAGACTTCACTCTAGTCCGTTGTGACTCCAGGTCGAATAGTTAGGTCCTAAGAAGTCAACGCCAGAAGCATAAAATGCGATATAAGTACAACAGTTTTTCCATCGTATAAAACGAATACTTGCAACCAGTGTGAAAGTAATGGTTATTTCTACGAACCGGGCAACCTAGGCTTCGCTCTAGGGCGCAGCTCCACCAGATAGAATAGCTAGGGACTTAGAGGTCAACGCCAGAAGCATAAAATACTATAAAAATGCAACAGTTTTTCCAACGTATAATTCGAATAATTGCAACCAGTGTGAAAGTTATGGTCATTTCTACGATCCGGGCAAACTAGGCTTCACTCTAGTGCGTTGTGCCACCAGATCGAATAGTTAGGGCCTAAGAGGTCAACGCCAGAAGCATAAAATACGATATAAGTACAACAGTTTTTCCACCGTATAAAACGAATGATTGCAACCTCTTTGAAAGTAATGGCCATTTCTACGTTCCGGGCAACCTAGGCTTCGCCCTGGGGCGTTGCTGCGCCAGATAGAATAGCTAGGGTCTTGGAGGTCAACGCCAGAAGCATAAAATACAATAAAAATACAACAGTTTTTCCATCGTATAACAGGAATAGTTGCAACCAGTGTGAAAGTACTGGCCATTTCTACGTTCCGGGTAACCTTGGCTTCACTCTAGGGCGATGATCCACCAGATCGAATAGGTAGGGCCTAAGAAGTCAACGCCAGAAGCATAAAATACTATAAAAATACAAGAGTCCTTCCATCGTGTAATGGGAATAATTGCAACCAGTGTGAAGGTGATGGTCATTTCTACGCTCCGGGCAACCAAGGCCTCACTCTAGGGCGTTGCTCCACCAGATGGAGTAGCTAGGGCCTTAGAAGCCATCGCCCGAAACGTAAAATACAATAAAAATACAACAGTTTTTCCATCGTATAGTGGGAATAATTGCAAGCAGTGTGAAAGTAATGGTCACTTCTACGTTCCGGGCAACCTAGGCTTCACTCTAGGGCGTTGGACCACTAGATCCAGTAGTTAGGGCCTAAGTAGTCAACGTCAGAAGCATAAAATACAATATAAATGCAACAGTTTTACCATCGTTTAAAGCGAATAATTGCAACCAGTGTGAAAGTTATGGTCATTTCTACGATGCGGGCAAACTAGGCTTGTCTCTAGTGCGTTGTGCCACCAGATCGAGTAGCTAGGGCCTAAGAAGTCAACGCCAGAAGCATAAAATGCTTTAAAAATACAACAGTCCTTCCACCGTATTACAGGAATAATTGCAACCAGTGTGAAGGTAATGGTCATTTCTACGTTCCGTGCAACCTAGGCTTCACTCTAGGGCGTTGCACCACCAGATCCAATAGTTAGGGCCTAAGAAGTCAACTCCAGAAGCATAAAATACTATAAAAATACAACAGCTTTTCCATCGTATAACAGGAATAATTGCAACCAGTGTGAAAGTACTGGACATTTCTACGTTACGGGTAACCTTGGCTTCACTCTAGGTCGTTGATCCACCAGATCGAATATCTAGGGCCTAAGAGGTCAACACCAGAAGCATAAAATAGTATAAAAATACAACAGTCTTTCCATCGTATAACGGGAATAATTGCAACCAGTGTGAAAGTTATGGTCATTTCTACGATCCGGGCAAACTAGGCTTCACTCTAGTGCGTTGTGCCACCAGATCGTATAGTTAGGGCCTAAGAAGTCAACGCGCGAAACATAAAATACAATAAAAATACAACAGTTTTTCCAACGTATAACGGGAATAATTGCAACCAGTGTGAAAGTGAACATCATTTCTACGTTCCGGGCAACCTAGGCTTCACTCTAGGGCGTTGGACCAACAGATCCAATAGTTAGGGCCTAAGAAGTCAACGCCTGAAGCATAAAATACCATAAAAATACAACAGTCCTTCCATCGTATAACAGGAATAATTGCAACCAGTGTGAAGGTAATGGTCATTTCTACGTTCCGGGCAACCTAGGCTATCCTCTAGTTCGTTTCTCCACCAGATCTGATAGCTAGGGCATTAGAAGTCTACGCCGGAAGCATAAAATACTATAAAAATACAACAGTCCTTCCATCGTATAACAGAAGTAATTGCGACCAGTGTGAGGGTAATCGCCATTACTACGTTCCGGGCAACCTAGGCTTCGCCCTAGGGCGTTGTTCCACCAGATCGAATAGCTAGGATCTTGGAGGTCAACGTCAGAAGCATAAAATACAATAAAAATACAACATTTTTACATCGTATAACAGGAATAATTGCAACCAGTGTGAAAGCAATGAGCATTTCTACGTTCCGTGCAACCTAGGCTCCACTCTAGGGCGTTGCTCCACCAGACCGAATAGTCAGGACCTATGAAGTCAACGCCAGATACATAAAATACAATGTAAATGCAACAGTTTTTCCATCGTATAAAGCGAATAATTGCACCAGTGTGAAAGTACTGGTCATTTCTACGTTCCAGGCAACCTAGGCTTCACACCAGGGCGTTGCTCCACCAGACCGAATAGTTAGGGCCATAGAAGTCAACGACCGAAGCATAAAATACAATAAAAATGCAACAGCTTTTCCATCGTATAACAGGAATAATTGCAACCAGTGTGAAAGTACTGGTCATATCTTCGTTCCGGGTAACATTGGCTCCACTCTGGGGCGTTGGTCCACCAGACCGAATAGTGAGGGTCTAAGAAGTCAACGCCGGAAGCATAAAATACTATAAAAATACGACAGTCCTTCCATCGCATAACAGGAATAATTCCGACCAGTGTGAGGGTAATTGCCATTACTACGTTCCGGGCAACCTAGGCTTCGCCCTGGGGCGTTGCTCCACCAGATAGAATAGCTAGGGTCTTGGAGGTCAACGCCAGAAGCATAAAATACAATAAAAATACAACAGTTTTTACATCGTATAACAGGTATTATTGCAACCAGTGTGAAAGTAATGGTGATTTCTACGTTTCGGGCAACCTAGGCTTCACTCTAGGGCGTTGCTCCACCAGATCGAATAGTTAGGGCCTAAGAAGTCAACGCCAGAAGCATAAAATACTATAAAAATACAACAGTCCTTCCAACGTATAACAGGAATAATTGCAACCAGTGTGAAAGTACTGGTCATTTCTACGTTCCGGGTACCCTTGGCTTCACTCTAGAGCGTTGATCCACCGGATCGAATAGTGAGGGCCTAAGAAGTCAACGCCAGAAGCATAAAATACTATAAAAATACAACAGACCTTCCATCGTATAACAGGGATAATTGCGACCAGTGTGAAGGTAATGGTCATTTCTACGTACCGTGCAACCTGGGCTCCACTCTAGGGCGTTGGTCCACCAGACCGAATAGTTAGGACCTATGAAGTCAACGCCAGAAGCATAAAATACAACATAAATGCAACAGTTTTTCCATCGTATAAAGCGAATAATTGCAGCCAGTGTGAAAGTTATGGTCATTTCTACATTACGGGCAAACTAGACTTCACTCTAGTCCGTTGTGACTCCAGGTCGAATAGTTAGGTCCTAAGAAGTCAACGCCAGAAGCATAAAATGCGATATAAGTACAACAGTTTTTCCATCGTATAAAACGAATACTTGCAACCAGTGTGAAAGTAATGGCCATTTCTACGTTCCGGGCAACCTAGGCTTCGCCCTAGGGCGTTGCGCCAACAGATCGAATAGTTAGGGCCTAAGAAGTCAACGCCTGAAGCATAAAATACCATAAAAATACAACAGTCCTTCCATCGTATAACAGGAATAATTGCAACCAGTGTGAAGGTAATGGTCATTTCTACGTTCCGGGCAACCTAGGCTATCCTCTAGTTCGTTTCTCCACCAGATCTGATAGCTAGGGCATTAGAAGTCTACGCCGGAAGCATAAAATACTATAAAAATACAACAGTCCTTCCATCGTATAACAGAAGTAATTGCGACCAGTGTGAGGGTAATCGCCATTACTACGTTCCGTGCAACCTAGGCTCCACTCTAGGGCGTTGCTCCACCAGACCGAATAGTCAGGACCTATGAAGTCAACGCCAGATACATAAAATACAATGTAAATGCAACAGTTTTTCCATCGTATAAAGCGAATAATTGCACCAGTGTGAAAGTACTGGTCATTTCTACGTTCCAGGCAACCTAGGCTTCACCCCAGGGCGTTGCTCCACCAGACCGAATAGTTAGGGCCATAGAAGTCAACGACCGAAGCATAAAATACAATAAAAATGCAACAGCTTTTCCATCGTATAACAGGAATAATTGCAACCAGTGTGAAAGTACTGGTCATATCTTCGTTCCGGGTAACATTGGCTCCACTCTAGGGCGTTGGTCCACCAGATCGAGTAGCTAGGGCCTAAGAAGTCAACGCCAGAAGCATAAAATGCTTTAAAAATACAACAGTCCTTCCACCGTATTACAGGAATAATTGCAACCAGTGTGAAGGTAATGGTCATTTCTACGTTCCGTGCAACCTAGGCTTCACTCTAGGGCGTTGCACCACCAGATCCAATAGTTAGGGCCTAAGAAGTCAACTCCAGAAGCATAAAATACTATAAAAATACAACAGCTTTTCCATCGTATAACAGGAATAATTGCAACCAGTGTGAAAGTACTGGACATTTCTACGTTACGGGTAACCTTGGCTTCACTCTAGGTCGTTGATCCACCAGATCGAATATCTAGGGCCTAAGAGGTCAACACCAGAAGCATAAAATAGTATAAAAATACAACAGTCTTTCCATCGTATAACGGGAATAATTGCAACCAGTGTGAAAGTTATGGTCATTTCTACGATCCGGGCAAACTAGGCTTCACTCTAGTGCGTTGTGCCACCAGATCGTATAGTTAGGGCCTAAGAAGTCAACGCGCGAAACATAAAATACAATAAAAATACAACAGTTTTTCCAACGTATAACGGGAATAATTGCAACCAGTGTGAAAGTGAACATCATTTCTACGTTCCGGGCAACCTAGGCTTCACTCTAGGGCGTTGGACCAACAGATCCAATAGTTAGGGCCTAAGAAGTCAACGCCTGAAGCATAAAATACCATAAAAATACAACAGTCCTTCCATCGTATAACAGGAATAATTGCAACCAGTGTGAAGGTAATGGTCATTTCTACGTTCCGGGCAACCTAGGCTATCCTCTAGTTCGTTTCTCCACCAGATCTGATAGCTAGGGCATTAGAAGTCTACGCCGGAAGCATAAAATACTATAAAAATACAACAGTCCTTCCATCGTATAACAGAAGTAATTGCGACCAGTGTGAGGGTAATCGCCATTACTACGTTCCGGGCAACCTAGGCTTCGCCCTAGGGCGTTGTTCCACCAGATCGAATAGCTAGGATCTTGGAGGTCAACGTCAGAAGCATAAAATACAATAAAAATACAACAGTTTTGACATCGTATAACAGGAATAATTGCAACCAGTGTGAAAGCAATGAGCATTTCTACGTTCCGTGCAACCTAGGCTCCACTCTAGGGCGTTGCTCCACCAGACCGAATAGTCAGGACCTATGAAGTCAACGCCAGATACATAAAATACAATGTAAATGCAACAGTTTTTCCATCGTATAAAGCGAATAATTGCACCAGTGTGAAAGTACTGGTCATTTCTACGTTCCAGGCAACCTAGGCTTCACCCCAGGGCGTTGCTCCACCAGACCGAATAGTTAGGGCCATAGAAGTCAACGACCGAAGCATAAAATACAATAAAAATGCAACAGCTTTTCCATCGTATAACAGGAATAATTGCAACCAGTGTGAAAGTACTGGTCATATCTTCGTTCCGGGTAACATTGGCTCCACTCTGGGGCGTTGGTCCACCAGACCGAATAGTTAGGACCTATGAAGTCAACGCCAGAAGCATAAAATACAATATAAATGCAACAGTTTTTCCATCGTATAAAGCGAATAATTGCAACCAGTGTGAAAGTTATGGTCATTTCTACATTCCGGGCAAACTAGACTTCACTCTAGTGCGTTGTGCCACCAGATCGGATAGTTAGGTCCTAAGAAGTCAACGCCAGAAGCATAAAATACTATAAAAATACAACAGTCCTTCCATCGTATAACAGGAAATTGCGACCAGTGTGAAGGTAATGGCCATTTCTACGTTCCGGGTAACCTAGGCTTCGCCCTAGGGCGTTGCTCCACCAGATCGAATAGCTAGGGTCTTGGAGGTCAACGCCAGGAGCATAAAATACAAAAAAATACAACAGTTTTTACATCGTATAACAGGAATAATTGCAACCTGTGTGAAAGTAATGGGCATTTGTACGTTCCGTGCAACCAAGGCTTCACTCTAGGACGTTGCTCCACCAGATCGAATAGTTAGGGCCTAAGAAGTCAACGCCAGAAGCATAAAATACTATAAAAATACAACAGCCCTTCCATCGTATAACAGGAATAATTGCATCCAGTGTGAAAGTTTTGGTCATTTTTGCATTCCGGGCACACTAGGCTTCACTCTAGTGCGTTGTGCCACCAGATCTAGTAGTTAGGTCCTAAGAAGTCAACGCCAGAAGCATAAAAAACGATATAAGTACAACAGTTTTTCCATCGTATAAAACGAATACTTGCACACAGTGTGAAAGTAATGGCCACTTCTACGTTCCGGGCAACCTAGGCTTCACTCTAGGGCGATGCTCCACCAGATCGAATAGCAAGGGACTTGGAGGTCAACGCCAGCAGCATAAAATACAATAAAAATACAACAGCTTTTCCAGCGTATAACAGGAATGATTGCAACCAGTGTGAAAGTAATGGGCATTTATACGTTCCGTGCAACCTAGGCTTCACTCTAGGGCGTTGGACCACCAGATCCAATAGTTAGGGCCTTAGAAATCAACGCCCGAAGCATAAAATACAATAAAAATACAACAGTTTTTCCATCGAATAACAGAAATAATTGCAACCAGTGTGAAAGTACTGGTCATTTCTACGTTCCAGGCAACCTAGGCTTCACCCTAGGGCGTTGCTCCACCAGACCGAATAGTTAGGGCCATAGAAGACAACGCCCGAAGCATACAATACAATAAAAATGCAACAGCTTTTCCATCGTATAACAGGAATAATTGCAACCAGTGTGAAAGTACTGGTCATATCTTCGTTCCGGGTAACCTTGGCTCCACTCTAGGGCGTTGGTCCACCAGACCGAATAGTTAGGACCTATGGAGTCAACGCCAGAAGCATAAAATACAATATAAATGCAACAGTTTTTCCATTGTATAAAAAGAATAATTGTAACCAGTGTGAAAGTAATGGTCATTTCTACGCCCGGGCAACATACCCTTCACTCTTGGACGTTGCCCCACGAGATCGAATAGCTAGGACCTTAGAAGTCAACGCCTAAAACATAAAATACAATAAAAATACAACAGTTTCTCCGTCGTATAGCATGAGTAATTGCAACCAGTGTGAAAGTAATGGTCATTTCTACGTACCGGGCAACCCAGGCTTCGCTCTAGGGTGTTGCTCCACCAGACCGAATAGTTAGAACCTATGAAGTCAACGCCAGAAGCATAAAATACAATATAAATGCAACAGCTTTTCATCGTATAAAGCGAATAATTGCAACCAGTGTGAAAGTTATGGTCGTTTCTACATTACGGGCAAACTAGACTTCACTCTAGTCCGTTGTGCCTCCAGGTCGAATAGTTAGGTCCTAAGAAGTCAACGCCAGAAGCATAAAATGCGATATAAGTACAACAGCTTTTCCATCGTACGACAGGAATAATTGCAACCAGTGTGAAAGTACTGGTCATTTCTACGTTCCGGGTAACATTGGCTTCACTCTAGGGCGTTGATCCACCGGATCGAATAGTTAGGGCCTAAGAAGTCAACGCCAGAAGCATAAAATACTATAAAAATACAACAGTTTTTCCATCGTATAAAGTGAATAGTTGCAACCAGTGTGAAAGTAATTGTCATTTCTACGTACCGGGCAACCTAGGCTTCGCTCTAGGGTGCTGCTCCACCAGATCGAATAGCTAGGGACTTAGCGGTCAGCGCCAGAAGCATAAAATATAATAAAATTACAACAGTTGTTCCATCGTATAACAGGAATAATTGCAACCCGTGTGAAGGTAATGGTCATTTCTACGTTCCGGGCAACCTAGGCTTTACTCTAGTTCGTTTCTCCACCAGATCGAATAGCTAGGGCCTTAGAAGTCAACGCCCGAAACATAAAATACAATAAAAATACAACAGCTTTTCCATCGTATAACGGGAATAATTGCAACCAGTGTGAAAGTGATTGTCATTTCTACGTTCCGGGCAACCTAGGCTTCACTCTAGGGCGTTGGACCACCAGATCCAATAGTTAGGGCCTAAGAAGTCAACGCCAGAAGCATAAAATACGATATAAGTACAACAGATTTCCATCGTATAACAGGAATAATTGCAACCAGTGTGAAAGTACTGGTCATATCTTCGTTCCGGGTAACCTTGGCTTCACACTAGGGCGTTGATCCACCAGATCGAATAGTGAGGGTCTAAGAAGTCAACGCCGGAAGCATAAAATACTATAAAAATACGACAGTCCTTCCATCGCATAACAGGAATAATTCCGACCAGTGTGAGGGTAATTGCCATTACTACGTTCCGGGCAACCTAGGCTTCGCCCTGGGGCGTTGCTCCACCAGATAGAATAGCTAGGGTCTTGGAGGTCAACGCCAGAAGCATAAAATACAATAAAAATACAACAGTTTTTACATCGTATAACAGGTATTATTGCAACCAGTGTGAAAGTAATGGTGATTTCTACGTTTCGGGCAACCTAGGCTTCACTCTAGGGCGTTGCTCCACCAGATCGAATAGTTAGGGCCTAAGAAGTCAACGCCAGAAGCATAAAATACTATAAAAATACAACAGTCCTTCCAACGTATAACAGGAATAATTGCAACCAGTGTGAAAGTACTGGTCATTTCTACGTTCCGGGTACCCTTGGCTTCACTCTAGAGCGTTGATCCACCGGATCGAATAGTGAGGGCCTAAGAAGTCAACGCCAGAAGCATAAAATACTATAAAAATACAACAGACCTTCCATCGTATAACAGGGATAATTGCGACCAGTGTGAAGGTAATGGTCATTTCTACGTACCGTGCAACCTGGGCTCCACTCTAGGGCGTTGGTCCACCAGACCGAATAGTTAGGACCTATGAAGTCAACGCCAGAAGCATAAAATACAACATAAATGCAACAGTTTTTCCATCGTATAAAGCGAATAATTGCAGCCAGTGTGAAAGTTATGGTCATTTCTACATTACGGGCAAACTAGACTTCACTCTAGTCCGTTGTGACTCCAGGTCGAATAGTTAGGTCCTAAGAAGTCAACGCCAGAAGCATAAAATGCGATATAAGTACAACAGTTTTTCCATCGTATAAAACGAATACTTGCAACCAGTGTGAAAGTAATGGTTATTTCTACGAACCGGGCAACCTAGGCTTCGCTCTAGGGCGCAGCTCCACCAGATAGAATAGCTAGGGACTTAGAGGTCAACGCCAGAAGCATAAAATACTATAAAAATGCAACAGTTTTTCCAACGTATAATTCGAATAATTGCAACCAGTGTGAAAGTTATGGTCATTTCTACGATCCGGGCAAACTAGGCTTCACTCTAGTGCGTTGTGCCACCAGATCGAATAGTTAGGGCCTAAGAGGTCAACGCCAGAAGCATAAAATACGATATAAGTACAACAGTTTTTCCACCGTATAAAACGAATGATTGCAACCTCTTTGAAAGTAATGGCCATTTCTACGTTCCGGGCAACCTAGGCTTCGCCCTGGGGCGTTGCTGCGCCAGATAGAATAGCTAGGGTCTTGGAGGTCAACGCCAGAAGCATAAAATACAATAAAAATACAACAGTTTTTCCATCGTATAACAGGAATAGTTGCAACCAGTGTGAAAGTACTGGCCATTTCTACGTTCCGGGTAACCTTGGCTTCACTCTAGGGCGATGATCCACCAGATCGAATAGGTAGGGCCTAAGAAGTCAACGCCAGAAGCATAAAATACTATAAAAATACAAGAGTCCTTCCATCGTGTAATGGGAATAATTGCAACCAGTGTGAAGGTGATGGTCATTTCTACGCTCCGGGCAACCAAGGCCTCACTCTAGGGCGTTGCTCCACCAGATGGAGTAGCTAGGGCCTTAGAAGCCATCGCCCGAAACGTAAAATACAATAAAAATACAACAGTTTTTCCATCGTATAGTGGGAATAATTGCAAGCAGTGTGAAAGTAATGGTCACTTCTACGTTCCGGGCAACCTAGGCTTCACTCTAGGGCGTTGGACCACTAGATCCAGTAGTTAGGGCCTAAGTAGTCAACGTCAGAAGCATAAAATACAATATAAATGCAACAGTTTTACCATCGTTTAAAGCGAATAATTGCAACCAGTGTGAAAGTTATGGTCATTTCTACGATGCGGGCAAACTAGGCTTGTCTCTAGTGCGTTGTGCCACCAGATCGAGTAGCTAGGGCCTAAGAAGTCAACGCCAGAAGCATAAAATGCTTTAAAAATACAACAGTCCTTCCACCGTATTACAGGAATAATTGCAACCAGTGTGAAGGTAATGGTCATTTCTACGTTCCGTGCAACCTAGGCTTCACTCTAGGGCGTTGCACCACCAGATCCAATAGTTAGGGCCTAAGAAGTCAACTCCAGAAGCATAAAATACTATAAAAATACAACAGCTTTTCCATCGTATAACAGGAATAATTGCAACCAGTGTGAAAGTACTGGACATTTCTACGTTACGGGTAACCTTGGCTTCACTCTAGGTCGTTGATCCACCAGATCGAATATCTAGGGCCTAAGAGGTCAACACCAGAAGCATAAAATAGTATAAAAATACAACAGTCTTTCCATCGTATAACGGGAATAATTGCAACCAGTGTGAAAGTTATGGTCATTTCTACGATCCGGGCAAACTAGGCTTCACTCTAGTGCGTTGTGCCACCAGATCGTATAGTTAGGGCCTAAGAAGTCAACGCGCGAAACATAAAATACAATAAAAATACAACAGTTTTTCCAACGTATAACGGGAATAATTGCAACCAGTGTGAAAGTGAACATCATTTCTACGTTCCGGGCAACCTAGGCTTCACTCTAGGGCGTTGGACCAACAGATCCAATAGTTAGGGCCTAAGAAGTCAACGCCTGAAGCATAAAATACCATAAAAATACAACAGTCCTTCCATCGTATAACAGGAATAATTGCAACCAGTGTGAAGGTAATGGTCATTTCTACGTTCCGGGCAACCTAGGCTATCCTCTAGTTCGTTTCTCCACCAGATCTGATAGCTAGGGCATTAGAAGTCTACGCCGGAAGCATAAAATACTATAAAAATACAACAGTCCTTCCATCGTATAACAGAAGTAATTGCGACCAGTGTGAGGGTAATCGCCATTACTACGTTCCGGGCAACCTAGGCTTCGCCCTAGGGCGTTGTTCCACCAGATCGAATAGCTAGGATCTTGGAGGTCAACGTCAGAAGCATAAAATACAATAAAAATACAACATTTTTACATCGTATAACAGGAATAATTGCAACCAGTGTGAAAGCAATGAGCATTTCTACGTTCCGTGCAACCTAGGCTCCACTCTAGGGCGTTGCTCCACCAGACCGAATAGTCAGGACCTATGAAGTCAACGCCAGATACATAAAATACAATGTAAATGCAACAGTTTTTCCATCGTATAAAGCGAATAATTGCACCAGTGTGAAAGTACTGGTCATTTCTACGTTCCAGGCAACCTAGGCTTCACACCAGGGCGTTGCTCCACCAGACCGAATAGTTAGGGCCATAGAAGTCAACGACCGAAGCATAAAATACAATAAAAATGCAACAGCTTTTCCATCGTATAACAGGAATAATTGCAACCAGTGTGAAAGTACTGGTCATATCTTCGTTCCGGGTAACATTGGCTCCACTCTGGGGCGTTGGTCCACCAGACCGAATAGTGAGGGTCTAAGAAGTCAACGCCGGAAGCATAAAATACTATAAAAATACGACAGTCCTTCCATCGCATAACAGGAATAATTCCGACCAGTGTGAGGGTAATTGCCATTACTACGTTCCGGGCAACCTAGGCTTCGCCCTGGGGCGTTGCTCCACCAGATAGAATAGCTAGGGTCTTGGAGGTCAACGCCAGAAGCATAAAATACAATAAAAATACAACAGTTTTTACATCGTATAACAGGTATTATTGCAACCAGTGTGAAAGTAATGGTGATTTCTACGTTTCGGGCAACCTAGGCTTCACTCTAGGGCGTTGCTCCACCAGATCGAATAGTTAGGGCCTAAGAAGTCAACGCCAGAAGCATAAAATACTATAAAAATACAACAGTCCTTCCAACGTATAACAGGAATAATTGCAACCAGTGTGAAAGTACTGGTCATTTCTACGTTCCGGGTACCCTTGGCTTCACCCTAGAGCGTTGATCCACCGGATCGAATAGTGAGGGCCTAAGAAGTCAACGCCAGAAGCATAAAATACTATAAAAATACAACAGACCTTCCATCGTATAACAGGGATAATTGCGACCAGTGTGAAGGTAATGGTCATTTCTACGTACCGTGCAACCTGGGCTCCACTCTAGGGCGTTGGTCCACCAGACCGAATAGTTAGGACCTATGAAGTCAACGCCAGAAGCATAAAATACAACATAAATGCAACAGTTTTTCCATCGTATAAAGCGAATAATTGCAGCCAGTGTGAAAGTTATGGTCATTTCTACATTACGGGCAAACTAGACTTCACTCTAGTCCGTTGTGACTCCAGGTCGAATAGTTAGGTCCTAAGAAGTCAACGCCAGAAGCATAAAATGCGATATAAGTACAACAGTTTTTCCATCGTATAAAACGAATACTTGCAACCAGTGTGAAAGTAATGGCCATTTCTACGTTCCGGGCAACCTAGGCTTCGCCCTAGGGCGTTGCGCCAACAGATCGAATAGTTAGGGCCTAAGAAGTCAACGCCTGAAGCATAAAATACCATAAAAATACAACAGTCCTTCCATCGTATAACAGGAATAATTGCAACCAGTGTGAAGGTAATGGTCATTTCTACGTTCCGGGCAACCTAGGCTATCCTCTAGTTCGTTTCTCCACCAGATCTGATAGCTAGGGCATTAGAAGTCTACGCCGGAAGCATAAAATACTATAAAAATACAACAGTCCTTCCATCGTATAACAGAAGTAATTGCGACCAGTGTGAGGGTAATCGCCATTACTACGTTCCGGGCAACCTAGGCTTCGCCCTAGGGCGTTGTTCCACCAGATCGAATAGCTAGGATCTTGGAGGTCAACGTCAGAAGCATAAAATACAATAAAAATACAACATTTTTACATCGTATAACAGGAATAATTGCAACCAGTGTGAAAGCAATGAGCATTTCTACGTTTCGTGCAACCTAGGCTCCACTCTAGGGCGTTGCTCCACCAGACCGAATAGTCAGGACCTATGAAGTCAACGCCAGATACATAAAATACAATGTAAATGCAACAGTTTTTCCATCGTATAAAGCGAATAATTGCACCAGTGTGAAAGTACTGGTCATTTCTACGTTCCAGGCAACCTAGGCTTCACCCCAGGGCGTTGCTCCACGAGACCGAATAGTTAGGGCCATAGAAGTCAACGACCGAAGCATAAAATACAATAAAAATGCAACAGCTTTTCCATCGTATAACAGGAATAATTGCAACCAGTGTGAAAGTACTGGTCATATCTTCGTTCCGGGTAACATTGGCTCCACTCTGGGGCGTTGGTCCACCAGACCGAATAGTTAGGACCTATGAAGTCAACGCCAGAAGCATAAAATACAATATAAATGCAACAGTTTTTCCATCGTATAAAGCGAATAATTGCAACCAGTGTGAAAGTTATGGTCATTTCTACATTCCGGGCAAACTAGACTTCACTCTAGTGCGTTGTGCCACCAGATCGGATAGTTAGGTCCTAAGAAGTCAACGCCAGAAGCATAAAATACTATAAAAATACAACAGTCCTTCCATCGTATAACAGGAAATTGCGACCAGTGTGAAGGTAATGGCCATTTCTACGTTCCGGGTAACCTAGGCTTCGCCCTAGGGCGTTGCTCCACCAGATCGAATAGCTAGGGTCTTGGAGGTCAACGCCAGGAGCATAAAATACAAAAAAATACAACAGTTTTTACATCGTATAACAGGAATAATTGCAACCTGTGTGAAAGTAATGGGCATTTCTACGTTCCGTGCAACCAAGGCTTCACTCTAGGACGTTGCTCCACCAGATCTAGTAGTTAGGTCCTAAGAAGTCAACGCCAGAAGCATAAAAAACGATATAAGTACAACAGTTTTTCCATCGTATAAAACGAATACTTGCACACAGTGTGAAAGTAATGGCCACTTCTACGTTCCGGGCAACCTAGGCTTCACTCTAGGGCGATGCTCCACCAGATCGAATAGCAAGGGACTTGGAGGTCAACGCCAACAGCATAAAATACTATAAAAATACAACAGCTTTTCCAGCGTATAACAGGAATGATTGCAACCAGTGTGAAAGTAATGGGCATTTATACGTTCCGTGCAACCTAGGCTTCACTCTAGGGCGTTGGACCACCAGATCCAATAGTTAGGGCCTTAGAAATCAACGCCCGAAGCATAAAATACAATAAAAATACAACAGTTTTTCCATCGAATAACAGGAATAATTGCAACCAGTGTGAAAGTACTGGTCATTTCTACGTTCCAGGCAACCTAGGCTTCACCCTAGGGCGTTGCTCCACCAGACCGAATAGTCAGGGCCATAGAAGACAACGCCCGAAGCATACAATACAATAAAAATGCAACAGCTTTTCCATCGTATAACAGGAATAATTGCAACCAGTGTGAAAGTACTGGTCATATCTTCGTTCCGGGTAACCTTGGCTCCACTCTAGGGCGTTGGTCCACCAGACCGAATAGTTAGGACCTATGGAGTCAACGCCAGAAGCATAAAATACAATATAAATGCAACAGTTTTTCCATTGTATAAAAAGAATAATTGTAACCAGTGTGAAAGTAATGGTCATTTCTACGCCCGGGCAACATACCCTTCACTCTTGGACGTTGCCCCACGAGATCGAATAGCTAGGACCTTAGAAGTCAACGCCTAAAACATAAAATACAATAAAAATACAACAGTTTCTCCGTCGTATAGCATGAGTAATTGCAACCAGTGAGAAAGTAATGGTCATTTCTACGTACCGGGCAACCCAGGCTTCGCTCTAGGGTGTTGCTCCACCAGACCGAATAGTTAGAACCTATGAAGTCAACGCCAGAAGCATAAAATACAATATAAATGCAACAGCTTTTCATCGTATAAAGCGAATAATTGCAACCAGTGTGAAAGTTATGGTCGTTTCTACATTACGGGCAAACTAGACTTCACTCTAGTCCGTTCTGCCTCCAGGTCGAATAGTTAGGTCCTAAGAAGTCAACGCCAGAAGCATAAAATGCGATATAAGTACAACAGCTTTTCCATCGTATGACAGGAATAATTGCAACCAGTGTGAAAGTACTGGTCATTTCTACGTTCCGGGTAACATTGGCTTCACTCTAGGGCGTTGATCCACCGGATCGAATAGTTAGGGCCTAAGAAGTCAACGCCAGAAGCATAAAATACTATAAAAATACAACAGCTTTTCCATCGTATAAAGTGAATAGTTGCAACCAGTGTGAAAGTAATTGTCATTTCTACGTACCGGGCAACCTAGGCTTCGCTCTAGGGTGCTGCTCCACCAGATCGAATAGCTAGGGACTTAGCGGTCAGCGCCAGAAGCATAAAATATAATAAAATTACAACAGTTGTTCCATCGTATAACAGGAATAATTGCAACCCGTGTGAAGGTAATGGTCATTTCTACGTTCCGGGCAACCTAGGCTTTACTCTAGTTCGTTTCTCCACCAGATCGAATAGCTAGGGCCTTAGAAGTCAACGCCCGAAACATAAAATACAATAAAAATACAACAGCTTTTCCATCGTATAACGGGAATAATTGCAACCAGTGTGAAAGTGATTGTCATTTCTACGTTCCGGGCAACCTAGGCTTCACTCTAGGGCGTTGGACCACCAGATCCAATAGTTAGGGCCTAAGAAGTCAACGCCAGAAGCATAAAATACGATATAAGTACAACAGATTTCCATCGTATAACAGGAATAATTGCAACCAGTGTGAAAGTACTGGTCATATCTTCGTTCCGGGTAACCTTGGCTTCACACTAGGGCGTTGATCCACCAGATCGAATAGTGAGGGTCTAAGAAGTCAACGCCGGAAGCATAAAATACTATAAAAATACGACAGTCCTTCCATCGCATAACAGGAATAATTCCGACCAGTGTGAGGGTAATTGCCATTACTACGTTCCGGGCAACCTAGGCTTCGCCCTGGGGCGTTGCTCCACCAGATAGAATAGCTAGGGTCTTGGAGGTCAACGCCAGAAGCATAAAATACAATAAAAATACAACAGTTTTTACATCGTATAACAGGTATTATTGCAACCAGTGTGAAAGTAATGGTGATTTCTACGTTTCGGGCAACCTAGGCTTCACTCTAGGGCGTTGCTCCACCAGATCGAATAGTTAGGGCCTAAGAAGTCAACGCCAGAAGCATAAAATACTATAAAAATACAACAGTCCTTCCAACGTATAACAGGAATAATTGCAACCAGTGTGAAAGTACTGGTCATTTCTACGTTCCGGGTACCCTTGGCTTCACTCTAGAGCGTTGATCCACCGGATCGAATAGTGAGGGCCTAAGAAGTCAACGCCAGAAGCATAAAATACTATAAAAATACAACAGACCTTCCATCGTATAACAGGGATAATTGCGACCAGTGTGAAGGTAATGGTCATTTCTACGTACCGTGCAACCTGGGCTCCACTCTAGGGCGTTGGTCCACCAGACCGAATAGTTAGGACCTATGAAGTCAACGCCAGAAGCATAAAATACAACATAAATGCAACAGTTTTTCCATCGTATAAAGCGAATAATTGCAGCCAGTGTGAAAGTTATGGTCATTTCTACATTACGGGCAAACTAGACTTCACTCTAGTCCGTTGTGACTCCAGGTCGAATAGTTAGGTCCTAAGAAGTCAACGCCAGAAGCATAAAATGCGATATAAGTACAACAGTTTTTCCATCGTATAAAACGAATACTTGCAACCAGTGTGAAAGTAATGGCCATTTCTACGTTCCGGGCAACCTAGGCTTCGCCCTAGGGCGTTGCGCCACCAGATCGAATAGCTAGGGCCTAAGAAGTCAACGCCAGAAGCAGAAAATACTATAAAAATACAATAGTCCTTCTATCGTATAACAGGAATAATTGCAACCAGTGTGAAGGTAATGGTCATTTCTACTTTCCGGGTAACCCTGGCTTCACTCCATGGCGTTGATCCACCAGATCGAATAGTTAGGGCCTAAGAAGTCAACGCCAGAAGCATAAAATACTATAAAAATACAATAGTCCTTCTATCGTATAACAGGAATAATTGCAAGCAGTGTGAAGGTAATGGTCATTTCTACTTTCCGCGCAACCTAGGCTTCACTCTAGGGCGTCGCTCCACCAGATCGAATAGCTAGGGCCTTAGAAGTCAGCGCCCGAAACATAAAATATAATAAAAATACAACAGTTTTTCCATCGCATAACGGGAATAATTGCAAGCAGTGTGAAAGTAATGGTCACTTCTACGTTCCCGGCAACCTAGGCTTCACTCTAGGGCGTTGGACCACTAGATCCAGTAGTTAGGGCCTAAGAAGTCAACGCCAGAAGCATAAAATACAATAAAAACACAACAGCTTTTCCATCGTATAACAGGAATAATTGCAACGAGTGTGAAAGTACTAGTCATTTCTGTATTCCGGATAACCTAGGCTTCACTCTAGGGCGTTGATCCACCAGATCGAATAGTGAGGGCCTAAGAAGTCAACGCCAGAAGCATAAAATACTATAAAAATACAACAGTCCTTCCATCGTATAACAGGAATAATTGTAACCAGTGTGAAGGTAATGGTCATTACTACGTTCCGGGAAACCTAGGCTTCACTCTAGGGCGTTGCTCCACCAGATGGAATAGCTAGGGCCTTAGAAGTCAACGCCCGAAACATAAAATACAATAAAAATACAACAGTTTTTCCATCGTATAACGGGAATAATTGCAACCAGTACGAAAGTGATGGTCATTTCTACGTTCCGGGCAACCTAGGCTTCACTCTAGGGCGTTGGACCACCAGATCCAATAGTTAGGGCCTAAGAACTCTACGCCAGAAGTATAAAACACAATAAAAATACAACAGCTTTTCCATCGTATGACAGAAATAATTGCAACCGGTGTGAATGTACTGGTCATTTCTACGTTCCGGGTAACATTGGCTTCACTCTAGGGCGTTGATCCACCAGATCGAATAGTGAGGGCCTAACAAGTCAACGCCAGAAGCATAAAACACTATAAAAATGCAACAGTCCTTCCATCGTATAACAGGAATAATTGCAACCAGTGTGAAATTGATGGTCATTTCTACGTTCCGGGCAACCTAGGCTTCACTCTAGGCCGTTGCTCCACCAGATCGAGTAGTTAGGGCCTAAGAAGTCAACGCCAGAAGCATAAAATACTATAAAAATACAACAGTCCTTCCATCGTATAACAGGAATAATTGCAACCAGTGTGAAAGTAATGGCCATTTCTACGTTCCGGGCAACCTAGGCTTCGCTCTAGGGTGTCGCTCCACCAGACCAAATAGTTAGGACCTATGAAGTCAACGCCAGATGCATAAAATACACTAAAAATACGACAGTTTTTCCATCGTATACAACGAATAATTGCATCCAGTGTGAAAGCAATGGCCATTTCTACGTTCCGGGCAACCTAGGCGTCACTCTAGTGCGTTGCTCCAACAGATCGAATAGTTAGGGCCCAAGATGTCAACGCCAGAAGCATAAAATACACTAAAAATACAACAGTTTTTTCCATCGTATAAAACGAATAATTGCATGCAGTGTGAACGCAATGGCCATTTCTACGTTCCGGGCAACCTAGGCTTCACTCTAGGGCGTTGCTACACCAGATCGAATAGCTAGGGCGTTAGAAGTCAACGCCCGAAGCATAAAATACTATAAAGATACAACAGCTTCTCAATCGTATAACAGGAGTAATTGCAGCCAGCGTGAAGGTTATGGTCATTTCTACGTTTCGGGCAACCTGCGCTTCAATATAGGGAGTTATTCCACCAGACCGAATAGATACGGAGTTAGAAGTCGACGCCAGAAGCATAAAATACAATATAAATACAACAACTTTTCCATCGTATAGAATAAATAATTGCAAACATTGTGAAAGTATTGGTCATTTCTACATTCCGTGCAACCTAAGCTCCACTCTAGGACGTTGCTCCACCGGATCGAATAGTTCGGGCCCAAGAAGTCAACGCCAGAAGCATAAAATACAATAAAAATACAACTGTTTTTCCATCGTATAAAACGAATAATTGCAACCAGTGTGAAGGTAATGGTCATTTCTGCGTTCCGGGCAACCTAGGCTTCACTCTGGGGCGTTGCTGCACCAGACCGAATAGCTAGGGACTTAGAAGTCAACGCCAGAAGCATAAAATACAATAAAAATACAACAGTTTTTCCATCGTATAACAGGAATGATTACAACCTTTGTGACGGTAATGGTCATTTCTACGTTCCGGGCAACCTAGGCTTCACTCTAGGGCGTTGTTCCACCAGATCCAATTGTTAGGGCCATAGAAGCCAACGCCAGAAGCATAAAATACAAAATAAATACAACAGTTTTTCCATCGTATAAAACGAATAATTGCAACCGGTATGAAAGTTATGGTCATTTCTACGTTCCGGACAACCTAGGCAACACTCAAGGGCGTTGCTCCAGCATATCGAATAGTTAGGGCCTTAGAAGTCTACGCACGAAGCATAAAATATAATAAAAATGCAACAGTTTTTCAATCGTATAACACGAATAGTTGCAACCAGTGTGAAACTGATAGTCATTTCTACGTTCCGGGCAACCTAGGCTTCACTCTAGGGCGTTGCTCCACGAGATCGAAAAGCCGCGGCCGTAGAGGGCAACGCCAGAAGCATAAAATACAATATAAATACAACAGTTTTGCCATCGTATAAAATGAATTATTGCAAACAGTGTGAAAGTGAATGGTCATTTCTACATTCCGGGCAACCTAGGCTTCACACTGGGGCGTTGCTCCACTAGATCGAATAGCTACGGCCTAAGAAGTCGGCACCAAAAGCATAAAACACAATATAAATACAACAGCTTTTCCATCGTATAACAGGAATAACTGCAACCAGTGTGAAGGTACTGGTCATTTCTACCTTCGGGGCAACCTAGGCTTCACTCTAGGGCGTTGCTCCACCACATCGAATAGCTACGGCCTTAGGAGTCAATGACAGAAGCATAAAATACAATGTAAATGCAACAGATTTTGCATCGTATAAAATGAATGATTGCAAACACTGTGAAGGCAACGGTCATTTCTTCGTTCCGGGCAGCCTAGGCTTGACTATAGGGCGTTGCTCCACCAGATGGTACAGTTAGAGCCTTAGAAATCAACGCCCGAAGCATAAAATACACTAAAGGTACAACAGTTTTTCCATCGTATAACAGGAGTAATTGCAACCAGTGTGAAAGTGATGGTCATTTCTACGTTCCGGGCAACCTAGGCTTCACTCTGGGGCGTTGTTCCACCAGTTCCAATTGTTGGGGCCTTAGAAGTCAACGCCAGAAGCATAAAATACAAAATAAATGCAACAGTTTTTCCATCGTATAAAACGAATAATTGCAGCCGATGTGAAAGTTATGGTCATTTCTACGTTCCGGGCAACCTAGGCATCACTGTAGGGCGTTCCTCCACCAGATTGAAAAGCTACGGCCTTAGAAGTCAACGCTAGAAACATAAAATACAATATAAGTACAACAGTTATTCCATCGAATATAATGAATAATTGCAAACAGTGTGAAAGCAAAGGTCATTTCTACGTTCCGGGCAACCTAGGCTTCACTCTAGTGCGTTGCTGCACCAGATCGAATAGCTAGGGACTTAGAAGTCAACGCCAGAAGCATAAATTCAATAAAAATACAACAGTTTTACATCGTATAACAGGAATAATTTCAAACAGTGTGAATGTAATGGTCATTTCTACGTTCCGGGCAACCTAGGCAACACTCAAGGGCGCTGCTCCGGCATATCGAATAGTTAGTGCCTGCGAAGTCAACGCACGAAGCCTAAAATACAATATAAATACATCAGTTGTTCCATACTATAACAAGAATAACTGCAACCAGTGTGAAAGTGACGGCCATTTCTACGTTCCGGGTATCCTAGATATAACTCTGAGGCGTTGATCCACCAGATCGAGTAGTTAGGGCCTAAGAAGTCAACACCAGGAGCATAAAATACAATAAAAATACAACAGTTTTTCCATCGTATAACAGGAATGATTGCAACCAGTGTGAAGGTAATGGTCATTTCTACGTTCCGGGGAACCTATGCTTCACACTAGGCCGTTTCCCCACCAGATCGAAAAGCTAGGGACTTAGAATTCAATTCTAGAAGCATAAAATACATTAAAAATACAACAGTTTTTCATCGTATAACAGGAATAATTTCAAGCTGTGTGAAAGCAATGGTCATTTCTACGTTCCGGGCAACCTAAGCTGCACTCTGCTGCGTAGCTCCACCAGATCGGATAGTTAGGACCTTAGAAGTCAGCGCCCGAAGCATAAAATACCAAATAAATAGAACAGTTTTTCCATCGTATAAAACGAATAATTGCTACCAGTGTGAAAGTTATGGCCATTTCTACTCTCCGGGCAACCTAGGCTTCACCCTAGGGCGTTGTTCCACCAGATGGAATAGTTAGGGCCTAAGAAGTCAACGCCAGAAGCATAAAATACGATATAAATACAACAGTTTTTCCATCGTATAAAATGAATAATTGCAAACATTGTGAAAGTAATGGTCATTTCTACGTTCCGGGCAGCCTAGGTGTCACACTAGCGCGTTGCTCCACCACATCTAATAGCTACGGCCTTAGAAGTCAACGCCAGAAGAATAAAACACAATAAAGGTGCAACAGCTTTTCCATCGTATAAAACGAATAATTGCAACCAGTGTGAAAGTTATGGTTATTTCTACTTTCCGGGCAATCTAGGCTTCACTCTAGGGCGTTGCTTCACCAGATCAATCAGTTACGGCCTCAGAAGTCAACGCCCGAAGCATAAAATGCAAAATTAATACAACAGCTTTTCCATTGTATAAAACGAATAATTGCTACCAGTTTAAAAGTTATGGTCATTACTACGTTCCGGGCAACCTAGGCTTCATTTTAGGGCGTTGCTCCACCAGATCGAATAGCTAGGGCCTTAGAAGTCAACGGCCGAAGCATAAAATACAAAATAAATAGAACAGTTTTTCCATCGTATAAAACGAACAATTGCTACCAGTGTGAAAGTTATGGTCATTGCTACGTTCCGCGCAACCTAGGCTTCACCCAAGGGCGTTGTTCCACCAGATGGAATAGTTAGGGCCTTAGAAATCAACGCCAGAAGAATAAAATGCAATAAAAATACAACAGTTTTTCCATCGTATAGCAGGAATAATTTGCAACCAGTGTGATAGTAGTGGTCATTTCTACGTTCCGGGCAACCTACGTTTCACTCCAGGGCGTTGCTCCACCAGGTCGAATAGTTACGGCCTAAGTAGTCAACGCCAGAAGCATAAACTACGATAAAGATGCAACAGTTTTTCCATCGTATAAAACGAATAATTGCAACCAGTGTGAAAGTTATGGTCATTTCTACGTTCCGCGCAACCTGGGCTTTACCCTAGGGCATTGTTCCACCAGATGGAATAGTTAGGGCCTAAGAAGTCAACGCCAGAAGCATAAAACACGATATGAATACAACAGCTTTTCCATCGTATAAAACAAATAATTGCAACCAGTGTGAAAGTTATGGTCATTTCTACGGGGCGGGCAACCTAGGCTTCCCTCTAGGGCGCTCCTCCACCAGATCAAACAGTTTGGGCCTTAGAAGTCAACGCCCGAAGCATTTAATACAAAATAAATAGAACAGTTTTTCCATTGTATAAAAAGAATAATTGCTACCAGTGTAAAAGGTATGGTCATTTCTACGTTCCGGGCAACCTAGGCTTCACCCTAGGGCGTTGTTCCACCAGATGGAATAGTTAGGGACTATGAAGTCAACGCCAGAAGCATAAAATACGATATAAATACAACAGCTTTTCCATCGTATAAAACGAATAATTGCAACCAGTTTGAAAGTGATGGTCATTTCTACTTTCCGGGCAACCTAGGCTTCACCCTAGGCCGTTGTTCCACCAGATCGAATAGTTAGGGCCTAAGAACTGAACGCCAGAAGCATAAAATGCAATAAAAATACAACAGTTTTTCCATCGTATAGCAGGAATAATTTGCAACCAGTGTGATAGTAGTGGTCATTTCTACGTTCCGGGCAACCTAGGTTTCACTCCAGGGCGTTGCCCCACCAGGTCGAATAGTTACGGCCTAAGAAGTCAACGCCAGAAGCATAAAATACGATAAAGATGCAACAGTTTTTCCATCGTATAAAACGAATAATTGCAGCCAGTGTGAAAGTGATGGTCATTTCTACATTCCGAGCAACCTAGGCTTCACTCTAGGGCGTTGCTCCACCAGATCGAATAGTTAGGGCCTTAGAAGTCAACGCCCGAAGCATAAAATACAAAATAAATAGAACAGTTTTTCCATCGTATAAAACGAATACTTGCCACCAGTGTGAAAGTTATGTTCATTTCTACGTTCCGAGCAACCTGGGCTTTACTCTAGCGCGTTGTTCCACCAGATGGAATAGTTAGGGCCTAAGAAGTGAACGCCAGAAGCATAAAATACAATGTAAATACAACAGTTTTTCCATCGTATAAAACAAATAATTGCAACCAGTTTGATAGTGATGGTCATTTCTACGTACCGGGCAACCTAGGCTTCACTCTAGGGCGTTGCTCCACCAGATCGAGTAGTTAGGGCCTTAGAAGTCAATGCCCGAAGCATAAAATACAAAATAAACAGAACAGTTTTTCCATCTTATAAAACGAATAATTGCTACCAGTGTGAAAGTTATGGTCATTTCTACTTTCCGGGCAACCTATACTTCACCCTAGGGCGTTGTTCCACCAGATGGAACAGTTAGGGGCTAAGAAGTCAACGCCAGAAGCATAAAATACGATAAAGATGCAACAGTTTTTCCATCGTATAAAACGATTAATTGCAACCAGTGTGAAAGTGATGGTCATTTCTACATTCCGAGCAACCTAGGCTTCACTCTAGGGCGTTGCTCCACCAGATCGAATAGATAGGGCCTTAGAAGTCAACGCCCGAAGCATAAAATATAAAATAAATAGAACAGTTTTTCCATCGTAAATAACGAATAATTGCTACCAGTGTGAAAGTTATGGTCATTTCTACTTTCCGGGCAACCTAGACTTCACCCTAGGGCGTTGTTCCACCAGATGGAACAGTTAGAGCCTAAGAAGTCAACGCCAGAAGCATAAAAAACGATATAAATACAACAGCTTTTCCATTGTATAAAACGAATAATTGCAACCAGTGTGGAAGTTATGGTCATTTCTACGTTCCGTGCAACCTAGGCTTCACTCTAGGGCGGTGCTTCACCAAATCGAATAGCTAGGGCCTTAGAAGTCAATGCCCGAAGCATAAAATACAAAATAAATAGAACAGTTTTTCAACCGTATAAAACGAATAATTGCTACCAGTGTGAAAGTTATGGTCATTTCTACGTACCGGGCAACCTAGGCTACACTCTAGGGCGTTGCTCGACCAGATCGAATAGTTAGGGCCTTAGAAGTCAACGCCCGAAGCTTAAAATACAATATAAATAAAACAGTTTTTCCATCGTATAAAAGGAAAAATTGCTACCAGTGTGAAAGTTATGGTCATTTCTACGTTCCAGGCAACCTAGGCTTCACTCCAGGGCGTTGTTCCACAAGATCGAATCGTTAGGGCCTAAGAAGTGAACGCCAGAAGCATAAAATACAATATAAATATAACAGTTTCTCCATCGTATAAAACGAATAATGGCAACCAGTGTGAAAGTTATGACCATTTCTACGTTCCGGGCAACCTAGGCTTCACTCTATGGCGTTGCTCCACCAGATGCAATAGTTAGGGCCTAAGAAGTCATCGCCAGAAGCATAAAATACAATAAAGATGCAACAGTTTTTCCATCGTATGACAGGAATAACTGCAAACAGTGTGAAAGTAATGGTCATTTCTACGTTCCAGGCAACCTAGGCTTCACTCTAGGGCGTTGTTCCACCAGATCGAATAGTTAGGGCCTAAGAAGTCAACGTCAGAAGCATAAAATACAATATAAATATAACAGTTTTTCCATCGTATAAAACGAATAATAGCAACCAGTGTGAAAGTTATGGTCATTTCTACGTTCCGGGCAGCCTAGGATTCACCCTAGGGCGTTGCTCCAACAGATCAAACAGTTAGGGCCTTAGAAGTAAACGCCCGAAGCATAAAATACAAAATAAATGGAACAGTTTTTCCATTGTATAAAACGAATAATTGCTACCAGTGTGAAAGTTATGGTCATTTCTACGTTCCGGGCAACCTAGGCTTCACCCTAGAGCGTTGTTCCACCAGATCGAATTGTTAGGGCCTAAGAAGTGAACGACAGAAGCATAAAATACAATATAAATACAACAGTTTTTTCATTCTATAAAACAAATAATTGCAACCAGTATGAAAGTAGCGGTCATTTCTTCTTTCCGGGCAGCCTAGGATTCACCCTAGGGCGTTGCTCCAACAGACTGAATAGTTACGGCCCTAGAAGTCAATGCCCGAAGCATAAAATACAATATAAATACAACAGCTTTTCCACCGTATATAATGTATATTTGCGAACAGTGTGAAAGTAATGGTCATTTCCATGTTCCGGGCAACCTAGGCTTCACTCTAGGGCTTTGTTCAACCAGATCGAATAGTTAGGGCCTAAGAAGTCAACGCCAGAAGAATAAAATCAATATAAGTACAACAGTTTTTCCATCGTATAAAATGAATAATTGCAAACATTGTGAAAGTAATGGTCATTTCTACGTTTCGGGCAGCCTAGCTGTCACTCTAGCGCGTTGCTCCACCACATCTAATAGCTGCGGCCTTAGAAGTCAACGCCAGAAGAATAAAACACAATAAAGATGCAACAGCTTTTCCATCGTATAAAACGAATAATGGCAACCAGTGTGAAAGTTATGATCATTTCTACGTTCCGGGCAACCTAGGCTTCACTCTATGGCGTTGCTCCACCAGATGCAATAGTTAGGGCCTAAGAAGTCATCGCCAGAAGCATAAAATACAATAAAGATGCAACAGTTTTTCCATCGTATGACAGGAATAACTGCAAACAGTGTGAAAGTAATGGTCATTTCTACGTTCCAGGCAACCTAGGCTTCACTCTAGGGCGTTGTTCCACCAGATCGAATAGTTAGGGCCTAAGAAGTCAACGTCAGAAGCATAAAATACAATATAAATATAACAGTTTTTCCATCGTATAAAACGAATAATAGCAACCAGTGTGAAAGTTATGGTCATTTCTACGTTCCGGGCAGCCTAGGATTCACCCTAGGGCGTTGCTCCAACAGATCAAACAGTTAGGGCCTTAGAAGTAAACGCCCGAAGCATAAAATACAAAATAAATGGAACAGTTTTTCCATTGTATAAAACGAATAATTGCTACCAGTGTGAAAGTTATGGTCATTTCTACGTTCCGGGCAACCTAGGCTTCACCCTAGAGCGTTGTTCCACCAGATCGAATTGTTAGGGCCTAAGAAGTGAACGACAGAAGCATAAAATACAATATAAATACAACAGTTTTTTCATTCTATAAAACAAATAATTGCAACCAGTATGAAAGTAGCGGTCATTTCTTCTTTCCGGGCAGCCTAGGATTCACCCTAGGGCGTTGCTCCAACAGACTGAATAGTTACGGCCCTAGAAGTCAATGCCCGAAGCATAAAATACAATATAAATACAACAGCTTTTCCACCGTATATAATGTATATTTGCGAACAGTGTGAAAGTAATGGTCATTTCCATGTTCCGGGCAACCTAGGCTTCACTCTAGGGCTTTGTTCAACCAGATCGAATAGTTAGGGCCTAAGAAGTCAACGCCAGAAGAATAAAATCAATATAAGTACAACAGTTTTTCCATCGTATAAAATGAATAATTGCAAACATTGTGAAAGTAATGGTCATTTCTACGTTTCGGGCAGCCTAGCTGTCACTCTAGCGCGTTGCTCCACCACATCTAATAGCTGCGGCCTTAGAAGTCAACGCCAGAAGAATAAAACCCAATAAAGATGCAACAGCTTTTCCATCGTATAAAACGAATAATTGCAACCAGTGTGAAAGTTATGGTCATTTCTACTTTCCGGGCAATCTAGGCTTCACTCTAGGGCGTTGCTCCACCAGATCAATCAGTTACGGCCTCAGAAGTCAACACCCGAAGCATAAAATGCAAAATTAATACAACAGCTTTTCCATTGTATAAAACGAATAATTGCTACCAGTGTAAAAGTTATGGTCATTACTACGTTCCGGGCGACCTAGGCTTCATTTTAGGGCGTTGCTCCACCAGATCGTATAGCTAGCGACTTAGAATTAAACGCCAGAAGCATAGAATACAATAAAAATACAACAGTTTTTCCATCGTAAAACAGGAATAATTGCAACCAGTGTGAAGGTAATGGTCATTTCTACGTTCCGGGCAACCTAGGCTTCACTCTAGAGCGTTGTTCCACCAGATCGAATAGTTAGGGCCTAAGAAGTGAACGACAGAAGCATAAAATACAATATAAATACAACAGTTTTTACATCGTATAAAATGAATAATTGCAAACATTGTGAAAGTAATGGTCATTTCTACGTTCCGGGCAGCCTAGGTGTCACTCTAGCGCCTTGCTCCACCACATCTAATAGCTACGGCCTTAGAAGTCAACGCCAGAAGAATAAAACACAATAAAGATGCAACAGCTTTTCCATTGTATAAAACGAATAATTGCTACCAGTGTAAAAGTTATGGTCATTACTACGTTCCGGGCAACCTAGGCTTCATTCTAGGGCGTTGCTCCACCAGATCGAATAGCTAGGGCCTTAGAAGTCAGCGCCGGAAGCATAAAATACAAAATTAATAGAACAGTTTTTCCATCGTATAAAACGAATAATTGCTACCAGTGTGAAGGTTATGGTCATTGCTACGTTCCGCGCAACCTAGGCTTCACCCAAGAGCGTTGTTCCACCAGATGGAATAGTTAGGGCCTAAGAAGACAACTCCAGAAGCATAAAATACGATATAAATACAACAGTTTTTCCATCGTATAAAACGTATAATTGCAACCAGTGTGAATGTAATGGTCATTTCTACGTTCCGGGCAACCTAGGCTTCACTCTAGGGCGTTGCTCCACCAGATGGAATAGTTAGGGCCTTAGAAATCAACGCCAGAAGCATAAAATACAATAAAGATGCAACAGTTTTTCCATCGTATGACAGGAATAACTGCAAACAGTGTGATAGTAATGGTCATTTCTACGTTCCAGGCAACCTAGGCTTCACTCTAGGGCGTTGCTCCACCAGATCGAATAGTTAGGGCCTAAGAAGTCAACGTCAGAAGCATAAAATACAATATAAATATAACAGTTTTTCCATCGTATAAAACGAATAATAGCAACCAGTGTGAAAGTTATGGTCATTTCTACGTTCCGGGCAACCTAGGCTTCACTCTAGGGCGTGGCTCCTCCAGATCGAATAGTTAGGTCCTTAGAAGTCAATGCCCGAAGCATAAAATACAAAATAAATAGAACTGTTTTTCCATTGTATAAAACGAATAATAGCAACCAGGGTGAAAGTTATGGTCATTTCTACGTTCCGGGCAACCTAGGCTTCACTCTAGGTCGTTGCTCCACCAGATCAAATAGCTAGCGACTTAGAATTAAACGCCAGAAGCATAGAATACGATAAAAATACAACAGTTTTTCCGACGTATAACAGGAATAATTGCAACCAGTGTGAATGTAATGGTCATTTCTCCGTTCCGGGAAACCTAGGATTCACTCTAGGGCGTTGCTCCAACAGATTGAATAGATAGGGCCTTAAGAGTCAATGCGTGAAGCATAAAATGCAATAAAAATTCAACAGTTTTTCCATCGTATAACAGGAATAATTGCAACCAGTGTGAAAGTTACGGTCATTTCATCGTTCCGTGCAATCTAGGCTTCACTCTAGCGCGTTGCTCCACCAGATCAATCAGTTAGGACCTTAGAAGTCAACGCCCGAAGCATAAAATGCAAAATAAATAGAACAGTTTTTCCATTGTATAAAACGAATAATTGCTTCCAGTGTAAAAGTTATGGTCATTTCTACGTTCCGGGCAACCTAGGCTTCAGCCAAGGGCGTTGTTCCACCAGATGGAATAGTTAGGGCCTAAGAAGGCAACGCCAGAAGCATAAAATACGATATAAATACAACAGCTTTTCCATCGTATAAAACGAATAATTGCAACCAGTGTGAATGGAATGGTCATTTCTACGTTCCGGGCAACCTAGGCTTCACTCTAGGGCGTTGTTCCACCAGATCGAATGGTTAGGGCCTAAGAAGTCAACGCCATAAGAATAAAATACAATATAAACATAACAGTTTTTCCATCGTATAAAACGAATAATAGCAACCAGTTGTCTAGGTTATGGTCATTTCAACGTTCCTGGCAATCTAGGCCTCACTCTAGGGCGTTGCTCCACCAGATCAATCAGTTACGGACTTAGAAGTCGACGCCCGAAGCATAAAATGCAAAATAAATACAACAGCTTTTCCATTGTATAAAACGAATAATTGCTACCAGTGTAAAAGTTATGGTCATTACTACGATCCGGGCAACCTAGGCTTCATTCTAGGGCGTTGCTCCACCAGATCGAATAGTTAGGGCCATAGAAGTCAACGCCAGAAGCATAAAATACGATAAAGATGCAACAGTTTTTCCATCGTATAAAACGAATAATTTCAACCAGTCTGAAATTTATGGTCATTCCTACATTCCGAGCAACCTAGACCTCACTCTAGAGCGTTGCTCCACCAGATCGAATAGTTAGGTCCGTAGAAGTCAACGCCAGAAGCATAAAATACGACATAAATACAACAGTTTGTCCATCGTAGAACAGGAATAATTGCAACCAGTGTGAAAGTTATGGTCATTTCTGCGTTCCGGGCAACCTAGGCTTCACTCTAGGTCGTTGCTCCACCAGATCAAACAGTTAGGGCCTTAGAAGTAAACGCCCGAAGCATAAAATACAAAATAAATGGAACAGTTTTTCCATTGTATAAAACGAATAATTGCTACCAGTGTGAAAGTTATGGTCACTTCTACGTTCCGGGCAACCTAGGCTTCACCCTAGAGCGTTGTTCCACCAGATCGAATTGTTAGGGCCTAAGAAGTGACCGACAGAAGCATAAAATACAATATAAATACAACAGTTTTTTCATTCTATAAAACAAATAATTGCAACCAGTATGAAAGTTGTGGTCATTTCTTCTTTCCGGGCAGCCTAGGATTCAATCTAGGGCGTTGCTCCAACAGACTGAATAGTTACGGCCCTAGAAGTCAATGCCCGAAGCATAAAATACAATATAAATACAACAGCTTTTCCATCGTATAAAACGAATAATTGCAACCAGTTTGAAAGTGATGGTCATATCTACGTTGCGGGCAACCTAGGCTTCACTCTAGGGCGTTGTTCCACCAGATCCAATTGCTAGGGCCTTAGAGATCAACGTCAGAAGCATAAAATACAAAATAGATGCAACAGTTTTTCCATCGTATGAAACGAATAATAGCAACCAGTGTGAAGGTTATGGTCATCTCTGCATTACGGGCAACCTAGGCTTCACTCTAATGCGTTGCTCCACCAGATCGAATAGTTAGGGCCTCAGAAGTCAACGCCAGAAGCATAAAACACAATATCAATACAACAGTTTTGACACCGTATAAAATGAATTATTGCAAACAGTGTGAAAGTAATGGTCACTTCTACGTTCCGGGTAACCTAGGCTTCACTCTGGGGCGTTGCTCCACCAGATCGAATAGCTAGGGACTTAGGAGTCAACGCCAGAAGCATAAAATACAATAGAAATGCAAGAGTTTTTCCATCGTATAACAGGAATGATTGCAAGCAGTGTGAAGGTAATGGTCATTTCTACGTTCCGGGCAACCTAGGCTGCACTCTGCTGCGTTGCTCCACCAGATCGCATAGTTAGGACCTTAGAAGTCAGCGCCAGAAGCATAACATACAATATAAATACAACAGTTTTTCCATCGTATAGCATTAATAATTGCAACCAGTGTGAAACTACTGGTCATTTCTACGTTCCGGGCAACCTAGGCTTCCACAAGGGCATTGTTCCAGCAGATCCAATCGTTAGCGGCTTAGAAGTCAACGCCAGAAGCATAAAATACAAAACAAATACAACAGTTTTTCCATCGTATAAAACGAATAATTGCAACCGGTGTGAAAGGTATGGTCATTTCTACTTTCCGGGCAACCTAGGCTTAACACTAGGGCGTTGGTCCACCATATCGAATTGTTAGGGCCTTACAAGTCAACGCCCGAAGCATAAAATCAAATATAAATGCATCAGTTTTGCCATCGTATAAAATGAATTATTGCAAACAGTGTGAAAGTAATGGTCATTTCTACTTTCCGGGCAACCTAGGCTTCACTCTGGGGCGTTGCTCCACCAGACCGAATAGCTATGGACTTAGAATTCAACACCAGAAGCATAAAATACAATATAAATACAACAGTTTTTCCATCGTATAACAGGAATGATTGCAACCAGTGTGAAGGTAATGGTCATTTCTACGTTCCGGGGAACCTATGCTTCACACTAGGCCGTTTCCCCACCAGATCGAAAAGCTAGGGACTTAGAATTCAATTCTAGAAGCATAAAATACATTAAAAACACAACAGTTTTTCATCGTATAACAGGAATAATTTCAAGCTGTGTGAAAGCAATGGTCATTTCTACGTTCCGGGCAACCTAGGCTGCACTCTGCTGCGTTGCTCCACCAGATCGGATAGTTAGGACCTTAGAAGTCAGCGCCCGAAGCATAAAATACCAAATAAATACAACATTTTTTCGATCGTATAAAATGAATAATTGCAAACATTGTGAAAGTAATGGTCATTTCTACGTTCCGGGCAGCCTAGGTGTCACACTAGCGCGTTGCTCCACCACATCTAATAGCTACGGCCTTAGAAGTCAACGCCAGAAGAATAAAACACAATAAAGGTGCAACAGCTTTTCCATCGTATAAAACGAATAATTGCAACCAGTGTGAAAGTTATGGTCATTTCTACTTTCCGGGCAATCTAGGCTTCACTCTAGGGCGTTGCTCCACCAGATCGAATAGTTAGGTCCGTAGAAGTCAACGCCAGAAGCATAAAATACGACATAAATACAACAGTTTGTCCATCGTAGAACAGGAATAATTGCAACCAGTGTGAAAGTTATGGTCATTTCTGCGTTCCGGGCAACCTAGGCTTCACTCTAGGTCGTTGCTCCACCAGATCAAACAGTTAGGGCCTTAGAAGTAAACGCCCGAAGCATAAAATACAAAATAAATGGAACAGTTTTTCCATTGTATAAAACGAATAATTGCTACCAGTGTGAAAGTTATGGTCACTTCTACGTTCCGGGCAACCTAGGCTTCACCCTAGAGCGTTATTCCACCAGATCGAATTGTTAGGGCCTAAGAAGTGACCGACAGAAGCATAAAATACAATATAAATACAACAGTTTTTTCATTCTATAAAACAAATAATTGCAACCAGTATGAAAGTTGTGGTCATTTCTTCTTTCCGGGCAGCCTAGGATTCAATCTAGGGCGTTGCTCCAACAGACTGAATAGTTACGGCCCTAGAAGTCAATGCCCGAAGCATAAAATACAATATAAATACAACAGCTTTTCCACCGTATAAAACGAACAATTGCTGCCAGTGTGAAAGTTATGGTCATTTCTACGTACCGGGCAACCTAGGCTTCACCCTAGGGCGTTGTTCCACCAGATGGAATAGTTAGGGCCTAAGAAGTCAACGCCAGAAGCATAAAATACGATATAAATACAACAGCTTTTCCATCGTATAAAACAAATAATTGCAACCAGTTTGATAGTGATGGTCATTTCTACGTACCGGGCAACCTAGGCTTCACTCTAGGGCGTTGCTCCACCAGATCGAGTAGTTAGGGCCTTAGAAGTCAACGCCCGAAGCATAAAATACAAAATAAACAGAACAGTTTTTCCATCGTATAAAACGAATAATTGCTACCAGTGTGAAAGTTATGGTCATTTCTACTTTCCGGGCAACCTATACTTCACCCTAGGGCTTTGTTCCACCAGATGGAACAGTTAGGGCCTAAGAAGTCAACGCCAGAAGCATAAAATACGATAAAGATGCAACAGTTTTTCCATCGTATAAAACGAATAATTGCAACCAGTGTGAAAGTTATGGTCATTTCTACATTCCGAGCAACCTAGGCTTCACTCTAGGGCGTTGCTCCACCAGATCGAATAGATAGGGCCTTAGAAGTCAACGCCCGAAGCATAAAATACCAAATAAATAGAACAGTTTTTCCATCGTATAAAACGAATAATTGCTACCAGTGTGAAAGTTATGGTCATTTCTACTTTCCGGGCAACCGAGGCTTCACCCTAGGGCGTGGTTCCTCCAGATGGAATAGTTAGGGCCTAAGAAGTCAACGCCAGAAGCATAAAATACGATATAAATACAACAGCTTTTCCATCCTATAAAACAATTAATTGCAACCAGTTTGATAGTGATGGTCATTTCTACGTACCGGGCAACCTAGGCTTCACTCTAGGGCGTTGCTCCACCAGATCGAATAGTTAGGGCCTTAGAAGTCAACGCCCGAAGCATAAAATATAAAATAAATAGAACAGTTTTTCCATCGTATAAAACGAATAATTGCTACCAGTGTGAAAGTTATGGTCATTTCTACTATCCGGGCAACCTAGACTTCACCCTAGGGCGTTGTTCCACCAGATGGAACAGTTAGAGCCTAAGAAGTCAACGCCAGAAGCATAAAAAACGATATAAATGCAACAGCTTTTCCATGGTATAAAACGAATAATTGCAACCAGTGTGGAAGTTATGGTCATTTCTACGTTGCGGGCAACCTAGGCTTCACTCTAGGGCGGTGCTTCACCAAATCGAATAGCTAGGGCCTTAGAAGTCAATGCCCGAAGCATAAAATACAAAATAAATAGAACAGATTTTCCACCGTATAAAACGAACAATTGCTGCCAGTGTGAAAGTTATGGACATTTCTACGTTCCGCGCAACCTGGGCTTTACCCTAGGGCGTTGTTCCACCTGATTGAAAAGCTACGGCCTTAGAAGTCAACGCCAGAAACATAAAATACAATATAAGTACAACAGTTATTCCATCGTATATAATGAATAATTGCAAACAGTGTGAAAGCAAAGGTCATTTCTACGTTCCGGGCAACCTAGGCTTCACTCTAGTGCGTTGCTGCACCAGATCGAATAGCTAGCGACTTAGAAGTCAACGCCAGAAGCATAAAACTCAAAATAAATAGAACCATCTTTCCATTGTATAATACGAATAATTGCAACCAGTGTGAAAGTTGTGGTCATTGCAACGTTCCGGGCAACATAGGCTTCACTCTTGGACGTTGCCCCACCAGATCGAATAGTTAGGGCCTTAGAAGTCAACGCCCGAAGCATAAAATACAAAATAAATAGAACAGTTTTTCCATTGTATAAAACGAATAGTTGCAACCAGTGTGAAAGTTATGGTCATTTCTACGCTCCGGGCAACATCGGCTTCACTCTGGGGCGTTGTTCCACCACACCGTATAGTTAGGGCTTAATAAGTCAACGCCAGAAACATAAAATACGATATAAGTACAACAGTTTTTCCATCGTATAAACCGAATAATTGCAACCAGTGCGAAAGTAATGGCCATTTCTACGCTCCGGGCATCCTAGACTTAACTCTGACGTATTGCTCCACCAGATCGAATACATAGGGCCTTAGAAGTCAACGTCAGAAGCATAAAGTACAATAAAAATCCTACAGTTTGTCCATCGTATAACAGGAATAATTGCAACCAGTGTGAAGGTAATGGCCATTTCTACGTTCCGGGCAACCTAGGTTTCGCTCTAGGGCGTTGTTCCACCAGATCGAATAGCTAGGGCCTTAGAAGTCAACGCCCGAAGCATAAAACTCAAAATAAATAGAACCATCTTTCCATTGTATAATACGAATAATTGCAACCAGTGTGAAAGTTGTGGTCATTGCAACGTTCCGGGCAACATAGGCTTCACTCTTGGACGTTGCCCCACCAGATCGAATAGTTAGGGCCTTAGAAGTCAACGCCCGAAGCATAAAATACAAAATAAATAGAACAGTTTTTCCATTGTATAATTCGAATAATTGCAACCAGTGTGAAAGTTGTGGTCATTGCAACGTTCCGGGCAACCTAGGCTTCACTCTAGGGCGTTGCGTCACCACATCGAACAGCTACGGCCTTAGAAGTCATCGCCAGAAGCAGAAAATACAAAATAAATAGAACAGAATTTCCATTGTATAATACGAATTATTGCAACCAGTGAGAAAGTTATGGTCATTTTTACGTTCCGTGCAACCTAGGCTTCACGCTAGGGCGTTGCTCCACCAGATCGTATAGTTAGGGCCATACAAAACAACGCCAGAAGCATAAAATACAATAAAGGTACAACAGTTTTTCCATTTCATAAAACGAATAGTTGCAACCGGTGTGAAAGTTATGGTTATTTCTACGCTCCGGGCAACCTGGGCTTAACTCTAGGGCGTTGTTCCTCCACACCGTATAGGTAGGGCTTAAGAAGTCAACGCCAGAAGCATAAAATACGATATAAGTACAACAGTTTTTCCATCGTATAAACCGAATAATTGCAACCAGTGTGAAGGTACTGGTCATTTCTACCTTCGGGGCAACCTAGGCTTCACTCTAGGGCGTTGCTCCACCACATCGAATAGCTACGGCCTTAGGAGTCAATGCCAGAAGCATAAAATACAATGTAAATGCAACAGATTTTGCATCGTATAAAATGAATGATTGCAAACAGTGTGAAGGCAACGGTCATTTCTACGTTCCGGGCAACCTAGGCATCACTCTAGGGCGTTCATCCACCAGATTGAAAAGCTACGGCCTTAGAAGTCAACGCCAGAAACATAAAATACAATATAAGTACAACAGTTATTCCATCGTATATAATGAATAATTGCAAACAGTGTGAAAGCAAAGGTCATTTCTACGTTCCGGGCAACCTAGGCTTCACTCTAGTGCGTTGCTGCACCAGATCGAATAGCTAGGGACTTAGAAGTCAACGCCAGAAGCATAAATTCAATAAAAATACAACAGTTTTACATCGTATAACAGGAATAATTTCAAACAGTGTGAATGTAATGGTCATTTCTACGTTCCGGGCCACCTAGGCAACACTCAAGGGCGCTGCTCCGGCATATCGAATAGTTAGGGCCTTCGAAGTCAACGCACGAAGCCTAAAATACAATATAAATACATCAGTTTTTCCATACTATAACAAGAATAACCGCAACCAGTGTGAAAGTGACGGCCATTTCTACGTTCCGGGTATCCTAGATATAACTCTGAGGCGTTGATCCACCAGATCGAGTAGTTAGGGCCTAAGAAGTCAACACCAGGAGCATAAAATACAATATAAATACAACAGCTTTTCAATCCTATTACAGGAATAACTGCAACCAGTGTGAAGGTACTGGTCATTTCTACGTTCCGGGCAAGCTAGGCTTCACTCTAGGGCGTTGCTCCACCAGATCGAATAGCTACGGTCTTAGAAGTCAACACTAGAAGAAAAAAATACAATAAAAGTACAACAGTTTTTCCATCGTATAACAGGAATAACTGCAACCAGTGTGAAAGTACTGGTTATTTCTACGTTCCGGGCAACCGAGGCTTCCACTAGGGCGTAGTTCCAGTAGATCCAATTGTTAGGGCCTTAGAAGTCAACGCCAGAAGCATAAAATACAAAATAAATACAACAGTTTTTCCATCGTATAAAACGAATAATTGCAACCAGTTTGAAAGTGATGGTCATATCTACGTTGCGGGCAACCTAGGCTTCACTCTAGGCCGTTGTTCCACCAGATCCAATTGCTAGGGCCTTAGAGATCAACGTCAGAAGCATAAAATACAAAATAGATGCAACAGTTTTTCCATCGTATGAAACGAATAATAGCAACCAGTGTGAAGGTTATGGTCATCTCTGCATTACGGGCAACCTAGGCTTCACTCTAATGCGTTGCTCCACCAGATCGAATAGTTAGGGCCTCAGAAGTCAACGCCAGAAGCATAAAACACAATATCAATACAACAGTTTTGACACCGTATAAAATGAATTATTGCAAACAGTGTGAAAGTAATGGTCACTTCTACGTTCCGGGTAACCTAGGCTTCACTCTGGGGCGTTGCTCCACCAGACCGAATAGCTATGGACTTAGAATTCTACACCAGAAGCATAAAATACAATAAAAATACAACAGTTTTTCCATCGTATAACAGGAATGATTGCAACCAGTGTGAAGGTAATGGTCATTTCTACGTTCCGGGGAACCTATGCTTCACACTAGGCCGTTTCCCCACCAGATCGAAAAGCTAGGGACTTAGAATTCAATTCTAGAAGCATAAAATACATTAAAAACACAACAGTTTTTCATCGTATAACAGGAATAATTTCAAGCTGTGTGAAAGCAATGGTCATTTCTACGTTCCGGGCAACCTAGGCTGCACTCTGCTGCGTTGCTCCACCAGATCGGATAGTTAGGACCTTAGAAGTCAGCGCCCGAAGCATAAAATACAAAATAAACAGAACAGTTTTTCCATCGTATAAAACGAATAATTGCTACCAGTGTGAAAGTTATGGTCATTTCTACTTTCCGGGCAACCTATACTTCACCCTAGGGCTTTGTTCCACCAGATGGAACAGTTAGGGCCTAAGAAGTCAACGCCAGAAGCATAAAATACAATAAAGGTACAACAGTTTTTCCATTTCATAAAACGAATAGTTGCAACCGGTGTGAAAGTTATGGTTATTTCTACGCTCCGGGCAACCTGGGCTTAACTCTAGGGCGTTGTTCCTCCACACCGTATAGGTAGGGCTTAAGAAGTCAACGCCAGAAGCATAAAATACGATATAAGTACAACAGTTTTTCCATCGTATAAACCGAATAATTGCAACCAGTGTGAAGGTACTGGTCATTTCTACCTTCGGGGCAACCTAGGCTTCACTCTAGGGCGTTGCTCCACCACATCGAATAGCTACGGCCTTAGGAGTCAATGCCAGAAGCATAAAATACAATGTAAATGCAACAGATTTTGCATCGTATAAAATGAATGATTGCAAACAGTGTGAAGGCAACGGTCATTTCTACGTTCCGGGCAGCCTAGGCTTGACTATAGGGCGTTGCTCCACCAGATGGTACAGTTAGAGCCTTAGAAATCAACGCCCGAAGCATAAAATACACTAAAGGTACAACAGTTTTTCCATCGTATAACAGGAGTAATTGCAACCAGTGTGAAAGTGATGGTCATTTCTACGTTCCGGGCAACCTAGGCTTCACTCTAGGGCGTTGTTCCACCAGTTCCAATTGTTAGGGCCTTAGAAGTCAACGCCAGAAGCATAAAATACAAAATAAATGCAACAGTTTTTCCATCGTATAAAACGAATAATTGCAACCGATGTGTAAGTTATGGTCATTTCTACGTTCCGGGCAACCTAGGCATCACTCTAGGGCGTTCATCCACCAGATTGAAAAGCTACGGCCTTAGAAGTCAACGCCAGAAACATAAAATACAATATAAGTACAACAGTTATTCCATCGTATATAATGAATAATTGCAAACAGTGTGAAAGCAAAGGTCATTTCTACGTTCCGGGCAACCTAGGCTTCACTCTAGTGCGTTGCTGCACCAGATCGAATAGCTAGGGACTTAGAAGTCAACGCCAGAAGCATAAATTCAATAAAAATACAACAGTTTTACATCGTATAACAGGAATAATTTCAAACAGTGTGAATGTAATGGTCATTTCTACGTTCCGGGCCACCTAGGCAACACTCAAGGGCGCTGCTCCGGCATATCGAATAGTTAGGGCCTTCGAAGTCAACGCACGAAGCCTAAAATACAATATAAATACATCAGTTTTTCCATACTATAACAAGAATAACCGCAACCAGTGTGAAAGTGACGGCCATTTCTACGTTCCGGGTATCCTAGATATAACTCTGAGGCGTTGATCCACCAGATCGAGTAGTTAGGGCCTAAGAAGTCAACACCAGGAGCATAAAATACAATATAAATACAACAGCTTTTCAATCCTATTACAGGAACAACTGCAACCAGTGTGAAGGTACTGGTCATTTCTACGTTCCGGGCAAGCTAGGCTTCACTCTAGGGCGTTGCTCCACCAGATCGAATAGCTACGGTCTTAGAAGTCAACACTAGAAGAAAAAAATACAATAAAAGTACAACAGTTTTTCCATCGTATAACAGGAATAACTGCAACCAGTGTGAAAGTACTGGTTATTTCTACGTTCCGGGCAACCGAGGCTTCCACTAGGGCGTAGTTCCAGCAGATCCAATTGTTAGGGCCTTAGAAGTCAACGCCAGAAGCATAAAATACAAAATAAATACAACAGTTTTTCCATCGTATAAAACGAATAATTGCAACCAGTTTGAAAGTGATGGTCATATCTACGTTGCGGGCAACCTAGGCTTCACTCTAGGGCGTTGTTCCACCAGATCCAATTGCTAGGGCCTTAGAGATCAACGTCAGAAGCATAAAATACAAAATAGATGCAACAGTTTTTCCATCGTATGAAACGAATAATAGCAACCAGTGTGAAGGTTATGGTCATCTCTGCATTACGGGCAACCTAGGCTTCACTCTAATGCGTTGCTCCACCAGATCGAATAGTTAGGGCCTCAGAAGTCAACGCCAGAAGCATAAAACACAATATCAATACAACAGTTTTGACACCGTATAAAATGAATTATTGCAAACAGTGTGAAAGTAATGGTCACTTCTACGTTCCGGGTAACCTAGGCTTCACTCTGGGGCGTTGCTCCACCAGATCGAATAGCTAGGGACTTAGGAGTCAACGCCAGAAGCATAAAATACAATAGAAATGCAACAGTTTTTCCATCGTATAACAGGAATGATTGCAACCAGTGTGAAGGTAATGGTCAGTTCTACGTTCCGGGCAACCTAGGCTGCACTCTGCTGCGTTGCTCCACCAGATCGGATAGTTAGGACCTTAGAAGTCAGCGCCAGAAGCATAACATACAATATAAATACAACAGTTTTTCCATCGTATAGCATTAATAATTGCAACCAGTGTGAAACTACTGGTCATTTCTACGTTCCGGGCAACCTAGGCTTCCACTAGGGCATTGTTCCAGCAGATCCAATCGTTAGCGCCTTAGAAGTCAACGCCAGAAGCATAAAATACAAAACAAATACAACAGTTTTTCCATCGTATAAAACGAATAATTGCAACCGGTGTGAAAGGTATGGTCATTTCTACTTTCCGGGCAACCTAGGCTTAACACTAGGGCGTTGGTCCACCATATCGAATTGTTAGGGCCTTACAAGTCAACGCCCGAAGCATAAAATCAAATATAAATGCATCAGTTTTGCCATCGTATAAAATGAATTATTGCAAACAGTGTGAAAGTAATGGTCATTTCTACTTTCCGGGCAACCTAGGCTTCACTCTGGGGCGTTGCTCCACCAGACCGAATAGCTATGGACTTAGAATTCAACACCAGAAGCATAAAATACAATAAAAATACAACAGTTTTTCCATCGTATAACAGGAATGATTGCAACCAGTGTGAAGGTAATGGTCATTTCTACGTTCCGGGGAACCTATGCTTCACACTAGGCCGTTTCCCCACCAGATCGAAAAGCTAGGGACTTAGAATTCAATTCTAGAAGCATAAAATACATTAAAAACACAACAGTTTTTCATCGTATAACAGGAATAATTTCAAGCCTTGTGAAAGCAATGGTCATTTCTACGTTCCGGGCAACCTAGGCTGCACTCTGCTGCGTTGCTCCACCAGATCGGATAGTTAGGACCTTAGAAGTCAGCGCCCGAAGCATAAAATACCAAATAAATACAACATTTTTTCGATCGTATAAAATGAATAATTGCAAACATTGTGAAAGTAATGGTCATTTCTACGTTCCGGGCAGCCTAGGTGTCACACTAGCGCGTTGCTCCACCACATCTAATAGCTACGGCCTTAGAAGTCAACGCCAGAAGAATAAAACACAATAAAGGTGCAACAGCTTTTCCATCGTATAAAACGAATAATTGCAACCAGTGTGAAAGTTATGGTCATTTCTACTTTCCGGGCAATCTAGGCTTCACTCTAGGGCGTTGCTCCACCAGATCAATCAGTTACGGCCTCAGAAGTCGACGCCCTAAGCATAAAATGCAAAATTAATACAACAGCTTTTCCATTGTATAAAACGAATAATTGCTACCAGTGTAAAAGTTATGGTCATTACTACGTTCCGGGCGACCTAGGCTTCATTTTAGGGCGTTGCTCCACCAGATCGTATAGCTAGAGACTTAGAATTAAACGCCAGAAGCATAGAATACAATAAAAATACAACAGTTTTTCCATCGTAAAACAGGAATAATTGCAACCAGTGTGAAGGTAATGGTCATTTCTACGTTCCGGGCAAACTAGGCTTCACTCTAGAGTGTTGTTCCACCAGATCGAATAGTTAGGGCCTAAGAAGTGAACGACAGAAGCATAAAATACAATATAAATACAACAGTTTTTACATCGTATAAAATGAATAATTGCAAACATTGTGAAAGTAATGGTCATTTCTACGTTCCGGGCAGCCTAGGTGTCACTCTAGCGCCTTGCTCCACCACATCTAATAGCTACGGCCTTAGAAGTCAACGCCAGAAGAATAAAACACAATAAAGATGCAACAGCTTTTCCATTGTACAAAACGAATAATTGCTACCAGTGTAAAAGTTATGGTCATTACTACGTTCCGGGCAACCTAGGCTTCATTCTAGGGCGTTGCTCCACCAGATCGAATAGCTAGGGCCTTAGAAGTCAGCGCCGGAAGCATAAAATACAAAATTAATAGAACAGTTTTTCCATCGTATAAAACGAATAATTGCTACCAGTGTAAAAGTTATGGTCATTACTACGTTCCGGGCGACCTAGGCTTCATTTTAGGGCGTTGCTCCACCAGATCGTATAGCTAGAGACTTAGAATTAAACGCCAGAAGCATCGAATACAATAAAAATACAACAGTTTTTCCATCGTAAAACAGGAATAATTGCAACCAGTGTGAAGGTAATGGTCATTTCTACGTTCCGGGCAACCTAGGCTTCACTCTAGAGTGTTGTTCCACCAGATCGAATAGTTAGGGCCTAAGAAGTGAACGACAGAAGCATAAAATACAATATAAATACAACAGTTTTTACATCGTATAAAATGAATAATTGCAAACATTGTGAAAGTAATGGTCATTTCTACGTTCCGGGCAGCCTAGGTGTCACTCTAGTGCCTTGCTCCACCACATCTAATAGCTACGGCCTTAGAAGTCAACGCCAGAAGAATAAAACACAATAAAGATGCAACAGCTTTTCCATTGTACAAAACGAATAATTGCTACCAGTGTAAAAGTTATGGTCATTACTACGTTCCGGGCAACCTAGACTTCATTCTAGGGCGTTGCTCCACCAGATCGAATAGCTAGGGCCTTAGAAGTCAGCGCCGGAAGCATAAAATACAAAATTAATAGAACAGTTTTTCCATCGTATAAAACGAATAATTGCTACCAGTGTGAAAGTTATGATCATTGCTACGTTCCGCGCAACCTAGGCTTCACCCAAGAGCGTTGTTCCACCAGATGGAATAGTTAGGGCCTATGAAGACAACTCCAGAAGCATAAAATACGATATAAATACAACAGCTTTTCCATCGTATAAAACGTATAATTGCTACCAGTGTAAAAGTTATGGTCATTACTACGTTCCGGGCAACCTAGGATTCATTCTAGGGCGTTGCTCCACCAGATCGAATAGTTAGGGCCATAGAAGTCAACGCCAGAAGCATAAAATACGATAAAGATGCAACAGTTTTTCCATCGTATAAAACGAATAATTTCAACCAGTGTGAAATTTATGGTCATTCCTACATTCCGAGCAACCTAGACCTCACTCTAGAGCGTTGCTCCACCAGATCGAATAGTTAGGTCCTTAGAAGTCAACGCCAGAAGCATAAAATACGATATAAGTACAACAGTTTTTCCATCGTATAAACCGAATAATTGCAACCAGTGTGAAGGTACTGGTCATTTCTACCTTCGGGGCAACCTAGGCTTCACTCTAGGGCGTTGCTCCACCACATCGAATAGCTACGGCCTTAGGAGTCAATGCCAGAAGCATAAAATACAATGTAAATGCAACAGATTTTGCATCGTATAAAATGAATGATTGCAAACAGTGTGAAGGCAACGGTCATTTCTACGTTCCGGGCAGCCTAGGCTTGACTATAGGGCGTTGCTCCACCAGATGGTACAGTTAGAGCCTTAGAAATCAACGCCCGAAGCATAAAATACACTAAAGGTACAACAGTTTTTCCATCGTATAACAGGAGTAATTGCAACCAGTGTGAAAGTGATGGTCATTTCTACGTTCCGGGCAACCTAGGCTTCACTCTAGGGCGTTGTTCCACCAGTTCCAATTGTTAGGGCCTTAGAAGTCAACGCCAGAAGCATAAAATACAAAATACATGCAACAGTTTTTCCATCGTATAAAACGAATAATTGCAACCGATGTGTAAGTTATGGTCATTTCTACGTTCCGGGCAACCTAGGGATCAGTCTAGGGCGTTCATCCACCAGATTGAAAAGCTACGGCCTTAGAAGTCAAAGCCAGAAACATAAAATACAATATAAGTACAACAGTTATTCCATCGTATATAATGAATAATTGCAAACAGTGTGAAAGCAAAGGTCATTTCTACGTTCCGGGCAACCTAGGCTTCACTCTAGGGCGTTGCTCCACCAGATGGAATAGTTAGGGCCTTAGAAATCAACGCCAGAAGCATAAAATGCAATAAAAATACAACAGTTTTTCCATCGTATAGCAGGAATAATTTGCCACCAGTTTGAAAGTGATGGTCATTTCTACTTTCCGGGCAACCTAGGCTTCACCCTAGGCCGTTGTTCCACCAGATCGAATAGTTAGGGCCTAAGAACTGAACGCCAGAAGCATAAAATGCAATAAAAATACAACAGTTTTTCCATCGTGTAGCAGGAATAATTTGCAACCAGTGTGATAGTAGTGGTCATTTCTACGTTCCGGGCAACCTAGGTTTTACTCCAGGGCGTTGCTCCACCAGGGCGTATAGTTACGGCCCAAGAAGTCAACGCCAGAAGCATAAAATACTGTAAAGATGCAACAGCTCTTCCATCGTATAAGACGAATAATTGCTACCAGTGTGAAAGTTATGGTCATTTCTTCGTGCCGCGCAACCTGGGCTTTACCCTAGGGCGTTGTTCCACCAGATGGAATAGTTAGGACCTAAGAAGTCAACGCCAGAAGCATAAAATACGATATAAATACATCAACTTTTCCATCGTATAAAACAAATAATTGTAACCAGTGTGAAAGTAATGGTCATTTCTACGTTCCGGGCAACCTAGGCTTCACTCTAGGTCGTTGCTCCACCAGATCACACAGTTAGGGCCTTAGAAGTCAACGCCCGAAGCATTAAGTACAAAATAAATAGAACAGTTTTTCCATTGCATAAAACGAATAATTGCTACGAGTGTAAAAGTTATGGTCATTTCTACGTTCCGGGCAACCTAGGCTTCACCATAGGCCGTTGTTCCACCAGACGGAATAGTTAGGGCCTAAGAAGTGAACGCCAGAAGCATAAAATGCAATAAAAATACAACAGTTTTTCCATCGTATAGCAGGAATAATTTGCAACCAGTGTGATAGTAGTGGTCATTTCTACGTTCCGGGCAACCTAGGTTTCACTCCAGGGCGTTGCCCCACCAGGTCGAATAGTTACGGCCTAAGAAGTCAACGCCAGAAGCATAAAATACGATAAAGATGCAACAGTTTTTCCATCGTATAAAACGAATAATTGCAGCCAGTGTGAAAGTGATGGTCATTTCTACATTCCGAGCAACCTAGGCTTCACTCTAGGGCGTTGCACCACCAGATCGAATAGTTAGGGCCTTAGAAGTCAACGCCCGAAGCATAAAATACAAAATAAATAGAACAGTTTTTCCATCGTATAAAACGAATACTTGCCACCAGTGTGAAAGTTATGTTCATTTCTACGTTCCGAGCAACCTGGGCTTTACTCTAGCGCGTTGTTCCACCAGATGGAATAGTTAGGGCCTAAGAAGTGAACGCCAGAAGCATAAAATACAATGTAAAGGCAACAGTTTTTCCATCGTATAAAACGAATAATTGCAACCAGTATGAAACTTATGGTCATTTCTACGTACCGGGCAACCTAGGCTTCACTCTAGGGCGTTGGCTCTACCAGATCGAACAGTTAGGGCCTTAGAAGTCAACGCCCGAAGCATAAAATACCAAATAAATAGAACAGTTTTTCCATCGTATAAAACGAATAATTGCTACCAGTGTGAAAGTTATGGTCATTTCTACTTTCCGGGCAACCTAGGCTTCACCCTAGGGCGTTATTCCACCAGATGGAATAGTTAGGGCCTAAGAAGTCAACGCCAGAAGCATAAAATACGATATAAATACAACAGCTTTTCCATCGTATAAAACAAATAATTGCAACCAGTTTGATAGTGATGGTCATTTCTACGTACCGGGCAACCTAGGCTTCACTCTAGGGCGTTGCTCCACCAGATCGAGTAGTTAGGGCCTTAGAAGTCAACGCCCGAAGCATAAAATACAAAATAAACAGAACAGTTTTTCCATCGTATAAAACGAATAATTGTTACCAGTGTGAAAGTTATGGTCATTTCTACTTTCCGGGCAACCTATACTTCACCCTAGGGCGTTGTTCCACCAGATGGAACAGTTAGGGGCTAAGAAGTCAACGCCAGAAGCATAAAATACGATAAAGATGCAACAGTTTTTCCATCGTATAAAACGATTAATTGCAACCAGTGTGAAAGTGATGGTCATTTCTACATTCCGAGCAACCTAGGCTTCACTCTAGGGCGTTGCTCCACCTGATCGAATAGATAGGGCCTTAGAAGTCAACGCCAGAAGCATAAATTCAATAAAAATACAACAGTTTTACATCGTATAACAGGAATAATTTCAAACAGTGTGAATGTAATGGTCATTTCTACGTTCCGGGCCACCTAGGCAACACTCAAGGGCGCTGCACCGGCATATCGAATAGTTAGGGCCTTCGAAGTCAACGCACGAAGCCTAAAATACAATATAAATACATCAGTTTTTCCATACTATAACAAGAATAACCGCAACCAGTGTGAAAGTGACGGCCATTTCTACGTTCCGGGTATCCTAGATATAACTCTGAGGCGTTGATCCACCAGATCGAGTAGTTAGGGCCTAAGAAGTCAACACCAGGAGCATAAAATACAATATAAATACAACGGCTTTTCAATCCTATTACAGGAATAACTGCAACCAGTGTGAAGGTACTGGTCATTTCTACGTTCCGGGCAAGCTAGGCTTCACTCTAGGGCGTTGCTCCACCAGATCGAATAGCTACGGTCTTAGAAGTCAACGCTAGAAGAAAAAAATACAATAAAAGTACAACAGTTTTTCCATCGTATAACAGGAATAACTGCAACCAGTGTGAAAGTACTGGTTATTTCTACGTTCCGGGCAACCGAGGCTTCCACTAGGGCGTAGTTCCAGCAGATCCAATTGTTAGGGCCTTAGAAGTCAACGCCAGAAGCATAAAATACAAAATAAATACAACAGTTTTTCCATCGTATAAAACGAATAATTGCAACCAGTTTGAAAGTGATGGTCATATCTACGTTGCGGGCAACCTAGGCTTCACTCTAGGGCGCTGTTCCACCAGATCCAATTGCTAGGGCCTTAGAGGTCAACGTCAGAAGCATAAAATACAAAATAGATGCAACAGTTTTTCCATCGTATGAAACGAATAATAGCAACCAGTGTTAAAGTTATGGTCATCTCTGCATTACGGGCAACCTAGGCTTCACTCTAATGCGTTGCTCCACCAGATCGAATAGTTAGGGCCTCAGAAGTCAACGCCAGAAGCATAAAACACAATATCAATACAACAGTTTTGACACCGTATAAAATGAATTATTGCAAACAGTGTGAAAGTAATGGTCACTTCTACGTTCCGGGTAACCTAGGCTTCACTCTGGGGCGTTGCTCCACCAGATCGAATAGCTAGGGACTTAGAAGTCAACGCCAGAAGCATAAAATACAATAGAAATGCAACAGTTTTTCCATCGTATAACAGGAATGATTGCAACCAGTGTGAAGGTAATGGTCATTTCTACGTTCCGGGCAACCTATGCTTCACACTAGGCCGTTTCCCCACCAGATCGAAAAGCTAGGGACTTAGAATTCAATTCTAGAAGCATAAAATACATTAAAAATACAACAGTTTTTCATCGTATAACAGGAATAATTTCAAGCTGTGTGAAAGCAATGGTCATTTCTACGTTCCGGGCAACCTAGGCTACACTCTGCTGCGTTGCTCCACCAGATCGGATAGTTAGGACCTTAGAAGTCAGCGTCCGAAGCATAAAATACCAAATAAATACAACAGTTTTTCGATCGTATAAAATGAATAATTGCAAACATTGTGAAAGTAATGGTCATTTCTACGTTCCGGGCAGCCTAGGTGTCACACTAGCGCGTTGCTCCACCACATCTAATAGCTACGGCCTTAGAAGTCAACGCCAGAAGAATAAAACACAATAAAGGTGCAACAGCTTTTCCATCGTATAAAACGAATAATTGCAACCAGTGTGAAAGTTATGGTCATTTCTACTTTCCGGGCAATCTAGGCTTCACTCTAGGGCGTTGCTCCACCAGATCAATCAGTTACGGCCTCAGAAGTCAACGCCCGAAGCATAAAATGCAAAATTAATACAACAGCTTTTCCATTGTATAAAACGAATAATTGCTACCAGTTTAAAAGTTATGGTCATTACTACGTTCCGGGCAACCTAGGCTTTATTTTAGGGCGTTGCTCCACCAGATCGAATAGCTAGGGCCTTAGAAGTCAACGCCCGAAGCATAAAATACAAAATAAATAGAACAGTTTTTCCATCGTATAAAACGAATAATTGCTACCAGTGTGAAAGTTATGGTCATTGCTACGTTCCGGGCAACCTAGGCTTCACTCCAGGGCGTTGTTCCACCAGATGGAATAGTTAGGGCCTAAGAAGACAACTCCAGAAGCATAAAATACGATATAAATACAACAGTTTTTCCATCGTATAAAACGAATAATTGCAGCCAGTGTGAAAGTGATGGTCATTTCTACATTCCGAGCAACCTAGGCTTCACTCTAGGGCGTTGCACCACCAGATCGAATAGTTAGGGCCTTAGAAGTCAACGCCCGAAGCATAAAATACAAAATAAATAGAACAGTTTTTCCATCGTATAAAACGAATACTTGCCACCAGTGTGAAAGTTATGTTCATTTCTACGTTCCGAGCAACCTGGGCTTTACTCTAGCGCGTTGTTCCACCAGATGGAATAGTTAGGGCCTAAGAAGTGAACGCCAGAAGCATAAAATACAATGTAAATACAACAGTTTTTCCATCGTATAAAACGAATAATTGCAACCAGTATGAAACTTATGGTCATTTCTACGTACCGGGCAACCTAGGCTTCACTCTAGGGCGTTGGCTCTACCAGATCGAACAGTTAGGGCCTTAGAAGTCAACGCCCGAAGCATAAAATACCAAATAAATAGAACAGTTTTTCCATCGTATAAAACGAATAATTGCTACCAGTGTGAAAGTTATGGTCATTTCTACTTTCCGGGCAACCTAGGCTTCACCCTAGGGCGTTGTTCCACCAGATGGAATAGTTAGGGCCTAAGAAGTCAACGCCAGAAGCATAAAATACGATATAAATACAACAGCTTTTCCATCGTATAAAACAAATAATTGCAACCAGTTTGATAGTGATGGTCATTTCTACGTACCGGGCAACCTAGGCTTCACTCTAGGGCGTTGCTCCACCAGATCGAGTAGTTAGGGCCTTAGAAGTCAACGCCCGAAGCATAAAATACAAAATAAACAGAACAGTTTTTCCATCGTATAAAACGAATAATTGCTACCAGTGTGAAAGTTATGGTCATTTCTACTTTCCGGGCAACCTATACTTCACCCTAGGGCGTTGTTCCACCAGATGGAACAGTTAGGGGCTAAGAAGTCAACGCCAGAAGCATAAAATACGATAAAGATGCAACAGTTTTTCCATCGTATAAAACGATTAATTGCAACCAGTGTGAAAGTGATGGTCATTTCTACATTCCGAGCAACCTAGGCTTCACTCTAGGGCGTTGCTCCACCTGATCGAATAGATAGGGCCTTAGAAGTCAACGCCAGAAGCATAAATTCAATAAAAATACAACAGTTTTACATCGTATAACAGGAATAATTTCAAACAGTGTGAATGTAATGGTCATTTCTACGTTCCGGGCCACCTAGGCAACACTCAAGGGCGCTGCACCGGCATATCGAATAGTTAGGGCCTTCGAAGTCAACGCACGAAGCCTAAAATACAATATAAATACATCAGTTTTTCCATACTATAACAAGAATAACCGCAACCAGTGTGAAAGTGACGGCCATTTCTACGTTCCGGGTATCCTAGATATAACTCTGAGGCGTTGATCCACCAGATCGAGTAGTTAGGGCCTAAGAAGTCAACACCAGGAGCATAAAATACAATATAAATACAACAGCTTTTCAATCCTATTACAGGAATAACTGCAACCAGTGTGAAGGTACTGGTCATTTCTACGTTCCGGGCAAGCTAGGCTTCACTCTAGGGCGTTGCTCCACCAGATCGAATAGCTACGGTCTTAGAAGTCAACGCTAGAAGAAAAAAATACAATAAAAGTACAACAGTTTTTCCATCGTATAACAGGAATAAATGCAACCAGTGTGAAAGTACTGGTTATTTCTACGTTCCGGGCAACCGAGGCTTCCACTAGGGCGTAGTTCCAGCAGATCCAATTGTTAGGGCCTTAGAAGTCAACGCCAGAAGCATAAAATACAAAATAAATACAACAGTTTTTCCATCGTATAAAACGAATAATTGCAACCAGTTTGAAAGTGATGGTCATATCTACGTTGCGGGCAACCTAGGCTTCACTCTAGGGCGTTGTTCCACCAGATCCAATTGCTAGGGCCTTAGAGGTCAACGTCAGAAGCATAAAATACAAAATAGATGCAACAGTTTTTCCATCGTATGAAACGAATAATAGCATCCAGTGTGAAAGTTATGGTCATCTCTGCATTACGGGCAACCTAGGCTTCACTCTAATGCGTTGCTCCACCAGATCGAATAGTTAGGGCCTCAGAAGTCAACGCCAGAAGCATAAAACACAATATCAATACAACAGTTTTGACACCGTATAAAATGAATTATTGCAAACAGTGTGAAAGTAATGGTCACTTCTACGTTCCGGGTAACCTAGGCTTCACTCTGGGGCGTTGCTCCACCAGATCGAATAGCTAGGGACTTAGAAGTCAATTCTAGAAGCATAAAATACAATAGAAATGCAACAGTTTTTCATCGTATAACAGGAATAATTTCAAGCTGTGTGAAAGCAATGGTCATTTCTACGTTCCGGGCAACCTAGGCTGCACTCTGCTGCGTTGCTCAACCAGATCGGATAGTTAGGACCTTAGAAGTCAGCGCCCGAAGCATAAAATACCAAATAAATACAACAGTTTTTCGATCGTATAAAATGAATAATTGCAAACATTGTGAAAGTAATGGTCATTTCTACGTTCCGGGCAGCCTAGGTGTCACACTAGCGCGTTGCTCCACCACATCTAATAGCTACGGCCTTAGAAGTCAACGCCAGAAGAATAAAACACAATAAAGGTGCAACAGCTTTTCCATCGTATAAAACGAATAATTGCAACCAGTGTGAAAGTTATGGTCATTTCTACTTTCCGGGCAATCTAGGCTTCACTCTAGGGCGTTGCTCCACCAGATCAATCAGTTACGGCCTCAGAAGTCAACGCCCGAAGCATAAAATGCAAAATTAATACAACAGCTTTTCCATTGTATAAAACGAATAATTGCTACCAGTTTAAAAGTTATGGTCATTACTACGTTCCGGGCAACCTAGGCTTCATTTTAGGGCGTTGCTCCACCAGATCGAATAGCTAGGGCCTTAGAAGTCAACGCCCGAAGCATAAAATACAAAATAAATAGAACAGTTTTTCCATCGTATAAAACGAATAATTGCTACCAGTGTGAAAGTTATGGTCATTGCTACGTTCCGGGCAACCTAGGCTTCACTCCAGGGCGTTGTTCCACCAGATGGAATAGTTAGGGCCTAAGAAGACAACTCCAGAAGCATAAAATACGATATAAATACAACAGTTTTTCCATCGTATAAAACGAATAATTGCAGCCAGTGTGAAAGTGATGGTCATTTCTACATTCCGAGCAACCTAGGCTTCACTCTAGGGCGTTGCACCACCAGATCGAATAGTTAGGGCCTTAGAAGTCAACGCCCGAAGCATAAAATACAAAATAAATAGAACAGTTTTTCCATCGTATAAAACGAATACTTGCCACCAGTGTGAAAGTTATGTTCATTTCTACGTTCCGAGCAACCTGGGCTTTACTCTAGCGCGTTGTTCCACCAGATGGAATAGTTGGGGCCTAAGAAGTGAACGCCAGAAGCATAAAATACAATGTAAATACAACAGTTTTTCCATCGTATAAAACGAATAATTGCAACCAGTATGAAACTTATGGTCATTTCTACGTACCGGGCAACCTAGGCTTCACTCTAGGGCGTTGGCTCTACCAGATCGAACAGTTAGGGCCTTAGAAGTCAACGCCCGAAGCATAAAATACCAAATAAATAGAACAGTTTTTCCATCGTATAAAACGAATAATTGCTACCAGTGTGAAAGTTATGGTCATTTCTACTTTCCGGGCAACCTAGGCTTCACCCTAGGGCGTTGTTCCACCAGATGGAATAGTTAGGGCCTAAGAAGTCAACGCCAGAAGCATAAAATACGATATAAATACAACAGCTTTTCCATCGTATAAAACAAATAATTGCAACCAGTTTGATAGTGATGGTCATTTCTACGTACCGGGCAACCTAGGCTTCACTCTAGGGCGTTGCTCCACCAGATCGAGTAGTTAGGGCCTTAGAAGTCAACGCCCGAAGCATAAAATACAAAATAAACAGAACAGTTTTTCCATCGTATAAAACGAATAATTGCTACCAGTGTGAAAGTTATGGTCATTTCTACTTTCCGGGCAACCTATACTTCACCCTAGGGCGTTGTTCCACCAGATGGAACAGTTAGGGGCTAAGAAGTCAACGCCAGAAGCATAAAATACGATAAAGATGCAACAGTTTTTCCATCGTATAAAACGATTAATTGCAACCAGTGTGAAAGTGATGGTCATTTCTACATTCCGAGCAACCTAGGCTTCACTCTAGGGCGTTGCTCCACCTGATCGAATAGATAGGGCCTTAGAAGTCAACGCCAGAAGCATAAATTCAATAAAAATACAACAGTTTTACATCGTATAACAGGAATAATTTCAAACAGTGTGAATGTAATGGTTATTTCTACGTTCCGGGCCACCTAGGCAACACTCAAGGGCGCTGCACCGGCATATCGAATAGTTAGGGCCTTCGAAGTCAACGCACGAAGCCTAAAATACAATATAAATACATCAGTTTTTCCATACTATAACAAGAATAACCGCAACCAGTGTGAAAGTGACGGCCATTTCTACGTTCCGGGTATCCTAGATATAACTCTGAGGCGTTGATCCACCAGATCGAGTAGTTAGGGCCTAAGAAGTCAACACCAGGAGCATAAAATACAATATAAATACAACAGCTTTTCAATCCTATTACAGGAATAACTGCAACCAGTGTGAAGGTACTGGTCATTTCTACGTTCCGGGCAAGCTAGGCTTCACTCTAGGGCGTTGCTCCACCAGATCGAATAGCTACGGTCTTAGAAGTCAACGCTAGAAGAAAAAAATACAATAAAAGTACAACAGTTTTTCCATCGTATAACAGGAATAACTGCAACCAGTGTGAAAGTACTGGTTATTTCTACGTTCCGGGCAACCGAGGCTTCCACTAGGGCGTAGTTCCAGCAGATCCAATTGTTAGGGCCTTAGAAGTCAACGCCAGAAGCATAAAATACAAAATAAATACAACAGTTTTTCCATCGTATAAAACGAATAATTGCAACCAGTTTGAAAGTGATGGTCATATCTACGTTGCGGGCAACCTAGGCTTCACTCTAGGGCGTTGTTCCACCAGATCCAATTGCGAGGGCCTTAGAGGTCAACGTCAGAAGCATAAAATACAAAATAGATGCAACAGTTTTTCCATCGTATGAAACGAATAATAGCAACCAGTGTGAAAGTTATGGTCATCTCTGCATTACGGGCAACCTAGGCTTCACTCTAATGCGTTGCTCCACCAGATCGAATAGTTAGGGCCTCAGAAGTCAACGCCAGAAGCATAAAACACAATATCAATACAACAGTTTTGACACCGTATAAAATGAATTATTGCAAACAGTGTGAAAGTAATGGTCACTTCTACGTTCCGGGTAACCTAGGCTTCACTCTGGGGCGTTGCTCCACCAGATCGAATAGCTAGGGACTTAGAAGTCAACGCCAGAAGCATAAAATACAATAGAAATGCAACAGTTTTTCCATCGTATAACAGGAATGATTGCAACCAGTGTGAAGGTAATGGTCATTTCTACGTTCCGGGCAACCTATGCTTCACACTAGGCCGTTTCCCCACCAGATCGAAAAGCTAGGGACTTAGAATTCAATTCTAGAAGCATAAAATACATTAAAAATACAACAGTTTTTCATCGTATAACAGGAATAATTTCAAGCTGTGTGAAAGCAATGGTCATTTCTACGTTCCGGGCAACCTAGGCTGCACTCTGCTGCGTTGCTCAACCAGATCGGATAGTTAGGACCTTAGAAGTCAGCGCCCGAAGCATAAAATACCAAATAAATGCAACAGTTTTTCGATCGTATAAAATGAATAATTGCAAACATTGTGAAAGTAATGGTCATTTCTACGTTCCGGGCAGCCTAGGTGTCACACTAGCGCGTTGCTCCACCACATCTAATAGCTACGGCCTTAGAAGTCAACGCCAGAAGAATAAAACACAATAAAGGTGCAACAGCTTTTCCATCGTATAAAACGAATAATTGCAACCAGTGTGAAAGTTATGGTCATTTCTACTTTCCGGGCAATCTAGGCTTCACTCTAGGGCGTTGCTCCACCAGATCAATCAGTTACGGCCTCAGAAGTCAACGCCCGAAGCATAAAATGCAAAATTAATACAACAGCTTTTCCATTGTATAAAACGAATAATTGCTACCAGTTTAAAAGTTATGGTCATTACTACGTTCCGGGCAACCTAGGCTTCATTTTAGGGCGTTGCTCCACCAGATCGAATAGCTAGGGCCTTAGAAGTCAACGCCCGAAGCATAAAATACAAAATAAATAGAACAGTTTTTCCATCGTATAAAACGAATAATTGCTACCAGTGTGAAAGTTATGGTCATTGCTACGTTCCGCGCAACCTAGGCTTCACCCAAGGGCGTTGTTCCACCAGATGGAATAGTTAGGGCCTAAGAAGACAACTCCAGAAGCATAAAATACGATATAAATACAACAGCTTTTCCATCGTATAAAACGAATAATTGCAACCAGTGTGAATTTAATGGTCATTTCTACGTTCCGGGACACCTAGGCTTCACTCTAGGGCGTTGCTCCACCAGATGGAATAGTTAGGGCCTTAGAAATCAACGCCAGAAGCATAAAATGCAATAAAAATACAACAGTTTTTCCATCGTGTAGCAGGAATAATTTGCAACCAGTGTGATAGTAGTGGTCATTTCTACGTTCCGGGCAACCTAGGCTGCACTCTGCTGCGTTGCTCCACCAGATCGGATAGTTAGGACCTTAGAAGTCAGCGCCAGAAGCATAACATACAATATAAATACAACAGTTTTTCCATCGTATAGCATTAATAATTGCAACCAGTGTGAAACTACTGGTCATTTCTACGTTCCGGGCAACCTAGGCTTCCACTAGGGCATTGTTCCAGCAGATCCAATCGTTAGCGCCTTAGAAGTCAACGCCAGAAGCATAAAATACAAAACAAATACAACAGTTTTTCCATCGTATAAAACGAATAATTGCAACCGGTGTGAAAGGTATGGTCATTTCTACTTTCCGGGCAACCTAGGCTTAAGACTAGGGCGTTGGTCCACCATATCGAATTGTTAGGGCCTTACAAGTCAACGCCCGAAGCATAAAATCAAATATAAATGCATCAGTTTTGCCATCGTATAAAATGAATTATTGCAGACAGTGTGAAAGTAATGGTCATTTCTACTTTCCGGGCAACCTAGGCTTCACTCTGGGGCGTTGCTCCACTAGACCGAATAGCTATGGACTTAGAATTCAACACCAGAAGCATAAAATACAATAAAAATACAACAGTTTTTCCATCGTATAACAGGAATGATTGCAACCAGTGTGAAGGTAATGGTCATTTCTACGTTCCGGGGAACCTATGCTTCACACTAGGCCGTTTCCCCACCAGATCGAAAAGCTAGGGACTTAGAATTCAATTCTAGAAGCATAAAATACATTAAAAACACAACAGTTTTTCATCGTATAACAGGAATAATTTCAAGCTGTGTGAAAGCAATGGTCATTTCTACGTTCCGGGCAACCTAGGCTGCACTCTGCTGCGTTGCTCCACCAGATCGGATAGTTAGGACCTTAGAAGTCAGCGCCCGAAGCATAAAATACCAAATAAATACAACATTTTTTCGATCGTATAAAATGAATAATTGCAAACATTGTGAAAGTAATGGTCATTTCTACGTTCCGGGCAGCCTAGGTGTCACACTAGCGCGTTGCTCCACCACATCTAATAGCTACGGCCTTAGAAGTCAACGCCAGAAGAATAAAACACAATAAAGGTGCAACAGCTTTTCCATCGTATAAAACGAATAATTGCAACCAGTGTGAAAGTTATGGTCATTTCTACTTTCCGGGCAATCTAGGCTTCACTCTAGGGCGTTGCTCCACCAGATCAATCAGTTACGGCCTCAGAAGTCAACGCCCTAAGCATAAAATGCAAAATTAATACAACAGCTTTTCCATTGTATAAAACGAATAATTGCTACCAGTGTAAAAGTTATGGTCATTACTACGTTCCGGGCGACCTAGGCTTCATTTTAGGGCGTTGCTCCACCAGATCGTATAGCTAGAGACTTAGAATTAAACGCCAGAAGCATAGAATACAATAAAAATACAACAGTTTTTCCATCGTAAAACAGGAATAATTGCAACCAGTGTGAAGGTAATGGTCATTTCTACGTTCCGGGCAACCTAGGCTTCACTCTAGAGTGTTGTTCCACCAGATCGAATAGTTAGGGCCTAAGAAGTGAACGACAGAAGCATAAAATACAATATAAATACAACAGTTTTTACATCGTATAAAATGAATAATTGCAAACATTGTGAAAGTAATGGTCATTTCTACGTTCCGGGCAGCCTAGGTGTCACTCTAGTGCCTTGCTCCACCACATCTAATAGCTACGGCCTTAGAAGTCAACGCCAGAAGAATAAAACACAATAAAGATGCAACAGCTTTTCCATTGTACAAAACGAATAATTGCTACCAGTGTAAAAGTTATGGTCATTACTACGTTCCGGGCAACCTAGGCTTCATTCTAGGGCGTTGCTCCACCAGATCGAATAGCTAGGGCCTTAGAAGTCAGCGCCGGAAGCATAAAATACAAAATTAATAGAACAGTTTTTCCATCCTATAAAACGAATAATTGCTACCAGTGTGAAAGTTATGGTCATTGCTACGTTCCGCGCAACCTAGGCTTCACCCAAGAGCGTTGTTCCACCAGATGGAATAGTTAGGGCCTAAGAAGACAACTCCAGAAGCATAAAATACGATATAAATACAACAGCTTTTCCATCGTATAAAACGTATAATTGCTACCAGTGTAAAAGTTATGGTCATTACTACGTTCCGGGCAACCTAGGATTCATTCTAGGGCGTTGCTCCACCAGATCGAATAGTTAGGGCCATAGAAGTCAACGCCAGAAGCATAAAATACGATAAAGATGCAACAGTTTTTCCATCGTATAAAACGAATAATTTCAACCAGTGTGAAATTTATGGTCATTCCTACATTCCGAGCAACCTAGACCTCACTCTAGAGCGTTGCTCCACCAGATCGAATAGTTAGGTCCTTAGAAGTCAACGCCAGAAGCATAAAATACGACATAAATACAACAGTTTGTCCATCGTAGAACAGGAATAATTGCAACCAGTGTGAAAGTTATGGTCATTTCTGCGTTCCGGGCAACCTAGGCTTCACTCTAGGTCGTTGCTCCACCAGATCAAACAGTTAGGGCCTTAGAAGTAAACGCCCGAAGCATAAAATACAAAATAAATGGAACAGTTTTTCCATTGTATAAAACGAATAATTGCTACCAGTGTGAAAGTTATGGTCACTTCTACGTTCCGGGCAACCTAGGCTTCACCCTAGAGCGTTGTTCCACCAGATCGAATTGTTAGGGCCTAAGAAGTGACCGACAGAAGCATAAAATACAATATAAATACAACAGTCTTTTCATTCTATAAAACAAATAATTGCAACCAGTATGAAAGTTGTGGTCATTTCTTCTTTCCGGGCAGCCTAGGATTCAATCTAGGGCGTTGCTCCAACAGACTGAATAGTTACGGCCCTAGAAGTCAATGCCCGAAGCATAAAATACAATATAAATACAACAGCTTTTCCACCGTATAAAACGAACAATTGCTGCCAGTGTGAAAGTTATGGTCATTTCTACGTACCGGGCAACCAAGGCTTCACCCTAGGGCGTTGTTCCACCAGATGGAATTGTTAGGGCCTAACAAGTCAACGCCAGAAGCATAAAATACGATATAAATACAACAGCTTTTCCATCGTATAAAACAAATAATTGCAACCAATTTGATAGTGATGGTCATTTCTACGTACCGGGCAACCTAGGCTTCACTCTAGGGCGTTGCTCCACCAGATCGAGTAGTTAGGGCCTTAGAAGTCAACGCCCGAAGCATAAAATACATAATAAACAGAACAGTTTTTCCATCGTATAAAACGAATAATTGCTACCAGTGTGAAAGTTATGGTCATTTCTACTTTCCGGGCAACCTATACTTCACCCTAGGGCTTTGTTCCACCAGATGGAACAGTTAGGGCCTAAGAAGTCAACGCCAGAAGCATAAAATACGATAAAGATGCAACAGTTTTTCCATCGTATAAAACGAATAATTGCAACCAGTGTGAAAGTTATGGTCATTTCTACATTCCGAGCAACCTAGGCTTCACTCTAGGGCGTTGCTCCACCAGATCGAATAGATAGGGCCTTAGAAGTCAACGCCCGAAGCATAAAATACCAAATAAATAGAACAGTTTTTCCATCGTATAAAACGAATAATTGCTACCAGTGTGAAAGTTATGGTCATTTCTACTTTCCGGGCAACCTAGGCTTCACCCTAGGGCGTGGTTCCTCCACATGGAATAGTTAGGGCCTAAGAAGTCAACGCCAGAAGCATAAAATACGATATAAATACAACAGCTTTTCCATCGTAGAAAACAAATAATTGCAACCAGTTTGATAGTGATGGTCATTTCTACGTACCGGGCAACCTAGGCTTCACTCTAGGGCGTTGCTCCACCAGATCGAATAGTTAGGGCCTTAGAAGTCAACGCCCGAAGCATAAAATATAAAATAAATAGAACAGTTTTTCCATCGTATAAAACGAATAATTGCTACCAGTGTGAAAGTTATGGTCATTTCTACTTTCCGGGCAACCTAGACTTAACCCTAGGGCGTTGTTCCACCAGATGGAACAGTTAGAGCCTAAGAAGTCAACGCCAGAAGCATAAAAAACGATATAAATGCAACAGCTTTTCCATGGTATAAAACGAATAATTGCAACCAGTGTGGAAGTTATGGTCATTTCTACGTTCCGGGCAACCTAGGCTTCACTCTAGGGCGGTGCTTCACCAAATCGAATAGCTAGGGCCTTAGAAGTCAATGCCCGAAGCATAAAATACAAAATAAATAGAACAGTTTTTCCACCGTATAAAACGAACAATTGCTGCCAGTGTGAAAGTTATGGACATTTCTACGTTCCGCGCAACCTGGGCTTTACCCTAGGGCGTTGTTCCACCAGATTGAAAAGCTACGGCCTTAGAAGTCAACGCCAGAGACATAAAATACAATATAAGTACAACAGTTATTCCATCGTATATAATGAATAATTGCAAACAGTGTGAAAGCAAAGGTCATTTCTACGTTCCGGGCAACCTAGGCTTCACTCTAGTGCGTTGCTGCACCAGATCGAATAGCTAGGGACTTAGAAGTCAACGCCAGAAGCATAAATTCAATAAAAATACAACAGTTTTACATCGTATAACAGGAATAATTTCAAACAGTGTGAATGTAATGGTCATTTCTACGTTCCGGGCCACCTAGGCAACACTCAAGGGCGCTGCTCCGGCATATCGAATAGTTAGTGCCTGCGAAGTCAACGCACGAAGCCTAAAATACAATACAAATACATCAGTTTTTCCATACTATAACAAGAATAACTGCAACCAGTGTGAAAGTGACGGCCATTTCTACGTTCCGGGTATCCTAGATATAACTCTGAGGCGTTGATCCACCAGATCGAGTAGTTAGGGCCTAAGAAGTCAACACCAGGAGCATAAAATACAATATAAATACAACAGTTTTTCCATTGTATAATACGAATAATTGCAACCAGTGTGAAAGTTATGGCCATTTCTAGGTTCCGGGAAACCCAGGCTTCACTCTAGGGCGTTGCTCCACCATATCGAATAGCTACGGCCCTAGAAGTCAACGCCAGAAGCATAAAATACAATAAAAATCCTACAGTTTGTCCATGGTATACCAGGAATAATTGATACCAGTGTGAAGGTAATGGTCATTTCTACGTTCCGGGCAACATGGGCTTCACTCTGGGGCGTTGTTCCACCACACCGTATAGTTAGGGCTTAATAAGTCAACGCCAGAAACATAAAATACGATATAAGTACAACAGTTTTTCCATCGTATAAACCGAATAATTGCAACCAGTGCGACAGTAATGGCCATTTCTACGCTCCGGGCATCCTAGACTTAACTCTGACGTATTGCTCCACCAGATCGAATACATAGGGCCTTAGAAGTCAACGTCAGAAGCATAAAGTACAATAAAAATCCTACAGTTTGTCCATCGTATAACAGGAATAATTGCAACCAGTGTGAAGGTAATGGCCATTTCTACGTTCCGGGCAACCTAGGTTTCGCTCTAGGGCGTTGTTCCACCAGACCGAATAGCTAGGGCCTTAGAAGTCAACGCCCGAAGCATAAAACTCAAAATAAATAGAACCATCTTTCCATTGTATAATACGAATAATTGCAACCAGTGTGAAGGTTGTGGTCATTGCAACGTTCCGGGCAACATAGGCTTCACTCTTGGACGTTGCCCCACCAGATCGAATAGCTAGGGCCTTAGAAGTCAACGGCAGAAGCTTAAAATACAAAATAAATACAACATTTTTTCCATCGTATAAAACGAATAATTGCAACCAGTGCGAAAGTAATGGCCATTTCTACGCTCCGGGCATCCTAGACTTAACTCTGAGGTATTGCTCCACCAGATCGAATACATAGGGCCTTAGAGGTCAACGTCAGAAGCATAAAGTACAATAGAAATCCTACAGTTTGTCCATCGTATCACAGGAATAATTGCAACCAGTGTGAAGGTAATGGTCATTTCTACGTTCCGGGCAACCTAGGTTTCGCTCTAGGGCGTTGTTCCACCAGACCGAATAGCTAGGGCCTTAGAAGTCAACGCCCGAAGCATAAAACTCAAAATAAATAGAACCATCTTTCCATTGTATAATACGAATAATTGCAACCAGTGTGAAAGTTGTGGTCATTGCAACGTTCCGGGCAACATAGGCTTCACTCTTGGACGTTGCCCCACCAGATCGAATAGCTAGGGCCTTAGAAGTCAACGGCAGAAGCTTAAAATACAAAATAAATACAACATTTTTTCCATCGTATAAAACGAATAATTGCAACCAGTGCGAAAGTAATGGCCATTTCTACGCTCCGGGCATCCTAGACTTAACTCTGAGGTATTGCTCCACCAGATCGAATACATAGGGCCTTAGAGGTCAACGTCAGAAGCATAAAGTACAATAGAAATCCTACAGTTTGTCCATCGTATCACAGGAATAATTGCAACCAGTGTGAAGGTAATGGTCATTTCTACGTTCCGGGCAACCTAGGTTTCGCTCTAGGGCGTTGTTCCACCAGATCGAATAGTCAGGGCCTTAGAAGTCAAGGCCCGAAGCATAAAATACAAAATACATAGAACAGTTTTTCCATTGTATAAAACGAATAACTGCAACCAGTGTGAAATTCATGGTCATTTCTACGTTCCGTGTAACATTGTCTTCACTCTTGGACGTTGCCGCACCAGATCGAATAGCTAGGGCCTTAGAAGTGAACGCCAGTAGCTTAAAATACAAAATTAATACATCAGTTTTTCCATCGTATAAAACGAATAATTGCAACGAGTGTGAAAGGTATTGTAATTTTTACGTTCCGGGCAACCAAGGCTTCCATCTAGGGCGTTCTTCCACCAGATCGAATAGTTAGGGCCTTAGAAGTCAACGCCCGAAGCATAAAATACAAAATAAATAGAACAGTTTTTCCATTGTATAATTCGAATAATTGCAGCCAGTGTGAAAGTTGTGGTCATTGCAACGTTCCGGGCAACCTAGGCTTCACTCTAGGGCGTTGCTCCACCACATCGAACAGCTACGGCCTTAGAAGTCATCGCCAGAAGCAGAAAATACAAAATAAATAGAACAGATTTTCCATTGTATAATACGAATTATTGCAACCAGTGAGAAAGTTATGGTCATTTTTACGTTCCGTGCAACCTAGGCTTCACGCTAGGGCGTTGCTCCACCAGATCGTATAGTTAGGGCCATACAAAACAACACCAGAAGCATAAAACACAATAAAGGTACAACAGTTTTTCCATTTCATAAAACGAATAGTTGCAACCGGTGTGAAAGTTATGGTTATTTCTACGCTCCGGGCAACCTGGGCTTAACTCTAGGGCGTTGTTCCTCCACACCGTATAGGTAGGGCTTAAGAAGTCAACGCCAGAAGCATAAAATACGATATAAGTACAACAGTTTTTCCATCGTATAAACCGAATAATTGCAACCAGTGTGAAGGTACTGGTCATTTCTACCTTCGGGACAACCTAGGCTTCACTCTAGGGCGTTGCTCCACCACATCGAATAGCTACGGCCTTAGGAGTCAATGCCAGAAGCATAAAATACAATGTAAATGCAACAGATTTTGCATCGTATAAAATGAATGATTGCAAACAGTGTGAAGGCAACGGTCATTTCTACGTTCCGGGCAGCCTAGGCTTGACTATAGGGCGTTGCTTCACCAGATGGTACAGTTAGAGCCTTAGAAATCAACGCCCGAAGCATAAAATACACTAAAGGTACAACAGTTTTTCCATCGTATAACAGGAGTAATTGCAACCAGTGTGAAAGTGATGGTCATTTCTACGTTCCGGGCAACCTAGGCTTCACTCTAGGGCGTTGTTCCACCAGTTCCAATTGTTAGGGCCTTAGAAGTCAACGCCAGAAGCATAAAATACAAAATAAATGCAACAGTTTTTCCATCGTATAAAACGAATAATTGCAACCGATGTGTAAGTTATGGTCATTTCTACGTTCCGGGCAACCTAGGGATCACTCTAGGGCGTTCATCCACCAGATTGAAAAGCTACGGCCTTAGAAGTCAAAGCCAGAAACATAAAATACAATATAAGTACAACAGTTATTCCATCGTATATAATGAATAATTGCAAACAGTGTGAAAGCAAAGGTCATTTCTACGTTCCGGGCAACCTAGGCTTCACTCTAGGGCGTTGCTCCACCAGATGGAATAGTTAGGGCCTTAGAAATCAACGCCAGAAGCATAAAATGCAATAAAAATACAACAGTTTTTCCATCGTATAGCAGGAATAATTTGCAACCAGTTTGAAAGTGATGGTCATTTCTACTTTCCGGGCAACCTAGGCTTCACGCTAGGCCGTTGTTCCACCAGATCGAATAGTTAGGGCCTAAGAACTGAACGCCAGAAGCATAAAATGCAATAAAAATACAACAGTTTTTCCATCGTGTAGCAGGAATAATTTGCAACCAGTGTGATAGTAGTGGTCATTTCTACGTTCCGGGCAACCTAGGTTTTACTCCAGGGCGTTGCTCCACCAGGGCGTATAGTTACGGCCCAAGAAGTCAACGCCAGAAGCATAAAATACTGTAAAGATGCAACAGCTTTTCCATCGTATAAGACGAATAATTGCTACCAGTGTGAAAGTTATGGTCATTTCTTCGTTCCGCGCGACCTGGGCTTTACCCTAGGGCGTTGTTCCACCAGATGGAATAGTTAGGACCTAAGAAGTCAACGCCAGAAGCATAAAATACGATATAAATACATCAACTTTTCCATCGTATAAAACAAATAATTGTAACCAGTGTGAAAGTAATGGTCATTTCTACGTTCCGGGCAACCTAGGCTTCACTCTAGGTCGTTGCTCCACCAGATCACACAGTTAGGGCCTTAGAAGTCAACGCCAGAAGCATTAAGTACAAAATAAATAGAACAGTTTTTCCATTGTATAAAACGAATAATTGCTACCAGTGTAAAAGTTATGGTCATTTCTACGTTCCGGGCAACCTAGGCTTCACCCTAGGCCGTTGTTCCACCAGATGGAATAGTTAGGGACTATGAAGTCAACGCCAGAAGCATAAAATACGATATAAATACAACAGCTTTTCCATCGTATAAAACGAATAATTGCATCCAGTTTGAAAGTGATGGTCATTTCTACTTTCCGGGCAACCTAGGCTTCACCCTAGGCCGTTGTTCCACCAGATCGAATAGTTAGGGCCTAAGAAGTGAACGCCAGAAGCATAAAATGCAATAAAAATACAACAGTTTTTCCATCGTATAGCAGGAATAATTTGCAACCAGTGTGATAGTAGTGGTCATTTCTACGTTCCGGGCAACCTAGGTTTCACTCCAGGGCGTTGCCCCACCAGGTCGAATAGTTACGGCCTAAGAAGTCAACGCCAGAAGCATAAAATACGATAAAGATGCAACAGTTTTTCAATCGTATAAAACGAATAATTGCAGCCAGTGTGAAAGTGATGGTCATTTCTACATTCCGAGCAACCTAGGCTTCACTCTAGGGCGTTGCACCACCAGATCGAATAGTTAGGGCCTTAGAAGTCAACGCCCGTAGCATAAAATACAAAATAAATAGAACAGTTTTTCCATCGTATAAAACGAATACTTGCCACCAGTGTGAAAGTTATATCCATTTCTACGTTCCGAGCAACCTGGGCTTTACTCTAGCGCGTTGTTCCACCAGATGGAATAGTTAGGGCCTAAGAAGTGAACGCCAGAAGCATAAAATACAATGTAAATACAACAGTTTTTCCATCGTATAAAACGAATAATTGCAACCAGTATGAAACTTATGGTCATTTCTACGTACCGGGCAACCTAGGCTTCACTCTAGGGCGTTGGCTCTACCAGATCGAACAGTTAGGGCCTTAGAAGTCAACGCCCGAAGCTTAAAATACAATATATATAAAACAGTTTTTCCATCGTATAAAAGGAAAAATTGCTACCAGTGTGAAAGTTATGGTCATTTCTACTTTCCGGGCAACCTAGACTTCACCCTAGGGCGTTGTTCCACCAGATGGAACAGTTAGGGCCTAAGAAGTCAACGCCAGAAGCATAAAAAACGATATAAATACAACAGCTTTTCCATCGTATAAAACGAATAATTGCAACCAGTGTGGAAGTTATGGTCATTTCTACGTCCCGGGCGACCTAGGCTTCACTCTAGGGCGTTGCTCCACCATATCGAATAGTTAGGGCCTTAGAAGTCAACGCCCGAAGCATAAAATACGAAACAAATAAAACAGTTTTTCCATCGTATAAAACGAATAATTGCTACCAGTGTGAAAGTTATGGTCATTTCTACGTTCCGCGCAACCTGGGCTTTACCCTAGGGCGTTGTTCCACCAGATGGAATAGTTAGGGCCTAAGAAGTCAACGCCAGAAGCATAAAATACGATATAAATACAACAACTGTTCCATCGTATAAAACAAATAATTGTAACCAGTGTGAAAGTTATGGTCATTTCTACGTTCTGGGCAACCTAGGCTTCACTCTCGGGCGTTGCTCCACCAGATCAAACAGTTAGGGCCTTAGAAGTCAACGCCCGAAGCATTAAGTACAAAATAAATAGAACAGTTTTTCCATTGTATAAAACGAATAATTGCTACCAGTGTAAAAGTTATGGTCATTTCTACGTTCCGGGCAACCTAGGCTTCACCCTAGGCCGCTGTTCCACCAGATGGAATAGTTAGGGACTATGAAGTCAACGCCAGAAGCATAAAATACGATATAAAATACAACAGCTTTTCCATCGTATAAAACGAATAATTGCATCCAGTTTGAAAGTGATGGTCATTTCTACTTTCCGGGCAACCTAGGCTTCACCCTAGGCCGTTGTTCCACCAGATCGAATAGTTAGGGCCTAAGAAGTGAACGCCAGAAGCATAAAATGCAATAAAAATACAACAGTTTTTCCATCGTATAGCAGGAATAATTTGCAACCAGTGTGATAGTAATGGTCATTTCTACGTTCCGGGCAACCTAGGTTTCACTCCAGGGCGTTGCCCCACCAGGTCGAATAGTTACGGCCTAAGAAGTCAACGCCAGAAGCATAAAATACGATAAAGATGCAACAGTTTTTCCATCGTATAAAACGAATAATTGCAGCCAGTGTGAAAGTGATGGTCATTTCTACATTCCGAGCAACCTAGGCTTCACTCTAGGGCGTTGCACCACCAGATCGAATAGTTAGGGCCTTAGAAGTCAACGCCCGTAGCATAAAATACAAAATAAATAGAACAGTTTTTCCATCGTATAAAACGAATACTTGCCACCAGTGTGAAAGTTATGTTCATTTCTACGTTCCGAGCAACCTGGGCTTTACTCTGGCGCGTTGTTCCACCAGATGGAATAGTTAGGGCCTAAGAAGTGAACGCCAGAAGCATAAAATACAATGTAAATACAACAGTTTTTCCATCGTATAAAACGAATAATTGCAACCAGTATGAAACTTATGGTCATTTCTACGTACCGGGCAACCTAGGCTTCACTCTAGGGCGTTGGCTCTACCAGATCGAACAGTTAGGGCCTTAGAAGTCAACGCCCGAAGCTTAAAATACAATATATATAAAACAGTTTTTCCATCGTATAAAAGGAAAAATTGCTACCAGTGTGAAAGTTATGGTCATTTCTACTTTCCGGGCAACCTAGACTTCACCCTAGGGCGTTGTTCCACCAGATGGAACAGTTAGGGCCTAAGAAGTCAACGCCAGAAGCATAAAAAACGATATAAATACAACAGCTTTTCCATCGTATAAAACGAATAATTGCAACCAGTGTGGAAGTTATGGTCATTTCTACGTCCCGGGCGACCTAGGCTTCACTCTAGGGCGTTGCTCCACCATATCGAATAGTTAGGGCCTTAGAAGTCAACGCCCGAAGCATAAAATACGAAACAAATAAAACAGTTTTTCCATCGTATAAAACGAATAATTGCTACCAGTGTGAAAGTTATGGTCATTTCTACGTTCCGCGCAACCTGGGCTTTACCCTAGGGCGTTGTTCCACCAGATGGAATAGTTAGGGCCTAAGAAGTCAACGCCAGAAGCATAAAACACAATAAAGATGCAACAGTTTTTCCATCGTATAACAGGAATAACTGCAAACAGTATGAAAGTACTGGTCATTTCTACGTTCCGGGTAACCTAGGTTTCACTCTAGGGCGTTGCTCCACCAGATCGCATAGTTAGGGCCTAAGAAGTCAACGCCATAAGAATAAAATACAATATAAATATAACAGTTTTTCCATCGTATAAAACGAATAATAGCAACCAGTTGTCTAGGTTATGGTCATTTCAACGTTCCTGGCAATCTAGGCCTCACTCTAGGGCGTTGCTCCACCAGATCAATCAGTTACGGACTTAGAAGTCAACGCCAGAAGAATAAAATACGACATAAATACAACAGTTTGTCCATCGTAGAACACGAATAATTGCAACCAGTGTGAAAGTTATGGTCATTTCTGCGTTCCGGGCAACCTAGGCTTCACTCTAGGTCGTTGCTCCACCAGATCAAACAGTTAGGGCCTTAGAAGTAAACGCCCGAAGCATAAAATACAAAATAAATGGTACAGCTTTTCCATTGTATAAAACGAATAATTGCTACCAGTGTAAAAGTTATGGTCATTACTACGTTCCGGGCAACCTAGGCTTCAGTCTAGGGCGTTGCTCCAACAGACTGAATAGTTACGGCCCTAGAAGTCAATGCCCGAAGCATAAAATACAATATAAATACAACAGCTTTTCCACCGTGTATAATGTATATTTGCAAACAGTGTGAAAGTAATGGACATTTCCATGTTCCGGGCAACCTAGGCTTCACTCTAGGGCGTTGCTCCAACAGATTGAATAGTTAGGGCCTTAGAGGTCAACACCAGAAGCATAAAATACAATATAAATATAACAGTTTTTCTATCGTATAAAACGAATGATAGCAACCAGTGTGAAAGTTATGGTCACTTCTACGTTCCGGGCAACCTAGGCTTCACCCTAGGGCGTTGTTCCACCAGATGGAATTTTTTAGGGCCTAAGAAGTCAACGCCAGAAGCTTAAAATACGATATAAATACAACAGCTTTTCCAACGTATAAAACGAATAATTGCAACCAGTTTGAAAGTGATGGTCATTTCTACGTACCGGGCACTCTAGGCTTCACTCTAGGGCGTTGCTCCACCAGATCGAATTGTTAGGGCCTTAGAAGTCAACGCCAGAAGCATAAAATACGATATAAATGCAACAGCTTTTCCATCGTACAAAACGAATAATTGCAGCCAGTGTGATAGTTATGGTCATTTCTGCGTTCCGGGCAGCCTAGGCTTCACCCTAGGGCGTTGCTCCAACAGATTGAGTAGTTAGGGCCTTAGAAATCAACGCCCGAAGCATAAAATGCAATAAAAATACAACAGCTTTTCCATCGTATAGCAGGAATAATTGGCAACCAGTGTGATAGTAGTGGTCATTTCTACGTTCCGGGCAACCTAGGTTTCACTCCAGGGCGTTGCTCCACCAGGTCGAATAGTTACGGCCTAAGAAGTCAACGCCAGAAGCATAAAATACGATAAAGATGCAACAGTTTTTCCATCGTATAAAACGAATAATTGCAACCAGTGTGAAAGTTATGGTCATTTCTACGTTCCGCGCAAGCTGGGCTTTACCCTAGGGCATTGTTCCACCAGATGGAATAGTTAGGGACTATGAAGTCAACGCCAGAAGCATAAAATACGATATAAATACAACAGCTTTTCCATCGTATAAAACGAATAATTGCAACCAGTTTGAAAGTGATGGTCATTTCTACTTTCCGGGCAACCTAGGCTTCACTCTAGGTCGTTGCTCCACCAGATCGAATAGCTAGCGACAAAGAGTTAAACGCCAGAAGCATAAAATACAATGAAAATACAACAGTTTTTCCATCGTATAACAGGAATTATTGCAACTAGTGTGAAAGTAAAGGTCATTCCGACGTACCGGGCAACCTAGGCGTCACTCTAGGGCGTTGCTCCACCAGACCGAACAGTTAAGGCCTTCGAAGTCAACGCCAGAAGCATAAGATGCAATAAAGATGCAACAGTTTTTCCATCGTATAACACGAGTAAATGCAACCAGTTTGAAAGTTATGGTCATTTCTAAATTCCGAGCAACATAGGCTTCACTCTAGGGCGTTGCTCCACCAGATCGAAATGTTAGGGCCTAAGAAGTCAACGCCCGAAGCATAAAATACGATATAAATACAACAGCTTTTCCATTGTATAGCAGGAATAATTGCAACCAGTGTGAAGCTAATGGTCATTTCTACGTTCCGGGCAACAGAGGCTTCACTCTAGGGCGTTGTTCCACCAGACCGAATATTTAGGGCCTAAGAAGTCAACGCCAGAAGCATAAAATACGATATAAATGCAACAGCTTTTCCATCGTACAAAACGAATAATTGCAGCCAGTGTGATAGTTATGGTCATTTCTGCGTTCCGGGCAGCCTAGGCTTCACCCTAGGGCGTTGCTCCAACAGATTGAATAGTTAGGGCCTTAGAAATCAACGCCCGAAGCATAAAATGCAATAAAAATACAACAGTTTTTCCATCGTATAGCAGGAATAATTTGCAACCAGTGTGACAGTAGTGGTCATTTCTACGTTCCGGGCAACCTAGGTTTCACTCCAGGGCGTTGCTCCACCAGGTCGAATAGTTACGGCCTAAGAAGTCAACGCCAGAAGCATAAAATACTATAAAGATGCAACAGTTTTTCCATCGTATAAAACGAATAATTGCTACCAGTGTGAAAGTTATGGTCATTTCTTCGTTCCGCGCAACCTGGGCTTTACCCTAGGGCGTTGTTCAACCAGATGGAATAGTTAGGGCCTAAGAAGTCAACGCCAGAAGCATAAAATACGATATAAATACAATAACTTTTCCATCGTATAAAAAAAATAATTGTAACCAGTGTGAAAGTTATGGTCATTTCTACGTTCCGGGCAACCTAGGCTTCACTCTAGGGCGTTGCTCCACCAGATCACACAGTTAGGGCCTTACAAGTCAACGCCCGAAGCATTAAGTATAAAATAAATAGAACAGTTTTTCCATTGTATAAAACGAATAATTGCTACCAGTGTAAAAGTTATGGTCATTTCTACGTTCCGGGCAACCTAGGCTTCACCCTAGGCCGTTGTTCCACCAGATCGAATAGTTAGGGCCTAGGAAGTGAACGCCAGAAGCATAAAATGCAATAAAAATACAACAGTTTTTCCATCGTATAGCAGGAATAATTTGCAACCAGTGTGATAGTAGTGGTCATTTCTACGTTCCGGGCAACCTAGGTTTCACTCCAGGGCGTTGCTCCACCAGGTCGAATAGTTACAGCCTAAGAAGTCAACGCCAGGAGCATAAAATACGATAAAGATGCAACAGCTTTTCCATCGTATGAAACGAATAATTGCAACCAGTGTGAAAGTTATGGTCATTTCTACGTTCCGCGCAACCTGGGCTTTACCCTAGGGCATTGTTCCACCAGATGGAATAGTTAGGGCCTAAGAAGTCAACGCCAGAAGCATAAAATACGATATAAATGCAACAGCTTTTCCATCGTACAAAACGAATAATTGCAGCCAGTGTGATAGTTATGGTCATTTCTGCGTTCCGGGCAGCCTAGGCTTCACCCTAGGGCGTTGCTCCAACAGATTGAATAGTTAGGCCCTTAGAAATCAACGCCCGAAGCATAAAATGCAATAAAAATACAACAGTTTTTCCATCGTATAGCAGGAATAATTTGCAACCAGTGTGATAGTAGTGGTCATTTCTACGTTCCGGGCAACCTAGGTTTCACTCCAGGGCGTTGCTCCACCAGGTCGAATAGTTACGGCCTAAGAAGTCAACGCCAGAAGCATAAAATACTATAAAGATGCAACAGTTTTTCCATCGTATAAAACGAATAATTGCTACCAGTGTGAAAGTTATGGTCATTTCTTCGTTCCGCGCAACCTGGGCTTTACCCTAGGGCGTTGTTCAACCAGATGGAATAGTTAGGGCCTAAGAAGTCAATGCCAGAAGCATAAAATACGATATAAATACAATAACTTTTCTATCGTATAAAACAAATAATTGTAACCAGTGTGAAAGTTATGGTCATTTCTACGTTCCGGGCAACCTAGGCTTCACTCTAGGGCGTTGCTCCACCAGATCACACAGTTAGGGCCTTAGAAGTCAACGCCCGAAGCATTAAGTACAAAACAAATAGAACAGTTTTTCCATTGTATAAAACGAATAATTGCTACCAGTGTAAAAGTTATGGACATTTCTACGTTCCGGGCAACCTAGGCTTCACCCTAGGCCGTTGTTCCACCAGATCGAATAGTTAGGGCCTAAGAAGTGAACGCCAGAAGCATAAAATGCAATAAAAATACAACAGTTTTTCCATCGTATAGCAGGAATAATTTGCAACCAGTGTGATAGTAGTGGTCATTTCTACGTTCCGGGCAACCTAGGTTTCACTCCAGGGCGTTGCTCCACCAGGTCGAATAGTTACGGCCTAAGAAGTCAACGCCAGGAGCATAAAATACGATAAAGATGCAACAGCTTTTCCATCGTATGAAACGAATAATTGCAACCAGTGTGAAAGTTATGGTCATTTCTACGTTCCGCGCAACCTGGTCTTTACCCTAGGGCATTGTTCCACCAGATGGAATAGTTAGGGCCTAAGAAGTCAACGCCAGAAGCATAAAATACGATATGAATACAACAGCTTTTCCATCGTATAAAACAAATAATTGCAACCAGTGTGAAAGTTATGGTCATTTCTACGGGCCGGGCAAGCTAGGCTTCCCTCTAGGGCGTTGCTCCACCAGATCAAACAGTTTGGGCCTTAGAAGTCAACGCCCGAAGCATTTAATACAAAATAAATAGAACAGTTTTTCCATTGTATAAAATGAATAATTGCTACCAGTGTAAAAGGTATGGTCATTTCTACGTTCCGGGCAACCTAGGCTTCACTCTAGGGCGTTGCTCCACCAGATCGAAATGTTAGGGCCTAAGAAGTCAACGCCCGAAGCATAAAATACGATATAAATACAACAGCATTTCCATCGTATTAAATGAATAATTGCAAACAGTGTGCAAGTAATGGTCATTTCTACTTTCCGAGCAACCTAGGCTTCACCCTAGGGCGTTGCTCCAGCAGATTGAATAGTTAGGGCCTTAGAAGTCAACGCCCGAACCATAAAATGCAAAAAAAATACAACAGTGTTTCCATCATATAACAGGAATAATTGCTACCAGCTTGAAAGTGATGGACAATTCTACGTTCCGGGCAACATAGGCTTCACTCTAGGGCGTTGCTCTACCAGATCGAATAGTTAGTGCCTTAGAAGTCAACGCCAGAAGCATAAAATACAATATAAATACAACGGTTTTTCTATCGTATAAAACGAATAATTGCAACCAGTATGAAACTGATGGTCATTTCTACTTTCCGAGCAACCTAGGCTTCACCCTAGGGCGTTGCTCCAACAGATTGAATAGTTAGGGCCTTAGAAGTCAACACCAGAAGCATAAAATACAATATAAATATAACAGTTTTTCTATCGTATAAAACGAATGATAGCAACCAGTGTGAAAGTTATGGTCACTTCTACGTTCCGGGAAACCTAGGCTTCACCCTAGGGCGTTGTTCCACCAGATGGAATTTTTTAGGGCCTAAGAAGTCAACGCCAGAAGCTTAAAATACGATATATGTACAACAGCTTTTCCAACGTATAAAACGAATAATTGCAACCAGTTTGAAAGTGATGGTCATTTCTACGTACCGGGCACCCTAGGCTTCACTCTAGGGCGTTGCTCCACCAGATCGAATTGTTAGGGCCTTAGAAGTCAACGCCCGTAGCATTAAATACAAAATAAAGACAACAGTTTTTCCATCGTATAAAACGAATAATTGCTACCAGTGTGAAAGTTATCGTCATTTCTACTTTCCGGGCAACCTACACTTCACCCTAGGGCGTTGTTCCACCAGATGGAATAGTTAGGGCCTAAGAAGTCAACGCCAGAAGCATGAAATACGATATAAATGCAACAGCTTTTCCATCGTACAAAACGAATAATTGCAGCCAGTGTGATAGTTATGGTCATTTCTGCGTTCCGGGCAACCTAGGCTTCACCCTAGGGCGTTGCTCCAACAGACTGAATAGTTAGGGCCTTAGAAGTCAACGCCCGAAGCATAAAATGCAATAAAAATACAACAGTTTTTCCATCGTATAGCAGGAATAATTTGCAACCAGTGTGATAGTAGTGGTCATTTCTACGTTCCGGGCAACCTAGGTTTCACTCCAGGGCGTTGCTCCACCAGGTCGAATAGTTACGGCCTAAGAAGTCAACGCCAGAAGCATAAAATACTATAAAGATGCAACAGTTTTTCCATCGTATAAAACGAATAATTGCTACCAGTGTGAAAGTTATGGTCATTTCTTCGTTCCGCGCAACCTGGGCTTTACCCTAGGGCGTTGTTCAACCAGATGGAATAGTTAGGGCCTAAGAAGTCAATGCCAGAAGCATAAAATACGATATAAATACAATAACTTTTCTATCGTATAAAACAAATAATTGTAACCAGTGTGAAAGTTATGGTCATTTCTACGTTCCGGGCAACCTAGGCTTCACTCTAGGGCGTTGCTCCACCAGATCACACAGTTAGGGCCTTAGAAGTCAACGCCCGAAGCATTAAGTACAAAACAAATAGAACAGTTTTTCCATTGTATAAAACGAATAATTGCTACCAGTGTAAAAGTTATGGTCATTTCTACGTTCCGGGCAACCTAGGCTTCACCCTAGGCCGTTGTTCCACCAGATCGAATAGTTAGGGCCTAAGAAGTGAACGCCAGAAGCATAAAATGCAATAAAAATACAACAGTTTTTCCATCGTATAGCAGGAATAATTTGCAACCAGTGTGATAGTAGTGGTCATTTCTACGTTCCGGGCAACCTAGGTTTCACTCCAGGGCGTTGCTCCACCAGGTCGAATAGTTACGGCCTAAGAAGTCAACGCCAGGAGCATAAAATACGATAAAGATGCAACAGCTTTTCCATCGTATGAAACGAATAATTGCAACCAGTGTGAAAGTTATGGTCATTTCTACGTTCCGCGCAACCTGGTCTTTACCCTAGGGCATTGTTCCACCAGATGGAATAGTTAGGGCCTAAGAAGTCAACGCCAGAAGCATAAAATACGATATGAATACAACAGCTTTTCCATCGTATAAAACAAATAATTGCAACCAGTGTGAAAGTTATGGTCATTTCTACGGGCCGGGCAAGCTAGGCTTCCCTCTAGGGCGTTGCTCCACCAGATCAAACAGTTTGGGCCTTAGAAGTCAACGCCCGAAGCATTTAATACAAAATAAATAGAACAGTTTTTCCATTGTATAAAATGAATAATTGCTACCAGTGTAAAAGGTATGGTCATTTCTACGTTCCGGGCAACCTAGGCTTCACCCTAGGGCGTTGTTCCACCAGATGGAATAGTTAGGGACTATGAAGTCAACGCCAGAAGCATAAAATACGATATAAATACAACAGCTTTTCCATCGTATAAAACGAATAATTGCAACCAGTTTGAAAGTGATGGTCATTTCTACCTTCCGGGCAACCTAGGCTTCACTCTAGGTCGTTGCTCCACCAGATCGAATAGCTAGCGACATAGAGTTAAACGCCAGAAGCATAAAATACAATGAAAATACAACAGTTTTTCCATCGTATAACAGGAATTATTGCAACTAGTGTGAAAGTAAAGGTCATTCCGACGTACCGGGCAACCTAGGCGTCACTCTAGGGCGTTGCTCCACCAGACCGAACAGTTAGGGCCTTAGAAGTCAACGCCAGAAGCATAAGATGCAATAAAGATTCAACAGTTTTTCCATCGTATAACACGAGTAAATGCAACCAGTTTGAAAGTTATGGTCATTTCTTAATTCCGAGCAACATAGGCTTCACTCTAGGGCGTTGCTCCACCAGATCGAAATGTTAGGGCCTAAGAAGTCAACGCCCGAAGCATAAAATACGATATAAATACAACAGCATTTCCATCGTATTAAATGAATAATTGCAAACAGTGTGCAAGTAATGGTCATTTCTACTTTCCGAGCAACCTAGGCTTCACCCTAGGGCGTTGCTCCAGCAGATTGAATAGTTAGGGCCTTAGAAGTCAACGCCCGAACCATAAAATGCAAAAAAAATACAACAGTGTTTCCATCATATAACAGGAATAATTGCTACCAGCTTGAAAGTGATGGACAATTCTACGTTCCGGGCAACATAGGCTTCACTCTAGGGCGTTGCTCTACCAGATCGAATAGTTAGTGCCTTAGAAGTCAACGCCAGAAGCATAAAATACAATATAAATACAACGGTTTTTCTATCGTATAAAACGAATAATTGCAACCAGTATGAAACTGATGGTCATTTCTACTTTCCGAGCAACCTAGGCTTCACCCTAGGGCGTTGCTCCAACAGATTGAATAGTTAGGGCCTTAGAAGTCAACACCAGAAGCATAAAATACAATATAAATATAACAGTTTTTCTATCGTATAAAACGAATGATAGCAACCAGTGTGAAAGTTATGGTCACTTCTACGTTCCGGGAAACCTAGGCTTCACCCTAGGGCGTTGTTCCACCAGATGGAATTTTTTAGGGCCTAAGAAGTCAACGCCAGAAGCTTAAAATACGATATATGTACAACAGCTTTTCCAACGTATAAAACGAATAATTGCAACCAGTTTGAAAGTGATGGTCATTTCTACGTACCGGGCACCCTAGGCTTCACTCTAGGGCGTTGCTCCACCAGATCGAATTGTTAGGGCCTTAGAAGTCAACGCCCGTAGCATTAAATACAAAATAAAGACAACAGTTTTTCCATCGTATAAAACGAATAATTGCTACCAGTGTGAAAGTTATCGTCATTTCTACTTTCCGGGCAACCTACACTTCACCCTAGGGCGTTGTTCCACCAGATGGAATAGTTAGGGCCTAAGAAGTCAACGCCAGAAGCATGAAATACGATATAAATGCAACAGCTTTTCCATCGTACAAAACGAATAATTGCAGCCAGTGTGATAGTTATGGTCATTTCTGCGTTCCGGGCAACCTAGGCTTCACCCTAGGGCGTTGCTCCAACAGACTGAATAGTTAGGGCCTTAGAAGTCAACGCCCGAAGCATAAAATGCAATAAAAATACAACAGTTTTTCCATCGTATAGCAGGAATAATTTGCAACCAGTGTGATAGTAGTGGTCATTTCTACGTTCCGGGCAACCTAGGTTTCACTCCAGGGCGTTGCTCCACCAGGTCGAATAGTTACGGCCTAAGAAGTCAACGCCAGAAGCATAAAATACTATAAAGATGCAACAGTTTTTCCATCGTATAAAACGAATAATTGCTACCAGTGTGAAAGTTATGGTCATTTCTTCGTTCCGCGCAACCTGGGCTTTACCCTAGGGCGTTGTTCAACCAGATGGAATAGTTAGGGCCTAAGAAGTCAATGCCAGAAGCATAAAATACGATATAAATACAATAACTTTTCTATCGTATAAAACAAATAATTGTAACCAGTGTGAAAGTTATGGTCATTTCTACGTTCCGGGCAACCTAGGCTTCACTCTAGGGCGTTGCTCCACCAGATCACACAGTTAGGGCCTTAGAAGTCAACGCCCGAAGCATTAAGTACAAAACAAATAGAACAGTTTTTCCATTGTATAAAACGAATAATTGCTACCAGTGTAAAAGTTATGGTCATTTCTACGTTCCGGGCAACCTAGGCTTCACCCTAGGCCGTTGTTCCACCAGATCGAATAGTTAGGGCCTAAGAAGTGAACGCCAGAAGCATAAAATGCAATAAAAATACAACAGTTTTTCCATCGTATAGCAGGAATAATTTGCAACCAGTGTGATAGTAGTGGTCATTTCTACGTTCCGGGCAACCTAGGTTTCACTCCAGGGCGTTGCTCCACCAGGTCGAATAGTTACGGCCTAAGAAGTCAACGCCAGGAGCATAAAATACGATAAAGATGCAACAGCTTTTCCATCGTATGAAACGAATAATTGCAACCAGTGTGAAAGTTATGGTCATTTCTACGTTCCGCGCAACCTGGTCTTTACCCTAGGGCATTGTTCCACCAGATGGAATAGTTAGGGCCTAAGAAGTCAACGCCAGAAGCATAAAATACGATATGAATACAACAGCTTTTCCATCGTATAAAACAAATAATTGCAACCAGTGTGAAAGTTATGGTCATTTCTACGGGCCGGGCAAGCTAGGCTTCCCTCTAGGGCGTTGCTCCACCAGATCAAACAGTTTGGGCCTTAGAAGTCAACGCCCGAAGCATTTAATACAAAATAAATAGAACAGTTTTTCCATTGTATAAAATGAATAATTGCTACCAGTGTAAAAGGTATGGTCATTTCTACGTTCCGGGCAACCTAGGCTTCACCCTAGGGCGTTGTTCCACCAGATGGAATAGTTAGGGACTATGAAGTCAACGCCAGAAGCATAAAATACGATATAAATACAACAGCTTTTCCATCGTATAAAACGAATAATTGCAACCAGTTTGAAAGTGATGGTCATTTCTACCTTCCGGGCAACCTAGGCTTCACTCTAGGTCGTTGCTCCACCAGATCGAATAGCTAGCGACATAGAGTTAAACGCCAGAAGCATAAAATACAATGAAAATACAACAGTTTTTCCATCGTATAACAGGAATTATTGCAACTAGTGTGAAAGTAAAGGTCATTCCGACGTACCGGGCAACCTAGGCGTCACTCTAGGGCGTTGCTCCACCAGACCGAACAGTTAGGGCCTTAGAAGTCAACGCCAGAAGCATAAGATGCAATAAAGATTCAACAGTTTTTCCATCGTATAACACGAGTAAATGCAACCAGTTTGAAAGTTATGGTCATTTCTTAATTCCGAGCAACATAGGCTTCACTCTAGGGCGTTGCTCCACCAGATCGAAATGTTAGGGCCTAAGAAGTCAACGCCCGAAGCATAAAATACGATATAAATACAACAGCATTTCCATCGTATTAAATGAATAATTGCAAACAGTGTGCAAGTAATGGTCATTTCTACTTTCCGAGCAACCTAGGCTTCACCCTAGGGCGTTGCTCCAGCAGATTGAATAGTTAGGGCCTTAGAAGTCAACGCCCGAACCATAAAATGCAAAAAAAATACAACAGTGTTTCCATCATATAACAGGAATAATTGCTACCAGCTTGAAAGTGATGGACAATTCTACGTTCCGGGCAACATAGGCTTCACTCTAGGGCGTTGCTCTACCAGATCGAATAGTTAGTGCCTTAGAAGTCAACGCCAGAAGCATAAAATACAATATAAATACAACGGTTTTTCTATCGTATAAAACGAATAATTGCAACCAGTATGAAACTGATGGTCATTTCTACTTTCCGAGCAACCTAGGCTTCACCCTAGGGCGTTGCTCCAACAGATTGAATAGTTAGGGCCTTAGAAGTCAACACCAGAAGCATAAAATACAATATAAATATAACAGTTTTTCTATCGTATAAAACGAATGATAGCAACCAGTGTGAAAGTTATGGTCACTTCTACGTTCCGGGAAACCTAGGCTTCACCCTAGGGCGTTGTTCCACCAGATGGAATTTTTTAGGGCCTAAGAAGTCAACGCCAGAAGCTTAAAATACGATATATGTACAACAGCTTTTCCAACGTATAAAACGAATAATTGCAACCAGTTTGAAAGTGATGGTCATTTCTACGTACCGGGCACCCTAGGCTTCACTCTAGGGCGTTGCTCCACCAGATCGAATTGTTAGGGCCTTAGAAGTCAACGCCCGTAGCATTAAATACAAAATAAAGACAACAGTTTTTCCATCGTATAAAACGAATAATTGCTACCAGTGTGAAAGTTATCGTCATTTCTACTTTCCGGGCAACCTACACTTCACCCTAGGGCGTTGTTCCACCAGATGGAATAGTTAGGGCCTAAGAAGTCAACGCCAGAAGCATGAAATACGATATAAATGCAACAGCTTTTCCATCGTACAAAACGAATAATTGCAGCCAGTGTGATAGTTATGGTCATTTCTGCGTTCCGGGCAACCTAGGCTTCACCCTAGGGCGTTGCTCCAACAGACTGAATAGTTAGGGCCTTAGAAGTCAACGCCCGAAGCATAAAATGCAATAAAAATACAACAGTTTTTCCATCGTATAGCAGGAATAATTTGCAACCAGTGTGATAGTAGTGGTCATTTCTACGTTCCGGGCAACCTAGGTTTCACTCCAGGGCGTTGCTCCACCAGGTCGAATAGTTACGGCCTAAGAAGTCAACGCCAGAAGCATAAAATACTATAAAGATGCAACAGTTTTTCCATCGTATAAAACGAATAATTGCTACCAGTGTGAAAGTTATGGTCATTTCTTCGTTCCGCGCAACCTGGGCTTTACCCTAGGGCGTTGTTCAACCAGATGGAATAGTTAGGGCCTAAGAAGTCAATGCCAGAAGCATAAAATACGATATAAATACAATAACTTTTCTATCGTATAAAACAAATAATTGTAACCAGTGTGAAAGTTATGGTCATTTCTACGTTCCGGGCAACCTAGGCTTCACTCTAGGGCGTTGCTCCACCAGATCACACAGTTAGGGCCTTAGAAGTCAACGCCCGAAGCATTAAGTACAAAACAAATAGAACAGTTTTTCCATTGTATAAAACGAATAATTGCTACCAGTGTAAAAGTTATGGTCATTTCTACGTTCCGGGCAACCTAGGCTTCACCCTAGGCCGTTGTTCCACCAGATCGAATAGTTAGGGCCTAAGAAGTGAACGCCAGAAGCATAAAATGCAATAAAAATACAACAGTTTTTCCATCGTATAGCAGGAATAATTTGCAACCAGTGTGATAGTAGTGGTCATTTCTACGTTCCGGGCAACCTAGGTTTCACTCCAGGGCGTTGCTCCACCAGGTCGAATAGTTACGGCCTAAGAAGTCAACGCCAGGAGCATAAAATACGATAAAGATGCAACAGCTTTTCCATCGTATGAAACGAATAATTGCAACCAGTGTGAAAGTTATGGTCATTTCTACGTTCCGCGCAACCTGGTCTTTACCCTAGGGCATTGTTCCACCAGATGGAATAGTTAGGGCCTAAGAAGTCAACGCCAGAAGCATAAAATACGATATGAATACAACAGCTTTTCCATCGTATAAAACAAATAATTGCAACCAGTGTGAAAGTTATGGTCATTTCTACGGGCCGGGCAAGCTAGGCTTCCCTCTAGGGCGTTGCTCCACCAGATCAAACAGTTTGGGCCTTAGAAGTCAACGCCCGAAGCATTTAATACAAAATAAATAGAACAGTTTTTCCATTGTATAAAATGAATAATTGCTACCAGTGTAAAAGGTATGGTCATTTCTACGTTCCGGGCAACCTAGGCTTCACCCTAGGGCGTTGTTCCACCAGATGGAATAGTTAGGGACTATGAAGTCAACGCTAGAAGCATAAAATACGATATAAATACAACAGCTTTTCCATCGTATAAAACGAATAATTGCAACCAGTTTGAAAGTGATGGTCATTTCTACTTTCCGGGCAACCTAGGCTTCACTCTAGGTCGTTGCTCCACCAGATCGAATAGCTAGCGACATAGAGTTAAACGCCAGAAGCATAAAATACAATGAAAATACAACAGTTTTTCCATCGTATAACAGGAATTATTGCAACTAGTGTGAAAGTAAAGGTCATTCCGACGTACCGGGCAACCTAGGCGTCACTCTAGGGCGTTGCTCCACCAGACCGAACAGTTAGGGCCTTAGAAGTCAACGCCAGAAGCATAAGATGCAATAAAGATTCAACAGTTTTTCCATCGTATAACACGAGTAAATGCAACCAGTGTGAAAGTTATGGTCATTTCAAATTCCGCGCAACCTGGGCTTTTCCCTAGGGCATTGTTCCACCAGATGGAATAGTTAGGGCCTAAGAAGTCAACGCCAGAAGCATAAAATACGATATGAATACAACAGCTTTTCCATCGTATAAAACAAATAATTGCAACCAGTGTGAAAGTTATGGTCATTTCTACGGGCCGGCCAACCTAGGCTTCCCTCTAGGGCGTTGCTCCACCAGATCAAACAGTTTGGGCCTTAGAAGTCAACGCCCGAAGCATTTAATACAAAATAAATAGAACAGTTTTTCCATTGTATAAAATGAATAATTGCTACCAGTGTAAAAGGTATGGTCATTTCTACGTTCCGGGCAACCTAGGCTTCACCCTAGGGCGTTGTTCCACCAGATGGAATAGTTAGGGACTATGAAGTCAACGCCAGAAGCATAAAATACGATATAAATACAACAGCTTTTCCATCGTATAAAACGAGTAATTGCAACCAGTTTGAAAGTGATGGTCATTTCTACTTTCCGGGCAACCTAGGCTTCACCCTAGGCCGTTGTTCCACCAGATCGAATAGTTAGGGCCTAAGAAGTGAACGCCAGAAGCATAAAATGCAATAAAAACACAACAGATTTTCCATCGTGTAGCAGGAATAATTTGCAACCAGTGTGATAGTAGTGGTCATTTCTACGTTCCGGGCAACCTAGATTTCACTCCAGGGCGTTGCTCCACCAGGTCGAATAGTTACGGCCTAAGAAGTCAACGCCAGAAGCATAAAATACTATAAAGATGCAACAGTTTTTCCATCGTATAAAACGAATAATTGCTACCAGTGTGAAAGTTATGGTCATTTCTTCGTTTCGCGCAACCTGGGCTTTACCCTAGGGCGTTGTTCCACCAGATGGAATAGTTAGGACCTAAGAAGTCAACGCCAGAAGCATAAAATACGATATAAATACATCAACTTTTCCATGGTATAAAACAAATAATTGTAACCAGTGTGAAAGTAATGGTCATTTCTACGTTCCGGGCAACCTAGGCTTCACTCTAGGGCGTGGCTCCACCAGATCGAATAGTTAGGTCCTTAGAAGTTAGCGCCCGAAGCATAAAATACAAAATAAATAGAACAGTTTTTCCATCGTATAAAACGAATAATTGCTACCAGTGTGAAAGTTATGGTCATTTCTACTTTCCGGGCAACCTAGGCTTCACCCTAGGGCGTTGTTCCACCAGATTGAATAGTTATGGCCTAAGAAGTCAACGCCAGAAGCATAAAATACAATAAAGATGCAACAGTTTTTCCATCGTATAACAGGAATAACTGCAAACAGTATGAAAGTACTGGTCATTTCTACGTTCCGGGTAACCTAGGTTTCACTCTAGGGCGTTGCTCCACCAGATCGCATAGTTAGGGCCTAAGAAGTCAACGCCATAAGAATAAAATACAATATAAATATAACAGTTTTTCCATCGTATAAAACGAATAATAGCAACCAGTTGTCTAGGTTATGGTCATTTCAACGTTCCTGGCAATCTAGGCCTCACTCTAGGGCGTTGCTCCACCAGATCAATCAGTTACGGCCTTAGAAGTCAACGCCCGAAGCATAAAATGCAAAATAAATACAACAGCTTTTCCATTGTATAAAACGGATAATTGCTACCAGTGTAAATGTTATGGTCATTACTATGTTCCGGGCAACCTAGGCTTCACCCTAGGGCGTTGTTCCACCAGATGGAATTTTTTAGGGCCTAAGAAGTCAACGCCAGAAGCTTAAAATACGATATAAGTACAACAGCTTTTCCAACGTATAAAACGAATAATTGCAACCAGTTTGAAAGTGATGGTCATTTCTACGTACCGGGCACCCTAGGCTTCACTCTAGGGCGTTGCTCCACCAGATCGAATTGTTAGGGCCTTAGAAGTCAACGCCCGAAGCATTAAATACAAAATAAAGACAACAGTTTTTCCATCGTATAAAACGAATAATTGCTACCAGTGTGAAAGTTATCGTCATTTCTACTTTCCGGGCAACCTACGCTTCACCCTAGGGCGTTGTTCCACCAGATGGAATAGTTAGGGCCTAAGAAGTCAACGCCAGAAGCATGAAATACGATATAAATGCAACAGCTTTTCCATCGTACAAAACGAATAATTGCAGCCAGTGTGATAGTTATGGTCATTTCTGCGTTCCGGGCAACCTAGGCTTCACCCTAGGGCGTTGCTCCAACAGACTGAATAGTTAGGGCCTTAGAAGTCAACGCCCGAAGCATAAAATGCAATAAAAATACAACAGTTTTTCCATCGTATAGCAGGAATAATTTGCAACCAGTGTGATAGTAGTGGTCATTTCTACGTTCCGGGCAACCTAGGTTTCACTCCAGGGCGTTGCTCCACCAGGTCGAATAGTTACGGCCTAAGAAGTCAACGCCAGAAGCATAAAATACTATAAAGATGCAACAGTTTTTCCATCGTATAAAACGAATAATTGCTACCAGTGTGAAAGTTATGGTAATTTCTTCGTTCCGCGCAACCTGGGCTTTACCCTAGGGCGTTGTTCAACCAGATGGAATAGATAGGGCCTAAGAAGTCAACGCCAGAAGCATAAAATACGATATAAATACAATAACTTTTCTATCGTATAAAACAAATAATTGTAACCAGTGTGAAAGTTATGGTCATTTCTACGTTCCGGGCAACCTAGGCTTCACTCTAGGGCGTTGCTCCACCAGATCACACAGTTAGGGCCTTAGAAGTCAACGCCCGAAGCATTAAGTACAAAATAAATAGAACAGTTTTTCCATTGTATAAAACGAATAATTGCTACCAGTGTAAAAGTTATGGTCATTTCTACGTTCCGGGCAACCTAGGCTTCACCCTAGGCCGTTGTTCCACCAGATCGAATAGTTAGGGCCTAAGAAGTGAACGCCAGAAGCATAAAATGCAATAAAAATACAACAGCTTTTCCATCGTATAAAACGAATAATTGCAACCAGTTTGAAAGTGATGGTCATTTCTACTTTCCGGGCAACCTAGGCTTCACCCTAGGCCGTTGTTCCACCAGATCGAATAGTTAGGGCCTAAGAAGTGAACGCCAGAAGCATAAAATGCAATAAAAACACAACAGATTTTCCATCGTGTAGCAGGAATAATTTGCAACCAGTGAGATAGTAGTGGTCATTTCTACGTTCCGGGCAACCTAGATTTCACTCCAGGGCGTTGCTCCACCAGGTCGAATAGTTACGGCCTAAGAAGTCAACGCCAGAAGCATAAAATACTATAAAGATGCAACAGTTTTTCCATCGTATAAAACGAATAATTGCTACCAGTGTGAAAGTTATGGTCATTTCTTCGTTCCGCGCAACCTGGGCTTTACCCTAGGGCGTTGTTCCACCAGATGGAATAGTTAGGACCTAAGAAGTCAACGCCAGAAGCATAAAATACGATATAAATACATCAACTTTTCCATGGTATAAAACAAATAATTGTAACCAGTGTGAAAGTAATGGTCATTTCTACGTTCCGGGCAACCTAGGCTTCACTCTAGGGCGTGGCTCCACCAGATCGAATAGTTAGGTCCTTAGAAGTCAGCGCCCGAAGCATAAAATACAAAATAAATAGAACAGTTTTTCCATCGTATAAAACGAATAATTGCTACCAGTGTGAAAGTTATGGTCATTTCTACTTTCCGGGCAACCTAGGCTTCACCCTAGGGCGTTGTTCCACCAGATTGAATAGTTATGGCCTAAGAAGTCAACGCCAGAAGCATAAAATACAATAAAGATGCAACAGTTTTTCCATCGTATAACAGGAATAACTGCAAACAGTATGAAAGTACTGGTCATTTCTACGTTCCGGGTAACCTAGGTTTCACTCTAGGGCGTTGCTCCACCAGATCGCATAGTTAGGGCCTAAGAAGTCAACGCCATAAGAATAAAATACAATATAAATATAACAGTTTTTCCATCGTATAAAACGAATAATAGCAACCAGTTGTCTAGGTTATGGTCATTTCAACGTTCCTGGCAATCTAGGCCTCACTCTAGGGCGTTGCTCCACCAGATCAATCAGTTACGGCCTTAGAAGTCAACGCCCGAAGCATAAAATGCAAAATAAATACAACAGCTTTTCCATTGTATAAAACGGATAATTGCTACCAGTGTAAATGTTATGGTCATTACTACGTTCCGGGCAACCTAGGCTTCATTCTAGGGCGTTGCTCCACCAGATCGAATGGTTAGGGCCATAGAAGTCAACGCCAGAACCATAAAATACGATAAAGATGCAACAGTTTTTCCATCGTATAAAACGAATAATTTCAACCAGTGTGAAATTTATGGTCATTCCTACATTCCGGGCAACCTATACCTCACTCTAGAGAGTTGCTCCACCAGATCGAATAGTTAGGTCCTTAGAAGTCAACGCCAGAAGCATAAAATACGACATAAATACAACAGTTTGTCCATCGTAGAACAGGAATAATTGCAACCAGTGTGAAAGTTATGGTCATTTCTGCGTTCCGGGCAACCTAGGCTTCACTCTAGGGCGTTGTTCCACCAGATCGAATAGTTAGGGCCTAAGAAGACAACGCCAGAAGCATAAAATACGATATAAATACAACAGCTTTTCCATCGTATAAAACGAATAATTGCTACCAGTGTAAAAGTTATGGTCATTACTACGATCCGCGCAACCTAGGCTTCACCCAAGGGCGTTGTTCCACCAGATGGAATAGTTAGGGCCTAAGAAGGCAACGCCAGAAGCATAAAATACGATATAAATGCAACAGCTTTTCCATCGTACAAAACGAATAATTGCAGCCAGTGTGATAGTTATGGTCATTTCTGCGTTCCGGGCAACCTAGACTTCACCCTAGGGCGTTGCTCCAACAGATTGAATAGTTAGGGCCTTAGAAGTCAACGCCCGAAGCATAAAATGCAATAAAAATACAACAGTTTTTCCATCGTATAGCAGGAATAATTTGCAACCAGTGTGATAGTAGTGGTCATTTCTACGTTCCGGGCAACCTAGGTTTCACTCCAGGGCGTTGCTCCACCAGGTCGAATAGTTACGGCCTAAGAAGTCAACGCCAGAAGCATAAAATACTATAAAGATGCAACAGTTTTTCCATCGTATAAAACGAATAATTGCTACCAGTGTGAAAGTTATGGTCATTTCTTCGTTCCGCGCAACCTGGGCTTTACCCTAGGGCGTTGTTCACCCAGATCGAATCGTTAGGGCCTAAGAAGTCAACGCCAGAAGCATAAAATACCATATAAATACAATAACTTTTCCATCGTATAAAACAAATAATTGTAACCAGTGTGAAAGTTATGGTCATTTCTACGTTCCGGGCAACCTAGGCTTCACTCTAGGGCGTTGCTCCACCAGATCACACAGTTAGGGCCTTAGAAGTCAACGCCCGAAGCATTAAGTACAAAATAAATAGAACAGTTTTTCCATTGTATAAAACGAATAATTGCTACCAGTGTAAAAGTTATGGTCATTTCTACGTTCCGGGCAACCTAGACATCACCCTAGGCCGTTGTTCCACCAGATCGAATAGTTAGGGCCTAAGAAGTGAACGCCAGAAGAATAAAATGCAATAAAAATACAACAGTTTTTTCATCGTACAGCAGGAATAATTTGCAACCAGTGTGATAGTAGTGGTCATTTCTACGTTCCGGGCAACCTAGGTTTCCCTCCAGGGCGTTGCTCCACCAGGTCGAATAGTTACGGCCTAAGAAGTCAACGCCAGAAGCATAAAATACGATAAAGATGCAACAGTTTATCCATCGTATAAAACGAATAATTGCAACCAGTGTGAAAGTTATGGTCATTTCTACGTTCCGCGCAACCTGGGCTTTACCCTAGGGCATTGTTCCACCAGATGGAATAGTTAGGGCCTAAGAAGTCAACGCCAGAAGCATAAAATACGATATGAATACAACAGCCTTTCCATCGTATAAAACAAATAATTGCAACCAGTGTGAAAGTTATGGTCATTTCTACGGGCCGGGCAACCTAGGCTTCCCTCTAGGGCGTTGCTCCGCCAGATCAAACAGTTTGGGCCTTAGAAGTCAACGCCCGAAGCATTTAATACAAAATAAATAGAACAGTTTTTCCATTGTATAAAATGAATAATTGCTACCAGTGTAAAAGGTATGGTCATTTCTACGTTCCGGGCAACCTAGGCTTCACCCTAGGGCGTTGTTCCACCAGATGGAATAGTTAGGGACTATGAAGTCAACGCCAGAAGCATAAAATACGATATAAATACAACACCTTTTCCATCGTATAAAACGAATAATTGGAACCAGTTTGAAAGTAATGGTCATTTCTACTTTCCGGGCAACCTAGGCTTCACCCTAGGCCGTTGTTCCACCAGATCGAATAGTTAGGGCCTAAGAAGTGAACGCCAGAAGCATAAAATGCAATAAAAATACAACAGTTTTTCCATCGTATAGCAGGAATAATTTGCAACCAGTGTGTTAGTAGTGGTCATTTCTACGTTCCGGGCAACCTAGACTTCACCCTAGGGCGTTGTTCCACCAGATGGAATAGTTAGGGCCTAAGAAGTCAACGCCAGAAGCATAAAATACGATATAAATACAACAGCTTTTCCATCGTATAAAACAAATAATTGCAACCAGTTTGATAGTGATGGTCATTTCTACGTACCGGGCAACCTAGGCTTCACTCTAGGGCGTCGCTCCACCAGATCGAATAGTTAGAGCCTTAGAAGTCAACGCCCGAAGCATAAAATATAAAATAAATAGAACAGTTTTACCATCGTATAAAACGAATAATTGCTACCAGTGTGAAAGCTATGGTCATTTCTACTTTCCGGGCAACCTAGACTTCACCCTAGGGCGTTGTTCCACCAGATGGAACAGTTAGAGCCTAAGAAGTCAACGCCAGAAGCATAAAAGACGATATAAATACAACAGCTTTTCCATCGTATAAAACGAATAATTGCAACCAGTGTGGAAGTTATGGTCATTTCTACGTTCCGGGCAACCTAGGCTTCACTCTAGAGCGGTGCTTCACCAAATCGAATAGCTAGGGCCTTGGAAGTCAATGCCCGAAGCATAAAATACAAAATTAATAGAACAGTTTTTCCACCGTATAAAACGAATAATTGCTACCAGTGTGAAAGTTATGATCATTTCTACGTACCGGGCAACCTAGGCTACACTCTAGGGCGATGCTCCACCAGATCAAACAGTTTGGGCCTAAGAAGTCAACGCCCGAAGCATAAAATACAAAATAAATAGAACAGTTTTTCCATCGTATAAAACGAATAATTGCTACCAGTGCGAAAGTTATGGTCATTTCTACTTTCCGGGCAACCTAGGCTTCACCCTATGGCGTTGTTCCACCAGATGGAATAGTTAGGACCTAAGAAGTTAACGCCAGAAGCATAAAATACAATAAAGATGCAACAGTTTTTCCATCGTATAACAGGAATAACTGCAAACAGTATGAAAGTACTGGTCATTTCTGCGTTCCGGGCCACCTAGGCTTCATTCTAGGGCGTTGCTCCACCAGATCGAATAGTTAGGGCCTTAGAAGTCATCGCCAGAAGCATAAAATACGATAAAGATGCAACAGTTTTTCAATCGTATAAAACGAATAATTTCAACCAGTGTGAAATGTATGGTCATTCCTACATTCCGAGCAACCTAGACTTCACTCTAGAGCGTTGCTCCACCAGATCGAATAGTTAGGTCCTTAGAAGTCAACGCCAGAAGCATAAAATACGACATAAATACAACAGTTTGTCCATCGTAGAACAGGAATAATTGCAACCAGTGTGAAAGTTATGGTCATTTCTGCGTTCCGGGCAACCTAGGCTTCACTCTAGGTCGTTGCTCCACCAGATCAAACAGTTAGGGCCTTAGAAGTAAACGCCCGAAGCATAAAATACAAAATAAATGGAACAGTTTTTCCATTGTATAAAACGAATAATTGCTACCAGTGTGAAAGTTATGGTCATTTCTACGTTCCGGGCAACCTAGGCTTCACCCTAGAGCGTTGTTCCACCAGATCGAATAGTTAGGGCCTAAGAAGTGAACGACAGAAGCATAAAATACAATATAAATACAACAGTTTTTTCATTCTATAAAACAAATAATTGCAACCAGTATGAAAGTTGTGGTCATTTCTTCTTTCCGGGCAGCCTAGGATTCACCCTAGGGCGTTGCTCCAACGGACTGAATAGTTACGGCCCTAGAAGTCAATGCCCGAAGCATAAAATACAATATAAATACAACAGCTTTTCCACCGTATATAATGTGTATTTGCAAACAGTGTGAAAGTAACGGTCATTTCCATGTTCCGGGCAACCTAGGCTTCACTCTAGGGCGTTGTTCCACCAGATCGAATAGTTAGGGCCTAAGAAGTCAACGCCAGAAGAATAAAATCAATTTAAGTACAACAGTTTTTCCATCGTATAAAATGAATAATTGCAAACATTGTGAAAGTAATGGTCATTTCTACGTTCCGGGCAGCCTAGGTGTCACTCTAGCGCGTTGCTCCACCACATCTAATAGCTACGGCCTTAGAAGTCAACGCCAGAAGAATAAAACACAATAAAGATGCAACAGCTTTTCCATCGTATAAAACGAATAATTGCAACCAGTGTGAAAGTTATGGTCATTTCTACTTTCCGGGCAATCCCGGCTTCACTCTAGGGCGTTGCTCCACCAGATCAATCAGTTACGGCCTCAGAAGTCAACGCCCGAAGCATAAAATGCAAAATTAATACAACAGCTTTTACATTGTATAAAACGGATAATTGCTACCAGTGTAAAAGTTATGGTCATTACTACGTTCCGGGCAACCTAGGCTTCATTTTAGGGCGTTGCTCCACCAGATCGAATAGCTCGGGCCTTAGAAGTCAACGCCCGAGGCATAAAATACAAAATAAATACAACAGTTTTTCCATCGTATAAAACGAATAATTGCTACCAGTGTGAAAGTTATGGTCATTGCTACGTTCCGCGCAACCTAGGCTTCACCCAAGGGCGTTGTTCCACCAGAGGGAATAGTTAGGGCCTAAGAAGACAACTCCAGAAGCATAAAATACGATATAAATACAACAGCTTTTCCATCGTATAAAACGAATAATTGCAACCAGTGTGAATGTAATGGTCATTTCTACGTTCCGGGCAACCTAAGCTTCACCCTAGGGTGTTGTTCCACCAGATGGAATAGTTAGGGCCTAAGAAGTCAACGCCAGAAGCATAAAATACAATAAAGATGCAACAGCTTTTCCATCGTATAACAGGAATAACTGCAAACAGTATGAAAGTACTGGTCATTTCTACGTTCCGGGTAACCTAGGTTTCACTCTAGGGCGTTGCTCCACCAGATCGAATAGTTAGGGCCTAAGAAGTCAACGCCATAAAAATAAAATATAAATATAACAGTTTTTCCATCGTATAAAACGAATAATAGTAACCAGTTGTCTAGGTTATGGTCATTTCAACGTTCCTGGCAATCTAGGCTTCACTCTAGGGCGTTGCTCCACCAGATCAATCAGTTACGGCCTTAGAAGTCAACGCCCGAAGCATAAAATGCAAAATAAATACAACAGCTTTTCCATTGTATAAAACGAATAATTGCTACCAGTGTAAAAGTTATGGTCATTATTACGTTCCGGGCAACCTAGGCTTCATTCTATGGCGTTGCTCCACCAGATCGAATAGTTAGGGCCTTAGAAGTCATCGCCAGAAGCATAAAATACGATAAAGATGCAACAGTTTTTCAATCGTATAAAACGAATAATTTCAACCAGTGTGAAATTTATGCTCATTCCTACATTCCGAGCAACCTAGACTTCACTCTAGAGCGTTGCTCCACCAGATCGAATAGTTAGGTCCTTAGAAGTCAACGCCAGAAGCATAAAATACGACATAAATACAACAGTTTGTCCATCGTAGAACAGGAATAATTGCAACCAGTGTGAAAGTTATGGTCATTTCTGCGTTCCGGGCAACCTAGGCTTCACTCTAGGGCGTTGTTCCACAAGATCGAATAGTTAGGGCCTAAGAAGTCAACGCCAGAAGCATAAAATACAATATAAATATAACAGTTTTTCCATCGTATAAAACGAATACTAGCAACCAGTGTGAAAGTTATGGTCTATTCCACGTTCCGGGCAACCTAGGCTTCACTCTAGGGCGTTGCCCCACCAGATCAAACAGTTAGGGCCTTTGAAGTCAACGCCCGAAGCATTAAATGCAAAATAAATAGAACAGTTTTTCCATTGTATAAAACGAATAATTGCTACCAGTGTAAAAGTTATGGTCATTTCTACGTTCCGGGAAACCTAGGCATCACCATAGGCCGTTGTTCCACCAGATCGAATAGTTAGGGCCTAAGAAGTGAACGCCAGAAGCATAAAATACGATAAAGATGCAACAGTTTTTCCATCGTATAAAACGAATAATTGCAACCAGTGTGAAAGTTATGGTCATTTCTACGTTCCGGGCAACCTGGGCTTCACCCTAGGCCGTTGTTCCACCAGATCGAATAGTTAGGGCCTAAGAAGTGAACGCCAGAAGCATAAAATGCAATAAAAATACAACAGTCTTTCCATCCTATAACAGGAATAATTGCAACCCGTGTGAAAGTGATGGTCATTTCTACGTTCCAGGCAACCTAGGCTTCACTCTAGGGCGTTGTTCCACAAGATCAAATAGTTAGGGCCAAAGAAGTCAACGCCAGAAGCATAAAATACAATATAAATAGAACAGTTTTCCATTGTATAAAACGAATAATTGCTACCAGTGTGAAAGTTATGGTCATTTCTACGTTCCGCGCAACGTGTGCTTTACTCTAGGGCGTTGTTCCACCAGATGGAATAGTTAGGTCCTAAGAAGTCAACGCCAGAAGCATAAAATACGATATAAATACAACAGCTTTTCCATCGTACAAAACAAATAATTGCAACCAGTGTGAAAGTTATGGTCATTTCTACGTTCCGGGCAACCTAGGCTTCACCCTAGGCCGTTGTTCCACCAGATCGAATTGTTAGGGCCTAAGAAGTGAACGCCAGAAGCATAAAATGCAATAAAAATACAACAGTTTTTCCATCGTATAGCAGGAATAATTGCAACAAGCGTGAAAGTAATGATCATTTCGGCGTTTCGGGCATCCTAGACTTAACTCTGAGGCATTGCTCCACCAAATCGAATAATTAGGGCCTTAGAAGTCAACGCCAGAAGCATAAAATACAATATAAATGCAACAGTTTTTCCATCGTATAAAACGAATAATTGCAACCAGTATGAAACTTATGGTCATTTCTACTTTCCGAGCAACCTAGGCTTCACCATAGGGCGCTGCTCCAACAGATTCAATAGTTAGAGCCTTAGAAGTCAACGCCCGAAGCATAAAACACAAAATACATCGAACGGTTTTTCCATTGTATAAAACGAATAATTGCTGCCAGTGTAAAAGCTATGGTCATTTCTACGTTCCGGGCAACCTAGGCTTCACCCTAGGGCGTTGTTCCACCAGATCGAATAGTTAGGGCCTAAGAAGTGAACGCCAGAAGCATAAAATACAATATAAATACAACAGTTTTTCCATCGCATAAACCGAATAATTGCAACCAGTATGAAACTTATGGTCATTTCTACGTTCCGGGCAACCTAGGCTTCACTGTGTGGCGTTCTTCCACCACATCGAATAGCTACGGCCTCAGAAGTCAACGCCTGAAGTATAAATTGCAATAAAAATACTACAGTCTTGCCATTCTATAACAGGAATAATTGCAACCCGTGTGAAAGTGATGGTCATTTCGACGTTCGAGGCAACCTAGGCTTCACTCTAGGGCGTTGTTCCACAAGATCGAATAGTTAGGGCCTAAGAAGTCGACACCAGAAGAATAAAATACAATAAAAATACAACAGCCTTTCCATCCTATAACAGGAATAATTGCAACCCGTGTGAAAGTGATGGTCATTTCTACGTTCCAGGCAACCTAGGCTTCACTCTAGGGCGTTGTTCCACAAGATCGAATAGTTAGGGCCAAAGAAGTCAACGCCAGAAGCATAAAATACAATATAAATAGAACAGTTTTCCATTGTATAAAACGAATAATTGCTACCAGTGTGAAAGTTATGGTCATTTCTACGTTCCGCGCAACCTGTGCTTTACTCTAGGGCGTTGTTCCACCAGATGGAATAGTTAGGGCCTAAGAAGTCAACGCCAGAAGCATAAAATACGATATAAATACAACAGCTTTTCCATCATATAAAACAAATAATTGCAACCAGTGTGAAAGTTATGGTCATTTCTACGTTCTGGGCAACCTAGGCTTCACCCTAGGCCGTTGTTCCACCAGATCGAATTGTTAGGGCCTAAGAAGTGAACGCCAGAAGCATAAAATGCTATAAAAATACAACAGTTTTTCCATCGTATAGCAGGAATAATTGCAACGAGCGTGAAAGTAATGATCATTTCGGCGTTTCGGGCATCCTAGACTTAACTCTGAGGCATTGCTCCACCAAATCGAATAATTAGGGCCTTAGAAGTCAACGCCCGAAGCATAAAATACAATATAAATGCAACAGTTTTTCCATCGTATAAAACGAATAATTGCAACCAGTATGAAACTTATGGTCATTTCTACTTTCCGAGCAACCTAGGCTTCACCCTAGGGCGCTGCTCCAACAGATTCAATAGTTAGAGCCTTAGAAGTCAACGCCCGAAGCATAAAACACAAAATAAATAGAACGGTTTTTCCATTGTATAAAACGAATAATTGCTGCCAGTGTAAAAGCTATGGTCATTTCTACGTTCGGGGCAACCTAGGCTTCACCCTAGGGCGTTGTTCCACCAGATCGAATAGTTAGGGCCTAAGAAGTGAACGCCAGAAGCATAAAATACAATATAAATACAACAGTTTTTCCATCGCATAAACCGAATAATTGCAACCAGTATGAAACTTATGGTCATTTCTACGTTCCGGGCAACCTAGGCTTCACTGTGTGGCGTTCTTCCACCACATCGAATAGCTACGGCCTCAGAAGTCAACGCCTGAAGTATAAAATGCAATAAAAATACTACAGTCTTGCCATTCTATAACAGGAATAATTGCAACCCGTGTGAAAGTGATGGTCATTTCTACGTTCGAGGCAACCTAGGCTTCACTCTAGGGCGTTGTTCCACAAGATCGAATAGTTAGGGCCTAAGAAGTCAACGCCAGAAGCATTAAATACAATATAAATATAACAGTTTTTCCATCGTATAAAACGAATAATAGCAACCAGTGTGAAAGTTATGGTCTATTCCACGTTCCGGGCAACCTAGGCTTCACTCTAGGGCGTTGCTCCACCAGATCAAACAGTTAGGGCCTTTGAAGTCAACGCCCGAAGCATAAAATGCAATAAAAATACAACAGACTTTCCATCCTATAACAGGAATAATTGCAACCCGTGTGAAAGTGATGGTCATTTCTACGTTCCGGGCAATCTAGGCTTCACTATAGGGCGTTGCTCCACCAGATCGAATAGTTAGGGCCTTAGATGTCAACGCCAGAAGCATAAAACACAAAATAAATAAAACAGTTTTTCCATCGTATAAAACGAATAATTGCTACCAGTGTGAAAGTTATGGTCATTTCTACGTTCCGCGCAACCTAGGCTTCACCCGAGGGCGTTGTTCCACCTGGTGGAATAGTTAGGGCCTAAGAAGTCAACGCCAGAAGCATAAAATACGATATAAATACAACAGCTTTTCCATCGTATAAAACGAATAACTGCAACCAGTGTGGAAGTTATGGTCATTTCTACGTTCCGGGCAACCTAGGCTTCACTTTAGGGCGTTGCCCGACCAGATCGAATAGCTAGGGCCTTAGAAGTCAACGCCCGAAGCATAAAATACAAAATAAATAGAACAGTTTTTCCATCGTATAAAACGAATAATTGCTACCAGTGTGAAAGTTATGGTCATTGCTACGTTCCGCGCAACTAAGGCTTCACCCAAGGGCGTTGTTCCACCAGATGGATTAGTTAGGGCCTTAGAAGTCAACGCCCGAAGCATAAAACACAAAATAAATAGAACCGTTTTTCCATTGTATAAAACGAATAATTGCTACCAGTTTAAAAGTTATGGTCATTTCTACGTTCCAGGCAACCTAGGCTTCACCCTAGGGCGTTGTTCCACCAGATCCAATAGTTAGGGCCTAAGAAGTGAACGCCAGAAGCATAAAATACAATAAAAATACAACAGTCTTTCCATCCTATAACAGGAATAATTGCAACCCTTGTGAAAGTAATGGTCATTTCTACGTACCGGGCAACCTAGGCTCCACTCTCGGGCGTTGCTCTACCAAATCGAATAGCTAGGGCCTTAGAAGTCAATGCCAGAATAATAAAATACAATAAAGAGGCAAAAGTTTTTCCATCGTATAACAGGAATAACTGCAAACAGTGTGAAAGTAATGGTCATTTCCATGTTCCGGGCCTCCTAGTCTTCACTCTAGGGCAAGATTCCACCAGATCGAATAGTTAGGGCCTAAGAAGTCAACGCCAGAAGAATAAAATACAATATAAGTACAAAAGTTTTTCCATCGTATAAAATGAATAATTGCAAACATTGTTAAAGTAATGGTCATTTCTACGCTCCGGGCAACCTAGGCGTCACTCTAGGGCGTTGCTCCACCACATCTAATAGCTACGGACTTAGAAGTCAACCCCAGATGAATAAAATACAGTAAAGATGCCACAGCTTTTCCATTGTATAAAACGAATAATTGCAACCAGTGTGAAAGTTATGGTCATTTCTACTTTCCGGGCTACCTAGGCTTCACTCTATGGCGTTTTTCCACCACATCGAATAGCAACGCCCTCAGAAGTCAACGCCAGAAGCATAAAATACAATATAAATATAACAGTTTTTCCTTCGTATAAAACGAATAATAGCAACCAGTGTGTAAGTTATGGTCATTTCTACGTTCCGGGCAACCTAGGCTTCACTCTAGGGCGTTGCTCCACCAGATCAAACAGTTAGGGCCTTCGAAGTCAACGCCCGAAGCATAAAACACAAAATAAATAGAACGGTTTTTCCATTGTATAAAACGCATAATAGCTACCAGTGTTAAAGTTATGGACATTTCTACGTTCCGGGCAACCTAGGCTTCACCCAAGGGCGTTGTTCCACCAGATCCAATAGTTAGGGCCTAAGAAGTGAACGCCAGAAGCATAAAATACAATATAAGTACAACAGTTTTTCCATCGTATAAGAAGAATAATTGCAACCAGTATGAAACTTTAGGTCATTTCTACGTTCCGGGCAACCTAGGGTTCACTGCATGGCGTTCTTCCACCACATCCAATAGCTACGGCCTCAGAAGTCAACGCCTGAAGTATAAAATACAATAAAGATACAACAGTCTTTCCATCCTATAACAGGAATAATTGCAACCCGTGTGAAAGTGATGGTCATTTCTACGTTCCAGGCAACCTAGGCTTCACTCTAGGGCGTTGTTCCACAAGATCGAATAGTTAGGGCCTAAGAAGTCAACGCCAGAAGCATAAAATACAATATAAATAGAACAGTTTTTCCATCGTATAAAACGAATAATTGCTACCGGTGTGAAAGTTATGGTCATTTCTCCGTTCCGGGCAACCTAGGCTTCACTCTAGGGCGTTGCTCCAGCAGATCGAATAGTTAGGGCCTTAGAAGTCAACGCCAGAAGCATAAAACACAAAATAAATAAAAACAGTTTTTCCATCGTATAAAACGAATAACTGCAGCCAGTGTGAAAGTACAGGTCATTTCTACGTTCCGGGCAACCTTGGCTTCACTCTAGGTCGTGCTCCACCGGATCGAATAGCTAGGGACTTAGAATTCAACGCCAGGAGGATAAAATACGATATAAATACAACAGCTTTTCCATCGTAGAAAACGAATAATGGCAACCAGTGTGAAAGTTATGGTCATTTTTACGTTCCGGGTAACCTAGGTTTCACTCTAGAGCGTTGCTCCACCAGATAGAATAGCTAGGGACTTAGAATTCAACGCCAGAAGCATAAAATACGATATAAATACAACAGCATTTCCATCGTATTAAATGAATAATTGCAAACAGTGTGAAAGTAGTGGTCATTTCTACGTTCCGGGCAACCTAGGCTTCACTGTATGGCGTTCTTCCACCACATCGAATAGCTGCGGCCTCAGAAGTCCACGCCTGAAGCATAAAATACAATAAAAATACAACAGTCATTTCATCGTATAACAGGAATAATTGCAACAAGCGTGAAAGTAATGATCATTTCGGCGTTTTGGGCATCCTAGACTTAACTCTGAGGCATTGCTCCACCAGATCGAATATTTAGGGCCTTAGAAGTCAACGCCAGAAGCATAAAATACAATATGAATACAACAGTTTTTCCATCGTATAAAACGAATAATTGCAACCAGTATGCAACTTATGGTCATTTCTACATTCCGAGCAACCTAGGCCTCACTCTAGGGCGTTGGTCCACCAGATCGAATAGTTAGGTTCTTAGAAGTCAACGCCAGAAGCATAAAATACGATATAAATACAACAGCTGTTCCATCGTCTAAAACGAATAATTGCAATCAGTATGAAAGTTATGGTCATTTCTACTTTCCGAGCAACCTAGGCCTCACCCTAGGGCGTTGCTCCAACAGATTGAATAGTTAGGGCCTTAGAAGTCAACGCCCGAAACATAAAATACAAAATAAATAGAACGGTTTTTCCATTGTGTAAAACGAATAATTGCTACGAGTGTAAAAGCTATGGTCATTTCTACGTTCCGGGCAACCTATGCTTCACCCTAGGGCCTTGTTCCACCAGATCGAATAGTTAGGGCCTAAGAAGTGACCGCCAGAAGCATAAAATGCAATAAAAATACAACAGTTTTTCCATCGTATAGCAGGAGTAATTTGCAACCAGTGTGATAGTAGTGGTCATTTCTACGTTCCGGGCAACCCAGGTTTCACTCCAGGGCGTTGCTCCACCAGATCGAGTAGTTACGGCCTAAGAAGTCAACGCCAGAAGCATAAAATACGATAAAGATGCAACAGTTTTTCCATCGTATAAAACGAATAATTGCAATCAGTGTGAAAGTTATGGTCATTTCTACATTCCGAGCAACATAGGCTTCACTCTAGGGCGTTGCTCCACCAGATCGAATAGTTAGGTCCTTAGAAGTCAACGCCAGAAACATAAAATACGACATAAATACAACAGCTGTTCCATCGTATAAAAGGAATAAATGCAAACAGTGTGGAAGTAATGGTCATTTCTGCGTTCCGGGCAACCTAGGCTTCACTCTACGGCGTTGTTAAACCAGATCGAATAGTTAGGGCCTAAGAAGTCGACACCAGAAGAATAAAATACAATAAAAATATAACAGCCTTTCCATCCTATAACAGGAATAATTGCAACCAGTTTGAAAGTGATGGCCAATTCTACGTTCCGGGCAACCTAGGCTTCACTCCAGGGCGTTGCTCCACCAGATCGAATAGTTAGTGCCTTAGAAGTCAACGCCAGAAGCATAAAATACAATATAAATACAACAGCTTTTCCATCGTATAAAACGAATAATTGCAACCAGTATGAAACTTATGGTCATTTCTACTTTCCGAGCAACCTAGGCTTCACCCTAGGGCGTTGCTCCAACAGATTGAATAGTTAGGGCCTTAGAAGTCAACGCCTGAAGTATAAAATACAATAAAAATACAACAGTCTTTCCATCCTATAACAGGAATAATTGCATCCCGTGTGAAAGTGATGGTCATTTCTACGTTCCGGGCAATCTAGGCTTCACTATAGGGCGTTGCTCCACCAGATCGAATAGTTAGGGCCTTAGATGTCAACGCCAGAAGCATAAAACACAAAATAAATAAAACAGTTTTTCCATCGTATAAAACGAATAATTGCTACCAGTGTGAAAGTTATGGTTATTTCTACGTTCCGCGCAACCTAGGCTTCACCCGAGGGCGTTGTTCCACCAGGTGGAATAGTTAGGGCCTAAGAAGTCAACGCCAGAAGCATAAAATACGATATAAATACAACAGCTTTTCCATCGTATAAAACGAATAATAGCAACCAGTGTGAAAGTTATGGTCATTTCTACGTTCCGGGCAACCTAGGCTTCACTCTAGGGCGTTGCTCCACCAGATGAAACAGATAGGGCCTTAGAAGTCAACGCCCGAAGCATAAAACACAAAATAAATAGAACGGTTTTTCCATTGTATAAAACGAATAATTGCTACCAGTTTAAAAGTTATGGTCATTTCTACGTTCCGGGCAACCTAGGCTTCACCCTAGGGCGTTGTTCCACCAGATCCAATGGTTAGGGCCTAAGAAGTGAACGCCAGAAGCATAAAACACAATATAAATACAACAGTTTTTCCATCGTATAAGACGAATAATTGCAACCAGTATGAAACTTTAGGTCATTTCTACGTTCCGGGCAACCTAGGGTTCACTGTATGGCGTTCTTCCACCACATCGAATAGCTACGGCCTCAGAAGTCAACGCCTGAAGTATAAAATACAATAAAAATACAACAGTCTTTCCATCCTATAACAGGAATAATTGCAACCCGTGTGAAAGTGATGGTCATTTCTACGTACCGGGCAACCTAGGCTTCACTCTAGGGCGTTGTTCCACAAGTTCGAATAGTTAGGGCCTAAGAAGTCAACGCCAGAAGCATAAAATACAATATAAATATAAGAGTTTTTCCATTGTCTAAAACGAATAATAGCAACCAGTGTGAAAGTTATGGTCATTTCTACGTTCCGGGCAATCTAGGCTTCACTATAGTGCGTTGCTCCACCAGATCGAATAGTTAGGGCCTTAGATGTCAACGCCAGAAGCATAAAACACAAAATAAATAAAACAGTTTTTCCATCGCATAAAACGAATAATTGCTACCAGTGTGAAAGTTATGGTCATTTCTCCGTTCCGCGCAACCTAGGCTTCACCCGAGGGCGTTGTTCCACCAGGTGGAATAGTTAGGGCCTAAGAAGTCAACGCCAGAAGCATAAAATACGATATAAATACAACAGCTTTTCCATCGTATAAAACGAATAATAGCAACCAGTGTGAAAGTTATGGTCATTTCTACGTTCCGGGCAACATAGGCTTCACTCTAGAGCGTTGCCCCACCGGATCAAACAGTTAGGGCCTTTGAAGTCAACGCCCGAAGCATTAAATGCAAAATAAATAGAACAGTTTTTCCATTGTATAAAACGAATAATTGCTACCAGTGTAAAAGTTATGGTCATTTCTACGTTCCGGGCAACCTAGGCATCGCCATAGGCCGCTGTTCCACCAGATCGAATAGTTAGGGCCTAAGAAGTGAACGCCAGAAGCATAAAATACGATAAAGATGCAACAGTTTTTCCATCGTATAAAACGAATAATTGCAACCAGTGTGAAAGTTATGGTCATTTCTACGTTCCGGGCAACCTGGGCTTCACCCTATGCCGTTGTTCCACCAGATCGAATAGTTAGGGCCTAAGAAGTGAACGCCAGAAGCATAAAATGCAATAAAAATACAACAGTCTTTCCATCCTATAACAGGAATAATTGCAACCCGTGTGAAAGTGATGGTCATTTCTACGTTCCAGGCAACCTAGGCTTCACTGTAGGGCGTTGTTCCGCAAGATCGAATAGTTAGGTCCTAAGAAGTCAACGCCAGAAGCATAAAATGCAATATAAATGTAACAGTTTTTCCATCGTAGAAAACGAATAATAGCAACCAGTGTGAAAGTTATGGTCATTTCTACGTTCCGGGCAACCTAGGCTTCACCCGAGGCCGTTGGTCCGACAGATTGAATAGTTAGGGCCTTAGAAGTCAACGCCCGAAGCATAAAATGCAATAAAAATACAACAGTGTATCCATCATGTAACACTAATAATTGCAACCAGTTTGAAAGTGATGGCCAATTCTACGTTCCGGGCAACCTAGGCTTCACTCTAGGGCGTTGCTCCACCAGATCGAATAGTTAGTGCCTTAGAAGTAAACGCCAGCAGCATAAAATACAATATAAATACAATAGTTTTTCAATGGTATAAAACGAATAATTGCAACCAGTATGAAACTTATGGTCATTTCTACTTTCCGAGCAACCTGGGCTTCACCCTAGGGCGTTGCTCCAACAGATTGAATAGTTAGGGCCTTAGAAGTCAACGCCCGAGCCATAAAATGCAAAAAAAATACAATAGTGTATCCATCATATAACAGGAATAATTGCAACCAGTTTGAAAGTGATGGCCAATTCTACGTTCCGGGCAACCTAGGCTTCACTCTAGGGCGTTGCTCCACCAGATCGAATAGTTAGTGCCTTAGAAGTCAACGCCAGAAGCATAAAATACAATATAAATACAACAGCTTTTCCATCGTATAAAACGAATAATTGCAACCAGTATGAAACTTATGGTCTATTCCACGTTCCGGGCAACCTAGGCTTCACTCTAGGGCGTTGCTCCACCAGATCAAACAGTTAGGGCCTTTGAAGTCAACGCCCGAAGCATTAAATGCAAAATAAATAGAACAGTTTTTCCATTGTATAAAACGAATAATTGCTACCAGTGTAAAAGTTATGGTCATTTCTACGTTCCCGGCAACCTAGGCATCGCCATAGGCCGCTGTTCCACCAGATCGAATAGTTAGGGCCTAAGAAGTGAACGCCAGAAGCATAAAATACGATAAAGATGCAACAGTTTTTCCATCGTATAAAACGAATAATTGCAACCAGTGTGAAAGTTATGGTCATTTCTACGTTCCGGGCAACCTAGGCATCGCCATAGGCCGCTGTTCCACCAGATCGAATAGTTAGGGCCTAAGAAGTGAACGCCAGAAGCATAAAATACAATATAAATACAACAGCTTTTCCATCGTATAAAACGAATAATTGCAACCAGTATGAAACTTATGGTCATTTCTACTTTCCGAGCAACCTAGGCTTCACCCTAGGGCGTTGCTCCAACAGATTGAATAGTTAGGGCCTTAGAAGTCAACGCCTGAAGTATAAAATACAATAAAAATACAACAGTCTTTCCATCCTATAACAGGAATAATTGCAACCCGTGTGAAAGTGATGGTCATTTCTACGTTCGAGGCAACCTAGGCTTCACTCTAGGGCGTTGTTCCACAAGATCGAATAGTTAGGTCCTAAGAAGTCAACGCCAGAAGCATAAAATACAATATAAATATAACAGTTTTTCCATCGTATAAAACGAATAATAGCAACCAGTGTGAAAGTTATGGTCTATTCCACGTTCCGGGCAACCTGGGCTTCACTCTAGGGCGTTGCTCCACCAGATCAAACAGTTAGGGCCTTTGAAGTCAACGCCCGAAGCATTAAATGCAAAGTAAATAGAACAGTTTTTCCATTGTATAAAACGAATAATTGCTACCAGTGTAAAAGTTATGGTCATTTCTACGTTCCGGGCAACCTAGGCATCGCCATAGGCCGCTGTTCCACCAGATCGAATAGTTAGGGCCTAAGAAGTGAACGCCAGAAGCATAAAATACGATAAAGATGCAACAGTTTTTCCATCGTATAAAACGAATAATTGCAACCAGTGTGAAAGTTATGGTCATTTCTACGTTCCGGGCAACCTGGGCTTCACCCTATGCCGTTGTTCCACCAGATCGAATAGTTAGGGCCTAAGAAGTGAACGCCAGAAGCATAAAATGCAATAAAAATACAACAGTCTTTCCATCCTATAACAGGAATAATTGCAACCCGTGTGAAAGTGATGGTCATTTCTACGTTCCAGGCAACCTAGGCTTCACTGTAGGGCGTTGTTCCGCAAGATCGAATAGTTAGGGCCTAAGAAGTCAACGCCAGACGCATAAAATGCAATATAAATGTAACAGTTTTTCCATCGTAGAAAACGAATAATAACAACCAGTGTGAAAGTTATGGTCATTTCTACGTTCCGGGCAACCTAGGCTTCACCCGAGGCCGTTGCTCCGACAGATTGAATAGTTAGGGCCTTAGAAGTCAACGCCCGAAGCATAAAATGCAATAAAAATACAACAGTGTATCCATCATATAACACTAATAATTGCAACCAGTTTGAAAGTGATGGCCAATTCTACGTTCCGGGCAACCTAGGCTTCACTCTAGGGCGTTGCTCCACCAGATCGAATAGTTAGTGCCTTAGAAGTAAACGCCAGCAGCATAAAATACAATATAAATACAACAGTTTTTCCATGGTATAAAACGAATAATTGCAACCAGTATGAAACTTATGGTCATTTCTACTTTCCGAGCAACCTGGGCTTCACCCTAGGGCGTTGCTCCAACAGATTGAATAGTTAGGGCCTTAGAAGTCAACGCCCGAGCCATAAAATGCAAAAAAAATACAATAGTGTTTCCATCATATAACAGGAATAATTGCAACCAGTGTGAAAGTTATGGTCATTTCTACGTTCCGGGCAACCTAGGCATCGCCATAGGCCGCTGTTCCACCAGATCGAATAGTTAGGGCCTAAGAAGTGAACGCCAGAAGCATAAAATACAATATAAATACAACAGCTTTTCCATCGTATAAAACGAATAATTGCAACCAGTATGAAACTTATGGTCATTTCTACTTTCCGAGCAACCTAGGCTTCACCCTAGGGCGTTGCTCCAACAGATTGAATAGTTAGGGCCTTAGAAGTCAACGCCTGAAGTATAAAATACAATAAAAATACAACAGTCTTTCCATCCTATAACAGGAATAATTGCAACCCGTGTGAAAGTGATGGTCATTTCTACGTTCGAGGCAACCTAGGCTTCACTCTAGGGCGTTGTTCCACAAGATCGAATAGTTAGGTCCTAAGAAGTCAACGCCAGAAGCATAAAATACAATATAAATATAACAGTTTTTCCATCGTATAAAACGAATAATAGCAACCAGTGTGAAAGTTATGGTCTATTCCACGTTCCGGGCAACCTAGGCTTCACTCTAGGGCGTTGCTCCACCAGATCAAACAGTTAGGGCCTTTGAAGTCAACGCCCGAAGCATTAAATGCAAAGTAAATAGAACAGTTTTTCCATTGTATAAAACGAATAATTGCTACCAGTGTAAAAGTTATGGTCATTTCTACGTTCCGGGCAACCTAGGCATCGCCATAGGCCGCTGTTCCACCAGATCGAATAGTTAGGGCCTAAGAAGTGAACGCCAGAAGCATAAAATACGATAAAGATGCAACAGTTTTTCCATCGTATAAAACGAATAATTGCAACCAGTGTGAAAGTTATGGTCATTTCTACGTTCCGGGCAACCTGGGCTTCACCCTATGCCGTTGTTCCACCAGATCGAATAGTTAGGGCCTAAGAAGTGAACGCCAGAAGCATAAAATGCAATAAAAATACAACAGTCTTTCCATCCTATAACAGGAATAATTGCAACCCGTGTGAAAGTGATGGTCATTTCTACGTTCCAGGCAACCTAGGCTTCACTGTAGGGCGTTGTTCCGCAAGATCGAATAGTTAGGGCCTAAGAAGTCAACGCCAGAAGCATAAAATGCAATATAAATGTAACAGTTTTTCCATCGTAGAAAACGAATAATAGCAACCAGTGTGAAAGTTATGGTCATTTCTACGTTCCGGGCAACCTAGGCTTCACCCGAGGCCGTTGCTCCGACAGATTGAATAGTTAGGGCCTTAGAAGTCAACGCCCGAAGCATAAAATGCAATAAAAATACAACAGTGTATCCATCATATAACACTAATAATTGCAACCAGTTTGAAAGTGATGGCCAATTCTACGTTCCGGGCAACCTAGGCTTCACTCTAGGGCGTTGCTCCACCAGATCGAATAGTTAGTGCCTTAGAAGTAAACGCCAGCAGCATAAAATACAATATAAATACAACAGTTTTTCCATGGTATAAAACGAATAATTGCAACCAGTATGAAACTTATGGTCATTTCTACTTTCCGAGCAACCTGGGCTTCACCCTAGGGCGTTGCTCCAACAGATTGAATAGTTAGGGCCTTAGAAGTCAACGCCCGAGCCATAAAATGCAAAAAAAATACAATAGTGTTTCCATCATATAACAGGAATAATTGCAACCAGTTTGAAAGTGATGGCCAATTCTACGTTCCGGGCAACCTAGGCTTCACTCTAGGGCGTTGCTCCACCAGATCGAATAGTTAGTGCCTTAGAAGTCAACGCCAGAAGCATAAAATACAATATAAATACAACAGCTTTTCCATCGTATAAAACGAATAATTGCAACCAGTATGAAACTTATGGTCATTTCTACTTTCCGAGCAACCTAGGCTTCACCCTAGGGCGTTGCTCCAACAGATTGAATAGTTAGGGCCTTAGAAGTCAACGCCTGAAGTATAAAATACAATAAAAATACAACAGTCTTTCCATCCTATAACAGGAATAATTGCAACCCGTGTGAAAGTGATGGTCATTTCTACGTTCCGGGCAATCTAGGCTTCACTATAGGGTGTTGCTCCACCAGATCGAATAGTTAGGGCCTTAGATGTCAACGCCAGAAGCATAAAACACAAAATAAATAAAACAGTTTTTCCATCGTATAAAACGAATAATTGCTACGAGTGTGAAAGTTATGGTCATTTCTACGTTCCGCGCAACCTAGGCTTCACCCGAGGGCGTTGTTCCACCAGGTGGAATAGTTAGGGCCTAAGAAGTCAACGCCAGAAGCATAAAATACGATATAAATACAACAGCTTTTCCATCGTATAAAACGAATAATAGCAACCAGTGTGAAAGTTATGGTCATTTCTACGTTCCGGGCAACCTAGGCTTCACTCTAGGGCGTTGCTCCACCAGATGAAACAGATAGGGCCTTAGAAGTCAACGCCCGAAGCATAAAACACAAAATAAATAGAACGGTTTTTCCATTGTATAAAACGAATAATTGCTACCAGTTTAAAAGTTATGGTCATTCCTACGTTCCGGGCAACCTAGGCTTCACCCTAGGGTGTTGTTCCACCAGATCCAATGGTTAGGGCCTAAGAAGTGAACGCCAGAAGCATAAAATACGATATAAATACAACAGTTTTTCCATCGTATAAGACGAATAATTGCAACCAGTATGAAACTTTAGGTCATTTCTACGTTCCGGGCAACCTAGGGTTCACTGTATGGCGTTCTTCCACCACATCGAATAGCTACGGCCTCAGAAGTCAACGCCTGAAGTATAAAATACAATAAAAATACAACAGTCTTTCCATCCTATAACAGGAATAATTGCAACCCGTGTGAAAGTGATGGTCATTTCTACGTACCGGGCAACCTAGGCTTCACTCTAGGGCGTTGTTCCACAAGTTCCAATAGTTAGGGCCTAAGAAGTCAACGCCAGAAGCATAAAATACAATATAAATATAACAGTTTTTCCATTGTCTAAAACGAATAATAGCAACCAGTGTGAAAGTTATGGTCATTTCTACGTTCCGGGCAACATAGGCTTCACTCTAGAGCGTTGCTCCACCGGATCTAACAGTTAGGGCCTTAGAACTCAACGCCCGAAGCATAAAATACAAAATAAATAGAACAGTTTTTCCATCGTAAAAAACGAATAATTGCTACCGGTGTGAAAGTTATGGTCATTTCTCCGTTCCGGGCAACCTAGGCTTCACTGTAGGGCGTTGCTCCACCAGATCGAATAGTTAGGGCCTTAGAAGTCAACGCCAGAAGCATAAAATACAATATAAATACAACAGCTTTTCCATCGTATAAAATGAATAATTGCAGACATTGTGAAAGTAATGGTCATTTCTACGTTCCTGTCAACCTAGGCGTCACTCTAGGGCGTTGCTCGACCACATCTAATAGCTACGGCCTTAGAAGTCAACGCCAGGAGCATAAAATACAATATAAATACAACAGCTTTTCCATCGTATAAAATGAATAATTGCAGACATTGTGAAAGTAATGGTCATTTCTACGTTCCGGTCAACCTAGGCGTCACTCTAGGGCGTTGCTCCACCACATCCAATAGCTACCGCCTTAGAAGTCAACGCCAGGAGCATAAAATACAATATAAATACAACAGCTTTTCCATCGTATAAAATGAATAATTGCAGACATTGTGAAAGTAATGGTCATTTCTACGTTCCGGTCAACCTAGGCGTCACTCTAGGGCGTTGCTCGACCACATCTAATAGATACGGCCTTAGAAGTCAACGCCAGGAGCATAAAATACAATATAAATACAACAGCTTTTCCATCGTATAAACTGAATAATTGCAGACATTGTGAAAGTAATGGTCATTTCTACGATCCGGTCAACCTAGGCGTCACTCTAGGGCGTTGCTCCACCACATCCAATAGCTACGGCCTTAGAAGTCAACGCCAGGAGCATAAAATACAATATAAATACAACAGCTTTTCCATCGTATAAAACGAATAATGCTAACCAGTGTGGAAGTACTGGTCATTTCTACGTTCCGGGCAACCTAGGCTTCACCCTAGGGCGTTGTTCCACCAGATGGAATAGTTAGGGCCTAAGAAGTCGACGCCCGAAGCATAAAATACAAAATAAATAGAACGGTTTTTCCATTGTATAAAACGAATAATTGCTACGAGTGTAAAAGCTATGGTCATTTCTACGTTCCGGGCAACCTAGGCTTCACCCTAGGGCGTTGCTCCACCAGATCGAATAGTTACGGACTAAGAAGTCAACGCCAGAAGCATAAAATACGATAAAGATGCAACAGTTTTTCCATCGTATAAAACGAATTATTGCAATCAGTGTGAAAGTTATGGTCATTTCTACATTCCGAGCAACCTAGGCTTCACTTTAGGGCGTTGCTCCACCAGATCGAATAGTTAGGTCCTTAGAAGTCAACGCCAGAAGCATAAAATACGATATAAACACAACAGCTGTTCCATCGTATAAAAGGAATAATTGCAAACAGTGTGAAAGTAATGGTCATTTCTACGTTCCGGGCAACCTAGGCTTCACTCTACGGCGTTGTTCCACCAGATCGAATAGTTAGGGCCTAAGAAGTCAACACCAGAAGAATAAAATACAATAAAAATACAACAGTCTTTCCATCCTATAACAGGAATAATTGCAACCCGTGTGAAAGTGATGGTCATTTCTACGTTCCGGGCAACCCAGGCTTCACTGTATGGCGTTCTTCCACCACATCGAATAGCTACGGCCTCAGAAGTCCACGCCTGAAGCATAAAATACAATAAAAATACAACAGTCTTTTCATCGTATAACAGGAATAATTGCAACAAGCGTGAAAGTAATGATCATTTCGGCGTTTCGGGCATCCTAGACTTAACTCTGAGGCATTGATCCACCAAATCGAATAATTAGGGCCTTAGAAGTCAACGCCAGAAGCATAAAATACAATACAAATACAAGAGTTTTTTCTTCGTATGAAACGAATAATTGCAACCAGTATGAAACTGATGGTCATTTCTACGTTCCGGGAAACCTAGGCTTCACTGTATGACGTTCTTCCACCACATCGAATAGCTACGGCCTCAGAAGTCAACGCCTGAAGTATAAAATACAATAAAAATACTACAGTCTTTCCATACTATAACAGGAATAATTGCAACCCGTGTGAAAGTGATGGTCATTTCTACGTTCGAGGCAACCTAGGCTTCACTCTAGGGCGTTGTACCACAAGGTCGAATAGTTAGGGCCTAAGAAGTCAACGCCAGAAGCATAAAATACAATATAAGTACAACAGTTTCTCCATCGTATAAAATGAATAATTGCAGACATTGTGAAAGTAATGGTCATTTCTATGTTCCGGTCAACCTAGGCGTCACTCTAGGGCGTTGCCCGACCACATCTAATAGATACGGCCTTAGAAGTAAACGCCAGGAGCATAAAATACAATATAAATACAACAGCTTTTCCATCGTATAAAATGAATAATTGCAGACATTGTGAAAGTAATGGTCATTTCTACGTTCCGGTCAACCTAGGCGTCACTCTAGGGCGTTGCTCCACCACATCGAATAGCTACGGCCTTGGAAGTCAACGCCAGGAGCATAAAATACAATATAAGTACAACAGCTTTTCCATCGTGTAAAATGAATAATTGCAAACAGTGTGAAAGTAATGGTCATATCTACGTTCCGGGTAACCTATGCGACTCTCTAAGGCGTTGCTCCACCACATCTAATAGCTACGGCCTTAAAAGTGAACGCCAGAAGCATAACACACGATATAAATACAACAGCTTTTCCATCGTATAAAGCGAATAATGCTAACCAGTGTGAAAGTACTGGTCATTTCTACGTTCCGGGCAACCTAGGCTTCACCCTAAGGCGTTGTTCCACCAGATGGAATAGTTAGGGCGTAAGAAGTCAACGCCCGAAGCATAAAATACAAAATAAATAGAACGGTTTTTCCATTGTATAAAACGAATAATTGCTACCAGTGTAAAAGCTATGGTCATTTCTACGTTCCGGGCAACCTAGGCTTCACCCTAGGGCGTTGTTCCACCAGATCGAATAGTTAGGGCCTAACAAGTGAACGCCAGAAGCATAAAATACGATATAAATACAACAGCTTTTCCATCGTATAAAAGGAATAATTGCAAACAGTGTGAAAGTAATGGTCATTCCTGCGTTCCGGGCAACCTAGGCTTCACTCTACGGCGTTGTTCAACCAGGATCGAATAGTTAGGGACTAAGAAATCAACACCAGAAGAATAAAATACAAATTAAGTACAACAGCCTTTACACCGTATAAAACGAATAATTGCAACCTGCGTGAAGGTTATGGTCATATCTACGTTCCGGGCAACCTAGGCTTCACTGCAGGGCGTTGCTCCACCAGATCGAAATGTTAGGGCGTAAGAAGTCAACGCCCGAAGCATAAAATACGATATAAATACAACAGCTTTTCCATCGTATAAAAGGAATAATTGCAAACAGTGTGAAAGTAATGGTCATTCCTGCGTTCCGGGCAACCTAGGCTTCACTCTACGGCGTTGTTCAACCAGATCGAATAGTTAGGGCCTAAGAAATCAACACCAGAAGAATAAAATACAAATTAAGTACAACAGCCTTTACACCGTATAAAACGAATAATTGCAACCTGCGTGAAGGTTATGGTCATATCTACGTTCCGGGCAACCTAGGCTTCACTGCAGGGCGTTGCTATACCAGATCAAATAGTTAGGGACTAAGAAGTCAACGCCAGAAGCATAAATTACAATATAAGTACAACAGCTTTTCCATCGTATAAAACGAATAATTGCAAACAGTGTGAAAGTAATGGTCATTTCTACGTTCCGGGTAACCTAGGCGTCACTCTAGGGCGTTGCTCCACCATATCTAATAGCTACGGCCTTAGAAGTCAACGCCAGAAGCATAAAATGCAGAATAAATAGAACAGTTGTTCCATTGTATAAACCGAATAGCTGCAACCAGTGTGAGAGTACTGGTCATTTCTACGTTCCGGGCAGCCTAGGCTTCACTCTAGGGCGTTGATCCACCAGATCAAACAGTTAGGGCCTTAGAAGTCAACGCCCGAAGCATTAAATACAAAATAAATAGAACGGTTTTTCCATTGTATAAAACGAATAATTGCTACCAGTGTAAAAGTTACGGTCATTTCTACGTTGCGGGCAACCTAGGCTTCACTCTAGGGCGGTGCTCCACCTGATCGAATAGTTAGGGCCTTAGAAGTCAACCCCAGATGAATAAAATACATTAATGATGCAACAGCTTTTCCATCATATAAAACGAATAATTGCAACCAGTATGAAAGTTATGGTCATGTCTACTTTCCGGGCAACCTAGGCTTCACCCTAGGGCGTTGCTCCAACAGATTGAATAGTTAGGGCCTTAGAAGTCAATGCCCGAAGCATAAAATGCAATATAAATATAACAGTTTTTCCATCGTATAGCAGGAATAATTTGCAACCAGTGTGATAGTAGTGTTCATTTCTACGTTCCGGGCAACCCAGGTTTCACTCCAGGGCGTTGCTCCACCAGATCGAATAGTTACGGCCTAAGAAGTCAACGCCAGAAGCATAAAACACAAAATAAATGCAACAGCCTTTACACCGTATAAAACGAATAATTGCAACCTGTGTGAAGGTTATGGTCATATCTACGTTCCGGGCATCCTAGGCTTCACTGTCGGGCGTTGCTCCACCAGATCGAAATGTTAGGGCCTAAGAAGTCAACGACCGAAGCATAAAATACGATATAAATACAACAGCTTTTCCATCGTATAAAAGGAATAATTGCAAACAGTGTGAAAGTAATGGTCATTCCTGCGTACCGGGCAACCTAGGCTTCACTCTACGGCGTTGTTCAACCAGATCGAATAGTTAGGGCCTAAGAAATCAGCACCAGAAGAATAAAATACAAATTAAGTACAACAGCCTTTGCACCGTATAAAACGAATAATTGCAACCTGCGTGAAGGTTATGGTCATATCTACGTTCCGGGCAACCTAGGCTTCACTGCAGGGCGTTGCTATGCCAGATCAAATAGTTAGGGACTAGGAAGTCAACGCCAGAAGCATAAATTACAATATAAGTACAACAGCTTTTCCATCGTATAAAACGAATAATTGCAAACAGTGTGAAAGTAATGGTCATTTCTACGTTCCGGGCAACCTAGGCTTCACTCTAGAGCGTTGATCCACCAGATCAAACAGTTAGGGCCTTAGAAGTCAACGCCCGAAGCTTTAAATACAAAATAAATAGAACAGTTTTTCCATTGTATAAAACGAATAATTGCTACCAGTGTAAAAGTTACGGTCATTTCTACGTTGCGGGCAACCTAGGCTTCACTCTAGGGCGGTGCTCCACCTGATCGAATAGTGAGGGCCTTAGAAGTCAACCCCAGATGAATAAAATACATTAATGATGCAACAGCTTTTCCATCATATAAAACGAATAATTGCAACAAGTATGAAAGTTATGGTCATGTCTACTTTCCGGGCAACCTAGGCTTCACCCTAGGGCGTTGCTCCAACAGATTGAATAGTTAGGGCCTTAGAAGTCAATGCCCGAAGCATAAAATGCAATATAAATATAACAGTTCTTCCATCGTATGAAACGAATAATTGCAACCAGTGTGAAAGTTATGGTCATTTCTACGTTCCGCGCAACCTGGGCATTACTCTAGAGCGTTGTTCCACCAGATGGAATAGTTAGGGCCTAAGAAGTCAACGCCAGAAGCATAAAATACGATATAAATACAACAGCTTTTCCATCGTATAAAACAAATAATTGCAACCAGTGTGAAAGTTATGGTCATTTCTACGTTGCGGGCAACCTAGGCTTCACTGTATGGCGCTCTTCCGCCACATCGAATAGCTACGGCCTCAGAAGTCAACGCCAGAAGCTTAAAATACAATATAAATATAACAGTTTTTCCATCGTATAAAACGAATAATTGCTACCAGTGTAAAAGTTATGGTCATTTCTACGTTCCGGGCAACCTAGGCTTCAGCCTAGGCCGTTGTTCCACCAGATCGAATAGTTAGGGCCTAAGAAGTGAACGCCAGAAGCATAAAATACAATATAAATACAACAGTTTTTCCATCATATAAAACGAATGATAGCAACCAGTGTGAAAGTTATGGTCATTTCTACGTTACGGTCAACCGAGGCTTCACTCTAGGGCGTTGCTCCACCAGATCGAATAGTTAGGGCCTTAGAATTCAACGCCCGAAGCTTAAAATACAAAATAAATAAAACAGTTTTTCCATCGTATAAAACGAAAAATGACTACCAGTGTAAAAGATATGATCATTTCTACGTTCCGAGCAACCTAGGCTTCACTCTAGGGCGGTGCTCCACCATATCGAATAGCTACGGCCTTAGAAGTCAACGCCAGAAGCATAAAATACAATATAAATAAAACAGCTTTGCCATCGTATAAAATGAACAATTGCAGACAGTGAGAAAGATATGGACATTTCTACGTTCCGGGCAACCTAGGCTTCACTCTATGGCGTTCATCCACCACATCGAATAGCTACGGCCTCAGAAGTCAACGCCTGAAGCATAAAATACAATAAAAATGCAACAGTCTTTCCATCCTATAACAGGAATAATTGCAACCCGTGTGAAAGCGATGGTCATTTCTACGTTCCGGGCAACCTAGGCTTCACCCTAGGGCGTTGTTCCACCAGATCGAATAGTTAGCGCCTAACATGTGAACGCCAGAAGCATAAAATACAATATATATACAACAGTTTTTCCATCGTATAAAACGAATAATTGCAACCAGTGTGAAAGATATGGTCATTTCTACATTCCGAGCAACCTAGGCTTCACTCTAGGGCGTTGCTCCAACGGATTGAATAGTTAGGGCCTTAGCAGTCAACGCCCGAAGCATAAAATGCAATAAAAATACAACAGTTTTTCCATCGTATAGCAGGAATAATTTGCAACCAGTGTGATAGTAGTGGTCATTTCTACGTTCCGGGCAACCCAGGTTTCACTCCAGGGCGTTGCTCCACCAGATCGAATAGTTACGGGCTAAGAAGTCAACGCCAGAAGCATAAAATACAAAATAAATGCAACAGCCTTTACACCGTATAAAACGAATAATTGCAACCTGTGTGAAGGTTATGGTCATATCTACGTTCCGGGCAACCTAGGCTTCACTGTCGGGCGTTGCTCCACCAGATCGAAATGTAAGGGCCCAAGAAGTCAACGACCGAAGCATAAAATACGATATAAATACAACAGCATTTCCATCGTATTAAATGAATAATTGCAAACAGTGTGAAAGTAGTGGTCATTTCTACGTTCCGGGCAACCTAGGCTTCACTGTATGGCGTTCTTCCACCCCATCGAATAGCTACGGCCACAGAAGTCCACGCCTGAAACATAAAATACAATAAAAATACAACAGTCTTTTCATCGTATAACGGGAATAATTGCTCAAGCGCGAAGGTAATGATCATTTCGGCGTTTCGGGCATCCTAGACTTAACTCTGAGGCATTGTTCCACCAGATCGAATAGTTAGGGCCTAAGATGTCAACGCCAGAAGCATAAAAAACCATATAAATACAACAGTTTTTCCATCGTATAAGACGAATAATTGCAACCAGTATGAAACTTATGGTCATTTGTACTTTCAGAGCAACCTAGGCTTTACCCTAGGGCGTTGCTCCAACAGATTGAATAGTTACGGCCTTAGAAGTCAGCGCCCGAAGCATAAAATACAAAATAAGTAGAACGGTTTTTCCATTGTATAAAACGAATAATTGCTACCAGTGTAAAAGCTATGGTCATTTCTACGTTCCGGGCAACCTAGGCTTCACCCTAGGGCGTTGTTCCACCAGATCGAATAGTTAGGGCCTAACAAGTGAACGCCAGAAGCATAAAATACGATATAAATACAACAGCTTTTCCATCGTATAAAAGGAATAATTGCAAACAGTGTGAAAGTAATGGTCATTCCTGCGTTCCGGGCAACCTAGGCTTCACTCTACGGCGTTGTTCAACCAGGATCGAATAGTTACGGCCTAAGAAGTCAACGCCAGAAGCATAAAACACAAAATAAATGCAACAGCCTTTACACCGTATAAAACGAATAATTGCAACCTGTGTGAAGGTTATGGTCATATCTACGTTCCGGGCATCCTAGGCTTCACTGTCGGGCGTTGCTCCACCAGATCGAAATGTTAGGGCCTAAGAAGTCAACGACCGAAGCATAAAATACGATATAAATACAACAGCTTTTCCATCGTATAAAAGGAATAATTGCAAACAGTGTGAAAGTAATGGTCATTCCTGCGTACCGGGCAACCTAGGCTTCACTCTACGGCGTTGTTCAACCAGATCGAATAGTTAGGGCCTAAGAAATCAGCACCAGAAGAATAAAATACAAATTAAGTACAACAGCCTTTGCACCGTATAAAACGAATAATTGCAACCTGCGTGAAGGTTATGGTCATATCTACGTTCCGGGCAACCTAGGCTTCACTGCAGGGCGTTGCTATGCCAGATCAAATAGTTAGGGACTAGGAAGTCAACGCCAGAAGCATAAATTACAATATAAGTACAACAGCTTTTCCATCGTATAAAACGAATAATTGCAAACAGTGTGAAAGTAATGGTCATTTCTACGTTCCGGGCAACCTAGGCTTCACTCTAGAGCGTTGATCCACCAGATCAAACAGTTAGGGCCTTAGAAGTCAACGCCCGAAGCTTTAAATACAAAATAAATAGAACAGTTTTTCCATTGTATAAAACGAATAATTGCTACCAGTGTAAAAGTTACGGTCATTTCTACGTTGCGGGCAACCTAGGCTTCACTCTAGGGCGGTGCTCCACCTGATCGAATAGTGAGGGCCTTAGAAGTCAACCCCAGATGAATAAAATACATTAATGATGCAACAGCTTTTCCATCATATAAAACGAATAATTGCAACAAGTATGAAAGTTATGGTCATGTCTACTTTCCGGGCAACCTAGGCTTCACCCTAGGGCGTTGCTCCAACAGATTGAATAGTTAGGGCCTTAGAAGTCAATGCCCGAAGCATAAAATGCAATATAAATATAACAGTTCTTCCATCGTATGAAACGAATAATTGCAACCAGTGTGAAAGTTATGGTCATTTCTACGTTCCGCGCAACCTGGGCATTACTCTAGAGCGTTGTTCCACCAGATGGAATAGTTAGGGCCTAAGAAGTCAACGCCAGAAGCATAAAATACGATATAAATACAACAGCTTTTCCATCGTATAAAACAAATAATTGCAACCAGTGTGAAAGTTATGGTCATTTCTACGTTGCGGGCAACCTAGGCTTCACTGTATGGCGCTCTTCCGCCACATCGAATAGCTACGGCCTCAGAAGTCAACGCCAGAAGCTTAAAATACAATATAAATATAACAGTTTTTCCATCGTATAAAACGAATAATTGCTACCAGTGTAAAAGTTATGGTCATTTCTACGTTCCGGGCAACCTAGGCTTCAGCCTAGGCCGTTGTTCCACCAGATCGAATAGTTAGGGCCTAAGAAGTGAACGCCAGAAGCATAAAATACAATATAAATACAACAGTTTTTCCATCATATAAAACGAATGATAGCAACCAGTGTGAAAGTTATGGTCATTTCTACGTTACGGTCAACCGAGGCTTCACTCTAGGGCGTTGCTCCACCAGATCGAATAGTTAGGGCCTTAGAATTCAACGCCCGAAGCTTAAAATACAAAATAAATAAAACAGTTTTTCCATCGTATAAAACGAAAAATGACTACCAGTGTAAAAGATATGATCATTTCTACGTTCCGAGCAACCTAGGCTTCACTCTAGGGCGGTGCTCCACCATATCGAATAGCTACGGCCTTAGAAGTCAACGCCAGAAGCATAAAATACAATATAAATAAAACAGCTTTGCCATCGTATAAAATGAACAATTGCAGACAGTGAGAAAGATATGGACATTTCTACGTTCCGGGCAACCTAGGCTTCACTCTATGGCGTTCATCCACCACATCGAATAGCTACGGCCTCAGAAGTCAACGCCTGAAGCATAAAATACAATAAAAATGCAACAGTCTTTCCATCCTATAACAGGAATAATTGCAACCCGTGTGAAAGCGATGGTCATTTCTACGTTCCGGGCAACCTAGGCTTCACCCTAGGGCGTTGTTCCACCAGATCGAATAGTTAGCGCCTAACATGTGAACGCCAGAAGCATAAAATACAATATATATACAACAGTTTTTCCATCGTATAAAACGAATAATTGCAACCAGTGTGAAAGATATGGTCATTTCTACATTCCGAGCAACCTAGGCTTCACTCTAGGGCGTTGCTCCAACGGATTGAATAGTTAGGGCCTTAGCAGTCAACGCCCGAAGCATAAAATGCAATAAAAATACAACAGTTTTTCCATCGTATAGCAGGAATAATTTGCAACCAGTGTGATAGTAGTGGTCATTTCTACGTTCCGGGCAACCCAGGTTTCACTCCAGGGCGTTGCTCCACCAGATCGAATAGTTACGGGCTAAGAAGTCAACGCCAGAAGCATAAAATACAAAATAAATGCAACAGCCTTTACACCGTATAAAACGAATAATTGCAACCTGTGTGAAGGTTATGGTCATATCTACGTTCCGGGCAACCTAGGCTTCACTGTCGGGCGTTGCTCCACCAGATCGAAATGTAAGGGCCCAAGAAGTCAACGACCGAAGCATAAAATACGATATAAATACAACAGCATTTCCATCGTATTAAATGAATAATTGCAAACAGTGTGAAAGTAGTGGTCATTTCTACGTTCCGGGCAACCTAGGCTTCACTGTATGGCGTTCTTCCACCCCATCGAATAGCTACGGCCACAGAAGTCCACGCCTGAAACATAAAATACAATAAAAATACAACAGTCTTTTCATCGTATAACGGGAATAATTGCTCAAGCGCGAAGGTAATGATCATTTCGGCGTTTCGGGCATCCTAGACTTAACTCTGAGGCATTGTTCCACCAGATCGAATAGTTAGGGCCTAAGATGTCAACGCCAGAAGCATAAAAAACCATATAAATACAACAGTTTTTCCATCGTATAAGACGAATAATTGCAACCAGTATGAAACTTATGGTCATTTGTACTTTCAGAGCAACCTAGGCTTTACCCTAGGGCGTTGCTCCAACAGATTGAATAGTTACGGCCTTAGAAGTCAGCGCCCGAAGCATAAAATACAAAATAAGTAGAACGGTTTTTCCATTGTATAAAACGAATAATTGCTACCAGTGTAAAAGCTATGGTCATTTCTACGTTCCGGGCAACCTAGGCTTCACCCTAGGGCGTTGTTCCACCAGATCGAATAGTTAGGGCCTAACAAGTGAACGCCAGAAGCATAAAATACGATATAAATACAACAGCTTTTCCATCGTATAAAAGGAATAATTGCAAACAGTGTGAAAGTAATGGTCATTCCTGCGTTCCGGGCAACCTAGGCTTCACTCTACGGCGTTGTTCAACCAGGATCGAATAGTTACGGCCTAAGAAGTCAACGCCAGAAGCATAAAACACAAAATAAATGCAACAGCCTTTACACCGTATAAAACGAATAATTGCAACCTGTGTGAAGGTTATGGTCATATCTACGTTCCGGGCATCCTAGGCTTCACTGTCGGGCGTTGCTCCACCAGATCGAAATGTTAGGGCCTAAGAAGTCAACGACCGAAGCATAAAATACGATATAAATACAACAGCTTTTCCATCGTATAAAAGGAATAATTGCAAACAGTGTGAAAGTAATGGTCATTCCTGCGTACCGGGCAACCTAGGCTTCACTCTACGGCGTTGTTCAACCAGATCGAATAGTTAGGGCCTAAGAAATCAGCACCAGAAGAATAAAATACAAATTAAGTACAACAGCCTTTGCACCGTATAAAACGAATAATTGCAACCTGCGTGAAGGTTATGGTCATATCTACGTTCCGGGCAACCTAGGCTTCACTGCAGGGCGTTGCTATGCCAGATCAAATAGTTAGGGACTAGGAAGTCAACGCCAGAAGCATAAATTACAATATAAGTACAACAGCTTTTCCATCGTATAAAACGAATAATTGCAAACAGTGTGAAAGTAATGGTCATTTCTACGTTCCGGGCAACCTAGGCTTCACTCTAGAGCGTTGATCCACCAGATCAAACAGTTAGGGCCTTAGAAGTCAACGCCCGAAGCTTTAAATACAAAATAAATAGAACAGTTTTTCCATTGTATAAAACGAATAATTGCTACCAGTGTAAAAGTTACGGTCATTTCTACGTTGCGGGCAACCTAGGCTTCACTCTAGGGCGGTGCTCCACCTGATCGAATAGTGAGGGCCTTAGAAGTCAACCCCAGATGAATAAAATACATTAATGATGCAACAGCTTTTCCATCATATAAAACGAATAATTGCAACAAGTATGAAAGTTATGGTCATGTCTACTTTCCGGGCAACCTAGGCTTCACCCTAGGGCGTTGCTCCAACAGATTGAATAGTTAGGGCCTTAGAAGTCAATGCCCGAAGCATAAAATGCAATATAAATATAACAGTTCTTCCATCGTATGAAACGAATAATTGCAACCAGTGTGAAAGTTATGGTCATTTCTACGTTCCGCGCAACCTGGGCATTACTCTAGAGCGTTGTTCCACCAGATGGAATAGTTAGGGCCTAAGAAGTCAACGCCAGAAGCATAAAATACGATATAAATACAACAGCTTTTCCATCGTATAAAACAAATAATTGCAACCAGTGTGAAAGTTATGGTCATTTCTACGTTGCGGGCAACCTAGGCTTCACTGTATGGCGCTCTTCCGCCACATCGAATAGCTACGGCCTCAGAAGTCAACGCCAGAAGCTTAAAATACAATATAAATATAACAGTTTTTCCATCGTATAAAACGAATAATTGCTACCAGTGTAAAAGTTATGGTCATTTCTACGTTCCGGGCAACCTAGGCTTCAGCCTAGGCCGTTGTTCCACCAGATCGAATAGTTAGGGCCTAAGAAGTGAACGCCAGAAGCATAAAATACAATATAAATACAACAGTTTTTCCATCATATAAAACGAATGATAGCAACCAGTGTGAAAGTTATGGTCATTTCTACGTTACGGTCAACCGAGGCTTCACTCTAGGGCGTTGCTCCACCAGATCGAATAGTTAGGGCCTTAGAATTCAACGCCCGAAGCTTAAAATACAAAATAAATAAAACAGCTTTGCCATCGTATAAAATGAACAATTGCAGACAGTGAGAAAGATATGGACATTTCTACGTTCCGGGCAACCTAGGCTTCACTCTATGGCGTTCATCCACCACATCGAATAGCTACGGCCTCAGAAGTCAACGCCTGAAGCATAAAATACAATAAAAATGCAACAGTCTTTCCATCCTATAACAGGAATAATTGCAACCCGTGTGAAAGCGATGGTCATTTCTACGTTCCGGGCAACCTAGGCTTCACCCTAGGGCGTTGTTCCACCAGATCGAATAGTTAGCGCCTAACATGTGAACGCCAGAAGCATAAAATACAATATATATACAACAGTTTTTCCATCGTATAAAACGAATAATTGCAACCAGTGTGAAAGATATGGTCATTTCTACATTCCGAGCAACCTAGGCTTCACTCTAGGGCGTTGCTCCAACGGATTGAATAGTTAGGGCCTTAGCAGTCAACGCCCGAAGCATAAAATGCAATAAAAATACAACAGATTTTCCATCGTATAACAGGATTAATTGCAACCCGTGTGAAAGTGATGGTCATTTCTTCGTTCCGGGCAACCTAGGCTTCACCCTAGGGCGTTGTTCCACCAGATCGAATAGTTAGGGCCTTAGCAGTCAACGCCCGAAGCATAAAATGCAAAATAAATAGAACAGTTTTTCCATTGTATAAAACGAATAACTGCAACCAGTCTTAAAGTACTGGTCATTTCTACGTTCCGGGTAACCTAGGTTTCACACTAGGGCGTTGCTCCACCAGATCGAATAGCTTGGGACTTAGAATACAACGCCAGAAGGATAAAATACAATATAAGTACAAAAGTTTTTCCATCGTATAAAATGAATAATTGCAGACATTGTGAAAGTAATGGTCATTTCTACGTTCCGGTCAACCTAGATGTCACTCTAGGGCGTTGCTCCACCACATCTAATAGCTACGGCTTTAGAAGTCAACGCCAGGAGCATAAAATACAATATAAATACAACAGCTTTTCCATCGTATAAAATGAATAATTGCAAACAGTGTGAAAGTAATGGTCACTTCTACGTTCCGGGCAGCCTAGGCTTCACGCCAGGGCGTTGTTCCACCAGATCGAATAGTTAGGGCCTAAGAATTGAACGCCAGCAGCTTAAAATACAATATAAATACAAGAGTTCTTCCATCATATAAAACGAATGATTGCAACCAGTATGAAAGCTATGGTCATTTCTACGTTCCGGGCAACCTAGGCTTCACTCTATGGCGTTCTTCCACCACATCGAATAGCTACGGCCTCAGAAGTCAACGCCTGAAGCATAAAATACAATAAAAATACAACAGTCTTTCCATCCTATAACAGGAATAATTGCAACCCGTGTGAAAGTGTTGGTCATTTGTATGTTCGAGGCAACCTAGGCTTCACTCTAGGGCGTTGTTCCACCAGATCGAATTGTTAGGGCCTAAGAAGTCAACGCCAGAAGCATAAGATACAGTATAAATATAACAGTTTTTCCATCGTATAGAACGAATAATAGCAACCAGTGCGAAAGTTATGGTCATTTCTACGTTACGGGCAACCTAGGCTTCACCCTAGGGCATTGTTCCATCAGATCGAATAGTTAGAGCCTAAGAAGTGAACGCCAGAAGCATAAAATACAATATAAATGCAACAGTTTTTCCATCATATAAAACGAGTATTTGCAACCAGTATGAAAGTTATGGTCATTTCTACTTTCCGGGCAACCTAGGCTACACCCTAGGGCGTTGCTCCAGCAGATTGAATAGTTAGGGCCTTAGAAGTCAATGCCCGAAGCGTAAAATGCAATAAAAATAAAACAGTTTTTTCATCATATAACAGGAATAATTGCAACCAGTTTGAAAGTAATGGTCATTTCTACGTTCCGGGCAACCTCGGCCTCACTCTAGGGCGTTGCTCCACCAGATCGAATAGTTAGTGCCTTAGAAGGCAACGCCAGAAGCATAATATAGAATATAAATGTAACAGTTTTTCCATCGTATAAAACGAATAATTTCAACCAGTGTGAATGTTATGGTCATTTTTACATTCCGAGCAACCTAGGCTTCACTCTAGGGCGTTGCCCCACAAGATCGAATAGTTAGGTCCTTAGACGTCAACGCCAGAAGCATAAAATACGATATAAATACAACAGTTTTTCTATCGAATAACACGAATAAGAGCAACCAGTGTGAAAGTTATGATCATTTCAACGTTCCGGGCAATCTAGGCTTCACTCCAGGGCGTTGGTCCACCAGATCAATCAGTTAGGGCCTTAGAAGTCAACGCCCGAAGCATAAAATGCAAAATAAATAGAACAGTTTTTCCATTGCATAAAACGAATAATTGCTACCAGTGTAAAAGTTATGGTCATTTCTACGTTCCGGGCAACCTAGGCTTCACTCTAGGGCGTTGCTCCACCAGATCGAATAGTTAGGGCCTTCGAAGTCCACGCCAGAAGCGTAAAATACGATAAAGATGCAACAGTTTTTCCATCGTATAAAGCGAATGATTGCAACCGGTGTGAAATTTATGGTCATTCCTACATTCCGAGCAACCTAGGCTTCACTCTAGAGCGTTGCTCCACAAGGTCGAATAGTTAGGTCCTTAGACGTCAACGCCAGAAGCATAAAATACGATATAAATGCAACAGTTTGTCCATCGTAGAACAGGAATAATTGCAACCAGTGTGAATGTTATGGTCATTTCTGCGTTCCGGGCAACCTAGGCTTCACTCTAGGGCGTTGCTCCACCTGATCAAACAGTTAGGGCCTTAGAAGTCAATGCCCGAAGCATAAAATACAATATAAATACAACAGTTTTTCCATCGAATAAATCGAATAATTGCAACCAGTGTGAAAGTTAACGTCATTTCTACTTTCCGGGCAACCAAGGCTTCACCCTAGGGCGTTGCTCCAACAGATTGAATAGTTAGGGCCTTAGAAGTCAATGCCCGAAGAATAAAATGCAATAAAAATACAACAGCTTTTCCATCATATAACAGGAATAATTGCAGCCAGTTTGAAAGTGATGGTCATTTCTACGTTCCGGGCAACCTAGGCTTCACTCTAGGGCGTTGCTCCACCAGATCGAATAGTTAGGGCCTGTGAAGTCAACGCCAGAAGCATAAAATACAATAAAGGTGCAACAGTTTTTCCATCGTATAACAGGAATAATAGCAAACAGTGTGAAAGTTATGGTCATTTCTGCATTCCGAGCAACCTAGGCTTCACTCTACGGCGTTGTTCCACCAGATCGGATAGTTAGGGCCTAAGAAGTCAACACCAGAAGAATAAAATACAAAATAAATGCAACAGCCTTTACACCGTATAAAACGAATAATTGCAACCTGTGTGAAGGTTATGGTCATATCTACGTTCCGGGCAACCTAGGCTTCACTGTCGGGCGTTGCTCCACCAGATCGAAATGTTAGGGCCCAAGAAGTCAACGACCGAAGCATAAAATACGATATAAATACAACAGCATTTCCATCGTATTAAATTAATAATTGCAAACAGTGTGAAAGTAGTGGTCATTTCTACGTTAAGGGCAACCTAGGCTTCACTGTATGGCGTTCTTCCACCAGATCGAATAGCTACGGCCTCAGAAGTCCACGCCTGAAGCATAAAATACAATAAAAATACAACAGTCTTTTCATCGTATAACAGGAATAATTGCAACAAGCGTGAAAGTAATGATCATTTCGGCGTTTCGGGCATCCTAGACTTAACACTGAGGCATTGCTCCACCAGATCCAATAGCTTGGGCCTAAGAAGTCAACGCCAGAAGCATAAAATACAATATAAATACAACAGTTTTTCCATCGTATAAGACGAATAATTGCAACCAGTATGAAACTTATGGTCATTTCTACTTTCCGAACAGCCTAGGCTTCACCCTAGGGCGTTGCTCCAACAGATTGAATGGTTAGGGCCTTAGAAGTCAACGCCCGAAGCATAAAATACAAAATAAATAGAACGGTTTTTCCATTGCATAAAACGAATAATTGCTACCAGTGTAAAAGCTATGGTCATTTCTATGTTCCGGGCAACCTAGGCTTCACCCTGGGGCGTTGTTCCACCAGATCGAATAGTTAGGGCCTAAGAAGTGAACGCCAGAAGCATAAAATACAATAATAATGCAATAGTTTTTCCATCGTATAGCATGACTGATTGCAACCAGTGCGAAAGTAATGATCATTTCTACGTTCCGGGCAACCTAGGCTTGACTCTAGGGCGTTGCTCCACCAGATCAAACAGTTAGGGCCTTAGAAGTCAACGCCCGAAGCATAAAATGCATAATAAATAGAACAGTTTTTCCATCGTATAAAACGAATAATAGCAACCAGTGTGAAAGTTATGGTCATTTCTACGTTTCGGGCAACCTAGGCTTCACCCCAGGGCGTTGTTATACCAGATCGAATAGTTAGGGCCTAAGAAGTGAACACCAGCAGCATAAAATACAATATAAATACAACAGCTTTTCCATCGTATAAAACGAATAATGGTAACCAGTGTGAAAGTTATGGTCATTTCTAGGTTCCGTGCAACCTAGGCTTCTCGCTAGGGTGTTGCTCCACCAGATGGAATAGCTAGGGCCTTAGAAGTCAACGCCCGAAGCATAAAATGCAAAATAAATAGAACAGTTTTTCCATTGTATAAAACGAATAACTGCAACCAGTCTTAAAGTACTGGTCATTTCTACGTTCGGGTAACCTAGGTTTCACACTAGGGCGTTGCTCCACCAGATCGAATAGCTTGGGACTTAGAATACAACGCCAGAAGGATAAAATACAATATAAGTACAAAAGTTTTTCCATCGTTTGAAATGAATAATTGCAGACATTGTGAAAGTAGTGGTCATTTCTACGTTCCGGTCAACCTAGATGTCACTCTAGGGCGTTGCTCCACCACATCTAATAGCTACGGCTTTAGAAGTCAACGCCAGGAGCATAAAATACAATATAAATACAACAGCTTTTCCATCGTATGAAATGAATAATTGCAAACAGTGTGAAAGTAATGGTCACTTCTACGTTCCGGGCAGCCTAGGCTTCACCCCAGGGCGTTGTTCCACCAGATCGAATAGTTAGGGCCTAAGAATTGAACGCCAGCAGCTTAAAATACAATATAAATACAAGAGTTCTTCCATCATATAAAACGAATGATTGCAACCAGTATGAAAGCTATGGTCATTTCTACGTTCCGGGCAACCTAGGCTTCACTCTATGGCGTTCTTCCACCACATCGAATAGCTACGGCCTCAGAAGTCAACGCCTGAAGCATAAAATACAATAAAAATACAACAGTCTTTCCATCCTATAACAGGAATAATTGCAACCCGTGTGAAAGTGTTGGTCATTTGTATGTTCCAGGCAACCTAGGCTTCACTCTAGGGCGTTGTTCCACCAGATCGAATTGTTAGGGCCTAAGAAGTCAACGCCAGAAGCATAAGATACAGTATAAATATAACAGTTTTTCCATCGTATAGAACGAATAATAGCAACCAGTGTGAAAGTTATGGTCATTTCTACGTTACGGGCAACCTAGGCTTCACCCTAGGGCATTGTTCCATCAGATCGAATAGTTAGAGCCTAAGAAGTGAACGCCAGAAGCATAAAATACAATATAAATGCAACAGTTTTTCCATCATATAAAACGAGTAATTGCAACCAGTATGAAAGTTATGGTCATTTCTACTTTCCGGGCAACCTAGGCTACACCCTAGGGCGTTGCTCCAGCAGATTGAATAGTTAGGGCCTTAGAAGTCAATGCCCGATGCGTAAAATGCAATAAAAATAAAACAGTTTTTTCATCATATAACAGGAATAATTGCAACAAGTTTGAAAGTAATGGTCATTTCTACGTTCCGGGCAACCTCGGCCTCACTCTAGGGCGTTGCTCCACCAGATCGAATAGTTAGTGCCTTAGAAGGCAACGCCAGAAGTATAATATAGAATATAAATATAACAGTTTTTCCATCGTATAAAACGAATAATTTCAACCAGTGTGAATGTTATGGTCATTTTTACATTCCGAGCAACCTAGGCTTCACTCTAGGGCGTTGCCCCACAAGATCGAATAGTTAGGTCCTTAGACGTCAACGCCAGAAGCATAAAATACGATATAAATACAACAGTTTTTCTATCGAATAACACGAATAAGAGCAACCAGTGTGAAAGTTATGATCATTTCAACGTTCCGGGCAATCTAGGCTTCACTCTAGGGCGTTGGTCCACCAGATCAATCAGTTAGGGCCTTAGAAGTCAACGCCCGAAGCATAAAATGCAAAATAAATAGAACAGTTTTTCCATTGCATAAAACGAATAATTGCTACCAGTGTAAAAGTTATGCTCATTTCTACGTTCCGGGCAACCTAGGCTTCACTCTAGGGCGTTGCTCCACCAGATCGAATAGTTAGGGCCTTCGAAGTCCACGCCAGAAGCGTAAAATACGATAAAGATGCAACAGTTTTTCCATCGTATAAAGCGAATGATTGCAACCGGTGTGAAATTTATGGTCATTCCTACATTCCGAACAACCTAGGCTTCACTCTAGAGCGTTGATCCACAAGATCGAATAGTTAGGTCCTTAGACGTCAACGCCAGAAGCATAAAATACGATATAAATACAACAGTTTGTCCATCGTAGAACAGGAATAATTGCAACCAGTGTGAATGTTATGGTCATTTCTGCGTTCCGGGCAACGTAGGCTTCACTCTAGGGCGTTGCTCCACCTGATCAAACAGTTAGGGCCTTAGAAGTCAATGCCCGAAGCATAAAATACAATATAAATACAACAGTTTTTCCATCGAATAAATCGAATAATTGCAACCAGTGTGAAAGTTAACGTCATTTCTACTTTCCGGGCAACCAATGCTTCACCCTAGGGCGTTGCTCCAACAGATTGAATAGTTAGGGCCTTAGAAGTCAATGCCCGAAGAATAAAATGCAATAAAAATACAACAGCTTTTCCATCATATAACAGGAATAATTGCAGCCAGTTTGAAAGTGATGGTCATTTCTACGTTCCGGGCAACCTAGGCTTCACTCTAGGGCGTTGCTCCACCAGATCGAATTGCTAGGGCCTTAGAAGTCAACACCCGAAGCATAAAATACAAAATAAATTGTACAGTTTTTCCATCGTATAAAACGAATAATTGCAACCAGTATGAAAGTTATGGTCATTTCTACGTTCCGGGCAACCTAGGCTTCACTCTAGGTCGTTGCTCCACCAGATCGAATAGTTAGGGCCTAAGAAGTCAACGCCAGAAGCTTAAAGTACAATAAAGATGCAACAGTTTTTCCATCGTATAAAACGAATAATCGCAACCAGTATGAAAGTTATGGTCATTTCTACTTTCCGGTCAACCTAGGCTTCACCCTAGGGCGTTGCTCCAACCGATGGAATTGCTAGAGACTTAGAAGTCAATGCCCGACGCATAAAATGCAATAAAAATACAACAGTTTTTACATCCTATAACAGGAATAGTTGCAACCAGGTTGAAAGTGGTGGTCATTTCCACGTACCGGGCAACCTAGGCTTCACTCTTGGGAGTGGCTCCACCAGATCGAATAGTTAGGTCCTTAGAAGTTAACGCCCGAAGCATAAAATACAAAATAAATAGAACAGTTTTTCCATCGTATAAAACGAATAATTGCTACCAGTGTGAAAGTCATTGTCATTTCTACTTTCCTGGCAACCTAGGCTTCGCCCTAGGGCGTTGTTCCACCAGATGGAATAGTTAGGGCCTAAGAAGTCAACGCCAGAAGCTTAAAGTACAATAAAGATGCAACAGTTTTTCCATCGTATAAAACGAATAATTGCAACCAGTGTGAAATTTATGGTCATTCCTACATTCCGAGCAACCTAGACTTCACTCTAGAGCGTTTCTCCACCAGATCGAATAGTTAGGTCCGTAGAAGTCAACGCCAGAAGCATAAAATACTATATAAATACAACAGTTTGTCCATCGTAGAACAGGAATAATTGCAACCAGTGTGAAAGTTATGGTCATTTCTGCGTTCCGGGCAACCTAGGCTTCACTCTAGGTCGTTGCTCCACCAGATCAAACAGTTAGGGCCTTAGAAGTAAACGCCCGAAGCATAAAATACAAAATAAATGGAACAGTTTCTCCGTTGTATAAAACGAATAATTGCTACCAATGTGAAAGTTATGGTCATTTCTACGTTCCGGGCAACCTAGGTGTCACTCTAGGGCTTTGCTCCACCACATCTAATAGCTACGGCCTTAGGAGTCAACGCCAGAAGAATAAAATACAATAAAGATGCAACAGCTTTTCCATCGTATAAAACGAATAATTGCAACCAATGTGAAAGTTATGGTCATTTCTACTTTCCGGGCAACCTAGGCTTCACCCTAGGGCGTTGCTCCAACAGATCGAATAGTTAGGGCCTAGGAAGTGAACGCCAGAAGCATAAAATACAATATAAATACAAAAGTTTTTCCACCATATAAAACGAATAATTGCAACCAGTATGAAAGTTATGGTCATTTCTACGTTCGGGGCCACCTAGGCTTTACTATAAGGCGTTGCTCGACCAGATCGAATAGCTAGGGCCTTAGAAGTCAACGCCCGAAGCATAAAATACAAAATAAATAGAACAGTTTTTCCATCGTATAAAACGAATAATTGCAACCAGTATGAAAGTTATGGTCATTTCTACTTTCCGGGCAACCTAGGCTACAGCCTAGGGCGTTGCTCCAGCAGATTGAATAGTTAGGGCCTCAGAAGTCAATGCCCCTAAGCACAAAATGCAATAAAAATACAACAGTTTTTCCATCACATAACAGGAATAATTGCAACCAGTTTGAAAGTGATGGTCATTTCTACGTTCCGGGCAACCAGGGCTTCACTCTAGGGCGTTGCTCCACCAGATCGACTAGTTAGTGCCTTAGAAGGCAACGCCAGAAGCATAATATACAATATAAATATAACAGTTTTTCCATCGTATAAAACGAATAATAGCAACCAGTGTGGAAGTTATGGTCATTTCTACGTCCCGGGCAACCTAGGCTTCACCCTAGGGCGTTGTTCCACCAGATGGAATAGTTAGGGCCTAGGAAGTCAACGCCAGAAGCATAAAATACGATATAAATACAACAGCATTTCCATCGTATAAAACGAATAATGGTAACCAGTGTGAAAGTACTGGTCATTTCTACGTTCCGGGTAACCTAGCAGTCACTCTAGGGCGTTGCTCCACCATATGTAATAGCTACGGCCTTAGAAGTCAACGCCAGAAGCATAAAATACAACAAAAATGCAACCGTTTTTCCATCGTATATCATGACTAATTGCAACCAGTGCGAAAGTAATGATCATATCTACGTTTCGGGCATCCTAGACTTAACTCTGAGGCGTTGCTCCACCAAATCGAAGAGTTAGGGCCTTAGAAGCCATCGCCAGAAGCATAAACTACAAAATAAATACAACAGTCTTTCCATCGTATAAAATGAATAATTACCTCCTGCGTGAAAGTAATGGCATTTCTACGTTCCGGACAATCTAGGCTTCACTCTAGGGCGTTGCTCCTCCAGATCGAATAGCTAGGGACTTAGAATTAATCGCCAGAATCATAAAGTACGATAAATATACAACAGTTTTTCCATCGTATAACAGGACTAATTGCAACCAGTGTGAAAGTTATGGTCATTTCTACATTCCGAGCAACCTAGGATTCACTCTAGGGCGTTCTTCCACCAGATCGAATAGTTAGGGCCTAAGAAGTCAACGTCAGAAGCATAAAATACAGTATAAATATAACAGTTTTTCCATCGTATAAAACGAATAATAGCAACCAGTGTGAAAGTTCTGGTCATTTCTACGTTCCGGGCAACCTAGGCTTCACTCCATGTCGTTGCTCCACCAGGTCAAATAGCTAGCAACTTAGAATTAAACGCCAGAAGCATAGAGTACAATAAAAATACAACAGTTTTTCCATCGTATAACAGGAATAATTGCAACCAGTGTGAAGGTAATGGTCATTTCTACGTTCCGGGCAACGTAGGTTTCACTCTAGGGCGTTGATCCACCGGAGGGAATAGTTAGGGCCCAAGAAGTCAACGCCAGAAGCATAAAATACAATATAAATATAACAGTTTTTCCATCGTATAAAACGAATAATAGCAACCAGTGTGAAAGTTATGGTCATTTCTACGTTCCGGGCAACCTAGGCTTCACTCTTTGTCGTTGCTCCACCAGATCAAATAGCTAGCGGCTTAGAATTAAACGCCAGAAGCATAGAATACAATAAAAATACAACAGTTTTTCCATCGTATAACAGGAATGATTGCAACCAGTGTGAATGTAATGGTCATTTCTACGTTCCGGCAACCTAGGTTTCACTCCAGGTCGTTGCTCCAGCAGATCGAATAGTTAGGTCCTAAGAAGTCAACGCCAGATGCATAAAATACGATATAAATACAACAGCTTTTCCATCGTATAAAACGAATAATTGCAACCAGTCTGAAAGTAATGGTCCTTTCTACGTTCCGAGCAACCTAGGCTTCACTCTAGGGCGTTGCTCCACCAGATCGAAGACCTAGGGACTTAGAATTCAACGCCAGAAGCATAAAATACGATATAAATATAACAGCTTTTCCTTCATATAAAACGAATAATAGCAACCAGTGTGAAAGTTATAGACATTTCTACATTCCGAGCAGCCTAGGCTTCACTCTAGGGTGTTGCTCCACCAGATCGAATAGTTAGGGCGTTACAAGTCAACGCCAGAAGCATAAAATGCAATAAAAATGCAACAGTTTTTCCATCGTATAACAGGAATAACTGCAACCAGTGTGAAAGTACTGGTCATTTCTACGTTCCGGGTAACCTAGCTGTCACTCTAGGGCGTTGCTCCACCATATATAATAGCTACGGCCTTAGAAGTCAACGCCAGAAGCATAAAATACAAAATAAATACAACAGTGTTTCCATCGTATAAAATGAATAATTGCCTCCTGCGTGAAAGTAATGGCATTTCTACGAGCCGGGCAACCTAGGATTCGCTCTAGGGCGTTGCTCCACCAGAGGGAATAGCTAGGGACTTAGAATTAATCGCCAGAATCATAAAGTACGATAAATATACAACAGTTTTTCCATCGTATAACAGGACTAATTGCAACCAGTGTGAAAGTTATGGTCATTTCTACATTCCGAGCAACCTAGGATTCACTCTAGGGCGTTTTTCCACCAGACCGAATAGTTAGGGCCTAAGAAGTCAACGCCAGAAGAATAAAATCAATACAAGTACAACAGTTTTTCCATCGTATAAAATGAATAATTGCAAACATTGTGAAAGTAATAGTCATTTCTACGTTCCGGGCAACCTAGGTGTCACTCTAGGGCGTTGCTCCACCACATCTAATAGCTACGGCCTTAGAAGTCAACGTCAGAAGCATAAAATACAATATAAATATAACAGTTTTTCCATCGTATAAAGCGAATAATAGCAACCCCTGTGAAAGTTATGGTCATTTCTACGTTCCGGGCAACCTAGGCTTCACTCTAGGTCGTTGCTCCACCAGGTCAAATAGCTAGCAACTTAGAATTAAACGCCAGAAGCATAGAATACAATAAAAATAGAACGGTTATTCGATCGTATAACAGGAATAATTGCAAGCAGTGTGAATGTAATGGTCATTTCTACGTTCCGGGTAACCTAGGTTTCACTCTAGGGCGTTGCTCCACCAGATTGAGTAGCTAGGGACTTAGAATTCAACGCCATAAGAATAAAATACAATATAAATATAACAGTTTTTCCATCGTATAAAACGAATAATATAAACCAGTGTGAAAGTAATGGTCATTTCTACGTTCCGGGCAACCTAGGCGTAACACTAGGGCGTTATTCCAGCACATCTAATAGCTACGGCCTTAGAAGTCAACGCCAGAGGCATAAAACACAATATAAATACAACAGCTTTTCCATCGTACAAAATGAATAATAGCAAACAGTGTGAAAGTAATGGTCATTTCTACGTTCCGGGCAACCTAGGCTTCACTCTTTGTCGTTGCTCCACCAGATCAAATAGCTAGCGGCTTAGAATTAAACGCCAGAAGCATAGAATACAATAAAAATACAACAGTTTTTCCATCGTATAACAGGAATAATTGCAACCAGTGTGAATGTAATGGTCATTTCTACGTTCCGGGCAACCTAGGCTTCACTCTAGGGCGTTGCTCCACCACATCGAATAGTTAGGTCCTAAGAAGTCAACGCCAGATGCATAAAATACGATATAAATACAACAGCTTTTCCATCGTATAAAACGAATAATTGCAACCAGTGTGAAAGTTATGGACATTTCTACATTCCGGCCAACCTAGGCTTCACCCTAGGGCGTTGCTCCACCAGATCGAGTAGTTAGGGCCTTAGAAGTCAACGCCAGAAGCATAAAATACAATAAAGATGCAACAGTTTTTCCATCGTTTTACAGGAATAACTGCAACCAGTGTGAATGTACTGGTCATTTCTACGTTCCGGATAACCTAGGCTTCACTCTAGGGCGTTGTTCTGCCAGATCGAATAGCTAGGTCCTAAGAAGTCAACGCCAGATGCATAAAATACGATATAAATACAACAGCTTTTCCATCGTATAAAACGAATAATTGCAACCAATGTGAAAGTTATGGTCATTTCTACTTTCCGGGCAACCTAGGCTTCACCCTAGGGCGTTGCTCCAACAGATCGAATAGTTAGGGCCTAGGAAGTGAACGCCAGAAGCATAAAATACAATATAAATACAAAAGTTTTTCCACCATATAAAACGAATAATTGCAACCAGTATGAAAGTTATGGTCATTTCTACGTTCGGGGCCACCTAGGCTTCACTATAAGGCGTTGCTCGACCAGATCGAATAGCTAGGGCCTTAGAAGTCAACGCCCGAAGCATAAAATACAAAATAAATAGAACAGTTTTTCCATCGTATAAAACGAATAATTGCAACCAGTATGAAAGTTATGGTCATTTCTACTTTCCGGGCAACCTAGGCTACACCCTAGGGCGTTGCTCCAGCAGATTGAATAGTTAGGGCCTCAGAAGTCAATGCCCCTAAGCACAAAATGCAATAAAAATACAACAGTTTTTCCATCACATAACAGGAATAATTGCAACCAGTTTGAAAGTGATGGTCATTTCTACGTTCCGGGCAACCAGGGCTTCACTCTAGGGCGTTGCTCCACCAGATCGACTAGTTAGTGCCTTAGAAGGCAACGCCAGAAGCATAATATACAATATAAATATAACAGTTTTTCCATCGTATAAAACGAATAATAGCAACCAGTGTGGAAGTTATGGTCATTTCTACGTCCCGCGCAACCTAGGCTTCACCCTAGGGCGTTGTTCCACCAGATGGAATAGTTAGGGCCTAGGAAGTCAACGCCAGAAGCATAAAATACGATATAAATACAACAGCATTTCCATCGTATAAAACGAATAATGGTAACCAGTGTGAAAGTACTGGTCATTTCTACGTTCCGGGTAACCTAGCAGTCACTCTAGGGCGTTGCTCCACCATATGTAATAGCTACGGCCTTAGAAGTCAACGCCAGAAGCATAAAATACAACAAAAATGCAACCGTTTTTCCATCGTATATCATGACTAATTGCAACCAGTGCGAAAGTAATGATCATATCTACGTTTCGGGCATCCTAGACTTAACTCTGAGGCGTTGCTCCACCAAATCGAAGAGTTAGGGCCTTAGAAGCCATCGCCAGAAGCATAAACTACAAAATAAATACAACAGTCTTTCCATCGTATAAAATGAATAATTACATCCTGCGTGAAAGTAATGGCATTTCTACGATCCGGGCAACCTAGGATTCGCTCTAGGGCGTTCCTCCACCAGAGGGAATAGCTAGGGACTTAGAATTAATCGCCAGAATCATGAAATACAACATAAATACAAAAGATTTTCCATCGTATAAAATGAACAATTGCAAGCAGTGTGAAAGTAATGGTCATTTATACGTTCCGGACAATCTAGGCTTCACTCTAGGGCGTTGCTCCTCCAGATCGAATAGCTAGGGACTTAGAATTAATCGCCAGAATCATAAAGTACGATAAATATACAACAGTTTTTCCATCGTATAACAGGACTAATTGCAACCAGTGTGAAAGTTATGGTCATTTCTACATTCCGAGCAACCTAGGATTCACTCTAGGGCGTTCTTCCACCAGATCGAATAGTTAGGGCCTAAGAAGTCAACGTCAGAAGCATAAAATACAATATAAATATAACAGTTTTTCCATCGTATAAAACGAATAATAGCAACCAGTGTGAAAGTTCTGGTCATTTCTACGTTCCGGGCAACCTAGGCTTCACTCTATGTCGTTGCTCCACCAGGTCAAATAGCTAGCAACTTAGAATTAAACGCCAGAAGCATAGAATACAATAAAAATACAACAGTTTTTCCATCGTATAACAGGAATAATTGCAACCAGTGTGAAGGTAATGGTCATTTCTACGTTCCGGGCAACGTAGGTTTCACTCTAGGGCGTTGATCCACCAGAGGGAATAGTTAGGGCCCAAGAAGTCAACGCCAGAAGCATAAAATACAATATAAATATAACAGTTTTTCCATCGTATAAAACGAATAATAGCAACCAGTGTGAAAGTTATGGTCATTTCTACGTTCCGGGCAACCTAGGCTTCACTCTTTGTCGTTGCTCCACCAGATCAAATAGCTAGCGGCTTAGAATTAAACGCCAGAAGCATAGAATACAATAAAAATACAACAGTTTTTCCATCGTATAACAGGAATGATTGCAACCAGTGTGAATGTAATGGTCATTTCTACGTTCCGGCAACCTAGGTTTCACTCCAGGTCGTTGCTCCAGCAGATCGAATAGTTAGGTCCTAAGAAGTCAACGCCAGATGCATAAAATACGATATAAATACAACAGCTTTTCCATCGTATAAAACGAATAATTGCAACCAGTCTGAAAGTAATGGTCCTTTCTACGTTCCGAGCAACCTAGGCGTCACTCTAGGGCGTTGCTCCACCAGATCGAATAGCTAGGGACTTAGAATTCATCGCTAAGAGCATAAAACACAATTAAAATACAACAGCTTTCCATCGTATAGCATGACTAATTGCAACCAGTGTGAAAGTTATGGTCATTTCTACGTTTCGGGCAACCTAGGCTTTACCCCAGGGCGTTGTTCCACCAGATCGAATAGTTAGGGCCTAAGAAGTGAACACCAGCAGCATAAAATACAATATAAATACAACAGTTTTTCCATCATATAAAACGAATAATTGCAACCAGTATGAAAGTTCTGGTCATTTCTACGTTCCGGGCAACCTAGGCTTCACCATAGGGCGTTGTTCCGCCAGATGGAACAGCTAGGGCCTATGTAGTCAACGCCAGAAGCATAAAATACAACAAAAATGCAACCGTTTTTCCATCGTATATCATGACTAATTGCAACCAGTGCGAAAGTAATGATCATATCTACGTTTCGGGCATCCTAGACTTAACTCTGAGGCGTTGCTCCACCAAATCGAAGAGTTAGGGCCTTAGAAGCCATCGCCAGAAGCATAAACTACAAAATAAATACAACAGTCTTTCCATCGTATAAAATGAATAATTACCTCCTGCGTGAAAGTAATGGCATTTCTACGATCCGGGCAACCTAGGATTCGCTCTAGGGCGTTCCTCCACCAGAGGGAATAGCTAGGGACTTAGAATTAATCGCCAGAATCATGAAATACAACATAAATACAAAAGATTTTCCATCGTATAAAATGAACAATTGCAAGCAGTGTGAAAGTAATGGTCATTTATACGTTCCGGACAATCTAGGCTTCACTCTAGGGCGTTGCTCCACCAGGTCAAATAGCTAGCAACTTAGAATTAAACGCCAGAAGCATAGAATACAATAAAAATACAACGGTTTTTCGATCGTATAACAGGAATAATTGCAACCAGTATGAATGTAATGGTCATTTCTACGTTCCAGGCAACCTAGGATTCATTCTAGGGCGTTGCTCCAACAGATTGAACAGTTAGGTCCTAAGAAGTCAACGCCAGAAGCATAAAATACGATATAAATACAACTGCATTTCCATCGTATAAAACGAATAATGGTAACCAGTGTGAAAGTTATGGTCATTTCTACGTTCCGGTAAACCTAGGCTTCACACTAGGACGTTGCTCCACCAGATCGAGTAGTTAGGGCCTAAGAAGTCAACGCCAGAAGCATAAAATACAATAAAGGTGCAACAGTTTTTCCATCGTATAACAGAAATAATTGCAACCGTTGTGAAGGTGATGGTATGTTCTACGTTCCGGGCAACCTAGGCTTCACCCTAGGGCGGTGCTCCACCAGATCAAATAGTTAGGGCCTAAGAAGTCAACGCTAGAAGCATACAATACAATATAAATACAACAGCTTTTCCATCGTATAAAATGAATAATTGCAAACAGTGTGAAAGTAATGGTCATTTCTACGTTCCGGGCAACCTAGGCTTCACTCTAGGGCGTTGCTCCACCAGATCGAAGACCTAGGGACTTAGAATTCAACGCCAGAAGCATAAAATACGATATAAATATAACAGCTTTTCCTTCATATAAAACGAATAATAGCAACCAGTGTGCAAGTTATAGACATTTCTACATTCCGAGCAGCCTAGGCTTCACTCTAGGGTGTTGCTCCACCAGATCGAATAGTTAGGGCGTTACAAGTCAACGCCAGAAGCATAAAATGCAATAAAAATGCAACAGTTTTTCCATCGTATAACAGGAATAACTGCAACCAGTGTGAAAGTACTGGTCATTTCTACGTTCCGGGTAACCTAGCTGTCACTCTAGGGCGTTGCTCCACCATATATAATAGCTACGGCCTTAGAAGTCAACGCCAGAAGCATAAAATACAAAATAAATACAACAGTGTTTCCATCGTATAAAATGAATAATTGCCTCCTGCGTGAAAGTAATGGCATTTCTACGACCCGGGCAACCTAGGATTCGCTCTAGGGCGTTGCTCCACCAGAGGGAATAGCTAGGGACTTAGAATTAATCGCCAGAATCATAAAGTACGATAAATATACAACAGTTTTTCCATCGTATAACAGGACTAATTGCAACCAGTGTGAAAGTTATGGTCATTTCTACATTCCGAGCAACCTAGGATTCACTCTAGGGCGTTTTTCCACCAGACCGAATAGTTAGGGCCTAAGAAGTCAACGCCAGAAGAATAAAATCAATACAAGTACAACAGTTTTTCCATCGTATAAAATGAATAATTGCAAACATTGTGAAAGTAATAGTCATTTCTACGTTCCGGGCAACCTAGGTGTCACTCTAGGGCGTTGCTCCACCACATCTAATAGCTACGGCCTTAGAAGTCAACGTCAGAAGCATAAAATACAATATAAATATAACAGTTTTTCCATCGTATAAAGCGAATAATAGCAACCCCTGTGAAAGTTATGGTCATTTCTACGTTCCGGGCAACCTAGGCTTCACTCTAGGTCGTTGCTCCACCAGGTCAAATAGCTAGCAACTTAGAATTAAACGCCAGAAGCATAGAATACAATAAAAATACAACGGTTATTCGATCGTATAACAGGAATAATTGCAAGCAGTGTGAATGTAATGGTCATTTCTACGTTCCGGGTAACCTAGGTTTCACTCTAGGGCGTTGGTCCACCAGATTGAGTAGCTAGGGACTTAGAATTCAACGCCATAAGAATAAAATACAATATAAATATAACAGTTTTTCCATCGTATAAAACGAATAATATAAACCAGTGTGAAAGTAATGGTCATTTCTACGTTCCGGGCAACCTAGGCGTAACACTAGGGCGTTATTCCAGCACATCTAATAGCTACGGCCTTAGAAGTCAACGCCAGAGGCATAAAACACAATATAAATACAACAGCTTTTCCATCGTACAAAATGAATAATAGCAAACAGTGTGAAAGTAATGGTCATTTCTACGTACCGGGCAACCTAGGCTTCACTCTTTGTCGTTGCTCCACCAGATCAAATAGCTAGCGGCTTAGAATTAAACGCCAGAAGCATAGAATACAATAAAAATACAACAGTTTTTCCATCGTATAACAGGAATAATTGCAACCAGTGTGAATGTAATGGTCATTTCTACGTTCCGGGCAACCTAGGCTTCACTCTAGGGCGTTGCTCCACCACATCGAATAGTTAGGTCCTAAGAAGTCAACGCCAGATGCATAAAATACGATATAAATACAACAGCTTTTCCATCGTATAAAACGAATAATTGCAACCAGTGTGAAAGTTATGGACATTTCTACATTCCGGCCAACCTAGGCTTCACCCTAGGGCGTTGCTCCACCAGATCGAGTAGTTAGGACCTTAGAAGTCAACGCCAGAAGCATAAAATACAATAAAGATGCAACAGTTTTTCCATCGTTTTACAGGAATAACTGCAACCAGTGTGAATGTACTGGTCATTTCTACGTTCCGGATAACCTAGGCTTCACTCTAGGGCGTTGTTCTGCCAGATCGAATAGCTAGGGACTTAGAAGTTAACGCCAGAAGGATAAAATACAATATAAGTACAACAGTTATTCCATCGTATAAAATGAGTAGTTGCAAACATTGTGAAAATAATGGTCATTTCTACGTTCCGGGCAACCTAGGCGACACTCTACGGCGTTGCTCCACCACATCTAATAGCTACGGCCTTAGAAGTCAACGCCAGAGGCATAAAATACAATATAAGTACAACAGCTTTTCCATCGTACAAAATGAATAATAGCAAACAGTGTGAAAGTAATGGACATTTCTACGTTCCGGGCAGCCTAGGCTTCACTCTGGGTCGTAGCTCCACCAGATCCAATAGCTAGCGACTTAGAATTAAACGCCAGAAGCATAGAATACAATAAAAATACAACAGTTTTTCCATCGTATAACAGGAATAATTGCAACCAGTGTGAATGTAATGGTCATTTCTACGTTCCGGCAACCTAGGTTTCACTCCTGGCCGTTGCTCCAGCAGATCGAATAGTTAGGTCCTAAGAAGTCAACGCCAGATGCATAAAATACGATATAAATACAACAGCTTTTCCATCGTATAAAACGAATAATTGCAACCAGTGTGAAAGTAATGGTCATTTCTACGTTCCGAGCAACCTAGGCGTCACTCTAGGGCGTTGCTCCACCAGATCGAATAGCTAGGGACTTAGAATTCATCGCTAAAAGCATAAAACACAATTAAAATACAACAGCTTCCCATCGTATGAAAGGAATAATTGCAACCAGTGTGAAAGTAATGGTCATTTCTAAGTTCCGGGCAACCTAGGCTTCACTCTAGGGCGTTGTTCCACCAGATCGAATAGTTAGAGCCTAAGAAGTGATCGCCAGAAGTATAAAATACAATATAAATACAACAGTTTTTCCATCATATAAAACGAATAATTGCAATCAGGATGAAACTTATGGTCATTTCTACGTTTCGGGCAGCCTAGGCTTCATCCTAGGGCGTTGCTCGACCAGATCGAATAGCTAGGGTCTTAGAAATCAACGCCCGAAGCATAAAATACAAAATAAATGGAACAGTTTTTCCATCGTATAAAACGAATAATTGCTACCAGTGTGAAAGTTATGGTCATTTCTACGTTCCGGGCAACCTAGGCTTCACCCTAGGGCGTTGTTCCACCAGATGGAATAGTTAGGGCCTAAGGAGTCAACGCCAGAAGCATAAAATACGATATAAATACAACAGCTTTTCCATCGTATAAAAGGAATAATTGCAACCAGTGTGGAAGTTATGGTCATTTCTACGTTCCGGGCAACCTGGGCTTCACTCTAAGGCGTTGCTCGACCAGATCGAATACCTAGGGCCTTAGAAGTCAACGCCCGAAGCATAAAATACAAAATAAATAGAACAGTTTTTCCATCGTATAAAACGAATAATTGCTACCAGTGTGAAAGTTATGGTCATTGCTACGTTCCGCGCAACCTAGGCTTCACACGATGGCGTTGTTCCACCAGATGGAATAGTTAGGGCCTAAGAAGTCACCGCCACAAGCATAAAATACGATATAAATACAACAGCTTTTCCATCTTATAAAACGAATAATTGCAACCATTGTGAATGTAATGGTCATTTCTACGTTCCGGGCAACCTAGGCTTCACCCTAGGGCGTTGCTCCACCAGATCGAATAGTTAGGGCCTTAGAAGTCAACGCCAGAAGCATAAAATACAATAAAGATGCAACAGTTTTTCCATCGTTTTACAGGAATAACTGCAACCAGTGTGAATGTACTGGTCATTTCTACGTTCCGGATAACCTAGGCTTCACTCTAGGCCGTTGCTCTGCCAGGTCGAATAGCTAGGGACTTAGAATTCAACGCCAGAAGGATAAAATACAATATAAGTACAACAGTTATTCCATCGTACAAAATGAATAATAGCAAACAGTGTGAAAGTAATGGACATTTCTACGTTCCGGGCAACCTAGGCTTCGCTCTGGGTCGTAGCTCCACCAGATCCAATAGCTAGCGACTTAGAATTAAACGCCAGAAGCATAGAATACAATAAAAATACAACAGTTTTTCCATCGTATAACAGGAATAATTGCAACCAGTGTGAATGTAATGGTCATTTCTACGTTCCGGCAACCTAGGTTTCACTCCAGGTCGTTGCTCCAGCAGATCGAATAGTTAGGTCCTAAGAAGTCAACGCCAGATGCATAAAATACGATATAAATACAACAGCTTTTCCATCGTATAAAACGAATAATTGCAACCAGTGTGAAAGTAATGGTCATTTCTACGTTCCGAGCAACCTAGGCGTCACTCTAGGGCGTTGCTCCACCAGATCGAATAGCTAGGGACTTAGAATTCATCGCTAAAAGCATAAAACACAATTAAAATACAACAGCTTTCCATCGTATGACAGGAATAATTGCAACCAGTGTGAAAGTAATGGTCATTTCTAAGTTCCGGGCAACCTAGGCTTCACTCTAGGGCGTTGTTCCACCAGATCGAATAGTTAGAGCCTAAGAAGTGATCGCCAGAAGCATAAAATACAATATAAATACAACAGTTTTTCCATCATATAAAACGAATAATAGCAATCAGGATGAAAGGTATGGTCATTTCTACGTTCCGGGCAACCTAGGCTTCACTCTAGGGCGTTGCTCCACCAGATCGAAGAGCTAGGGACTTAGAATTCAACGCCAGAAGCATAAAATACGATATAAATATAACAGCTTTTCCTTCATATAAAACGAATAATAGCAACCAGTGTGAAAGTTATAGACATTTCTACATTCCGAGCAGCCTAGGCTTCACTCTAGGGTGTTGCTCCACCAGATCGAATAGTTAGGGCCTTACAAGCCAACGCCAGAAGCATAAAATGCAATAAAAATGCAACAGTTTTTCCATCGTATAACAGGAATAACTGCAACCAGTGTGAAAGTACTGGTCATTTCTACGTTCCGGGTAACCTAGCTGTCACTCTAGAGCGTTGCTCCACCATATATAATAGCTACGGCCTTAGAAGTCAACGCCAGAAGCATAAAATACAATAAAAATGCAACCGTTCTTCCATCGTATATCATGACTAATTGCAACCAGTGCGAAAGTAATGATCATATCGACGTTTCGGGCATCCTAGACTTAACTCTGAGGCGTTGCTCCACCAGATCGAAGAGTTAGGGCCTTAGAAGCCATCGCCAGAAGCATAAACTACAAAATAAATACAACAGTGTTTCCATCGTATAAAATGAATAATTGCCTCCTGCGTGAAAGTAATGGCATTTCTACGATCCGGGCAACCTAGGATTCGCTCTAGAGCGTTGCTCCACCAGAGGCAATAGCTAGGGACTTAGAATTAATCGCCATAATCATAAAGTACGATAAATATACAACAGTTTTTCCATCGTATAACAGGACTAATTGCAACCAGTGTGAAAGTTATGGTCATTTCTACATTCCGAGCAACCTAGGATTCACTCTAGGGCGTTTTTCCACCAGACCGAATAGTTAGGGCCTAAGAAGTCAACGCCAGAAGAATAAAATCAATATAAGTACAACAGTTTTTCCATCGTATAAAATGAATAATTGCAAACATTGTGAAAGTAATGGTCATTTCTACGTTCCGGGCAACCTAGGTGTCACTCTAGGGCGTTGCTCCACCACATCTAATAGCTACGGCCTTAGAAGTCAACGTCAGAAGCATAAAATACAATATAAATATAACAGTTTTTCCATCGTATAAAACGAATAATAGCAACCAGTGTGAAAGTTATGGTCATTTCTACGTTCCGGGCAACCTAGGCTTCACTCTAGGTCGTTGCTCCACCAGGTCAAATAGCTAGCAACTTAGAATTAAACGCCAGAAGCATAGAATACAATAAAAATACAACGGTTATTCGATCGTATAACAGGAATAATTGCAAGCAGTGTGAATGTAATGGTCATTTCTACGTTCCGGGTAACCTAGGTTTCACTCTAGGGCGTTGCCCCACCAGATTGAGTAGCTAGGTACTTAGAATTCAACGCCATAAGAATAAAATACAATATAAATATAACAGTTTTTCCATCGTATAAAACGAGTAATATAAACCAGTGTGAAAGTAATGGTCATTTCTACGTTCTGGGCAACCTAGGCGTAACACTAGGGCGTTATTCCAGCACATCTAATAGCTACGGCCTTAGAAGTCAACGCCAGAGGCATAAAACACAATATAAATACAACAGCTTTTCCATCGTATAAAACGAATAATGGTAACCAGTGTGAAAGTTATGGTCATTTCTACGTTCCGGTAAACCTAGGCTTCACACTAGGACGTTGCTCCACCAGATCGAGTAGTTAGGGCCTAAGAAGTCAACGCCAGAAGCATAAAATACAATAAAGGTGCAACAGTTTTTCCATCGTATAACAGAAATAATTGCAACCGTTGTGAAGGTGATGGTATGTTCTACGTTCCGGGCAACCTAGGCTTCACCCTAGGGCGGTGCTCCACCAGATCAAATAGTTAGGGCCTAAGAAGTCAACGCTAGAAGCATACAATACAATATAAATACAACAGCTTTTCCATCGTATAAAACGAATAATTGCAACCAGTGTGAAAGTTATGGACATTTCTACATTCCGGCCAACCTAGGCTTCACCCTAGGGCGTTGCTCCACCAGATCGAGTAGTTAGGGCCTTAGAAGTCAACGCCAGAAGCATAAAATACAATAAAGATGCAACAGTTTTTCCATCGTTTTACAGGAATAACTGCAACCAGTGTGAATGTACTGGTCATTTCTACGTTCCGGATAACCTAGGCTTCACTCTAGGGCGTTGTTCTGCCAGATCGAATAGCTAGGGACTTAGAATTTAACGCCAGAAGGATAAAATACAATATAAGTACAACAGTTATTCCATCGTATAAAATGAGTAGTTGCAAACATTGTGAAAATAATGGTCATTTCTACGTTCCGGGCAACCTAGGCGACACTCTACGGCGTTGCTCCACCACATCTAATAGCTACGGCCTTAGAAGTCAACGCCAGAGGCATAAAATACAATATAAGTACAACAGCTTTTCCATCGTACAAAATGAATAATAGCAAACAGTGTGAAAGTAATGGACATTTCTACGTTCCGGGCAGCCTAGGCTTCACTCTGGGTCGTAGCTCCACCAGATCCAATAGCTAGCGACTTAGAATTAAACGCCAGAAGCATAGAATACAATAAAAATACAACAGTTTTTCCATCGTATAACAGGAATAATTGCAACCAGTGTGAATGTAATGGTCATTTCTACGTTCCGGCAACCTAGGTTTCACTCCAGGTCGTTGCTCCAGCAGATCGAATAGTTAGGTCCTAAGAAGTCAACGCCAGATGCATAAAATACGATATAAATACAACAGCTTTTCCATCGTATAAAACTAATAATTGCAACCAGTGTGAAAGTAATGGTCATTTCTACGTTCCGAGCAACCTAGGCGTCACTCTAGGGCGTTGCTCCACCAGATCGAATAGCTAGGGACTTAGAATTCATCGCTAAAAGCATAAAACACAATTAAAATACAACAGCTTTCCATCGTATGAAAGGAATAATTGCAACCAGTGTGAAAGTAATGGTCATTTCTAAGTTCCGGGCAACCTAGGCTTCACTCTAGGGCGTTGCTCCACCAGTTCGAAGAGCTAGGGACTTAGAATTCAACGCCAGAAGCATAAAATACGATATAAATATAACAGCTTTTCCTTCATATAAAACGAATAATAGCAACCAGTGTGAAAGTTATAGACATTTCTACATTCCGAGCAGCCTAGGCTTCACTATAGGGTGTTGCTCCACCAGATCGAATAGTTAGGGCCTTACAAGCCAACGCCAGAAGCATAAAATGCAATAAAAATGCAACAGTTTTTCCATCGTATAACAGGAATAACTGCAACCAGTGTGAAAGTACTGGTCATTTCTACGTTCCGGGTAACCTAGCTGTCACTCTAGAGCGTTGCTCCACCATATATAATAGCTACGGCCTTAGAAGTCAACGCCAGAAGCATAAAATACAATAAAAATGCAACCGTTCTTCCATCGTATATCATGACTAATTGCAACCAGTGCGAAAGTAATGATCATATCGACGTTTCGGGCATCCTAGACTTAACTCTGAGGCGTTGCTCCACCAGATCGAAGAGTTAGGGCCTTAGAAGCCATCGCCAGAAGCATAAACTACAAAATAAATACAACAGTGTTTCCATCGTATAAAATGAATAATTGCCTCCTGCGTGAAAGTAATGGCATTTCTACGATCCGGGCAACCTAGGATTCGCTCTAGAGCGTTGCTCCACCAGAGGGAATAGCTAGGGACTTAGAATTAATCGCCATAATCATAAAGTACGATAAATATACAACAGTTTTTCCATCGTATAACAGGACTAATTGCAACCAGTGTGAAAGTTATGGTCATTTCTACATTCCGAGCAACCTAGGATTCACTCTAGGGCGTTTTTCCACCAGACCGAATAGTTAGGGCCTAAGAAGTCAACGCCAGAAGAATAAAATCAATATAAGTACAACAGTTTTTCCATCGTATAAAATGAATAATTGCAAACATTGTGAAAGTAATGGTCATTTCTACGTTCCGGGCAACCTAGGTGTCACTCTAGGGCGTTGCTCCACCACATCTAATAGCTACGGCCTTAGAAGTCAACGTCAGAAGCATAAAATACAATATAAATATAACAGTTTTTCCATCGTATAAAACGAATAATAGCAACCAGTGTGAAAGTTATGGTCATTTCTACGTTCCGGGCAACCTAGGCTTCACTCTAGGTCGTTGCTCCACCAGGTCAAATAGCTAGCAACTTAGAATTAAACGCCAGAAGCATAGAATACAATAAAAATACAACGGTTATTCGATCGTATAACAGGAATAATTGCAAGCAGTGTGAATGTAATGGTCATTTCTACGTTCCGGGTAACCTAGGTTTCACTCTAGGGCGTTGCTCCACCAGATTGAGTAGCTAGGTACTTAGAATTCAACGCCATAAGAATAAAATACAATATAAATATAACAGTTTTTCCATCGTATAAAACGAGTAATATAAACCAGTGTGAAAGTAATGGTCATTTCTACGTTCCGGGCAACCTAGGCGTAACACTAGGGCGTTATTCCAGCACATCTAATAGCTACGGCCTTAGAAGTCAACGCCAGAGGCATAAAACACAATATAAATACAACAGCTTTTCCATCGTACAAAACGAATAATAGCAAACAGTGTGAAAGTAATGGTCATTTCTACGTTCCGGGCAACCTAGGCTTCACTCTTTGTCGTTGCTCCACCAGATCAAATAGCTAGCGGCTTAGAATTAAACGCCAGAAGCATAGAATACAATAAAAAAACAACAGTTTTTCCATCGTATAACAGGAATAATTGCAACCAGTGTGAATGTAATGGTCATTTCTACGTTCCGGCAACCTAGGTTTCACTCCAGGTCGTTGCTCCAGCAGATCGAATAGTTAGGTCCTAAGAAGTCAACGCCAGATGCATAAAATGCGATATAAATACAACAGCTTTTCCATCGTATAAAACGAATAATTGCAACCAGTGTGAAAGTAATGGTCATTTCTACGTTCCGAGCAACCTAGGCGTCACTCTAGGGCGTTGCTCCACCAGATCGAATAGCTAGGGACTTAGAATTCATCGCTAAAAGCATAAAACACAATTAAAATATAACAGCTTTCCATCGTATGACAGGAATAATTGCAACCAGTGTGAAAGTAATGGTCATTTCTAAGTTCCGGGCAACTTAGGCTTCACTCTAGGGCGTTGTTCCACCAGATCGAATCGTTAGAGCCTAAGAAGTGATCGCCAGAAGTATAAAATACAATATAAATACAACAGTTTTTCCATCATATAAAACGAATAATTTCAATCAGGATGAAACTTATGGTCATTTCTACGTTCCGGGCAACCTAGGCTTCATCCTAGGGCGTTGCTCGACCAGATCGAATAGCTAGGGTCTTAGAAGTCAACGCCCGAAGCATAAAATACAAAATAAATACAACAGTTTTTCCATCGTATAAAACGAATAATTGCTACCAGTGTGAAAGTAATGGTCATTTCTACGTTCCGGGCAACCTAGGTGTCACTCTAGGGCGTTGCTCCACCACATCTAATAGCTACGGCCTTAGAAGTCAACGTCAGAAGCATAAAATACAATATAAATATAACAGTTTTTCCATCGTATAAAACGAATAATAGCAACCAGTGTGAAAGTTATGGTCATTTCTACGTTCCGGGCAACCTAGGCTTCACTCTTTGTCGTTGCTCCACCAGATGAAATAGCTAGCGGCTTAGAATTAAACGCCAGAAGCATAGAATACAATAAAAATACAACAGTTTTTCCATCGTATAACAGGAATAATTGCAACCAGTGTGAATGTAATGGTCATTTCTACGTTCCGGGCAACCTAGGCTTCACTCTAGGGCGTTGCTCCACCACATCGAATAGTTAGGGCCTAAGAAGTCAACGCCAGAAGCATAAAATACAATATAAATATAACAGTTTTTCCATCGTATAGAAGGAATAATTGCAAACAGTGTGAAAGTAATGGTCATTTCTACGTTCCGGGCAACCTAGGCTTCACCCTAGGCCGTCGTTCCACCAGATCGAATAGTTAGGGCCTAAGAAGTGAACGCCAGAAGCATAAAATACGATATTAATACAACAGCTTTTCCATCGTATAAAAGGAATAATTGCAAACAGTGTGAAAGTAATGGTCATTTCTACGTTCCGGGCAACCTAGGCTTCACCCTAGGCCGTCGTTCCACCAGATCGAATAGTTAGGGCCTAAGAAGTGAACGCCAGAACCATAAAATGCAATATAAATATAATAGCTTTTCCATCGTATAGAACGAGTAATAGCAACCAGTGTGAAAGTTATGGTCATTTCTACGTTCCGGGCTACCTAGGCTTCACTCTGTGGCGTTCTTCCACCACATCGAGTCGCAACGGCCTCAGAAGTCAACGCCAGAAGCATAAAATACAATATAAATATAACAGTTTTTCCATCGTACAAAACGAATAATAGCAACTAGTGTGAAAGTTATGGTCATATCTAAGTTCCGGGCAACCTAGGCTTCACTCTAGGGCGTTGCTCCACCAGATTATACAGTTAGGGCCTTAGAAGACAACGCCCGAAGGATAAAACACAAAATAAAAAGAACGGTATTTCCATTGTATAAAACGAATAATTGCTACCAGTGTAAAAGTTATGGTCATTCCTACGTTCCGGGCAACCTAGGCTTCACTCTGTGGCGTTGCTCCACCAGGTCAAATAGCTAGCAACTTAGAATTAAACGCCAGAATCATAAAGTACGATAAATATACAACAGTTTTTCCATCGTATAACAGGACTAATTGCAACCAGTGTGAAAGTTATGGTCATTTCTACATTCCGAGCAACCTAGGATTCACTCTAGGGCGTTGCTCCACCAGATCGAATAGCTAGGGACTTAGAATTCATCGCTAAAAGCATAAAACACAATTAAAATACAACAGCTTTCCATCGTATGACAGGAATAATTGCAACCAGTGTGAAAGTAATGGTCATTTCTAAGTTCCGGGCAACCTAGGCTTCACTGTAGGGCGTTGTTCCACCAGATCGAATAGTTAGAGCCTAAGAAGTGATCGCCAGAAGCATAAAATACAATATAAATACAACAGTTTTTCCATCATATAAAACGAATAATTGCAATCAGGATGAAAGGTATCGTCATTTCTACGTTCCGGGCAACCTAGGCTTCACTCTAGGGCGTTGCTCCACCAGATCGAAGAGCTAGGGACTTAGAATTCAACGCCAGAAGCATAAAATACGATATAAATATAACAGCTTTTCCTTCATATAAAACGAATAATAGCAACCAGTGTGAAAGTTATAGACATTTCTACATTCCGAGCAGCCTAGGCTTCACTCTAGGGTGTTGCTCCACCAGATCGAATAGTTAGGGCCTTACAAGCCAACGCCAGAAGCATAAAATGCAATAAAAATGCAACAGTTTTTCCATCGTATAACAGGAATAACTGCAACCAGTGTGAAAGTACTGGTCATTTCTACGTTCCGGGTAACCTAGCTGTCACTCTAGAGCGTTGCTCCACCATATATAATAGCTACGGCCTTAGAAGTCAACGCCAGAAGCATAAAATACAATAAAAATGCAACCGTTCTTCCATCGTATATCATGACTAATTGCAACCAGTGCGAAAGTAATGATCATATCGACGTTTCGGGCATCCTAGACTTAACTCTGAGGCGTTGCTCCACCAGATCGAAGAGTTAGGGCCTTAGAAGCCATCGCCAGAAGCATAAACTACAAAATAAATACAACAGTGTTTCCATCGTATAAAATGAATAATTGCCTCCTGCGTGAAAGTAATGGCATTTCTACGATCCGGGCAACCTAGGATTCGCTCTAGAGCGTTGCTCCACCAGAGGGAATAGCTAGGGACTTAGAATTAATCGCCAGAATCATAAAGTACGATAAATATACAACAGTTTTTCCATCGTATAAAATGAATAATTGCAAACATTGTGAAAGTAATGGTCATTTCTACGTTCCGGGCAACCTAGGTGTCACTCTAGGGCGTTGCTCCACCACATCTAATAGCTACGGCCTTAGAAGTCAACGTCAGAAGCATAAAATACAATATAAATATAACAGTTTTTCCATCGTATAAAACGAATAATAGCAACCAGTGCGAAAGTAATGATCATATCGACGTTCCGGGCAACCTAGGCTTCACTCTAGGGCGTTGCTCCACCACATCGAATAGTTAGGTCCTAAGAAGTCAACGCCAGATGCATAAAATACGATATAAATACAACAGCTTTTCCATCGTATAAAACGAATAATTGCAACCAGTGTGAAAGTTATGGACATTTCTACATTCCGGCCAACCTAGGCTTCACCCTAGGGCGTTGCTCCACCAGATCGAGTAGTTAGGGCCTTAGAAGTCAACGCCAGAAGCATAAAATACAATAAAGATGCAACAGTTTTTCCATCGTTTTACAGGAATAACTGCAACCAGTGTGAATGTACTGGTCATTTCTACGTTCCGGATAACCTAGGCTTCACTCTAGAGCGTTGTTCTGCCAGATCGGATAGCTAGGGACTTAGAATTTAACGCCAGAAGGATAAAATACAATATAAGTACAACAGTTATACCATCGTATAAAATGAGTAGTTGCAAACATTGTGAAAATAATGGTCATTTCTACGTTCCGAGCAACCTAGGCGTCACTCTAGGGCGTTGCTCCGCCAGATCGAATAGTTAGGTCCTTAGAAGTCAACGCCAGAAGCATAAAATACGATATAAATACCACAGTTTTCCATCGTATAAAAGGAATAATTGCAACCTGTGTGAAGGTTATGGTCATATCTACGTTCCGGGCAACCTAGGCTTCACTGTAGGGCGTTGCTCCACTAGATCGAAATGTCGCTGTCTAAGAAGTCAACGCCCGAAGCATAAAATACGATATAAATACAACAGTTTTCCATCGTATAAAAGGAATAATTGCAAACAGCGTGAAAGTAATGGTCATTTCTACGTTCCGGGCAACCTAGGCTTCACTCTACGGCGTTGTTCCACCAGATCGAATAGTTAGGGCCTAAGAAGTCAACACCAGAAGAATAAAATACAAAATAAATACAACAGCCTTTACACCGTATAAAACGAATAATTGCAACCTGTGTGAAGGTTATGGTCATTTCTACGTTCCGGGCAACCTAGGCTTCACTGTAGGGCGTTGCTCCAACAGATTGAGTTGTTAGGGCCTTAGAAGTCAACGCCCGAAGCATAAAATGCAATAAAAATACAACAGTTTATCATCGTATAACAGGATTAATTGCATCCAGTTTAAAAGTGATGGTCATTTCTACGTTCCGGGCAAACTAGGCTTCACTCTAGGGCGTTGCTCCGCTAGATCGTACAGCTAGGGCCTTAGAAGTCAACGCCAGAAGCATAAAATACGATATAAATACAACAGTTCTTCCATCGTATAAAACGAATAATTGCAACCAGTATGATACTTGTGGTCATTTCTACTTTCCGAGCAAGCTAGGCTTCACCCTAGGGCGTTGCTCCAACAGATTGAATAGTTAGGATCTTAGAAGTCAACGCCCGAACCATAAAATGCAAAAAAAATACAGCAGTGTTTCCATCATATAACAGGAATAATTGCAACCAGTTTGAAGGTTATGGCCAATTCTACGCTCCGGGCAACCTAGGTTTCACTCCAGGGCGTTGCTCCACCAGACCGAATAGTTACGGCCTAAGAAGTCAACGCCAGAAGCATAAAAAACGATATAAATACAACAGCTTTTCCATCGTATAAAATGAATAATTGCAACCAGTGTGAAAGTAATGGTCATTTCTACATTCCGAGCAACCTAGGCTTCACTCTAGGGCGCTGCTCCACCAGATCCAATAGTTAGGTCCTTAGAAGTCAACGCCCGAAGCATAAAATGCAATAAAAATACAACAGTGTTTCCATCATATAACAGGAATAATTGCAACCAGTTTGAAAGTGATGGCCAATTCTACGTTCCGGGCAACCTAGGTTTCACTCCAGGGCGTTGCTCCACCAGACCGAATAGTTACGGCCTAAGAAGTCAACGCCAGAAGCATAAAATACAATATAAATACAACAGTTTTTCCATCGTATAAAACGAATAATTGCAACCAGTATGAAACTTATGGTCATTTCTACTTTCCGAGCAACCTAGGCTTCACCCTAGGGCGTTGCTCCAACAGATTGAATAGTTAGGGCCTTAGAAGTCAACGCCCGAAGCATAAAATGCAATAAAAATACAACAGTATTTCGATCATATAACAGGAATAATTGCAACCAGTTTGAATGTGATGACCAATTCTACGTTCCGGGCAACCTAGGCTTAACTCTAGGGCGTTGCTCCACTAGATCGAATAGTTAGTACCTTAGGAGTCAACGCCAGATGTATAAAATACAATATAAATACAACAGTTTTTCCATCGTATAAAACGACTAATTGCAACCAGTATGAAACTTATGGTCATTTCTACTTTTCGAGCAACCTAGGCTTCACCCTAGGGCGTTGCACCAACGGATTGAATAGTTAGGGCCTTAGAAGTCAACGCCCGAACCATAAAATGCAAAAAAAATACAGCAGTGTTACCATCATATAACAGGTATAATTGCAACCAGTTTGAAATTGATGGCCAATTCTACGTTCCGGGCAACCTAGGCATCACTCTAGGGCGTTGCTCCACCAGATCGAATAGTTAGTGCCTTTGATGTCAACGCCAGAAGCATCAAATACAATATAATCATAACAGTTTTTCCATCGTATAAAACGAATAATTGCAACCAGTATGAAACTTATGGTCATTTCTACTTTCCGAGCAACCTAGGCTTCACCCTAGGGCGTTGCTCCTACGGATTGAATAGTTAGGGCCTTAGAAGTCAACGCCCGAACCATAAAATGCAAAAAAAATACAGCAGTCTTTCCATCATATAACAGGTATAATTGCAGCCAGTTTGAAATTGATAGCCAATTCTACGTTCCGGGCAACCTAGGCATCACTCTCTTGCGTTGCTGCACCAGATCGAATAGTTAGTGCCTTAGAAGTCAACGCCAGAAGCATAAAATACGATATAAATACAACAGTTTTTCCATCGTATAAAACGAATAATTGCAACCAGTATGAAACTTATGGTCATTTCTACTTTCCGAGCAACCTAGGCTTCACCCTAGGGCGTTGCTCCAGCAGATTGAATAGTTAGGGCCTTAGAAGTCAACGCCCGAACCATAAAAAGCAATAAAAATACAACAGTGTATCCATCATATAACAGGAATAATTGCAACCAGTTTGAAAGTGATCGCCAATTCTACGTTCCGGACAACCTAGGCTTCACTCTAGGGCGATGCTCCACCAGATCGAATAGTTAGTGCCTTAGAAGTCAACGCCAGAAGCATAAAATACGATATAAATACAACAGTTTTTCCATCGTATGAAACGAATAATTGCAACCAGTATGAAACTTATGGTCATTTCTACTTTCCGAGCAACATATGCTTCACCCTAGGGCGTTGCTCCAGCAGATTGAATAGTTAGGGCCTTAGAAGTCAACGCCAGAAGCATAAAAAACGATATAAATACAACAGATTTTCCATCGTATAAAATGAATAATTGCAACCAGTGTGAAAGTAATGGTCATTTCTACGTTCCGAGCACCCTAGGCGTCACTCTGGGGCGTTGCTCCACCACATCTAATAGCTACGGCCTTAGAAGTCAACGCCAGAGGCATAAAAAACAATATAAATACAACAGCGTTTCCATCGTATAAAACGAATAATTGCAACCAATGTGAAAGTTATGGTCATTTCTACATTCCGAGCAGCCTAGGCTTCACTCTAGGGCGCTGCTCCACCAGATCGAATAGTTAGGTCCTTAGAAGTAAACGCCAGAAGCATAAAATAAGATATAAATACAACTGCTTTTCCATCGTATAAAAGGTTTAATTGCAACCAGTTTGAAAGTGATGGTCATTTCTCCTTTCCGGGCAACCTCGGCTTCACTCTAGGGCGTTGCTCCACTAGATCGAACAGCTAGGGCCTCAGAAGTCAACGCCAGAAGCATAAAATGCAATATAAATACAACAGTTTTTCAATCGTATAAAACGAATAATTGCAACCAGTATGAACCTTACGGTCATTTCTACTTTCCGACCATCCTAGGCTTCACCCTACGCCGTTGCTCCAACAGATTGAATAGTTAGGGTCTTAGAAGTCAACGCCCGAACCATAAAATGCAAAAAAAATACAGCAGTGTTTCCATCATATAACAGGAATAATTGCACCCAGTTTGAAGGTTATGGCCAATTCTACGCTCCGGGCAACCTAGGTTTCACTCCAGGGCGTTGCTCCACCAGACCGAATAGTTACGGCCTAAGAAGTCAACGCCAGAAGCATAAAAAACGATATAAATACAACCGCTTTTCCATCGTATAAAATGAATAATTGCAACCAGTGTGAAAGTAATGGTCATTTCTACGTTCCGAGCACCCTAGGCGTCACTCTGGGGCGTTGCTCCACCACATCTAATAGCTACGGCCTTAGAAGTCAACGCCAGAGGCATAAAATACAATATAAATACAACAGCGTTGCCATCGTATAAAACGAATAATTGCAACCAGTGTGAAAGTTATGGTCATTTCTACATTCCGAGCAACCTAGGATTCACTCTAGGGCGCTACTCCACCAGATCGAATAGTTAGGTCCTTAGAAGTCAACGCCCGAAGCATAAAATGCAATAAAAATACAACAGTGTTTCCATCATATAACAGGAATAATTGCAACCAGTTTGAAAGTGATGGCCAATTCTACGTTCCGGGCAACCTAGGTTTCACTCCAGGGCGTTGCTCCACCAGACCGAATAGTTACGGCCTAAGAAGTCAACGCCAGAAGCATAAAATACAATATAAATACAACAGTTTTTCCATCGTATAAAACGAATAATTGCAACCAGTTTGAAAGTGATGGCCAATTCTACCTTCCGGACAACCTAGGCTTCACTCTAGGGCGTTTCTCCACCAGATCGAATAGTTAGTGCCTTAGAAGTCAACGCCAGAAGCATAAAATACAATATAAATACAACAGTTTTTCCACCGTATAAAACGAATAATTGCAACCAGTTTGAAAGTGATGGCCAATTCTACCTTCCGGGCAACCTAGGCTTCACTCTAGGGCGTTTCTCCACCAGATCGAATAGTTAGTGCGTTAGAAGTCAACGCCAGAAGCATAAAACACAATATAAATACAACAGTTTTTCCATCGTATAAAACGAATAATTGCAACCAGTATGAAACTTATGGTCATTTCTACTTTCCGACCAACCTAGGCTTCACCGTAGGGCGTTGCTCCAACAGATTGAATAGTTAGGGTCTTAGAAGTCAACGCCCGAACTATAAAACATAAAAAAAATACAACAGTGTTTCCATCATATAACAGGAATAATTGCAACCAGTTTGAAAGTGATGGCCAATTCTACGTTCCGGGCAACCTAGGTTTCACTCCAGGGCGTTGCTCCACCAGACCGAATAGTTACGGCCTAAGAAGTCAACGCCAGAACCATAAAAAACGATATAAATACAACAGCTTTTCCATCGTATAAAACGAATAATTGCAACCATTGTGAAGGTAATGGTCATTTCTACGTTCCGAGCATACTAGGCGTCACTCTAGGGCGTTGCTCCACCACATCTAATAGCTACGGCCTTAGAAGTCAACGCCAGGGGCATAAAATACAATATAAATACAACAGCGTTTCCATCGTATAAAACGAATAATTGCAAGCAGTGTGAAAGCTATGGTCATTTCTACATTCGGAGCAACCTAGGCTTCACTCTAGGGCGTTGCTCCACCAGATCGAATAGTTAGGCCCTTAGAAGTAAACGCCAGAAGCATAAAATACGATATAAATACAACAGCTTCTCCATCGTATAAAACGAATAATTGCAACCAGTGTGAAACTTATGGTCATTTCTACTTTTCGAGCAACCTAGGCTTCACCCTAGGGCGTTGCTCCAACGGATTGAATAGTTAGGGCCTTAGAAGTCAACGCCCGAACCATAAAATGCAAAAAAAATACAGCAGTGTTACCATCATATAACAGGTATAATTGCAACCAGTTTGAAATTGATGGCCAATTCTACGTTCCGGGCAACCTGGGCATCGCTCTAGGGCGTTGCTCCACCAGATCGAATAGTTAGTGCCTTTGAAGTCAACGCCAGAAGCATAAAATACAATATAATCACAACAGTTTTTCCATCGTATAAAACGAATAATTGCAACCAGTATGAAACTTATTATCATTTCTACTTTCCGAGCAACCTAGGCTTCACCCTAGGGCGTTGGTCCAACAGATTGAATAGTTGGGGCCTTAGAAGTCAACACCCGAAGCATAAAATGCAATAAAAATACAACAGTGTTTCCATCATATAACAGGAATAATTGCAACCAGTTTGAAAGTGATGGCCAATTCTACGATACGGGCAACCTAGGTTTCACTCCAGGGCGTTGCTCCACCAGACCGAATAGTTACGGCCTAAGAAGTCAACGCCAGAAGCATAAAATACAATATAAATACAACAGTTTTTCCATCGTATAAAACGAATAATTGCAACCAGTTTGAAAGTGATGGCCAATTCTACCTTCCGGGCAACCTAGGCTTCACTCTAGGGCGTTTCTCCACCAGATCGAATAGTTAGTGCCTTAGAAGTCAACGCCAGAAGCATAAAATACAATATAAATACAACAGTTTTTCCATCGTATAAAACGAATAATTGCAACCAGTATGAAACTTATGGTCATTTCTACTTTCCGAGCAACCTAGGCTTCACCCTAGGGCGTTGCTCCAACAGATTGAATAGTTAGGGCCTTAGAAGTCAACGCCCGAATCATAAAATATAAAAAAAATACAACAGTGTTTCCATCATATAACAGGAATAATTGCAACCAGTTTGAAAGTGATGGCCAATTCTACGTTCCGGGCAACCTAGGTTTCACTCCAGGGCGTTGCTCCACCAGACCGAATAGTTACGGCCTAAGAAGTCAACGCCAGAAGCATAAAAAACGATATAAATACAACAGCTTTTCCATCGTATAAAACGAATAATTGCAACCATTGTGAAGGTAATGGTCATTTCTACGTTCCGAGCACCCTAGGCGTCACCCTAGGGCGTTGCTCCACTAGATCGAACAGCTAGGGCCTCAGAAGTCAACGCCAGAAGCATAAAATGCAATATAAATACAACATTTTTTCCATCGTATAAAACGAATAATTGCAACCAGTATGAAACTTATGGTCATTTCTACTTTCCGAGCAACCTAGGCTTCACCCTAGGGCGTTGCTCCAACAGATTGAATAGTTAGGGCCTTAGAAGTCAACGCCCGAACTATAAAATATAAAAAAAATACAACAGTGTTTCCATCATATAACAGGAATAATTGCAACCAGTTTGAAAGTGATGGCCAATTCTACGTTCCGGGCAACCTAGGTTTCACTCCAGGGCGTTGCTCCACCAGACCGAATAGTTACGGCCTAAGAAGTCAACGCCAGAACCATAAAAAACGATATAAATACAACAGCTTTTCCATCGTATAAAACGAATAATTGCAACCATTGTGAAGGTAATAGTCATTTCTACGTTCCGAGCATACTAGGCGTCACTCTAGGGCGTTGCTCCACCACATCTAATAGCTACGGCCTTAGAAGTCAACGCCAGGGGCATAAAATACAATATAAATACAACAGCGTTTCCATCGTATAAAACGAATAATTGCAAGCAGTGTGAAAGTTATGGTCATTTCTACATTCCGAGCAACCTAGGCTTCACTCTAGGGCGTTGCTCCACCAGATCGAATAGTTAGGCCCTTAGAAGTAAACGACAGAAGCATAAAATACGATATAAATACAACAGCTTCTCCATCGTATAAAACGAATAATTGCAACCAGTGTGAAACTTATGGTCAATTCTACTTTTCGAGCAACCTAGGCTTCACCCTAGGGCGTTGCTCCAACGGATTGAATAGTTAGGGCCTTAGAAGTCAACGCCCGAACCATAAAATGCAAAAAAAATACAGCAGTGTTTCCATCATATAACAGGTATAATTGCAACCAGTTTGAAATTGATGGCCAATTCTACGTTCCGGGCAACCTGGGCATCGCTCTAGGGCGTTGCTCCACCAGATCGAATAGTTAGTGCCTTTGAAGTCAACGCCAGAAGCATAAAATACAATATAATCACAACAGTTTTTCCATCGTATAAAACGAATAATTGCAACCAGTATGAAACTTATTATCATTTCTACTTTCCGAGCAACCTAGGCTTCACCCTAGGGCGTTGCTCCAACAGGTTGAATAGTTAGGGCCTCAGAAGTCAACGCCCGAAGCATAAAATGCAATAAAAATACAACAGTGTTTCCATCATATAACAGGAATAATTGCAACCAGTTTGAAAGTGATGGCCAATTCTACGTTCCGGGCAACCTAGGTTTCACTCCAGGGCGTTGCTCCACCAGACCGAATAGTTACGGCCTAAGAAGTCAACGCCAGAAGCATAAAATACAATATAAATACAACAGTATTTCCATCGTATAAAACGAATAATTGCAACCAGTTTGAAAGTGATGGCCAATTCTACCTTCCGGGCAACCTAGGCTTCACTCTAGGGCGTTTCTCCACCAGATCGAATAGTTAGTGCCTTAGAAGTCAACGCCAGAAGCATAAAATACAATATAAATACAACAGTTTTTCCATCGTATAAAACGAATAATTGCAACCAGTATGAAACTTATGGTCATTTCTACTTTCCGAGCAACCTAGGCTTCACCCTAGGGCGTTGCTCCAACAGATTGAATAGTTAGGGCCTTAGAAGTCAACGCCCGAACTATAAAACATAAAAAAAATACAACAGTGTTTCCATCATATAACAGGAATAATTGCAACCAGTTTGAAAGTGATGGCCAATTCTACGTTCCGGGCAACCTAGGTTTCACTCCAGGGCGTTGCTCCACCAGACCGAATAGTTACGGCCTAAGAAGTCAACGCCAGAACCATAAAAAGCGATATAAATACAACAGCTTTTCCATCGTATAAAACGAATAATTGCAACCATTGTGAAGGTAATGGTCATTTCTACGTTCCGAGCATACTAGGCGTCACTCTAGGGCGTTGCTCCACCACATCTAATAGCTACGGCCTTAGAAGTCAACGCCAGGGGCATAAAATACAATATAAATACAACAGCGTTTCCATCGTATAAAACGAATAATTGCAAGCAGTGTGAAAGTTATGGTCATTTCTACATTCCGAGCAACCTAGGCTTCACTCTAGGGCGTTGCTCCACCAGATCGAATAGTTAGGCCCTTAGAAGTAAACGCCAGAAGCATAAAATACGATATAAATACAACAGCTTCTCCATCGTATAAAACGAATAATTGCAACCAGTGTGAAACTTATGGTCATTTCTACTTTTCGAGCAACCTAGGCTTCACCCTAGGGAGTTGCTCCAACGGATTGAATAGTTAGGGCCTTAGAAGTCAACGCCCGAACCATAAAATGCAAAAAAAATACAGCAGTGTTACCATCATATAACAGGTATAATTGCAACCAGTTTGAAATTGATGGCCAATTCTACGTTCCGGGCAACCTGGGCATCGCTCTAGGGCGTTGCTCCACCAGATCGAATAGTTAGTGCCTTTGAAGTCAACGCCAGAAGCATAAAATACAATATAATCACAACAGTTTTTCCATCGTATAAAACGAATAATTGCAACCAGTATGAAACTTATTATCATTTCTACTTTCCGAGCAACCTAGGCTTCACCCTAGGGCGTTGGTCCAACAGATTGAATAGTTAGGGCCTTAGAAGTCAACACCCGAAGCATAAAATGCAATAAAAATACAACAGTGTTTCCATCATATAACAGGAATAATTGCAACCAGTTTGAAAGTGATGGCCAATTCTACGATCCGGGCAACCTAGGTTTCACTCCAGGGCGTTGCTCCACCAGACCGAATAGTTACGGCCTAAGAAGTCAACGCCAGAAGCATAAAATACAATATAAATACAACAGTTTTTCCATCGTATAAAACGAATAATTGCAACCAGTTTGAAAGTGATGGCCAATTCTACCTTCCGGGCAACCTAGGCTTCACTCTAGGGCGTTTCTCCACCAGATCGAATAGTTAGTGCCTTAGAAGTCAACGCCAGAAGCATAAAATACAATATAAATACAACAGATTTTCCATCGTATAATACGAATAATTGCAACCAGTATGAAACTTATGGTCATTTCTACTTTCCGAGCAACCTAGGCTTCACCCTAGGGCGTTGCTCCAACAGATTGAATAGTTAGGGCCTTAGAAGTCAACGCCCGAATCATAAAATATAAAAAAAATACAACAGTGTTTCCATCATATAACAGGAATAATTGCAACCAGTTTGAAAGTGATGGCGAATTCTACGTTCCGGGCAACCTAGGTTTCACTCCAGGGCGTTGCTCCACCAGACCGAATAGTTACGGCCTAAGAAGTCAACGCCAGAAGCATAAAAAACGATATAAATACAACAGCTTTTCCATCGTATAAAACGAATAATTGCAACCATTGTGAAGGTAATGGTCATTTCTATGTTCCGAGCACCCTAGGCGTCACCCTAGGGCGTTGCTCCACTAGATCGAACAGCTAGGGCCTCAGAAGTCAACGCCAGAAGCATAAAATACAATATAAATACAACAGTTTTTCCATCGTATAAAACGAATAATTGCAACCAGTTTGAAAGTGATGGCCAATTCTACCTTCCGGGCAGCCTAGGCTTCACTCTAGGGCGTTTCTCCACCAGATCGAATAGTTACTGCCTTAGAAGTCAACGCCAGAAGCATAAAATACAATATAAATACAACAGTTTTTCCATCGTATAAAACGAATAAGTGCAACCAGTATGAAACTTATGGTCATCTCTACTTTCCGAGCAACCTAGGCTTCACCCTAGGGCGTTGCTCCAACAGATTGAATAGTTAGGGCCTTAGAAGTCAACGCCCGAATCATAAAATATAAAAAAAATACAACAGTGTTTCCATCATATAACAGGAATAATTGCAACCAGTTTGAAAGTGATGGCCAATTCTACGTTCCGGGCAACCTAGGTTTCACTCCAGGGCGTTGCTCCACGAGACCGAATAGTTACGGCCTAAGAAGTCAACGCCAGAAGCATAAAAAACGATATAAATACAACAGCTTTTCCATCGTATAAAACGAATAATTGCAACCATTGTGAAGGTAATGGTCATTTCTATGTTCCGAGCACCCTAGGCGTCACCCTAGGGCGTTGCTCCACTAGATCGAACAGCTAGGGCCTCAGAAGTCAACGCCAGAAGCATAAAATGCAATATAAATACAACAGTTTTTCCATCGTATAAAACGAATAATTGCAACCAGTATGAACCTTACGGTCATTTCTACTTTCCGACCAACCTAGGCTTTACCCTAGGGCGTTGCACCAACAGATTGAATAGTTAGGGTCTTAGAAGTCAACGCCCGAACCATAAAATGCAAAAAAAATACAGCAGTGTTTCCATCATATAACAGGAATAATTGCAACCAGTTTGAAATTGATGGCCAATTCTACGTTCCGGGCAACCTAGGCATCACTCTAGGGCGTTGCTCCACCAGATCGAATAGTTAGTGCCTTTGAAGTCAACGCCAGAAGCATAAAATACAATATAATCACAACAGTTTTTCCATCGTATAAAACGAATAATTGCAACCAGTATGATACTTATGGTCATTTCTACTTTCCGAGCAACCTAGGCTTCACCCTAGGGCGTTGGTCCAACAGATTGAATAGTTAGGGCCTTAGAAGTCAACGCCAGAAGCATAAAATACAATATAATCACAACAGTTTTTCCATCGTATAAAACGAATAATTGCAACCAGTATGAAGCTTATGGTCATTTCTACTTTCCGAGCAACCTAGGCTTCACCCTAGGGCGTTGGTCCAACAGATTGAATAGTTAGGGCCTTAGAAGTCAACGCCCGAAGCATAAAATGCAATAAAAATACAACAGTGTTTCCATCATATAACAGGAATAATAGCAACCAGTTTGAAAGTGATGGCCAATTCTACGTTCCGGGCAACCTAGGTTTCACTCCAGGGCGTTGCTCCGCCAGACCGAATAGTTACGGCCTAAGAAGTCAACGCCAGAAGCATAAAGTACAATATAAATACAACAGTTTTTCCATCGTATAAAACGAATAAATGCAACCAGTTTGAAAGTGATGGCCAATTCTACCTTCCGGGCAACCTAGGCTTCACTCTAGGGCGTTTCTCCACCAGATCGAATAGTTAGTGCCTTAGAAGTCAACGCCAGAAGCACAAAATACAATATAAATACAACAGTTTTTCCATCGTATAAAACGAATAATTGCAACCAGTATGAAACTTATGGTCATTTCTACTTTCCGAGCAACCTAGGCTTCACCCTAGGGCGTTGCTCCAACAGATTGAATAGTTAGGGCCTTAGAAGTCAACGCCCGAACTATAAAATATAAAAAAAATACAACTGTGTTTCCATCATATAACAGGAATAATTGCAACCAGTTTGAAAGTGATGGCCAATTCTACGTTCCGGGCAACCTAGGTTTCACTCCAGGGCGTTGCTCCACCAGACCGAACAGTTACGGCCTAAGAAGTCAACGCCAGAAGCATAGAAAACGATATAAATACAACAGCTTTTCCATCGTATAAAACGAATAATTGCAACCATTGTGAAGGTAATGGTCATTTCTACGTTCCGAGCACCCTAGGCGTCACTCTAGGGCGTTGCTCCACCACATCTAATAGCTACGGCCTTAGAAGTCAACGCCAGGGGCATAAAATACAATATAAATACAACAGCGTTTCCATCGAATAAAACGAATAATTGCAAGCAGTGTGAAAGTTATGGTCATTTCTACATTCCGAGCAACCTAGGCTTCACTCTAGGGCGTTGTTCCACCAGATCGAATAGTTAGTGCCTTTGAAGTCAACGCCAGAAGAATAAAATACAATATAATCACAACAGTTTTTCCATCGTATAAAACGAATAATTGCAACCAGTATGAAACTTATGATCATTTCTACTTTCCGAGCAACCTAGGCTTCACCCTAGGGCGTTGGTCCAACAGATTGAATAGTTAGGGCCTTAGAAGTCAACGCCAGAAGCATAAAATACAATATAATCACAACAGTTTTTCCATCGTATAAAACGAATAATTGCAACCAGTATGAAGCTTATGGTCATTTCTACTTTCCGAGCAACCTAGGCTTCACCCTAGGGCGTTGGTCCAACAGATTGAATAGTTAGGGCCTTAGAAGTCAACGCCCGAAGCATAAAATGCAATAAAAATACAACAGTGTTTCCATCATATAACAGGAATAATAGCAACCAGTTTGAAAGTGATGGCCAATTCTACGTTCCGGGCAACCTAGGTTTCACTCCAGGGCGTTGCTCCACCAGACCGAATAGTTACGGCCTAAGAAGTCAACGCCAGAAGCATAAAGTACAATATAAATACAACAGTTTTTCCATCGTATAAAACGAATAATTGCAACCAGTTTGAAAGTGATGGCCAATTCTACCTTCCGGGCAACCTAGGCTTCACTCTAGGGCGTTTCTCCACCAGATCGAATAGTTAGTGCCTTAGAAGTCAACGCCAGAAGCACAAAATACAATATAAATACAACAGTTTTTCCATCGTATAAAACGAATAATTGCAACCAGTATGAAACTTATGGTCATTTCTACTTTCCGAGCAACCTAGGCTTCACCCTAGGGCGTTGCTCCAACAGATTGAATAGTTAGGGCCTTAGAAGTCAACGCCCGAACTATAAAATATAAAAAAAATACAACTGTGTTTCCATCATATAACAGGAATAATTGCAACCAGTTTGAAAGTGATGGCCAATTCTACGTTCCGGGCAACCTAGGTTTCACTCCAGGGCGTTGCTCCACCAGACCGAACAGTTACGGCCTAAGAAGTCAACGCCAGAAGCATAAAAAACGATATAAATACAACAGCTTTTCCATCGTATAAAACGAATAATTGCAACCATTGTGAAGGTAATGGTCATTTCTACGTTCCGAGCACCCTAGGCGTCACTCTAGGGCGTTGCTCCACCACATCTAATAGCTACGGCCTTAGAAGTCAACGCCAGGGGCATAAAATACAATATAAATACAACAGCGTTTCCATCGTATAAAACGAATAATTGCAAGCAGTGTGATAGTTATGGTCATTTCTACATTCCGAGCAACCTAGGCTTCACTCTAGGGCGTTGTTCCACCAGATCGAATAGTTAGGTCCTTAGAAGTAAACGCCAGAAGCATAAAATACGATATAAATACAACAGCTTCTCCATCGTATAAAACGAATAATTGCAACCAGTATGAAACTTATGGTCATTTCTACTTTCCGAGCCACCTAGGTTTCACTCTAGGGCGTTGCTCCACCAGATCAAACAGTTAGGGCCTTCGAGGCCAACGCCCGAAGCATTAAATACAAAATAAATAGAACAGCTTTTCCATAGTATAAAACGAATAATTGCTACCAGTGTAAAAGTTATGATTATTTCTACGTTCCGGACAACCTAGGCTTCACCGTAGGTCGCTGTTCCACCAGATCGAAAGTTAGGGCCTACGAAGGGAACGCCAGAAGCATAAAATACAATATAAATACAACAGTTTTTCCATCATATAAAACGAATAATTGCAACCAGTATGAAAGTTATGGTCATTTCTATTTTCCGGGCAACCTAGGCTTCACCCTAGGGCGTTGCACCAACAGATTGAATAGTTAGGGCCTTAGAAGTCAAGGCCTGAACTATAAAATATAAAAAAAATACAACTGTGTTTCCATCATATAACAGTAATAATTGCAACCAGTTTGAAAGTGATGGCCAATTCTACGTTCCGGGCAACCTAGGTTTCACTCCAGGTCGTTGCTCCACCAGACCGAATAGTTACGGCCTAAGAAGTCAACGCCAGAAGCATAAAAAACAATATAAATACAACAGCTTTTCCATCGTATAAAACGAATAATTGCAAGCAGTGTGAAGGTAATGGTCACTTCTACGTTCCGAGCACCCTAGGCGTCACTCTAGGGCGTTGCTCCACCACATCTAATAGCTACGGCCTTAGAAGTCAACGCCAGAGGCATAGAATACAATATAAATACAACAGCGTTTCCATCGTATAAAACGAATAATTGCAAGCAGTGTGAAAGTTATGGACATTTCTACATTCCGAGCAACCTAGGCTTCACTCTAGGGCGTTGCTCCACCAGATCGAATAGCTAGATCCTTAGAAGTAAACGCCAGAAGCATAAAATACGATATAAATACAACAGCTGTTCCATCGTATAAAAGGAATAATTGCAACCAGTTTGAAAGTGATGGCCAATTCTACGTTCCGGGCAACCTAGGTTTCACTCCAGGGCGTTGCTCCACCAGACCGAATAGTTACGGCCTAAGAAGTCAACGCCAGAAGCATAAAATACGATGTAAATACAACAGTTTTTCCATCGTATAAAACGAATAATTGCAACCAGTATGAAACTTATGGTCATTTCTACTTTCCGAGCAACCTAGGCTTCACCCTAGGGCGTTGCTCCAACAGATTGAATAGTTAGGGCCTTAGAAGTCAACGCCCGAAGCATAAAATGCAATAATAATACAGCAGTGTATCCATTATATAACAGGAATAATTGCAACCAGTTTGAAAGTGATGGCCAATTCTACGTTCCGGGCTACCTAGGCTACACTCTAAGGCGTTGCTCCACCAGATCGGATAGTTAGTGCCTTAGAAGTCAACGCCAGAAGCATAAAATACAATATAAATACAACAGTTCTTCCATCGTATAAAACGAATAATTGCAACCAGTATGAAACTTATGGTCATTTCTACTTTCCGAGCAACCTAGGCTTCACCCTAGGGCGTTGCTCCAACAGATTGAATAGTTAGGACCTTAGAAGTCAACGCCCGAACCATAAAATGCAAAAAAAATACAACAGTGTTTCCATCATATAACAGGAATAATTCCAACCAGTTTGAAAGTGATGGCCAATTCTACGTTCCGGGCAACCTAGGCTTCGCTCTAGGGCGTTGCTCCACCAGATCGAATAGATAGTGCCTTAGAAGTCAACGCCAGAAGCATAAAATACGATATAAATGCAACAGCTTTTCCATCGTATAAAACGAACAATTGCAACCAGTATGAAACTTATGGTCATTTCTACTTTCCGGGCAACCTAGGCTTCACCCTAGGTCGTTGCTCCAACAGATTGAATAGTTAGGGCCTTAGAAGTCAGAGCCCGAACCATAAAATGCAAAAAAAATACAACAGTGTTTCCATCATATAACAGGAATAATTGCAACCAGTCTGAAAGTGATGGCCAATTCTACGTTCCGGGCAACCTAGGTTTCACTCCAGCGCGTTGCTCCACCAGACCGAATAGTTACGGCCTAAGAAGTAAACGCCAGAAGCATAAAATACGATATAAATACAACAGCTTTTCCATCGTATAAAACGAATAATTGCAACCAGTATGAAACTTATGGTCATTTCTACTTTCCGAGCAACCTAGGCTTCACCCTAGGGCGTTGCTCCAACAGACTGAACAGTTAGGGCCTTAGAAGTCAACGCCCGAACCATATAATGCAAAAAAAATACAGCAGTGTTTCCATCATACAACAGGTATAATTGCAACCAGTTTGAAATTGATGGCCAATTCTACGTTCCGGCCAACCTAGACATCACTCTATTGCGTTGCTCCACCAGAACGAATATGTAGTGCCTTGGAAGTCAACGCCAGAAGCATAAAATACGTTATAATTACAACAGCTTTTCCATCGTATAAAACGAATAATTGCAACCAGTATGAAACTTATGTTCATTTCTACTTTCCGAGCAAGCAAGGCTTCACCCTAGGGCGTTGCTCCAACAGATTGAATAGTTAGGGACTTAGAAGTCAACGCCCGAAGCATAAAATGCAATAAAAATACAACAGTGTTTCCATCATATACCAGGAATAATTGCAACCAGTTTGAAAGTGATGGCCAATTCTACGTTCCGGGCAACCTAGGCTTCACTCTAGGGCGTTGCTCGACCAGATCGAATAGTTAGTGCCTTAGAAGTCAACGCCAGAAGCATAAAAAACGATATAAATACAACAGCTTTTCCATCGTATAAAACGAATAATTGCAACCAGTGTGAAGGTAATGGTCATTTCTACGTTCCGACCACCCTAGGCGTCACTCTAGGGCGTTGCTCCACCACATCTAATAGCTACGGTCTTTGAAGTCAACGCCAGAGGCATAAAATACAATATAAATACAGCAGCGTTTCCATCGTATAAAACGAATAATTGCAACCAGTGTGAAAGTTATGGTCATTTCTACATTCCGAGAAACCTAGGCTTCACTCTAGGGCGTTCCTCCACCATATCGAATAGCTAGGTCCTTAGAAGTAAACGCCAGAAGCATAAAATACGATATAAATACAACAGCTTTTCGATCGTATAAAAGGATTAATTGCAACCAGTTTGAAAGTGATGGTCATTTCTCCGTTCCGGGCAACCTCGGTTTCACTCTAGAGCGTTGCTCCACTAGATCGAACAGCTAGGGCCTTAGAAGTCAACGCCAGAAGCATAAAATACAATATAAATACAACAGTTTTTCCATCGTATAAAACGAATAATTGCAACCAGTATGAAACTTATGGTCATTTCTACTTTCCGAGCAACCTAGGCTTCACCCTAGAGCGTTGCCCAACAGACTGAATAGTTAGGGTCTTAGAAGTCAACGCCCGAACCATAAAATGCAAAAAAAATACAACAGCTTTTCCATCGTATAAAACGAATAATTGCAACCAGTATGAAACTTATGGTGATTTATACTTTCCGAGCAACCTAGGCTTCACCCTAGGGCGTTGCTCCAACAGATTGAATAGTTAGGGCCTTAGAAGTCAACGCCCGAAGCATAAAATGCAATAAAAATACAACAGTGTTTCCATCATATAACGGGAAAAATTGCAACCAGTTTGAAAGCGATGGCCAATTCTACGTTCCGGGCAACCTAGGCTTCACTCTAGGGCGTTGCTCCACCAGATCGAATAGTTAGTGCCTTAGAAGTCAACGCCAGATGTATAAAATACAATATAAATACAACAGTTTTTCCAGCGTATAAAACGAATAATTGCAACCAGTATGAAACTTATGGTCATTTCTACTTTCCGAGCAACCTAGTTTTCACTCTAGGGCGTTGCTCCACCAGATCAAACAGTTAGGGCCTTACAGGCCAACGCCCGAAGCATTAAATACAAAATAAATAGAACAGCTTTTCCATAGTATAAAACGAATAATTGCTACCAGTGTAAAAGTTATGGTTATTTCTACGTTGCGGGCAACCTAGGCTTCACCATAGCCCGCTGTTCCACCAGATCGAATAGTTAGGGCCTACGAAGGGAACGCCAGAAGCATAAAATACAATATAAATACAACAGTTTTTCCATCATATAAAACGAATAATTGCAACCAGTATGAAAGTTATGGTCATTTCTATTTTCCGGGCAACCTAGGCTTCACCCTAGGGCGTTGCACCAACAGATTGAATAGTTAGGGCCTTAGAAGTCGATGCCCGAATCATAAAATGCAATAAAAATACAACAGTTTTTCCATCATATAACAGGAATAATTGCAACCAGTTTGAATGTGATGGTCATTTCTACGTTCCGGGCAACATAGGCTTCACTCTAGGGCGTTGCTCCACTAGATCGAATAGTTAGTACCTTAGGAGTCAACGCCAGATGTATAAAATACAATATAAATACAACAGTTTTTCCATCGTATAAAACGAATAATTGCAACCAGTATGAAACTTATGGTCATTTCTACTTTCCGAGCAACCTAGGCTTCACCCTAGGGCGTTGCTCCAACAGGTTGAATAGTTAGGGCCTTAGAAGTCAACGCCCGAAGCATAAAATGCAATAAAAATACAACAGCGTTTCCATCATATAACAGGAATAATTGCAACCAGTTTGAAAGTGATGGCCAATTCTACGTACCGGGCAACCTAGGTTTCACTCCAGGGCGTTGCTCCACCAGACCGAACAGTTACGGCCTAAGAAGTCAACGCCAGAAGCATAAAATACAATATAAATACAACAGTATTTCCATCGTATAAAACGAATAATTGCAACCAGTTTGAAAGTGATGGCCAATTCTACGTTCCGGGCAACCTGGGCATCGCTCTAGGGCGTTGCTCCACCAGATCGAATAGTTAGTGCCTTTGAAGTCAACGCCAGAAGCATAAAATACAATATAATCTCAACAGTTTTTCCATCGTATAAAACGAATAATTGCAACCAGTATGAAACTTATTATCATTTCTACTTTCCGAGCAACCTAGGCTTCACCCTAGGGCGTTGGTCCAACAGATTGAATAGTTAGGGCCTTAGAAGTCAACACCCGAAGCATAAAATGCAATAAAAATACAACAGTGTTTCCATCATATAACAGGAATAATTGCAACCAGTTTGAAAGTGATGGCCAATTCTACGTTCCGGGCAACCTAGGTTTCACTCCAGGGCGTTGCTCCACCAGACCGAATAGTTACGGCCTAAGAAGTCAACGCCAGAAGCATAAAATACAATATAAATACAACAGTTTTTCCATCGTATAAAACGAATAATTGCAACCAGTTTGAAAGTGATGGCCAATTCTACCTTCCGGGCAACCTAGGCTTCACTCTAGGGCGTTTCTCCACCAGAACGAATAGTTAGTGCCTTAGAAGTCAACGCCAGAAGCATAAAATACAATATAAATACAACAGTTTTTCCATCGTATAAAACGAATAATTGCAACCAGTATGAACCTTACGGTCATTTCTACTTTCCGACCAACCTAGGCTTCACCGTAGGGCGTTGCTCCAACAGATTGAATAGTTAGGGTCTTAGAAGTCAACGCCCGAACCATAAAATGCAAAAAAAATACAGCAGTGTTTCCATCATATAACAGGAATAATTGCAACCAGTTTGAAATTGATGGCCAATTCTACGTTCCGGGCAACCTAGGCATCACTCTAGGGCGTTGCTCCGCCAGATCGAATAGTTAGTGCCTTTGAAGTCAACGCCAGAAGCATAAAATACAATATAATCACAACAGTTTTTCCATCGTATAAAACGAATAATTGCAACCAGTATGAAACTTATGGTCATTTCTACTTTCCGAGCAACCTAGGCTTCACCCTAGGGCGTTGGTCCAACAGATTGAATAGTTAGGGCCTTAGAAGTCAACGCCAGAAGCATAAAATACAATATAAATACAACAGTTTTTCCATCGTATAAAACGAATAATTGCAACCAGTATGAAACTTATGGTCATTTCTACTTTCCGAGCAACCTAGGCTTCACCCTAGGGCGTTGCTCCAACAGATTGAATAGTTAGGGCCTTAGAAGTCAACGCCCGAATCATAAAATATAAAAAAAATACAACAGTGTTTCCATCATATAACAGGAATAATTGCAACCAGTTTGAAAGTGATGGCCAATTCTACGTTCCGGGCAACCTAGGTTTCACTCCAGGGCGTTGCTCCACCAGACCGAATAGTTACGGCCTAAGAAGTCAACGCCAGAAGCATAAAAAACGATATAAATACAACAGCTTTTCCATCGTATAAAACGAATAATTGCAACCATTGTGAAGGTAATGGTCATTTCTACGTTCCGAGCACCCTAGGCGTCACCCTAGGGCGTTGCTCCACTAGATCGAACAGCTAGGGCCTCAGAAGTCAACGCCAGAAGCATAAAATGCAATATAAATACAACAGTTTTTCCATCGTATAAAACGAATAATTGCAACCAGTATGAACCTTACGGTCATTTCTACTTTCCGACCAACCTAGGCTTCACCCTAGGGCGTTGCACCAACAGATTGAATAGTTAGGGTCTTAGAAGTCAACGCCCGAACCATAAAATGCAAAAAAAATACAGCAGTGTTTCCATCATATAACAGGAATAATTGCAACCAGTTTGAAATTGATGGCCAATTCTACGTTCCGGGCAACCTAGGCATCACTCTAGGGCGTTGCTCCACCAGATCGAATAGTTAGTGCCTTTGAAGTCAACGCCAGAAGCATAAAATACAATATAATCACAACAGTTTTTCCATCGTATAAAACGAATAATTGCAACCAGTATGAAACTTATGGTCATTTCTACTTTCCGAGCAACCTAGGCTTCACCCTAGGGCGTTGGTCCAACAGATTGAATAGTTAGGGCCTTAGAAGTCAACGCCAGAAGCATAAAATACAATATAAATACAACAGTTTTTCCATCGTATAAAACGAATAATTGCAACCAGTATGAAACTTATGGTCATTTCTACTTTCCGAGCAACCTAGGCTTCACCCTAGGGCGTTGCACCAACAGATTGAATAGTTAGGGTCTTAGAAGTCAACGCCCGAACCATAAAATGCAAAAAAAATACAGCAGTGTTTCCATCATATAACAGGAATAATTGCAACCAGTTTGAAATTGATGGCCAATTCTACGTTCCGGGCAACCTAGGCATTACTCTAGGGCGTTGCTCCACCAGATCGAATAGTTAGTGCCTTTGAAGTCAACGCCAGAAGCATAAAATACAATATAATCACAACAGTTTTTCCATCGTATAAAACGAATAATTGCAACCAGTATGATACTTATGGTCATTTCTACTTTCCGAGCAACCTAGGCTTCACCCTAGGGCGTTGGTCCAACAGATTGAATAGTTAGTGCCTTTGAAGTCAACGCCAGAAGCATAAAATACAATATAATCACAACAGTTTTTCCATCGTATAAAACGAATAATTGCAACCAGTATGAAACTTATGGTCATTTCTACTTTCCGAGCAACCTAGGCTTCACCCTAGGGCGTTGCTCCAACAGATTGAATAGTTAGGGCCTTAGAAGTCAACGCCCGAACTATAAAATATAAAAAAAATACAACAGTGTTTCCATCATATAACAGGAATAATTGCAACCAGTTTGAAAGTGATGGCCAATTCTACGTTCCGGGCAACCTAGGTTTCACTCCAGGGCGTTGCTCCACCAGACCGAATAGTTACGGCCTAAGAAGTCAACGCCAGAACCATAAAAAACGATATAAATACAACAGCTTTTCCATCGTATAAAACGAATAATTGCAACCATTCTGAAGGTAATAGTCATTTCTACGTTCCGAGCATACTAGGCGTCACTCTAGGGCGTTGCTCCACCACATCTAATAGCTACGGCCTTAGAAGTCAACGCCAGGGGCATAAAATACAATATAAATACAACAGCGTTTCCATCGTATAAAACGAATAATTGCAAGCAGTGTGAAAGTTATGGTCATTTCTACATCCCGAGCAACCTAGGCTTCACTCTAGGGCGTTGCTCCACCAGATCGAATAGTTAGGCCCTTAGAAGTAAACGACAGAAGCATAAAATACGATATAAATACAACAGCTTCTCCATCGTATAAAACGAATAATTGCAACCAGTGTGAAACTTATGGTCAATTCTACTTTTCGAGCAACCTAGGCTTCACCCTAGGGCGTTGCTCCAACGGATTGAATAGTTAGGGCCTTAGAAGTCAACGCCCGAACCATAAAATGCAAAAAAAATACAGCAGTGTTACCATCATATAACAGGTATAATTGCAACCAGTTTGAAATTGATGGCCAATTCTACGTTCCGGGCAACCTGGGCATCGCTCTAGGGCGTTGCTCCACCAGATCGAATAGTTAGTGCCTTTGAAGTCAACGCCAGAAGCATAAAATACAATATAATCACAACAGTTTTTCCATCGTATAAAACGAATAATTGCAACCAGTATGAAACTTATTATCATTTCTACTTTCCGAGCAACCTAGGCTTCACCCTAGGGCGTTGGTCCAACAGATTGAATAGTTAGGGCCTTAGAAGTCAACACCCGAAGCATAAAATGCAATAAAAATACAACAGTGTTTCCATCATATAACAGGAATAATTGCAACCAGTTTGAAAGTGATGGCCAATTCTACGATCCGGGCAACCTAGGTTTCACTCCAGGGCGTTGCTCCACCAGACCGAATAGTTACGGCCTAAGAAGTCAACGCCAGAAGCATAAAATACAATATAAATACAACAGTTTTTCCATCGTATAAAACGAATAATTGCAACCAGTTTGAAAGTGATGGCCAATTCTACCTTCCGGGCAACCTAGGCTTCACTCTAGGGCGTTTCTCCACCAGATCGAATAGTTAGTGCCTTAGAAGTCAACGCCAGAAGCATAAAATACAATATAAATACAACAGTTTTTCCATCGTATAAAACGAATAATTGCAACCAGTATGAAACTTATGGTCATTTCTACTTTCCGAGCAACCTAGGCTTCACCCTAGGGCGTTGCTCCAACAGGTTGAATAGTTAGGGCCTTAGAAGTCAACGCCCGAAGCATAAAATGCAATAAAAATACAACAGTGTTTCCATCATATAACAGGAATAATTGCAACCAGTTTGAATGTGATGGCCAATTCTACGTTCCGGGCAACCTAGGCTTCACTCTAGGGCGTTGCTCCACTAGATCGAATAGTTAGTACCTTAGGAGTCAACGCCAGATGTATAAAACACAATATAAATACAACAGTTTTTCCATCGTATAAAACGAATAATTGCAACCAGTATGAAACTTATGGTCATTTCTACTTTCCGAGCAACCTAGGCTTCACCCTAGGGCGTTGCTCCAACAGGTTGAATAGTTAGGGCCTTAGAAGTCAACGCCCGAAGCATAAAATGCAATAAAAATACAACAGTGTTTCCATCATATAACAGGAATAATTGCAACCAGTTTGAAAGTGATGGCCAATTCTACGTTCCGGGCAACCTAGGTTTCACTCCAGGGCGTTGCTCCACCAGACCGAACAGTTACGGCCTAAGAAGTCAACGCCAGAAGCATAAAATACAATATAAATACAACAGTATTTCCATCGCATAAAACGAATAATTGCAACCAGTTTGAAAGTGATGGCCAATTCTACCTTCCGGGCAACCTAGGCTTCACTCTAGGGCGTTTCTCCACCAGATCGAATAGTTAGTGCCTTAGAAGTCAACGCCAGAAGCATAAAATACAATATAAATACAACAGTTTTTCCATCGTATAAAACGAATAATTGCAACCAGTATGAAACTTATGGTCATTTCTACTTTCCGTGCAACCTAGGCTTCACCCTAGGGCGTTGCTCCAACAGATTGAATAGTTAGGGCCTTAGAAGTCAACGCCCGAACTATAAAACATAAAAAAAATACAACAGTGTTTCCATCATATAACAGGAATAATTGCAACCAGTTTGAAAGTGATGGCCAATTCTACGTTCCGGGCAACCTAGGTTTCACTCCAGGGCGTTGCTCCACCAGACCGAATAGTTACGGCCTAAGAAGTCAACGCCAGAACCATAAAAAACGATATAAATACAACAGCTTTTCCATCGTATAAAACGAATAATTGCAACCATTGTGAAGGTAATGGTCATTTCTACGTTCCCAGCATACTAGGCGTCACTCTAGGGCGTTGCTCCACCACATCTAATAGCTACGGCCTTAGAAGTCAACGCCAGGGGCATAAAATACAATATAAATACAACAGCGTTTCCATCGTATAAAACGAATAATTGCAAGCAGTGTGAAAGTTATGGTCATTTCTACATTCCGAGCAACCTAGGCTTCACTCTAGGGCGTTGCTCCACCAGATCGAATAGTTAGGCCCTTAGAAGTAAACGCCAGAAGCATAAAATACGATATAAATACAACAGCTTCTCCATCGTATAAAACGAATAATTGCAACCAGTGTGAAACTTATGGTCATTTCTACTTTTCGAGCAACCTAGGCTTCACCCTAGGGCGTTGCTCCAACGGATTGAATAGTCAGGGCCTTAGAAGTCAACGCCCGAACCATAAAATGCAAAAAAAATACAGCAGTGTTACCATCATATAACAGGTATAATTGCAACCAGTTTGAAATTGATGGCCAATTCTACGTTCCGGGCAACCTGGGCATCGCTCTAGGGCGTTGCTCCACCAGATCGAATAGTTAGTGCCTTTGAAGTCAACGCCAGAAGCATAAAATACAATATAATCACAACAGTTTTTCCATCGTATAAAACGAATAATTGCAACCAGTATGAAACTTATTATCATTTCTACTTTCCGAGCAACCTAGGCTTCACCCTAGGGCGTTGGTCCAACAGATTGAATAGTTAGGGCCTTAGAAGTCAACACCCGAAGCATAAAATGCAATAAAAATACAACAGTGTTTCCATCATATAACAGGAATAATTGCAACCAGTTTGAAAGTGATGGCCAATTCTACGATCCGGGCAACCTAGGTTTCACTCCAGGGCGTTGCTCCACCAGACCGAATAGTTACGGCCTAAGAAGTCAACGCCAGAAGCATAAAATACAATATAAATACAACAGTTTTTCCATCGTATAAAACGAATAATTGCAACCAGTTTGAAAGTGATGGCCAATTCTACCTTCCGGGCAACCTAGGCTTCACTCTAGGGCGTTTCTCCACCAGATCGAATAGTTAGTGCCTTAGAAGTCAACGCCGGAAGCATAAAATACAATATAAATACAACAGTTTTTCCATCGTATAAAACGAATAATTGCAACCAGTATGAAACTTATGGTCATCTCTACTTTCCGAGCAACCTAGGCTTCACCCTAGGGCGTTGGTCCAACAGATTGAATAGTTAGGGCCTTAGAAGTCAACGCCCGAAGCATAAAATGCAATAAAAATACAACAGTGTTTCCATCATATAACAGGAATAATAGCAACCAGTTTGAAAGTGATGGCCAATTCTACGTTCCGGGCAACCTAGGTTTCACTCCAGGGCGTTGCTCCGCCAGACCGAATAGTTACGGCCTAAGAAGTCAACGCCAGAAGCATAAAGTACAATATATATACAACAGTTTTTCCATCGTATAAAACGAATAATTGCAACCAGTTTGAAAGTGATGGCCAATTCTACCTTCCGGGCAACCTAGGCTTCACTCTAGGGCGTTTCTCCACCAGATCGAATAGTTAGTGCCTTAGAAGTCAACGCCAGAAGCACAAAATACAATATAAATACAACAGTTTTTCCATCGTATAAAACGAATAATTGCAACCAGTATGAAACTTATGGTCATTTCTACTTTCCGAGCAACCTAGGCTTCACCCTAGGGCGTTGCTCCAACAGATTGAATAGTTAGGGCCTTAGAAGTCAACGCCCGAACTATAAAATATAAAAAAAATACAACTGTGTTTCCATCATATAACAGGAATAATTGCAACCAGTTTGAAAGTGATGGCCAATTCTACGTTCCGGGCAACCTAGGTTTCACTCCAGGGCGTTGCTCCACCAGACCGAACAGTTACGGCCTAAGAAGTCAACGCCAGAAGCATAAAAAACGATATAAATACAACAGCTTTTCCATCGTATAAAACGAATAATTGCAACCATTGTGAAGGTAATGGTCATTTCTACGTTCCGAGCACCCTAGGCGTCACTCTAGGGCGTTGCTCCACCACATCTAATAGCTACGGCCTTAGAAGTCAACGCCAGGGGCATAAAATACAATATAAATACAACAGCGTTTCCATCGAATAAAACGAATAATTGCAAGCAGTGTGAAAGTTATGGTCATTTCTACATTCCGAGCAACCTAGGCTTCACTCTAGGGCGTTGTTCCACCAGATCGAATAGTTAGTGCCTTTGAAGTCAACGCCAGAAGCATAAAATACAATATAATCACAACAGTTTTTCCATCGTATAAAACGAATAATTGCAACCAGTATGAAACTTATGATCATTTCTACTTTCCGAGCAACCTAGGCTTCACCCTAGGGCGTTGGTCCAACAGATTGAATAGTTAGGGCCTTAGAAGTCAACGCCAGAAGCATAAAATACAATATAATCACAACAGTTTTTCCATCGTATAAAACGAATAATTGCAACCAGTATGAAGCTTATGGTCATTTCTACTTTCCGAGCAACCTAGGCTTCACCCTAGGGCGTTGGTCCAACAGATTGAATAGTTAGGGCCTTAGAAGTCAACGCCCGAAGCATAAAATGCAATAAAAATACAACAGTGTTTCCATCATATAACAGGAATAATAGCAACCAGTTTGAATGTGATGGTCATTTCTACGTTCCGGGCAACATAGGCTTCACTCTAGGGCGTTGCTCCACTAGATCGAATAGTTAGTACCTTAGGAGTCAACGCCAGATGTATAAAATACAATATAAATACAACAGTTTTTCCATCGTATAAAACGAATAATTGCAACCAGTATGAAACTTATGGTCATTTCTACTTTTCGAGCAACCTATGCTTCACCGTAGGGCGTTGCTGCAACGGATTGAATAGTTAGGGCCTTAGAAGTCAACGCCCGAACCATAAAATGCAAAAAAAATACAGCAGTGTTACCATCATATAACAGGTATAATTGCAACCAGTTTGAAATTGATGGCCAATTCTACGTTCCGGGCAACCTAGGCATCACTCTATGGCGTTGCTCCACCAGATCGAATAGTTAGTGCCTTAGAAGTCAACGCCAGAAGCATAAAATACCATATAAATACAACAGTTTTTCCATCGTATAAAACGAATAATTGCAACCAGTATGAAACTTATGGTCATTTCTACTTTCCGAGCAACCTAGTTTTCACTCTAGGGCGTTGCTCCACCGGATCAAACAGTTAGGGCCTTAGAGGCCAACGCCCGAAGCATTAAATACAAAATAAATAGAACAGCTTTTCCATAGTATAAAACGAATAATTGCTACCAGTGTAAAAGTTATGGTTATTTCTACGTTGCGGGCAACCTAGGCTTCACCATAGCCCGCTGTTCCACCAGATCGAATAGTTAGGGCCTACGAAGGGAACGCCAGAAGCATAAAATACAATATAAATACAACAGTTTTTCCATCATATAAAACGAATAATTGCAACCAGTATGAAAGTTATGGTCATTTCTATTTTCCGGGCAACCTAGGCTTCACCCTAGGGCGTTGCACCAACAGATTGAATAGTTAGGGCCTTAGAAGTCGATGCCCGAATCATAAAATGCAATAAAAATACAACAGTTTTTCCATCATATAACAGGAATAATTGCAACCAGTTTGAATGTGATGGTCATTTCTACGTTCCGGGCAACATAGGCTTCACTCTAGGGCGTTGCTCCATTAGATCGAATAGTTAGTACCTTAGGAGTCAACGCCAGATGTATAAAATACAATATAAATACAACAGTTTTTCCATCGTATAAAACGAATAATTGCAACCAGTATGAAACTTATGGTCATGTCTACTTTTCGAGCAACCTATGCTTCACCCTAGGGCGTTGCTCCAACGGATTGAATAGTTAGGGCCTTAGAAGTCGATGCCCGAATCATAAAATGCAATAAAAATACAACAGTTTTTCCATCATATAACAGGAATAATTGCAACCAGTTTGAAAGTGATAGCCAATTCTACGTTCCGTGCAACCTAGGTTTCACACCAGGGCGTTGCTCCACCAGACCGAATAGCTAGGTCCTTAGAAGTAAACGAGAGAAGCTTAAAATACGATATAAATACAACAGCTTTTCCATCGTATAAAACGAATAATTGCAACCATTGTGAAGGTAATGGTCATTTCTACGTTCCGAGCACCCTAGGCGTCACTCTAGGGCGTTGCTCCACCACATCTAATAGCTACGGTCTTAGAAGTCAACGCCAGAGGCATAAAATACAATATAAATACAGCAGCGTTTCCATCGTATAAAACGAATAATTGCAACCAGTGTGAAAGTTATGGTCATTTCTATATTCCGAGAAACCTAGGCTTCACTCTAGGGCGTTCCTCCACCAGATCGAATAGCTAGGTCCTTAGAAGTAAACGAGAGAAGCATAAAATACGATATAAATACAACAGCTTTTCCATCGTATAAAAGGTTTAAGTGCAACCAGTTTGAAAGTGATGGTCATTTCTCCTTTCCGGGCAACCTCGGTTTCACTCTAGGGCGTTGCTCCACTAGATCGAACAGCTAGGGCCTTAGAAGTCAACGCCAGAAGCATAAAATACAATATAAATACAACAGTTTTTCCATCGTATAAAACGAATAATTGCAACCAGTATGAAACTTATGGTCATTTCTACTTTCCGAGCAACCTAGGCTTCACCCTAGGGCGTTGCCCAACAGACTGAATAGTTAGGGTCTTAGAAGTCAACGCCCGAACCATAAAATGCAAAAAAAATACAACAGCTTTTCCATCGTATAAAACGAATAATTGCAACCAGTATGAAACTTATGGTCATTTCTACTTTCCGAGCAACCTAGGCTTCACCCTAGGGCGTTGCTCCAACAGATTGAATAGTTAGGGCCTTAGAAGTCAACGCCCGAACCATAAAATGCAAAAAAAATGCAACAGTGTTTCCATCATATAACAGGAATAATTGCAACCAGTTTGAAAGTGATGGCCAATTCTACGTTCCGGGCAACCTAGGTTTCACACCAGGGCGTTGCTCCACCAGACCCAATAGTTACGGCCCAAGAAGTCAACGCCAGAAGCATGAAATGCGATATAATTACAACAGATTTCCATCGTATAAAACGAATAATTGCAACCAGTATGAAACTTATGGTCATTTCTACTTTCCGAGCAAGCAAGGCTTCACCCTAGGGCGTTGCTCCAACAGATTGAATAGTTAGGGACTTAGAAGTCAACGCCCGAAGCATAAAATGCAATAAAAATACAACAGTGTTTCCATCATATAACAGGAATAATTGCAACCAGTTTGAAAGTGATGGCCAATTCTACGTTCCGGGCAACCTAGGCTTCACTCTAGGGCGTTGCTCCACCAGATCGAATAGTTAGTGCCTTAGAAGTCAACGCCAGAAGCATAAAATACAATATAAATACAACAGTTTTTCAATAGTATAAAACGAATAATTGCAACCAGTATGAAACTTATGGTCATTTCTACTTTCCGAGCAACCTAGGCTTCACCCTAGGGCGTTGCCCAGCCGACTGAATAGTTAGGGTCTTAGAAGTCAACGCCTGAACCATAAAATGCAAAAAAAATACAACAGCTTTTCCATCGTATAAAACGAATAATTGCAACCAGTATGAAACTTATGGTCATTTCTACTTTCCGAGCAACCTAGGCTTCACCCTAGGGCGTTGCTCCAACAGATTGAATAGTTAGGGCCTTAGAAGTCAACGCCCGAACCATAAAATGCAAAAAAAAATACAACAGTGTATCCATTATATAACAGGAATAATTGCAACCAGTTTGAAAGTGATGGCCAATTCTACGTTCCGGGCTACCTAGGCTACACTCTAAGGCGTTGCTCCACCAGATCGGATAGTTAGTGCCTTAGAAGTCAACGCCAGAAGCATAAAATACAATATAAATACAACAGTTTTTCCATCGTATAAAACGAATAATTGCAACCAGTATGAAACTTATGGTCATTTCTACTTTCCGAGCAACCTAGGCTTCACCCTAGCGCGTTGCTCAAACAGATTGAATAGTTAGGACCTTAGAAGTCAACGCCCGAACCATAAAATGCAAAAAAAATACAACAGTGTTTCCATCATATAACAGGAATAATTCCAACCAGTTTGAAAGTGATGGCCAATTCTACGTTCCGGGCAACCTAGGCTTCGCTCTAGGGCGTTGCTCCACCAGATCGAATAGATAGTGCCTTAGAAGTCAACGCCAGAAGCATAAAATACGATATATATACAACAGCTTTTCCATCGTATAAAACGAATAATTGCAACCAGTATGAAACTTACGGTCATTTCTACTTTCCGAGCAACCTAGGCTTCACCCTAGGGCGTTGCTCCAACAGATTGAATAGTTAGGGCCTTAGAAGTCAACGCCCGAAGCATAAAATGCAATAAAAATACAACAGTGTTTCCATAATATAACAGGAATAATTGCAACCAGTTTGAAAGTGATGGCCAATTCTACGTCCAGGGCAACCTAGGCTTCACTCTGGGGCGATGCTCCACCAGATCGAATAGTTAGTGCCTTAGAAGTCAACGCCAGAAGCATAAAATACAATATAAATACAACAGTTTTTCCATCGTGTAAAACGAATAATTGCAACCAGTATGAAACTTACGGTCATTTCTACTTTCCGAGCAACCTAGGCTTCACCCTAGGGCGTTGCTCCAACAGATTGAATAGTTACGGCCTAAGAAGTCAACGCCAGAAGCATAAAATATGATATAAATACAACAGCTTTTCCATCGTATAAAACGAATAATTGCAACCAGTGTGAAAGTAATGGTCATTTCTACGTTCCGAGCACCCTAGGCGTCACTCTAGGGCGTTGCTCCACCACATCTAATAGCTACGGCCTTAGAAGTCAACGCCAGAGGCATAAAGTACAATACAAGTACAACAGCGTTTCCATCGCATAAAACGAATAATTGCAACCAGTGTGAAAGTTATGGTCGTTTCTACATTCCGAGCAACCTAGGATTCACTCTAAGGCGTTGCTCCACCAGATCGAATAGCTAGGTCCTTAGAAGTAAACGCCAGAAGCATAAAATACGATATAAATACAACAGCGTTTCCATCGTGTAAAACGAATAATTGCAATCAGTGTGATAGTTATGGTCATTTCTACATTGCGAGCAACCTAGGATTCACTCTAGGGTGTTGCTCCACCAGATCGAATAGTTAGGTCCTTAGAAGTAAACGCCAGAAGCATAAAATACGATATAAATACAACAGCGTTTCCATCGTATAAAACGAATAATTGCAACCAGTGTGAAAGTTATGGTCATTTCTACATTCCGAGCAAACTAGGATTCACTCTAGTGCGTTGCTCCACCAGATCGAATAGTTAGGTCCTTAGAAGTAAACGCCAGAAGCATAAAATACGATATAAATACAACAGCTTTTCCATCGTATAAAAGGAATAATTGCAAACAGTGTGAAAGTAATGGTCATTTCTACATTCCGAGAAACCTAGGCTTCACTCTAGGGCGTTCCTCCACCAGATCGAATAGCTAGGACCTTAGAAGTAAACGCCAGAAGCATAAAATACGATATAAATACAACAGCTTTTCCATCGTATAAAAGGATTAATTGCAACCAGTTTGAAAGTGATGGTCATTTCTCCTTTCCGGGCAACCTCGGTTTCACTCTAGGGCGTTGCTCCACTAGATCGAACAGCTAGGGCCTTAGAAGTCAACGCCAGAAGCATAAAATACAATATAAATACAACAGTTTTTCAATCGTATAAAACGAATAATTGCAACCAGTATGAAACTTATGGTCATTTCTACTTTCCGAGCAACCTAGGCTTCACCCTAGGGCGTTGCTCCAACAGATTGAATAGTTAGGGCCTTAGAAGTCAACGCCCGAACCATAAAATGCAAAAAAAAATACAACAGTGTATCCATTATATAACAGGAATAATTGCAACCAGTTTGAAAGTGATGGCCAATTCTACGTTCCGGGCTACCTAGGCTACACTCTAAGGCGTTGCTCCACCAGATCGGATAGTTAGTGCCTTAGAAGTCAACGCCAGAAGCATAAAATACAATATAAATACAACAGTTTTTCCATCGTATAAAACGAATAATTGCAACCAGTGTGAAGGTAATGGTCACTTCTACGTTCCGAGCACCCTAGGCGTCACTCTAGGGCGTTGCTCCACCACATCTAATACTTACGGCCTTAGAAGTCAACGCCAGAGGCATAGAATACAATATAAATACAACAGCGTTTCCATCGTATAAAACGAATAATTGCAAGCAGTGTGAAAGTTATGGTCATTTCTACATTCCGAGCAACCTAGGCTTCACTCTAGGGCGTTGCTCCACCAGATCGAATAGTTAGATAATTAGAAGTAAACGCCAGAAGCATAAAATACGATATAAATACAACAGCTGTTCCATCGTATAAAAGGAATAATTGCAACCAGTTTGAAAGTGATGGCCAATTCTACGTTCCGGGCAACCTAGGTTTCACTCCAGGGCGTTGCTCAACCAGGCCGAATTGTTACGGCCTAAGAAGTCAACGCCAGAAGCATAAAATACGATGTAAATACAACAGCTTTTCCATCGTATAAAACGAATAATTGCAAACAGTATGAAACTTTTGGTCATTTCTACTTTTCGAGCAAGCTAGGCTTCACCCTAGGGCGTTGGTCCAACAGATTGAATAGTTAGGGCCTTAGAAGTCAACGCCCGAAGCATAAAATGCAATAATAATACAACAGTGTATCCATTATATAACAGGAATAATTGCAACCAGTTTGAAAGTGATGGCCAATTCTACGTTCCGGGCAACCTAGGCTTCGCTCTAGGGCGTTGCTCCACCAGATCGAAAAGATAGTGCCTTAGAAGTCAGCGCCAGAAGCATAAAATACAATATAAATGCAACAGTTTTTCCATAGTATAAAACAAATAATTGCAAACAGTATGAAACTTATGGTCATTTCTACTTTCCGAGCAACCTAGGCTTCAACCTAGGGCGTTGTTCCAACGGATTGAATAGTTAGGGCCTTAGAAGTCAACGCCCGAAACATAAAATGCAAAAAAAATACAACAGTGTTTCCATCATATAACAGGAATAATTGCAACCAGTTTGAAAGTGATGGCCAATTCTACGTTCCGGGCAACCTAGGTTTCACTCCAGGGCGTTGCTCCACCAGACCGAATAGTTACGGCCCAAGTAGTCAACGCCAGAAGCATAAAATACGATATAAATACAACAGCTTTTCCATCGTATAAAACGAATAATTGCAACCAGTATGAAACTTATGGTCATTTCTACTTTCCGAGCAAGCTAGGCTTCACCCTAGGGCGTTGTTCCAACAGATTGAATAGTTAGGGCCTTAGAAGTCAACGCCCGAAGCATAAAATACAATATAAATATAACAGTTTTTGCATCGTATAAAACGAATAATTGCAACCAGTTTGAAAGTGATGGTCATTTCTGCTTTCCGGGCAACCTAGGCTTCACTCTAGGGCGTTGCACCACCAGATCGAATAGTTAGTGCCTTAGAAGTCAGCGCCAGAAGCATAAAATACAATATAAATACAACAGTTTTTGCATCGTATAAAACGAATAATTGCAACCAGTTTGAAAGTGATGGTCATTTCTGATTTCCGGGCAACCTAGGCTTCACTCTAGGGCGTTGCTCCATCAGATCGAATAGTTAGTGCCTTAGAAGTCAACGCCAGAAACATAAAATACAATATAAATACAACAGTGTTTCCATCATATATCCGGAATATTGCAACCAGTTTGAAAGTGATGGCCAATTCTATGTTCCGGGCAACCTAGGCTTCGCTCTAGGGCGTTGCTCCACCAGATCGAAAAGATAGTGCCTTAGAAGTCAACGCCAGAAGCATAAAATACAATATAAATACAACAGTTTTTCCATAGTATAAAACAAATAATTGCAACCAGTTTGAAACTTATGGTCATTTCTACTTTCCGAGCAACCTAGGCTTCAACCTAGGGCGTTGCTCCAACGGATTGAATAGTTAGGGCCTTAGAAGTCAACGCCCGAACCATAAAATGCAAAAAAAATACAACAGTGTTTCCATCATATAACAGGAATAATTGCAACCAGTTTGAAAGTGATGGCCAATTCTACGTTCCGGGCAACCTAGGTTTCACTCCAGGGCGTTGCTCCACCAGACCGAAAAGATAGTGCCTTAGATGTCAACGCCAGAAGCATAAAATGCGATATAAATACAACAGTTTTTCCATCGTATAAAACGAATAATTGCGACCAGTATGAAACTTATGGTCATTTCTGCTTTGCGAGCAACCTAGGCTTCACCCTAGGGCGTTGCTCCTACAGACTGAATAGTTAGGGCCTTAGAAGTCAACGCCCGAACCATAAAATGCAAAAAAAAATACAACAGTGTTTCCATCATATATCAGGAATAATTGCAACCAGTTTGAAAGTGATGGCCAATTCTACGTTCCGGGCAACCTAGGTTTCACTCCAGGGCGTTGCTCCTCCAGACCGAATAGTTACGGCCTAAGAAGTCAACGCCAGAAGCATAAAGTACGATATAAATACAAAAGCTTTTCCATCGTATAAAACGAATAATTGCAACCAGTATGAACCTTATGGTCATTTCTACTTTCCGTGCAAGCTAGGCTTCACCCTAGGGCGTTGCTCCAACAGATTGAATAGTTAGGGCCTTAGAAGTCAACGTCCGAACCATTAAACGCAAAAAAAATACAACAGTGTTGCCACAATATAACAGGAATAATTGCAACCAGTTTGAAAGTGATGGTCATTTCTGCTTTCCGGGCAACCTAGGCTTCACTCTAGGGCGTTGCTCCACCAGATCGAATAGTTAGTGCCTTAGAAGTCAACGCCAGAAGCATAAAATACAATATAAATACAACAGTTTTTCCATCGTATAAAACGAATAATTGCAACCAGTATGAAACTTATGGACATTTCTACTTTCCTAGCAACCTAGGCTTCACCCTAGGGCGTTGCTCCAACAGATTGAATAGTTAGGGCCTTAGAAGTCAACGCCCGAACCATAAAATGCAAAAAAAATACAACAGTGCTTCCATCATATAACAGGAATAATTGCAACCAGTTTGAACGTGATGGCCAATTCTACGTTCCGGGCAACCTAGGCTTCACTCTAGGGCGTTGCTCCACCAGATCGAATAGTTAGTGCCTTAGAAGTCAACGCCAGAAGCATAAAATACAATATAAATACAACAGTTTTTCCATCGTATAAAACAAATAATTGCAACCAGTATGAAACTTATGGTCATTTGTACTTTCCGAGCAACCTAGGCTTCACCCTAGGGCGTTGCTCCAACAGATTGAGTAGTTAGGGCCTTACATGTCAACGCCCGAAACATAAAATTCAATAAAAATACAACTGTGTTTCCATCATATAACAGGAATAATTGCAACCAGTTTGAAAGTGATGGCCAATTCTACGTTCCGGGCAACCTAGACTTCACTCTACGGCGTTGCTCCACCAGATCGAATAGTTAGTGCCTTAGAAGTCAACGCCAGAAGCATAACATACAATATAAATACAACAGCTTTTCCATCGTGTAAAACGAATAATTGCAACCAGTATGAAACTTATGGTCATTTCTACTTTCCGAGCAACCTAGGCTTCACCCTAGGGCGTTGCTCCAGCAGATTGAATAGTTAGGGCCTTAGAAGTCAACGCCCGAACCATAAAATGCAAAAAAAATACAACAGTGTTTCCATCATATATCAGGAATAATTGCAACCAGTTTGAAAGTGACGGCCAATTCTACGTTCCGGGCAATCTAGGTTTCACTGCAGCGAGTTGCTCCACCAGGCCGAATAGTTACGGCCTAAGAAGTCAACGCCAGAGGCATAAAACACGATATAAACACAACAGCTTTTCCACCGTATAAAACGAATAATTGCAACCAGTATGAAACTTATGGTCATTTCTACTTTCCGAGCAAGCTAGGCTTCACCCTAGGGCGTTGCTCCAACAGATTGAATAGCTAGGGCCTTAGAAGTCAACGCCCGAAGCATAAAATGCAATAAAAATAGAACAGTGTTTCCATCATATATCAGGAATACTTGCAACCAGTATGAAACTTATGGTCATTTGTACTTTCCGAGCAACCTAGGCTTCACCCTAGGGCGTTGCTCCAACAGATTGAGTAGTTAGGGCCTTACATGTCAACGCCCGAAACATAAAATGCAATAAAAATACAACTGTGTTTCCATCATATAACAGGAATAATTGCAACCAGTTTGAAAGTGATGGCCAATTCTACGTTCCGGGCAACCTAGACTTCACTCTACGGCGTTGCTCCACCAGACCGAATAGCTAGTGCCTTAGAAGTCAACGCCAGAAGCATAAAATACAATATAAATACAACAGCTTTTCCATCGTTTAAAACGAATAATTGCAACCAGTATGAAACTTATGGTCATTTCTACTTTCCGGGCAACCTAGGCTTCACCCTAGGGCGTTGCTCCAGCAGATTGAATAGTTAGGGCCTTAGAAGTCAACGCCCGAACCATAAAATGCAAAAAAAATACAACAGTGTTTCCACCATATAACAGGAATAATTGCAACCAGTTTGAAAGTGATGGCCAATTCTACGTTCCGGGCAACCTAGACTTCACTCTACGGCGTTGCTCCACCAGATCGAATAGTTAGTGCCTTAGAAGTCAACGCCAGAAGCATAAAATACAATATAAATACAACAGCTTTTCCATCGTATAAAACGAATAATTGCAACCAGTATGAAACTTATGGTCATTTCTACTTTCCGAGCAACCTAGGCTTCACCCTAGGGCGTTGCTCCAGCAGATTGAATAGTTAGGGCCTTAGAAGTCAACACCCGAACCATAAAATGCAAAAAAAATACAACAGTGTTTCCATCATATATCAGGAATAATTGCAACCAGTTTGAAAGTGATGGCCAATTCTACGTTGCGGGCAACCTAGGTTTCACCCCAGGGCGTCGCTCCACCAGACCGAATAGTTACGGCCTAAGAAGTCAACGCCAGAAGCATTAAATACGATATAAATACAACAGCTTTTCCATCGTATAAAACGAATAATTGCAACCAGTATGAAACTTATGGTCATCTCTACTTTCCGAGCAAGCTAGGCTTCACCCTAGGGCGTTGCTCCACCAGATCGAAAAGATAGTGCCTTAGAAGTCAACGCCAGAAGCATAGAATGCGATATAAATACAACAGTTTTTCCATCGTATAAAACGAATAATTGAAACCAGTATGAAACTTATGGTCATTTCTACTTTCCGAGCAACCTAGGCTTCACCCTAGGGCGTTGCTCCAACGGATTGAATAGTTAGGGCCTTAGAAGTCAACGCCCGAACCATAAAATGCAAAAAAAATACAACAGTGTTTCCATCATATAACAGGAATAATTGCAACCAGTTTGAAAGAGATGGCCAATTCTACGTTCCGGGCAACCTAGGTTTCACTCCAGGGCGTTGCTCCACCAGATCGAATACTTAGTGCCTTAGAAGTCAACGCCAGAAGCATAAAATACAATATAAATACAACAGTTTTTCCATAGTATAAAACAAATAATTGCAACCAGTTTGAAACTTATGGTCATTTCTACTTTCCGAGCAACCTAGGCTTCACCCTAGAGCGTTGCTCCAACGGATTGAATAGTTAGGGCCTTAGAAGTCAACGCCGGAACCATAAAATGCAAAAAAAATACAACAGAGTTTCCATCATATAACATGAATAATTCCAACCAGTTTGAAAGTGATGGCCGATTCTACGTTCCGGGCAACCTAGGTTTCACTCCAGGGCGTTGCTCCACCAGACCGAATAGTTACGGCCCAAGAAGTCAACGCCAGAAGCATAAAATACGATATAAATACGACAGCTTTTCCATCGTATAAAGCGAATAATTGCAACCAGTATGAAACTTATGGTCATTTCTACTTTCCGAGCAAGCTAGGCTTCACCCTAGGGCGTTGCTCTAACAGATTGAATAGTTAGTGCCTTAGAAGTCAACGCCAGAAGCATAAAATACAATATAAATACAACAGTTTTTCCATAGTATAAAACAAATAATTGCAACCAGTTTGAAACTTATGGTCATTTCTACTTTCCGAGCAACCTAGGCTTCACCCTAGAACGTTGCTCCAACGGATTGAATAGTTAGGGCCTTAGAAGTCAACGCCGGAACCATAAAATGCAAAAAAAATACAACAGTGTTTCCATCATATAACATGAATAATTGCAACCAGTTTGAAAGTGATGGCCAATTCTACGTTCCGGGCAACCTAGGTTTCACTCCAGGGCGTTGCTCCACCAGACCGAATAGTTACGGCCCAAGAAGTCAACGCCAGAAGCATAAAATACGATATAAATACAACAGCTTTTCCATCGTATAAAACGAATAATTGCAACCAGTATGAAACTTATGGTCATTTCTACTTTCCGAGCAAGCTAGGCTTCACCCTAGGGCGTTGCTCCAACAGATTCAATAGTTAGGGCCTTAGAAGTTAACGCCCGAAGCATAAAATACAATATAAATACAACAGTTTTTGCATCGTATAAAACGAATAATTGCAACCAGTTTGAAAGTGATGGTCATTTCTGCTTTCCGGGCAACCTAGGCTTCACTCCAGGGCGTTGCTCCACCAGATTGAATAGTTAGTGGCTTAGAAGTCAACGCCAGAAGCATAAAATACAATATAAATACAACAGCTTTTCCATCGTATAAAACGAATAATTCAACCAGTATGAAACTTATGGACCTTTCTACTTTCCGAGCAACCTAGGCTTCACCCTAGGGCGTTGCTCCAACAGATTGAATAGTTAGGGCCTTAGAAGTCAACGCCCGAACCGTAAAATGCAAAAAAAATACAACAGTGTTTCCATCATATATCAGGAATAATTGCAACCAGTTTGAAAGTGATGGCCAATTCTACGTTCCGGGCAACCTAGGTTTCACTCCAGGGCGTTGCTCCACCAGACCGAATAGTTACGGCCTAAGAAGTCAACGCCAGAAGCATAAAATACGATATAAATACAACAGCTTTTCGATCGTATAAAACGAATAATTGCAACCAGTATGAAACTTATGGTCATCTCTACTTTCCGAGCAAGCTAGGCTTCACCCTAGGGCGTTGGTCCAACAGATTGAATAGTTAGGGCCTTAGAAGTCAACGCCCGAAGCATAAAATGCAATAAAAATACAAGAGTGTATCCATCATATAACAGGAATAATTGCAACCAGTTTGAAAGTGATGGCCAATTCTACGTTCCGGGCAACCTAGACTTCACTCTACGGCGTTGCTCCACCAGATCGAATAGTTAGTGCCTTAGAAGTCAACGCCAGAAGCATAAAATGCGATATAAATACAACAGTTTTTCCATCGTATAAAACGAATAATTGCAACCAGTTTGAAACTTATGGTCATTTCTACTTTCCGAGCAACCTAGGCTTCACCCTAGAGCGTTGCTCCAACGGATTGAATAGTTAGGGCCTTAGAAGTCAACGCCGGAACCATAAAATGCAAAAAAAATACAACAGTGTTTCCATCATATAACATGAATAATTGCAACCAGTTTGAAAGTGATGGCCAATTCTACGTTCCGGGCAACCTAGCTTTCACTCCAGGGCGTTGCTCCACCAGACCGAATAGTTACGGCCCAAGAAGTCAACGCCAGAAGCATAAAATACGATATAAATACAACAGCTTTTCCATCGTATAAAACGAATAATTGCAACCAGTATGAAACTTATGGTCATTTCTACTTTCCGAGCAAGCTAGGCTTCACCCTAGGGCGTTGCTCCAACAGATTCAATAGTTAGGGCCTTAGAAGTTAACGCCCGAAGCAAAAAATACAATATAAATACAACAGTTTTTGCATCGTATAAAACGAATAATTGCAACCAGTTTGAAAGTGATGGTCATTTCTGCTTTCCGGGCAACCTAGGCTTCACTCCAGGGCGTTGCTCCACCAGATTGAATAGTTAGTGGCTTAGAAGTCAACGCCAGAAGCATAAAATACAATATAAATACAACAGCTTTTCCATCGTATAAAACGAATAATTGCAACCAGTATGAAACTTATGGACCTTTCTACTTTCCGAGCAACCTAGGCTTCACCCTAGGGCGTTGCTCCAACAGATTGAATAGTTAGGGCCTTAGAAGTCAACGCCCGAACCGTAAAATGCAAAAAAAATTCAACAGTGTTTCCATCATATATCAGGAATAATTGCAACCAGTTTGAAAGTGATGGCCAATTCTACGTTCCGGGCAACCTAGGTTTCACTCCAGGGCGTTGCTCCACCAGACCGAATAGTTACGGCCTAAGAAGTCAACGCCAGAAGCATAAAATACGATATAAATACAACAGCTTTTCGATCGTATAAAACGAATAATTGCAACCAGTATGAAACTTATGGTCATCTCTACTTTCCGAGCAAGCTAGGCTTCACCCTAGGGCGTTGGTCCAACAGATTGAATAGTTAGGGCCTTAGAAGTCAACGCCCGAAGCATAAAATGCAATAAAAATACAAGAGTGTATCCATCATATAACAGGAATAATTGCAACCAGTTTGAAAGTGATGGCCAATTCTACGTTCCGGGCAACCTAGACTTCACTCTACGGCGTTGCTCCACCAGATCGAATAGTTAGTGCCTTAGAAGTCAACGCCAGAAGCATAACATACAATATAAATACAACAGCTTTTCCATCGTGTAAAACGAATAATTGCAACCAGTATGAAACTTATGGTCATTTCTACTTTCCGAGCAACCTAGGCTTCACCCTAGGGCGTTGCTCCAGCAGATTGAATAGTTAGGGCCTTAGAAGTCAACGCCCGAACCATAAAATGCAAAAAAAATACAACAGTGTTTCCATCATATATCAGGAATAATTGCAACCAGTTTGAAAGTGACGGCCAATTCTACGTTCCGGGCAATCTAGGTTTCACTGCAGCGAGTTGCTCCACCAGGCCGAATAGTTACGGCCTAAGAAGTCAACGCCAGAGGCATAAAACACGATATAAATACAACAGCTTTTCCACCGTATAAAACGAATAATTGCAACCAGTATGAAACTTATGGTCATTTCTACTTTCCGAGCAAGCTAGGCTTCACCCTAGGGCGTTGCTCCAACAGATTGAATAGCTAGGGCCTTAGAAGTCAACGCCCGAAGCATAAAATGCAATAAAAATAGAACAGTGTTTCCATCATATATCAGGAATAATTGCAACCAGTATGAAACTTATGGTCATTTGTACTTTCCGAGCAACCTAGGCTTCACCCTAGGGCGTTGCTCCAACAGATTGAGTAGTTAGGGCCTTACATGTCAACGCCCGAAACATAAAATGCAATAAAAATACAACTGTGTTTCCATCATATAACAGGAATAATTGCAACCAGTTTGAAAGTGATGGCCAATTCTACGTTCCGGGCAACCTAGACTTCACTCTACGGCGTTGCTCCACCAGACCGAATAGCTAGTGCCTTAGAAGTCAACGCCAGAAGCATAAAATACAATATAAATACAACAGCTTTTCCATCGTATAAAACGAATAATTGCAACCAGTATGAAACTTATGGTCATTTCTACTTTCCGAGCAACCTAGGCTTCACCCTAGGGCGTTGCTCCAGCAGATTGAATAGTTAGGGCCTTAGAAGTCAACACCCGAACCATAAAATGCAAAAAAAATACAACAGTGTTTCCATCATATATCAGGAATAATTGCAACCAGTTTGAAAGTGATGGCCAATTCTACGTTCCGGGCAACCTAGGTTTCACCCCAGGGCGTCGCTCCACCAGACCGAATAGTTACGGCCTAAGAAGTCAGCGCCAGAAGCATTAAATACGATATAAATACAACAGCTTTTCCATCGTATAAAACGAATAATTGCAACCAGTATGAAACTTATGGTCATCTCTACTTTCCGAGCAAGCTAGGCTTCACCCTAGGGCGTTGCTCCACCAGATCGAAAAGATAGTGCCTTAGAAGTCAACGCCAGAAGCATAAAATGCGATATAAATACAACAGTTTTTCCATCGTATAAAACGAATAATTGCAACCAGTTTGAAACTTATGGTCATTTCTACTTTCCGAGCAACCTAGGCTTCACCCTAGAGCGTTGCTCCAACGGATTGAATAGTTAGGGCCTTAGAAGTCAACGCCGGAACCATAAAATGCAAAAAAAATACAACAGTGTTTCCATCATATAACATGAATAATTGCAACCAGTTTGAAAGTGATGGCCAATTCTACGTTCCGGGCAACCTAGCTTTCACTCCAGGGCGTTGCTCCACCAGACCGAATAGTTACGGCCCAAGAAGTCAACGCCAGAAGCATAAAATACGATATAAATACAACAGCTTTTCCATCGTATAAAACGAATAATTGCAACCAGTATGAAACTTATGGTTATTTCTACTTTCCGAGCAAGCTAGGCTTCACCCTAGGGCGTTGCTCCAACAGATTCAATAGTTAGGGCCTTAGAAGTCAACGCCCGAAGCATAAAATACAATATAAATACAACAGTTTTTGCATCGTATAAAACGAATAATTGCAACCAGTTTGAAAGTGATGGTCATTTCTGCTTTCCGGGCAACCTAGGCTTCACTCCAGGGCGTTGCTCCACCAGATTGAATAGTTAGTGCCTTAGAAGTCAACGCCAGAAGCATAAAATACAATATAAATACAACAGCTTTTCCATCGTATAAAACGAATAATTGCAACCAGTATGAAACTTATGGACCTTTCTACTTTCCGAGCAACCTAGGCTTCACCCTAGGGCGTTGCTCCAACAGATTGAATAGTTAGGGCCTTAGAAGTCAACGCCCGAACCGTAAAATGCAAAAAAAATACAACAGTGTTTCCATCATATATCAGGAATAATTGCAACCAGTTTGAAAGTGACGGCCAATTCTACGTTCCGGGCAATCTAGGTTTCACTGCAGCGAGTTGCTCCACCAGGACGAATAGTTACGGCCTAAGAAGTCAACGCCAGAGGCATAAAACACGATATAAATACAACAGCTTTTCCACCGTATAAAACGAATAATCGCAACCAGTATGAAACTTATGGTCATTTCTACTTTCCGAGCAAGCTAGGCTTCACCCTAGGGCGTTGCTCCAACAGATTGAATAGCTCGGGCCTTAGAAGTCAACGCCCGAAGCATAAAATGCAATAAAAATAGAACAGTGTTTCCATCATATATCAGGAATAATTGCAACCAGTATGAAACTTATGGTCATTTGTACTTTCCGAGCAACCTAGGCTTCACCCTAGGGCGTTGCTCCAACAGATTGAGTAGTTAGGGCCTTACATGTCAACGCCCGAAACATAAAATGCAATAAAAATACAACTGTGTTTCCATCATATAACAGGAATAATTGCAACCAGTTTGAAAGTGATGGCCAATTCTACGTTCCGGGCAACCTAGACTTCACTCTACGGCGTTGCTCCACCAGACCGAATAGCTAGTGCCTTAGAAGTCAACGCCAGAAGCATAAAATACAATATAAATACAACAGCTTTTCCATCGTATAAAACGAATAATTGCAACCAGTATGAAACTTATGGTCATTTCTACTTTCCGGGCAACCTAGGCTTCACCCTAGGGCGTTGCTCCAGCAGATTGAATAGTTAGGGCCTTAGAAGTCAACGCCCGAACCATAAAATGCAAGAAAAATACAACAGTGTTTCCATCATATAACAGGAATAATTGCAACCAGTTTGAAAGTGATGGCCAATTCTACGTTCCGGGCAACCTAGACTTCACTCTACGGCGTTGCTCCACCAGATCGAATAGTTAGTGCCTTAGAAGTCAACGCCAGAAGCATAAAATACAATATAAATACAACAGCTTTTCCATCGTGTAAAACGAATAATTGCAACCAGTATGAAACTTATGGTCATTTCTACTTTCCGAGCAACCTAGGCTTCACCCTAGGGCGTTGCTCCAGCAGATTGAATAGTTAGGGCCTTAGAAGTCAACGCCCGAACCATAAAATGCAAAAAAAATACAACAGTGTTTCCATCATATATCAGGAATAATTGCAACCAGTTTGAAAGTGACGGCCAATTCTACGTTCCGGGCAATCTAGGTTTCACTGCAGCGAGTTGCTCCACCAGGCCGAATAGTTACGGCCTAAGAAGTCAACGCCAGAGGCATAAAACACGATATAAATACAACAGCTTTTCCACCGTATAAAACGAATAATTGCAACCAGTATGAAACTTATGGTCATTTCTACTTTCCGAGCAAGCTAGGCTTCACCCTAGGGCGTTGCTCCAACAGATTGAATAGCTAGGGCCTTAGAAGTCAACGCCCGAAGCATAAAATGCAATAAAAATAGAACAGTGTTTCCATCATATATCAGGAATAATTGCAACCAGTATGAAACTTATGGTCATTTGTACTTTCCGAGCAACCTAGGCTTCACCCTAGGGCGTTGCTCCAGCAGATTGATTAGTTAGGGCCTTAGAAGTCAACACCCGAACCATAAAATGCAAAAAAAATACAACAGTGTTTCCATCATATATCAGGAATAATTGCAACCAGTTTGAAAGTGATGGCCAATTCTACGTTCCGGGCAACCTAGGTTTCACCCCAGGGCGTCGCTCCACCAGACCGAATAGTTACGGCCTAAGAAGTCAACGCCAGAAGCATTAAATACGTTATAAATACAACAGCTTTTCCATCGTATAAAACGAATAATTGCAACCAGTATGAAACTTATGGTCATCTCTACTTTCCGAGCAAGCTAGGCTTCACCCTAGGGCGTTGCTCCACCAGATCGAAAAGATAGTGCCTCAGAAGTCAACGCCAGAAGCATAAAATGCGATATAAATACAACAGTTTTTCCATCGTATAAAACGAAAAATTGCAACCAGTATGAAACTTATGGTCATTTCTACTTTCCGAGCAACCTAGGCTTCACCCTAGGGCGTTGCTCCAACGGATTGAATAGTTAGGGCCTTAGAAGTCAACGCCCGAACCATAAAATGCAAAAAAAATACAACAGTGTTTCCATCATATAGCAGGAATGATTGCAACCAGTTTGAAAGTGATGGCCAATTCTACGTTCCGGGCAACCTAGGTTTCACTCCAGGGCGTTGCTCCTCCAGATCGAATAGTTAGTGCCTTAGAAGTCAACGCCAGAAGCATAAAATACAATATAAATACAACAGTTTTTCCATAGTATAAAACAAATAATTGCAAGCAGTTTGAAACTTATGGCCATTTCTACTTTCCAAGCAACCTAGGCTTCACCCTAGAGCGTTGCTCCAACGGATTGAATAGTTAGGGCCTTAGAAGTCAACGCCGGAGCCATAAAATGCAAAAAAAATACAACAGAGTTTCCATCATATAACATGAATAATTGCAACCAGTTTGAAAGTGATGGCCAATTCTACGTTCCGGGCAACGTAGGTTTCACTACAGGGCGTTGCTCCACCAGACCGAATAGGTACGGCCCAAGAAGTCAACGCCAGAAGCATAAAATACGATATAAATACAACAGCTTTTCCATCGTATAAAACGAATAATTGCAACCAGTATGAAACTTATGGTTATTTCTACTTTCCGAGCAAGCTAGGCTTCACCCTAGGGCGTTGCTCCAACAGATTCAATAGTTAGGGCCTTAGAAGTCAACGCCCGAAGCATAAAATACAATATAAATACAACAGTGTTTGCATCGTATAGAACGAATAATTGCAACCAGTTTGAAAGTGATGGTCATTTCTGCTTTCCGGGCAACCTAGGCTTCACTCCAGGGCGTTGCTCCACCAGATTGAATAGTTAGTGCCTTAGAAGTCAACGCCAGAAGCATAAAATACAATATAAATACAACAGCTTTTCCATCGTATAAAACGAATAATTGCAACCAGTATGAAACTTATGGACCTTTCTACTTTCCGAGCAACCTAGGCTTCACCCTAGGGCGTTGCTCCAACAGATTGAATAGTTAGGGCCTTAGAAGTCAACGCCCGAACCGTAAAATGCAAAAAAAATACAACAGTGTTTCCATCATATATTAGGAATAATTGCAACCAGTTTGAAAGTGATGGCCAATTCTACGTTCCGGGCAACCTAGGTTTCACTCCAGGGCGTTGCTCCACCAGACCGAATAGTTACGGCCTAAGAAGTCAACGCCAGAAGCATAAAATACGATATAAGTACAACAGCTTTTCGATCGTATAAAACGAATAATTGCAACCAGTATGAAACTTATGGTCATCTCTACTTTCCGAGCAAGCTAGGATTCACCCTAGGGCGTTGGTCCAACAGATTGAATAGTTAGGGCCTTAGAAGTCAACGCCCGAAGCATAAAATGCAATAAAAATACAAGAGTGTATCCATCATATAACAGGAATAATTGCAACCAGTTTGAAAGTGATGGCCAATTCTACGTTCCGGGCAACCTAGACTTCACTCTACGGCGTTGCTCCACCAGATCGAATAGTTAGTGCCTTAGAAGTCAACGCCAGAAGCATAACATACAATATAAATACAACAGCTTTTCCATCGTGTAAAACGAATAATTGCAACCAGTATGAAACTTATGGTCATTTCTACTTTCCGAGCAGCCTAGGCTTCACCCTAGGGCGTTGCTCCAGCAGATTGAATAGTTAGGGCCTTAGAAGTCAACGCCCGAACCATAAAATGCAAAAAAAATACAACAGTGTTTCCATCATATATCAGGAATAATTGCAACCAGTTTGAAAGTGACGGCCAATTCTACGTTCCGGGCAATCTAGGTTTCACTGCAGCGAGTTGCTCCACCAGGCCGAATAGTTACGGCCTAAGAAGTCAACGCCAGAGGCATAAAACACGATATAAATACAACAGCTTTTCCACCGTATAAAACGAATAATTGCAACCAGTATGAAACTTATGGTCATTTCTACTTTCCGAGCAAGCTAGGCTTCACCCTAGGGCGTTGCTCCAACAGATTGAATAGCTAGGGCCTTAGAAGTCAACGCCCGAAGCATAAAATGCAATAAAAATAGAACAGTGTTTCCATCATATATCAGGAATAATTGCAACCAGTATGAAACTTATGGTCATTTGTACTTTCCGAGCAACCTAGGCTTCACCCTAGGGCGTTGCTCCAACAGATTGAGTAGTTAGGGCCTTACATGTCAACGCCCGAAACATAAAATGCAATAAAAATACAACTGTGTTTCCATCATATAACAGGAATAATTGCAACCAGTTTGAAAGTGATGGCCAATTCTACGTTCCGGGCAACCTAGACTTCACTCTACGGCGTTGCTCCACCAGACCGAATAGCTAGTGCCTTAGAAGTCAACGCCAGAAGCATAAAATACAATATAAATACAACAGCTTTTCGATCGTATAAAACGAATAATTGCAACCAGTATGAAACTTATGGTCATTTCTACTTTCCGGGCAACCTAGGCTTCACCCTAGGGCGTTGCTCCAGCAGATTGAATAGTTAGGGCCTTAGAAGTCAACGCCCGAACCATAAAATGCAAAAAAAATACAACAGAGTTTCCATCATATAACAGGAATAATTGCAACCAGTTTGAAAGTGATGGCCAATTCTACGTTCCGGGCAACCTAGACTTCACTCTACGGCGTTGCTCCACCAGATCGAATAGTTAGTGCCTTAGAAGTCAACGCCAGAAGCATAAAATACAATATAAATACAACAGCTTTTCCATCGTATAAAACGAATAATTGCAACCAGTATGAAACTTATGGTCATTTCTACTTTCCGAGCAACCTAGGCTTCACCCTAGGGCGTTGCTCCAGCAGATTGAATAGTTAGGGCCTTAGAAGTCAACACCCGAACCATAAAATGCAAAAAAAATTCAACAGTGTTTCCATCATATATCAGGAATAATTGCAACCAGTTTGAAAGTGATGGCCAATTCTACGTTCCGGGCAACCTAGGTTTCACCCCAGGGCGTCGCTCCACCAGACCGAATAGTTACGGCCTAAGAAGTCAACGCCAGAAGCATTAAATACGATATAAATACAACAGCTTTTCCATCGTATAAAACGAATAATTGCAACCAGTATGAAACTTATGGTCATCTCTACTTTCCGAGCAAGCTACGCTTCACCCTAGGGCGTTGCTCCACCAGATCGAAAAGATAGTGCCTTAGAAGTCAACGCCAGAAGCATAAAATGCGATATAAATACAACAGTTTTTCCATCGTATAAAACGAATAATTGAAACCAGTATGAAACTTATGGTCATTTCTACTTTCCGAGCAACCTAGGCTTCACCCTAGGGCGTTGCTCCAACGGATTGAATAGTTAGGGCCCTAGAAGTCAACGCCCGAACCATAAAATGCAAAAAAAATACAACAGTGTTTCCTTCATATAACAGGAATAATTGCTACCAGTTTGAAAGTGATGGCCAATTCTACGTTCCGGGCAACGTAGGTTTCACTACAGGGCGTTGCTCCACCAGACCGAATAGTTACGGCCCAAGAAGTCAACGCCAGAAGCATAAAATACGATATAAATACAACAGCTTTTCCATCGTATAAAACGAATAATTGCAACCAGTATGAAACTTATGGTTATTTCTACTTTCCGAGCAAGCTAGGCTTCACCCTAGGGCGTTGCTCCAACAGATTCAATAGTTAGGGCCTTAGAAGTCAACGCCCGAAGCATAAAATACAATATAAATACAACAGTGTTTGCATCGTATAGAACGAATAATTGCAACCAGTTTGAAAGTGATGGTCATTTCTGCTTTCCGGGCAACCTAGGCTTCACTCCAGGGCGTTGCTCCACCAGATTGAATAGTTAGTGCCTTAGAAGTCAACGCCAGAAGCATAAAATACAATATAAATACAACAGCTTTTCCATCGTATAAAACGAATAATTGCAACCAGTATGAAACTTATGGACCTTTCTACTTTCGGAGCAACCTAGGCTTCACCCTAGGGCGTTGCTCCAGCAGATTGAATAGTTAGGGCCTTAGAAGTCAACGCCCGAACCATAAAATGCAAAAAAAATACAACAGAGTTTCCATCATATAACAGGAATAATTGCAACCAGTTTGAAAGTGATGGCCAATTCTACGTTCCGGGCAACCTAGACTTCACTCTACGGCGTTGCTCCACCAGATCGAATAGTTAGTGCCTTAGAAGTCAACGCCAGAAGCATAAAATGCGATATAAATACAACAGTTTTTCCATCGCATAAAACGAATAATTGAAACCAGTATGAAACTTATGGTCATTTCTACTTTCCGAGCAACCTAGGCTTCACCCTAGGGCGTTGCTCCAACGGATTGAATAGTTAGGGCCCTAGAAGTCAACGCCCGAACCATAAAATGCAAAAAAAATACAACAGTGTTTCCTTCATATAACAGGAATAATTGCTACCAGTTTGAAAGTGATGGCCAATTCTACGTTCCGGGCAACGTAGGTTTCACTACAGGGCGTTGCTCCACCAGACCGAATAGTTACGGCCCAAGAAGTCAACGCCAGAAGCATAAAATACGATATAAATACAACAGCTTTTCCATCGAATAAAACGAATAATTGCAACCAGTATGAAACTTATGGTTATTTCTACTTTCCGAGCAAGCTAGGCTTCACCCTAGGGCGTTGCTCCAACAGATTCAATAGTTAGGGCCTTAGAAGTCAACGCCCGAAGCATAAAATACAATATAAATACAACAGTGTTTGCATCGTATAGAACGAATAATTGCAACCAGTTTGAAAGTGATGGTCATTTCTGCTTTCCGGGCAACCTAGGCTTCACTCCAGGGCGTTGCTCCACCAGATTGAATAGTTAGTGCCTTAGAAGTCAACGCCAGAAGCATAAAATACAATATAAATACAACAGCTTTTCCATCGTATAAAACGAATAATTGCAACCAGTATGAAACTTATGGACCTTTCTACTTTCCGAGCAACCTAGGCTTCACCCTAGGGCGTTGCTCCAACAGATTGAATAGTTAGGGCCTTAGAAGTCAACGCCCGAACCGTAAAATGCAAAAAAAATACAACAGTGTTTCCATCATATATCAGGAATAATTGCAACCAGTTTGAAAGTGATGGCCAATTCTACGTTCCGGGCAACCTAGGTTTCACTCCAGGGCGTTGCTCCACCAGACCGAATAGTTACGGCCTAAGAAGTCAACGCCAGAAGCATAAAATACGATATAAATACAACAGCTTTTCGATCGTATAAAACGAATAATTGCAGCCAGTATGAAACTTATGGTCATCTCTACTGTCCGAGCAAGCTAGGCTTCACCCTAGGGCGTTCGTCCAACAGATTGAACAGTTAGGGCCTTAGAAGTCAACGCCCGAAGCATAAAATGCAATAAAAATACAAGAGTGTATCCATCATATAACAGGAATAATTGCAACCAGTTTGAAAGTGATGGCCAATTCTACGTTCCGGGCAACCTAGACTTCACTCTACGGCGTTGCTCCACCAGATCGAATAGTTAGTGCCTTAGAAGTCAACGCCAGAAGCATAACATACAATATAAATACAACAGCTTTTCCATCGTGTAAAACGAATAATTGCAACCAGTATGAAACTTATGGTCATTTCTACTTTCCGAGCAGCCTAGGCTTCACCCTAGGGCGTTGCTCCAGCATATTGAATAGTTAGGGCCTTAGAAGTCAACGCCCGAACCATAAAATGCAAAAAAAATACAACAGTGTTTCCATCATATATCAGGAATAATTGCAACCAGTTTGAAAGTGATGGCCAATTCTACGTTCCGGGCAAACTAGGTTTCACTGCAGCGAGTTGCTCCACCAGGCCGAATAGTTACGGCCTAAGAAGTCAACGCCAGAGGCATAAAACACGATATAAATACAACAGCTTTTCCACCGTATAAAACGAATAATTGCAACCAGTATGAAACTTATGGTCATTTCTACTTTCCGAGCAAGCTAGGCTTCACCCTAGGGCGTTGCTCCAACAGATTGAATAGCTAGGGCCTTAGAAGTCAACGCCCGAAGCATAAAATGCAATAAAAATGGAACAGTGTTTCCATCATATATCAGGAATAATTGCAACCAGTATGAAACTTATGGTCATTTGTACTTTCCGAGCAACCTAGGCTTCACCCTAGGGCGTTGCTCCAACAGATTGAGTAGTTAGGGCCTTACATGTCAACGCCCGAAACATAAAATGCAATAAAAATACAACTGTGTTTCCATCATATAACAGGAATAATTGCAACCAGTTTGAAAGTGATGGCCAATTCTACGTTCCGGGCAACCTAGACTTCACTCTACGGCGTTGCTCCACCAGATCGAATAGTTAGTGCCTTAGAAGTCAACGCCAGAAGCATAAAATACAATATAAATACAATAGCTTTTCCATCGTATAAAACGAATAATTGCAACCAGTATGAAACTTATGGTCATTTCTACTTTCCGAGCAACCTAGGCTTCACCCTAGGGCGTTGCTCCAGCAGATTGAATAGTTAGGGCCTTAGAAGTCAACACCCGAACCATAAAATGCAAAAAAAATACAACAGTGTTTCCATCATATATCAGGAATAAATGCAACCAGTTTGAAAGTGATGGCCAATTCTACGTTCCGGGCAACCTAGGTTTCACCCCAGGGCGTCGCTCCACCAGACCGAATAGTTACGGCCTAAGAAGTCAACGCCAGAAGCATTAAATACGATATAAATACAACAGCTTTTCCATCGTATAAAACGAATAATTGCAACCAGTATGAAACTTATGGTCATCTCTACTTTCCGAGCAAGCTACGCTTCACCCTAGGGCGTTGCTCCACCAGATCGAAAAGATAGTGCCTTAGAAGTCAACGCCAGAAGCATAAAATGCGATATAAATACAACAGTTTTTCCATCGTATAAAACGAATAATTGAAACCAGTATGAAACTTATGGTCATTTCTACTTTCCGAGCAACCTAGGCTTCACCCTAGGGCGTTGCTCCAACGGATTGAATAGTTAGGGCCCTAGAAGTCAACGCCCGAACCATAAAATGCAAAAAAAATACAACAGTGTTTCCTTCATATAACAGGAATAATTGCTACCAGTTTGAAAGTGATGGCCAATTCTACGTTCCGGGCAACGTAGGTTTCACTACAGGGCGTTGCTCCACCAGACCGAATAGTTAGGGCCCAAGAAGTCAACGCCAGAAGCATAAAATACGATATAAATACAACAGCTTTTCCATCGTATAAAACGAATAATTGCAACCAGTATGAAACTTATGGTTATTTCTACTTTCCGAGCAAGCTAGGCTTCACCCTAGGGCGTTGCTCCAACAGATTCAATAGTTAGGGCCTTAGAAGTCAACGCCCGAAGCATAAAATACAATATAAATACAACAGTGTTTGCATCGTATAGAACGAATAATTGCAACCAGTTTGAAAGTGATGGTCATTTCTGCTTTCCGGGCAACCTAGGCTTCACTCCAGGGCGTTGCTCCACCAGATTGAATAGTTAGTGCCTTAGAAGTCAACGCCAGAAGCATAAAATACAATATAAATACAACAGCTTTTCCATCGTATAAAACGAATAATTGCAACCAGTATGAAACTTATGGACCTTTCTACTTTCCGAGCAACCTAGGCTTCACCCTAGGGCGTTGCTCCAACAGATTGAATAGTTAGGGCCTTAGAAGTCAACGCCCGAACCGTAAAATGCAAAAAAAATACAACAGTGTTTCCATCATATATCAGGAATAATTGCAACCAGTTTGAAAGTGATGGCCAATTCTACGTTCCGGGCAACCTAGGTTTCACTCCAGGGCGTTGCTCCACCAGACCGAATAGTTACGGCCTAAGAAGTCAACGCCAGAAGCATAAAATACGATATAAATACAACAGCTTTTCGATCGTATAAAACGAATAATTGCAACCAGTATGAAACTTATGGTCATCTCTACTGTCCGAGCAAGCTAGGCTTCACCCTAGGGCGTTGGTCCAACAGATTGAATAGTTAGGGCCTTAGAAGTCAACGCCCGAAGCATAAAATGCAATAAAAATACAAGAGTGTATCCATCATATAACAGGAATAATTGCAACCAGTTTGAAAGTGATGGCCAATTCTACGTTCCGGGCAACCTAGACTTCACTCTACGGCGTTGCTCCACCAGATCGAATAGTTAGTGCCTTAGAAGTCAACGCCAGAAGCATAACATACAATATAAATACAACAGCTTTTCCATCGTGTAAAACGAATAATTGCAACCAGTATGAAACTTATGGTCATTTCTACTTTCCGAGCAGCCTAGGCTTCACCCTAGGGCGTTGCTCCAGCAGATTGAATAGTTAGGGCCTTAGAAGTCAACGCCCGAACCATAAAATGCAAAAAAAATACAACAGTGTTTCCATCATATATCAGGAATAATTGCAACCAGTTTGAAAGTGATGGCCAATTCTACGTTCCGGGCAATCTAGGTTTCACTGCAGCGAGTTGCTCCACCAGGCCGAATAGTTACGGCCTAAGAAGTCAACGCCAGAGGCATAAAACACGATATAAATACAACAGCTTTTCCACCGTATAAAACGAATAATTGCAACCAGTATGAAACTTATGGTCATTTCTACTTTCCGAGCAAGCTAGGCTTCACCCTAGGGCGTTGCTCCAACAGATTGAATAGCTAGGGCCTTAGAAGTCAACGCCCGAAGCATAAAATGCAATAAAAATGGAACAGTGTTTCCATCATATATCAGGAATAATTGCAACCAGTATGAAACTTATGGTCATTTGTACTTTCCGAGCAACCTAGGCTTCACCCTAGGGCGTTGCTCCAACAGATTGAGTAGTTAGGGCCTTACATGTCAACGCCCGAAACATAAAATGCAATAAAAATACAACTGTGTTTCCATCATATAACAGGAATAATTGCAACCAGTTTGAAAGTGATGGCCAATTCTACGTTCCGGGCAACCTAGACTTCACTCTACGGCGTTGCTCCACCAGACCGAATAGCTAGTGCCTTAGAAGTCAACGCCAGAAGCATAAAATACAATATAAATACAACAGCTTTTCCATCGTATAAAACGAATAATTGCAACCAGTATGAAACTTATGGTCATTTCTACTTTCCGGGCAAGCTAGGCTTCACCCTAGGGCGTTGCTCCACCAGATCGAAAAGATAGTGCCTTAGAAGTCAACGCCAGAAGCATAAAATGCGATATAAATACAACAGTTTTTCCATCGTATAAAACGAATAATTGAAACCAGTATGAAACTTATGGTCATTTCTACTTTCCGAGCAACCTAGGCTTCACCCTAGAGCGTTGCTCCAACGGATTGAATAGTTAGGGCCTTAGAAGTCAACGCCGGAACCATAAAATGCAAAAAAAATACAACAGAGTTTCCATCATATAACATGAATAATTCCAACCAGTTTGAAAGTGATGGCCAATTCTACGTTCCGGGCAACCTAGGTTTCACTCCAGGGCGTTGCTCCACCAGACCGAATAGTTACGGCCCAAGAAGTCAACGCCAGAAGCATAAAATACGATATAAATACAACAGCTTTTCCATCGTATAAAACGAATAATTGCAACCAGTATGAAACTTATGGACATTTCTACTTTCCGAGCAAGCTAGGCTTCACCCTAGGGCGTTGCTCTAACAGATGGAATAGTTAGTGCCATAGAAGTCAACGCCAGAAGCATAAAATACAATATAAATAAAACAGTTTTTCCATAGTATAAAACGAATAATTGCAACCAGTATGAAACTTATGGTCATTTCTACTTTCCGAGCAAGCTAGGCTTCACCCTAGGGCGTTGCTCCAACAGATTCAATAGTTAGGGCCTTAGAAGTCAACGCCCGAAGCATAAAATACAATATAAATACAACAGTGTTTGCATCGTATAGAACGAATAATTGCAACCAGTTTGAAAGTGATGGTCATTTCTGCTTTCCGGGCAACCTAGGCTTCACTCCAGGGCGTTGCTCCACCAGATTGAATAGTTAGTGCCTTAGAAGTCAACGCCAGAAGCATAAAATACAATATAAATACAACAGCTTTTCCATCGTATAAAACGAATAATTGCAACCAGTATGAAACTTAAGGACCTTTCTACTTTCCGAGCAACCTAGGCTTCACCCTAGGGCGTTGCTCCAACTGATTGAATAGTTAGGGCCTTAGAAGTCAACGCCCGAACCGTAAAATGCAAAAAAAATACAACAGTGTTTCCATCATATATCAGGAATAATTGCAACCAGTTTGAAAGTGATGGCCAATTCTACGTTCCGGGCAACCTAGGTTTCACTCCAGGGCGTTGCTCCACCAGACCGAATAGTTACGGCCTAAGAAGTCAACGCCAGAAGCATAAAATACGATATAAATACAACAGCTTTTCGATCGTATAAAACGAATAATTGCAACCAGTATGAAACTTATGGTCATCTCTACTTTCCGAGCAAGCTAGGCTTCACCCTAGGGCGTTGGTCCAACAGATTGAATAGTTAGGGCCTTAGAAGTCAACGCCCGAAGCATAAAATGCAATAAAAATACAAGAGTGTATCCATCATATAACAGGAATAATTGCAACCAGTTTGAAAGTGATGGCCAATTCTACGTTCCGGGCAACCTAGACTTCACTCTACGGCGTTGCTCCACCAGATCGAATAGTTAGTGCCTTAGAAGTCAACGCCAGAAGCATAACATACAATATAAATACAACAGCTTTTCCATCGTGTAAAACGAATAATTGCAACCAGTATGAAACTTATGGTCATTTCTACTTTCCGAGCAGCCTAGGCTTCACCCTAGGGCGTTGCTCCAGCAGATTGAATAGTTAGGGCCTTAGAAGTCAACGCCCGAACCATAAAATGCAAAAAAAATACAACAGTGTTTCCATCATATATCAGGAATAATTGCAACCAGTTTGAAAGTGACGGCCAATTCTACGTTCCGGGCAATCTAGGTTTCACTGCAGCGAGTTGCTCCACCAGGCCGAATAGTTACGGCCTAAGAAGTCAACGCCAGAAGCATTAAATACGATATAAATACAACAGCTTTTCCATCGTATAAAACGAATAATTGCAACCAGTATGAAACTTATGGTCATCTCTACTTTCCGAGCAAGCTAGGCTTCACCCTAGGGCGTTGCTCCACCAGATCGAAAAGATAGTGCCTCAGAAGTCAACGCAAGAAGCATAAAATGCGATATAAATACAACAGTTTTTCCATCGTATAAAACGAATAATTGCAACCAGTATGAAACTTATGGTCATTTCTACTTTCCGAGCAACCTAGGCTTCACCCTAGGGCGTTGCTCGAACGGATTGAATAGTTAGGGCCTTAGAAGTCAACGCCCGAACCATAAAATGCAAAAAAAATACAACAGTGTTTCCATCATATAGCAGGAATAATTGGAACCAGTTTGAAAGTGATGGCCAATTCTACGTTCCGGGCAACCTAGGTTTCACTCCAGGGCGTTGCTCCACCAGATCGAATAGTTAGTGCCTTAGAAGTCAACGCCAGAAGCATAAAATACAATATAAATACAACAGTTTTTCCATAGTATAAAACAAATAATTGCAACCAGTTTGAAACTTATGGTCATTTCTACTTTCCGAGCAACCTAGGCTTCACCCTAGAGCGTTGCTCCAACGGATTGAATAGTTAGGGCCTTAGAAGTCAACGCCGGAACCATAAAATGCAAAAAAAATACAGCAGAGTTTCCATCATATAACATGAATAATTGCAACCAGTTTGAAAGTGATGGCCAATTCTACGTTCCGGGCAACGTAGGTTTCACTACAGGGCGTTGCTCCACCAGACCGAATAGTTACGGCCCAAGAAGTCAACGCCAGAAGCATAAAATACGATATAAATACAACAGCTTTTCCATCGTATAAAACGAATAATTGCAACCAGTATGAAACTTATGGTTATTTCTACTTTCCGAGCAAGCTAGGCTTCACCCTAGGGCGTTGCTCCAACAGATTCAATAGTTAGGGCCTTAGAAGTCAACGCCCGAAGCATAAAATACAATATAAATACAACAGTGTTTGCATCGTATAGAACGAATAATTGCAACCAGTTTGAAAGTGATGGTCATTTCTGCTTTCCGGGCAACCTAGGCTTCACTCCAGGGCGTTGCTCCACCAGATTGAATAGTTAGTGCCTTAGAAGTCAACGCCAGAAGCATAAAATACAATATAAATACAACAGCTTTTCCATCGTATAAAACGAATAATTGCAACCAGTATGAAACTTATGGACCTTTCTACTTTCCGAGCAACCTAGGCTTCACCCTAGGGCGTTGCTCCAACAGATTGAATAGTTAGGGCCTTAGACGTCAACGCCCGAACCGTAAAATGCAAAAAAAATACAACAGTGTTTCCATCATATATCAGGAATAATTGCAACCAGTTTGAAAGTGATGGCCAATTCTACGTTCCGGGCAACCTAGGTTTCACTCCTGGGCGTTGCTCCACCAGACCGAATAGTTACGGCCTAAGAAGTCAACGCCAGAAGCATAAAATACGATATAAATACAACAGCTTTTCGATCGTATAAAACGAATAATTGCAACCAGTATGAAACTTATGGTCATCTCTACTTTCCGAGCAAGCTAGGCTTCACCCTAGGGCGTTGGTCCAACAGATTCAATAGCTAGGGCCTTAGAAGTCAACGCCCGAAGCATAAAATGCAATAAAAATACAAGAGTGTATCCATCATATAACAGGAATAATTGCAACCAGTTTGAAAGTGATGGCCAATTCTACGTTCCGGGCAACCTAGACTTCACTCTACGGCGTTGCTCCACCAGATCGAATAGTTAGTGCCTTAGAAGTCAACGCCAGAAGCATAACATACAATATAAATACAACAGCTTTTCCATCGTGTAAAACGAATAATTGCAACCAGTATGAAACTTATGGTCATTTCTACTTTCCGAGCAACCTAGGCTTCACCCTAGGGCGTTGCTCCAGCAGATTGAATAGTTAGGGCCTTAGAAGTCAACGCCCGAACCATAAAATGCAAAAAAAATACAACAGTGTTTCCATCATATATCAGGAATAATTGCAACCAGTTTGAAAGTGACGGCCAATTCTACGTTCCGGGCAATCTAGGTTTCACTGCAGCGAGTTGCTCCACCAGGCCGAATAGTTACGGCCTAAGAAGTCAACGCCAGAGGCATAAAACACGATATAAATACAACAGCTTTTCCACCGTATAAAACGAATAATTGCAACCAGTATGGAACTTATGGTCATTTCTACTTTCCGAGCAACCTAGGCTTCACCCTAGGGCGTTGCTCCAACGGATTGAATAGTTAGGGCCTTAGAAGTCAACGCCCGAACCGTAAAATGCAAAAAAAATACAACAGTGTTTCCATCATATATCAGGAATAATTGCAACCAGTTTGAAAGTGATGGCCAATTCTACGTTCCGGGCAACCTAGGTTTCACTCCAGGGCGTTGCTCCACCAGACCGAATAGTTACGGCCTAAGAAGTCAACGCCAGAAGCATAAAATACGATATAAATACAACAGCTTTTCGATCGTATAAAACGAATAATTGCAACCAGTATGAAACTTATGGTCATCTCTACTTTCCGAGCAAGCTAGGCTTCACCCTAGGGCGTTGGTCCAACAGATTGAATAGTTAGGGCCTTAGAAGTCAACGCCCGAAGCATAAAATGCAATAAAAATACAAGGGTGTATCCATCATATAACAGGAATAATTGCAACCAGTTTGAAAGTGATGGCCAATTCTACGTTCCGGGCAACCTAGACTTCACTCTACGGCGTTGCTCCACCAGATCGAATAGTTAGTGCCTTAGAAGTCAACGCCAGAAGCATAACATACAATATAAATACAACAGCTTTTCCGTCGTGTAAAACGAATAATTGCAACCAGTATGAAACTTATGGTCATTTCTACTTTCCGAGCAACCTAGGCTTCACCCTAGGGCGTTGCTCCAGCAGATTGAATAGTTAGGGCCTTAGAAGTCAACGCCCGAACCATAAAATGCAAAAAAAATACAACAGTGTTTCCATCATATATCAGGAATAATTGCAACCAGTTTGAAAGTGACGGCCAATTCTACGTTCCGGGCAATCTAGGTTTCACTGCAGCGAGTTGCTCCACCAGGCCGAATAGTTACGGCCTAAGAAGTCAACGCCAGAGGCATAAAACACGATATAAATACAACAGCTTTTCCACCGTATAAAACGAATAATTGCAACCAGTATGAAACTTATGGTCATTTCTACTTTCCGAGCAAGCTAGGCTTCACCCTAGGGCGTTGCTCCAACAGATTGAATAGCTAGGGCCTTAGAAGTCAACGCCCGAAGCATAAAATGCAATAAAAATAGAACAGTGTTTCCATCATATATCAGGAATAATTGCAACCAGTATGAAACTTATGGTCATTTGTACTTTCCGAGCAACCTAGGCTTCACCCTAGGGCGTTGCTCCAGCAGATTGAATAGTTAGGGCCTTAGAAGTCAACACCCGAACCATAAAATGCAAAAAAAATACAACAGTGTTTCCATCATATATCAGGAATAATTGCAACCAGTTTGAAAGTGATGGCCAATTCTACGTTCCGGGCAACCTAGGTTTCACCCCAGGGCGTCGCTCCACCAGACCGAATAGTTACGGCCTAAGAAGTCAACGCCAGAAGCATTAAATACGTTATAAATACAACAGCTTTTCCATCGTATAAAACGAATAATTGCAACCAGTATGAAACTTATGGTCATCTCTACTTTCCGAGCAAGCTAGGCTTCACCCTAGGGCGTTGCTCCACCAGATCGAAAAGATAGTGCCTCAGAAGTCAACGCCAGAAGCATAAAATGCGATATAAATACAACAGTTTTTCCATCGTATAAAACGAATAATTGCAACCAGTATGAAACTTATGGTCATTTCTACTTTCCGAGCAACCTAGGCTTCACCCTAGGGCGTTGCTCCAACGGATTGAATAGTTAGGGCCTTAGAAGTCAACGCCCGAACCATAAAATGCAAAAAAAATACAACAGTGTTTCCATCATATAGCAGGAATGATTGCAACCAGTTTGAAAGTGATGGCCAATTCTACGTTCCGGGCAACCTAGGTTTCACTCCAGGGCGTTGCTCCTCCAGATCGAATAGTTAGTGCCTCAGAAGTCAACGCCAGAAGCATAAAATGCGATATAAATACAACAGTTTTTCCATCGTATAAAACGAATAATTGCAACCAGTATGAAACTTATGGTCATTTCTACTTTCCGAGCAACCTAGGCTTCACCCTAGGGCGTTGCTCCAACGGATTGAATAGTTAGGGCCTTAGAAGTCAACGCCCGAACCATAAAATGCAAAAAAAATACAACAGTGTTTCCATCATATAGCAGGAATGATTGCAACCAGTTTGAAAGTGATGGCCAATTCTACGTTCCGGGCAACCTAGGTTTCACTCCAGGGCGTTGCTCCTCCAGATCGAATAGTTAGTGCCTTAGAAGTCAACGCCAGAAGCATAAAATACAATATAAATACAACAGTTTTTCCATAGTATAAAACAAATAATTGCAACCAGTTTGAAACTTATGGCCATTTCTACTTTCCAAGCAACCTAGGCTTCACCCTAGAGCGTTGCTCCAACGGATTGAATAGTTAGTGCCTTAGAAGTCAACGCCGGAACCATAAAATGCAATAAAAATACAACAGAGTTTCCATCATATAACATGAATAATTGCAACCAGTTTGAAAGTGATGGCCAATTCTACGTTCCGGGCAACGTAGGTTTCACTACAGGGCGTTGCTCCACCAGACCGAATAGTTACGGCCCAAGAAGTCAACGCCAGAAGCATAAAATACGATATAAATACAACAGCTTTTCCATCGTATAAAACGAATAATTGCAACCAGTATGAAACTTATGGTTATTTCTACTTTCCGAGCAAGCTAGGCTTCACCCTAGGGCGTTGCTCCAACAGATTCAATAGTTAGGGCCTTAGAAGTCAACGCCCGAAGCATAAAATACAATATAAATACAACAGTGTTTGCATCGTATAGAACGAATAATTGCAACCAGTTTGAAAGTGATGGTCATTTCTGCTTTCCGGGCAACCTAGGCTTCACTCCAGGGCGTTGCTCCACCAGATTGAATAGTTAGTGCCTTAGAAGTCAACGCCAGAAGCATAAAATACAATATAAATACAACAGCTTTTCCATCGTATAAAACGAATAATTGCAACCAGTATGAAACTTATGGACCTTTCTACTTTCCGAGCAACCTAGGCTTCACCCTAGGGCGTTGCTCCAACAGATTGAATAGTTAGGGCCTTAGAAGTCAACGCCCGAACCGTAAAATGCAAAAAAAATACAACAGTGTTTCCATCATATATCAGGAATAATTGCAACCAGTTTGAAAGTGATGGCCAATTCTACGTTCCGGGCAACCTAGGTTTCACTCCAGGGCGTTGCTCCACCAGACCGAATAGTTACGGCCTAAGAAGTCAACGCCAGAAGCATAAAATACGATATAAGTACAACAGCTTTTCGATCGTATAAAACGAATAATTGCAACCAGTATGAAACTTATGGTCATCTCTACTTTCCGAGCAAGCTAGGCTTCACCCTAGGGCGTTGGTCCAACAGATTGAATAGTTAGGGCCTTAGAAGTCAACGCCCGAAGCATAAAATGCAATAAAAATACAAGAGTGTATCCATCATATAACAGGAATAATTGCAACCAGTTTGAAAGTGATGGCCAATTCTACGTTCCGGGCAACCTAGACTTCACTCTACGGCGTTGCTCCACCAGATCGAATAGTTAGTGCCTTAGAAGTCAACGCCAGAAGCATAACATACAATATAAATACAACAGCTTTTCCATCGTGTAAAACGAATAATTGCAACCAGTATGAAACTTATGGTCATTTCTACTTTCCGAGCAGCCTAGGCTTCACCCTAGGGCGTTGCTCCAGCAGATTGAATAGTTAGGGCCTTAGAAGTCAACGCCCGAACCATAAAATGCAAAAAAAATACAACAGTGTTTCCATCATATATCAGGAATAATTGCAACCAGTTTGAAAGTGACGGCCAATTCTACGTTCCGGGCAATCTAGGTTTCACTGCAGCGAGTTGCTCCACCAGGCCGAATAGTTACGGCCTAAGAAGTCAACGCCAGAGGCATAAAACACGATATAAATACAACAGCTTTTCCACCGTATAAAACGAATAATTGCAACCAGTATGAAACTTATGGTCATTTCTACTTTCCGAGCAAGCTAGGCTTCACCCTAGGGCGTTGCTCCAACAGATTGAATAGCTAGGGCCTTAGAAGTCAACGCCCGAAGCATAAAATGCAATAAAAATAGAACAGTGTTTCCATCATATATCAGGAATAATTGCAACCAGTATGAAACTTATGGTCATTTGTACTTTCCGAGCAACCTAGGCTTCACCCTAGGGCGTTGCTCCAACAGATTGAGTAGTTAGGGCCTTACATGTCAACGCCCGAAACATAAAATGCAATAAAAATACAACTGTGTTTCCATCATATAACAGGAATAATTGCAACCAGTTTGAAAGTGATGGCCAATTCTACGTTCCGGGCAACCTAGACTTCACTCTACGGCGTTGCTCCACCAGACCGAATAGCTAGTGCCTTAGAAGTCAACGCCAGAAGCATAAAATACAATATAAATACAACAGCTTTTCCATCGTATAAAACGAATAATTGCAACCAGTATGAAACTTATGGTCATTTCTACTTTCCGGGCAACCTAGGCTTCACCCTAGGGCGTTGCTCCAGCAGATTGAATAGTTAGGGCCTTAGAAGTCAACGCCCGAACCATAAAATGCAAAAAAAATACAACAGAGTTTCCATCATATAACAGGAATAATTGCAACCAGTTTGAAAGTGATGGCCAATTCTACGTTCCAGGCAACCTAGACTTCACTCTACGGCGTTGCTCCACCAGATCGAATAGTTAGTGCCTTAGAAGTCAACGCCAGAAGCATAAAATACAATATAAATACAACAGCTTTTCCATCGTATAAAACGAATAATTGCAACCAGTATGAAACTTATGGTCATTTCTACTTTCCGAGCAACCTAGGCTTCACCCTAGGGCGTTGCTCCAGCAGATTGAATAGTTAGGGCCTTAGAAGTCAACACCCGAACCATAAAATGCAAAAAAAATACAACAGTGTTTCCATCATATATCAGGAATAATTGCAACCAGTTTGAAAGTGATGGCCAATTCTACGTTCCGGGCAACCTAGGTTTCACCCCAGGGCGTCGCTCCACCAGACCGAATAGTTACGGCCTAAGAAGTCAACGCCAGAAGCATTAAATACGATATAAATACAACAGCTTTTCCATCGTATAAAACGAATAATTGCAACCAGTATGAAACTTATGGTCATCTCTACTTTCCGAGCAAGCTAGGCTTCACCCTAGGGCGTTGCTCCACCAGATCGAAAAGATAGTGCCTTAGAAGTCAACGCCAGAAGCATAAAATGCGATATAAATACAACAGTTTTTCCATCGTATAAAACGAATAATTGAAACCAGTATGAAACTTATGGTCACTTCTACTTTCCGAGCAACCTAGGCTTCACACTAGGGCGTTGCTCCAACGGATTGAATAGTTAGGGCCCTAGAAGTCAACGCCCGAACCATAAAATGCAAAAAAAATACAACAGAGTTTCCTTCATATAACAGGAATAATTGCTACCAGTTTGAAAGTGATGGCCAATTCTACGTTCCGGGCAACGTAGGTTTCACTACAGGGCGTTGCTCCACCAGACCGAATAGTTACGGCCCAAGAAGTCAACGCCAGAAGCATAAAATACGATATAAATACAACAGCTTTTCCATCGTATAAAACGAATAATTGCAACCAGTATGAAACTTATGGTTATTTCTACTTTCCGAGCAAGCTAGGCTTCACCCTAGGGCGTTGCTCCAACAGATTCAATAGTTAGGGCCTTAGAAGTCAACGCCCGAAGCATAAAATACAATATAAATACAACAGTGTTTGCATCGTATAGAACGAATAATTGCAACCAGTTTGAAAGTGATGGTCATTTCTGCTTTCCGGGCAACCTAGGCTTCACTCCAGGGCGTTGCTCCACCAGATTGAATAGTTAGTGCCTTAGAAGTCAACGCCAGAAGCATAAAATACAATATAAATACAACAGCTTTTCCATCGTATAAAACGAATAATTGCAACCAGTATGAAACTTATGGACCTTTCTACTTTCCGAGCAACCTAGGCTTCACCCTAGGGCGTTGCTCCAGCAGATTGAATAGTTAGGGCCTTAGAAGTCAACGCCCGAACCATAAAATGCAAAAAAAATACAACAGAGTTTCCATCATATAACAGGAATAATTGCAACCAGTTTGAAAGTGATGGCCAATTCTACGTTCCGGGCAACCTAGACTTCACTCTACGGCGTTGCTCCACCAGATCGAATAGTTAGTGCCTTAGAAGTCAACGCCAGAAGCATAAAATACAATATAAATACAACAGCTTTTCCATCGTATAAAACGAATAATTGCAACCAGTATGAAACTTATGGTCATTTCTACTTTCCGAGCAACCTAGGCTTCACCCTAGGGCGTTGCTCCAGCAGATTGAATAGTTAGGGCCTTAGAAGTCAACACCCGAACCATAAAATGCAAAAAAAATACAACAGTGTTTCCATCATATATCAGGAATAATTGCAACCAGTTTGAAAGTGATGGCCAATTCTACGTTCCGGGCAACCTAGGTTTCACCCCAGGGCGTCGCTCCACCAGACCGAATAGTTACGGCCTAAGAAGTCAACGCCAGAAGCATTAAATACGATATAAATACAACAGCTTTTCCATCGTATAAAACGAATAATTGCAACCAGTATGAAACTTATGGTCATCTCTACTTTCCGAGCAAGCTAGGCTTCACCCTAGGGCGTTGCTCCACCAGATCGAAAAGATAGTGCCTTAGAAGTCAACGCCAGAAGCATAAAATGCGATATAAATACAACAGTTTTTCCATCGTATAAAACGAATAATTGAAACCAGTATGAAACTTATGGTCACTTCTACTTTCCGAGCAACCTAGGCTTCACACTAGGGCGTTGCTCCAACGGATTGAATAGTTAGGGCCCTAGAAGTCAACGCCCGAACCATAAAATGCAAAAAAAATACAACAGAGTTTCCTTCATATAACAGGAATAATTGCTACCAGTTTGAAAGTGATGGCCAATTCTACGTTCCGGGCAACGTAGGTTTCACTACAGGGCGTTGCTCCACCAGACCGAATAGTTACGGCCCAAGAAGTCAACGCCAGAAGCATAAAATACGATATAAATACAACAGCTTTTCCATCGTATAAAACGAATAATTGCAACCAGTATGAAACTTATGGTTATTTCTACTTTCCGAGCAAGCTAGGCTTCACCCTAGGGCGTTGCTCCAACAGATTCAATAGTTAGGGCCTTAGAAGTCAACGCCCGAAGCATAAAATACAATATAAATACAACAGTGTTTGCATCGTATAGAACGAATAATTGCAACCAGTTTGAAAGTGATGGTCATTTCTGCTTTCCGGGCAACCTAGGCTTCACTCCAGGGCGTTGCTCCACCAGATTGAATAGTTAGTGCCTTAGAAGTCAACGCCAGAAGCATAAAATACAATATAAATACAACAGCTTTTCCATCGTATAAAACGAATAATTGCAACCAGTATGAAACTTATGGACCTTTCTACTTTCCGAGCAACCTAGGCTTCACCCTAGGGCGTTGCTCCAGCAGATTGAATAGTTAGGGCCTTAGAAGTCAACGCCCGAACCATAAAATGCAAAAAAAATACAACAGAGTTTCCATCATATAACAGGAATAATTGCAACCAGTTTGAAAGTGATGGCCAATTCTACGTTCCGGGCAACCTAGACTTCACTCTACGGCGTTGCTCCACCAGATCGAATAGTTAGTGCCTTAGAAGTCAACGCCAGAAGCATAAAATACAATATAAATACAACAGCTTTTCCATCGTATAAAACGAATAATTGCAACCAGTATGAAACTTATGGTCATTTCTACTTTCCGAGCAACCTAGGCTTCACCCTAGGGCGTTGCTCCAGCAGATTGAATAGTTAGGGCCTTAGAAGTCAACACCCGAACCATAAAATGCAAAAAAAATACAACAGTGTTTCCATCATATATCAGGAATAATTGCAACCAGTTTGAAAGTGATGGCCAATTCTACGTTCCGGGCAACCTAGGTTTCACCCCAGGGCGTCGCTCCACCAGACCGAATAGTTACGGCCTAAGAAGTCAACGCCAGAAGCATTAAATACGATATAAATACAACAGCTTTTCCATCGTATAAAACGAATAATTGCAACCAGTATGAAACTTATGGTCATCTCTACTTTCCGAGCAAGCTAGGCTTCACCCTAGGGCGTTGCTCCACCAGATCGAAAAGATAGTGCCTTAGAAGTCAACGCCAGAAGCATAAAATGCGATATAAATACAACAGTTTTGCCATCGTATAAAACGAATAATTGAAACCAGTATGAAACTTATGGTCATTTCTACTTTCCGAGCAACCTAGGCTTCACCCTAGGGCGTTGCTCCAACGGATTGAATAGTTAGGGCCCTAGAAGTCAACGCCCGAACCATAAAATGCAAAAAAAATACAACAGTGTTTCCTTCATATAACAGGAATAATTGCTACCTGTTTGAAAGTGATGGCCAATTCTACGTTCCGGGCAACGTAGGTTTCACTACAGGGCGTTGCTCCACCAGACCGAATAGTTACGGCCCAAGAAGTCAACGCCAGAAGCATAAAATACGATATAAATACAACAGCTTTTCCATCGTATAAAACGAATAATTGCAACCAGTATGAAACTTATGGTTATTTCTACTTTCCGAGCAAGCTAGGCTTCACCCTAGGGCGTTGCTCCAACAGATTCAATAGTTAGGGCCTTAGAAGTCAACGCCCGAAGCATAAAATACAATATAAATACAGCAGTGTTTGCATCGTATAGAACGAATAATTGCAACCAGTTTGAAAGTGATGGTCATTTCTGCTTTCCGGGCAACCTAGGCTTCACTCCAGGGCGTTGCTCCACCAGATTGAATAGTTAGTGCCTTAGAAGTCAACGCCAGAAGCATAAAATACAATATAAATACAACAGCTTTTCCATCGTATAAAACGAATAATTGCAACCAGTATGAAACTTATGGACCTTTCTACTTTCCGAGCAACCTAGGCTTCACCCTAGGGCGTTGCTCCAACAGATTGAATAGTTAGGGCCTTAGAAGTCAACGCCCGAACCGTAAAATGCAAAAAAAATACAACAGTGTTTCCATCATATATCAGGAATAATTGCAACCAGTTTGAAAGTGATGGCCAATTCTACGTTCCGGGCAACCTAGGTTTCACTCCAGGGCGTTGCTCCACCAGACCGAATAGTTACGGCCTAAGAAGTCAACGCCAGAAGCATAAAATACGATATAAATACAACAGCTTTTCGATCGTATAAAACGAATAATTGCAACCAGTATGAAACTTATGGTCATCTCTACTTTCCGAGCAAGCTAGGCTTCACCCTAGGGCGTTGGTCCAACAGATTGAATAGTTAGGGCCTTAGAAGTCAACGCCCGAAGCATAAAATGCAATAAAAATACAAGAGTGTATCCATCATATAACAGGAATAATTGCAACCAGTTTGAAAGTGATGGCCAATTCTACGTTCCGGGCAACGTAGACTTCACTCTACGGCGTTGCTCCACCAGATCGAATAGTTAGTGCCTTAGAAGTCAACGCCAGAAGCATAACATACAATATAAATACAACAGCTTTTCCATCGTGTAAAACGAATAATTGCAACCAGTATGAAACTTATGGTCATTTCTACTTTCCGAGCATCCGAGGCTTCACCCTAGGGCGTTGCTCCAGCAGATTGAATAGTTAGGGCCTTAGAAGTCAACGCCCGAACCATAAAATGCAAAAAAAATACAACAGTGTTTCCATCATATATCAGGAATAATTGCAACCAGTTTGAAAGTGATGGCCAATTCTACGTTCCGGGCAATCTAGGTTTCACTGCAGCGAGTTGCTCCACCAGGCCGAATAGTTACGGCCTAAGAAGTCAACGCCAGAGGCATAAAACACGATATAAATACAACAGCTTTTCCACCGTATAAAACGAATAATTGCAACCAGTATGAAACTTATGGTCATTTCTACTTTCCGAGCAAGCTAGGCTTCACCCTAGGGCGTTGCTCCAACAGATTGAATAGCTAGGGCCTTAGAAGTCAACGCCCGAAGCATAAAATGCAATAAAAATAGAACAGTGTTTCCATCATATATCAGGAATAATTGCAACCAGTATGAAACTTATGGTCATTTGTACTTTCCGAGCAACCTAGGCTTCACCCTAGGGCGTTGCTCCAACAGATTGAGTAGTTAGGGCCTTACATGTCAACGCCCGAAACATAAAATGCAATAAAAATACAACTGTGTTTCCATCATATAACAGGAATAATTGCAACCAGTTTGAAAGTGATGGCCAATTCTACGTTCCGGGCAACCTAGACTTCACTCTACGGCGTTGCTCCACCAGACCGAATAGCTAGTGCCTTAGAAGTCAACGCCAGAAGCATAAAATACAATATAAATACAACAGCTTTTCCATCGTATAAAACGAATAATTGCAACCAGTATGAAACTTATGGTCATTTCTACTTTCCGGGCAAGCTAGGCTTCACCCTAGGGCGTTGCTCCACCAGATCGAAAAGATAGTGCCTTAGAAGTCAACGCCAGAAGCATAAAATGCGATATAAATACAACAGTTTTTCCATCGTATAAAACGAATAATTGAAACCAGTATGAAACTTATGGTCATTTCTACTTTCCGAGCAACCTAGGCTTCACCCTAGAGCGTTGCTCCAACGGATTGAATAGTTAGGGCCTTAGAAGTCAACGCCGGAACCATAAAATGCAAAAAAAATACAACAGAGTTTCCATCATATAACATGAATAATTCCAACCAGTTTGAAAGTGATGGCCAATTCTACGTTCCGGGCAACCTAGGTTTCACTCCAGGGCGTTGCTCCACCAGACCGAATAGTTACGGCCTAAGAAGTCAACGCCAGAAGCATAAAATACGATATATATACAACAGCTTTTCGATCGTATAAAACGAATAATTGCAACCAGTATGAAACTTATGGTCATCTCTACTTTCCGAGCAAGCTAGGCTTCACCCTAGGGCGTTGGTCCAACAGATTGAATAGTTAGGGCCTTAGAAGTCAACGCCCGAAGCATAAAATGCAATAAAAATACAAGAGTGTTTCCATCATATAACAGGAATAATTGCAACCAGTTTGAAAGTGATGGCCAATTCTACGTTCCGGGCAACCTAGACTTCACTCTACGGCGTTGCTCCACCAGATCGACTAGTTAGTGCCTTAGAAGTCAACGCCAGAAGCATAAAATACAATATAAATACAACAGCTTTTCCATCGTATAAAACGAATAATTGCAACCAGTATGAAACTTATGGTCATTTCTACTTTCCGAGCAACCTAGGCTTTACCCTAGGGCGTTGCTCCAGCAGATTGAATAGTTAGGGGCTTAGAAGTCAACACCCGAACCATAAAATGCAAAAAAAATACAACAGTGTTTCCATCATATAACAGGAATAATTGCAACCAGTTTGAAACTTATGGTCATTTCTGCTTTCCGAGCAACCTAGGCTTCACCCTAGAGCGTTGCTCCAACGGATTGAATAGTTAGGGCCTTAGAAGTCAACGCCGGAACCATAAAATGCAAAAAAAATACAACAGAGTTTCCATCGTATAACATGAATAATTCCAACCAGTTTGAAAGTGATGGCCAATTCTACGTTCCGGGCAACCTAGGTTTCACTCCAGGGCGTTGCTCCACCAGACCGAATAGTTACGGCCCAAGAAGTCAACGCCAGAAGCATAAAATACGATATAAATACAACAGCTTTTCCATCGTATAAAACGTATAATTGCAACCAGTATGAAACTTATGGTCATTTCTACTTTCCGAGCAAGCTAGGCTTCACCCTAGGGCGTTGCTCCAGCAGATTGAATAGTTAGGGCCTTAGAAGTCAACGCCCGAACCATAAAATGCAAAAAAAATACAACAGAGTTTCCATCATATAACAGGAATAATTGCAACCAGTTTGAAAGTGATGGCCAATTCTACGTTCCGGGCAACCTAGACTTCACTCTACGGCGTTGCTCCACCAGATCGAATAGTTAGTGCCTTAGAAGTCAACGCCAGAAGCATAAAATACAATATAAATACAACAGCTTTTCCATCGTATAAAACGAATAATTGCAACCAGTATGAAACTTATGGTCATTTCTACTTTCCGAGCAACCTAGGCTTCACCCTAGGGCGTTGCTCCAGCAGATTGAATAGTTAGGGCCTTAGAAGTCAACACCCGAACCATAAAATGCAAAAAAAATACAACAGTGTTTCCATCATATATCAGGAATAATTGCAACCAGTTTGAAAGTGATGGCCAATTCTACGTTCCGGGCAACCTAGGTTTCACCCCAGGGCGTCGCTCCACCAGACCGAATAGTTACGGCCTAAGAAGTCAACGCCAGAAGCATTAAATACGATATAAATACAACAGCTTTTCCATCGTATAAAACGAATAATTGCAACCAGTATGAAACTTATGGTCATCTCTACTTTCCGAGCAAGCTAGGCTTCACCCTAGGGCGTTGCTCCACCAGATCGAAAAGATAGTGCCTTAGAAGTCAACGCCAGAAGCATAAAATGCGATATAAATACAACAGTTTTTCCATCGTATAAAACGAATAATTGAAACCAGTATGAAACTTATGGTCACTTCTACTTTCCGAGCAACCTAGGCTTCACACTAGGGCGTTGCTCCAACGGATTGAATAGTTAGGGCCCTAGAAGTCAACGCCCGAACCATAAAATGCAAAAAAAATACAACAGAGTTTCCTTCATATAACAGGAATAATTGCTACCAGTTTGAAAGTGATGGCCAATTCTACGTTCCGGGCAACGTAGGTTTCACTACAGGGCGTTGCTCCACCAGACCGAATAGTTACGGCCCAAGAAGTCAACGCCAGAAGCATAAAATACGATATAAATACAACAGCTTTTCCATCGTATAAAACGAATAATTGCAACCAGTATGAAACTTATGGTTATTTCTACTTTCCGAGCAAGCTAGGCTTCACCCTAGGGCGTTGCTCCAACAGATTCAATAGTTAGGGCCTTAGAAGTCAACGCCCGAAGCATAAAATACAATATAAATACAACAGTGTTTGCATCGTATAGAACGAATAATTGCAACCAGTTTGAAAGTGATGGTCATTTCTGCTTTCCGGGCAACCTAGGCTTCACTCCAGGGCGTTGCTCCACCAGATTGAATAGTTAGTGCCTTAGAAGTCAACGCCAGAAGCATAAAATACAATATAAATACAACAGCTTTTCCATCGTATAAAACGAATAATTGCAACCAGTATGAAACTTATGGACCTTTCTACTTTCCGAGCAACCTAGGCTTCACCCTAGGGCGTTGCTCCAGCAGATTGAATAGTTAGGGCCTTAGAAGTCAACGCCCGAACCATAAAATGCAAAAAAAATACAACAGAGTTTCCATCATATAACAGGAATAATTGCAACCAGTTTGAAAGTGATGGCCAATTCTACGTTCCGGGCAACCTAGACTTCACTCTACGGCGTTGCTCCACCAGATCGAATAGTTAGTGCCTTAGAAGTCAACGCCAGAAGCATAAAATACAATATAAATACAACAGCTTTTCCATCGTATAAAACGAATAATTGCAACCAGTATGAAACTTATGGTCATTTCTACTTTCCGAGCAACCTAGGCTTCACCCTAGGGCGTTGCTCCAGCAGATTGAATAGTTAGGGCCTTAGAAGTCAACACCCGAACCATAAAATGCAAAAAAAATACAACAGTGTTTCCATCATATATCAGGAATAATTGCAACCAGTTTGAAAGTGATGGCCAATTCTACGTTCCGGGCAACCTAGGTTTCACCCCAGGGCGTCGCTCCACCAGACCGAATAGTTACGGCCTAAGAAGTCAACGCCAGAAGCATTAAATACGATATAAATACAACAGCTTTTCCATCGTATAAAACGAATAATTGCAACCAGTATGAAACTTATGGTCATCTCTACTTTCCGAGCAAGCTAGGCTTCACCCTAGGGCGTTGCTCCACCAGATCGAAAAGATAGTGCCTTAGAAGTCAACGCCAGAAGCATAAAATGCGATATAAATACAACAGTTTTGCCATCGTATAAAACGAATAATTGAAACCAGTATGAAACTTATGGTCATTTCTACTTTCCGAGCAACCTAGGCTTCACCCTAGGGCGTTGCTCCAACGGATTGAATAGTTAGGGCCCTAGAAGTCAACGCCCGAACCATAAAATGCAAAAAAAATACAACAGTGTTTCCTTCATATAACAGGAATAATTGCTACCTGTTTGAAAGTGATGGCCAATTCTACGTTCCGGGCAACGTAGGTTTCACTACAGGGCGTTGCTCCACCAGACCGAATAGTTACGGCCCAAGAAGTCAACGCCAGAAGCATAAAATACGATATAAATACAACAGCTTTTCCATCGTATAAAACGAATAATTGCAACCAGTATGAAACTTATGGTTATTTCTACTTTCCGAGCAAGCTAGGCTTCACCCTAGGGCGTTGCTCCAACAGATTCAATAGTTAGGGCCTTAGAAGTCAACGCCCGAAGCATAAAATACAATATAAATACAGCAGTGTTTGCATCGTATAGAACGAATAATTGCAACCAGTTTGAAAGTGATGGTCATTTCTGCTTTCCGGGCAACCTAGGCTTCACTCCAGGGCGTTGCTCCACCAGATTGAATAGTTAGTGCCTTAGAAGTCAACGCCAGAAGCATAAAATACAATATAAATACAACAGCTTTTCCATCGTATAAAACGAATAATTGCAACCAGTATGAAACTTATGGACCTTTCTACTTTCCGAGCAACCTAGGCTTCACCCTAGGGCGTTGCTCCAACAGATTGAATAGTTAGGGCCTTAGAAGTCAACGCCCGAACCGTAAAATGCAAAAAAAATACAACAGTGTTTCCATCATATATCAGGAATAATTGCAACCAGTTTGAAAGTGATGGCCAATTCTACGTTCCGGGCAACCTAGGTTTCACTCCAGGGCGTTGCTCCACCAGACCGAATAGTTACGGCCTAAGAAGTCAACGCCAGAAGCATAAAATACGATATAAATACAACAGCTTTTCGATCGTATAAAACGAATAATTGCAACCAGTATGAAACTTATGGTCATCTCTACTTTCCGAGCAAGCTAGGCTTCACCCTAGGGCGTTGGTCCAACAGATTGAATAGTTAGGGCCTTAGAAGTCAACGCCCGAAGCATAAAATGCAATAAAAATACAAGAGTGTATCCATCATATAACAGGAATAATTGCAACCAGTTTGAAAGTGATGGCCAATTCTACGTTCCGGGCAACGTAGACTTCACTCTACGGCGTTGCTCCACCAGATCGAATAGTTAGTGCCTTAGAAGTCAACGCCAGAAGCATAACATACAATATAAATACAACAGCTTTTCCATCGTGTAAAACGAATAATTGCAACCAGTATGAAACTTATGGTCATTTCTACTTTCCGAGCATCCGAGGCTTCACCCTAGGGCGTTGCTCCAGCAGATTGAATAGTTAGGGCCTTAGAAGTCAACGCCCGAACCATAAAATGCAAAAAAAATACAACAGTGTTTCCATCATATATCAGGAATAATTGCAACCAGTTTGAAAGTGATGGCCAATTCTACGTTCCGGGCAATCTAGGTTTCACTGCAGCGAGTTGCTCCACCAGGCCGAATAGTTACGGCCTAAGAAGTCAACGCCAGAGGCATAAAACACGATATAAATACAACAGCTTTTCCACCGTATAAAACGAATAATTGCAACCAGTATGAAACTTATGGTCATTTCTACTTTCCGAGCAAGCTAGGCTTCACCCTAGGGCGTTGCTCCAACAGATTGAATAGCTAGGGCCTTAGAAGTCAACGCCCGAAGCATAAAATGCAATAAAAATAGAACAGTGTTTCCATCATATATCAGGAATAATTGCAACCAGTATGAAACTTATGGTCATTTGTACTTTCCGAGCAACCTAGGCTTCACCCTAGGGCGTTGCTCCAACAGATTGAGTAGTTAGGGCCTTACATGTCAACGCCCGAAACATAAAATGCAATAAAAATACAACTGTGTTTCCATCATATAACAGGAATAATTGCAACCAGTTTGAAAGTGATGGCCAATTCTACGTTCCGGGCAACCTAGACTTCACTCTACGGCGTTGCTCCACCAGACCGAATAGCTAGTGCCTTAGAAGTCAACGCCAGAAGCATAAAATACAATATAAATACAACAGCTTTTCCATCGTATAAAACGAATAATTGCAACCAGTATGAAACTTATGGTCATTTCTACTTTCCGGGCAAGCTAGGCTTCACCCTAGGGCGTTGCTCCACCAGATCGAAAAGATAGTGCCTTAGAAGTCAACGCCAGAAGCATAAAATGCGATATAAATACAACAGTTTTTCCATCGTATAAAACGAATAATTGAAACCAGTATGAAACTTATGGTCATTTCTACTTTCCGAGCAACCTAGGCTTCACCCTAGAGCGTTGCTCCAACGGATTGAATAGTTAGGGCCTTAGAAGTCAACGCCGGAACCATAAAATGCAAAAAAAATACAACAGAGTTTCCATCATATAACATGAATAATTCCAACCAGTTTGAAAGTGATGGCCAATTCTACGTTCCGGGCAACCTAGGTTTCACTCCAGGGCGTTGCTCCACCAGACCGAATAGTTACGGCCTAAGAAGTCAACGCCAGAAGCATAAAATACGATATATATACAACAGCTTTTCGATCGTATAAAACGAATAATTGCAACCAGTATGAAACTTATGGTCATCTCTACTTTCCGAGCAAGCTAGGCTTCACCCTAGGGCGTTGGTCCAACAGATTGAATAGTTAGGGCCTTAGAAGTCAACGCCCGAAGCATAAAATGCAATAAAAATACAAGAGTGTTTCCATCATATAACAGGAATAATTGCAACCAGTTTGAAAGTGATGGCCAATTCTACGTTCCGGGCAACCTAGACTTCACTCTACGGCGTTGCTCCACCAGATCGACTAGTTAGTGCCTTAGAAGTCAACGCCAGAAGCATAAAATACAATATAAATACAACAGCTTTTCCATCGTATAAAACGAATAATTGCAACCAGTATGAAACTTATGGTCATTTCTACTTTCCGAGCAACCTAGGCTTTACCCTAGGGCGTTGCTCCAGCAGATTGAATAGTTAGGGGCTTAGAAGTCAACACCCGAACCATAAAATGCAAAAAAAATACAACAGTGTTTCCATCATATAACAGGAATAATTGCAACCAGTTTGAAACTTATGGTCATTTCTGCTTTCCGAGCAACCTAGGCTTCACCCTAGAGCGTTGCTCCAACGGATTGAATAGTTAGGGCCTTAGAAGTCAACGCCGGAACCATAAAATGCAAAAAAAATACAACAGAGTTTCCATCGTATAACATGAATAATTCCAACCAGTTTGAAAGTGATGGCCAATTCTACGTTCCGGGCAACCTAGGTTTCACTCCAGGGCGTTGCTCCACCAGACCGAATAGTTACGGCCCAAGAAGTCAACGCCAGAAGCATAAAATACGATATAAATACAACAGCTTTTCCATCGTATAAAACGTATAATTGCAACCAGTATGAAACTTATGGTCATTTCTACTTTCCGAGCAAGCTAGGCTTCACCCTAGGGCGTTGCTCTAACAGATGGAATAGTTAGTGCCTTAGAAGTCAACGCCAGAAGCATAAAATACAATATAAATACAACAGTTTTTCCATAGTATAAAACAAATAATTGCAACCAGTTTGAAACTTATGGTCATTTCTACTTTCCGGGCAACCTAGGCTTCACCCTAGGGCGTTGCTCCAGCAGATTGAATAGTTAGGGCCTTAGAAGTCAACGCCCGAACCATAAAATGCAAAAAAAATACAACAGTGTTTCCATCATATAACAGGAATAATTGCAACCAGTTTGAAAGTGATGGCCAATTCTACGTTCCGGGCAACCTAGACTTCACTCTGCGGCGTTGCTCCACCAGATCGAATAGTTAGTGCCTTAGAAGTCAACGCCAGAAGCATAAAATACAATATAAATACAACAGCTTTTCCATCGTATAAAACGAATAATTGCAACCAGTATGAAACTTATGGTCATTTCTACTTTCCGAGCAACCTAGGCTTCACCCTAGGGCGTTGCTCCAGCAGATTGAATAGTTAGGGCCTTAGAAGTCAACACCCGAACCATAAAATGCAAAAAAAATACAACAGTGTTTCCATCATATAACAGGAATAATTGCAACCAGTTTGAAAGTGATGGCCAATTCTACGTTCCGGGCAACCTAGGTTTCACTCCAGGGCGTTGCTCCACCAGATCGAATAGTTAGTGCCTTAGAAGTCAACGCCAGAAGCATAAAATACAATATAAATACAACAGTTTTTCCATAGTATAAAACAAATAATTGCAACCAGTTTGAAACTTATGGTCATTTCTACTTTCCGAGCAACCTAGGCTTCACCCTAGAGCGTTGCTCCAACGGATTGAATAGTTAGGGCCTTAGAAGTCAATGCCGGAACCCTAAAATGCAAAAAAAATACAAGAGAGTTTCCATCATATAACATGAATAATTCCAACCAGTTTGAAAGTGATGGCCAATTCTACGTTCCGGGCAACCTAGGTTTCACTCCAGGGCGTTGCTCCACCAGACCGAATAGTTACGGCCCAAGAAGTCAACGCCAGAAGCATAAAATACGATATAAATACAACAGCTTTTCCATCGTATAAAACGAATAATTGCAACCAGTATGAAACTTATGGTCATTTCTACTTTCCGAGCAAGCTAGGCTTCACCCTAGGGCGTTGCTCCAACAGATTCAATAGTTAGGGCCTTAGAAGTCAACGCCCGAAGCATAAAATACAATATAAATACAACAGTTTTTGCATCGTATAAAACGAATAATTGCAACCAGTTTGAAAGTGATGGTCATTTCTGCTTTCCGGGCAACCTAGGCTTCACTCCAGGGCGTTGCTCCACCAGATTGAATAGTTAGTGCCTTAGAAGTCAACGCCAGAAGCATAAAATACAATATAAATACAACAGCTTTTCCATCGTATAAAACGAATAATTGCAACCAGTATGAAACTTATGGACCTTTCTACTTTCCGAGCAACCTAGGCTTCACCCTAGGGCGTTGCTCCAACAGATTGAATAGTTAGGGCCTTAGAAGTCAACGCCCGAACCGTAAAATGCAAAAAAAATACAACAGTGTTTCCAACATATATCAGGAATAATTGCAACCAGTTTGAAAGTGATGGCCAATTCTACGTTCCGGGCAACCTAGGTTTCACTCCAGGGCGTTGCTCCACCTGACCGAATAGTTACGGCCCAAGAAGTCAACGCCAGAAGCATAAAATACGATATAAATACAACAGCTTTTCGATCGTATAAAACGAATAATTGCAACCAGTATGAAACTTATGGTCATCTCTACTTTCCGAGCAAGCTAGGCTTCACCCTAGGGCGTTGGTCCAACAGATTGAATAGTTAGGGCCTTAGAAGTCAACGCCCGAAGCATAAAATGCAATAAAAATACAAGAGTGTATCCATCATATAACAGGAATAATTGCAACCAGTTTGAAAGTGATGGCCAATTCTACGTTCCGGGCAACCTAGACTTCACTCTACGGCGTTGCTCCACCAGATCGAATAGTTAGTGCCTTAGAAGTCAACGCCAGAAGCATAACATACAATATAAATACAACAGCTTTTCCATCGTGTAAAACGAATAATTGCAACCAGTATGAAACCTATGGTCATTTCTACTTTCCGAGCAACCTAGGCTTCACCCTAGGGCGTTGCTCCAGCAGATTGAATAGTTAGGGCCTTAGAAGTCAACGCCCGAACCATAAAATGCAAAAAAAAAAACAGTGTTTCCATCATATATCAGGAATAATTGCAACCAGTTTGAAAGTGACGGCCAATTCTACGTTCCGGGCAATCTAGGTTTCACTGCAGCGAGTTGCTCCACCAGGCCGAATAGTTACGGCCTAAGAAGTCAACGCCAGAGGCATAAAACACGATATAAATACAACAGCTTTTCCACCGTATCAAACGAATAATTGCAACCAGTATGAAACTTATGGTCATTTCTACTTTACGAGCAAGCTAGGCTTCACCCTAGGGCGTTGCTCCAACAGATTGAATAGCTAGGGCCTTAGAAGTCAACGCCCGAAGCATAAAATGCAATAAAAATAGAACAGTGTTTCCATCATATATCAGGAATAATTGCAACCAGTTTGAAAGTGATGGCCAATTCTACGTTCCGGGCAACCTAGGCTTCACTCTAGGGCGTTGCTCCACCAGATCGAATAGTTGGTGCCTTAGAAGTCAACGCCAGAAGCATAAAATACAATATAAATCCAACAGTTTTTCCATCGTATAAAACGAATAATTGCAACCAGTATGAAACTTATGGTCATTTGTACTTTCCGAGCAACCTAGGCTTCACCCTAGGGCGTTGCTCCAACAGATTGAGTAGTTAGGGCCTTACATGTCAACGCCCGAACCATAAAATGCAAAAAAAATACAACAGTGTTTCCATCATATAACAGGAATAATTGCAACCAGTTTGAAAGTGATGGCCAATTCTACGTTCCGGGCAACCTAGACTTCACTCTACGGCGTTGCTCCACCAGATCGAATAGTTAGTGCCTTAGAAGTCAACGCCAGAAGCATAAAATACAATATAAATACAACAGCTTTTCCATCGTATAAAACGAATAATTGCAACCAGTATGAAACTTATGGTCATTTCTACTTTCCGAGCAACCTAGGCTTCACCCTAGGGCGTTGCTCCAGCAGATTGAATAGTTAGGGCCTTAGAAGTCAACACCCGAACCATAAAATGCAAAAAAAATACAACAGTGTTTCCATCATATAACAGGAATAATTGCAACCAGTTTGAAAGTGATGGCCAATTCTACGTTCCGGGCAACCTAGGTTTCACTCCAGGGCGTTGCTCCACCCGATCGAATAGTTAGTGCCTTAGAAGTCAACGCCAGAAGCATAAAATACAATATAAATACAACAGTTTTTCCATAGTATAAAACAAATAATTGCAACCAGATTGAAACTTATGGTCATTTCTACTTTCCGGGCAACCTAGGCTTCACCCTAGGGCGTTGCTCCAGCAGATTGAATAGTTAGGGCCTTAGAAGTCAACGCCCGAACCATAAAATGCAAAAAAAATACAACAGTGTTTCCATCATATAACAGGAATAATTGCAACCAGTTTGAAAGTGATGGCCAATTCTACGTTCCGGGCAACCTAGACTTCACTCTACGGCGTTGCTCCACCAGATCGAATAGTTAGTGCCTTAGAAGTCAACGCCAGAAGCATAAAATACAATATAAATACAACAGCTTTTCCATCGTATAAAACGAATAATTGCAACCAGTATGAAACTTATGGTCATTTCTACTTTCCGAGCAACCTAGGCTTCACCCTAGGGCGTTGCTCCAGCAGATTGAATAGTTAGGGCCTTAGAAGTCAACACCCGAACCATAAAATGCAAAAAAAATACAACAGTGTTTCCATCATATAACAGGAATAATTGCAACCAGTTTGAAACTTATGGTCATTTCTGCTTTCCGAGCAACCTAGGCTTCACCCTAGAGCGTTGCTCCAACGGATTGAATAGTTAGGGCCTTAGAAGTCAACGCCGGAACCATAAAATGCAAAAAAAATACAACAGAGTTTCCATCGTATAACATGAATAATTCCAACCAGTTTGAAAGTGATGGCCAATTCTACGTTCCGGGCAACCTAGGTTTCACTCCAGGGCGTTGCTCCACCAGACCGAATAGTTACGGCCCAAGAAGTCAACGCCAGAAGCATAAAATACGATATAAATACAACAGCTTTTCCATCGTATAAAACGTATAATTGCAACCAGTATGAAACTTATGGTCATTTCTACTTTCCGAGCAAGCTAGGCTTCACCCTAGGGCGTTGCTCTAACAGATGGAATAGTTAGTGCCTTAGAAGTCAACGCCAGAAGCATAAAATACAATATAAATACAACAGTTTTTCCATAGTATAAAACAAATAATTGCAACCAGTTTGAAACTTATGGTCATTTCTACTTTCCGGGCAACCTAGGCTTCACCCTAGGGCGTTGCTCCAGCAGATTGAATAGTTAGGGCCTTAGAAGTCAACGCCCGAACCATAAAATGCAAAAAAAATACAACAGTGTTTCCATCATATAACAGGAATAATTGCAACCAGTTTGAAAGTGATGGCCAATTCTACGTTCCGGGCAACCTAGACTTCACTCTGCGGCGTTGCTCCACCAGATCGAATAGTTAGTGCCTTAGAAGTCAACGCCAGAAGCATAAAATACAATATAAATACAACAGCTTTTCCATCGTATAAAACGAATAATTGCAACCAGTATGAAACTTATGGTCATTTCTACTTTCCGAGCAACCTAGGCTTCACCCTAGGGCGTTGCTCCAGCAGATTGAATAGTTAGGGCCTTAGAAGTCAACACCCGAACCATAAAATGCAAAAAAAATACAACAGTGTTTCCATCATATAACAGGAATAATTGCAACCAGTTTGAAAGTGATGGCCAATTCTACGTTCCGGGCAACCTAGGTTTCACTCCAGGGCGTTGCTCCACCAGATCGAATAGTTAGTGCCTTAGAAGTCAACGCCAGAAGCATAAAATACAATATAAATACAACAGTTTTTCCATAGTATAAAACAAATAATTGCAACCAGTTTGAAACTTATGGTCATTTCTACTTTCCGAGCAACCTAGGCTTCACCCTAGAGCGTTGCTCCAACGGATTGAATAGTTAGGGCCTTAGAAGTCAATGCCGGAACCCTAAAATGCAAAAAAAATACAAGAGAGTTTCCATCATATAACATGAATAATTCCAACCAGTTTGAAAGTGATGGCCAATTCTACGTTCCGGGCAACCTAGGTTTCACTCCAGGGCGTTGCTCCACCAGACCGAATAGTTACGGCCCAAGAAGTCAACGCCAGAAGCATAAAATACGATATAAATACAACAGCTTTTCCATCGTATAAAACGAATAATTGCAACCAGTATGAAACTTATGGTCATTTCTACTTTCCGAGCAAGCTAGGCTTCACCCTAGGGCGTTGCTCCAACAGATTCAATAGTTAGGGCCTTAGAAGTCAACGCCCGAAGCATAAAATACAATATAAATACAACAGTTTTTGCATCGTATAAAACGAATAATTGCAACCAGTTTGAAAGTGATGGTCATTTCTGCTTTCCGGGCAACCTAGGCTTCACTCCAGGGCGTTGCTCCACCAGATCGAATAGTTAGTGCCTTAGAAGTCAACGCCAGAGGCATAACATACAATATAAATACAACAGCTTTTCCATCGTGTAAAACGAATAATTGCAACCAGTATGAAACTTATGGTCATTTCTACTTTCCGAGCAACCTAGGCTTCACCCTAGGGCGTTGCTCCAACAGATTGAATAGCTAGGGCCTTACATGTCAACGCCCGAAGCATAAAATGCAATAAAAATAGAACAGTGTTTCCATCATATATCAGGAATAATTGCAACCAGTTTGAAAGTGATGGCCAATTCTACGTTCCGGGCAACCTAGGCTTCACTCTAGGGCGTTGCTCCACCAGATCGAATAGTTGGTGCCTTAGAAGTCAACGCCAGAAGCATAAAATACAATATAAATACAACAGTTTTTCCATCGTATAAAACGAATAATTGCAACCAGTATGAAACTTATGGTCATTTGTACTTTCCGAGCAACCTAGGCTTCACCCTAGGGCGTTGCTCCAACAGATTGAGTAGTTAGGGCCTTACATGTCAACGCCCGAAACATAAAATGCAATAAAAATACAACTGTGTTTCCATCATATAACAGGAATAATTGCAACCAGTTTGAAAGTGATGGCCAATTCTACGTTCCGGGCAACCTAGACTTCACTCTACGGCGTTGCTCCACCAGACCGAATAGCTAGTGCCTTAGAAGTCAACGCCAGAAGCATAAAATACAATATAAATACAACAGCTTTTCCATCGTATAAAACGAATAATTGCAACCAGTATGAAACTTATGGTCATTTCTACTTTCCGGGCAACCTAGGCTTCACCCTAGGGTGTTGCTCCAGCAGATTGAATAGTTAGGGCCTTAGAAGTCAACGCCCGAACCATAAAATGCAAAAAAAATACAACAGTGTTTCCATCATATAACAGGAATAATTGCAACCAGTTTGAAAGTGATGGCCAATTCTACGTTCCGGGCAACCTAGACTTCACTCTACGGCGTTGCTCCACCAGATCGAATAGTTAGTGCCTTAGAAGTCAACGCCAGAAGCATAAAATACAATATAAATACAACAGCTTTTCCATCGTATAAAACGAATAATTGCAACCAGTATGAAACTTATGGTCATTTCTACTTTCCGAGCAACCTAGGCTTCACCCTAGGGCGTTGCTCCAGCAGATTGAATAGTTAGGGCCTTAGAAGTCAACACCCGAACCATAAAATGCAAAAAAAATACAACAGTGTTTCCATCATATAACAGGAATAATTGCAACCAGTTTGAAAGTGATGGCCAATTCTACGTTCCGGGCAACCTAGGTTTCACTCCAGGGCGTTGCTCCACCCGATCGAATAGTTAGTGCCTTAGAAGTCAACGCCAGAAGCATAAAATACAATATAAATACAACAGTTTTTCCATAGTATAAAACAAATAATTGCAACCAGTTTGAAACTTATGGTCATTTCTACTTTCCGAGCAACCTAGGCTTCACCCTAGAGCGTTGCTCCAACGGATTGAATAGTTAGGGCCTTAGAAGTCAACGCCGGAACCATAAAATGCAAAAAAAATACAACAGAGTTTCCATCATATAACATGAATAATTCCAACCAGTTTGAAAGTGATGGCCAATTCTACGTTCCGGGCAACCTAGGTTTCACTCCAGGGCGTTGCTCCACCAGACCGAATAGTTACGGCCCAAGAAGTCAACGCCAGAAGCATAAAATACGATATAAATACAACAGCTTTTCCATCGTATAAAACGAATAATTGCAACCAGTATGAAACTTATGGTCATTTCTACTTTCCGAGCAAGCTAGGCTTCACCCTAGGGCGTTGCTCCAACAGATTCAATAGTTAGGGCCTTAGATGTCAACGCTCGAAGCATAAAATACAATATAAATACAACAGTTTTTGCATCGTATAAAACGAATAATTGCAACCAGTTTGAAAGTGATGGTCATTTCTGCTTTCCGGGCAACCTTGGCTTCACTCCAGGGCGTTGCTCCACCAGATTGAATAGTTAGTGCCTTAGAAGTCAACGCCAGAAGCATAAAATACAATATAAATACAACAGCTTTTCCATCGTATAAAGCGAATAATTGCAACCAGTATGAAACTTATGGACCTTTCTACTTTCCGAGCAACCTAGGCTTCACCCTAGGGCGTTGCTCCAACAGATTGAATAGTTAGGGCCTTAGATGTCAACGCCCGAACCGTAAAATGCAAAAAAAATACAACAGTGTTTCCATCATATATCAGGAATAATTGCAACCTGTTTGAAAGTGATGGCCAATTCTACGTTCCGGGCAACCTAGGTTTCACTCCAGGGCGTTGCTCCACCAGACCGAATAGTTACGGCCTAAGAAGTCAACGCCAGAAGCATAAAATACGATATAAATACAACAGCTTTTCCATCGTATAAAACGAATAATTGCAACCAGTATGAAACTTATGGTCATCTCTACTTTCCGAGCAAGCTAGGCTTCACCCTAGGGCGTTGGTCCAACAGATTGAATAGTTAGGGCCTTAGAAGTCAACGCCCGAAGCATAAAATGCAATAAAAATACAAGAGTGTATCCATCATATAACAGGAATAATTCCAACCAGTTTGAAAGTGACGGCCAATTCTACGTTCCGGGCAATCTAGGTTTCACTGCAGCGAGTTGCTCCACCAGGCCGAATAGTTACGGCCTAAGAAGTCAACGCCAGAGGCATAAAACACGATATAAATACAACAGCTTTTCCACCGTATAAAACGAATAATTGCAACCAGTATGAAACTTATGGTCATTTCTACTTTCCGAGCAAGCTAGGCTTCACCCTAGGGCGTTGCTCCAACAGATTCAATAGCTAGGGCCTTAGAAGTCAACGCCCGAAGCATAAAATGCAATAAAAATAGAACAGTGTTTCCATCATATATCAGGAATAATTGCAACCAGTTTGAAAGTGATGGCCAATTCTACGTTCCGGGCAACCTAGGCTTCACTCTAGGGCGTTGCTCCACCAGATCGAATAGTTAGTGCCTTAGAAGTCAACGCCAGAAGCATAAAATACAATATAAATACAACAGTTTTTCCATCGTATAAAACGAATAATTGCAACCAGTATGAAACTTATGGTCATTTGTACTTTCCGAGCAACCTAGGCTTCACCCTAGGGCGTTGCTCCAACAGATTGAGTAGTTAGGGCCTTACATGTCAACGCCCGAACCATAAAATGCAAAAAAAATACAACAGTGTTTCCATCATATAACAGGAATAATTGCAACCAGTTTGAAAGTGATGGCCAATTCTACGTTCCGGGCAACCTAGACTTCACTCTACGGCGTTGCTCCACCAGATCGAATAGTTAGTGACTTAGAAGTCAACGCCAGAAGCATAAAATACAATATAAATACAACAGCTTTTCCATCGTATAAAACGAATAATTGCAACCAGTATGAAACTTATGGTCATTTCTACTTTCCGAGCAACCTAGGCTTCACCCTAGGGCGTTGCTCCAGCAGATTGAATAGTTAGGGCCTTAGAAGTCAGCGCCCGAAGCATAAAATGCAATTAAAATACAACAGTGTTTCCATCATATAACAGGAATAATTGCAACCAGTTTGAAAGTGATGGCCAATTCTACGTTCCGGGCAACCTAGGCTTCGCTCTAGCGCGTTGCTCCACCAGATCGAAAAGATAGTGCCTTAGAAGTCAACGCCAGAAGCATAAAATGCGATATAAATACAACAGTTTTTCCATCGTATAAAACGAATAATTGCGACCAGTATGAAACTTATGGTCGTTTCTACTTTGCGAGCAACCTAGGCTTCACCCTAGGGCGTTGCTCCACCAGATCGAAAAGATAGTGCCTTAGAAGTCAACGCCAGAAGCATAAAATGCGATATAAATACAACAGTTTTTCCATCGTATAAAACGAATAATAGCAACCAGTATGAAACTTATGGTCATCTCTACTTTCCGAGCAAGCTAGGCTTCACCCTAGGGCGTTGGTCCAACAGATTGAATAGTTAGGGCCTTAGAAGTCAACGCCCGAACCATAAAATGCAAAAAAAAATACAACAGTGTTTCCATCATATATCAGGAATAATTGCAACCAGTTTGAAAGTGATTGCCAATTCTACGTTCCGGGCAACCTAGGTTTCACTCCAGGGCGTTGCTCCTCCAGACCGAATAGTTACGGCCTAAGAAGTCAACGCCAGAAGCATAAAGTACGATATAAATACAACAGTTTTTGCATCGTATAAAACGAATAATTGCAACCAGTTTGAAAGTGATGGTCATTTCTGCTTTCCGGGCAACCTAGGCTTCACTCTAGGGCGCTGCTCCACCAGATCGAATAGTTAGTGGCTTAGAAGTCAACGCCAGAAGCATAAAATACAATATAAATACAACAGTTTTTCCATCGTATAAAACGAATAATTGCAACCAGTATGAAACTTATGGACATTTCTACTTTCATAGCAACCTAGGCTTCACCCTAGGGCGTTGCTCCAACAGATTGAGTAGTTAGGGCCTTACATGTCAACGCCCGAACCAAAAAATGCAAAAAAAATACAACAGTGTTTCCATCATATAACAGGAATAATTGCAACCAGTTTGAAAGTGATGGCCAATTCTACGTTCCGGGCAACCTAGACTTCACTCTACGGCGTTGCTCCACCAGATCGAATAGTTAGGGCCTTAGAAGTCAACGCCCGAACCATAAAATGCAAAAAAAATACAACAGTGTTTCCATCATATATCAGGAATAATTGCAACCAGTTTGAAAGTGATGGCCAATTCTACGTTCCGGGCAACCTAGGCTTCGCTTTAGGGCGTTGCTCCACCAGATCGAAAAGATAGTGCCTTAGAAGTCAACGCCAGAAGCATAAAATACGATATAAAAACAACAGCTTTTCCATCGTATAAAACGAATAATTGCAACCAGTATGAAACTTGTGGTCATTTCTGCTTTCCGAGCAAGCTAGGCTTCACCCTAGGGCGTTGCTCCAACAGATTGAATAGTTAGGGCCTTAGAAGTCAGCGCCCGAAGCATAAAATGCAATTAAAATACAACAGTGTTTCCATCATATAACAGGAATAATTGCAACCAGTTTGAAAGTGATGGCCAATTCTACGTTCCGGGCAACCTAGGCTTCGCTCTAGCGCGTTGCTCCACCAGATCGAAAAGATAGTGCCTTAGAAGTCAACGCCAGAAGCATAAAATGCGATATAAATACAACAGTTTTTCCATCGTATAAAACGAATAATTGCGACCAGTATGAAACTTATGGTCGTTTCTACTTTGCGAGCAACCTAGGCTTCACCCTAGGGCGTTGCTCCACCAGATCGAAAAGATAGTGCCTTAGAAGTCAACGCCAGAAGCATAAAATGCGATATAAATACAACAGTTTTTCCATCGTATAAAACGAATAATTGCAACCAGTATGAAACTTATGGTCATCTCTACTTTCCGAGCAAGCTAGGCTTCACCCTAGGGCGTTGGTCCAACAGATTGAATAGTTAGGGCCTTAGAAGTCAACGCCCGAACCATAAAATGCAAAAAAAAATACAACAGTGTTTCCATCATATATCAGGAATAATTGCAACCAGTTTGAAAGTGATTGCCAATTCTACGTTCCGGGCAACCTAGGTTTCACTCCAGGGCGTTGCTCCTCCAGACCGAATAGTTACGGCCTAAGAAGTCAACGCCAGAAGCATAAAGTACGATATAAATACAACAGTTTTTGCATCGTATAAAACGAATAATTGCAACCAGTTTGAAAGTGATGGTCATTTCTGCTTTCCGGGCAACCTAGGCTTCACTCTAGGGCGCTGCTCCACCAGATCGAATAGTTAGTGGCTTAGAAGTCAACGCCAGAAGCATAAAATACAATATAAATACAACAGTTTTTCCATCGTATAAAACGAATAATTGCAACCAGTATGAAACTTATGGACATTTCTACTTTCATAGCAACCTAGGCTTCACCCTAGGGCGTTGCTCTAACAGATTGAATAGTTAGGGCCTTAGAAGTCAACACCCGAACCATAAAATGCAAAAAAAATACAACAGTGTTTCCATCATATATCAGGAATAATTGCAACCAGTTTGAAAGTGATGGCCAATTCTACGTTCCGGGCAACCTAGGCATCACTCTATTGCGTTGCTCCACCAGATCGAATAGTTAGTGCCTTAGAAGTCAGCGCCAGAAGCATAAAATACAATATAAATACAACAGTTTTTGCATCGTATAAAACGAATAATTGCAACCAGTTTGAAAGTGATGGTCAGTTCTGCTTTCCGGGCAACCTAGGCTTCACTCTAGGGCGTTGCTCCACCAGATCGAATAGTTAGTGGCTTAGAAGTCAACGCCAGAAGCATAAAATACAATATAAATACAACAGTTTTTCCATCGTATAAAACGAATAATTGCAACCAGTATGAAACTTATGGTCATTTCTACTTTCCGAGCAACCTAGGCTTCACCCTAGGGCGTTGCTCCAACGGATTGAATAGTTAGGGCCTTAGAAGTCAACGCCCGAACCATAAAATGCAAAAAAAATACAACAGTGTTTCCATCATATAGCAGGAATAATTGCAACCAGTTTGAAAGTGATGGACAATTCTACGTTCCGGGCAACCTAGGTTTCACTCCAGGGCGTTGCTCCACCAGATCGAATAGTTAGTGCCTTAGAAGTCAACGCCAGAAGCATAAAATACAATATAAATACAACAGTTTTTCCATAGTATAAAACAAATAATTGCAACCAGTTTGAAACTTATGGTCATTTCTACTTTCCGAGCAACCTAGGCTTCACCCTAGAGCGTTGCTCCAACGGATTGAATAGTTAGGGCCTTAGAAGTCAACGCCCGAACCGTAAAATGCAAAAAAAATACAACAGTGTTTCCATCATATATCAGGTATAATTGCAACCAGTTTGAAAGTGATGGCCAATTCTACGTTCCGGGCAACCTAGGCTTCACTCCAGGGCGTTGCTCCACCAGACCGAATAGTTACGGCCTAAGAAGTCAACGCCAGAAGCATAAAATACGATATAATTACAACAGCTTTTCCATCGTATAAAACGAATAATTGCAACCAGTATGAAACTTATGGTCATCTCTACTTTCCGAGCAAGCTAGGCTTCACCCTAGGGCGTTGCTCCAACAGATTGAATAGTTAGGGCCTTAGAAGTCAGCGCCCGAAGCATAAAATGCAATTAAAATACAACAGTGTTTCCATCATATAACAGGAATAATTGCAACCAGTTTGAAAGTGATGGCCAATTCTACGTTCCGGGCAACCTAGGCTTCGCTCTAGCGCGTTGCTCCACCAGATCGAAAAGATAGTGCCTTAGAAGTCAACGCCAGAAGCATAAAATGCGATATAAATACAACAGTTTTTCCATCGTATAAAACGAATAATTGCGACCAGTATGAAACTTATGGTCGTTTCTACTTTGCGAGCAACCTAGGCTTCACCCTAGGGCGTTGCTCCACCAGATCGAAAAGATAGTGCCTTAGAAGTCAACGCCAGAAGCATAAAATGCGATATAAATACAACAGTTTTTCCATCGTATAAAACGAATAATTGCAACCAGTATGAAACTTATGGTCATCTCTACTTTCCGAGCAAGCTAGGCTTCACCCTAGGGCGTTGGTCCAACAGATTGAATAGTTAGGGCCTTAGAAGTCAACGCCCGAACCATAAAATGCAAAAAAAAATACAACAGTGTTTCCATCATATATCAGGAATAATTGCAACCAGTTTGAAAGTGATTGCCAATTCTACGTTCCGGGCAACCTAGGTTTCACTCCAGGGCGTTGCTCCTCCAGACCGAATAGTTACGGCCTAAGAAGTCAACGCCAGAAGCATAAAGTACGATATAAATACAACAGTTTTTGCATCGTATAAAACGAATAATTGCAACCAGTTTGAAAGTGATGGTCATTTCTGCTTTCCGGGCAACCTAGGCTTCACTCTAGGGCGCTGCTCCACCAGATCGAATAGTTAGTGGCTTAGAAGTCAACGCCAGAAGCATAAAATACAATATAAATACAACAGTTTTTCCATCGTATAAAACGAATAATTGCAACCAGTATGAAACTTATGGTCATTTCTACTTTCCGAGCAACCTAGGCTTCACCCTAGGGCGTTGCTCCAGCAGATTGAATAGTTAGGGCCTTAGAAGTCAACGCCCGAACCATAAAATGCAAAAAAAATACAACAGTGTTTCCATCATATATCAGGAATAATTGCAACCAGTTTGAAAGTGACGGCCAATTCTACGTTCCGGGCAATCTAGGTTTCACTGCAGCGAGTTGCTCCACCAGGCCGAATAGTTACGGCCTAAGAAGTCAACGCCAGAGGCATAAAACACGATATAAATACAACAGCTTTTCCACCGTATAAAACGAATAATTGCAACTAGTATGAAACTTATGGTCATTTCTACTTTCCGAGCAAGCTAGGCTTCACCCTAGGGCGTTGCTCCAACAGATTCAATAGCTAGGGCCTTAGAAGTCAACGCCCGAAGCATAAAATGCAATAAAAATAGAACAGTGTTTCCATCATATATCAGGAATAATTGCAACCAGTTTGAAAGTGATGGCCAATTCTACGTTCCGGGCAACCTAGGCTTCACTCTAGGGCGTTGCTCCACCAGATCGAATAGTTAGTGCCTTAGAAGTCAACGCCAGAAGCATAAAATACAATATAAATACAACAGTTTTTCCATCGTATAAAACGAATAATTGCAACCAGTATGAAACTTATGGTCATTTGTACTTTCCGAGCAACCTAGGCTTCACCCTAGGGCGTTGCTCCAACAGATTGAGTAGTTAGGGCCTTACATGTCAACGCCCGAACCATAAAATGCAAAAAAAATACAACAGTGTTTCCATCATATAACAGGAATAATTGCAACCAGTTTGAAAGTGATGGCCAATTCTACGTTCCGGGCAACCTAGACTTCACTCTACGGCGTTGCTCCACCAGATCGAATAGTTAGTGACTTAGAAGTCAACGCCAGAAGCATAAAATACAATATAAATACAACAGCTTTTCCATCGTATAAAACGAATAATTGCAACCAGTATGAAACTTATGGTCATTTCTACTTTCCGAGCAACCTAGGCTTCACCCTAGGGCGTTGCTCCAGCAGATTGAATAGTTAGGGCCTTAGAAGTCAACGCCCGAACCATAAAATGCAAAAAAAATACAACAGTGTTTCCATCATATATCAGGAATAATTGCAACCAGTTTGAAAGTGATGGCCAATTCTACGTTCCGGGCAACCTAGGCTTCGCTTTAGGGCGTTGCTCCACCAGATCGAAAAGATAGTGCCTTAGAAGTCAACGTCAGAAGCATAAAATACGATATAAAAACAACAGCTTTTCCATCGTATAAAACGAATAATTGCAACCAGTATGAAACTTGTGGTCATTTCTGCTTTCCGAGCAAGCTAGGCTTCACCCTAGGGCGTTGCTCCAACAGATTGAATAGTTAGGGCCTTAGAAGTCAGCGCCCGAAGCATAAAATGCAATTAAAATACAACAGTGTTTCCATCATATAACAGGAATAATTGCAACCAGTTTGAAAGTGATGGCCAATTCTACGTTCCGGGCAACCTAGGCTTCGCTCTAGCGCGTTGCTCCACCAGATCGAAAAGATAGTGCCTTAGAAGTCAACGCCAGAAGCATAAAATGCGATATAAATACAACAGTTTTTCCATCGTATAAAACGAATAATTGCGACCAGTATGAAACTTATGGTCGTTTCTACTTTGCGAGCAACCTAGGCTTCACCCTAGGGCGTTGCTCCACCAGATCGAAAAGATAGTGCCTTAGAAGTCAACGCCAGAAGCATAAAATGCGATATAAATACAACAGTTTTTCCATCGTATAAAACGAATAATTGCAACCAGTATGAAGCTTATGGTCATCTCTACTTTCCGAGCAAGCTAGGCTTCACCCTAGGGCGTTGGTCCAACAGATTGAATAGTTAGGGCCTTAGAAGTCAACGCCCGAACCATAAAATGCAAAAAAAAAACAACAGTGTTTCCATCATATATCAGGAATAATTGCAACCAGTTTGAAAGTGATTGCCAATTCTACGTTCCGGGCAACCTAGGTTTCACTCCAGGGCGTTGCTCCTCCAGACCGAATAGTTACGGCCTAAGAAGTCAACGCCAGAAGCATAAAGTACGATATAAATACAACAGTTTTTGCATCGTATAAAACGAATAATTGCAACCAGTTTGAAAGTGATGGTCATTTCTGCTTTCCGGGCAACCTAGGCTTCACTCTAGGGCGCTGCTCCACCAGATCGAATAGTTAGTGGCTTAGAAGTCAACGCCAGAAGCATAAAATACAATATAAATACAACAGTTTTTCCATCGTATAAAACGAATAATTGCAACCAGTATGAAACTTATGGACATTTCTACTTTCATAGCAACCTAGGCTTCACCCTAGGGCGTTGCTCTAACAGATTGAATAGTTAGGGCCTTAGAAGTCAACACCCGAACCATAAAATGCAAAAAAAATACAACAGTGTTTCCATCATATATCAGGAATAATTGCAACCAGTTTGAAAGTGATGGCCAATTCTACGTTCCGGGCAACCTAGGTTTCACCCCAGGGCGTCGCTCCACCAGACCGAATAGTTACGGCCTAAGAAGTCAACGCCAGAAGCATTAAATACGATATAAATACAACAGCTTTTCCATCGTATAAAACGAATAATTGCAACCAGTATGAAACTTATGGTCACCTCTACTTTCCGAGCAAGCTAGGCTTCACCCTAGGGCGTTGCTCCACCAGATCGAAAAGATAGTGCCTTAGAAGTCAACGCCAGAAGCATAAAATGCGATATAAATACAACAGTTTTTCCATCGTATAAAACGAATAATTGCAACCAGTATGAAACTTATGGTCATTTCTACTTTCCGAGCAAGCTAGGCTTCACCCTAGGGCGTTGCTCCAACAGATTGAATAGTTAGGGCCGTAGAAGTCAGCGCCCGAAGCATAAAATGCAATTAAAATACAACAGTGTTTCCATCATATAACAGGAATAATTGCAACCAGTTTGAAAGTGATGGCCAATTCTACGTTCCGGGCAACCTAGACTTCACTCTACGGCGTTGTTCCACCAGATCGAATAGTTAGTGCCTTAGAAGTCAACGCCAGAAGCATAAAATACAATATAAATACAACAGCTTTTCCATCGTATAAAACGAATAATTGCAACCAGTATGAAACTTATGGTCATTTCTACTTTCCGGGCAACCTAGGCTTCACCCTAGGGCGTTGCTCCAGCAGATTGAATAGTTAGGGCCTTAGAAGTCAACGCCCGAACCATAAAATGCAAAAAAAATACAACAGTGTTTCCATCATATAACAGGAATAATTGCAACCAGTTTGAAAGTGATGGCCAATTCTACGTTCCGGGCAACCTAGACTTCACTCTACGGCGTTGCTCCACCAGATCGAATAGTTAGTGCCTTAGAAGTCAACGCCAGAAGCATAAAATACAATATAAATACAACAGCTTTTCCATCGTATAAAACGAATAATTGCAACCAGTATGAAACTTATGGTCATTTCTACTTTCCGAGCAACCTAGGCTTCACCCTAGGGCGTTGCTCCAGCAGATTGAATAGTTAGGGCCTTAGAAGTCAACGCCCGAACCATAAAATGCAAAAAAAATACAACACTGCTTCCATCATATAACAGGAATAATTGCAACCAGTTTGAACGTGATGGCCAATTCTACGTTCCGGGCAACCTAGGCTTCACTCTAGGGCGTTGCTCCATCAGATCGAATAGTTAGTGCCTTAGAAGTCAACGTCAGAAGCATAAAATACAATATAAATACAACAGTTTTTCCATCGTATAAAACGAATAATTGCAACTAGTATGAAACTTATGGACATTTCTACTTTGCTAGCAACCTAGGCTTCACCCTAGGGCGTTGCTCCAACAGATTGAATAGTTAGGGCCTTAGAAGTCAACGCCCGAACCATAAAATGCAAAAAAAATACAACAGTGTTTCCATCATATATCAGGAATAATTGCAACCAGTTTGAAAGTGATGGCCAATTCTACGTTCCGGGCAACCTAGGCTTCGCTCTAGGGCGTTGCTCCACCAGATCGAAAAGATAGTGCCTTAGAAGTCAACGCCAGAAGCATAAAATACGATTTAATACAACAGCTTTTCCATCGTATAAAACGAATAATTGCAACCAGTATGAAACTTGTGGTCATTTCTGCTTTCCGAGCAAGCTAGGCTTCACCCTAGGGCGTTGCTCCAACAGATTGAATAGTTAGGGCCTTAGAAGTCAGCGCCCGAAGCATAAAATGCAATTAAAATACAACAGTGTTTCCATCATATAACAGGAATAATTGCAACCAGTTTGAAAGTGATGGCCAATTCTACGTTCCGGGCAACCTAGGCTTCGCTCTAGCGCGTTGCTCCACCAGATCGAAAAGATAGTGCCTTAGAAGTCAACGCCAGAAGCATAAAATGCGATATAAATACAACAGTTTTTCCATCGTATAAAACGAATAATTGCGACCAGTATGAAACTTATGGTCATCTCTACTTTGCGAGCAACCTAGGCTTCACCCTAGGGCGTTGCTCCAACAGAATGAATAGTTAGGGCCTTAGAAGTCAACGCCCGAACCATAAAATGCAAAAAAAAATACAACAGTGTTTCCATCATATATCAGGAATAATTGCAACCAGTTTGAAAGTGATTGCCAATTCTACGTTCCGGGCAACCTAGGTTTCACTCCAGGGCGTTGCTCCTCCAGACCGAATAGTTACGGCCTAAGAAGTCAACGCCAGAAGCATAAAGTACGATATAAATACAACAGTTTTTGCATCGTATAAAACGAATAATTGCAACCAGTTTGAAAGTGATGGTCATTTCTGCTTTCCGGGCAACCTAGGCTTCACTCTAGGGCGTTGCTCCACCAGATCGAATAGTTAGTGGCTTAGAAGTCAACGCCAGAAGCATAAAATACAATATAAATACAACAGTTTTTCCATCGTATAAAACGAATAATTGCAACCAGTATGAAACTTATGGACATTTCTACTTTCATAGCAACCTAGGCTTCACCCTAGGGCGTTGCTCTAACAGATTGAATAGTTAGGGCCTTAGAAGTCAACACCCGAACCATAAAATGCAAAAAAAATACAACAGTGTTTCCATCATATATCAGGAATAATTGCAACCAGTTTGAAAGTGATGGCCAATTCTACGTTCCGGGCAACCTAGGTTTCACCCCAGGGCGTCGCTCCACCAGACCGAATAGTTACGGCCTAAGAAGTCAACGCCAGAAGCATTAAATACGATATAAATACAACAGCTTTTCCATCGTATAAAACGAATAATTGCAACCAGTATGAAACTTATGGTCATCTCTACTTTCCGAGCAAGCTAGGCTTCACCCTAGGGCGTTGCTCCACCAGATCGAAAAGATAGTGCCTTAGAAGTCAACGCCAGAAGCATAAAATGCGATATAAATACAACAGTTTTTCCATCGTATAAAACGAATAATTGCAACCAGTATGAAACTTATGGTCATTTCTACTTTCCGAGCAACGTAGGCTTCACCCTAGGGCGTTGCTCCAACGGATTGAATAGTTAGGGCCTTAGAAGTCAACGCCCGAACCATAAAATGCAAAAAAAATACAACAGTGTTTCCATCATATAACAGGAATAATTGCAACCAGTTTGAAAGTGATGGCCAATTCTACGTTCCGGGCAACCTAGGTTTCACTCCAGGGCGTTGCTCCACCAGATCGAATAGTTAGTGCCTTAGAAGTCAACGCCAGAAGCATAAAATACAATATAAATACAACAGTTTTTCCATGGTATAAAACAAATAATTGCAACCAGTTTGAAACTTATGGTCATTTCTACTTTCCGAGCAACCTAGGCTTCACCCTAGAGCGTTGCTCCAACGGATTGAATAGTTAGGGCCTTAGAAGTCAACGCCGGAACCATAAAATGCAAAAAAAATACAACAGAGTTTCCATCATATAACATGAATAATTGCAACCAGTTTGAAAGTGATGGCCAATTCTACGTTCCGGGCAACCTAGGTTTCACTCCAGGGCGTTGCTCCACCAGACCGAATAGTTACGGCCCAAGAAGTCAACGCCAGAAGCATAAAATACGATATAAATACAACAGCTTTTCCACCGTATAAAACGAATAATTGCAACCAGTATAAAACTTATGGTCATTTCTAATTTCCGAGCAAGCTAGGCTTCACCCTAGGGCATTGCTCCAACAGATTCAATAGTTAGGGCCTTAGAAGTCAACGCCCGAAGCATAAAATACAATATAAATACAACAGCTTTTCCATCGTATAAAACGAATAATTGCAACCAGTATGAAACTTATGGTCATCTCTACTTTCCGAGCAAGCTAGGCTTCACCCTAGGGCGTTGGTCCAACAGATTGAATAGTTAGGGCCTTAGAAGTCAACGCCCGAAGCATAAAATGCAATAAAAATACAAGAGTTTATCCATCATATAACAGGAATAATTGCAACCAGTTCGAAAGTGATGGCCAATTCTACGTTCCGGGCAACCTAGACTTCACTCTACGGCGTTGCTCCACCAGATCGAATAGTTAATGCCTTAGAAGTCAACGCCAGAAGCATAAAATACAATATAAATACAACTGCTTTTCCATCGTGTAAAACGAATAATTGCAACCAGTATGAAACTTATGGTCATTTCTACTTTCCGAGCAACCTAGGCTTCACCCTAGGGCGTTGCTCCAGCAGATTGAATAGTTAGGGCCTTAGAAGTCAACGCCCGAACCATAAAATGCAAAAAAAATACAACAGTGTTTCCATCATGTATCAGGAATAATTGCAACCAGTTTGAAAGTGACGGCCAATTCTACGTTCCGGGCAATCTAGGTTTCACTCCAGCGAGTTGCTCCACCAGGCCGAATAGTTACGGCCTAAGAAGTCAACGCCAGAAGCATAAAATACAATATAAATACAACAGTTTTTCCATCCTATAAAACAAATAATTGCAACCAGTTTGAAACTTATGGTCATTTCTACTTTCCGAGCAACCTAGGCTTCACCCTAGGGCGTTGCTCCAACAGACTGAGTAGTTAGGGCCTTACATGTCAACGCCCGAAACATAAAATGCAATAAAAATACAACTGTGTTTCCATCATATCACAGGAATAATTGCAACCAGTTTGAAAGTGATGGCCAATTCTACGTTCCGGGCAACCTAGACTTCACTCTACGGCGTTGCTCCACCAGATCGAATAGTTAGTGCCTTAGAAGTCAACGCCAGAAGCATAAAATACAATATAAATACAACAGATTTTCCATCGTATAAAACGAATAATTGCAACCAGTATGAAACTTATGGTCATTTCTACTTTCCGAGCAACCTAGGCTTGACCGTAGGGCGTTGCTCCAGCAGATTGAATAGTTAGGGCCTTAGAAGTCAACGCCCGAACCATAAAATGCAAAAAAAATACAACAGTGTTTCCATCATATAACAGGAATAATTGCAACCAGTTTGAAGGTGATGGCCAATTCTACGTTCCGGGCAACCTAGACTTCACTCTACGGCGTTGCTCCACCAGATCGAATAGTTAGTGCCTTAGAAGTCAACGCCAGAAGCATAAAATACAATATAAATACAACAGCTTTTCCATCGTATAAAACGAATAATTGCAACCAGTTTGAAAGTGATGGCCAATTCTACCTTCCGGGCAACCTAGGCTTCACTCTACGGCGTTGCTCCACTAGATCGAACAGCTAGGGCCTTAGAAGTCAACGCCAGAAGCATAAAATACAATATAAATACAACAGTTTTTCCATCGTATAAAACGAATAATTGCAACCAGTATGAAACTTATGGTCATTTGTACTTTCCGAGCAACCTAGGCTTCACCCTAGGGCGTGGCTCCAACAGATTGAGTAGTTAGGGCCTTACATGTCAACGCCCGAAACATAAAATGCAATAAAAATACAACTGTGTTTCCATCATATAACAGGAATAATTGCAACCAGTTTGAAAGTGATGGCCAATTCTACGTTCCGGGCAACCTAGACTTCACTCTACGGCGTTGCTCCACCAGAGCGAATAGTTAGTGCCTTAGAAGTCAACGCCAGAAGCATAAAATACAATATAAATACAACAGCTTTTCCATCGTATAAAACGAATAATTGCAACCAGTATGAAACTTATGGTCATTTCTACTTTCCGGGCAACCTAGGCTTCACCCTAGGGCGTTGCTCCAGCAGATTGAATAGTTAGGGCCTTAGAAGTCAACGCCCGAACCATAAAATGCAAAAAAAATACAACAGTGTTTCCATCATATAACAGGAATAATTGCAACCAGTTTGAAAGTGATGGCCAATTCTACCTTCCGGGCAACCTAGACTTCACTCTACGGCGTTGCTCCACCAGATCGAATAGTTAGTGCCTTAGAAGTCAACGCCAGAAGCATAAAATACAATATAAATACAACAGCTTTTCCATCGTATAAAACGAATAATTGCAACCAGTATGAAACTTATGGTCATTTCTACTTTCCGAGCAACCTAGGCTTCACCCTAGGGCGTTGATCCAGCAGATTGAATAGTTAGGGCCTTAGAAGTCAACGCCCGAACCATAAAATGCAAAAAAAATACAACAGTGCTTCCATCATATAACAGGAATAATTGCAACCAGTTTGAACGTGATGGCCAATTCTACGTTCCGGGCAACCTAGGTTTCACTCCATGGCGTTGCTCCACCAGAGCGAATAGTTACGGCCTAAGAAGTAAACGCCAGAAGCATAAAATACGATATAAATACAACAGCGTTTCCATCGTACAGAACGAATAATTGCAACCAGTGTGAAAGTTATGGTCATTTCTACATTCCGAGCAACCTAGGATCCACTCTAGGGCGTTGCTCCACCAGATCGAATAGTTAGGTCCTTAGAAGTAAACGCCAGATGCATAAAATACGATATAAATACAACAGCGTTTGCATCGTATAAAACGAATAATTGCAGCCAGTGTGAAAGTTATGGTCATTTCTACATTCCGAGCAACCTAGGATTCACTCTAGGGCGTTGCTCCACCAGATCGAATAGTTAGGTCTTTAGAAGTAAACGCCAGAAGCATAAAATACGATATAAATACAACAGCGTTTGCATCGTATAAAACGAATAATTGCAACCAGTGTGAAAGTTATGGTCGTTTCTACATTCCGAGCAACCTAGGATCCACTCTAGGGCGTTGCTCCACCAGATCGAATAGTTAGGTCCTTAGAAGTAAACGCCAGAAGCATAAAATACGATATAAATACAACAGCGTTTGCATCGTATAAAACGAATAATTGCAACCAGTGTGAAAGTTATGGTCATTTCTACATTCCGAGCCACCTAGGATCCACTCTAGGGCGTTGCTCCACCAGATCGAATAGTTAGGTCCTTAGAAGTAAACGCCAGAAGCATAAAATACGATATAAATACAACAGCGCTTCCATCGTATAAAACGAATAATTGCAACCAGTGTGAAAGTTATCGTCATTTCTACATTCCCAGCTACCTAGGACCCACTCTAGGGCGTTGCTCCACCAGATCGAATAGTTAGGTCCTTAGAAGTAAACGCCAGAAGCATAAAATACGATATAAATACAACAGCGTTTGCATCGTATAAAACGAATATTTGCAACCAGTGTGAAAGTTATGGTCATTTCTACATTCCGAGCAGCCTAGGATTCACTCTAGGGCGTTGCTCCACCGGATCGAATAGTTAGGTCTTTAGAAGTAAACGCCAGAAGCATAAAATACGATATAAATACAACAGCTTTTCCATCGTATAAAAGGAATAATTGCAAACAGTGTGAAGGTAATGGTCATTTCTACGTTCCGGGCAAGCTAGGCTTCACCCTATGCCGTTGTTCCACCAGATCGAATAGTTAGGGCCTAAGAAGTGAACGCCCGAACCATAAAATGCAAAAAAAATACAACAGTGTTTCCATCATATAACAGGAATAATTGCAACCAGTTTGAAAGTGTTGGCCAATTCTACGTTCCGGGCAACCTAGGCTTCCCTCTAGGGCGTTGCTCCACCAGATCGAATAGATAGTGCCTTAGAATTCAACACAAGAAGCATCAAATACAATAAAGATGCAACAGTATTTCCATCTTATAACAGGAATAATTGCAGCCACTGTGCAGGTACTGGTATATCCTATGTCCCGGGCAACCTAGGCTTCCCTCTAGGGCGGTGCTCCACCAGATCAAATAGCTAGGGCCTTAGAAGTCTACGCCCGAACCATAAAATGCAAAAAAAATACAACAGTGTTTCCATCATATAACAGGAATAATTGCGACCAGTTTGAAGGTGATGGACAATTCTACGTTCCGGGCAACCGAGGCTTCACTCTAGGGCGTTACTCCACCAGATCGAATAGTTAGTGCCTTAGAAGTAAACGCCAGAAGCATAAAATACGATATAAATACAACAACGTTTGCATCGTATAAAACGAATAATTGCAACCAGTGTGAAAGTTATGGTGATTTCTACATTCCGAGCAACCTAGGATCCACTCTAGTGCGTTGCTCCACCAGATCGAATAGTTAGGTCCTTAGAAGTAAACGCCAGAAGCATAAAATGCAATAAAGATACAATAGTGTTTCCATCGTATAAAACGAATAATTGAAACCAGTATGAAACTTATGGTCATTTCTACTTTCCGAGCAAGCTACGCTTCACCCTAGGGCGTTGCTCCAACAGATTCAATAGTTAGGACCTTAGAAGTGAACGCCCGAACCATAAAATGCAAAAAAAATACAACAGTGTTTCCATCATATAACAGGAGTAATTGCAACCAGTTTGAAAGTGATGGCCAATTCTACGTTCCGGGCAACCTAGGCTTCTCTCTAGGGCGTTGCTCCACCAGATCGAATAGATAGTGCCTTAGGAGTCAACGCCAGAAGCATAAAATACAATATAAATACAACAGTTTTTCCATCGTATAAAACGAATAATACCAACCAGTGTGAAAGTTCTGGTCATTTCTACGTTCCGGGCAACCTAGGCTTCACTGTAGGGTGTTGCTCCACCACATCGAAGAGGTAGGGCCATGGAAGTCAACGCCCGAAGCATAAAATACAATAAATATACAAGAGTTTTTCCATCGTATAACAGGAATAATTGCAACCAGTGTGAAAGTGATGGTCATTTCTACGTTCTGGGCAACCTAGGCTTCACTCTAGGGCGTCGATCCACCAGATCGAATAGTTAGGGCCTAAGAAGTCAGCGCCAGAAGCATAAAATATAATATAAATATAACAGCTTTTCCATCGTATAAAACGAATAATTGCAACAAGTATGAAAGTTGTGGTTATTTCTAGTTTCCGGGAAACCTCGGCTTCACCCTAGAGCGTTGCTCCAACAGATTGAATAGTTAGGGCCTTAGAAGTCAACGACCGAAGCATAAAATACAAACTAAATAGAACAGTTTTTCCATCGTATAAAACGAATAATTGCAACCAGTTTGAAAGTGATGGCCAATTCTACGTTCCGGGCAACCTAGGTTTCACCCCAGGGCGTCGCTCCACCAGACCGAATAGTTACGGCCTAAGAAGTCAACGCCAGAAGCATTAAATACGATATAAATACAACAGCTTTTCCATCGTATAAAACGAATAATTGCAACCAGTATGAAACTTATGGTCATCTCTACTCTCCGAGCAAGCTAGGCTTCACCCTAGGGCGTTGCTCCACCAGATCGAAAAGATAGTGCCTTAGAAGTCAACGCCAGAAGCATAAAATGCGATATAAATACAACAGTTTTTCCATCGTATAAAACGAATAATTGCAACCAGTATGAAACTTATGGTCATTTCTACTTTCCGAGCAACCTAGGCTTCACCCTAGGGCGTTGCTCCAACGGATTGAATAGTTAGGGCCTTAGAAGTCAACGCCCGAACCATAAAATGCAAAAAAAATACAACAGTGTTTCCATCATATAACAGGAATAATTGCAACCAGTTTGAAAGTGATGGCCAATTCTACGTTCCGGGCAACCTAGGTTTCACTCCAGGGCGTTGCTCCACCAGATCGAATAGTTAGTGCCTTAGAAGTCAACGCCAGAAGCATAAAATACAATATAAATACAACAGTTTTTCCATGGTATAAAACAAATAATTGCAACCAGTTTGAAACTTATGGTCATTTCTACTTTCCGAGCAACCTAGGCTTCACCCTAGAGCGTTGCTCCAACGGATTGAATAGTTAGGGCCTTAGAAGTCAACGCCGGAACCATAAAATGCAAAAAAAATACAACAGCTTTTCCATCGTATAAAACGAATAATTGCAACCAGATTGAAAGTAATGGTCATTTCTACGTTCCGTGCACCCTAGGCGTCTCTCTAGGACGTTGCTCCACCACATTTAATAGCTACGGCCTTAGAAGACAACGCCAGAGGCATAAAATACAATATAAATACAACAGCTTTTCCATCGTATAAAACGAATAATTGCAACCAGTATGAATCTTATGGTCATTTCTACTTTCCGAGCAACCTAGGCTTGACCCTAGGGCGTTGCTCCAGCAGATTGAATAGTTAGGGCCTTAGAAGTCAACGCCCGAACCATAAAATGCAAAAAAAATACAACAGTGCTTCCATCATATAACAGGAATAATTGCAACCAGTGTGAACGTGATGGCCAATTCTACGTTCCGGGCAACCTAGGCTTCACTCTCGGGCGTTGCTCCACCAGATCGAATAGTTAGTGCCTTAGAAGTCAACGCCAGAAGCATAAAATACAATATAAATACAACAGTTTTTCCATCGTATAAAACAAATAATTGCAACCAGTTTGAAACTTATGGTCATTTCTACTTTCCGAGCAACCTAGGCTTCACCCTAGGGCGTTGCTCCAACAGACTGAGTAGTTAGGGCCTTACATGTCAACGCCCGAAACATAAAATGCAATAAAAATACAACTGTGTTTCCATCATATCACAGGAATAATTGCAACCAGTTTGAAAGTGATGGCCAATTCTACGTTCCGGGCAACCTAGACTTCACTCTACGGCGTTGCTCCACCAGATCGAATAGTTAGTGCCTTAGAAGTCAACGCCAGAAGCATAAAATACAATATAAATACAACAGCTTTTCCATCGTATAAAACGAATAATTGCAACCAGTATGAAACTTATGGTCATTTCTACTTTCCGAGCAACCTAGGCTTGACCGTAGGGCGTTGCTCCAGCAGATTGAATAGTTAGGGCCTTAGAAGTCAACGCCCGAACCATAAAATGCAAAAAAAATACAACTGTGTTTCCATCATATAACAGGAATAATTGCAACCAGTTTGAAGGTGATGGCCAATTCTACGTTCCGGGTAACCTAGACTTCACTCTACGGCGTTGCTCCACCAGATCGAATAGTTAGTGCCTTAGAAGTCAACGCCAGAAGCATAAAATACAATATAAATACAACAGCTTTTCCATCGTATAAAACGAATAATTGCAACCAGTTTGAAAGTGATGGCCAATTCTACCTTCCGGGCAACCTAGGCTTCACTCTACGGCGTTGCTCCACTAGATCGAACAGCTAGGGCCTTAGAAGTCAACGCCAGAAGCATAAAATACAATATAAATACAACAGTTTTTCCATCGTATAAAACGAATGATTGCAACCAGTATGAAACTTATGGTCATTTGTACTTTCCGAGCAACCTAGGCTTCACCCTAGGGCGTTGCTCCAACAGATTGAGTAGTTAGGGCCTTACATGTCAACGCCCGAAACATAAAATGCAATAAAAATACAACTGTGTTTCCATCATATAACAGGAATAATTGCAACCAGTTTGAAAGTGATGGCCAATTCTACGTTCCGGGCAACCTAGACTTCACTCTACGGCGTTGCTCCACCAGATCGAATAGTTAGTGCCTTAGAAGTCAACGCCAGAAGCATAAAATACAATATAAATACAACAGCTTTTCCATCGTATAAAACGAATAATTGCAACCAGTATGAAACTTATGGTCATTTCTACTTTCCGAGCAACCTAGGCTTCACCCTAGGGCGTTGCTCCAGCAGATTGAATAGTTAGGGCCTTAGAAGCCAACGCCCGAACCATAAAATGCAAAAAAAATACAACAGTGCTTCCATCATATAACAGGAATAATTGCAACCAGTTTGAACGTGATGGCCAATTCTACGTTCCGGGCAACCTAGGTTTCACTCCATGGCGTTGCTCCACCAGACCGAATAGTTACGGCCTAAGAAGTAAACGCCAGAAGCATAAAATACGATATAAATACAACAGCGTTTCCATCGTACAAAACGAATAATTGCAACCAGTGTGAAAGTTATGGTCATTTCTACATTCCGAGCAACCTAGGATCCACTCTAGGGCGTTGCTCCACCAGATCGTATAGTTAGGTCCTTAGAAGTAAACGCCAGATGCATAAAATACGATATAAATACAACAGCGTTTGCATCGTATAAAACGAATAATTGCAGCCAGTGTGAAAGTTATGGTCATTTCTACATTCCGAGCAACCTAGGATTCACTCTAGGGCGTTGCTCCACCAGATCGAATAGTTAGGTCTTTAGAAGTAAACGCCAGAAGCATAAAATACGATATAAATACAACAGCGTTTGCATCGTATAAAACGAATAATTGCAACCAGTGTGAAAGTTATGGTCATTTCTACTTTCCGAGCAAGCTAGGCTTCACCCTAGGGCGTTGCTCCAACAGATTCAATAGTTAGGACGTTAGAAGTGAACGCCCGAACCATAAAATGCAAAAAAAAAATACGACAGTGTTTCCATCATATAACAGGAATAATTGCAACCAATTTGGAAAGTGATGGCCAATTCTACGTTCCGGGCAACCTAGGCTTCACTCTAGGGCGTTGCTCCACCAGATCGAATAGTTAGTGCCTTAGAGGTCAACGCCAGAAGCATAAAATACGATATAAATGCAACAGCGTTTGCATCGTATAAAACGAATAATTGCAACCAGTGTGAAAGTAATGGTCACTTCTACTTTCCGAGCAACCTAGGCTTCACCCTAGGGCGTTGCTCCAGCGGAATGAACAGTTAGGGCCTTAGAAGTCAACGCCCGAACCATAAAATGCAAAAAAAATACAACAGTGTTTCCATCATGTATCAGGAATAATTGCAACCAGTTTGAAAGTGACGGCCAATTCTACGTTCCGGGCAATCTAGGTTTCACTCCAGCGAGTTGCTCCACCAGGCCGAATAGTTACGGCCTAAGAAGTCAACGCCAGAAGCATAAAATACAATATAAATACAACAGTTTTTCCATCCTATAAAACAAATAATTGCAACCAGTTTGAAACTTATGGTCATTTCTACTTTCCGAGCAACCTAGGCTTCACCCTAGGGCGTTGCTCCAACAGACTGAGTAGTTAGGGCCTTACATGTCAACGCCCGAAACATAAAATGCAATAAAAATACAACTGTGTTTCCATCATATCACAGGAATAATTGCAACCAGTTTGAAAGTGATGGCCAATTCTACGTTCCGGGCAACCTAGACTTCACTCTACGGCGTTGCTCCACCAGATCGAATAGTTAGTGCCTTAGAAGTCAACGCCAGAAGCATAAAATACAATATAAATACAACAGATTTTCCATCGTATAAAACGAATAATTGCAACCAGTATGAAACTTATGGTCATTTCTACTTTCCGAGCAACCTAGGCTTGACCGTAGGGCGTTGCTCCAGCAGATTGAATAGTTAGGGCCTTAGAAGTCAACGCCCGAACCATAAAATGCAAAAAAAATACAACAGTGTTTCCATCATATAACAGGAATAATTGCAACCAGTTTGAAGGTGATGGCCAATTCTACGTTCCGGGCAACCTAGACTTCACTCTACGGCGTTGCTCCACCAGATCGAATAGTTAGTGCCTTAGAAGTCAACGCCAGAAGCATAAAATACAATATAAATACAACAGCTTTTCCATCGTATAAAACGAATAATTGCAACCAGTTTGAAAGTGATGGCCAATTCTACCTTCCGGGCAACCTAGGCTTCACTCTACGGCGTTGCTCCACTAGATCGAACAGCTAGGGCCTTAGAAGTCAACGCCAGAAGCATAAAATACAATATAAATACAACAGTTTTTCCATCGTATAAAACGAATAATTGCAACCAGTATGAAACTTATGGTCATTTGTACTTTCCGAGCAACCTAGGCTTCACCCTAGGGCGTGGCTCCAACAGATTGAGTAGTTAGGGCCTTACATGTCAACGCCCGAAACATAAAATGCAATAAAAATACAACTGTGTTTCCATCATATAACAGGAATAATTGCAACCAGTTTGAAAGTGATGGCCAATTCTACGTTCCGGGCAACCTAGACTTCACTCTACGGCGTTGCTCCACCAGAGCGAATAGTTAGTGCCTTAGAAGTCAACGCCAGAAGCATAAAATACAATATAAATACAACAGCTTTTCCATCGTATAAAACGAATAATTGCAACCAGTATGAAACTTATGGTCATTTCTACTTTCCGGGCAACCTAGGCTTCACCCTAGGGCGTTGCTCCAGCAGATTGAATAGTTAGGGCCTTAGAAGTCAACGCCCGAACCATAAAATGCAAAAAAAATACAACAGTGTTTCCATCATATAACAGGAATAATTGCAACCAGTTTGAAAGTGATGGCCAATTCTACCTTCCGGGCAACCTAGACTTCACTCTACGGCGTTGCTCCACCAGATCGAATAGTTAGTGCCTTAGAAGTCAACGCCAGAAGCATAAAATACAATATAAATACAACAGCTTTTCCATCGTATAAAACGAATAATTGCAACCAGTATGAAACTTATGGTCATTTCTACTTTCCGAGCAACCTAGGCTTCACCCTAGGGCGTTGATCCAGCAGATTGAATAGTTAGGGCCTTAGAAGTCAACGCCCGAACCATAAAATGCAAAAAAAATACAACAGTGCTTCCATCATATAACAGGAATAATTGCAACCAGTTTGAACGTGATGGCCAATTCTACGTTCCGGGCAACCTAGGTTTCACTCCATGGCGTTGCTCCACCAGAGCGAATAGTTACGGCCTAAGAAGTAAACGCCAGAAGCATAAAATACGATATAAATACAACAGCGTTTCCATCGTACAGAACGAATAATTGCAACCAGTGTGAAAGTTATGGTCATTTCTACATTCCGAGCAACCTAGGATCCACTCTAGGGCGTTGCTCCACCAGATCGAATAGTTAGGTCCTTAGAAGTAAACGCCAGATGCATAAAATACGATATAAATACAACAGCGTTTGCATCGTATAAAACGAATAATTGCAGCCAGTGTGAAAGTTATGGTCATTTCTACATTCCGAGCAACCTAGGATTCACTCTAGGGCGTTGCTCCACCAGATCGAATAGTTAGGTCTTTAGAAGTAAACGCCAGAAGCATAAAATACGATATAAATACAACAGCGTTTGCATCGTATAAAACGAATAATTGCAACCAGTGTGAAAGTTATGGTCGTTTCTACATTCCGAGCAACCTAGGATCCACTCTAGGGCGTTGCTCCACCAGATCGAATAGTTAGGTCCTTAGAAGTAAACGCCAGAAGCATAAAATACGATATAAATACAACAGCGTTTGCATCGTATAAAACGAATAATTGCAACCAGTGTGAAAGTTATGGTCATTTCTACATTCCGAGCCACCTAGGATCCACTCTAGGGCGTTGCTCCACCAGATCGAATAGTTAGGTCCTTAGAAGTAAACGCCAGAAGCATAAAATACGATATAAATACAACAGCGCTTCCATCGTATAAAACGAATAATTGCAACCAGTGTGAAAGTTATCGTCATTTCTACATTCCCAGCTACCTAGGACCCACTCTAGGGCGTTGCTCCACCAGATCGAATAGTTAGGTCCTTAGAAGTAAACGCCAGAAGCATAAAATACGATATAAATACAACAGCGTTTGCATCGTATAAAACGAATATTTGCAACCAGTGTGAAAGTTATGGTCATTTCTACATTCCGAGCAGCCTAGGATTCACTCTAGGGCGTTGCTCCACCGGATCGAATAGTTAGGTCTTTAGAAGTAAACGCCAGAAGCATAAAATACGATATAAATACAACAGCTTTTCCATCGTATAAAAGGAATAATTGCAAACAGTGTGAAGGTAATGGTCATTTCTACGTTCCGGGCAAGCTAGGCTTCACCCTATGCCGTTGTTCCACCAGATCGAATAGTTAGGGCCTAAGAAGTGAACGCCCGAACCATAAAATGCAAAAAAAATACAACAGTGTTTCCATCATATAACAGGAATAATTGCAACCAGTTTGAAAGTGTTGGCCAATTCTACGTTCCGGGCAACCTAGGCTTCCCTCTAGGGCGTTGCTCCACCAGATCGAATAGATAGTGCCTTAGAATTCAACACAAGAAGCATCAAATACAATAAAGATGCAACAGTATTTCCATCTTATAACAGGAATAATTGCAGCCACTGTGCAGGTACTGGTATATCCTATGTCCCGGGCAACCTAGGCTTCCCTCTAGGGCGGTGCTCCACCAGATCAAATAGCTAGGGCCTTAGAAGTCTACGCCCGAACCATAAAATGCAAAAAAAATACAACAGTGTTTCCATCATATAACAGGAATAATTGCGACCAGTTTGAAGGTGATGGACAATTCTACGTTCCGGGCAACCGAGGCTTCACTCTAGGGCGTTACTCCACCAGATCGAATAGTTAGTGCCTTAGAAGTAAACGCCAGAAGCATAAAATACGATATAAATACAACAACGTTTGCATCGTATAAAACGAATAATTGCAACCAGTGTGAAAGTTATGGTGATTTCTACATTCCGAGCAACCTAGGATCCACTCTAGTGCGTTGCTCCACCAGATCGAATAGTTAGGTCCTTAGAAGTAAACGCCAGAAGCATAAAATGCAATAAAGATACAATAGTGTTTCCATCGTATAAAACGAATAATTGAAACCAGTATGAAACTTATGGTCATTTCTACTTTCCGAGCAAGCTACGCTTCACCCTAGGGCGTTGCTCCAACAGATTCAATAGTTAGGACCTTAGAAGTGAACGCCCGAACCATAAAATGCAAAAAAAATACAACAGTGTTTCCATCATATAACAGGAGTAATTGCAACCAGTTTGAAAGTGATGGCCAATTCTACGTTCCGGGCAACCTAGGCTTCTCTCTAGGGCGTTGCTCCACCAGATCGAATAGATAGTGCCTTAGGAGTCAACGCCAGAAGCATAAAATACAATATAAATACAACAGTTTTTCCATCGTATAAAACGAATAATACCAACCAGTGTGAAAGTTCTGGTCATTTCTACGTTCCGGGCAACCTAGGCTTCACTGTAGGGTGTTGCTCCACCACATCGAAGAGGTAGGGCCATGGAAGTCAACGCCCGAAGCATAAAATACAATAAATATACAAGAGTTTTTCCATCGTATAACAGGAATAATTGCAACCAGTGTGAAAGTGATGGTCATTTCTACGTTCTGGGCAACCTAGGCTTCACTCTAGGGCGTCGATCCACCAGATCGAATAGTTAGGGCCTAAGAAGTCAGCGCCAGAAGCATAAAATATAATATAAATATAACAGCTTTTCCATCGTATAAAACGAATAATTGCAACAAGTATGAAAGTTGTGGTTATTTCTAGTTTCCGGGAAACCTCGGCTTCACCCTAGAGCGTTGCTCCAACAGATTGAATAGTTAGGGCCTTAGAAGTCAACGACCGAAGCATAAAATACAAACTAAATAGAACAGTTTTTCCATCGTATAAAACGAATAATTGCAACCAGTTTGAAAGTGATGGCCAATTCTACGTTCCGGGCAACCTAGGTTTCACCCCAGGGCGTCGCTCCACCAGACCGAATAGTTACGGCCTAAGAAGTCAACGCCAGAAGCATTAAATACGATATAAATACAACAGCTTTTCCATCGTATAAAACGAATAATTGCAACCAGTATGAAACTTATGGTCATCTCTACTCTCCGAGCAAGCTAGGCTTCACCCTAGGGCGTTGCTCCACCAGATCGAAAAGATAGTGCCTTAGAAGTCAACGCCAGAAGCATAAAATGCGATATAAATACAACAGTTTTTCCATCGTATAAAACGAATAATTGCAACCAGTATGAAACTTATGGTCATTTCTACTTTCCGAGCAACCTAGGCTTCACCCTAGGGCGTTGCTCCAACGGATTGAATAGTTAGGGCCTTAGAAGTCAACGCCCGAACCATAAAATGCAAAAAAAATACAACAGTGTTTCCATCATATAACAGGAATAATTGCAACCAGTTTGAAAGTGATGGCCAATTCTACGTTCCGGGCAACCTAGGTTTCACTCCAGGGCGTTGCTCCACCAGATCGAATAGTTAGTGCCTTAGAAGTCAACGCCAGAAGCATAAAATACAATATAAATACAACAGTTTTTCCATGGTATAAAACAAATAATTGCAACCAGTTTGAAACTTATGGTCATTTCTACTTTCCGAGCAACCTAGGCTTCACCCTAGAGCGTTGCTCCAACGGATTGAATAGTTAGGGCCTTAGAAGTCAACGCCGGAACCATAAAATGCAAAAAAAATACAACAGCTTTTCCATCGTATAAAACGAATAATTGCAACCAGATTGAAAGTAATGGTCATTTCTACGTTCCGTGCACCCTAGGCGTCTCTCTAGGACGTTGCTCCACCACATTTAATAGCTACGGCCTTAGAAGACAACGCCAGAGGCATAAAATACAATATAAATACAACAGCTTTTCCATCGTATAAAACGAATAATTGCAACCAGTATGAATCTTATGGTCATTTCTACTTTCCGAGCAACCTAGGCTTGACCCTAGGGCGTTGCTCCAGCAGATTGAATAGTTAGGGCCTTAGAAGTCAACGCCCGAACCATAAAATGCAAAAAAAATACAACAGTGCTTCCATCATATAACAGGAATAATTGCAACCAGTGTGAACGTGATGGCCAATTCTACGTTCCGGGCAACCTAGGCTTCACTCTCGGGCGTTGCTCCACCAGATCGAATAGTTAGTGCCTTAGAAGTCAACGCCAGAAGCATAAAATACAATATAAATACAACAGTTTTTCCATCGTATAAAACAAATAATTGCAACCAGTTTGAAACTTATGGTCATTTCTACTTTCCGAGCAACCTAGGCTTCACCCTAGGGCGTTGCTCCAACAGACTGAGTAGTTAGGGCCTTACATGTCAACGCCCGAAACATAAAATGCAATAAAAATACAACTGTGTTTCCATCATATCACAGGAATAATTGCAACCAGTTTGAAAGTGATGGCCAATTCTACGTTCCGGGCAACCTAGACTTCACTCTACGGCGTTGCTCCACCAGATCGAATAGTTAGTGCCTTAGAAGTCAACGCCAGAAGCATAAAATACAATATAAATACAACAGCTTTTCCATCGTATAAAACGAATAATTGCAACCAGTATGAAACTTATGGTCATTTCTACTTTCCGAGCAACCTAGGCTTGACCGTAGGGCGTTGCTCCAGCAGATTGAATAGTTAGGGCCTTAGAAGTCAACGCCCGAACCATAAAATGCAAAAAAAATACAACTGTGTTTCCATCATATAACAGGAATAATTGCAACCAGTTTGAAGGTGATGGCCAATTCTACGTTCCGGGTAACCTAGACTTCACTCTACGGCGTTGCTCCACCAGATCGAATAGTTAGTGCCTTAGAAGTCAACGCCAGAAGCATAAAATACAATATAAATACAACAGCTTTTCCATCGTATAAAACGAATAATTGCAACCAGTTTGAAAGTGATGGCCAATTCTACCTTCCGGGCAACCTAGGCTTCACTCTACGGCGTTGCTCCACTAGATCGAACAGCTAGGGCCTTAGAAGTCAACGCCAGAAGCATAAAATACAATATAAATACAACAGTTTTTCCATCGTATAAAACGAATGATTGCAACCAGTATGAAACTTATGGTCATTTGTACTTTCCGAGCAACCTAGGCTTCACCCTAGGGCGTTGCTCCAACAGATTGAGTAGTTAGGGCCTTACATGTCAACGCCCGAAACATAAAATGCAATAAAAATACAACTGTGTTTCCATCATATAACAGGAATAATTGCAACCAGTTTGAAAGTGATGGCCAATTCTACGTTCCGGGCAACCTAGACTTCACTCTACGGCGTTGCTCCACCAGATCGAATAGTTAGTGCCTTAGAAGTCAACGCCAGAAGCATAAAATACAATATAAATACAACAGCTTTTCCATCGTATAAAACGAATAATTGCAACCAGTATGAAACTTATGGTCATTTCTACTTTCCGAGCAACCTAGGCTTCACCCTAGGGCGTTGCTCCAGCAGATTGAATAGTTAGGGCCTTAGAAGCCAACGCCCGAACCATAAAATGCAAAAAAAATACAACAGTGCTTCCATCATATAACAGGAATAATTGCAACCAGTTTGAACGTGATGGCCAATTCTACGTTCCGGGCAACCTAGGTTTCACTCCATGGCGTTGCTCCACCAGACCGAATAGTTACGGCCTAAGAAGTAAACGCCAGAAGCATAAAATACGATATAAATACAACAGCGTTTCCATCGTACAAAACGAATAATTGCAACCAGTGTGAAAGTTATGGTCATTTCTACATTCCGAGCAACCTAGGATCCACTCTAGGGCGTTGCTCCACCAGATCGTATAGTTAGGTCCTTAGAAGTAAACGCCAGATGCATAAAATACGATATAAATACAACAGCGTTTGCATCGTATAAAACGAATAATTGCAGCCAGTGTGAAAGTTATGGTCATTTCTACATTCCGAGCAACCTAGGATTCACTCTAGGGCGTTGCTCCACCAGATCGAATAGTTAGGTCTTTAGAAGTAAACGCCAGAAGCATAAAATACGATATAAATACAACAGCGTTTGCATCGTATAAAACGAATAATTGCAACCAGTGTGAAAGTTATGGTCATTTCTACTTTCCGAGCAAGCTAGGCTTCACCCTAGGGCGTTGCTCCAACAGATTCAATAGTTAGGACGTTAGAAGTGAACGCCCGAACCATAAAATGCAAAAAAAAAATACGACAGTGTTTCCATCATATAACAGGAATAATTGCAACCAATTTGGAAAGTGATGGCCAATTCTACGTTCCGGGCAACCTAGGCTTCACTCTAGGGCGTTGCTCCACCAGATCGAATAGTTAGTGCCTTAGAGGTCAACGCCAGAAGCATAAAATACGATATAAATGCAACAGCGTTTGCATCGTATAAAACGAATAATTGCAACCAGTGTGAAAGTAATGGTCACTTCTACTTTCCGAGCAACCTAGGCTTCACCCTAGGGCGTTGCTCCAGCGGAATGAACAGTTAGGGCCTTAGAAGTCAACGCCCAAACCATAAAATGCAAAAAAAATACAACAGTGTTTCCATCATATAACAGGAATAATTGCAACCAATTTGGAAAGTGATGGCCAATTCTACGTTCCGGTCAACCTATGCTTCACTCTAGGGCGTTGCTCCACCAGATCGAATAGTTAGTGCCTTAGAAGTCAACGCCAGAAGCATAAAATACGATATAAATACAACAGCGATTGCATCGTATAAAACGAATAATTGCAACCAGTGTGAAAGTTATGGTCATTTCTACATTCCGAGCAACCTAGGATCCACTCTAGGGCGTTGCTCCACCAGATCGAATAGTTAGATCCTTAGAAGTAAACGCCAGAAGCATAAAATACGATATAAATACAACAGCGTTTCCATCGTACAAAACGAATAATTGCAACCAGTGTGAAAGTTATGGTCATTTCTACATTCCGAGCAACCTAGGATCCACTCTAGGGCGTTGCTCCACCAGATCGAATAGTTAGGTCCTTAGAAGTAAACGCCAGATGCATAAAATACGATATAAATACAACAGCGTTTGCATCGTATAAAACGAATAATTGCAGCCAGTGTGAAAGTTATGGTCATTTCTACATTCCGAGCAACCTAGGATTCACTCTAGGGCGTTGCTCCACCGGATCGAATAGTTAGGTCTTTAGAAGTAAACGCCAGAAGCATAAAATACGATATAAATACAACAGCTTTTCCACCGTATAAAAGGAATAATTGCAAACAGTGTGAAGGTAATGGTCATTTCTACGTTCCTGGCAAGCTAGGCTTCACCCGATGCCGTTGTTCCACCAGATCGAATAGTTAGGGCCTAAGAAGTGAACGCCAGAAGCATAAAATGCAATAAAAATACAACAGTTTTTCCAATGTATAACAGGATTAATTGCGACCAGTTTGAAAGTGATGGTCATTTCTCCTTTCCGGGCAACCTAGGCTTCACTCTAGGGCGTTGCTCCACTAGAACGAATAGCTAGGGCCTTAGAAGTCAACGCCAGAAGCATAAAATACAATATATATACAACAATTTTTCCATCGTATAAAACGAATAATTGAAACCAGGATGAAACTTATGGTCATTTCTACTTTCCGAGCAAGCTACGCTTCACCCTAGGGCGTTGCTCCAACAGATTCAATAGTTAGGACCTTAGAAGTGAACGCCCGAACCATAAAATGCAAAAAAAATACAACAGTGTTTCCATCATATAACAGGAATAATTGCAACCAGTTTGAAAGTGATGGCCAATTCTACGTTCCGGGCAACCTAGGCTTCCCTCTAGGGCGTTGCTCCACCAGATCGAATAGATAGTGCCTTAGGAGTCAACGCCAGAAGCATAAAATACAATATAAATACAACAGTTTTTCCATCGTATAAAACGAATAATTGCAACCAGTATGTAACTTATGGTCATTTCTACTTTCCAAGCAACCTAGGATTCACCCTAGGGTCTTGTTCCAACAGATTGAATAGTTAGGGCCTTAGAAGTCAACGCCCGAACCATAAAATGCAAAAAAATACAACAGTGTTTCCATCATATATCAGGAATAACTGCAACCAGTTTGAAAGTGATGGCCAATTCTACGTTCCGGGCAACCTAGGTTTCACTCCATGGCGTTGCTCCACCAGACCGAATAGTTACGGCCTAAGAAGTCAACGCCAGAAGCATAAAATACGATATAAATACAACAGCTTTTCCATCGTATAAAACGAATAATTGCAACCAGTATGAAACTTACGGTCATTGCTACGTTCCGCGCAACCTAGGCATCACTCTACGGCGTTGTTCCACCAGATCGAATAGTTAGGGCCTAAGAAGTGAACGACAGAAGCATAAAATACAATATAAATATAACAGTCTTTCCATACTATAACAGGAATAATTGCAACCCGTGTGAAAGTGATGGTCATTTCTACGTTCCAGGCAACCTATGCTGCACTCTAGGGCGTTGTTCCACCAGATCGAATAGTTAGGGCCTAAGAAGTCAACGCCAGAAGCATAAAATACAATATAAATTTAACAGTCTTTCCATCGTATAAAACGAATAATTGCAACCAGTATGAAACTTATGGTCATTTCTACTTTCCGAGCAAGCTAGGCTTCACCCCAGGGCGTTGCTCCAACACATTGAATAGTTAGGGCCTTAGAATTCAACACCAGAAGCATCAAATACAATAAAGATGCAACAGTATTTCCATCTTATAACAGGAATAATTGCATCTAGTGTCAAAGTTATGGTCATTTCTACGTTCCGGGCAACCTAGGCTTCACTCTATGGCGTTGCACCACCAGGTCGAATAGCTAGGGCCTTAGAAAACAACTCCAGACGCATAAGATACAGTAAAAATACAACCGTTTTTCCATCGTATAAAAATAATAATTGCAACCATTGTGAAAGTAATGGTCATTTCTACGCTACGGGCAACATACCCTTCACTCTTGGACGTTGCCCCACGAGATCGAATAGCTGGGACCTTAGAAGTCGACGCCTGAAACATAAAATACAATAAAAATACAACAGTTTATCCATCGTATAGCAGGAATAATTGCAACCAGTGTGAAGGTAATGGTCATTTCTACGTCTCGGACAACCTAGGATTGACTCTAGGGCGTTGCTCCACCAAATCGAATAGCTAGGGCCTTAGAAGTCAACGCCCGAAGCATAAAATACAATAAAAATACAACAGATTTTCCATCGTATAACAGGAATGATTGCAACCAATGTGAAAGTAGTGCTCATTTCTACGTTCCGGGTAACCTTGGCTTCACTCTACGGCGTTGATCCACCATATCGAATAGTTAGGGCCTAAGAAGTCAACGCCAGAAGCATAAAATACTATAAAAATACAATAGTCCTTCTATCGTATAACAGGAATAATTGCAACCAGTGTGAAGGAAATGGTCATTTCTACGTTCCGCGCAACCTAGGCTTCACTCTAGGGCGTTGTTCCACCAGATCGAATAGTTAGGGCCTAATAAGTTAACGTCAGAAGCATAAAATACAATAAAAATGGAACAGTTTTTCCATCGTATAGCATGAATAATTGCAACCAGTGTGAAAGTAATGATTATTTCGACGCTTCGGGCATCCTAGATTTAACAGTGAGGCATTGCTCCACCAGATCGAATACGTAGGGCCTTAGAAGTCAACGACAGAAGCATAAAGTACAATAAAAATGCAACAGTTTTTCCGTCGTATAACAGGAATAACTGCAACCAGTGTGAAAGTACTGGCCATTTCTACGTTTCGGGCACCCTAGACTTCACTCTAGGGCGTTGCTCCACCAAACCGAATAGCTAGGGCCTTAGAAGTCAACGCCCAAAGCATAAAATACAATAAAAGTACAACAGTCCTTCCATTGTATAACAGGAATAATTGCACCCAGTGTGAAGGTAATGGTCTTTTCTACGTTCTGGGCAACCCAGGCTTCACTCTAGGGCGTTGTTCCACCAGATCGAATAGTTAGGGACTTGGAGGTCAACGCCAAGAGCATAAAATACAATAAAAATACAACAGTTTTTTCATCGTATAACAGGAATAATTGCAACCTGTGTGAAACTAATGGGCATTTCTACGTTCCGTGCAACCTAGGCTTCACTCTCGGACGTTGCCCCACGAGATCGAATAGCTAGGACCTTAGAAGTCAACGCCAGAAACATAAAATACAATAAAAATGCAACAGTTTTTCTGTCGTATAACAGGAATAATTGCAACCAGTGTGAATGTAATGGGCATTTCTACGTTCCGTTCAACCTAGGCTTCGCACTAGGGCGTTGCACAACTAGGTCCAATAGTTTGGGCTTTAGAAAACAACTCCAGACGCATATAATACAGTAAAAATACAACAGTTTTTCCATCGTATAAAAAGAATAATTGCAACCAGTGTGAATGTAATGGTCATTTCCACGCTTCGAGCAACATATGCTTCACTCTTGGACGTTGCCCCACGAGATCGAGTAGCTAGGACCTTAGAAGTCAACGCCAGAAACATAAAATACAATAGAAATACAGCAGTTTTTCCATCGTATAAGAGGAATAATTGCAACCAGTGTGATAGTAATGGTCATTTCTACGTTCCGGGCAACCTAGGCTTCGCTCTAGGGTGTTGCTCCACCAGATCCAATAGCTAGCGACTTAGAGGTCAGCGCCAGAAGCATTAAATACAATAAAAATACAACAGTTGTTCCATCGTATAACAGGAATAATTACAACCAGTGTGAAGGTAATGGGCATTTCTACGTTTTGGGCAACACTGGTTTCACTTTAGGCCGTTGCTCCGCCAGATCGAATAGTTAGGGCCTAAGAAGTCAACGCCGGAAGCATAAAGTACAATATAAATACAACAGTTTTTCCATTGTATAAAACGAATAATTGCAACCAGTGTGAAGGTAATGGTCTTTTCTACGTTCTGGGCAACCCAGGCTTCACTCTAGGGCGTTGTTCCACCAGATCGAATAGTTAGGGACTTGGAGGTCAACGCCAAGAGCATAAAATACAATAAAAATACAACAGTTTTTTCATCGTATAACAGGAATAATTGCAACCTGTGTGAAACTAATGGGCATTTCTACGTTCCGTGCAACCTAGGCTTCACTCTCGGACGTTGCCCCACGAGATCGAATAGCTAGGACCTTAGAAGTCAACGCCAGAAACATAAAATACAATAAAAATGCAACAGTTTTTCTGCCGTATAACAGGAATAATTGCAACCAGTGTGAATGTAATGGGCATTTCTACGTTCCGTTCAACCTAGGCTTCGCACTAGGGCGTTGCACAACTAGGTCCAATAGTTTGGGCTTTAGAAAACAACTCCAGACGCATATAATACAGTAAAAATACAACAGTTTTTCCATCGTATAAAAAGAATAATTGCAACCAGTGTGAATGTAATGGTCATTTCCACGCTTCGAGCAACATATGCTTCACTCTTGGACGTTGCCCCACGAGATCGAGTAGCTAGGACCTTAGAAGTCAACGCCAGAAACATAAAATACAATAGAAATACAGCAGTTTTTCCATCGTATAAGAGGAATAATTGCAACCAGTGTGATAGTAATGGTCATTTCTACGTTCCGGGCAACCTAGGCTTCGCTCTAGGGTGTTGCTCCACCAGATCCAATAGCTAGCGACTTAGAGGTCAGCGCCAGAAGCATTAAATACAATAAAAATACAACAGTTGTTCCATCGTATAACAGGAATAATTACAACCAGTGTGAAGGTAATGGGCATTTCTACGTTTTGGGCAACACTGGTTTCACTTTAGGCCGTTGCTCCGCCAGATCGAATAGTTAGGGCCTAAGAAGTCAACGCCGGAAGCATAAAGTACAATATAAATACAACAGTTTTTCCATTGTATAAAACGAATAATTGCAACCAGTGTGAAAGTAATGGTCATTTCTACGTTTCGGGCAACTTACGCTTCACTCTCGGACGTTGCCCCACGAGATCGAATAGTTAGGACCTAAGAAGTCAACTCCAGAAGCATAAAATACGATATAAATACAACAGTTTTTCCATCGCATAAGGCGAATAATTGCAACCAGTGTGAAAGTTATGGTCATTTCTACGTTCCCTGCAACCAAGGCTTCACTCTAGTGCTTTGTGCCACCAGATTGAATAGCTAGGGCCTAAGAAGTCAACGCCAGAAGCATAAAATACTATAAAAATACAACAGTCCTTCCATCGTATAACAGGAATAATTGCACCCGGTGTGAAGGTAATGGTCTTTTCTACGTTCCGGGCAACCTAGGCTTCACTCTAGGGCGTTGGTCCACCAGACCGAAGAGTTTGGACCTAAGAAGTCAACGCCAGAAACATAAAATACATTATAAACACAACAGTTTTTCCATCGTATAAAGCGAGTAATTGCAACCAGTGTGAAAGTAATGGTCATTTCTACGTTCCGGGAAACCTAGGCTTCAGTCTAGGGCGTTGCTCCACCGAATCGAATAGTTAGGGACTTAGAATTCAACGCCAGAAGCATAAAATACAATAAAAATTCAACAGTTTTTCCATTGCGTAAAGCATATAATGCAACCAGTGTGAAAGTTATGGTCATTTCTACGTTCCGGGCAACCTAGGCTTCTCTCTAGGGCGTTGCTCCTCAACATCGAATAGTTAGGGCCTTAGTAGTCGTCGCCCGAAGCATAAAATACAAAATAAATAGAACAGTTTTTCAACTGTATAAAACCAATAAATGCAACCAGTGTGAAAGTTATGGTCATTTCTACGTTCGGTGCAACCTAGGCTTCACTCTAGTGCGTTGTGCCACCAGATCGAATAGCTAGGGCCTAAGAAGTCAACGACAGAAGCATAACATACTATAAAAATACAACAGTCCTTCAATCGTATAACAGGAATAATTGCAAACAGTGTGAAAGTAATGGTCATTTCTACGTTCCGGGCAACCTAGGCTTCGCTCTAGGGAGTTGCTCCACCAGATCGAATAGCTAGGCACTCAGACGTCAGCGCCAGAAGCGTAAAATATAATAAAAATACAACAGTTGTTCCATCGTATAACAGGAATAATTGCAACCAGTGTGAAAGTAATGGTCATTACTACGTCGCCGGCAACCTAGGCTTCGCTCTAGGATATTGCACCACCAGGTCGTATAGTTAGGGCCTTAGAAAACAACTCGAGACGCATAAAATACAATAAAAATACGACAGTTTTTCTATCGTATAAAAAGAATAATTGCAAACAGTGTGAAAGTAATGGACATTTCTCCGTTTCGGGCAACATACGCTTCACTGTTGGACGTTGCCCCACGAGATGGAATAGCTAGGGCGTAAGAAGTCAATGCCAGAAGACTAAAATACATTACAAGTGCAACAGTTTTTCCATCGTATAATAGGAATAATTGCAACCAGTGTGAAGGTAATGGTCATTTCTACGTTCCGCGCAACCTAGGCTTGACTCTAGGGAGTTGCTCCACCAGATCGTATAGTTAGGGCCATAGAAAACGACGACAGAAGCATAAAATATAATAAAAATACAAGTGTATTTCCATCGTATAAAAGGAACAATTGCAATCAGTATGAAAGTGATGGTCAGTTCTACGTTCCGGGTAACCTAGGCTTCGCTCTAGTGCTTTGTACCACCAGATCGAATAACTAGGGCCTAAGGAGTCAACGCCAGAAGCATAAAATACTATAAAAATACAACAGTCCTTCCATCGTATAACAGGAGTAATTGCAACCAGTGTGAAAGTAATGGTCATTTCTACGTTCCCTGCAACCTAGGCTTCGCTCTAGGGCGTTGCTCCACCAGATCGAATAGTTAGCGCCTGAGAAGTCAACGCCAGGAGCATAAAAAACGATATAAATACAACAGCTTTTCCATCGTATAAAACGAATAATTGCAACCAGTGTGGAAGTTATGGTCATTTCTACGTTCCGGGCAACCTAGGCTTCACTCTAGGGCGGTGCTCCACCAAATCGAGTAGCTAGGGCCTTAGAAGTCAGCGCCAGAAGCATAAAATACAATAAAGGTGCAAAAGCTTTTCCATCGTATAACAGGAATAACTGCAAACAGTATGAAAGTACTTGTCATTTCTACGTTCCGGGTACCCTAGGTTTCACTCCAGGGCGTTGCTCCACCAGATCGAATAGCTAGGGACTTTCAATTCAACGCCATAAGAATAAAATACAATATACGTACAACAGTTTTACCATCGTATAAAATGAATAATTGCATCCAGTGTGAAAGTTAAGGTCATTTCTACATTTCGAGCAACCTAGGCTTCACTCTAGGGCGTTGCTCCACCTGATCGAATAGTTAGGGCCTTAGAAGTCCACGCCTGAAGCATTAAATACAAAATAAATAGAACAGCTTTTCCATTGTATAAAACGAATAATTGCTACCAGTGTGAAAGTTATGGTCATTTCTACGTTCCGCGCAACCTGGGCTTTACTCTAGGGCGTTGCTCCACCTGATGGAATAGTTAGGGCCTAAGAAGTGAACGCCAGAAGCATAAAATGCAATAAAAATACAACAGTCTTTCCATCCTATAACAGGAATAATTGCAATCCGTGTGAAAGTGATGGTCATTTGTACGTTACAGGCAACCTAGGCTTCACTCCAGGGCGTTGCTCCACCAGATCGAATTGTTAGGGCCAAAGAAGTCAACGCCCGAAGCATAAAATACAAAATAAATAGAACAGTTTTTCCATCGTATAAAACGAATAATTGCAACCAGTGTGAAAGTTATGGTCATTTCTACATTCCGAGCAACCTAGGCTTCACTCTAGGGCGTTGTTCTACCAGATCGAATAGTTAGGGCCTAAGAAGTCAACACCAGAAGAATAAAATACAAAATAAATACAACAGCCTTTACACCGTATAAAACGAATAATTGCAACCTGTGTGAAGGTTATGGTCATACCTACGTTCCGGGCAACCAAGGCTTCACTGGAGGGCGTTGCTCCACCAGATCGAATTGTTAGGGCCTAAGAAGTCAACGCCAGAAGCATTAAATACAATATAAATACAACAGTTTTTCCATCGTATAAAACTAATAATTGCAACCAGTGTGAAAGTTATGGTCATTTCTACATTCCGAGCAGCCTAGGCTTCACTCTAGGGCGTTGCTCCAACAGATTGAATAGTTAGGGCCTTAGAAGTCAACGCCCGAAGCATAAAATGCAATATAAATACAACAGTTTTTCCATCGTATAAAACTAATAATTGCAACCAGTGTGAAAGTTATGGTCATTTCTACATTCCGATCAGCCTAGGCTTCACTCTAGGGCGTTGTTCCACCAGATCGAATAGTTAGGGCCTAAGAAGTCAACGCCCGAAGCATTAAATACAAAATAAATAGAACAGTTTTTACATAGTATAAAACGAATAATTGCTACCAGTGTAAAAGTTATGGTCATTTGTACGTTCCGGGAACCCAGGCTTCACTCTAGGGCGTTGTTCCACCAGATCGAATAGTTCGGGCCTAACAAGTGAACGCCAGAAGCATAAAACACAATATAAATACAACAGTTTTTCCATCGTATAAAACGAATAATTGCAACCAGTTTGAGAGTGATGGTCATTTCTACGTACCGGGCAACCTAGGCTTCACTGTAGGGCGTTGATCCACTAGATCGAATAGTTAGTGCCTTAGAACTCAACGCCTGAAGCATAAAATGCAATAAAAATACAACAGTTTTACCATCGTATAACAGGGATAATTGCAACCAGTGCGAAAGAAATGACCATTTCGACGTTTCGGGCATCCTAGGCTTAACTCTGAGGCATTGCTCCACAAGATCGAATAGTTAGGGCCTAAGAAGTCAACGCCAGAAGCATAAAATACAATATAAATACAATAGCTTTTCCATCGTATAAAACGAATAATTGCACCCTGTGTGAAAGTTATGGTCATTTCTATGTTCCGGGCAACCTAGGCTTCACCCTAGTGCGTTGTTCCACCAGATGGAATAGTTAGGGCCTAAGAAGTCAACGCCAGAAGCACAAAATACGATATAAATACAGCAGCTTTTCCATCGTATAAAACGAATAATAGTAACCAGTGTGAAAGTTATGGTCATTTCTACGTTACGGGCAATCTAGGCTTCACTCTAGGACGTTGCTCCACCAGGTCGAATAGTTAGGGCCTAAGAAGTCAACGCCCGAAGCATAAAATACAAAATAAATAGAACAGTTTTTCCATCGTATAAAACGAATAATTGCAACCAGTGTGAAAGTTATGGTCATTTCTACATTCCGAGCAATCTACGCTTCACTCTAGGGCGTTGCTCCACCAGATCGAATAGCTAGGTCCTTAGAAGTCAACGCCAGAATCATAAAATACGATATAAATACAACAGCTTTTCCATGGTATAAAAGGAATAATTGCAAACAGTGTGAAAGCAATGGTCATTTCTACGTTCCGGGCAACCTACGCTTCACTCTAGGGCGTTGCTCCGCCAGATCGAATAGCTAGGGACTTAGAATTCAATGCCAGGAGCATAAAATGCAATATAAATAGAACAGCTTTTCCATCGTTTACAACGAATAATAGCAACCAGTGTGAAAGTTATGGTCATTTCTACGTTTCGGGCAACCTAGGCTTCACTCTAGGGCGTTGCTCCACCAGATCAAAGAGTTAGGGCCTAAGAAGTCAACACCAGAAGAATAAAATACAAAATAAATACAACAGCCTTTACACCGTATAAAACGAATAATTGCAACCTGTGTGAAGGTTATGGTCATACCTACGTTCCGGGCAACCTAGGCTTCACTGGAGGGCGTTGCTCCACCAGGTCGAATTGTTAGGGCCTAAGAAGTCAACGCCAGAAGCATTAAATACAATATAAATACAACAGTTTTTCCATCGTATAAAACTAATAATTGCAACCAGTGTGAAAGTTATGGTCATTTCTACATTCCGAGCAGCCTAGGCTTCACTCTAGGGCGTTGCTCCAACAGATTGAATAGTTAGGGCCTTAGAAGTCAACGCCCGAAGCATAAAATGCAATATAAATACAACAGTTTTTCCATCGTATAAAACTAATAATTGCAACCAGTGTGAAAGTTATGGTCATTTCTACATTCCGAGCAGCCTAGGCTTCACTCTAGGGCGTGCTCCAACAGATTGAATAGTTAGGGCCTTAGAAGTCAACGCCCGAAGCATAAAATGCAATAAAAATACAACAGTTTTTCCATTGTATAAAACGAATAATTGCTACCAGTGTAAAAGTTATGGTCATTTCTACGTTCCGGGCAACCTAGGCTTCACCCTTGAGCGTTGTTCCACCAGATCGAATAGTTAGGGCCTAAGAAGTGAACGCCAGAAGCATAAAATACAATATAAATACAACAGTTTTTCCATCGTATAAAACGAATAATTGCAACCAGTGTGAAAGTTATGGTTATTTCTACATTCCGAGCAACCTAGGCTTCACTCTAGGGCGTTGCTCCAACAGATTGAATAGTTAGGGCCTTAGAAGTCAACGCCCGAAGCATAAAATGCAATAAGAATACAACAGTTTTTCCATCGTATAACAGGATTAATTGCAACCAGTTTGAAAGTGATGGTCATTTCTACATTCCGCGCAACCTAGGATTCACTCTAGGGCGTTGTTCCACCAGACGGAATACTTAGGGCCTAAGAAGTCAACGCCAGGAGCATAAAAAACGATATAAATACAACAGCTTTTCCATCGTATAAAACGAATAATTGCAACCAGTGTGGAAGTTATGGTCATTTCTACGTTCCGGGCAACCTAGGCTTCACTCTAGGGCGGTGCTCCACCAAATCGAGTAGCTAGGGCCTTAGAAGTCAGCGCCAGAAGCATAAAATACAATAAAGGTGCAAAAGCTTTTCCATCGTATAACAGGAATAACTGCAAACAGTATGAAAGTACTTGTCATTTCTACGTTCCGGGTAACCTAGGTTTCACTCCAGGGCGTTGCTCCACCAGATCGAATAGCTAGGGACTTTGAATTCAACGCCATAAGAATAAAATACAATATAAGTACAACAGTTTTACCATCGTATAAAATGAATAATTGCAACCAGTGTGAAAGTTAAGGTCATTTCTACATTTCGAGCAACCTAGGCTTCACTCTAGGGCGTTGCTCCACCTGATCGAATAGTTAGGGCCTTAGAAGTCCACGCCTGAAGCATTAAATACAAAATAAATAGAACAGCTTTTCCATTGTATAAAACGAATAATTGCTACCAGTGTGAAAGTTATGGTCATTTCTACGTTCCGCGCAACCTGGGCTTTACTCTAGGGCGTTGCTCCACCTGATGGAATAGTTAGGGCCTAAGAAGTGAACGCCAGAAGCATAAAATGCAATAAAAATACAACAGTCTTTCCATCCTATAACAGGAATAATTGCAATCCGTGTGAAAGTGATGGTCATTTGTACGTTACAGGCAACCTAGGCTTCACTCCAGGGCGTTGCTCCACCAGATCGAATTGTTAGGGCCAAAGAAGTCAACGCCCGAAGCATAAAATACAAAATAAATAGAACAGTTTTTCCATCGTATAAAACGAATAAATGCAACCAGTGTGAAAGTTATGGTCATTTCTACATTCCGAGCAACCTAGGCTTCACTCTAGGGCGTTGTTCTACCAGATCGAATAGTTAGGGCCTAAGAAGTCAACACCAGAAGAATAAAATACAAAATAAATACAACAGCCTTTACACCGTATAAAACGAATAATTGCAACCTGTGTGAAGGTTATGGTCATACCTACGTTCCGGGCAACCTAGGCTTCACTGGAGGGCGTTGCTCCACCAGATCGAATTGTTAGGGCCTAAGAAGTCAACGCCAGAAGCATTAAATACAATATAAATACAACAGTTTTTCCATCGTATAAAACTAATAATTGCAACCAGTGTGAAAGTTATGGTCATTTCTACATTCCGAGCAGACTAGGCTTCACTCTAGGGCGTTGCTCCAACAGATTGAATAGTTAGGGCCTTAGAAGTCAACGCCCGAAGCATAAAATGCAATATAAATACAACAGTTTTTCCATCGTATAAAACTAATAATTGCAACCAGTGTGAAAGTTATGGTCATTTCTACATTCCGATCAGCCTAGGCTTCACTCTAGGGCGTTGCTCCAACAGATTGAATAGTTAGGGCCTTAGAAGTCAACGCCCGAAGCATAAAATGCAATAAAAATACAACAGTTTTTCCATTGTATAAAACGAATAATTGCTACCAGTGTAAAAGTTATGGTCATTTCTACGTTCCGGGCAACCTAGGCTTCACCCTTGGGCGTTGTTCCACCAGATCGAATAGTTAGGGCCTAAGAAGTGAACGCCAGAAGCATAAAATACAATATAAATACAACAGTTTTTCCATCGTATAAAACGAATAATTGCAACCAGTGTGAAAGTTATGGTTATTTCTACATTCCGAGCAACCTAGGCTTCACTCTAGGGCGTTGCTCCAACAGATTGAATAGTTAGGGCCTTAGAAGTCAACGCCCGAAGCATAAAATGCAATAAGAATACAACAGTTTTTCCATCGTATAACAGGATTAATTGCAACCAGTTTGAAAGTGATGGTCATTTCTACATTCCGAGCAACCTAGGATTCACTCTAGGGCGTTGTTCCACCAGACGGAATAGTTAGGGCCTAAGAAGTCAACGCCAGGTGCATAAAAAACGATATAAATACAACAGCTTTTCCATCGTATAAAACGAATAATTGCAACCAGTGTGGAAGTTATGGTCATTTCTACGTTCCGGGCAACCTAGGCTTCACTCTAGGGCGGTGCTCCACCAAATCGAGTAGCTAGGGCCTTAGAAGTCAGCGCCAGAAGCATAAAATACAATAAAGATGCAAAAGCTTTTCCATCGTATAACAGGAATAACTGCAAACAGTATGAAAGTACTTGTCATTTCTACGTTCCGGGTAACCTAGGTTTCACTCCAGGGCGTTGCTCCACCAGATCGAATAGCTAGGGACTTTGAATTCAACGCCATAAGAATAAAATACAATATAAGTACAACAGTTTTACCATCGTATAAAATGAATAATTGCAACCAGTGTGAAAGTTAAGGTCATTTCTACATTTCGAGCAACCTAGGCTTCACTCTAGGGCGTTGCTCCACCTGATCGAATAGCTAGGGCCTTAGAAGTCCATGCCTGAAGCATTAAATACAAAATAAATAGAACAGCTTTTCCATTGTATAAAACGAATAATTGCTACCAGTGTGAAAGTTATGGTCATTTCTACGTTCCGCGCAACCTGGGCTTTACTCTAGGGCGTTGCTCCACCTGATGGAATAGTTAGGGCCTAAGAAGTGAACGCCAGAAGCATAAAATGCAATAAAAATACAACAGTCTTTCCATCCTATAACAGGAATAATTGCAATCCGTGTGAAAGTGATGGTCATTTGTACGTTACAGGCAACCTAGGCTTCACTCTAGGGCGTTGCTCCACCAGATCGAATTGTTAGGGCCAAAGAAGTCAACGCCCGAAGCATAAAATACAAAATAAATAGAACAGTTTTTCCATCGTATAAAACGAATAATTGCAACCAGTGTGAAAGTTATGGTCATTTCTACATTCCGAGCAACCTAGGCTTCACTCTAGGGCGTTGTTCTACCAGATCGAATAGTTAGGGCCTAAGAAGTCAACACCAGAAGAATAAAATACAAAATAAATACAACAGCCTTTACACCGTATAAAACGAATAATTGCAACCTGTGTGAAGGTTATGGTCATACCTACGTTCCGGGCAACCTAGGCTTCACTGGAGGGCGTTGCTCCACCAGATCGAATTGTTAGGGCCTAAGAAGTCAACGCCAGAAGCATTAAATACAATATAAATACAACAGTTTTTCCATCGTATAAAACTAATAATTGCAACCAGTGTGAAAGTTATGGTCATTTCTACATTCCGAGCAGCCTAGGCTTCACTCTAGGGCGTTGCTCCAACAGATTGAATAGTTAGGGCCTTAGAAGTCAACGCCCGAAGCATAAAATGCAATAAAAATACAACAGTTTTTCCATCGTATACCAGGATTAATTGCAACCAGTTTGAAAGCGATGGTCATTTCTACGTTCCGGGCAACCTAGGCTTCACTCTAGGGCGTTGCTCCACTAGATCGAATAGTTAGGGCCATAGAAGACAACGCCAGAAGCATAAAATACGATATAAATACAACAGCTTTTCAATCGTATAAAAGGAATAATTGCAAACAGTGTGAAAGTAATGGTCATTTCTACGTTCCGGGCAACCTAGGCTTCACCCTAGGGCGTTGCTCCACCAGATTAAACTGTTTGGGCCTTAGAAGTCAACGCCCGAAGCATAAAATACAAAATAAATAGAACAGTTTTTCCATTGTATAAAACGAATAATTGCTACCAGTGTAAAAGTTATGGTCATTTCTACGTTCCGGGCAACCTAGGCTTCACCCTTGGGCGTTGTTCCACCAGATCGAATAGTTAGGGCCTAAGAAGTGAACGCCACAAGAATAAAATACAATATAAATACAACAGTTTTTCCATCGTATAAAACGAATAATTGCAACCAGTGTGAAAGTTATGGTTATTTCTACATTCCGAGCAACCTAGGCTTCACTCTAGGGCGTTGTTCCACCAGCTCGAATAGTTAGGGCCTAAGAAGTCAACGCCCGAAGCATAAAATGCAATAAAAATACAACAGTTTTTCCATTGTATAAAACGAATAATTGCTACCAGTGTAAAAGTTATGGTCATTTCTACGTTCCGGGTAACCTAGGCTTCACCCTTGGGCGTTGTTCCACCAGATCGAATAGTTAGGGCCTAAGAAGTGAACGCCAGAAGCATAAAATACAATATAAATACAACAGTTTTTCCATCGTATAAAACGAATAATTGCAACCAGTGTGAAAGTTATGGTTATTTCTACATTCCGAGCAACCTAGGCTTCACTCTAGGGCGTTGCTCCAACAGATTGAATAGTTAGGGCCTTAGAAGTCAACGCCCGAAGCATAAAATGCAATAAGAATACAACAGTTTTTCCATCGTATAACAGGATTAATTGCAACCAGTTTGAAAGTGATGGTCATTTCTACATTCCGAGCAACCTAGGATTCACTCTAGGGCGTTGCTCCACCAGACGGAATAGTTAGGGCCTAAGAAGTCAACGCCAGGAGCATAAAAAACGATATAAATACAACAGCTTTTCCATCGTATAAAACGAATAATTGCAACCAGTGTAAAAGTTATGGTCATTTCTACGTTCCGGGCAACCTAGGCTTCACCCTTGGGCGTTGTTCCACCAGATCGAATAGTTGGGGCCAAAGAAGTGAACGCCAGAAGCATAAAATACAATATAAATACAACAGTTTTTCCATCGTATAAAACGAATAATTGCAACCAGTGTGAAAATTATGGTCATTTCTACATTCCGAGCAACCTAGGCTTTACTCTAGGGCGTTGTTCTACCAAATCGAATAGTTAGGGCCTAAGAAGTCAACACCAGAAGAATAAAATACAAAATAAATACAACAGCCTTTACACCGTATAAAACGAATAATTGCAACCTGTGTGAAGGTTATGGTCATACCTACGTTCCGGGCAACCTAGGCTTCACTGGAGGGCGTTGCTCCACCAGGTCGAATTGTTAGGGCCTAAGAAGTCAACGCCAGAAGCATTAAATACAATATAAATACAACAGTTTTTCCATCGTATAAAACTAATAATTGCAACCAGTGTGAAAGTTATGGTCATTTCTACATTCCGAGCAGCCTAGGCTTCACTCTAGGGCGTTGCTCCAACAGATTGAATAGTTAGGGCCTTAGAAGTCAACGCCCGAAGCATAAAATGCAATATAAATACAACAGTTTTTCCATCGTATAAAACTAATAATTGCAACCAGTGTGAAAGTTATGGTCATTTCTACATTCCGAGCAGCCTAGGCTTCACTCTAGGGCGTGCTCCAACAGATTGAATAGTTAGGGCCTTAGAAGTCAACGCCCGAAGCATAAAATGCAATAAAAATACAACAGTTTTTCCATTGTATAAAACGAATAATTGCTACCAGTGTAAAAGTTATGGTCATTTCTACGTTCCGGGCAACCTAGGCTTCACCCTTGGGCGTTGTTCCACCAGATCGAATAGTTAGGGCCTAAGAAGTGAACGCCAGAAGCATAAAATACAATATAAATACAACAGTTTTTCCATCGTATAAAACGAATAATTGCAACCAGTGTGAAAGTTATGGTTATTTCTACATTCCGAGCAACCTAGGCTTCACTCTAGGGCGTTGCTCCAACAGATTGAATAGTTAGGGCCTTAGAAGTCAACGCCCGAAGCATAAAATGCAATAAGAATACAACAGTTTTTCCATCGTATAACAGGATTAATTGCAACCAGTTTGAAAGTGATGGTCATTTCTACATTCCGAGCAACCTAGGATTCACTCTAGGGCGTTGTTCCACCAGACGGAATACTTAGGGCCTAAGAAGTCAACGCCAGGAGCATAAAAAAGGATATAAATACAACAGCTTTTCCATCGTATAAAACGAATAACTGCAAACAGTATGAAAGTACTTGTCATTTCTACGTTCCGGGTAACCTAGGTTTCACTCCAGGGCGTTGCTCCACCAGATCGAATAGCTAGGGACTTTGAATTCAACGCCATAAGAATAAAATACAATATAAGTACAACAGCTTTACCATCGTATAAAATGAATAATTGCAACCAGTGTGAAAGTTAAGGTCATTTCTACATTTCGAGCAACCTAGGCTTCACTCTAGGGCGTTGCTCCACCTGATCGAATAGTTAGGGCCTTAGAAGTCCACGCCTGAAGCATTAAATACAAAATAAATAGAACAGCTTTTCCATTGTATAAAACGAATAATTGCTACCAGTGTGAAAGTTATGGTCATTTCTACGTTCCGCGCAACCTGGGCTTTACTCTAGGGCGTTGCTCCACCTGATGGAATAGTTAGGGCCTAAGAAGTGAACGCCAGAAGCATAAAATGCAATAAAAATACAACAGTCTTTCCATCCTATAACAGGAATAATTGCAATCCGTGTGAAAGTAATGGTCATTTGTACGTTACAGGCAACCTAGGCTTCACTCTAGGGCGTTGCTCCACCAGATCGAATTGTTAGAGCCAAGGAAGTCAACGCCCGAAGCATAAAATACAAAATAAATAGAACAGTTTTTCCATCGTATAAAACGAATAATTGCAACCAGTGTGAAAGTTATGGTCATTTCTACATTCCGAGCAACCTAGGCTTCACTCTAGGGCGTTGTTCTACCAGATCGAATAGTTAGGGCCTAAGAAGTCAACACCAGAAGAATAAAATACAAAATAAATACAACAGCCTTTACACCGTATAAAACGAATAATTGCAACCTGTGTGAAGGTTATGGTCATACCTACGTTCCGGGCAACCTAGGCTTCACTGGAGGGCGTTGCTCCACCAGATCGAATTGTTAGGGCCTAAGAAGTCAACGCCAGAAGCATTAAATACAATATAAATACAACAGTTTTTCCATCGTATAAAACTAATAATTGCAACCAGTGTGAAAGTTATGGTCATTTCTACATTCCGAGCAGCCTAGGCTTCACTCTAGGGCGTTGTTCCAACAGATTGAATAGTTAGGGCCTTAGAAGTCAACGCCCGAAGCATAAAATGCAATATAAATACAACAGTTTTTCCATCGTATAAAACTAATAATTGCAACCAGTGTGAAAGTTATGGTCATTTCTACATTCCGAGCAGCCTAGGCTTCACTCTAGGGCGTTGCTCCAACAGATTGAATAGTTAGGGCCTTAGAAGTCAACGCCCGAAGCATAAAATGCAATAAAAATACAACAGTTTTTCCATTGTATAAAACGAATAATTGCTACCAGTGTAAAAGTTATGGTCATTTCTACGTTCCGGGCAACCTAGGCTTCACCCTTGGGCGTTGTTCCACCAGATCGAATAGTTAGGGCCTAAGAAGTGAACGCCAGAAGCATAAAATACAATATAAATACAACAGTTTTTCCATCGTATAAAACGAATAATTGCAACCAGTGTGAAAGTTATGGTTATTTCTACATTCCGAGCAACCTAGGCTTCACTCTAGGGCGTTGCTCCAACAGATTGAATAGTTAGGGCCTTAGAAGTCAACGCCCGAAGCATAAAATGCAATAAGAATACAACAGTTTTTCCATCGTATAACAGGATTAATTGCAACCAGTTTGAAAGTGATGGTCATTTCTACATACCGAGCAACCTAGGATTCACTCTAGGGCGTTGTTCCACCAGACGGAATAGTTAGGGCCTAAGAAGTCAACGCCAGGAGCATAAAAAACGATATAAATACAACAGCTTTTCCATCGTATAAAACGAATAATTGCAACCAGTGTGGAAGTTATGGTCATTTCTACGTTCCGGGCAACCTAGGCTTCACTCTAGGGCGGTGCTCCACCAAATCGAGTAGCTAGGGCCTTAGAAGTCAGCGCCAGAAGCATAAAATACAATAAAGATGCAAAAGCTTTTCCATCGTATAACAGGAATAACTGCAAACAGTATGAAAGTACTTGTCATTTCTACGTTCCGGGTAACCTAGGTTTCACTCCAGGGCGTTGCTCCACCAGATCGAATAGCTAGGGACTTTGAATTCAACGCCATAAGAATAAAATACAATATAAGTACAACAGTGTTACCATCGTATAAAATGAATAATTGCAACCAGTGTGAAAGTTAAGGTCATTTCTACATTTCGAGCAACCTAGGCTTCACTCTAGGGCGTTGCTCCACCTGATCGAATAGCTAGGGCCTTAGAAGTCCATGCCTGAAGCATTAAATACAAAATAAATAGAACAGCTTTTCCATTGTATAAAACGAATAATTGCTACCAGTGTGAAAGTTATGGTCATTTCTACGTTCCGCGCAACCTGGGCTTTACTCTAGGGCGTTGCTCCACCTGATGGAATAGTTAGGGCCTAAGAAGTGAACGCCAGAAGCATAAAATGCAATAAAAATACAACAGTCTTTCCATCCTATAACAGGAATAATTGCAATCCGTGTGAAAGTGATGGTCATTTGTACGTTACAGGCAACCTAGGCTTCACTCTAGGGCGTTGCTCCACCAGATCGAATTGTTAGGGCCAAAGAAGTCAACGCCCGAAGCATAAAATACAAAATAAATAGAACAGTTTTTCCATCGTATAAAACGAATAATTGCAACCAGTGTGAAAGTTATGGTCATTTCTACATGCCGAGCAACCTAGGCTTCACTCTAGGGCGTTGTTCTACCAGATCGAATAGTTAGGGCCTAAGAAGTCAACACCAGAAGAATAAAATACAAAATAAATACAACAGCCTTTACACCGTATAAAACGAATAATTGCAACCTGTGTGAAGGTTATGGTCATACCTACGTTCCGGGCAACCTAGGCTTCACTGGAGGGCGTTGCTCCACCTGATCGAATTGTTAGGGCCTAAGAAGTCAACGCCAGAAGCATTAAATACAATATAGATACAACAGTTTTTCCATCGTATAAAACTAATAATTGCAACCAGTGTGAAAGTTATGGTCATTTCTACATTCCGAGCAGCCTAGGCTTCACTCTAGGGCGTTGCTCCAACAGATTGAATAGTTAGGGCCTTAGAAGTCAACGCCCGAAGCATAAAATGCAATAAAAATACAACAGTTTTTCCATCGTATACCAGGATTAATTGCAACCAGTTTGAAAGCGATGGTCATTTCTACGTTCCGGGCAACCTAGGCTTCACTCTAGGGCGTTGCTCCACTAGATCGAATAGTTAGGGCCATAGAAGACAACGCCAGAAGCATAAAATACGATATAAATACAACAGCTTATCAATCGTATAAAAGGAATAATTGCAAACAGTGTGAAAGTAATGGTCATTTCTACGTTCCGGGCAACCTAGGCTTCACCCTTGGGCGTTGTTCCACCAGATCGAATAGTTAGGGCCTAAGAAGTGAACGCCAGAAGCATAAAATACAATATAAATACAACAGCTTTTCCATCGTATAAAACGAATAATTGCAACCAGTGTAAAAGTTATGGTCATTTCTACGTTCCGGGCAACCTAGGCTTCACCCTTGGGCGTTGTTCCACCAGATCGAATAGTTGGGGACTAAGAAGTGAACGCCAGAAGCATAAAATACAATATAAATACAACAGTTTTTCCATCGTATAAAACGAATAATTGCAACCAGTGTGAAAGTTATGGTTATTTCTACATTCCGAGCAACCTAGGCTTCACCCTAGGGCGTTGTTCCACCAGATCGAATAGTTAGGTCCTTAGAAGTCATCGCCAGAAACATAAAATACGATATAAATACAGCAGCTTTTCCATCGTATAAAAGGAATAATTGCAAACAGTGTGAAAGTGATGGTCACTTCTACGTTCCGGGCAACCTAGGCTTCACTCTAGGGCGTTGCTCCACCAGATCGAATAGTTAGGTCCTTAGAAGTCAACGCCAGAGTCATAAAATACAATATAAATACAACAGCTTTTCCATCGTAAAGAACGTATAATTGCAACCAGTGTGAAAGTTATGGTTATTTCTACATTCCGAGCAACCTAGGCTTCACTCTAGGGCGTTGCTCCACCAGATCGAATAGTTAGGTCCTTAGAAGTCAACGCCAGAAGCATTAAATACAATATAAATACAACAGTGTTACCATCGTATAAAATGAATAATTGCAACCAGTGTGAAAGTTAAGGTCATTTCTACATTTCGAGCAACCTAGGCTTCACTCTAGGGCGTTGCTCCACCTGATCGAATAGCTAGGACCTTAGAAGTCCATGCCTGAAGCATTAAATACAAAATAAATAGAACAGCTTTTCCATTGTATAAAACGAATAATTGCTACCAGTGTGAAAGTTATGGTCATTTCTACGTTCCGCGCAACCTGGGCTTTACTCTAGGGCGTTGCTCCACCTGATGGAATAGTTAGGGCCTAAGAAGTGAACGCCAGAAGCATAAAATGCAATAAAAATACAACAGTCTTTCCATCCTATAACAGGAATAATTGCAATCCGTGTGAAAGTGATGGTCATTTGTACGTTACAGGCAACCTAGGCTTCACTCTAGGGCGTTGCTCCACCAGATCGAATTGTTAGGGCCAAAGAAGTCAACGCCCGAAGCATAAAATACAAAATAAATAGAACAGTTTTTCCATCGTATAAAACGAATAATTGCAACCAGTGTGAAAGTTATGGTCATTTCTACATTCCGAGCAACCTAGGCTTCACTCTAGGGCGTTGTTCTACCAGATCGAATAGTTAGGGCCTAAGAAGTCAACACCAGAAGAATAAAATACAAAATAAATACAACAGCCTTTACACCGTATAAAACGAATAATTGCAACCTGTGTGAAGGTTATGGTCATACCTACGTTCCGGGCAACCTAGGCTTCACTGGAGGGCGTTGCTCCACCTGATCGAATTGTTAGGGCCTAAGAAGTCAACGCCAGAAGCATTAAATACAATATAAATACAACAGTTTTTCCATCGTATAAAACTAATAATTGCAACCAGTGTGAAAGTTATGGTCATTTCTACATTCCGAGCAGCCTAGGCTTCACTCTAGGGCGTTGCTCCAACAGATTGAATAGTTAGGGCCTTAGAAGTCAACCCCCGAAGCATAAAATGCAATAAAAATACAACAGTTTTTCCATCGTATACCAGGATTAATTGCAACCAGTTTGAAAGCGATGGTCATTTCTACGTTCCGGGCAACCTAGGCTTCACTCTAGGGCGTTGCTCCACTAGATCGAATAGTTAGGGCCATAGAAGACAACGCCAGAAGCATAAAATACGATATAAATACAACAGCTTATCAATCGTATAAAAGGAATAATTGCAAACAGTGTGAAAGTAATGGTCATTTCTACGTTCCGGGCAACCTAGGCTTCACTCTAGGGCGTTGCTCCACCTGATCGAATAGCTAGGACCTTAGAAGTCCATGCCTGAAGCATTAAATACAAAATAAATAGAACAGCTTTTCCATTGTATAAAACGAATAATTGCTACCAGTGTGAAAGTTATGGTCATTTCTACGTTCCGCGCAACCTGGGCTTTACTCTAGGGCGTTGCTCCACCTGATGGAATAGTTAGGGCCTAAGAAGTGAACGCCAGAAGCATAAAATGCAATAAAAATACAACAGTCTTTCCATCCTATAACAGGAATAATTGCAATCCGTGTGAAAGTGATGGTCATTTGTACGTTACAGGCAACCTAGGCTTCACTCTAGGGCGTTGCTCCACCAGATCGAATTGTTAGGGCCAAAGAAGTCAACGCCCGAAGCATAAAATACAAAATAAATAGAACAGTTTTTCCATCGTATAAAACGAATAATTGCAACCAGTGTGAAAGTTATGGTCATTTCTACATTCCGAGCAACCTAGGCTTCACTCTAGGGCGTTGTTCTACCAGATCGAATAGTTAGGGCCTAAGAAGTCAACACCAGAAGAATAAAATACAAAATAAATACAACAGCCTTTACACCGTATAAAACGAATAATTGCAACCTGTGTGAAGGTTATGGTCATACCTACGTTCCGGGCAACCTAGGCTTCACTGGAGGGCGTTGCTCCACCTGATCGAATTGTTAGGGCCTAAGAAGTCAACGCCAGAAGCATTAAATACAATATAAATACAACAGTTTTTCCATCGTATAAAACTAATAATTGCAACCAGTGTGAAAGTTATGGTCATTTCTACATTCCGAGCAGCCTAGGCTTCACTCTAGGGCGTTGCTCCAACAGATTGAATAGTTAGGGCCTTAGAAGTCAACCCCCGAAGCATAAAATGCAATAAAAATACAACAGTTTTTCCATCGTATACCAGGATTAATTGCAACCAGTTTGAAAGCGATGGTCATTTCTACGTTCCGGGCAACCTAGGCTTCACTCTAGGGCGTTGCTCCACTAGATCGAATAGTTAGGGCCATAGAAGACAACGCCAGAAGCATAAAATACGATATAAATACAACAGCTTATCAATCGTATAAAAGGAATAATTGCAAACAGTGTGAAAGTAATGGTCATTTCTACGTTCCGGGCAACCTAGGCTTCACCCTTGGGCGTTGTTCCACCAGATCGAATAGTTAGGGCCTAAGAAGTGAACGCCAGAAGCATAAAATACAATATAAATACAACAGTTTTTCCATCGTATAAAACGAATAATTGCAACCAGTGTGAAAGTTATGGTTATTTCTACATTCCGAGCAACCTAGGCTTCACTCTAGGGCGTTGTTCCAAAAGCTCGAATAGTTAGGGCCTAAGAAGTCAACGCCCGAAGCATAAAATGCAATAAAAAAGCAACAGTTTTTCCATTGTATAAAACGAATAATTGCTACCAGTGTAAAAGTTATGGTCATTTCTACGTTCCGGGCAACCTAGGCTTCACCCTTGGGCGTTGTTCCACCAGATCGAATAGTTAGGGCCTAAGAAGTGAACGCCAGAAGCATAAAATACAATATAAATACAACAGTTTTTCCATCGTATAAAACGAATAATTGCAACCAGTGTGAAAGTTATGGTTATTTCTACATTCCGAGCAACCTAGGCTTCACTCTAGGGCGTTGCTCCAACAGATTGAATAGTTAGGGCCTTAGAAGTCAACGCCCGAAGCATAAAATGCAATAAGAATACAACAGTTTTTCCATCGTATAACAGGATTAATTGCAACCAGTTTGAAAGTGATGGTCATTTCTACATTCCGAGCAACCTAGGATTCACTCTAGGGCGTTGCTCCACCAGACGGAATAGTTAGGGCCTAAGAAGTCAACGCCAGGAGCATAAAAAACGATATAAATACAACAGCTTTTCCATCGTATAAAACGAATAATTGCAACCAGTGTAAAAGTTATGGTCATTTCTACGTTCCGGGCAACCTAGGCTTCACCCTTGGGCGTTGTTCCACCAGATCGAATAGTTGGGGACTAAGAAGTGAACGCCAGAAGCATAAAATACAATATAAATACAACAGTTTTTCCATCGTATAAAACGAATAATTGCAACCAGTGTGAAAGTTATGGTTATTTCTACATTCCGAGCAACCTAGGCTTCACCCTAGGGCGTTGTTCCACCAGATCGAATAGTTAGGTCCTTAGAAGTCATCGCCAGAAACATAAAATACGATATAAATACAGCAGCTTTTCCATCGTATAAAAGGAATAATTGCAAACAGTGTGAAAGTGATGGTCACTTCTACGTTCCGGGCAACCTAGGCTTCACTCTAGGGCGTTGCTACACTAGATCGAATAGCTAGGGCCTTAGATGTCAACGCCAGAGTCATAAAATACAATATAAATACAACAGCTTTTCCATCGTAAAGAACGTATAATTGCAACCAGTGTGAAAGTTATGGTTATTTCTACATTCCGAGCAACCTAGGCTTCACTCTAGGGCGTTGCTCCACCAGATCGAATAGTTAGGTCCTTAGAAGTCAACGCCAGAAGCATAAAATACGATATAAATACAACAGCTTTTGCATCGTATAAAAGGAATAATTGCAACCAGTGTGAAAGTAATGATCATTACTAAATTCCGAGCAACCTAGGCTTCACTCTAGGGCGTTGCTCCAACAGATTGAATAGTTAGGGCCTTAGAAGTCAACGCCCAAAGCATAAAATGCAATAAAAATACAACAGTTTTTCCATCGTATAACAGGATTAATTGCAACCAGTTTGAAAGTGATGGTCATTTCTACGTTCCGGGCAACCTAGGCTTCACTCTAGGGCGTTGCTCTACCAGATCAAACAGTTAGGGCCTAAGAAGTCAACGCCAGAAGCATAAAATACAATATAAATACAACAGTTTTTCCATCGTTTACAACGAATAATAGCAACCAGTGTGAAAGTTATGGTCATTTCTACGTTCCGGGCAACCTAGGCTTCACTCTAGGGCGTTGCTCCACCAGATCGAATAGTTAGGGCCTTAGAAGTCAACGCCCGAAGCATAAAATGCAATAAAGATGCTAAAGTTTTTCCATCACATAACAGGAATAATTACCACCAGTGTGAAGGTAATGGTATGGTCTACGTTCCGGGCAACCTAGGCTTCACTCTAGGGCGGTGCTCCACCAGATCAAAGAGTTAGGGCCTAAGAAGTCAACGCCAGAAGAATAAAATACGATATAAGTACAACAGTTTTTCCATCGTATAAAATGAATGATTGCGAGCATTGTGAAAGTAATGGTCATTTCTGCGTGCCTGGCAACCTACGCGTCACTCTAGGGCGTTGCTACTCCTAATCTGATAGCTACGGCCTTAGAAGTTAACGCCGGAAGCATAAAATACAATATAAATACAACAGCTTCGCCATCGTATAAAATGAATAATTGCAAACAGTGTGAAGGTAATGGTCATTTCTACATTCCGAGCAACCTAGGATTCACTCTAGGGCGTTGTTCCACCAGACGGAATAGTTAGGGCCTAAGAAGTCAACGCCAGGAGCATAAAAAACGATATAAATACAACAGCTTTTACACCGTATAAAACGAATAATTGCAACCTGTGTGAAGGTTATGGTCATACCTACGTTCCGGGCAACCTAGGCTTCACTGTAGGGCGTTGCTCCACCAGATCGAATTGTTAGGGCCTAAGAAGTCAACGCCAGAAGCATTAAATACAATATAAATACAACAGTTTTTCCATCGTATAAAACTAATAATTGCAACCAGTGTGAAAGTTATGGTCATTTCTACATTCCGAGCAGCCTAGGCTTCACTCTAGGGCGTTGCTCCAACAGATTGAATAGTTAGGGCCTTAGAAGTCAACGCCCGAAGCATAAAATGCAATAAGAATACAACAGTTTTTCCATCGTATAACAGGATTAATTGCAACCAGTTTGAAAGTGATGGTCATTTCTACATACCGAGCAACCTAGGATTCACTCTAGGGCGTTGTTCCACCAGACGGAATAGTTAGGGCCTAAGAAGTCAACGCCAGGAGCATAAAAAACGATTTAAATACAACAGCTTTTCCATCGTATAAAACGAATAATTGCAACCAGTGTGGAAGTTATGGTCATTTCTACGTTCCGGGCAACCTAGGCTTCACTCTAGGGCGGTGCTCCACCAAATCGAGTAGCTAGGGCCTTAGAAGTCAGCGCCAGAAGCATAAAATACAATAAAGATGCAAAAGCTTTTCCATCGTATAACAGGAATAACTGCAAACAGTATGAAAGTACTTGTCATTTCTACGTTCCGGGTAACCTAGGTTTCACTCCAGGGCGTTGCTCCACCAGATCGAATAGCTAGGGACTTTGAATTCAACGCCATAAGAATAAAATACAATATAAGTACAACAGTGTTACCATCGTATAAAATGAATAATTGCAACCAGTGTGAAAGTTAAGGTCATTTCTACATTTCGAGCAACCTAGGCTTCACTCTAGGGCGTTGCTCCACCTGATCGAATAGCTAGGGCCTTAGAAGTCCATGCCTGAAGCATTAAATACAAAATAAATAGAACAGCTTTTCCATTGTATAAAACGAATAATTGCTACCAGTGTGAAAGTTATGGTCATTTCTACGTTCCGCGCAACCTGGGCTTTACTCTAGGGCGTTGCTCCACCTGATGGAATAGTTAGGGCCTAAGAAGTGAACGCCAGAAGCATAAAATGCAATAAAAATACAACAGTCTTTCCATCCTATAACAGGAATAATTGCAATCCGTGTGAAAGTGATGGTCATTTGTACGTTACAGGCAACCTAGGCTTCACTCTAGGGCGTTGCTCCACCAGATCGAATTGTTAGGGCCAAAGAAGTCAACGCCCGAAGCATAAAATACAAAATAAATAGAACAGTTTTTCCATCGTATAAAACGAATAATTGCAACCAGTGTGAAAGTTATGGTCATTTCTACATTCCGAGCAACCTAGGCTTCACTCTAGGGCGTTGTTCTACCAGATCGAATAGTTAGGGCCTAAGAAGTCAACACCAGAAGAATAAAATACAAAATAAATACAACAGCCTTTACACCGTATAAAACGAATAATTGCAACCTGTGTGAAGGTTATGGTCATACCTACGTTCCGGGCAACCTAGGCTTCACTGGAGGGCGTTGCTCCACCTGATCGAATTGTTAGGGCCTAAGAAGTCAACGCCAGAAGCATTAAATACAATATAAATACAACAGTTTTTCCATCGTATAAAACTAATAATTGCAACCAGTGTGAAAGTTATGGTCATTTCTACATTCCGAGCAGCCTAGGCTTCACTCTAGGGCGTTGCTCCAACAGATTGAATAGTTAGGGCCTTAGAAGTCAACGCCCGAAGCATAAAATGCAATAAAAATACAACAGTTTTTCCATCGTATACCAGGATTAATTGCAACCAGTTTGAAAGCGATGGTCATTTCTACGTTCCGGGCAACCTAGGCTTCACTCTAGGGCGTTGCTCCACTAGATCGAATAGTTAGGGCCATAGAAGACAACGCCAGAAGCATAAAATACGATATAAATACAACAGCTTATCAATCGTATAAAAGGAATAATTGCAAACAGTGTGAAAGTAATGGTCATTTCTACGTTCCGGGCAACCTAGGCTTCACCCTTGGGCGTTGTTCCACCAGATCGAATAGTTAGGGCCTAAGAAGTGAACGCCAGAAGCATAAAATACAATATAAATACAACAGCTTTTCCATCGTATAAAACGAATAATTGCAACCAGTGTAAAAGTTATGGTCATTTCTACGTTCCGGGCAACCTAGGCTTCACCCTTGGGCGTTGTTCCACCAGATCGAATAGTTGGGGACTAAGAAGTGAACGCCAGAAGCATAAAATACAATATAAATACAACAGTTTTTCCATCGTATAAAACGAATACTTGCAACCAGTGTGAAAGTTATGGTTATTTCTACATTCCGAGCAACCTAGGCTTCACCCTAGGGCGTTGTTCCACCAGATCGAATAGTTAGGTCCTTAGAAGTCATCGCCAGAAACATAAAATACGATATAAATACAGCAGCTTTTCCATCGTATAAAAGGAATAATTGCAAACAGTGTGAAAGTGATGGTCACTTCTACGTTCCGGGCAACCTAGGCTTCACTCTAGGGCGTTGCTCCACCAGATCGAATAGTTAGGTCCTTAGAAGTCAACGCCAGAGTCATAAAATACAATATAAATACAACAGCTTTTCCATCGTAAAGAACGTATAATTGCAACCAGTGTGAAAGTTATGGTTATTTCTACATTCCGAGCAACCTAGGCTTCACTCTAGGGCGTTGCTCCACCAGATCGAATAGTTAGGTCCTTAGAAGTCAACGCCAGAAGCATTAAATACAATATAAATACAACAGTGTTACCATCGTATAAAATGAATAATTGCAACCAGTGTGAAAGTTAAGGTCATTTCTACATTTCGAGCAACCTAGGCTTCACTCTAGGGCGTTGCTCCACCTGATCGAATAGCTAGGGCCTTAGAAGTCCATGCCTGAAGCATTAAATACAAAATAAATAGAACAGCTTTTCCATTGTATAAAACGAATAATTGCTACCAGTGTGAAAGTTATGGTCATTTCTACGTTCCGCGCAACCTGGGCTTTACTCTAGGGCGTTGCTCCACCTGATGGAATAGTTAGGGCCTAAGAAGTGAACGCCAGAAGCATAAAATGCAATAAAAATACAACAGTCTTTCCATCCTATAACAGGAATAATTGCAATCCGTGTGAAAGTGATGGTCATTTGTACGTTACAGGCAGCCTAGGCTTCACTCTAGGGCGTTGCTCCACTAGATCGAATTGTTAGGGCCAAAGAAGTCAACGCCCGAAGCATAAAATACAAAATAAATAGAACAGTTTTTCCATCGTATAAAACGAATAATTGCAACCAGTGTGAAAGTTATGGTCATTTCTACATTCCGAGCAACCTAGGCTTCACTCTAGGGCGTTGTTCTACCAGATCGAATAGTTAGGGCCTAAGAAGTCAACACCAGAAGAATAAAATACAAAATAAATACAACAGCCTTTACACCGTATAAAACGAATAATTGCAACCTGTGTGAAGGTTATGGTCATACCTACGTTCCGGGCAACCTAGGCTTCACTGGAGGGCGTTGCTCCACCTGATCGAATTGTTAGGGCCTAAGAAGTCAACGCCAGAAGCATTAAATACAATATAAATACAACAGTTTTTCCATCGTATAAAACTAATAATTGCAACCAGTGTGAAAGTTATGGTCATTTCTACATTCCGAGCAGCCTAGGCTTCACTCTAGGGCGTTGCTCCAACAGATTGAATAGTTAGGGCCTTAGAAGTCAACGCCCGAAGCATAAAATGCAATAAAAATACAACAGTTTTTCCATCGTATACCAGGATTAATTGCAACCAGTTTGAAAGCGATGGTCATTTCTACGTTCCGGGCAACCTAGGCTTCACTCTAGGGCGTTGCTCCACTAGATCGAATAGTTAGGGCCATAGAAGACAACGCCAGAAGCATAAAATACGATATAAATACAACAGCTTATCAATCGTATAAAAGGAATAATTGCAAACAGTGTGAAAGTAATGGTCATTTCTACGTTCCGGGCAACCTAGGCTTCACCCTTGGGCGTTGTTCCACCAGATCGAATAGTTAGGGCCTAAGAAGTGAACGCCAGAAGCATAAAATACAATATAAATACAACAGTTTTTCCATCGTATAAAACGAATAATTGCAACCAGTGTGAAAGTTATGGTTATTTCTACATTCCGAGCAACCTAGGCTTCACTCTAGGGCGTTGTTCCAAAAGCTCGAATAGTTAGGGCCTAAGAAGTCAACGCCCGAAGCATAAAATGCAATAAAAAAGCAACAGTTTTTCCATTGTATAAAACGAATAATTGCTACCAGTGTAAAAGTTATGGTCATTTCTACGTTCCGGGCAACCTAGGCTTCACCCTTGGGCGTTGTTCCACCAGATCGAATAGTTAGGGCCTAAGAAGTGAACGCCAGAAGCATAAAATACAATATAAATACAACAGTTTTTCCATCGTATAAAACGAATAATTGCAACCAGTGTGAAAGTTATGGTTATTTCTACATTCCGAGCAACCTAGGCTTCACTCTAGGGCGTTTCTCCAACAGATTGAATAGTTAGGGCCTTAGAAGTCAACGCCCGAAGCATAAAATGCAATAAGAATACAACAGTTTTTCCATCGTATAACAGGATTAATTGCAACCAGTTTGAAAGTGATGGTCATTTCTACATTCCGAGCAACCTAGGATTCACTCTAGGGCGTTGCTCCACCAGACGGAATAGTTAGGGCCTAAGAAGTCAACGCCAGGAGCATAAAAAACGATATAAATACAACAGCTTTTCCATCGTATAAAACGAATAATTGCAACCAGTGTAAAAGTTATGGTCATTTCTACGTTCCGGGCAACCTAGGCTTCACCCTTGGGCGTTGTTCCACCAGATCGAATAGTTGGGGACTAAGAAGTGAACGCCAGAAGCATAAAATACAATATAAATACAACAGTTTTTCCATCGTATAAAACGAATAATTGCAACCAGTGTGAAAGTTATGGTTATTTCTACATTCCGAGCAACCTAGGCTTCACCCTAGGGCGTTGTTCCACCAGATCGAATAGTTAGGTCCTTAGAAGTCATCGCCAGAAACATAAAATACGATATAAATACAGCAGCTTTTCCATCGTATAAAAGGAATAATTGCAAACAGTGTGAAAGTGATGGTCACTTCTACGTTCCGGGCAACCTAGGCTTCACTCTAGGGCGTTGCTACACTAGATCGAATAGCTAGGGCCTTAGAAGTCAACGCCAGAGTCATAAAATACAATATAAATACAACAGCTTTTCCATCGTAAAGAACGTATAATTGCAACCAGTGTGAAAGTTATGGTTATTTCTACATTCCGAGCAACCTAGGCTTCACTCTAGGGCGTTGCTCCACCAGATCGAATAGTTAGGTCCTTAGAAGTCAACGCCAGAAGCATAAAATACGATATAAATACAACAGCTTTTGCATCGTATAAAAGGAATAATTGCAACCAGTGTGAAAGTAATGATCATTACTAAATTCCGAGCAACCTAGGCTTTACTCTAGGGCGTTGCTCCAACAGATTGAATAGTTAGGGCCTTAGAAGTCAACGCCCAAAGCATAAAATGCAATAAAAATACAACAGTTTTTCCATCGTATAACAGGATTAATTGCAACCAGTTTGAAAGTGATGGTCATTTCTACGTTCCGGGCAACCTAGGCTTCACTCTAGGGCGTTGCTCTACCAGATCAAACAGTTAGGGCCTAAGAAGTCAACGCCAGAAGCATAAAATACAATATAAATACAACAGTTTTTCCATCGTTTACAACGAATAATAGCAACCAGTGTGAAAGTTATGGTCATTTCTACGTTCCGGGCAACCTAGGCTTCACTCTAGGGCGTTGCTCCACCAGATCGAATAGTTAGGGCCTTAGAAGTCAACGCCCGAAGCATAAAATGCAATAAAGATGCTAAAGTTTTTCCATCACATAACAGGAATAATTACCACCAGTGTGAAGGTAATGGTATGGTCTACGTTCCGGGCAACCTAGGCTTCACTCTAGGGCGGTGCTCCACCAGATCAAAGAGTTAGGGCCTAAGAAGTCAACGCCAGAAGAATAAAATACGATATAAGTACAACAGTTTTTCCATCGTATAAAATGAATGATTGCGAACATTGTGAAAGTAATGGTCATTTCTGCGTGCCTGGCAACCTACGCGTCACTCTAGGGCGTTGCTACTCCTAATCTGATAGCTACGGCCTTAGAAGTTAACGCCGGAAGCATAAAATACAATATAAATACAACAGCTTCGCCATCGTATAAAATGAATAATTGCAAACAGTGTGAAGGTAATGGTCATTTCTACATTCCGAGCAACCTAGGATTCACTCTAGGGCGTTGTTCCACCAGACGGAATAGTTAGGGCCTAAGAAGTCAACGCCAGGAGCATAAAAAACGATATAAATACAACAGCTTTTACACCGTATAAAACGAATAATTGCAACCTGTGTGAAGGTTATGGTCATACCTACGTTCCGGGCAACCTAGGCTTCACTGTAGGGCGTTGCTCCACCAGATCGAATTGTTAGGGCCTAAGAAGTCAACGCCAGAAGCATTAAATACAATATAAATACAACAGTTTTTCCATCGTATAAAACTAATAATTGCAACCAGTGTGAAAGTTATGGTCATTTCTACATTCCGAGCAGCCTAGGCTTCACTCTAGGGCGTTGCTCCAACAGATTGAATAGTTAGGGCCTTAGAAGTCAACGCCCGAAGCATAAAATGCAATAAAAATACAACAGTTTTTCCATTGTATAAAACGAATAATTGCTACCAGTGTGAAAGTTATGGTTATTTCTACATTCCGAGCAACCTAGGCTTCACCCTAGGGCGTTGTTCCACCAGATCGAATAGTTAGGTCCTTAGAAGTCATCGCCAGAAACATAAAATACGATATAAATACAGCAGCTTTTCCATCGTATAAAAGGAATAATTGCAAACAGTGTGAAAGTGATGGTCACTTCTACGTTCCGGGCAACCTAGGCTTCACTCTAGGGCGTTGCTACACTAGATCGAATAGCTAGGGCCTTAGGAGTCAACGCCAGAGTCATAAAATACAATATAAATACAACAGCTTTTCCATCGTAAAGAACGTATAATTGCAACCAGTGTGAAAGTTATGGTTATTTCTACATTCCGAGCAACCTAGGCTTCACTCTAGGGCGTTGCTCCACCAGATCGAATAGTTAGGTCCTTAGAAGTCAACGCCAGAAGCATAAAATACGATATAAATACAACAGCTTTTGCATCGTATAAAAGGAATAATTGCAACCAGTGTGAAAGTAATGATCATTACTACATTCCGAGCAACCTAGGCTTCACTCTAGGGCGTTGCTCCAACTGATTGAATAGTTAGGGCCTTAGAAGTCAACGCCCAAAGCATAAAATGCAATAAAAATACAACAGTTTTTCCATCGTATAACAGGATTAATTGCAACCAGTTTGAAAGTGATGGTCATTTCTACGTTCCGGGCAACCTAGGCTTCACTCTAGGGCGTTGCTCCACCAGATCAAACAGTTAGGGCCTAAGAAGTCAACGCCAGAAGCATAAAATACAATATAAATACAACAGTTTTTCCATTGTATAAAACGAATAATTGCTACCAGTGTAAAAGTTATGGTCATTTCTACGTTCCGGGCAACCTAGGCTTCAGCCTAGGGCGATGTTCCACCAGGTCGAATAGTTAGGGCCTAAGAAGTGAACGCCAGAAGCATAAAATACAATATAAATACAACAGCTTTTCCATCGTATAAAACGAATAATTGCAACCAGTGTGAAAGTTATGGTCATTTCTACATTCCGAGCAACCTAGGCTTCACTCTAGGGCGTTGCTCCGCCAGATCGAATAGCTAGGGACTTAGAATTCAATGCCAGGAGCATAAAATGCAATATAAATAGAACAGATTTTCCATCGTTTACAACGAATAATAGCAACCAGTGTGAAAGTTATGGTCATTTCTACGTTCCGGGCAACCTAGGCTTCACTCTAGGGCGTTGCTCCACCAGATCGAATAGTTAGGGCCTTAGAAGTCAACGCCCGGAGCATAAAATGCAATAAAGATGCTAAAGTTTTTCCATCACATAACAGGAATAATTACCACCAGTGTGAAGGTAATGGTATGGTCTACGTTCCGGGCAACCTAGGCTTCACTCTAGGGCGGTGCTCCACCAGATCAAAGAGTTAGGGCCTAAGAAGTCAACGCCAGAAGAATAAAATACGATATAAGTACAACAGTTTTTCCATCGTATAAAATGAATGATTGCGAACATTGTGAAAGTAATGGTCATTTCTGCGTGCCTGGCAATCTACGCGTCACTCTAGGGCGTTGCTACTCCTAATCTGATAGCTACGGCCTTAGAAGTTAACGCCGGAAGCATAAAATACAATATAAATACAACAGCTTCGCCATCGTATAAAATGAATAATTGCAAACAGTGTGAAGGTAATGGTCATTTCTACATTCCGAGCAACCTAGGATTCACTCTAGGGCGTTGTTCCACCAGACGGAATAGTTAGGGCCTAAGAAGTCAACGCCAGGAGCATAAAAAACGATATAAATACAACAGCTTTTACACCGTATAAAACGAATAATTGCAACCTGTGTGAAGGTTATGGTCATACCTACGTTCCGGGCAACCTAGGCTTCACTGTAGGGCGTTGCTCCACCAGATCGAATTGTTAGGGCCTAAGAAGTCAACGCCAGAAGCATTAAATACAATTTAAATACAACAGTTTTTCCATCGTATAAAACTAATAATTGCAACCAGTGTGAAAGTTATGGTCATTTCTACATTCCGAGCAGCCTAGGCTTCACTCTAGGGCGTTGCTCCAACAGATTGAATAGTTAGGGCCTAAGAAGTGAACGAAAGAAGCATAAAATGCAATATAAATACAACAGTTTTTCCATCGTATAAAACGAATAATTGCAACCAGTGTGAAAGTTATGGTTATTTCTACATTCCGAGCAACCTAGGCTTCACTCTAGGGCGTTGCTCCAACAGATTGAATAGTTAGGGCCTTAGAAGTCAACGCCCGAAGCATAAAATGCAATAGGAATACAACAGTTTTTCCATCGTATAACAGGATTAATTGCAACCAGTTTGAAAGTGATGGTCATTTCTACATTCCGAGCAACCTAGGATTCACTCTAGGGCGTTGTTCCACCAGAAGGAATAGTTAGGGCCATAGAAGACAACGCCAGAAGCATAAAATACGATATAAATACAACAGCTTATCAATCGTATAAAAGGAATAATTGCAAACAGTGTGAAAGTAATGGTCATTTCTACGTTCCGGGCAACCTAGGCTTCACCCTTGGGCGTTGTTCCACCAGATCGAATAGTTAGGGCCTAAGAAGTGAACGCCAGAAGCATAAAATACAATATAAATACAACAGTTTTTCCATCGTATAAAACGAATAATTGCAACCAGTGTGAAAGTTATGGTTATTTCTACATTCCGAGCAACCTAGGCTTCACTCTAGGGCGTTGTTCCACCAGCTCGAATAGTTAGGGCCTAAGAAGTCAACGCCCGAAGCATAAAATGCAATAAAAATACAACAGTTTTTCCATTGTATAAAACGAATAATTGCTACCAGTGTAAAAGTTATGGTCATTTCTACGTTCCGGGCAACCTAGGCTTCACCCTTGGGCGTTGTTCCACCAGATCGAATAGTTAGGGCCTAAGAAGTGAACGCCAGAAGCATAAAATACAATATAAATACAACAGTTTTTCCATCGTATAAAACGAATAATTGCAACCAGTGTGAAAGTTATGGTTATTTCTACATTCCGAGCAACCTAGGCTTCACTCTAGGGCGTTGCTCCAACAGATTGAATAGTTAGGGCCTTAGAAGTCAACGCCCGAAGCATAAAATGCAATAAGAATACAACAGTTTTTCCATCGTATAACAGGATTAATTGCAACCAGTTTGAAAGTGATGGTCATTTCTACATTCCGAGCAACCTAGGATTCACTCTAGGGCGTTGCTCCACCAGACGGAATAGTTAGGGCCTAAGAAGTCAACGCCAGGAGCATAAAAAACGATATAAGTACAACAGCTTTTCCATCGTATAAAACGAATAATTGCAACCAGTGTAAAAGTTATGGTCATTTCTACGTTCCGGGCAACCTAGGCTTCACCCTTGGGCGTTGTTCCACCAGATCGAATAGTTGGGGCCTAAGAAGTGAACGCCAGAAGCATAAAATACAATATAAATACAACAGTTTTTCCATCGTATAAAACGAATAATTGCAACCAGTGTGAAAGTTATGGTTATTTCTACATTCCGAGCAACCTAGGCTTCACCCTAGGGCGTTGTTCCACCAGATCGAAAGTTAGGTCCTTAGAAGTCATCGCCAGAAACATAAAATACGATATAAATACAGCAGCTTTTCCATCGTATAAAAGGAATAATTGCAAACAGTGTGAAAGTGATGGTCACTTCTACGTTCCGGGCAACCTAGGCTTCACTCTAGGGCGTTGCTACACTAGATCGAATACCTAGGGCCTTAGAAGTCAACGCCAGAGTCATAAAATACAATATAAATACAACAGCTTTTCCATCGTAAAGAACGTATAATTGCAACCAGTGTGAAAGTTATGGTTATTTCTACATTCCGAGCAACCTAGGCTTCACTCTAGGGCGTTGCTCCACCAGATCGAATAGTTAGGTCCTTAGAAGTCAACGCCAGAAGCATAAAATACGATATAAATACAATAGCTTTTGCATCGTATAAAAGGAATAATTGCAACCAGTGTGAAAGTAATGATCATTACTACATTCCGAGCAACCTAGGCTTCACTCTAGGGCGTTGCTCCAACAGATTGAATAGTTAGGGCCTTAGAAGTCAACGCCCAAAGCATAAAATGCAATAAAAATACAACAGTTTTTCCATCGTATATCAGGATTAATTGCAACCAGTTTGAAAGTGATGGTCATTTCTACGTTCCGGGCAACCTAGGCTTCACTCTAGGGCGTTGCTCCACCAGATCAAACAGTTAGGGCCTAAGAAGTCAACGCCAGAAGCATAAAATACAATATAAATACAACAGTTTTTCCATTGTATAAAACGAATAATTGCTACCAGTGTAAAAGTTATGGTCATTTCTACGTTCCGGGCAACCTAGGCTTCAGCCTAGGGCGATGTTCCACCAGGTCGAATAGTTAGGGCCTAAGAAGTGAACGCCAGAAGCATAAAATACAATATAAATACAACAGCTTTTCCATCGTATAAAACGAATAATTGCAACCGGTGTGAAAGTTATGGTCATTTCTACATTCCGAGCAACCTAGGCTTCACTCTAGGGCGTTGCTCCGCCAGATCGAATAGCTAGGGACTTAGAATTCAATGCCAGGAGCATAAAATGCAATATAAATAGAACAGATTTTCCATCGTTTACAACGAATAATAGCAACCAGTGTGAAAGTTATGGTCATTTCTACGTTCCGGGCAACCTAGGCTTCACTCTAGGGCGTTGCTCCACCAGATCGAATAGTTAGGGCCTTAGAAGTCATCGCCCGAAGCATAAAATGCAATAAAGATGCTAAAGTTTTGCCATCACATAACAGGAATAATTACCACCAGTGTGAAGGTAATGGTATGGTCTACGTTCCGGGCAACCTAGGCTTCACTCTAGGGCGGTGCTCCACCAGATCAAAGAGTTAGGGCCTAAGAAGTCAACGCCAGAAGAATAAAATACGATATAAGTACAACAGTTTTTCCATCGTATAAAATGAATGATTGCGAACATTGTGAAAGTAATGGTCATTTCTGCGTGCCTGGCAACCTACGCGTCACTCTAAGGCGTTGCTACTCCTAATCTGATAGCTACGGCCTTAGAAGTTAACGCCGGAAGCATAAAATACAATATAAATACAACAGCTTCGCCATCGTATAAAATGAATAATTGCAAACAGTGTGAAGGTAATGGTCATTTCTACATTCCGAGCAACCTAGGATTCACTCTAGGGCGTTGTTCCACCAGACGGAATAGTTAGGGCCTAAGAAGTCAACGCCAGGAGCATAAAAAACGATATAAATACAACAGCTTTTACACCGTATAAAACGAATAATTGCAACCTGTGTGAAGGTTATGGTCATACCTACGTTCCGGGCAACCTAGGCTTCACTGTAGGGCGTTACTCCACCAGATCGAATTGTTAGGGCCTAAGAAGTCAACGCCAGAAGCATTAAATACAATATAAATACAACAGTTTTTCCATCGTATAAAACTAATAATTGTAACCAGTGTGAAAGTTATGGTCATTTCTACATTCCGAGCAGCCTAGGCTTCACTCTAGGGCGTTGCTCCAACAGATTGAATAGTTAGGGCCTTAGAAGTCAACGCCCGAAGCATAAAATGCAATAAAAATACAACAGTTTTTCCATTGTATAAAACGAATAATTGCTACCAGTGTAAAAGTTATGGTCATTTCTACGTTCCGGGCAACCTAGGCATCACCCTTGGGCGTTGTTCCACCAGATCGAATAGTTAGGGCCTAAGAAGTGAACGCAAGAAGCATAAAATGCAATATAAATACAACAGTTTTTCCATCGTATAAAACGAATAATTGCAACCAGTGTGAAAGTTATGGTTATTTCTACATTCCGAGCAACCTAGGCTTCACTCTAGGGCGTTGCTCCAACAGATTGAATAGTTAGGGCCTTAGAAGTCAACGCCCGAAGCATAAAATGCAATAGGAATACAACAGTTTTTCCATCGTATAACAGGATTAATTGCAACCAGTTTGAAAGTGATGGTCATTTCTACATTCCGAGCAACCTAGGATTCACTCTAGGGCGTTGTTCCACCAGACGGAATAGTTAGGGCCTAAGAAGTCAACGCCAGGAGCATAAAAAACGATATAAATACAACAGCTTTTCCATCGTATAAAATGAATAATTGCAACCAGTGTGGAAGTTATGGTCATTTCTACGTTCCGGGCAACCTAGGCTTCACTCTAGGGCGGTGCTCCACCAAATCGAGTAGCTAGGGCCTTAGAAGTCAGCGCCAGAAGCATAAAATACAATAAAGATGCAAAAGCTTTTCCATCGTATAACAGGAATAACTGCAAACAGTATGAAAGTACTTGTCATTTCTACGTTCCGGGTAACCTAGGTTTCACTCCAGGGCGTTGCTCCACCAGATCGAATAGCTAGGGACTTTGAATTCAACGCCATAAGAATAAAATACAATATAAGTACAACAGTTTTACCATCGTATAAAATGAATAATTGCAACCAGTGTGAAAGTTAAGGTCATTTCTACATTTCGAGCAACCTAGGCTTCACTCTAGGGCGTTGCTCCACATGATCGAATAGTTAGGGCCTTAGAAGTCCACGCCTGAAGCATTAAATACAAAATAAATAGAACAGCTTTTCCATTGTATAAAACGAATAATTGCTACCAGTGTGAAAGTTATGGTCATTTCTACGTTCCGCGCAACCTGGGCTTTACTCTAGGGCGTTGCTCCACCTGATGGAATAGTTAGGGCCTAAGAAGTGAACGCCAGAAGCATAAAATGCAATAAAAATACAACAGTCTTTCCATCCTATAACAGGAATAATTGCAATCCGTGTGAAAGTGATGGTCATTTGTACGTTACAGGCAACCTAGGCTTCACTCTAGGGCGTTGCTCCACCAGATCGAATTGTTAGGGCCAAAGAAGTCAACGCCCGAAGCATAAAATACAAAATAAATAGAACAGTTTTTCCATCGTATAAAACGAATAATTGCAACCAGTGTGAAAGTTATGGTCATTTCTACATTCCGAGCAACCTAGGCTTCACTCTAGGGCGTTGTTCTACCAGATCGAATAGTTAGGGCCTAAGAAGTCAACACCAGAAGAATAAAATACAAAATAAATACAACAGCCTTTACACCGTATAAAACGAATAATTGCAACCTGTGTGAAGGTTATGGTCATACCTACGTTCCGGGCAACTTAGGCTTCACTGGAGGGCGTTGCTCCACCAGATCGAATTGTTAGGGCCTAAGAAGTCAACGCCAGAAGCATTAAATACAATATAAATACAACAGTTTTTCCATCGTATAAAACTAATAATTGCAACCAATGTGAAAGTTATGGTCATTTCTACATTCCGAGCAGCCTAGGCTTCACTCTAGGGCGTTGCTCCAACAGATTGAATAGTTAGGGCCTTAGAAGTCAACGCCCGAAGCATAAAATGCAATAAAAATACAACAGTTTTTCCATCGTATACCAGGATTAATTGCAACCAGTTTGAAAGCGATGGTCATTTCTACGTTCCGGGCAACCTAGGCTTCACTCTAGGGCGTTGCTCCACTAGATCGAATAGTTAGGGCCATAGAAGACAACGCCAGAATCATAAAATACGATATAAATACAACAGCTTTTCAATCGTATAAAAGGAATAATTGCAAACAGTGTGAAAGTAATGGTCATTTCTACGTTCCGGGCAACCTAGGCTTCACCCTAGGGCGTTGCTCCACCAGATTAAACAGTTTGGGCCTTAGAAGTCAACGCCCGAAGCATAAAATACAAAATAAATAGAACAGTTTTTCCATTGTATAAAACGAATAATTGCTACCAGTGTAAAAGTTATGGTCATTTCTACGTTCCGGGCAACCTAGGCTTCACCCTTGGGCGTTGTTCCACCAGATCGAATAGTTGGGGCCTAAGAAGTGAACGCCAGAAGCATAAAATACAATATAAATACAACAGTTTTTCCATCGTATAAAACGAATAATTGCAACCAGTGTGAAAGTTATGGTTATTTCTACATTCCGAGCAACCTGGGCTTCACTCTAGGGCGTTGTTCCACCAGCTCGAATAGTTAGGGCCTAAGAAGTGAACGCCAGAAGCATTAAATACAATAAAAATACAACAGTTTTTCCATCGTATAACAGGATTAATTGCAACCAGTTTGAAAGTGATGGTCACTTCCACATTCCGGGCAACCTAGGCTTCACTCTAGGGCGTTGCTACACTAGATCGAATATATAGGGCCTTAGAAGTCAACGCCAGAGTCATAAAATACAATATAAATACAACAGCTTTTCCGTCGTAAAGAACGTATAATTGCAACCAGTGTGAAAGCTATGGTTATTTCTACATTCCGAGCAACCTAGGCTTCACTCTGGGGCGTTGCTCCACCAGATCGAATAGTTAGGTCCTTAGAAGTCAACGCCAGAAGCATAAAATACGATATAAATACAACAGCCTTTGCATCGTATAAAAGGAATAATTGCTAACAGTGTGAAAGTAATGGTCATTTCTACGTTCCGGGCAACCTAGGCTTCACCCTAGGGCGTTGCTCCACCAGATTAAACAGTTTGGGCCTTAGAAGTCAACGCCCGAAGCATAAAATACAAAATAAATAGAACAGTTTTTCCATTGTATAAAACGAATAATTGCTACCAGTGTAAAAGTTATGGTCATTTCTACGTTCCGGGCAACCTAGGCTTCACCCTTGGGCGTTGTTCCACCAGATCGAATAGTTAGGGCCTAAGAAGTGAACGGTAGAAACATAAAATACGATATAAATACAGCAGCTTTTCCATCGTATAAAAGGAATAATTGCAAACAGTGTGAAAGTAATGGTTATTTCTACATTCCGAGCAACCTAGGCTTCACTCTAGGGCGTTGTTCCACCAGATCGAATAGTTAGGGCCTAAGAAGTGAACGCCAGAAGCATTAAATACAATAAAAATACAACAGTTTTTCCATCGTATAACAGGATTAATTGCAACCAGTTTGAAAGTGATGGTCACTTCTACGTTCCGGGCAACCTAGGCTTCACTCTAGGGCGTTGCTACACTAGATCGAATAGCTAGGGCCTTAGAAGTCAGCGCCAGAGTCATAAAATACAATATAAATACAACAGCTTTTCCATCGTAAAGAACGTATAATTGCAACCAGTGTGAAAGTTATGGTTATTTCTACATTCCGAGCAACCTGGGCTTCACTCTAGGGCGTTGCTCCAACAGATTGAATAGTTAGTGCCTTAGAAGTCAACGCCCGAAGCATAAAATGCAATAAAAATACAACAGTTTTTCCATCGTATAACAGGATTAATTGCAACCAGTTTGAAAGCGCTGGTCATTTCTACGTTCCGGGCAACCTAGGCTTCACTCTAGGGCGTTGCTCCACCAGATCGAATAGTTAGGTCCTTAGAAGTCAACGCCAGAAGCATAAAATACGATATAAATACAACAGCTTTTGCATCGTATAAAAGGAATAATTGCAAACAGTGTGAAAGTAATTGTCATTTCTACGTTCCGGGCAACCCAGGCTACACTCTAGGGCGTTGCTCCACCAGATCAAACAGTTAGGGCCTTAGAGGTCAACGCCCGAAGCATAAAATACAAAATAAATAGAACAGTTTTTCCATCGTATAAAACGAATAATTGCAACCAGTGTGAAAGTTATGGTTATTTCTACATTCCGAGCAACTTAGGCTTCACCCTAGGGCGTTGTTCCACCAGATCGAATAGTTAGGTCCTTAGAAGTCATCGCCAGAAACATAAAATACGATATAAATACAGCAGCTTTTCCATCGTATAAAAGGAATAATTGCAAACAGTGTGAAAGTGATGGTCACTTCTACGTTCCGGGCAACCTAGGCTTCACTCTAGGGCGTTGCTACACTAGATCGAATAGCTAGGGCCTTAGAAGTCAACGCCAGAGTCATAAAATACAATATAAATACAACAGCTTTTCCATCGTAAAGAACGTATAATTGCAACCAGTGTGAAAGTTATGGTTATTTCTACATTCCGAGCAACCTAGGCTTCACTCTAGGGCGTTGCTTCACCAGATCGAATAGTTAGGTCCTTAGAAGTCAACGCCAGAAGCATAAAATACGATATAAATACAACAGCTTTTGCATCGTATAAAAGGAATAATTGCAACCAGTGTGAAAGTAATGATCATTACTACATTCCGAGCAACCTAGGCTTCACTCTAGGGCGTTGCTCCAACAGATTGAATAGTTAGGGCCTTAGAAGTCAACGCCCAAAGCATAAAATGCAGTAAAAATACAACAGCTTTTCCATCGTATAACAGGATTAATTGCAACCAGTTTGAAAGTGATGGTCATTTCTACGTTCCGGGCAACCTAGGCTTCACTCTAGGGCGTTGCTCCACCAGATCAAACAGTTAGGGCCTAAGAAGTCAACGCCAGAAGCATAAAATACAATATAAATACAACAGTTTTTCCATTGTATAAAACGAATAATTGCTACCAGTGTAAAAGTTATGGTCATTTCTACGTTCCGGGCAACCTAGGCTTCAGCCTAGGGCGATGTTCCACCAGGTCGAATAGTTAGGGCCTAAGAAGTGAACGCCAGAAGCATAAAATACAATATAAATACAACAGCTTTTCCATCGTATAAAACGAATAATTGCAACCAGTGTGAAAGTTATGGTCATTTCTACATTCCGAGCAACCTAGGCTTCACTCTAGGGCGTTGCTCCGCCAGATCGAATAGCTAGGGACTTAGAATTCAATGCCAGGAGCATAAAATGCAATATAAATAGAACAGATTTTCCATCGTTTACAACGAATAATAGCAACCAGTGTGAAAGTTATGGTCATTTCTACGTTCCGGGCAACCTAGGCTTCACTCTAGGGCGTTGCTCCACCAGATCGAATAGTTAGGGCCTTAGAAGTCAACGCCCGAAGCATAAAATGCAATAAAGATGCTAAAGTTTTTCCATCACATAACAGGAATAATTACAACCAGTGTGAAGGTAATGGTATGGTCTACGTTCCGGGCAACCTAGGCTTCACTCTAGGGCGGTGCTCCACCAGATCAAAGAGTTAGGGCCTAAGAAGTCAACGCCAGAAGAATAAAATACGATATAAGTACAACAGTTTTTCCATCGTATAAAATGAATGATTGCGAACATTGTGAAAGTAATGGTCATTTCTGCGTGCCTGGCAACCTACGCGTCACTCTAGGGCGTTGCTACTCCTAATCTGATAGCTACGGCCTTAGAAGTTAACGCCGGAAGCATAAAATACAATATAAATACAACAGCTTCGCCATCGTATAAAATGAATAATTGCAAACAGTGTGAAGGTAATGGTCATTTCTACATTCCGAGCAACCTAGGATTCACTCTAGGGCGTTGTTCCACCAGACGGAATAGTTAGGGCCTAAGAAGTCAACGCCAGGAGCATAAAAAACGATATAAATACAACAGCTTTTACACCGTATAAAACGAATAATTGCAACCTGTGTGAAGGTTATGGTCATACCTACGTTCCGGGCAACCTAGGCTTCACTGTAGGGCGTTGCTCCACCAGATCGAATTGTTAGGGCCTAAGAAGTCAACGCCAGAAGCATTAAATACAATATAAATACAACAGTTTTTCCATCGTATAAAACTAATAATTGCAACCAGTGTGAAAGTTATGGTCATTTCTACATTCCGAGCAGCCTAGGCTTCACTCTAGGGCGTTGCTCCAACAGATTGAATAGTTAGGGCCTTAGAAGTCAACGCCCGAAGCATAAAATGCAATAAAAATACAACAGTTTTTCCATTGTATAAAACGAATAATTGCTACCAGTGTAAAAGTTATGGTCATTTCTACGTTCCGGGCAACCTAGGCATCACCCTTGGGCGTTGTTCCACCAGATCGAATAGTTAGGGCCTAAGAAGTGAACGCAAGAAGCATAAAATGCAATATAAATACAACAGTTTTTCCATCGTATAAAACGAATAATTGCAACCAGTGTGAAAGTTATGGTTATTTCTACATTCCGAGCAACCTAGGCTTCACTCTAGGGCGTTGCTCCAACAGATTGAATAGTTAGGGCCTTAGAAGTCAACGCCCGAAGCATAAAATGCAATAGGAATACAACAGTTTTTCCATCGTATAACAGGATTAATTGCAACCAGTTTGAAAGTGATGGTCATTTCTACATTCCGAGCAACCTAGGATTCACTCTAGGGCGCTGTTCCACCAGACGGAATAGTTAGGGCCTAAGAAGTCAACGCCAGGAGCATAAAAAACGATATAAATACAACAGCTTTTCCATCGTATAAAATGAATAATTGCAACCAGTGTGGAAGTTATGGTCATTTCTACGTTCCGGGCAACCTAGGCTTCACTCTAGGGCGGTGCTCCACCAAATCGAGTAGCTAGGGCCTTAGAAGTCAGCGCCAGAAGCATAAAATACAATAAAGATGCAAAAGCTTTTCCATCGTATAACAGGAATAACTGCAAACAGTATGAAAGTACTTGTCATTTCTACGTTCCGGGTAACCTAGGTTTCACTCCAGGGCGTTGCTCCACCAGATCGAATAGCTAGGGACTTTGAATTCAACGCCATAAGAATAAAATACAATATAAGTACAACAGTTTTACCATCGTATAAAATGAATAATTGCAACCAGTGTGAAAGTTAAGGTCATTTCTACATTTCGAGCAACCTAGGCTTCACTCTAGGGCGTTGCTCCACCTGATCGAATAGTTAGGGCCTTAGAAGTCCACGCCTGAAGCATTAAATACAAAATAAATAGAACAGCTTTTCCATTGTATAAAACGAATAATTGCAACCAGTGTGGAAGTTATGGTCATTTCTACGTTCCGGGCAACCTAGGCTTCACTGGAGGGCGTTGCTCCACCAGATCGAATTGTTAGGGCCTAAGAAGTCAACGCCAGAAGCATTAAATACAATATAAATACAACAGTTTTTCCATCGTATAAAACTAATAATTGCAACCAGTGTGAAAGTTATGGTCATCTCTACATTCCGAGCAGCCTAGGCTTCACTCTAGGGCGTTGCTCCAACAGATTGAATAGTTAGGGCCTTAGAAGTCAACGCCCGAAGCATAAAATGCAATAAAAATACAACAGTTTTTCCATCGTATACCAGGATTAATTGCAACCAGTTTGAAAGCGATGGTCATTTCTACGTTCCGGGCAACCTAGGCTTCACTCTAGGGCGTTGCTCCACTAGATCGAATAGTTAGGGCCATAGAAGACAACGCCAGAAGCATAAAATACGATATAAATACAACAGCTTTTGAATCGTATAAAAGGAATAATTGCAAACAGTGTGAAAGTAATGGTCATTTCTACGTTCCGGGCAACCTAGGCTTCACCCTAGGGCGTTGCTCCACCAGATTAAACAGTTTGGGCCTTAGAAGTCAACGCCCGAAGCATAAAATACAAAATAAATAGAACAGTTTTTCCATTGTATAAAACGAATAATTGCTACCAGTGTAAAAGTTATGGTCATTTCTACGTTCCGGGCAACCTAGGCTTCACCCTTGGGCGTTGTTCCACCAGATCGAATAGTTGGGGCCTAAGAAGTGAACGCCAGAAGCATAAAATACAATATAAATACAACAGTTTTTCCATCGTATAAAACGAATAATTGCAACCAGTGTGAAAGTTATGGTTATTTCTACATTCCGAGCAACCTAGGCTTCACCCTAGGGCGTTGTTCCACCAGATCGAATAGTTAGGTCCTTAGAAGTCATCGCCAGAAACATAAAATACGATATAAATACAGCAGCTTTTCCATCGTATAAAAGGAATAATTGCAACCAGTTTGAAAGTGATGGTCACTTCCACATTCCGGGCAACCTAGGCTTCACTCTAGGTCGTTGTTCCACCAGATCGAATAGTTAGGGCCTAAGAAGTGAACGCCAGAAGCATTAAATACAATAAAAATACAACAGTTTTTCCATCGTATAACAGGATTAATTGCAACCAGTTTGAAAGTGATGGTCACTTCTACGTTCCGGGCAACCTAGGCTTCACTCTAGGGCGTTGCTACACTAGATCGAATAGCTAGGGCCTTAGAAGTCAGCGCCAGAGTCATAAAATACAATATAAATACAACAGCTTTTCCATCGTAAAGAACGTATAATTGCAACCAGTGTGAAAGTTATGGTTATTTCTACATTCCGAGCAACCTGGGCTTCACTCTAGGGCGTTGCTCCAACAGATTGAATAGTTAGTGCCTTAGAAGTCAACGCCCGAAGCATAAAATGCAATAAAAATACAACAGTTTTTCCATCGTATAACAGGATTAATTGCAACCAGTTTGAAAGCGATGGTCATTTCTACGTTCCGGGCAACCTAGGCTTCACTCTAGGGCGTTGCTCCACCAGACCGAATAGTTAGGTCCTTAGAAGTCAACGCCAGAAGCATAAAATACGATATAAATACAACAGCTTTTGCATCGTATAAAAGGAATAATTGCAAACAGTGTGAAAGTAATTGTCATTTCTACGTTCCGGGCAACCCAGGCTACACTCTAGGGCGTTGCTCCACCAGATCAAACAGTTAGGGCCTTAGAGGTCAACGCCCGAAGCATAAAATACAAAATAAATAGAACAGTTTTTCCATTGTATAAAACGAATAATTGCTACCAGTGTAAAAGTTATGGCCATTTCTACGTTCCGGGCAACATAGGCTTCTCCCTAGGGCGTTGTTCCACCAGATCGAATACTTAGGGCCTAAGAAGTGAACGCCAGAAGCATAAAATGCAATAAAAATACAACTGTCTTTCCATCCTATAACAGGAATAATTGCATCCCGTGTGAAAGTTATGGTTATTTCTACATTCCGAGCAACCTAGGCTTCGCTCTAGGGCGTTGTTCCACCAGCTCGAATAGTTAGGGCCTAAGAAGTGAACGCCAGAAGCATTAAATACAATAAAAATACAACAGTTTTTCCATCGTATAACAGGATTAATTGCAACCAGTTTGAAAGTGATGATCACTTCTATGTTCCGGGCAACCTAGGCTTCACTCTAGGGCGTTGCTACACTAGATCGAATAGCTAGGGCCTTAGAAGTCAACGCCAGAGTCATAAAATACAATATAAATACAACAGCTATTCCATCGTAAAGAACGTATAATTGCAACCAGTGTGAAAGCTATGGTTATTTCTACATTCCGAGCAACCTAGGCTTCACTCTAGGGCGTTGCTCCACCAGATCGAATAGTTAGGTCCTTAGAAGTCAACGCCAGAAGCGTAAAATACGATATAAATACAACAGCTTTTGCATCGTATAAAAGGAATAATTGCAAACAGTGTGAAAGTAATTGTCATTTCTACGTTCCGGGCAACCCAGGCTACACTCTAGGGCGTTGCTCCACCAGATCAAACAGTTAGGGCCTTAGAGGTCAACGCCCGAAGCATAAAATACAAAATAAATAGAACAGTTTTTCCATTGTATAAAACGAATAATTGCTACCAGTGTAAAAGTTATGGCCATTTCTACGTTCCGGGCAACCTAGTCTTCACCCTAGGGCGTTGTTCCACCAGATCGAATAGTTAGGGCCTAAGAAGTGAACGCCAGAAGCATAAAATACAATATAAATACAACAGTTTTTCCATCGTATAAAACGAATAATTGCAACCAGTGTGAAGGTAATGATCATTTCTACATTCCGAGCAACCTAGGCTTCACTCTAGGGCGTTGCTCCAACAGATTGAATAGTTAGGGCCTTAGAAGTCAACGCCCGAAGCATAAAATGCAATAAAAATACAACAGTTTTTCCATCGTATAACAGGATTAATTGCAACCAGTTTGAAAGTGATGGTCATTTCTACGTTCCAGGCAACCTAGGCTTCACTCTAGGGCGTTGCTCCACCAGATCAAACAGTTAGGGCCTTAGAAGTCAACGCCCGAAGCATAAAGTACAAAATAAATAGAACAGTTTTTCCATTGTAAAAAACGAATAATTGCTACCAGTGTAAAAGTTATGGTCATTTCTACGTTCCGGGCAACCTAGGCTTCACCCTATGGCGTTGTTCCACCAGATCGAATAGTTACGGCCTAAGAAGTGAACGCCAGAAGCATAAAATGCAATAAAAATACAACAGTCTTTCCATCCTATAACAGGAATAATTGCAATCCGTGTGAAAGTGATGGCCATTTGTACGTTCCAGGCAACCTAGGCTTCACTCTAGGGCGTTGTTCCACCAGATCGAATAGTTAGGGCCTAAGAAGTCAACACCAGAAGAATAAAATACAAAATAAATACAACAGCATTTACACCGTATAAAACGAATAATTGCAACCTGTGTGAAGGTTATGGTCATTTCTACGTTCCGGGCAACCTAGGCTTCACTCTGTGGCGTTCTTCCACGACATCGAATAGCTACGGCCTCAGAAGTCAACGCCTGAAGCATAAAATACAATAAAAATGCAACAGTCTTTCCATCCTATAACAGGAATAATTGCAACCCGTGTGTAAGTGATGGTCATTTCTACGTTCCAGGCAACCTAGGCTTCACTCAAGGGAGTTGTTCCACCAGATCGAATAGATAGGGCCTAAGAAGTCAACGCCAGAAGCATAAAATACAAAATAAATACAACAGCCTTTACACCGTATGAAACGAGTAATTGCAACCTGTGTGAAGGCTATGGTCATACCTACGTTCCGGGCAACCTAGGCTTCACCCTTGGGCGTTGTTCCCCCAGATCGAATAGTTAGGGCCTAAGAAGTGAACGTCAGAAGCATAAAATACAATATAAATACAACAGCTTTTCCATCGTAAAGAACGTATAATTGCAACCAGTGTGAAAGCTATGGTTATTTCTACATTCCGAGCAACCTAGGCTTCACTCTAGGGCGTTGCTCCACCAGATCGAATAGTTAGGTCCTTAGAAGTCAACGCCAGAAGCATAAAATACGATATAAATACAACAGCTTTTCAATCGTATAAAAGGAATAATTGCAAACAGTGTGAAAGTAATGGTCATTTCGACGTTCCGGGCAACCTAGGCTTCACCCTAGGGCGTTGCTCCACCAGATTAAACAGTTAGGGCCTTAGAAGTCAACGCCCGAAGCATAAAATACAAAATAAATAGAACTGTTTTTCCATTGTATAAAACGAATAATTGCTACCAGTGTAAAAGTTATGGTCATTTCTACGTTCCGGGCAACCTAGGCTTCACCCTTGGGCGTTGTTCCACCAGATCGAATAGTTAGGGCCTAAGAAGTGAACGCCAGAAGCATGAAATACAATATAAATACAACAGTTTTTCCATCGTATAAAACGAATAATTGCAACCAGTGTGAAAGTTATGGTCATTTCTACTTTCCGGGCAACCTAGGCTTCACTCTAGGGCGTTGTTCCACCAGCTCGAATAGTTAGGGCCTAAGAAGTGAACGCCAGAAGCATTAAATGCAATTAAAATACAACAGTTTTTCCATCCTATAACAGGATTAATAGCAACCAGTTTGAAAGTGGTGGTCACTTCTACGTTCCGGGCAACCCAGGCTTCACTCTAGGGCGTTGCTACACTAGATCGAATAGCTAGGGCCTTAGAAGTCAACGCCAGAGTCATAAAATACAATATAAATACAACAGCTTTTCCATCGTAAAGAACGTATAATTGCAACCAGTGTGAGAGCTATGGTTATTTCTACATTCCGAGCAACCTAGGCTTCACTCTAGGGCGTTCCTGCACCAGATCGAATAGTTAGGTCCTTAGAAGTCAACGCCAGAAGCATAAAATACGATATAAATACAACAGCTTTTGCATCGCATAAAAGGAATAATTGCAAACAGTGTGAAAGTAATTGTCATTTCTACGTTCCGGGCCACCCAGGCTACACTCTAGGGCGTTGCTCTACCAGATCAAACAGTTAGGGCCTTAGAAGTCAACGCCCGAAGCATAAAATACAAAATAAATAGAACAGTTCTTCCATCGCAGAAACGAATAATTGCAACCAGTGTGAAAGTTATGGTCATTTCTATATTCCGAGCAACCTAGGCTTCACTCTAGGGCGTTGCTCTACCAGGTCGAATAGTTAGGGCCTAAGAAGTGAACGCCAGAAGCATAAAATACAATATAAATACAACAGTTTTTCCATCGTATAAAACGAATAATTGCAACCAGTGTGAAAGTAATGATCATTTCCACATTCCGAGAAACCTAGGCTTCACTCTAGGGCGTTGCTCCACCATTTCGAATAGCTAGGGCCTTAGAAGCCTACGCCTGAAGCATAAAATACAATAAAAATACAACGGTCTTTTCATCGTATAACAGGAATAATTGCAACAAGCGTGAAAGTAATGATCATTTCGGCGTTTCGGGCATCCTAGACTTAACTCTGAGGCATTGCTCCACCAGATCGAATAGTTAGGGCCTATGAAGTCAACGCCAGAAGCATAAAATACAATATAAATACAACAGTTTTTCCATTGTATAAAACGAATAATTGCTACCAGTGTAAAAGTTATGATCATTTCTTCGTTCCGGGCAACCTAGGCTTCACCCTAGGGCGTGGTTCCACCAGATCGAATAGTTAGGGCCTAAGAAGTGAACGCCAGAAGCATAAAATGCAATAAAAATACAACAGTCTGTCCATCCTATAACAGGAATAATTGCAATCCGTGTGAAAGTGATGGTCATTTCTACATTCCGAGCAGCCTAGGCTTCACTCTAGGGCGTTGCTCCAACAGATTGAATAGTTAGGGCCTTAGAAGTCAACGCCCGAAGCATAAAATGCAATAAAAATACAACAGTTTTTCCATTGTATAAAACGAATAATTGCTACCAGTGTAAAAGTTATGGTCATTTCTACGTTCCGGGCAACCTAGGCATCACCCTTGGGCGTTGTTCCACCAGATCGAATAGTTAGGGCCTAAGAAGTGAACGCAAGAAGCATAAAATGCAATATAAATACAACAGTTTTTCCATCGTATAAAACGAATAATTGCAACCAGTGTGAAAGTTATGGTTATTTCTACATTCCGAGCAACCTAGGCTTCACTCTAGGGCGTTGCTCCAACAGATTGAATAGTTAGGGCCTTAGAAGTCAACGCCCGAAGCATAAAATGCAATAGGAATACAACAGTTTTTCCATCGTATAACAGGATTAATTGCAACCAGTTTGAAAGTGATGGTCATTTCTACATTCCGAGCAACCTAGGATTCACTCTAGGGCGCTGTTCCACCAGACGGAATAGTTAGGGCCTAAGAAGTCAACGCCAGGAGCATAAAAAACGATATAAATACAACAGCTTTTCCATCGTATAAAATGAATAATTGCAACCAGTGTGGAAGTTATGGTCATTTCTACGTTCCGGGCAACCTAGGCTTCACTCTAGGGCGGTGCTCCACCAAATCGAGTAGCTAGGGCCTTAGAAGTCAGCGCCAGAAGCATAAAATACAATAAAGATGCAAAAGCTTTTCCATCGTATAACAGGAATAACTGCAAACAGTATGAAAGTACTTGTCATTTCTACGTTCCGGGTAACCTAGGTTTCACTCCAGGGCGTTGCTCCACCAGATCGAATAGCTAGGGACTTTGAATTCAACGCCATAAGAATAAAATACAATATAAGTACAACAGTTTTACCATCGTATAAAATGAATAATTGCAACCAGTGTGAAAGTTAAGGTCATTTCTACATTTCGAGCAACCTAGGCTTCACTCTAGGGCGTTGCTCCACCTGATCGAATAGTTAGGGCCTTAGAAGTCCACGCCTGAAGCATTAAATACAAAATAAATAGAACAGCTTTTCCATTGTATAAAACGAATAATTGCTACCAGTGTGAAAGTTATGGTCATTTCTACGTTCCGCGCAACCTAGGCTTCACTCTAGGGCGTTGTTCTACCAGATCGAATAGTTAGGGCCTAAGAAGTCAACACCAGAAGAATAAAATACAAAATAAATACAACAGCCTTTACACCGTATAAAACGAATAATTGCAACCTGTGTGAAGGTTATGGTCATACCTACGTTCCGGGCAACCTAGGCTTCACTGGAGGGCGTTGCTCCACCAGATCGAATTGTTAGGGCCTAAGAAGTCAACGCCAGAAGCATTAAATACAATATAAATACAACAGTTTTTCCATCGTATAAAACTAATAATTGCAACCAGTGTGAAAGTTATGGTCATTTCTACATTCCGAGCAGCCTAGGCTTCACTCTAGGGCGTTGCTCCAACAGATTGAATAGTTAGGGCCTTAGAAGTCAACGCCCGAAGCATAAAATGCAATAAAAATACAACAGTTTTTCCATCGTATACCAGGATTAATTGCAACCAGTTTGAAAGCGATGGTCATTTCTACGTTCCGGGCAACCTAGGCTTCACTCTAGGGCGTTGCTCCACTAGATCGAATAGCTAGGGCCATAGAAGACAACGCCAGAAGCATAAAATACGATATAAATACAACAGCTTTTCAATCGTATAAAAGGAATAATTGCAAACAGTGTGAAAGTAATGGTCATTTCTACGTTCCGGGCAACCTAGGCTTCACCCTAGGGCGTTGCTCCACCAGATTAAACAGTTTGGGCCTTAGAAGTCAACGCCCGAAGCATAAAATACAAAATAAATAGAACAGTTTTTCCATTGTATAAAACGAATAATTGCTACCAGTGTAAAAGTTATGGTCATTTCTACGTTCCGGGCAACCTAGGCTTCACCCTTGGGCGTTGTTCCACCAGATCGAATAGTTGGGGCCTAAGAAGTGAACGCCAGAAGCATAAAATACAATATAAATACAACAGTTTTTCCATCGTATAAAACGAATAATTGCAACCAGTGTGAAAGTTATGGTTATTTCTACATTCCGAGCAACCTAGGCTTCACTCTAGGGCGTTGTTCCACCAGCTCGAATAGTTAGGGCCTAAGAAGTGAACGCCAGAAGCATTAAATACAATAAAAATACAACAGTTTTTCCATCGTATAACAGGATTAATTGCAACCAGTTTGAAAGTGATGGTCACTTCCACATTCCGGGCAACCTAGGCTTCACTCTAGGGCGTTGCTACACTAGATCGAATAGATAGGGCCTTAGAAGTCAACGCCAGAGTCATAAAATACAATATAAATACAACAGCTTTTCCATCGTAAAGAACGTATAATTGCAACCAGTGTGAAAGCTATGGTTATTTCTACATTCCGAGCAACCTAGGCTTCACTCTGGGGCGTTGCTCCACCAGATCGAATAGTTAGGTCCTTAGAAGTCAACGCCAGAAGCATAAAATACGATATAAATACAACAGCCTTTGCATCGTATAAAAGGAATAATTGCTAACAGTGTGAAAGTAATGGTCATTTCTACGTTCCGGGCAACCTAGGCTTCACCCTAGGGCGCTGCTCCACCAGATTAAACAGTTTGGGCCTTAGAAGTCAACGCTCGAAGCATAAAATACAAAATAAATAGAACAGTTTTTCCATTGTATAAAACGAATAATTGCTACCAGTGTAAAAGTTATGGTTATTTCTACATTCCGAGCAACCTAGGCTTCACCCTAGGGCGTTGTTCCACCAGATCGAATAGTTAGGTCCTTAGAAGTCATCGCCAGAAACATAAAATACGATATAAATACAGCAGCTTTTCCATCGTATAAAAGGAATAATTGCAAACAGTGTGAAAGTAATGGTTATTTCTACATTCCGAGCAACCTAGGCTTCACTCTAGGGCGTTGTTCCACCAGATCGAATAGTTAGGGCCTAAGAAGTGAACGCCAGAAGCATTAAATACAATAAAAATACAACAGTTTTTCCATCGTATAACAGGATTAATTGCAACCAGTTTGAAAGTGATGGTCACTTCTACGTTCCGGGCAACCTAGGCTTCACTCTAGGGCGTTGGTACACTAGATCGAATAGCTAGGGCCTTAGAAGTCAGCGCCAGAGTCATAAAATACAATATAAATACAACAGCTTTTCCATCGTAAAGAACGTATAATTGCAACCAGTGTGAAAGTTATGGTTATTTCTACATTCCGAGCAACCTGGGCTTCACTCTAGGGCGTTGCTCCAACAGATTGAATAGTTAGTGCCTTAGAAGTCAACGCCCGAAGCATAAAATGCAATAAAAATACAACAGTTTTTCCATCGTATAACAGGATTAATTGCCACCAGTTTGAAAGCGATGGTCATTTCTACGTTCCGGGCAACCTAGGCTTCACTCTAGGGCGTTACTCCACCAGATCGAATAGTTAGGTCCTTAGAAGTCAACGCCAGAAGCATAAAATACGATATAAATACAACAGCTTTTGCATCGTATAAAAGGAATAATTGCAAACAGTGTGAAAGTAATTGTCATTTCTACGTTCCGGGCAACCCAGGCTACACTCTAGGGCGTTGCTCCACCAGATCAAACAGTTAGGGCCTTAGAGGTCAACGCCCGAAGCATAAAATACAAAATAAATAGAACAGTTTTTCCATTGCATAAAACGAATAATTGCTACCAGTGTAAAAGTTATGGCCATTTCTACGTTCCGGGCAACATAGGCTTCTCCCTAGGGCGTTGTTCCACCAGATCGAATACTTAGGGCCTAAGAAGTGAACGCCAGAAGCATAAAATGCAATAAAAATACAACTGTCTTTCCATCCTATAACAGGAATAATTGCATCCCGTGTGAAAGTTATGGTTATTTCTACATTCCGAGCAACCTAGGCTTCGCTCTAGGGCGTTGTTCCACCAGCTCGAATAGTTAGGGCCTAAGAAGTGAACGCCAGAAGCATTAAATACAATAAAAATACAACAGTTTTTCCATCGTATAACAGGATTAATTGCAACCAGTTTGAAAGTGATGGTCACTTCTATGTTCCGGGCAACCTAGGCTTCACTCTAGGGCGTTGCTACACTAGATCGAATAGCTAGGGCCTTAGAAGTCAACGCCAGAGTCATAAAATACAATATAAATACAACAGCTATTCCATCGTAAAGAACGTATAATTGCAACCAGTGTGAAAGCTATGGTTATTTCTACATTCCGAGCAACCTAGGCTTCACTCTAGGGCGTTGCTCCACCAGATCGAATAGTTAGGTCCTTAGAAGTCAACGCCAGAAGCGTAAAATACGATATAAATACAACAGCTTTTGCATCGTATAAAAGGAATAATTGCAAACAGTGTGAAAGTAATTGTCATTTCTACGTTCCGGGCAACCCAGGCTACACTCTAGGGCGTTGCTCCACCAGATCAAACAGTTAGGGCCTTAGAGGTCAACGCCCGAAGCATAAAATACAAAATAAATAGAACAGTTTTTCCATTGTATAAAACGAATAATTGCTACCAGTGTAAAAGTTATGGCCATTTCTACGTTCCGGGCAACCTAGTCTTCACCCTAGGGCGTTGTTCCACCAGATCGAATAGTTAGGGCCTAAGAAGTGAACGCCAGAAGCATAAAATACAATATAAATACAACAGTTTTTCCATCGTATAAAACGAATAATTGCAACCAGTGTGAAGGTAATGATCATTTCTACATTCCGAGCAACCTAGGCTTCACTCTAGGGCGTTGCTCCAACAGATTGAATAGTTAGGGCCTTAGAAGTCAACGCCCGAAGCATAAAATGCAATAAAAATACAACAGTTTTTCCATCGTATAACAGGATTAATTGCAACCAGTTTGAAAGTGATGGTCATTTCTACGTTCCAGGCAACCTAGGCTTCACTCTAGGGCGTTGCTCCACCAGATCAAACAGTTAGGGCCTTAGAAGTAAACGCCCGAAGCATAAAGTACAAAATAAATAGAACAGTTTTTCCATTGTAAAAAACGAATAATTGCTACCAGTGTAAAAGTTATGGTCATTTCTACGTTCCGGGCAACCTAGGCTTCACCCTATGGCGTTGTTCCACCAGATCGAATAGTTACGGCCTAAGAAGTGAACGCCAGAAGCATAAAATGCAATAAAAATACAACAGTCTTTCCATCCTATAACAGGAATAATTGCAATCCGTGTGAAAGTGATGGCCATTTGTACGTTCCAGGCAACCTAGGCTTCACTCTAGGGCGTTGTTCCACCAGATCGAATAGTTAGGGCCTAAGAAGTCAACACCAGAAGAATAAAATACAAAATAAATACAACAGCATTTACACCGTATAAAACGAATAATTGCAACCTGTGTGAAGGTTATGGTCATTTCTACGTTCCGGGCAACCTAGGCTTCACTCTGTGGCGTTCTTCCACGACATCGAATAGCTACGGCCTCAGAAGTCAACGCCTGAAGCATAAAATACAATAAAAATGCAACAGTCTTTCCATCCTATAACAGGAATAATTGCAACCCGTGTGTAAGTGATGGTCATTTCTACGTTCCAGGCAACCTAGGCTTCACTCAAGGGAGTTGTTCCACCAGATCGAATAGATAGGGCCTAAGAAGTCAACGCCAGAAGCATAAAATACAAAATAAATACAACAGCCTTTACACCGTATGAAACGAGTAATTGCAACCTGTGTGAAGGCTATGGTCATACCTACGTTCCGGGCAACCTAGGCTTCACCCTTGGGCGTTGTTCCCCCAGATCGAATAGTTAGGGCCTAAGAAGTGAACGTCAGAAGCATAAAATACAATATAAATACAACAGCTTTTCCATCGTAAAGAACGTATAATTGCAACCAGTGTGAAAGCTATGGTTATTTCTACATTCCGAGCAACCTAGGCTTCACTCTAGGGCGTTGCTCCACCAGATCGAATAGTTAGGTCCTTAGAAGTCAACGCCAGAAGCATAAAATACGATATAAATACAACAGCTTTTGCATCGTATAAAAGGAATAATTGCAAACAGTGTGAAAGTAATTGTCATTTCTACGTTCCGGGCAACCCAGGCTACACTCTAGGGCGTTGCTCCGCCAGATCGAACAGTTAGGGCCTTAGAGGTCAACGCCCGAAGCATAAAATACAAGATAAATAGAACAGTTTTTCCATTGTATAAAACGAATAATTGCTACCAGTGTAAAAGTTATGTTCATTTCTACGTTCCGGGCAACCTAGGCTTCTCCCTAGGGCGTTGTTCCACCAGATCGAATAGTTAGGGCCTAAGAAGTGAACGCCAGAAGCATAAAATGCAATAAAAATACAACAGTTTTTCCATCGTATAACAGGATTAATTGCAACCAGTTTGAAAGCGATGGTCATTTCTACGTTCCGGGCAACCTAGGCTTCACTCTAGGGCGTTGCTCCACTAGATCGAATAGTTAGGGCCATAGAAGTCAACGCCAGAAGCATAAAATACGATATAAATACAACAGCTTTTCAATCGTATAAAAGGAATAATTGCAAACAGTGTGAAAGTAATGGTCATTTCGACGTTCCGGGCAACCTAGGCTTCACCCTAGGGCGTTGCTCCACCAGATTAAACAGTTAGGGCCTTAGAAGTCAACGCCCGAAGCATAAAATACAAAATAAATAGAACTGTTTTTCCATTGTATAAAACGAATAATTGCTACCAGTGTAAAAGTTATGGTCATTTCTACGTTCCGGGCAACCTAGGCTTCACCCTTGGGCGTTGTTCCACCAGATCGAATAGTTAGGGCCTAAGAAGTGAACGCCAGAAGCATGAAATACAATATAAATACAACAGTTTTTCCATCGTATAAAACGAATAATTGCAACCAGTGTGAAAGTTATGGTCATTTCTACTTTCCGGGCAACCTAGGCTTCACTCTAGGGCGTTGTTCCACCAGCTCGAATAGTTAGGGCCTAAGAAGTGAACGCCAGAAGCATTAAATGCAATTAAAATACAACAGTTTTTCCATCCTATAACAGGATTAATAGCAACCAGTTTGAAAGTGGTGGTCACTTCTACGTTCCGGGCAACCCAGGCTTCACTCTAGGGCGTTGCTACACTAGATCGAATAGCTAGGGCCTTAGAAGTCAACGCCAGAGTCATAAAATACAATATAAATACAACAGCTTTTCCATCGTAAAGAACGTATAATTGCAACCAGTGTGAGAGCTATGGTTATTTCTACATTCCGAGCAACCTAGGCTTCACTCTAGGGCGTTCCTGCACCAGATCGAATAGTTAGGTCCTTAGAAGTCAACGCCAGAAGCATAAAATACGATATAAATACAACAGCTTTTGCATCGCATAAAAGGAATAATTGCAAACAGTGTGAAAGTAATTGTCATTTCTACGTTCCGGGCCACCCAGGCTACACTCTAGGGCGTTGCTCTACCAGATCAAACAGTTAGGGCCTTAGAAGTCAACGCCCGAAGCATAAAATACAAAATAAATAGAACAGTTCTTCCATCGCAGAAACGAATAATTGCAACCAGTGTGAAAGTTATGGTCATTTCTATATTCCGAGCAACCTAGGCTTCACTCTAGGGCGTTGCTCTACCAGGTCGAATAGTTAGGGCCTAAGAAGTGAACGCCAGAAGCATAAAATACAATATAAATACAACAGTTTTTCCATCGTATAAAACGAATAATTGCAACCAGTGTGAAAGTAATGATCATTTCCACATTCCGAGAAACCTAGGCTTCACTCTAGGGCGTTGCTCCACCATATCGAATAGCTAGGGCCTTAGAAGCCTACGCCTGAAGCATAAAATACAATAAAAATACAACGGTCTTTTCATCGTATAACAGGAATAATTGCAACAAGCGTGAAAGTAATGATCATTTCGGCGTTTCGGGCATCCTAGACTTAACTCTGAGGCATTGCTCCACCAGATCGAATAGTTAGGGCCTATGAAGTCAACGCCAGAAGCATAAAATACAATATAAATACAACAGTTTTTCCATTGTATAAAACGAATAATTGCTACCAGTGTAAAAGTTATGATCATTTCTTCGTTCCGGGCAACCTAGGCTTCACCCTAGGGCGTGGTTCCACCAGATCGAATAGTTAGGGCCTAAGAAGTGAACGCCAGAAGCATAAAATGCAATAAAAATACAACAGTCTGTCCATCCTATAACAGGAATAATTGCAATCCGTGTGAAAGTGATGGTCATTTGTACGTTCCAGGCAACCTAGGCTTCACTCTAGGGCGTTGCTCCCCCAGATCGAATTGTTAGGGCCAAAGAAGTCAACGCCCGAAGAATAAAATACAAAATAAATAGAACAGTTTTTCCATCGTATAAAAGGAATAATTGCAAACAGTGTGAAAGTAATGGTCATTTCTACGTTCCGGGCAACCTAGGAGTCACTCTACGGCGTTGTTCCACCAGATCGAATAGTTAGGGCCTAAGAAGTCAACACCAGAAGAATAAAATACAAAATAAAAATAACAGCCTTTACACCGTATAAAACGAATAATTGCAACCTGTGTGAAGGTTATGGTCATATCTACGTTCCGGGCAACCTAGGCTTCACTGTAGGGCGTTGCTCCACCAGATCGAAGTGTTAGGGCCTAAGAAGTCAACGCCCGAAGCATAAAATACAATGGAAACACAACAGTTTTTCCATCGTATAAAACGAATAATTGTAACCATTATGAAACTTATGGTCATTTCTACGTTACGGGCAACCTAGGCTTCACTCTGTGGCGTTCTTCCAGGACATCGAATAGCTACGGCCTCCGAAGTCAACGCCTGAAGCATAAAATACAATAAAAATGCAACAGTCTTTCCATCCTATAACAGGAATAATTGCAACCCGTGTGAAAGTGATGGTCATTTCTACGTTCCAGGCAACCTAGGCTTCACTCAAGGGCGTTGTTCCACCAGATCGAATAGTTAGGGCCTAAGAAGTCAACGACAGAAGCATAAAATACAATATAAATATGACAGTTTTTTCATCGTATAAAAGGAATAATTGCAAACAGTGTTAAAGTAATGGTCATTTCTACGTTCCGGGCAACATAGGCTTCACTCTAGGGCGTTGTTCCACCAGCTCGAATAGTTAGGGCCTAGGAAGTCAACGCCTGAAGCATAAAATACAATAAAAATGCAACAGCCTTTCCATCCTATAACAGGAATAATTGCAACCCGTGTGAAAGTGATGGTCATTTCTACGTTCCGGGCAACCTAGGCTTCACTCTACGGCGTTGTTCTACCAGATCGAATAGTTAGGGCCTAAGAAGTCAACACCAGAAGAATAAAATACAAAATAAATACAACAGCCTTTACACCGTATGAAACGAGTAATTGCAACCTGTGTGAAGGCTATGGTCATACCTACGTTCCGGGCAACCTAGCCTTCACTGTATGGCGTTGCTCCACCAGATCGAATTGTTAGGGCCTAAGAAGTCAACGCCAGAAGCATTAAATACAATATAAATACAACAGTTTTTCCATCGTATAAAACTAATAATTGCAACCAGTGTGAAAGTTATGGTCATTTCTACATTCCGAGCAACCTAGGCTTCACTCTAGGGCGTTGCTCCAACAGATTGAATAGTTAGTGCCTTAGAAGTCAACGCCCGAAGCATAAAATGCAATAAAAATACAACAGTTTTTCCATCGTATAACAGGGTTAATTGCAACCAGTTTGAAAGCGATGGTCATTTCTACGTTCCGGGCAACCTAGGCTTCACTCTAGGGCGTTGCTCCACCAGATTAAACAGTTAGGGCCTTAGAAGTCAACGCCCGAAGCATAAACTACAAAATAAGTAGAACAGTTCTTCCATTGTATAAAACGAATAATTGCTACCAGTGTAAAAGTTATGGTCATTTCTACGTTCCGGGCAACCTAGGCTTCACCCTTGGGCGTTGTTCCACCAGATCGAATAGTTAGGGCCTAAGAAGTGAACGCCAGAAGCATAAAATACAATATAAATACAACAGTTTTTCCATCGTATAAAACGAATAATTGCAACCAGTGTGAAAGTTATGGTCATTTCTACTTTCCGGGCAACCTAGGCTTCACTCTAGGGCGTTGTTCCACCAGCTTGAATAGTTAGGGCCTAAGAAGTGAACGCCAGAAGCATTAAATACAATAAAAATACAACAGTTTTTCCATCCTATAACAGGATTAATTGCAACCAGTTTGAAAGTGAGGGTCACTTCTACGTTCCGGGCAACCTAGGCTTCACTCTACGGCGTTGCTACACTAAATCGAATAGCTAGGGCCTTAGAAGTCAACGCCAGAGTCATAAAATACAATATAAATACAACAGCTTTTCCATCGTAAAGAACGTATAATTACAACCAGTGTGAAAGCTATGGTTATTTCTACATTCCGAGCAACCTAGGCTTCAGTCTAGGGCGTTGCTCCACCAGATCGAATAGTTAGGTCCTTAGAAGTCAACGCCAGAAGCATAAAATACGATATAAATACAACAGCTTTTGCATCGCATAAAAGGAATAATTGCAAACAGTGTGAAAGTAATTGTCATTTCTACGTTCCGGGCCACCCAGGCTACACTCTAGGGCGTTGCTCCACCAGATCAAACAGTTAGGGCCTTAGAAGTCAACGCCCGAAGCATAAAATACAAAATAAATAGAACAGTTTTTCCATCGCAGAAAACGAATAATTGCAACCAGTGTGAAAGTTATGGTCATTTCTATATTCCGGGCAACCTAGGCTTCACTCTACGGCGTTGTTCCACCAGATCGAATAGTTAGGGCCTAAGAAGTCAACACCAGAAGAATAAAATACAAAATAAATACAACAGCCTTTACACCGTATAAAACGAATAATTGCAACGTGTGAAGGTTATGGTCATATCTACGTTCCGGGCAACCTAGGCTTCACTGTAGGGCGTTGCTCCAACAGATTGAATAGTTAGGGCCTTAGAAGTCAACGCCCGAAGCATAAAATGCAATAAAAATACAACAGTTTTTCCATCGTATAACAGGATTAATTGCAACCAGTTTGAAAGTGATGATCATTTGGGCGTTTCGAGCATCCTAGACTTAACTCTGAGGCATTGCTCCACCAGATCGAATAGTGAGGGCCTAAGAAGTGAACGCCAGAAGCATAAAATACAATATAAATACAACAGCTTTTCCATCGTATAAAACGAATAATTGCAACCAGTGTGAAAGTTATGGTCATTTCTACATTCCGAGCAACCTAGGCTTCACTCTAGGGCGTTGCTCCACCAGATCGAATAGTTAGGTCCTTAGAAGTCAACGCCAGAAGCATAAAATACGATATAAATACAGCAGCTTTTCCATCGTATAAACGGGATAATTGCAAACAGTGTGAAAGTAATGGTCATTTCTACGTTCCGGGCAACCTAGGCTTCACTCTACGGCGTTGTTCTACCAGATCGAATAGTTAGGTCCTAAGAAGTCAACACCAGAAGAATAAAATACAAAATAAATACAACAGCCTTTACACCGTATGAAACGAGTAATTGCAACCTGTGTGAAGGTTATGGTCATTTCTACATTCCGAGCAACCTAGGCTTCACTGTAGGGCGTTGCTCCACCAGATCGAAGTGTTAGGGCCTAAGAAGTCAACGCCCGAAGCATAAGATACAATGGAAACACAACAGTTTTTCCATCGTATAAAACGAATAATTGTAACCATTATGAAACTTATGGTCATTTCTACGTTACGGGCAACCTAGGCTTCACTCTGTGGCGTTCTTCCAGGACATCGAATAGCTACGGCCTCCGAAGTCAACGCCTGAAGCATAAAATACAATAAAAATGCAACAGTCTTTCCATCCTATAACAGGAATAATTGCAACCCGTGTGAAAGTGATGGTCATTTCTACGTTCCAGGCAACCTAGGCTTCACTCAAGGGCGTTGTTCCACCAGATCGAATAGTTAGGGCCTAAGAAGTCAACGACAGAAGCATAAAATACAATATATATATGACAGTTTTTCCATCGTATAAAACGAATAAAAGCAGCCAGTGTGAAAGTTGTGGTCATTTCTACGTTCCGGGCAACCTAGGCTTCACTCTAGGGCGTTGCTCCACCAGATCAAACAGTTAGGGCCTTAGAAGTCAACGCCCGAAGCATAAAATACAAAATAAATAGAACAGTTTTTCCATCGTATAAAACGAATAATTGCTACCAGTGTAAAAGTTATGGTCATTTCTACGTTCCGGGCAACCTAGGCTTCACCCTAGGGCGTTGTTCCACAAGATCGAATAGTTAGGGCATAAGAAGTGAACGCCAGAAGCATAAAATGCAATAAAAATACAACAGCCTTTCCATCCTATAACAGGAATAATTGCAATCCGTGTGAAAGTGATGGTCATTTGTACGTTACAGGCAACCTAGGCTTCACTCTAGGGCGTTGCTCCACGAGATCGAATTGTTAGGGCCAAAGAAGTCAACGCCCGAAGCATAAAATACAAAATAAATAGAACAGTTTTTTCATCGTATAAAAGGAATAATTGCAAACAGTGTTAAAGTAATGGTCATTTCTACGTTCCGGGCAACATAGGCTTCACTCTAGGTCGTTGCTCCACCAGGTCAAACAGGTAGGGCCTTAGAAGTCAACGCCCGAAGCATAAAATACAAAATAAATAGAACATATTTTCCATTGTATAAAACGAATAATTGCTACCAGTGTAAAAGTTATGGTCATTTCTACGATCAGGGCAACCTAGGCTTCACTCTAGGGCGGTGCTGCACCATATCGAATAGCTACGGCCTTAGAAGCCTACGCCTGAAGCATAAAATACAATAAAAATACAACGGTCTTTTCATCGTATAACAGGAATAATTGCTACAAGCGTGAAAGTAATGATCATTTGGGCGTTTCGGGCATCCTAGACTTAACTCTGAGGCATTGCTCCACCAGATCGAATAGTTCGGGCCTAAGAAGTCAACGCCAGAAGCATAAAATACAATATAAATACAACAGTTTTTCCATTGTATAAAACGTATAATTGCTACCAGTGTAAAAGTTATGGTCATTTCTACGTTCCGGGCAACCTAGGCTTCAGCCTAGGGCGTTGTTCCACCAGGTCGGATAGTGAGGGCCTAAGAAGTGAACGCCAGAAGCATAAAATACAATATAAATACAACAGCTTTTCCATCGTATAAAACGAATAATTGCAACCAGTGTGAAAGTTATGGTCATTTCTACATTCCGAGCAACCTAGGCTACACTCTAGGGCGTTGCTCCACCAGATCGAATAGTTAGGTCCTTAGAAGTCAACGCCAGAAGCATAAAATACGATATAAATACAGCAGCTTTTCCATCGTATAAAAGGGATAATTGCAAACAGTGTGAAAGTAATGGTCATTTCTACGTTCCGGGCAACCTAGGCTTCACTCTACGGCGTTGTTCTACCAGATCGAATAGTTAGGGCCTAAGATGTCAACACCAGAAGAATAAAATACAAAATCAATACAACAGCCTTTACACCGTATAAAACGAATAATTGCTACCTGTGTGAAGGTTATGGTCATACCTACGTTCCGGGCAACCTAGGCTTCACTGTAGGGAGTTGCTCCACCAGATCGAATTGTTAGGGCCTAAGAAGTCAACGCCAGAAGCATTAAATACAAAATCAATACAACAGCCTTTACACCGTATAAAACGAATAATTGCTACCTGTGTGAAGGTTATGGTCATTTCTACGTTCCGGGCAACCTAGGCTTCACCATAGGGCGTTGCTCCACCAGATTAAACAGTTAGGGCCTTAGAAGTCAACGCCCGAAGCATAAACTACAAAATAAGTAGAACAGTTCTTCCATTGTATAAAACGAATAATTGCTACCAGTGTAAAAGTTATGGTCATTTCTACGTTCCGGGCAACCTAGGCTTCACCCTTGGGCGTTGTTCCACCAGATCGAATAGTTAGGGCCTAAGAAGTGAACGCCAGAAGCATAAAATACAATATGAATACAACAGTTTTTCCATCGTATAAAACGAATAATTGCAACCAGTGTGAAAGTTATGGTCATTTCTACTTTCCGGGCAACCTAGGCTTCACTCTAGGGCGTTGCTCCAACAGATTGAATAGTTAGTGCCTTAGAAGTCAACGCCTGAAGCATAAAATGCAATAAAAATACAACAGTTTTTCCATCATATAACAGGATTAATTGCAACCAGTTTGAAAGTGATGGTCATTTCTACGTTCCGGGCAACCTAGGCTTCACTCTAGGGCGTTGCTCCACTAGATCGAATAGCTAGGGCCTTAGAAGTCAACGCCAGAGGCATATAATACAATATAAATACAACAGCTTTTCCATCGTAAAAAACGAATAGTTGCAAACAGTGTGAAAGTAATTGTCATTTCTTCGTTCCGGGCAACCTAGGCTTCACTCTAGGGCGTTGCTCCACCAGATGAAACAGTTAGGGCCTTAGAAGTCAACGCCCGAAGCATAAAATACAAAATAAAAAGAACAGTTTTTCCATTGTATAAAACGAATAATTGCTACCAGTGTAAATGTTATGGTCATTTCTACTTTCCGGGCAACCTAGGCTTCACCCTAGGGCGTTGTTCCACCAGATCGAATAGTTAGGTCCTTAGAAGTCAACGCCAGAAGCATAAAATACGATATAAATACAGCAGCTTTTCCATCGTATAAAAGGAATAATTGCAAACAGTGTGAAAGTAATGGTCATTTATACGTTCCGGGCAACCTAGGCTTCACTCTACGGCGTTGTTCCACCAGATCGAATAGTTAGGGCCTAAGAAGTCAACACCAGAAGAATAAAATACAAAATAAATACAACAGCCTTTACACCGTATAAAACGAATAATTGCAACGTGTGAAGGTTATGGTCATATCTACGTTCCGGGCAACCTAGGCTTCACTGTAGGGCGTTGCTCCAACAGATTGAATAGTTAGGGCATTAGAAGTCAACGCCCGAAGCTTAAAATGCAATAAAAATACAACAGTTTTTCCATCGTATAACAGGATTAATTGCAACCAGTTTGAAAGTGATGATCATTTGGGCGTTTCGAGCATCCTAGACTTAACTCTGAGGCATTGCTCCATCAGATCGAATAGTGAGGGCCTAAGAAGTGAACGCCAGAAGCATAAAATACAATATAAATACAACAGCTTTTCCATCGTATAAAACGAATAATTGCAACCAGTGTGAAAGTTATGGTCATTTCTACATTCCGAGCAACCTAGGCTTCACTCTAGGGCGTTGCTCCACCAGATCGAATAGCTAGGGCCTTAGAAGTCAACGCCAGAGGCATATAATGCAATAAAAATACAACAGTTTTTCCATCGTATAACAGGATTAATTGCAACCAGTTTGAAAGTGATGATCATTTGGGCGTTTCGAGCATCCTAGACTTAACTCTGAGGCATTGCTCCACCAGATCGAATAGTGAGGGCCTAAGAAGTGAACGCCAGAAGCATAAAATACAATATAAATACAACAGCTTTTCCATCGTATAAAACGAATAATTGCAACCAGTGTGAAAGTTATGGTCATTTCTACATTCCGAGCAACCTAGGCTTCACTCTAGGGCGTTGCTCCACCAGATCGAATAGTTAGGTCCTTAGAAGTCAACGCCAGAAGCATAAAATACGATATAAATACAGCAGATTTTCCATCGTATAAACGGGATAATTGCAAACAGTGTGAAAGTAATGGTCATTTCTACGTTCCGGGCAACCTAGGCTTCACTCTACGGCGTTGTTGTACCAGATCGAATAGTTAGGGCCTAAGAAGTCAACACCAGAAGAATAAAATACAAAATAAATACAACAGCCTTTACACCGTATGAAACGAGTAATTGCAACCTGTGTGAAGGTTATGGTCATTTCTACATTCCGAGCAACCTAGGCTTCACTCTAGGGCGTTGCTCCAACAGATTGAATAGTTAGTGCCTTAGAAGTCAACGCCCGAAGCATAAAATGCAATAAAAATACAACAGTTTTTCCATCGTATAACAGGATTAATTGCAACCAGTTTGAAAGCGATGGTCATTTCTACGTTCCGGGCAACCTAGGCTTCACTCTAGGGCGTTGCTCCACTAGATCGAATAGTTAGGGCCATTGAAGTCAACGTCAGAAGCATAAAATACAATATAAATACAACAGCTTTTCAATCGTATAAAAGGAATAATTGCAAACATTGTGAAAGTAATGGTCATTTCTACGTTCCGGGCAACCTAGGCTTCACCCTAGGGCGTTGCTCCACCAGATTAAACAGTTAGGGCCTTAGAAGTCAACGCCCGAAGCATAAAATACAAAATAAATAGAACAGTTTTTCCATTGTATAAAACGAATAATTGCTACCAGTGTAAAAGTTATGGTCACTTCTACGTTCCGGGCAACCTAGGCTTCACCCTTGGGCGTTGTTCCCCCAGATCGAATAGTTAGGGCCTAAGAAGTGAACGCCAGAAGCATAAAATACAATATAAATACAACAGCTTTTCCATCGTAAAGAACGTATAATTGCAACCAGTGTGAAAGCTATGGTTATTTCTACATTGCGAGCAACCTAGGCTTCACTCTAGGGCGTTGCTCCACCAGATCGAATAGTTAGGGCCTTAGAAGTCAACGCCAGAAGCATAAAATACGATATAAATACAACAGCTTTTGCATCGTATAAAAGGAATAATTGCAAACAGTGTGAAAGTAATTGTCATTTCTACGTTCCGGGCAACCCAGGCTACACTCTAGGGCGTTGCTCCACCAGATCGAACAGTTAGGGCCTTAGAGGTCAACGCCCGAAGCATAAAATACAAAATAAATAGAACAGTTTTTCCATTGTATAAAACGAATAATTGCTACCAGTGTAAAAGTTATGGTCATTTCTACGTTCCGGGCAACCTAGGCTTCTCCCTAGGGCGTTGTTCCACCAGATCGAATAGTTAGGGCCTAAGAAGTGAACGCCAGAAGCATAAAATGCAATAAAAATACAACAGTCTTTCCATCCTATAACAGGAATAATTGCAACCCGTGTGAAAGTAATGATCATTTCCACATTCCGAGCAACCTAGGCTTCACTCTAGGGCGTTGCTCCACCATATCGAATAGCTAGGGCCTTAGAAGCCTACGCCTGAAGCATAAAATACAATAAAAATACAACGGTCTTTTCATCGTATAACAGGAATAATTGCAACAAGCGTGAAAGTAATGATCATTTCGGCGTTTCGGGCATCCTAGACTTAACTCTGAGGCATTGCTCCACCAGATCGAATAGTTAGGGCCTATGCAGTCAACGCCAGAAGCATAAAATACAATATAAATACAACAGTTTTTCCATTGTAAAGAACGTATAATTGCAACCAGTGTGAAAGCTATGGTTATTTCTACATTCCGTGAAACCTAGGCTTCAGTCTAGGGCGTTGCTCCGCCAGATCGAATAGATAGGTCCTTAGAAGTCAACGCCAGAAGCATAAAATACGATATAAATACAACAGCTTTTGCATCGCATAAAAGGAATAATTGCAAACAGTGTGAAAGTAATTGTCATTTCTACGTTCCGGGCCACCCAGGCTACACTCTAGGGCGTTGCTCCACCAGATCAAACAGTTAGGGCCTTAGAAGTCAACGCCCGAAGCATAAAATACAATATAAATACAACAGCTTTTCCATCGTATAAAACGAATAATTGCAACCAGTGTGAAAGTTATGGTCATTTCTACATTCCGAGCAACCTAGGCTACACTCTAGGGCGTTGCTCCACCAGATCGAATAGTTAGGTCCTTAGAAGTCAACGCCAGAAGCATAAAATACGATATAAATACAGCAGCTTTTCCATCGTATAAAAGGGATAATTGCAAACAGTGTGAAAGTAATGGTCATTTCTACGTTCCGGGCAACCTAGGCTTCGCTCTACCGCGTTGTTCTACCAGATCGAATAGTTAGGGCCTAAGATGTCAACACCAGAAGAATAAAATACAAAATAAATACAACAGCCTTTACACCGTATGAAACGAGTAATTGCAACCTGTGTGAAGGTTATGGTCATACCTACGTTCCGGGCAACCTAGCCTTCACTGTATGGCGTTGCTCCACCAGATCGAATTGTTGGGGCCTAAGAAGTCAACGCCAGAAGTATTAAATACAATATAAATACAACAGTTTTTCCATCGTATAAAACTAATAATTGCAACCAGTGTGAAAGTTATGGTCATTTCTACGTTCCGGATAACCTAGGCTTCACTCTAGGGCGTTGCTCCACTAGATCGAATAGTTAGGGCCATTGAAGTCAACGCCATAAGCATAAAATACAATATAAATACAACAGCTTTTCAATCGTATAAAAGGAATAATTGCAAACAGTGTCAAAGTAATGGTCATTTCTACGTTCCGGGCAACCTAGGCTTCACCCTAGGGCGTTGCTCCACCAGATTAAACAGTTAGGGCCTTAGAAGTCAACGCCCGAAGCATAAAATACAAAATAAATAGAACAGTTTTTCCATTGTATAAAACGAATAATTGCTACCAGTGTAAAAGTTATGGTCATTTCTACGTTCCGGGCAACCTAGGCTTCACCCTTGGGCGTTGTTCCCCCAGATCGAATAGTTAGGGCCTAAGAAGTGAACGCCAGAAGCATAAAATACAATATAAATACAACAGCTTTTCCATCGTAAAGAACGTATAATTGCAACCAGTGTGAAAGCTATGGTTATTTCTACATTCCGAGCAACCTAGGCTTCACTCTAGGACGTTGCTCCACCAGATCGAATAGTTAGGTCCTTAGAAGTCAACGCCAGAAGCATAAAATACGATATAAATACAACAGCTTTCGCATCGTATAAAAGGAATAATTGCAACCTGTGTGAAGGTTATGGTCATACCTACGTTCCGGGCAACCTAGCCTTCACTGTATGGCGTTGCTCCACCAGATCGAACAGTTAGGGCCTTAGAGGTCAACGCCCGAAGCATAAAATACAAAATAAATAGAACAGTTTTTCCATTGTATAAAACGAATAATTGCTACCAGTGTAAAAGTTATGGTCATTTCTACGTTCCGGGCAACCTAGGCTTCTCCCTAGGGCGTTGTTCCACCATATCGAATAGCTAGGGCCTTAGAAGCCTACGCCTGAAGCATAAAATACAATAAAAATACAACGGTCTTTTCATCGTATAACAGGAATAATTGCAACAAGCGTGAAAGTAATGATCATTTCGGCGTTTCGGGCATCCTAGACTTAACTCTGAGGCATTGCTCCACCAGATCGAATAGTTAGGGCCTATGAAGTCAACGCCAGAAGCATAAAATACAATATAAATACAACAGTTTTTCCATTGTATAAAACGAATAATTGCTACCAGTGTAAAAGTTATGATCATTTCTTCGTTCCGGGCAACCTAGGCTTCACCCTAGGGCGTGGTTCCACCAGATCGAATAGTTAGGGCCTAGGAAGTGAACTCCAGAAGCATAAAATACGATATAAATACAACAGTTTTTCCATCGTATAAAACGAATAATTGCAACCAGTGTGAAAGTTATGGTCATTTCTACATTCCGAGAAACCTAGGCTTCACTCTAGGGTGTTGCTCCAACAGATTGAATAGTTAGGGCCTTAGATGTCAACGCCCGAAGCATAAAATGCAATAAAAATACAACAGTTTTTCCATCGTATAACAGGATTATTTGCAACCAGTTTGAAAGTGATGGTCATTTCTACGTTCCGGGCAACCTGGGCTTCACTCTAGGGCGTTGCTCCACCAGATCAAACAGTTAGGGCCTTAGAAGTCAACGCCCGAAGCATAAAGTACAAAATAAATAGAACAGTTTTTCCATTGTAAAAAACGAATAATTGCTACCAGTGTAAAAGTTATGGTCATATCTACGTTCCGGGCAACCTAGGCTACACCCTAGGGCGTTGTTCCACCAGATCGAATAGTTAGGGCCTAAGAAGTGAACGCCAGAAGCATAAAATACGATATAAATACAACAGCTTTTCCATCGTATAAAAGGGATAATTGCAAACAGTGTGAAAGTAATGGTCATTTCTACGTTCCGGGCAACCTAGGCTTCACTAAACGGCGTTGTTCTACCAGATCGAATAGTTAGGGCCTAAGATGTCAACACCAGAAGAATAAAATACAAAATCAATACAACAGCCTTTACACCGTATAAAATGAATAATTGCTACCTGTGTGAAGGTTATGGTCATACCTACGTTCCGGGCAACCTAGGCTTCACTGTAGGGAGTTGCTCCACCAGATCGAATTGTTAGGGCCTAAGAAGTCAACGCCAGAAGCATTAAATACAATAAAAATACAACAGTTTTTCCATCCTATAACAGGATTAATTGCAACCAGTTTGAAAGTGAGGGTCACTTCTACGTTCCGGGCAACCTAGGCTTCACTCTAGGGCGTTGCTACGCTAAATCGAATAGCTAGGGCCTTAGAAGTCAACGCCCGAAGCATAAAATACAAAATAAAAAGAACAGTTTTTCCATTGTATAAAACGAATAATTGCTACCAGTGTAAATGTTATGGTCATTTCTACGTTCCGGGCAACCTAGGCTTCAATGTAGGGAGTTGCTCCACCAGATCGAGTTGTTAGGGTCTAAGAAGTCAACGCCAGAAGCATTAAATACAATATAAATACAACAGTTTTTCCATCGTATAAAACTAATAATTGCAACCAGTGTGAAAGTTATGGTAATTTCTACATTCCGAGCAACCTAGGCTTCACTCTAGGGCGTTGCTCCAACAGATTGAATAGTTAGTGCCTTAGAAGTCAACGCCCGAAGCATAAAATGCAATAAAAATACAACAGTTTTTCCATCGTATAACAGGATTAATTGCAACCAGTTTGAAAGCGATGGTCATTTCTACGTTCCGGGCAACCTAGGCTTCACTCTAGGGCGTTGCTCCACTAGATCGAATAGTTAGGGCCATAGAAGTCAACGCCAGAAGCATAAAATACGATATAAATACAACAGCTTTTCAATCGTATAAAAGGAATAATTGCAAACAGTGTGAAAGTAATGGTCATTTCTACGTTCCGGGCAACCTAGGCTTCACCATAGGGCGTTGCTCCACCAGATTAAACAGTTAGGGCCTTAGAAGTCAACGCCCGAAGCATAAACTACAAAATAAGTAGAACAGTTCTTCCATTGTATAAAACGAATAATTGCTACCAGTGTAAAAGTTATGGTCATTTCTACGTTCCGGGCAACCTAGGCTTCACCCTTGGGCGTTGTTCTACCAGATCGAATAGTTAGGGCCTAAGAAGTGAACGCCAGAAGCATAAAATACGATATAAATACAGCAGCTTTTCCATCGTATAAAAGGAATAATTGCAAATAGTGTGAAAGTAATGCTCATTTATACGTTCCGGGCAACCTAGGCTTCACTCTACGGCGTTGTTCCACCAGATCGAATAGTTAGGGCCTAAGAAGTCAACACCAGAAGAATAAAATACAAAATAAATACAACAGCCTTTACACCGTATAAAACGAATAATTGCAACCTGTGTGATGGCTTTGGTCATATCTACGTTCCGGGCAACCTAGGCTTCACTGCAGGGCGTTGCTCCAACAGATTGAATAGTTAGGGCCTTAGAAGTCAACGCCCGAAGCATAAAATGCAATAAAAATACAACAGTTTTTCCATCGTATAACAGGATTAATTGCAACCAGTTTGAAAGTGATGATCATTTGGGCGTTTCGGGCATCCTAGACTTAACTCTGAGGCATTGCTCCACCAGATCGAATAGTGAGGGCCTAAGAAGTGAACGCCAGAAGCATAAAATACAATATAAATACAACAGCTTTTCCATCGTATAAAACGAATAATTGCAACCAGTGTGAAAGTTATGGTCATTTCTACATTCCGAGCAACCTAGGCTTCACTCTAGGGCGTTGCTCCACCAAATCGAATAGTGAGGCCCTTAGAAGTCAACGCCAGAAGCATGAAATACGATATAAATACAGCAGCTTTTCCATCGTATAAACGGGATAATTGCAAACAGTGTGAAAGTAATGGTCATTTCTACGTTCCGGGCAACCTAGGCTTCACTCTACGGCGTTGCTCCACTAGATCGAATAGTTAGGGCCATTGAAGTCAACGCCATAAGCATAAAATACAATATAAATACAACAGCTTTTCAATCGTATAAAAGGAATAATTGCAAACAGTGTCAAAGTAATGGTCATTTCTACGTTCCGGGCAACCTAGGCTTCACCCTAGGGCGTTGCTCCACCAGATTAAACAGTTAGGGCCTTAGAAGTCAACGCCCGAAGCATAAAATACAAAATAAATAGAACAGTTTTTCCATTGTATAAAACGAATAATTGCTACCAGTGTAAAAGTTATGGTCATTTCTACGTTCCGGGCAACCTAGGCTTCACCCTTGGGCGTTGTTCCCCCAGATCGAATAGTTAGGGCCTAAGAAGTGAACGCCAGAAGCATAAAATACAATATAAATACAACAGCTTTTCCATCGTAAAGAACGTATAATTGCAACCAGTGTGAAAGCTATGGTTATTTCTACATTCCGAGCAACCTAGGCTTCACTCTAGGACGTTGCTCCACCAGATCGAATAGTTAGGTCCTTAGAAGTCAACGCCAGAAGCATAAAATACGATATAAATACAACAGCTTTTGCATCGCATAAAAGGAATAATTGCAAACAGTGTGAAAGTAATTGTCATTTCTACGTTCCGGGCCACCCAGGCTACACTCTAGGGCGTTGCTCCACCAGATCAAACAGTTAGGGGCTTAGAAGTCAACGCCCGAAGCATAAAATACAAAATAAATAGAACAGTTTTTCCATCGCAGAAAACGAATAATTGCAACCAGTGTGAAAGTTATGGTCATTTCTATATTCCGAGCAACCTAGGCTTCACTCTAGGGCGTTGCTCTACCAGGTCGAATAGTTAGGGCCTAAGAAGTGAACGCCAGAAGCATAAAATACAATATAAATACAACAGTTTTTCCATCGTATAAAACGAATAATTGCAACCAGTGTGAAAGTAATGATCATTTCCACATTCCGAGCAACCTAGGCTTCACTCTAGGGCGTTGCTCCAACAGATTGAATAGTTAGTGCCTTAGAAGTCAACGCCTGAAGCATAAAATGCAATAAAAATACAACAGTTTTTCCATCGTATAACAGGATTAATTGCAACCAGTTTGAAAGTGATGGTCATTTCTACGTTCCGGGCAACCTAGGCTTCACTCTAGGGCGTTGCTCCACTAGATCGAATAGCTAGGGCCTTAGAAGTCAACGCCAGAGGCATATAATACAATATAAATACAACAGCTTTTCCATCGTAAAAAACGAATAATTGCAAACAGTGTGAAAGTAATTGTCATTTCTTCGTTCCGGGCAACCTAGGCTTCACTCTAGGGCGTTGCTCCACCAGATGAAACAGTTAGGGCCTTAGAAGTCAACGCCCGAAGCATAAAATACAAAATAAAAAGAACAGTTTTTCCATTGTATAAAACGAATAATTGCTACCAGTGTAAATGTTATGGTCATTTCTACGTTCCGGGCAACCTAGGCTTCACCCTAGGGCGTTGCTCCACCAGATCGAATAGTTAGGTCCTTAGGAGTCAACGCCAGAAGCATAAAATACGATATAAATACAACAGCTTTTGCATCGCATAAAAGGAATAATTGCAAACAGTGTGAAAGTAATTGTCATTTCTACGTTCCGGGCCACCCAGGCTACACTCTAGGGCGTTGCTCCACCAGATCAAACAGTTAGGGCCTTAGAAGTCAACGCCCGAAGCATAAAATACAAAATAAATAGAACAGTTTTTCCATCGCAGAAAACGAATAATTGCAACCAGTGTGAAAGTTATGGTCATTTCTATATTCCGAGCAACCTAGGCTTCACTCTAGGGCGTTGCTCTACCAGGTCGAATAGTTAGGGCCTAAGAAGTGAACGCCAGAAGCATAAAATACAATATAAATACAACAGTTTTTCCATCGTATAAAACGAATAATTGCAACCAGTGTGAAAGTAATGATCATTTCCACATTCCGAGCAACCTAGGCTTCACTCTAGGGCGTTGCTCCAACAGATTGAATAGTTAGTGCCTTAGAAGTCAACGCCTGAAGCATAAAATGCAATAAAAATACAACAGTTTTTCCGTCGTATAACAGGATTAATTGCAACCAGTTTGAAAGTGATGGTCATTTCTACGTTCCGGGCAACCTAGGCTTCACTCTAGGGCGTTGCTCCACTAGATCGAATAGCTAGGGCCTTAGAAGTCAACGCCAGAGGCATATAATACAATATAAATACAACAGCTTTTCCATCGTAAAAAACGAATAATTGCAAACAGTGTGAAAGTAATTGTCATTTCTTCGTTCCGGGCAACCTAGGCTTCACTCTAGGGCGTTGCTCCACCAGATGAAACAGTTAGGGCCTTAGAAGTCAACGCCCGAAGCATAAAATACAAAATAAAAAGAACAGTTTTTCCATTGTATAAAACGAATAATTGCTACCAGTGTAAATGTTATGGTCATTTCTACGTTCCGGGCAACCTAGGCTTCACCCTAGGGCGTTGTTCCACCAGATCGAATAGTTAGGTCCTTAGAAGTCAACGCCAGAAGCATAAAATACAATATAAATACAACAGTTTTTCCATCGTATAAAACGAATAATTGCAACCAGTGTGAAAGTAATGATCATTTCCACATTCCGAGCAACCTAGGCTTCACTCTAGGGCGTTGCTCCTACAGATTGAATAGTTAGTGCCTTAGAAGTCAACGCCTGAAGCATAAAATGCAATAAAAATACAACAGTTTTTCCATCGTATAACAGGATTAATTGCAACCAGTTTGAAAGTGATGGTCATTTCTACGTTCCGGGCAACCTAGGCTTCACTCTAGGGCGTTGCTCCACTAGATCGAATAGCTAGGGCCTTAGAAGTCAACGCCAGAGGCATATAATACAATATAAATACAACAGCTTTTCCATCGTAAAAAACGAATAATTGCAAACAGTGTGAAAGTAATTGTCATTTCTTCGTTCCGGGCCACCTAGGCTTCACTCTAGGGCGTTGCTCCACCAGATGAAACAGTTAGGGCCTTAGAAGTCAACGCCCGAAGCATAAAATACAAAATAAAAAGAACAGTTTTTCCATTGTATAAAACGAATAATTGCTACCAGTGTAAATGTTATGGTCATTTCTACGTTCCGGGCAACCTAGGCTTCACCCTAGGGCGTTGTTCCACCAGATCGAATAGTTAGGGCCCAAGAAGTGAACGCCAGAAGCATAAAATACAATATAAATACAACAGTTTTTCCATCGTATAAAACGAATAATTGCAACCAGTGTGAAAGTTATGGTCATTTCTACATTCCCAGCAACCTAGGCTTCACTCTAGGGCGTTGCTCCACCAGATCGAATAGTTAGGTCCTTAGAAGTCAACGCCAGAAGCATAAAATACGATATAAATACAGCACCCTTTCCATCGTATAAAAGGAATAATTGCAAACAGTGTGCAAGTAATGGTCATTTATACGTTCCGGGCAACCTAGGCTTCACTCTACGGCGTTGTTCCAGCAGATCGAATAGTTAGGGCCTAAGAAGTCAACACCAGAAGAATAAAATACAAAATAAATACAACAGCCTTTACACCGTATAAAACGAATAATTGCAACCTGTGTAAATGTTATGGTCATTTCTACGTTCCGGGCAACCTGGGCTTCACCCTAGGGCGTTGTTCCACCAGATCGAATAGTTAGGTCCTTAGAAGTCAACGCCAGAAGCATAAAATACGATATAAATACAGCAGCTTTTCCATCGTATAAAAGGAATAATTGCAAACAGTGTGAAAGTAATGGTCATTTATACGTTCCGGGCAACCTAGGCTTCACTCTACGGCGTTGTTCCACCAGATGGAATAGTTAGGGCCTAAGAAGTCAACACCAGAAGAATAAAATACAAAATAAATACAACAGCCTTTACACCGTATAAAACGAATAATTGCAACCTGTGTGAAGGTTATGGTCATATCTACGTTCCGGGCAACCTAGGCTTCACTGTAGGGCGTTGCTCCAACAGATTGAATAGTTAGGGCCTTAGAAGTCAACGCCCGAAGCATAAAATGCAATAAAAATACAACAGCTTTTCCATCGTATAACAGGATTAATTGCAACCAGTTTGAAAGTGATGGTCATTTCTACGTTCCGGGCAACCTAGGCTTCACTCTAGGGCGCTGCTCCACTAGATCAAACAGTTAGGGCCTTAGAAGTCAACGCCCGAAGCATAAAATACAAAATAAAAAGAACAGTTTTTCCATTGTATAAAACGAATAATTGCTACGAGTGTAAATGTTATGGTCATTTCTACGTTCCGGGTTAGCTAGGCTTCACCCTAGGGCGTTGTTCCACCAGATCGAATAGTTAGGGCCCAGGAAGTGAACGCCAGAAGCATAAAATACAATATAAATACAACAGTTTTTCCATCGTATAAAACGTATAATTGCAACCAGTGTGAAAGTTATGGTCATTTCTACATTCCCAGCAACCTAGGCTTCACTCTAGGGCGTTGCTCCACCAGATCGAATAGTTAGGTCCTTAGAAGTCAACGCCAGAAGCATAAAATACGATATAAATACAGCACCCTTTCCATCGTATAAAAGGAATAATTGCAAACAGTGTGCAAGTAATGGTCATTTATACGTTCCGGGCAACCTAGGCTTCACTCTACGGCGTTGTTCCAGCAGATCGAATAGTTAGGGCCTAAGAAGTCAACACCAGAAGAATAAAATACAAAATAAATACAACAGCCTTTACACCGTATAAAACGAATAATTGCAACCTGTGTGAAGGTTATGGTCATATCTACGTTCCGGGCAACCTAGGCTTCACTGTAGGGCGTTGCTCCACCAGATCGAAGTGTTAGGGCCTAAGAAGTCAACGCCCGAAGCATAAAACACAATAGAAATACAACAGTTTTTCCATCGTATAAAACGAATAATTGCAACCATTATGAAACTTATGGTCATTTCTACGTTCCGGGCAACCTAGGCTTCACCCTAGGGCGTTGTTCCACCAGATCGAATAGTTAGGGCCTAAGAAGTGAACGCCAGAAGCATAAAATGCAATAAAAATACAACAGTTTTTCCATCGTATAACAGGATTAATTGCAACCAGTTTGATAGAGAAGGTCATTTCTACGTTCCGGGCAACCTAGGCTTCACTCTAGGGCGTTGCTCCACTAGATCCAATAGCTAGGGCCTTAGAAGTCAACGCCAGAAGCATAAAATACGATATAAATACAACAGCCTTTCCATCGTATAAAAGGAATAATTGCTACCAGTGTAAAAGTTATGGTCATTTCTACGTTCCGGGCAGCCTACGCTTCACTCTAGGGCGTTGCTCCACCAGATCAAACAGTTAGGTCCTTAGAACTCAACGCCCGAAGCATAAAATACAAAATAAATAGAACAGTTTTTCCATCGCAGAAAACGAATAATTGCAACCAGTGTGAAAGTTATGGTCATTTCTATATTCCGAGCAACCTAGGCTTCACTCTAGGGCGTTGCTCTACCAGGTCGAATAGTTAGGGCCTAAGAAGTGAACGCCAGAAGCATAAAATACAATATAAATACAACAGTTTTTCCATCGTATAAAAGGAATAATTGCAAACAGTGTGAAAGTAATGGTCATTTATACGTTCCGGGCAACCTAGGCTTCACTCTAGGGCGTTGCTCCACTAGATCGAATAGCTAGGGCCTTAGAAGTCAACGCCAGAGGCATATAATACAATATAAATACAACAGCTTTTCCATCGTAAAAAACGAATAATTGCAAACAGTGTGAAAGTAATTGTCATTTCTTCGTTCCGGGCAACCTAGGCTTCACTCTAGGGCGTTGCTCCACCAGATGAAACAGTTAGGGCCTTAGAAGTCAACGCCCGAAGCATAAACTACAAAATAAGTAGAACAGTTCTTCCATTGTATAAAACGAATAATTGCTACCAGTGTAAATGTTATGGTCATTTCTACGTTCCGGGCAACCTAGGCTTCACCCTAGGGCGTTGTTCCACCAGATCGAATAGTTAGGTCCTTAGAAGTCAACGCCAGAAGCATAAAATACAATATAAATACAACAGTTTTTCCATCGTATAAAACGAATAATTGCAACCAGTGTGAAAGTAATGATCATTTCCACATTCCGAGCAACCTAGGCTTCACTCTAGGGCGTTGCTCCTACAGATTGAATAGTTAGTGCCTTAGAAGTCAACGCCTGAAGCATAAAATGCAATAAAAATACAACAGTTTTTCCATCGTATAACAGGATTAATTGCAACCAGTTTGAAAGTGATGGTCATTTCTACGTTCCGGGCAACCTAGGCTTCACTCTAGGGCGTTGCTCCACTAGATCGAATAGCTAGGGCCTTAGAAGTCAACGCCAGAGGCATATAATATAATATAAATACAACAGCTTTTCCATCGTAAAAAACGAATAATTGCAAACAGTGTGAAAGTAATTGTCATTTCTTCGTTCCGGGCCACCTAGGCTTCACTCTATGGCGTTGCTCCACCAGATGAAACAGTTAGGGCCTTAGAAGTCAACGCCCGAAGCATAAAATACAAAATAAAAAGAACAGTTTTTCCATTGTATAAAACGAATAATTGCTACCAGTGTAAATGTTATGGTCATTTCTACGTTCCGGGCAACCTAGGCTTCACCCTAGGGCGTTGTTCCACCAGATCGAATAGTTAGGTCCTTAGAAGTCAACGCCAGAAGCATAAAATACGATATAAATACAGCAGCTTTTCCATCGTATAAAAGGAATAATTGCAAACAGTGTGAAAGTAATGGTCATTTATACGTTCCGGGCAACCTAGGCTTCACTCTACGGCGTTGTTCCACCAGATGGAATAGTTAGGGCCTAAGAAGTCAACACCAGAAGAATAAAATGCAAAATAAATACAACAGCCTTTACACCGTATAAAACGAATAATTGCAACCTGTGTGAAGGTTATGGTCATATCTACGTTCCGGGCAACCTAGGCTTCACTGTAGGGCGTTGCTCCAACAGATTGAATAGTTAGGGCCTTAGAAGTCAACGCCCGAAGCATAAAATGCAATAAAAATACAACAGCTTTTCCATCGTATAACAGGATTAATTGCAACCAGTTTGAAAGTGATGGTCATTTCTACGTTCCGGGCAACCTAGGCTTCACTCTAGGGCGTTGCTCCACTAGATCAAACAGTTAGGGCCTTAGAAGTCAACGCCCGAAGCATAAAATACAAAATAAAAAGAACAGTTTTTCCATTGTATAAAACGAATAATTGCTACGAGTGTAAATGTTATGGTCATTTCTACGTTCCGGGTTACCTAGGCTTCACCCTAGGGCGTTGTTCCACCAGATCGAATAGTTAGGGCCCAAGAAGTGAACGCCAGAAGCATAAAATACAATATAAATACAACAGTTTTTCCATCGTATAAAACGAATAATTGCAACCAGTGTGAAAGTTATGGTCATTTCTACATTCCCAGCAACCTAGGCTTCACTCTAGGGCGTTGCTCCACCAGATCGAATAGTTAGGTCCTTAGAAGTCAACGCCAGAAGCATAAAATACGATATAAATACAGCACCCTTTCCATCGTATAAAAGGAATAATTGCAAACAGTGTGCAAGTAATGGTCATTTATACGTTCCGGGCAACCTAGGCTTCACTCTACGGCGTTGTTCCAGCAGATCGAATAGTTAGGGCCTAAGAAGTCAACACCAGAAGAATAAAATACAAAATAAATACAACAGCCTTTACACCGTATAAAACGAATAATTGCAACCTGTGTAAATGTTATGGTCATCTCTACGTTCCGGGCAACCTAGGCTTCACCCTAGGGCGTTGTTCCACCAGATCGAATAGTTAGGTCCTTAGAAGTCAACGCCAGAAGCATAAAATACGATATAAATACAACAGCTTTTCCATCGTATAAAACGAATAATTGCAACCATTATGAAACTTATGGTCATTTCTACGTTCCGGGCAACCTAGGCTTCACCCTAGGGCGTTGTTCCACCAGATCGAATAGTTAGGGCCTAAGAAGTGAACGCCAGAAGCATAAAATGCAATAAAAATACAACAGTTTTTCCATCGTATAACAGGATTAATTGCAACCAGTTTGATAGAGAAGGTCATTTCTACGTTCCGGGCAACCTAGGCTTCACTCTAGGGCGTTGCTCCACTAGATCGAATAGCTAGGGCCTTAGAAGTCAACGCCAGAAGCATAAAATACGATATAAATACAACAGCCTTTCCATCGTATAAAAGGAATAATTGCTACCAGTGTAAAAGTTATGGTCATTTCTACGTTCCGGGCAGCCTACGCTTCACTCTAGGGCGTTGCTCCACCAGATCAAACAGTTAGGTCCTTAGAAGTCAACGCCCGAAGCATAAAATACAAAATAATTAGAACAGTTTTTCCATTGTATAAAACGAATAATTGCTACCAGTGTAAAAGTTATGGTCATTTCTACGTTCCGGGCAACCTAGGCTTCACCCTAGGGCGTTGTTCCACCAGATCGAATAGTCAGAACCTAAGAAGTGAACGCCAGAAGCATAAAATGCAATAAAAATACAACAGTCTTTCCATCCTATAACAGGAATAACTGCAACCCGTGTGAAAGCGATGGTCATTTGTACGTTCCAGGGAACCTAGGCTTCACTCTAGGGCGTTGCTCCACCAGATCGAATTGTTAGGGCCAAAGAAGTCAACGCCCGAAGCATAAAATACAAAATAAATAGAACAGTTTTTCCATTGTATAAAACGCATAATTGCTACCAGTGTAAAAGTTATGGTCATTTCTACGTTCCGGGCAACCTAGGCTTCATCCTAGGGCATTGTTCCATCAGATCGAACAGTTAGGCCCTAAGAAGTGAATGCCAGAAGCATAAAATACAATATAAATACAACAGTTTTTCCATCGTAGAAAACGAATAATTGCAACCAGTGTGAAAGTTATGGTCATTTGTATATTCCGAGCAACCTAGGCTTCACTCTAGGGCGGTGCTCCACCATATTGAATAGCTACGGCCTTAGAAGCCTACGCCTGAAGCATAAAATACAATAAAAATACAACGGTCTTTTCATCGTATAACAGGAATAATTGCAACAAGCGTGAAAGTAATGACCATTTCGGCGTTTCGGGCATCCTAGACTTAACTCTGAGGCATTGCTCCACCAGATCGAATAGTTAGGGCCTAAGAAGTCAACGCCAGAAGCATAAAATACAATATAAATACAACAGTTTTTCCATTGTATAAACCGAATAATTGCTACCAGTGTAAAAGTTATGGTCATTTCTACGTTCCGGGCAACCTAGGCTTCACCCTAGGGCGTTGTTCCACCAGATCGAATAGTTAGGGCCTAAGAAGTGAACGCCAGAAGCATAAAATAGAATATAAATACAACAGTTTTTCCATCGTATAAAAGGAATAATTGCAGCCAGTGTGAAAGTTATTGTCATTTCTACATTTCGAGTAACCTAGGCTTCACTCTAGGGCGTTGCTCCAACAGATTGAATAGTTAGGGCCTTAGAAGTCAACGCACGAAGCATAAAATGCAATAAAAATACAAGAGTTTTTCCATCGTATAACAGGATTGATTGCAACCAGTTTGAAAGTGATGGTCATTTCTACGTTCCGGGCAACCTAGGCTTCACTCTAGGGCGTTGCTCCACTAGATCGAATAGCTAGGGCCATAGAAGTCAACGCCAGAAGCATAAAATACGATATAAATACAACAGCTTTTCCATCGTATAAAAGTAATAATTGCAAACAGTGTGAAAGTAATGGTCATTTCTACGTTCCGGGCAGCCTAGGCTTCACTCTAAGCCGTTGCTCCACTAGGTCGAATAGCTAGGGCCTTAGAAGTCAACGCCAGAAGCATAAAATACGATATAAATACAACAGCTTTTCCATCGTATAAAAAGAATAGTTGCAAACAGTGTGAAAGTAATGGTCATTTCTACGTTCCGGGCAACCTAGGCTACGCTCTAGGGCGGTGCTGCACCATATCGAATAGCTACGGCCTTAGAAGAATACGCCTGAAGCATAAAATACAATAAAAATACAACAGTCTTTTCATCGTATAACAGGAATAATTGCAACAAGCGTGAAAGTAATGATCATTTGGGCGTTTCGGGCATCCTAGACTTAACTCTGAGGCATTGCTCCACCAGATCGAATAGCTAGGGCCTAAGAAGTCAACGCCAGAAGCATAAAATACAATATAAATACAACAGTTTTTCCATTGTATAAAACGAATAATTGCTACCAGTCTAAAAGTTATGGTCATTTCTACGTTCCGGGCAACCTAGGCTTCAGCCTAGGGCGTTGTTTCACCAGGTCGAATAGTTAGGGCCTAAGAAGTGAACGCCAGAAGCATAAAATACAATATAAATACAACAGCTTTTCCATCGTATAAAACGAATAACTGCAACCAGTGTGAAAGTTATGGTCATTTCTACATTCCGAGCAACCTAGGCTTCACTCTAGGGCGTTGCTCCACCAGATAGAATAGTTAGGTCCTTAGAAGTCAACGCCAGAAGCATAAAATACGATATAAATACAGCAGCTTTTCCATCGTATAAAAGGGATAATTGCAAACAGTGTGAAAGTAACGGTCATTTCTACGTTCCGGGCAACCTAGGCTTCACTCTACGGCGTTGTTCTACCAGATCGAATAGTTAGGGCCTAAGAAGTCAACACCAGAAGAATAAAGTACAAAATAAATACAACAGCCTTTACACCGTATAAAACGAATAATTGCAACCTGTGTGAAGGTTATGGTCATACCTACGTTCCGGGCAACCTAGGCTTCACTGTAGGGCGTTGCTCCACCAGATCGAAGTGTTAGGGCCTAAGAAGTCAACGCCAGAAGCATTAAATACAATATAAATACAACAGTTTTTCCATCGGATAAAACTGATAATTGCAACCAGTGTGAAAGTTATGGTCATTTCTACATTCCGAGCAACCTAGGCTTCACTCTAGGGCGTTGCTCCTACAGATTGAATAGTTAGTGCCTTAGAAGTCAACGCCTGAAGCATAAAATGCAATAAAAATACAACAGTTTTTCCATCGTATAACAGGATTAATTGCAACCAGTTTGAAAGTGATGGTCATTTCTACGTTCCGGGCAACCTAGGCTTCACTCTAGGGCGTTGCTCCACTAGATCGAATAGCTAGGGCCTTAGAAGTCAACGCCAGAGGCATATAATACAATATAAATACAACAGCTTTTCCATCGTAAAAAACGAATAATTGCAAACAGTGTGAAAGTAATTGTCATTTCTTCGTTCCGGGCCACCTAGGCTTCACTCTAGGGCGTTGCTCCACCAGATGAAACAGTTAGGGCCTTAGAAGTCAACGCCCGAAGCATAAAATACAAAATAAAAAGAACAGTTTTTCCATTGTATAAAACGAATAATTGCTACCAGTGTAAATGTTATGGTCATTTCTACGTTCCGGGCAACCTAGGCTTCACCCTAGGGCGTTGTTCCACCAGATCGAATAGTTAGGGCCCAAGAAGTGAACGCCAGAAGCATAAAATACAATATAAATACAACAGTTTTTCCATCGTATAAAACGAATAATTGCAACCAGTGTGAAAGTTATGGTCATTTCTACATTCCCAGCAACCTAGGCTTCACTCTAGGGCGTTGCTCCACCAGATCGAATAGTTAGGTCCTTAGAAGTCAACGCCAGAAGCATAAAATACGATATAAATACAGCACCCTTTCCATCGTATAAAAGGAATAATTGCAAACAGTGTGCAAGTAATGGTCATTTATACGTTCCGGGCAACCTAGGCTTCACTCTACGGCGTTGTTCCAGCAGATCGAATAGTTAGGGCCTAAGAAGTCAACACCAGAAGCATAAAATACGATATAAATACAACAGCCTTTCCATCGTATAAAAGGAATAATTGCTACCAGTGTAAAAGTTATGGTCATTTCTACGTTCCGGGCAGCCTACGCTTCACTCTAGGGCGTTGCTCCACCAGATCAAACAGTTAGGTCCTTAGAAGTCAACGCCCGAAGCATAAAATACAAAATAATTAGAACAGTTTTTCCATTGTATAAAACGAATAATTGCTACCAGTGTAAAAGTTATGGTCATTTCTACGTTCCGGGCAACCTAGGCTTCACCCTAGGGCGTTGTTCCACCAGATCGAATAGTCAGAACCTAAGAAGTGAACGCCAGAAGCATAAAATGCAATAAAAATACAACAGTCTTTCCATCCTATAACAGGAATAACTGCAACCCGTGTGAAAGCGATGGTCATTTGTACGTTCCAGGGAACCTAGGCTTCACTCTAGGGCGTTGCTCCACCAGATCGAATTGTTAGGGCCAAAGAAGTCAACGCCCGAAGCATAAAATACAAAATAAATAGAACAGTTTTTCCATTGTATAAAACGCATAATTGCTACCAGTGTAAAAGTTATGGTCATTTCTACGTTCCGGGCAACCTAGGCTTCATCCTAGGGCATTGTTCCATCAGATCGAACAGTTAGGCCCTAAGAAGTGAATGCCAGAAGCATAAAATACAATATAAATACAACAGTTTTTCCATCGTAGAAAACGAATAATTGCAACCAGTGTGAAAGTTATGGTCATTTGTATATTCCGAGCAACCTAGGCTTCACTCTAGGGCGGTGCTCCACCATATTGAATAGCTACGGCCTTAGAAGCCTACGCCTGAAGCATAAAATACAATAAAAATACAACGGTCTTTTCATCGTATAACAGGAATAATTGCAACAAGCGTGAAAGTAATGACCATTTCGGCGTTTCGGGCATCCTAGACTTAACTCTGAGGCATTGCTCCACCAGATCGAATAGTTAGGGCCTAAGAAGTCAACGCCAGAAGCATAAAATACAATATAAATACAACAGTTTTTCCATTGTATAAACCGAATAATTGCTACCAGTGTAAAAGTTATGGTCATTTCTACGTTCCGGGCAACCTAGGCTTCACCCTAGGGCGTTGTTCCACCAGATCGAATAGTTAGGGCCTAAGAAGTGAACGCCAGAAGCATAAAATAGAATATAAATACAACAGTTTTTCCATCGTATAAAAGGAATAATTGCAGCCAGTGTGAAAGTTATTGTCATTTCTACATTTCGAGTAACCTAGGCTTCACTCTAGGGCGTTGCTCCAACAGATTGAATAGTTAGGGCCTTAGAAGTCAACGCACGAAGCATAAAATGCAATAAAAATACAAGAGTTTTTCCATCGTATAACAGGATTGATTGCAACCAGTTTGAAAGTGATGGTCATTTCTACGTTCCGGGCAACCTAGGCTTCACTCTAGGGCGTTGCTCCACTAGATCGAATAGCTAGGGCCATAGAAGTCAACGCCAGAAGCATAAAATACGATATAAATACAACAGCTTTTCCATCGTATAAAAGTAATAATTGCAAACAGTGTGAAAGTAATGGTCATTTCTACGTTCCGGGCAGCCTAGGCTTCACTCTAAGCCGTTGCTCCACTAGGTCGAATAGCTAGGGCCTTAGAAGTCAACGCCAGAAGCATAAAATACGATATAAATACAACAGCTTTTCCATCGTATAAAAAGAATAGTTGCAAACAGTGTGAAAGTAATGGTCATTTCTACGTTCCGGGCAACCTAGGCTACGCTCTAGGGCGGTGCTGCACCATATCGAATAGCTACGGCCTTAGAAGAATACGCCTGAAGCATAAAATACAATAAAAATACAACAGTCTTTTCATCGTATAACAGGAATAATTGCAACAAGCGTGAAAGTAATGATCATTTGGGCGTTTCGGGCATCCTAGACTTAACTCTGAGGCATTGCTCCACCAGATCGAATAGCTAGGGCCTAAGAAGTCAACGCCAGAAGCATAAAATACAATATAAATACAACAGTTTTTCCATTGTATAAAACGAATAATTGCTACCAGTCTAAAAGTTATGGTCATTTCTACGTTCCGGGCAACCTAGGCTTCAGCCTAGGGCGTTGTTTCACCAGGTCGAATAGTTAGGGCCTAAGAAGTGAACGCCAGAAGCATAAAATACAATATAAATACAACAGCTTTTCCATCGTATAAAACGAATAACTGCAACCAGTGTGAAAGTTATGGTCATTTCTACATTCCGAGCAACCTAGGCTTCACTCTAGGGCGTTGCTCCACCAGATAGAATAGTTAGGTCCTTAGAAGTCAACGCCAGAAGCATAAAATACGATATAAATACAGCAGCTTTTCCATCGTATAAAAGGGATAATTGCAAACAGTGTGAAAGTAACGGTCATTTCTACGTTCCGGGCAACCTAGGCTTCACTCTACGGCGTTGTTCTACCAGATCGAATAGTTAGGGCCTAAGAAGTCAACACCAGAAGAATAAAGTACAAAATAAATACAACAGCCTTTACACCGTATAAAACGAATAATTGCAACCTGTGTGAAGGTTATGGTCATACCTACGTTCCGGGCAACCTAGGCTTCACTGTAGGGCGTTGCTCCACCAGATCGAAGTGTTAGGGCCTAAGAAGTCAACGCCAGAAGCATTAAATACAATATAAATACAACAGTTTTTCCATCGGATAAAACTGATAATTGCAACCAGTGTGAAAGTTATGGTCATTTCTACATTCCGAGCAACCTAGGCTTCACTCTAGGGCGTTGCTCCTACAGATTGAATAGTTAGTGCCTTAGAAGTCAACGCCTGAAGCATAAAATGCAATAAAAATACAACAGTTTTTCCATCGTATAACAGGATTAATTGCAACCAGTTTGAAAGTGATGGTCATTTCTACGTTCCGGGCAACCTAGGCTTCACTCTAGGGCGTTGCTCCACTAGATCGAATAGCTAGGGCCTTAGAAGTCAACGCCAGAGGCATATAATACAATATAAATACAACAGCTTTTCCATCGTAAAAAACGAATAATTGCAAACAGTGTGAAAGTAATTGTCATTTCTTCGTTCCGGGCCACCTAGGCTTCACTCTAGGGCGTTGCTCCACCAGATGAAACAGTTAGGGCCTTAGAAGTCAACGCCCGAAGCATAAAATACAAAATAAAAAGAACAGTTTTTCCATTGTATAAAACGAATAATTGCTACCAGTGTAAATGTTATGGTCATTTCTACGTTCCGGGCAACCTAGGCTTCACCCTAGGGCGTTGTTCCACCAGATCGAATAGTTAGGGCCCAAGAAGTGAACGCCAGAAGCATAAAATACAATATAAATACAACAGTTTTTCCATCGTATAAAACGAATAATTGCAACCAGTGTGAAAGTTATGGTCATTTCTACATTCCCAGCAACCTAGGCTTCACTCTAGGGCGTTGCTCCACCAGATCGAATAGTTAGGTCCTTAGAAGTCAACGCCAGAAGCATAAAATACGATATAAATACAGCACCCTTTCCATCGTATAAAAGGAATAATTGCAAACAGTGTGCAAGTAATGGTCATTTATACGTTCCGGGCAACCTAGGCTTCACTCTACGGCGTTGTTCCAGCAGATCGAATAGTTAGGGCCTAAGAAGTCAACACCAGAAGAATAAAATACAAAATAAATACAACAGCCTTTACACCGTATAAAACGAATAATTGCAACCTGTGTAAATGTTATGGTCATTTCTACGTTCCGGGCAACCTGGGCTTCACCCTAGGGCGTTGTTCCACCAGATCGAATAGTTAGGTCCTTAGAAGTCAACGCCAGAAGCATAAAATACGATATAAATACAGCAGCTTTTCCATCGTATAAAAGGAATAATTGCAAACAGTGTGAAAGTAATGGTCATTTATACGTTCCGGGCAACCTAGGCTTCACTCTACGGCGTTGTTCCACCAGATGGAATAGTTAGGGCCTAAGAAGTCAACACCAGAAGAATAAAATACAAAATAAATACAACAGCCTTTACACCGTATAAAACGAATAATTGCAACCTGTGTGAAGGTTATGGTCATATCTACGTTCCGGGCAACCTAGGCTTCACTGTAGGGCGTTGCTCCAACAGATTGAATAGTTAGGGCCTTAGAAGTCAACGCCCGAAGCATAAAATGCAATAAAAATACAACAGCTTTTCCATCGTATAACAGGATTAATTGCAACCAGTTTGAAAGTGATGGTCATTTCTACGTTCCGGGCAACCTAGGCTTCACTCTAGGGCGCTGCTCCACTAGATCAAACAGTTAGGGCCTTAGAAGTCAACGCCCGAAGCATAAAATACAAAATAAAAAGAACAGTTTTTCCATTGTATAAAACGAATAATTGCTACGAGTGTAAATGTTATGGTCATTTCTACGTTCCGGGTTACCTAGGCTTCACCCTAGGGCGTTGTTCCACCAGATCGAATAGTTAGGGCCCAGGAAGTGAACGCCAGAAGCATAAAATACAATATAAATACAACAGTTTTTCCATCGTATAAAACGAATAATTGCAACCAGTGTGAAAGTTATGGTCATTTCTACATTCCCAGCAACCTAGGCTTCACTCTAGGGCGTTGCTCCACCAGATCGAATAGTTAGGTCCTTAGAAGTCAACGCCAGAAGCATAAAATACGATATAAATACAGCACCCTTTCCATCGTATAAAAGGAATAATTGCAAACAGTGTGCAAGTAATGGTCATTTATACGTTCCGGGCAACCTAGGCTTCACTCTACGGCGTTGTTCCAGCAGATCGAATAGTTAGGGCCTAAGAAGTCAACACCAGAAGAATAAAATACAAAATAAATACAACAGCCTTTACACCGTATAAAACGAATAATTGCAACCTGTGTGAAGGTTATGGTCATATCTACGTTCCGGGCAACCTAGGCTTCACTGTAGGGCGTTGCTCCACCAGATCGAAGTGTTAGGGCCTAAGAAGTCAACGCCCGAAGCATAAAACACAATAGAAATACAACAGTTTTTCCATCGTATAAAACGAATAATTGCAACCATTATGAAACTTATGGTCATTTCTACGTTCCGGGCAACCTAGGCTTCACCCTAGGGCGTTGTTCCACCAGATCGAATAGTTAGGGCCTAAGAAGTGAACGCCAGAAGCATAAAATACAATATAAATACAACAGTTTTTCCATCGTAGAAAACGAATAATTGCAACCAGTGTGAAAGTTATGGTCATTTGTATATTCCGAGCAACCTAGGCTTCACTCTAGGGCGGTGCTCCACCATATTGAATAGCTACGGCCTTAGAAGCCTACGCCTGAAGCATAAAATACAATAAAAATACAACGGTCTTTTCATCGTATAACAGGAATAATTGCAACAAGCGTGAAAGTAATGACCATTTCGGCGTTTCGGGCATCCTAGACTTAACTCTGAGGCATTGCTCCACCAGATCGAATAGTTAGGGCCTAAGAAGTCAACGCCAGAAGCATAAAATACAATATAAATACAACAGTTTTTCCATTGTATAAACCGAATAATTGCTACCAGTGTAAAAGTTATGGTCATTTCTACGTTCCGGGCAACCTAGGCTTCACCCTAGGGCGTTGTTCCACCAGATCGAATAGTTAGGGCCTAAGAAGTGAACGCCAGAAGCATAAAATAGAATATAAATACAACAGTTTTTCCATCGTATAAAAGGAATAATTGCAGCCAGTGTGAAAGTTATTGTCATTTCTACATTTCCAGTAACCTAGGCTTCACTCTAGGGCGTTGCTCCAACAGATTGAATAGTTAGGGCCTTAGAAGTCAACGCACGAAGCATAAAATGCAATAAAAATACAAGAGTTTTTCCATCGTATAACAGGATTGATTGCAACCAGTTTGAAAGTGATGGTCATTTCTACGTTCCGGGCAACCTAGGCTTCACTCTAGGGCGTTGCTCCACTAGATCGAATAGCTAGGGCCATAGAAGTCAACGCCAGAAGCATAAAATACGATATAAATACAACAGCTTTTCCATCGTATAAAAGTAATAATTGCAAACAGTGTGAAAGTAATGGTCATTTCTACGTTCCGGGCAGCCTAGGCTTCACTCTAAGCCGTTGCTCCACTAGGTCGAATAGCTAGGGCCTTAGAAGTCAACGCCAGAAGCATAAAATACGATATAAATACAACAGCTTTTCCATCGTATAAAAAGAATAGTTGCAAACAGTGTGAAAGTAATGGTCATTTCTACGTTCCGGGCAACCTAGGCTACGCTCTAGGGCGGTGCTGCACCATATCGAATAGCTACGGCCTTAGAAGAATACGCCTGAAGCATAAAATACAATAAAAATACAACAGTCTTTTCATCGTATAACAGGAATAATTGCAACAAGCGTGAAAGTAATGATCATTTGGGCGTTTCGGGCATCCTAGACTTAACTCTGAGGCATTGCTCCACCAGATCGAATAGCTAGGGCCTAAGAAGTCAACGCCAGAAGCATAAAATACAATATAAATACAACAGTTTTTCCATTGTATAAAACGAATAATTGCTACCAGTCTAAAAGTTATGGTCATTTCTACGTTCCGGGCAACCTAGGCTTCAGCCTAGGGCGTTGTTTCACCAGGTCGAATAGTTAGGGCCTAAGAAGTGAACGCCAGAAGCATAAAATACAATATAAATACAACAGCTTTTCCATCGTATAAAACGAATAACTGCAACCAGTGTGAAAGTTATGGTCATTTCTACATTCCGAGCAACCTAGGCTTCACTCTAGGGCGTTGCTCCACCAGATAGAATAGTTAGGTCCTTAGAAGTCAACGCCAGAAGCATAAAATACGATATAAATACAGCAGCTTTTCCATCGTATAAAAGGGATAATTGCAAACAGTGTGAAAGTAACGGTCATTTCTACGTTCCGGGCAACCTAGGCTTCACTCTACGGCGTTGTTCTACCAGATCGAATAGTTAGGGCCTAAGAAGTCAACACCAGAAGAATAAAGTACAAAATAAATACAACAGCCTTTACACCGTATAAAACGAATAATTGCAACCTGTGTGAAGGTTATGGTCATACCTACGTTCCGGGCAACCTAGGCTTCACTGTAGGGCGTTGCTCCACCAGATCGAAGTGTTAGGGCCTAAGAAGTCAACGCCAGAAGCATTAAATACAATATAAATACAACAGTTTTTCCATCGGATAAAACTGATAATTGCAACCAGTGTGAAAGTTATGGTCATTTCTACATTCCGAGCAACCTAGGCTTCACTCTAGGGCGTTGCTCCAACAGATTGAATAGTTAGGTCCTTAGAAGTCAACGCCCGAAGCATAAAATGCAATAAAAATACAACAGTCTTTCCATCGTATAACAGGATTAATTGCAATCCGTGTGAAAGTGATGGTCATTTGTACGTTCCAGGCAACCTAGGCTTCATTCTAGGGCGCTGCTCCACGAGATCGAATTGTTAGGGCCAAAGAAGTCAACGCCCGAAGCATAAAATACAAAATAAATACAACAGCTTTTCCATCGTAAAAAACGAATAATTGCAAACAGTGTGAAAGTAATTGTCATTTCTTCGTTCCGGGCAACCTAGGCTTCACTCTAGGGCGTTGCTCCACCAGATGAAACAGTTAGGGCCTTAGAAGTCAACGCCCGAAGCATAAAATACAAAATATAAAGAACAGTTTTTCCATTGTATAAAACGAATAATTGCTACCAGTGTAAATGTTATGGTCATTTCTACGTTCCGGGCAACCTAGGCTTCACCCTAGGGCGTTGTTCCACCAGATCGAATAGTTAGGTCCTTAGAAGTCAACGCCAGAAGCATAAAATACGATATAAATACAGCAGCTTTTCCATCGTATAAAAGGAATAATTGCAAACAGTGTGAAAGTAATGGTCATTTATACGTTCCGGGCAACCTAGGCTTCACTCTACGGCGTTGTTCCACCAGATCGAATAGTTAGGGCCTAAGAAGTCAACACCAGAAGAATAAAATACAAAATAAATACAACAGCCTTTACACCGTATAAAACGAATAATTGCAACCTGTGTGAAGGTTATGGTCATATCTACGTTCCGGGCAACCTAGGCTTCACTGTAGGGCGTTGCTCCAACAGATTGACTAGTTAGGGCCTTAGAAGTCAAAGCCCGAAGCATAAAATGCAATAAAAATACAACAGTTTTTCCATCGTATAACAGGATTAATTGCAACCAGTTTGAAAGTGATGGTCATTTCTACGTTCCGGGCAACCTAGGCTTCACTCTAGGGCGTTGCTCCACTAGATCAAACAGTTAGGGCCTTAGAAGTCAACGCCCGAAGCATAAAATACAAAATAACAAGAACAGTTTTTCCATTGTATAAAACGAATAATTGCTACCAGTGTAAATGTTATGGTCATTTCTACGTTCCGGGTAACCCAGGCTTCACCCTAGGGCGTTGTTGCACCAGATCGAATAGTTAGGGCCCAAGAAGTGAACGCCAGAAGCATAAAATACAATATAAATACAACAGTTTTTCCATCGTATAAAACGAATAATTGCAACCAGTGTGAAAGTTATGGTCAGTTCTACATTCCCAGCAACCTAGGCTTCACTCTAGGGCGTTGCTCCACCAGATCGAATAGTTAGGTCCTTAGAAGTCAACGCCAGAAGCATAAAATACGATATAAATACAACAGCTTTTCCATCGTATAAAAGGAATAATTGCAAACAGTGTGAAAGTAATGGTCATTTCTACGTTCCGGGCAGCCTAGGCTTCACTCTAAGCCGTTGCTCCACTAGATCGAATAGCTAGGGCCTTAGAAGTCAACGCCAGAAGCATAAAATACGATATAAATACAACAGCTTTTCCATCGTATAAAAAGAATAGTTGCAAACAGTGTGAAAGTAATGGTCATTTCTACGTTCCGGGCAACCTAGGCTACACTCTAGGGCGGTGCTGCTCCATATCGAATAGCTACGGCCTTAGAAGCCTACGCCTGAAGCATAAAATACAATAAAAATACAACAGTCTTTTCATCGTATAACAGGAATAATTGCAACAAGCGTGAAAGTAATGATCATTTGGGCGTTTCGGGCATCCTAGACTTAACTCTGAGGCATTGCTCCACCAGATCGAATAGTTAGGGCCTAAGAAGTGAACGCCAGAAGCATAAAATACAATATAAATACAACAGTTTTTCCATCGTATAAAACGAATAATTGCAACCAGTGTGAAAGTTATGGTCATTTCTACATTCCGAGCAACCTAGGCTTCACTCTAGGGCGCTGCTCGAGAAGATAGAATAGTTAGGTCCTAAGAAGTCAACACCAGAAGAATAAAGTACAAAATAAATACAACAGCCTTTACACCGTATAAAACGAATAATTGCAACCTGTGTGAAGGTTATGGTCATACCTACGTTCCGGGCAACCTAGGCTTCACTGTAGGGCGTTGCTCCACCAGATCGAAGTGTTAGGGCCTAAGAAGTCAACGCCAGAAGCATTAAATACAATATAAATACAACAGTTTTTCCATCGGATAAAACTAATAATTGCAACCAGTGTGAAAGTTATGGTCATTTCTCCTTTCCGAGCAACCTAGGCTTCACTCTAGGGCGTTGCTCCAACAGATTGAATAGTTAGGGCCTTAGAAGTCAACGCCCGAAGCATAAAATGCAATAAAAATACAACAGTCTTTCCATCGTATAACAGGATTAATTGCAATCCGTGTGAAAGTGATGGTCATTTGTACGTTCCGGGCAACCTAGGCTTCACCCTTGGGCGCTGCTCCACGAGATCGAATTGTTAGGGCCAAAGAAGTCAACGCCCGAAGCATAAAATACAAAATAAATAGAACAGTTTTTCCATCGTATAAAAGGAATAATTGCAAACAGTGTTAAAGTAATGGTCATTTCTACGTTCCGGGCAACATAGGCTTCACTCTAGGTCGTTGCTCCACCAGGTCAAACAGTTAGGGCCTTAGAAGTCAACGCCCGAAGCATAAAATACAAAATAAATAGAACATTTTTTCCATTGTATAAAACGAATAATTGCTACCAGTGTAAAAGTTATGGTCATTTCTACGATCCGGGCAACCTAGGCTTCAGCCTAGGGCGTTGTTCCACCAGGTCGAATAGTTAGGGCTTAAGAAGTGAACGCCAGAAGCATAAAATACAATATAAATACAACAGCTTTTCCATCGTATAAAACGAATAATTGCAACCAGTGTGAAAGTTATGGTCATTTCTACATTCCTAGCAACCTAGGCCTCACTCTAGGGCGTTGCTCCACCAGATCGAATAGTTAGGTCCTTAGAAGTCAACGCCAGAAGCATAAAATACGATATAAATACAGCAGCTTTTCCATCGTATAAAAGGGATAATTGCAAACAGTGTGACAGTAATGGTCATTTCTACGTTCCGGGCAACCTAGGCTTCACTCTACGGTGTTGTTCTACCAGATCGAATAGTTAGGGCCTAAGATGTCAACACCAGAAGAATAAAATACAAAATCAATACAACAGCCTTTACACCGTATAAAACGAATAATTGCAACCTGTGTGAAGGTTATGGTCATACCTACGTTCCGGGCAACCTAGGCTTCACTGTAGGGAGTTGCTCCACCAGATCGAATTGTTAGGGCCTAAGAAGTCAACGCCAGAAGCATTAAATACAATATAAATACAACAGCTTTTCAATCGTATAAAAGGAATAATTGCAAACAGTGTGAAAGTAATGGTCATTTCTACGTTCCGGGCAACCTAGGCTTCACCATAGGGCGTTGCTCCACCAGATTAAACAGTTAGGGCCTTAGAAGTCAACGCCCGAAGCATAAAATACAAAATAAATAGAACAGTTCTTCCATTGTATAAAACGAATAATTGCTACCAGTGTAAAAGTTATGGTCATTTCTACGTTCCGGGCAACCTAGGCTTCACCCTTGGGCGTTGTTCCACCAGATCGAATAGTTAGGGCCTAAGAAGTGAACGCCAGAAGCATAAAATACAATATAAATACAACAGTTTTTCCATCGTATAAAACGAATAATTGCAACCAGTGTGAAAGTTATGGTCATTTCTACTTTCCGGGCAACCTAGGCTTCACTCTAGGGCGTTGTTCCACCAGCTCGAATAGTTAGGGCCTAAGAAGTGAACGCCAGAAGCATTAAATACAATAAAAATACAACAGTTTTTCCATCCTATAACAGGATTAATTGCAACCAGTTTGAAAGTGATGGTCATTTCTACGTTCCGGGCAACCTAGGCTTCACTCTAGGGCGTTGCTCCACTAGATCAAACAGTTAGGGCCTTAGAAGTCATCGCCCGAAGCATAAAATACAAAATAAAAAGAACAGTTTTTCCATTGTATAAAACGAATAATTGCTACCAGTGTAAATGTTATGGTCATTTCTACGTTCCGGGTAACCTAGGCTTCACCCTAGGGCGTTGTTCCACCAGATCGAATAGTTAGGGCCCAAGAAGTGAACGCCAGAAGCATAAAATACAATATAAATACAACAGTTTTTCTATCGTATAAAACGAATAATTGCAACCACTGTGAAAGTTATGGTCATTTCTACATTCCCAGCAACCTAGGCTTCACTCTAGGGCGTTGCTCCACCATATTAAACAGTTAGGGCCTTAGAAGTCAACGCCCGAAGCATAAAATACAAAATAAATAGAACAGTTCTTCCATTGTATAAAACGAATAATTGCTACCAGTGTAAAAGTTATGGTCATTTCTACGTTCCGGGCAACCTAGGCTTCACCCTTGGGCGTTGTTCCACCAGATCGAATAGTTAGGGCCTAAGAAGTGAACGCCAGAAGCATAAAATACAATATAAATACAACAGTTTTTCCATCGTATAAAACGAATAATTGCAACCAGTGTGAAAGTTATGGTCATTTCTACTTTCCGGGCAACCTAGGCTTCACTCTAGGGCGTTGTTCCACCAGCTCGAATAGTTAGGGCCTAAGAAGTGAACGCCAGAAGCATTAAATACTATAAAAATACAGCAGTTTTTCCATCCTATAACAGGATTAATTGCAACCAGTTTGAAAGTGAGGGTCACTTCTACGTTCCGGGCAACCTAGGCTTCACTCTAGGGCGTTGCTACACTAAATCGAATAGCTAGGGCCTTAGAAGTCAACGCCAGAGTCATAAAATACAATATAAATACAACAGCTTTTCCATCGTAAAGAACGTATAATTGCAACCAGTGTGAAAGCTATGGTTATTTCTACATTCCGAGCAACCTAGGCTTCAGTCTAGGGCGTTGCTCCACCAGATCGAATAGTTAGGTCCTTAGAAGTCAACGCCAGAAGCATAAAATACGATATAAATACAACAGCTTCTGCATCGCATAAAAGGAATAATTGCAAACAGTGTGAAAGTAATTGTCATTTCTACGTTCCGGGCCACCCAGGCTACACTCTAGGGCGTTGCTCCACCAGACCAAACAGTTAGGGCCTTAGAAGTCAACGCCCGAAGCATAAAATACAAAATAAATAGAACAGTTTTTCCATCGCAGAAAACGAATAATTGCAACCAGTGTGAAAGTTATGGTCATTTCTATATTCCGAGCAACCTAGGCTTCACTCTAGGGCGTTGCTCTACCAGGTCGAATAGTTAGGGCCTAAGAAGTGAACGCCAGAAGCATAAAATACGATATAAATACAGCAGCTTTTCCATCGTATAAAGGGAATAATTGCAACCAATGTGAAAGTAATGATCATTTCCACATTCCGAGCAACCTAGGCTTCACTCTAGGGCGTTGCTCCAACAGATTGAATAGTTAGGGCCTTAGAAGTCAACGCCTGAAGCATAAAATGCAATAAAAATACAACAGTTTTTCCATCGTATAACAGGATTAATTGCAACCACTTTGAAAGTGATGGTCATTTCTACGTTCCGGGCAACCTAGGCATCACTCTAGGGCGTTGCTCCACTAGATCGAATAGCTAGGGCCTTAGAAGTCAACGCCAGAGGCATATAATACAATATAAATACAACAGCTTTTCCATCGTAAAAAACGAATAATTGCAAACAGTGTGAAAGTAATTGTCATTTCTTCGTTCCGGGCAACCTAGGCTTCACTCTAGGGCGTTGCTCCACCAGATGAAACAGTTAGGGCCTTACAAGTCAACGCCCGAAGCATAAAATACAAAATAAAAAGAACAGTTTTTCCATTGTATAAAACGAATAATTGCTACCAGTGTAAATGTTATGGTCATTTCTACGTTCCGGGCAACCTAGGCTTCACCGTAGGGCGTTGTTCCACCAGATCGAATAGTTAGGTCCTTAGAAGTCAACGCCAGAAGCATAAAATACGATATAAATACAGCAGCTTTTCCATCGTATAAAAGGAATAATTGCAAACAGTGTGAAAGTAATGGTCATTTATACGTTCCGGGCAACCTAGGCTTCACTCTACGGCGTTGTACCACCAGATCGAATAGTTAGGGCCTAAGAAGTCAACACCAGAAGAATAAAATACAAAATAAATACAACAGCCTTTACACCGTATAAAACGAATAATTGCAACCTGTGTGAAGGTTATGGTCATATCTACGTTCCGGACAACCTAGGCTTCACTGTAGGGCGTTGCTCCAACAGATTGAATAGTTAGGGCCTTAGAAGTCAACGCCCGAAGCATAAAATGCAATAAAAATACAACAGTTTTTCCATCGTATAACAGGATTAATTGCAACCAGTTTGAAAGTGATGGTCATTTCTACGTTCCGGGCAACCTAGGCTTCACTCTAGGGCGTTGCTCCACTAGATCAAACAGTTAGGGCCTTAGAATTCAACGCCCGAAGCATAAAATACAAAATAAAAAGAACAGTTTTTCCATTGTATAAAACGAATAATTGCTACGAGTGTAAATGTTATGGTCATTTCTACGTTCCGGGTTACCTAGGCTTCACCCTAGGGCGTTGTTCCACCAGATCGAATAGTTAGGGCCCAAGAAGTGAACGCCAGAAGCATAAAATACAATATAAATACAACAGTTTTTCCATCGTATAAAACGAATAATTGCAACCAGTGTGAAAGTTATGGTCATTTCTACATTCCCAGCAACCCAGGCTTCACTCTAGGGCGTTGCTCCACCAGATCGAATAGTTAGGTCCTTAGAAGTCAACGCCAGAAGCATAAAATACGATATAAATACAGCAGCTTTTCCATCGTATAAAAGGAATAATTGCAAACAGTGTGCAAGTAATGGTCATTTATACGTTCCGGGCAACCTAGGCTTCACTCTACGGCGTTGTTCCACCAGATCGAATAGTTAGGGCCTAAGAAGTCAACACCAGAAGAATAAAATACAAAATAAATACAACAGCCTTTACACCGTATAAAACGAATAATTGCAACCTGAGTGAAGGTTATGGTCATATCTACGTTCCGGGCAACCTAGGCTTCACTGTAGGGCGTTGCTCCACCAGATCGAAGTGTTAGGGCCTAAGAAGTCAACGCCCGAAGCATAAAATACAATAGAAATACAACAGTTTTTCCATCGTATAAAACGAATAATTGCAACCATTATGAAACTTATGGTCATTTCTACGTTCCGGACAACCTAGGCTTCACCCTAGGGCGTTGTTCCACCAGATCGAATAGTTAGGGCCTAAGAAGTGAACGCTAGAAGCATAAAATGCAATAAAAATACAACAGTTTTTCCATCGTATAACAGGATTAATTGCAACCAGTTTGATAGAGAAGGTCATTTCTACGTTCTGGGCAACCTAGGCTTCACTCTAGGGCGTTGCTCCACTAGATCGAATAGCTAGGGCCTTAGAAGTCAACGCCAGAAGCATAAAATACGATATAAATACAACAGCCTTTCCATCGTATAAACGGAATAATTGCTACCAGTGTAAAAGTTATGGTCATTTCTACGTTCCGGGCAACCTAGACTTCACTCTAGGGCGTTGCTCCACCAGATCAAACAGTTAGGTCCTTAGAAGTCAACGCCCGAAGCATAAAATACAAAATAAATAGAACAGTTTTTCCATTGTATAAAACGAATAATTGCTACCAGTGTAAAAGTTATGGTCATTTCTACGTTCCGGGCAACCTAGGCTTCACCCTAGGGCGTTGTTCCACCAGATCGAATAGTCAGGACCTAAGAAGTGAACGCCAGAAGCATAAAATGCAATAAAAATACAACAGTCTTTCCATCCTATAACAGGAATAACTGCAACCCGTGTGAAAGCGATGGTCATTTGTACGTTCCAGGGAACCTAGGCTTCACTCTAGGGCGTTGCTCCACCAGATCGAATTGTTAGGGCCAAAGAAGTCAACGCCCGAAGCATAAAATACAAAATAAATACAACAGCCTTTACACCGTATAAAACGAATAATTGCAACCTGTGTGAAGGTTATGGTCATATCTACGTTCCGGACAACCTAGGCTTCACCCTAGGGCGTTGTTCCACCAGATCGAATAGTTAGGTCCTTAGAAGTCAACGCCAGAAGCATAAAATACGATATAAATACAGCAGCTTTTCCATCGTATAAAAGGAATAATTGCAAACAGTGTGAAAGTAATGGTCATTTATACGTTCCGGGCAACCTAGGCTTCACTCTACGGCGTTGTTCCACCAGATCGAATAGTTAGGGCCTAAGAAGTCAACACCAGAAGAATAAAATACAAAATAAATACAACAGCCTTTACACCGTATAAAACGAATAATTGCAACCTGTGTGAAGGTTATGGTCATATCTACGTTCCGGACAACCTAGGCTTCACCCTAGGGCGTTGTTCCACCAGATCGAATAGTTAGGTCCTTAGAAGTCAACGCCAGAAGCATAAAATACGATATAAATACAGCAGCTTTTCCATCGTATAAAAGGAATAGTTGCAAACAGTGTGAAAGTAATGGTCATTTATACGTTCCGGGCAACCTAGGCTTCACTCTACGGCGTTGTTCCACCAGATCGAATAGTTAGGGCCTAAGAAGTCAACACCAGAAGAATAAAATACAAAATAAATACAACAGCCTTTACACCGTATAAAACGAATAATTGCAACCTGAGTGAAGGTTATGGTCATATCTACGTTCCGGGCAACCTAGGCTTCACTGTAGGGCGTTGCTCCACCAGATCGAAGTGTTAGGGCCTAAGAAGTCAACGCCCGAAGCATAAAATACAATAGAAATACAACAGTTTTTCCATCGTATAAAACGAATAATTGCAACCATTATGAAACTTATGGTCATTTCTACGTTCCGGACAACCTAGGCTTCACCCTAGGGCGTTGTTCCACCAGATCGAATAGTTAGGGCCTAAGAAGTGAACGCTAGAAGCATAAAATGCAATAAAAATACAACAGTTTTTCCATCGTATAACAGGATTAATTGCAACCAGTTTGATAGAGAAGGTCATTTCTACGTTCTGGGCAACCTAGGCTTCACTCTAGGGCGTTGCTCCACTAGATCGAATAGCTAGGGCCTTAGAAGTCAACGCCAGAAGCATAAAATACGATATAAATACAACAGCCTTTCCATCGTATAAACGGAATAATTGCTACCAGTGTAAAAGTTATGGTCATTTCTACGTTCCGGGCAACCTAGACTTCACTCTAGGGCGTTGCTCCACCAGATCAAACAGTTAGGTCCTTAGAAGTCAACGCCCGAAGCATAAAATACAAAATAAATAGAACAGTTTTTCCATTGTATAAAACGAATAATTGCTACCAGTGTAAAAGTTATGGTCATTTCTACGTTCCGGGCAACCTAGGCTTCACCCTAGGGCGTTGTTCCACCAGATCGAATAGTCAGGACCTAAGAAGTGAACGCCAGAAGCATAAAATGCAATAAAAATACAACAGTCTTTCCATCCTATAACAGGAATAACTATAACCCGTGTGAAAGCGATGGTGATTTGTACGTTCCAGGGAACCTAGGCTTCACTCTAGGGCGTTGCTCCACCAGATCGAATTGTTAGGGCCAAAGAAGTCAACGCCCGAAGCATAAAATACAAAATAAATACAACAGCCTTTACACCGTATAAAACGAATAATTGCAACCTGTGTGAAGGTTATGGTCATATCTACGTTCCGGACAACCTAGGCTTCACCCTAGGGCGTTGTTCCACCAGATCGAATAGTTAGGTCCTTAGAAGTCAACGCCAGAAGCATAAAATACGATATAAATACAGCAGCTTTTCCATCGTATAAAAGGAATAATTGCAAACAGTGTGAAAGTAATGGTCATTTATACGTTCCGGGCAACCTAGGCTTCACTCTACGGCGTTGTACCACCAGATCGAATAGTTAGGGCCTAAGAAGTCAACACCAGAAGAATAAAATACAAAATAAATACAACAGCCTTTACACCGTATAAAACGAATAATTGCAACCTGTGTGAAGGTTATGGTCATATCTACGTTCCGGACAACCTAGGCTTCACTGTAGGGCGTTGCTCCAACAGATTGAATAGTTAGGGCCTTAGAAGTCAACGCCCGAAGCATAAAATGCAATAAAAATACAACAGTTTTTCCATCGTATAACAGGATTAATTGCAACCAGTTTGAAAGTGATGGTCATTTCTACGTTCCGGGCAACCTAGGCTTCACTCTAGGGCGTTGCTCCACTAGATCAAACAGTTAGGGCCTTAGAAGTCAACGCCCGAAGCATAAAATACAAAATAAAAAGAACAGTTTTTCCATTGTATAAAACGAATAATTGCTACGAGTGTAAATGTTATGGTCATTTCTACGTTCCGGGTTACCTAGGCTTCACCCTAGGGCGTTGTTCCACCAGATCGAATAGTTAGGGCCCAAGAAGTGAACGCCAGAAGCATAAAATACAATATAAATACAACAGTTTTTCCATCGTATAAAACGAATAATTGCAACCAGTGTGAAAGTTATGGTCATTTCTACATTCCCAGCAACCCAGGCTTCACTCTAGGGCGTTGCTCCACCAGATCGAATAGTTAGGTCCTTAGAAGTCAACGCCAGAAGCATAAAATACGATATAAATACAGCAGCTTTTCCATCGTATAAAACGAATAATTGCAACCATTATGAAACTTATGGTCATTTCTACGTTCCGGGCAACCTAGGCTTCACCCTAGGGCGTTGTTCCACCAGATCGAATAGTTAGGGCCTAAGAAGTGAACGCCAGAAGCATAAAATGCAATAAAAATACAACAGTTTTTCCATCGTATAACAGGATTAATTGCAACCAGTTTGATAGAGAAGGTCATTTCTACGTTCTGGGCAACCTAGGCTTCACTCTAGGGCGTTGCTCCACTAGATCGAATAGCTAGGGCCTTAGAAGTCAACGCCAGAAGCATAAAATACGATATAAATACAACAGCCTTTCCATCGTATAAACGGAATAATTGCTACCAGTGTAAAAGTTATGGTCATTTCTACGTTCCGGGCAACCTAGACTTCACTCTAGGGCGTTGCTCCACCAGATCAAACAGTTAGGTCCTTAGAAGTCAACGCCCGATGCATAAAATACAAAATAAATAGAACAGTTTTTCCATTGTATAAAACGAATAATTGCTACCAGTGTAAAAGTTATGGTCATTTCTACGTTCCGGGCAACCTAGGCTTCACCCTAGGGCGTTGTTCCACCAGATCGAATAGTCAGGACCTAAGAAGTGAACGCCAGAAGCATAAAATGCAATAAAAATACAACAGTCTTTCCATCCTATAACAGGAATAACTGCAACCCGTGTGAAAGCGATGGTCATTTGTACGTTCCAGGGAACCTAGGCTTCACTCTAGGGCGTTGCTCCACCAGATCGAATTGTTAGGGCCAAAGAAGTCAACGCCCGAAGCATAAAATACAAAATAAATAGAACAGTTTTTCCATTGTATAAAACGCATAATTGCTACCAGTGTAAAAGTTATGGTCATTTCTACGTTCCGGGCAACCTAGGCTTCACCCTAGGGCGTTGTTCCACCAGATCGAATAGTTAGGGCCTAAGAAGTGAACGCCAGAAGCATAAAATACAATATAAATACAACAGTTTTTCCATCGTATAAAACGAATAATTGCAGCCAGTGTGAAAGTTATTGTCATTTCTACATTTCGAGCAACCTAGGCTTCACTCTAGGGCGTTGCTCCAACAGATTGAATAGTTAGGGCCTTAGAAGTCAACGCACGAAGCATAAAATGCAATAAAAATACAACAGTTTTTCCATCGTATAACAGGATTAATTGCAACCAGTTTGAAAGTGATGGTCATTTCTGCGTTCCGGGCAACCTAGGCTTCACTCTAGGGCGTTGCTCCACTAGATCGAATAGCTAGGGCCATAGAAGTCAACGCCAGAAGCATAAAATACGATATAAATACAACAGCTTTTCCATCGTATAAAAGGAATAATTGCAAACAGTGTGAAAGTAATGGTCATTTCTACGTTCCGGGCAGCCTAGGCTTCACTCTAAGCCGTTGCTCCACTAGACCGAATAGCTAGGGCCTTAGAAGTCAACGCCAGAAGCATAAAATACGATATAAATACAGCAGCTTTTCCATCGTATAAAAGGAATAATTGCAAACAGTGTGAAAGTAATGGTCATTTATACGTTCCGGGCAACCTAGGCTTCACTCTACGGCGTTGTTCCACCAGATCGAATAGTTAGGGCCTAAGAAGTCAACACCAGAAGAATAAAATACAAAATAAATACAACAGCCTTTACACCGTATAAAACGAATAATTGCAACCTGTGTGAAGGTTATGGTCATATCTACGTTCCGGGCAACCTAGGCTTCACTGTAGGGCGTTGCTCCAACAGATTGAATAGTTAGGGCCTTAGAAGTCAACGCCCGAAGCATAAAATGCAATAAAAATACAACAGTTTTTCCATCGTATAACAGGATTAATTGCAACCAGTTTGAAAGTGATGGTCATTTCTACGTTCCGGGCAACCTAGGCTTCACTCTAGGGCGTTGCTCCACTAGATCAAACAGTTAGGGCCTTAGAAGTCAACGCCCGAAGCATAAAATACAAAATAAAAAGAACAGTTTTTCCATTGTATAAAACGAATAATTGCTACCAGTGTAAATGTTATGGTCATTTCTACGTTCCGGGTAACCTAGGCTTCACCCTAGGGCGTTGTTCCACCAGATCGAATAGTTAGGGCCCAAGAAGTGAACGCCAGAAGCATAAAATACAATATAAATACAACAGTTTTTCCATCGTATAAAACGAATAATTGCAACCAGTGTGAAAGTTATGGTCATTTCTACATTCCCAGCAACCTAGACTTCACTCTAGGGCGTTGCTCCACCAGATCAAACAGTTAGGTCCCTAGAAGTCAACGCCCGAAGCATAAAATACAAAATAAATAGAACAGTTTTTCCATTGTATAAAACGAATAATTGCTACCAGTGTATAAGTTATGGTCATTTCTACGTTCCGGGCAACCTAGGCTTCACCCTAGGGCGTTGTTCCACCAGATCGAATAGTCAGGACCTAAGAAGTGAACGCCAGAAGCATAAAATGCAATAAAAATACAACAGTCTTTCCATCCTATAACAGGAATAACTGCAACCCGTGTGAAAGCGATGGTCATTTGTACGTTCCAGGGAACCTAGGCTTCACTCTAGGGCGTTGCTCCACCAGATCGAATTGTTAGGGCCAAAGAAGGCAACGCCCGAAGCATAAAATACAAAATAAATAGAACAGTTTTTCCATTGTATAAAACGCATAATTGCTACCAGTGTAAAAGTTATGGTCATTTCTACGTTCCGGGCAACCTAGGCTTCACCCTAGGGCGTTGTTCCACCAGATCGAATAGTTAGGGCCTAAGAAGTGAACGCCAGAAGCATAAAATACAATATAAATACAACAGTTTTTCCATCGTATAAAACGAATAATTGCAGCCAGTGTGAAAGTTATTGTCATTTCTACATTTCGAGCAACCTAGGCTTCACTCTAGGGCGTTGCTCCAACAGATTAAATAGTTAGGGCCTTAGAAGTCAACGCACGAAGCATAAAATGCAATAAAAATACAACAGTCTTTCCATCGTATAACAGGATTAATTGCAACCAGTTTGAAAGTGATGGTCATTTCTGCGTTCCGGGCAACCTAGGCTTCACTCTAGGGCGTTGCTCCACTAGATCGAATAGCTAGGGCCATAGAAGTCAACGCCAGAAGCATAAAATACGATATAAATACAACAGCTTTTCCATCGTATAAAAGGAATAATTGCAAACAGTGTGAAAGTAATGGTCATTTCTACGTTCCGGGCAGCCTAGGCTTCACTCTAAGCCATTGCTCCACTAGATCGAATAGCTAGGGCCTTAGAAGTCAACGCCAGAAGCATAAAATACGATATAAATACAGCAGCTTTTCCATCGTATAAAAGGAATAATTGCAAACAGTGTGAAAGTAATGGTCATTTATACGTTCCGGGCAACCTAGGCTTCACTCTACGGCGTTGTTCCACCAGATCGAATAGTTAGGGCCTAAGAAGTCAACACCAGAAGAATAAAATACAAAATAAATACAACAGCCTTTACACCGTATAAAACGAATAATTGCAACCTGTGTGAAGGTTATGGTCATATCTACGTTCCGGGCAACCTAGGCTTCACTGTAGGGCGTTGCTCCAACAGATTGAATAGTTAGGGCCTTAGAAGTCAACGCCCGAAGCATAAAATGCAATAAAAATACAACAGTTTTTCCATCGTATAACAGGATTAATTGCAACCAGTTTGAAAGTGATGGTCATTTCTACGTTCCGGGCAACCTAGGCTTCACTCTAGGGCGTTGCTCCACTAGATCAAACAGTTAGGGCCTTAGAAGTCAACGCCCGAAGCATAAAATACAAAATAAAAAGAACAGTTTTTCCATTGTATAAAACGAATAATTGCTACCAGTGTAAATGTTATGGTCATTTCTACGTTCCGGGTAACCTAGGCTTCACCCTAGGGCGTTGTTCCACCAGATCGAATAGTTAGGGCCCAAGAAGTGAACGCCAGAAGCATAAAATACAATATAAATACAACAGTTTTTCCATCGTATAAAACGAATAATTGCAACCAGTGTGAAAGTTATGGTCATTTCTACATTCCCAGCAACCCAGGCTTCACTCTAGGGCGTTGCTCCACCAGATCGAATAGTTAGGTCCTTAGAAGTCAACGCCAGAAGCATAAAATACGATATAAATACAGCAGCTTTTCCATCGTATAAAAGGAATAATTGCAAACAGTGTGCAAGTAATGGTCATTTATACGTTCCGGGCAACCTAGGCTTCACTCTACGGCGTTCTTCCACCAGATCGAATAGTTAGGGCCTAAGAAGTCAACACCAGAAGAATAAAATACAAAATAAATACAACAGCCTTTACACCGTATAATACGAATAATTGCAACCTGAGTGAAGGTTATGGTCATATCTACGTTCCGGGCAACCTAGGCTTCACTGTAGGGCGTTGCTCCACCAGATCGAAGTGTTAGGGCCTAAGAAGTCAACGCCCGAAGCATAAAATACAATAGAAATACAACAGTTTTTCCATCGTATAAAACGAATAATTGCAACCATTATGAAACTTATGGTCATTTCTACGTTCCGGGCAACCTAGGCTTCACCCTAGGGCGTTGTTCCACCAGATCGAATAGTTAGGGCCTAAGAAGTGAACGCCAGAAGCATAAAATGCAATAAAAATACTACAGTTTTTCCATCGTATAACAGGATTAATTGCAACCAGTTTGATAGAGAAGGTCATTTCTACGTTCTGGGCAACCTAGGCTTCACTCTAGGGCGTTGCTCCACTAGATCGAATAGCTAGGGCCTTAGAAGTCAACGCCAGAAGCATAAAATACGATATAAATACAACAGCCTTTCCATCGTATAAACGGAATAATTGCTACCAGTGTAAAAGTTATGGTCATTTCTACGTTCCGGGCAACCTAGACTTCACTCTAGGGCGTTGCTCCACCAGATCGAATTGTTAGGGCCAAAGAAGTCAACGCCCGAAGCATAAAATACAAAATAAATAGAACAGTTTTTCCATTGTATAAAACGCATAATTGCTACCAGTGTAAAAGTTATGGTCATTTCTACGTTCCGGGCAACCTAGGCTTCATCCTAGGGCATTGTTCCATCAGATCGAACAGTTAGGCCCTAAGAAGTGAACGCCAGAAGCATAAAATGCAATATAAATACAACAGTTTTTCCATCGTAGAAAACGAATAATTGCAACCAGTGTGAAAGTTATGGTCATTTGTATATTCCGAGCAACCTAGGCTTCACTCTAGGGCGGTGCTCCACCATATCGAATAGCTACGGCCTTAGAAGCCTACGCCTGAAGCATAAAATACAATAAAAATACAACGGTCTTTTCATCGTATAACAGGAATAATTGCAACAAGCGTCGAAGTAATGATCATTTCGGCGTTTCGGGCATCCTAGACTTAACTCTGAGGCATTGCTCCACCAGATCGAATAGTTAGGGCCTAAGAAGTCAACGCCAGAAGCATAAAATACAATATAAATACAACAGTTTTTCCATTGTATAAACCGAATAATTGCTGCCAGTGTAAAAGTTATGGTCATTTCTACGTTCCGGGCAACCTAGGCTTCACCCTAGGGCGTTGTTCCACCAGATCGAATAGTTAGGGCCTAAGAAGTGAACGCCAGAAGCATAAAATACAATATAAATACAACAGTTTTTCCATCGTATAAAACGAATAATTGCAGCCAGTGTGAAAGTTATTGTCATTTCTACATTTCGAGCAACCTAGGCTTCACTCTAGGGCGTTGCTCCAACAGATTGAGTAGTTAGGGCCATAGAAGTCAACGCACGAAGCATAAAATGCAATAAAAATACAACAGTTTTTCCATCGTATAACAGGATTAATTGCAACCAGTTTGAAAGTGATGGTCATTTCTGCGTTCCGGGCAACCTAGGCTTCACTCTAGGGCGTTGCTCCACTAGATCGAATAGCTAGGGCCATAGAAGTCAACGCCAGAAGCATAAAATACGATATAAATACAACAGCTTTTCCATCGTATAAAAGGAATAATTGCAAACAGTGTGAAAGTAATGGTCATTTCTACGTTCCGGGCAGCCTAGGCTTCACTCTAAACCGTTGCTCCACTAGATCGAATAGCTAGGGCCTTAGAAGTCAACGCCAGAAGCATAAAATACGATATAAATACAACAGCTCTTCCATCGTATAAAAAGAATAGTTGCAAACAGTGTGAAAGTAATGGTCATTACTACGTTCCGGGCAACCTAGGCTACACTCTAGGGCGGTGCTGCACCATATCGAATAGCTACGGCCTTAGAAGCCTACGCCTGAAGCATAAAATACAATAAAAATACAACGGTCTTTTCATCGTATAACAGGAGTAATTGCAACAAGCGTGAAAGTAATGATCATTTGGGCGATTCGGGCATCCTAGACTTAACTCTGAGGCATTGCTCCACCAGATCGAATAGTTAGGGACTAAGAAGTCAACGCCAGAAGCATAAAATACAATATAAATACAACAGTTTTTCCATTGTATAAAACGAATAATTGCTACCAGTCTAAAAGTTATGGTCATTTCTACGTTCCGGGCAATCTAGGCTTCAGCCTAGGGCGTTGTTCCACCAGGTCGAATAGTTAGGGCCTAAGAAGTGAACGCCAGAAGCATAAAATACAATATAAATACAACAGCTTTTCCATCGTATAAAACGAATAATTGCAACCAGTGTGAAAGTTATGGTCATTTCTACATTCCGGGCAACCTAGGCTTCACCCTAGGGCGTTGTTCCACCAGATCGAATAGTTAGGTCCTTAGAAGTCAACGCCAGAAGCATAAAATACGATATAAATACAGCAGCTTTTCCATCGTATAAAAGGAATAATTGCAAACAGTGTGAAAGTAATGGTCATTTATACGTTCCGGGCAACCTAGGCTTCACTCTACGGCGTTGTTCCACCAGATCGAATAGTTAGGGCCTAAGAAGTCAACACCAGAAGAATAAAATACAAAATAAATACAACAGCCTTTACACCGTATAAAACGAATAATTGCAACCTGTGTGAAGGTTATGGTCATATCTACGTTCCGGGCAACCTAGGCTTCACTGTAGGGCGTTGCTCCAACAGATTGAATAGTTAGGGCCTTAGAAGTCAACGCCCGAAGCATAAAATGCAATAAAAATACAACAGTTTTTCCATCGTATAACAGGATTAATTGCAACCAGTTTGAAAGTGATGGTCATTTCTACGTTCCGGGCAACCTAGGCTTCACTCTAGGGCGTTGCTCCACTAGATCAAACAGTTAGGGCCTTAGAAGTCAACGCCCGAAGCATAAAATACAAAATAAAAAGAACAGTTTTTCCATTGTATAAAACGAATAATTGCTACCAGTGTAAATGTTATGGTCATTTCTACGTTCCGGGTAACCTAGGCTTCACCCTAGGGCGTTGTTCCACCAGATCGAATAGTTAGGGCCCAAGAAGTGAACGCCAGAAGCATAAAATACAATATAAATACAACAGTTTTTCCATCGTATAAAACGAATAATTGCAACCAGTGTGAAAGTTATGGTCATGTCTACATTCCCAGCAACCTAGGCTTCACTCTAGGGCGTTGCTCCACCAGATTAAACAGTTAGGGCCTTAGAAGTCAACGCCCGAAGCATGAAATACAAAATAAATAGAACAGTTCTTCCATTGTATAAAACGAATAATTGCTACCAGTGTAAAAGTTATGGTCATTTCTACGTTCCGGGCAACCTAGGCTTCACCCTTGGGCGTTGTTCCACCAGATCGAATAGTTAGGGCCTAAGAAGTGAACGCCAGAAGCATAAAATACAATATAAATACAACAGTTTTTCCATCGTATAAAACGAATAATTGCAACCAGTGTGAAAGTTGTGGTCATTTCTACTTTCCGGGCAACCTAGGCTTCACTCTAGGGCGTTGTTCCACCAGCTCGAATAGTTAGGGCCTAAGAAGTGAACGCCAGACGCATTAAATACAATAAAAATACAACAGTTTTTCCATCGTATAACAGGATTAATTGCAACCAGTTTGAAAGTGATGGTCATTTCTACGTTCCGGGCAACCTAGGCTTCACTCTAGGGCGTTGCTCCACTAGATCGAATAGCTAGGGCCTTAGAAGTCAACGCCAGAGGCATATAATACAATATAAATACAACAGCTTTTCCATCGTAAAAAACGAATAATTGCAAACAGTGTGAAAGTAATTGTCATTTCTTCGTTCCGGGCAACCAAGGCTTCACTCTAGGGCGTTGCTCCACCAGATGAAACAGTTAGGGCCTTAGAAGTCAACGCCCGAAGCATAAAATACAAAATAAAAAGAACAGTTTTTCCATTGTATAAAACGAATAATTGCTACCAGTGTAAATGTTATGGTCATTTCTACGTTCCGGGCAACCTAGGCTTCACCCTAGGGCGTTGTTCCACCAGATCGAATAGTTAGGTCCTTAGAAGTCAACGCCAGAAGCATAAAATACGATATAAATACAGCAGCTTTTCCATCGTATAAAAGGAATAATTGCAAACAGTGTGAAAGTAATGGTCATTTATACGTTCCGGGCAACCTAGGCTTCACTCTGCGGCGTTGTTCCACCAGATCGAATAGATAGGGCCTAAGAAGTCAACACCAGAAGAATAAAATACAAAATAAATACAACAGCCTTTACACCGTATAAAACGAATAATTGCAACCTGTGTGAAGGTTATGGTCATATCTACGTTCCGGGTAACCTAGGCTTCACTGTAGGGCGTTGCTCCAACAGATTGAATAGTTAGGGCCCAAGAAGTGAACGCCAGAAGCATAAAATACAATATAAATACAACAGTTTTTCCATCGTATAAAACGAATAATTGCAACCAGTGTGAAAGTTATGGTCATTTCTACATTCCCAGCAACCTAGGCTTCACTCTAGGGCGTTGCTCCACCAGATTAAACAGTTAGGGCCTTAGAAGTCAACGCCCGAAGCATAAAATACAAAATAAATAGAACAGTTCTTCCATTGTATAAAACGAATAATTGCTACCAGTCTAAAAGTTATGGTCATTTCTACGTTCCGGGCAATCTAGGCTTCAGCCTAGGGCGTTGTTCCACCAGGTCGAATAGTTAGGGCCTAAGAAGTGAACGCCAGAAGCATAAAATACAATATAAATACAACAGCTTTTCCATCGTATAAAACGAATAATTGCAACCAGTGTGAAAGTTATGGTCATTTCTACATTCCGGGCAACCTAGGCTTCACCCTAGGGCGTTGTTCCACCAGATCGAATAGTTAGGTCCTTAGAAGTCAACGCCAGAAGCATAAAATACGATATAAATACAGCAGCTTTTCCATCGTATAAAAGGAATAATTGCAAACAGTGTGAAAGTAATGGTCATTTATACGTTCCGGGCAACCTAGGCTTCACTCTACGGCGTTGTTCCACCAGATCGAATAGTTAGGGCCTAAGAAGTCAACACCAGAAGAATAAAATACAAAATAAATACAACAGCCTTTACACCGTATAAAACGAATAATTGCAACCTGTGTGAAGGTTATGGTCATATCTACGTTCCGGGCAACCTAGGCTTCACTGTAGGGCGTTGCTCCAACAGATTGAATAGTTAGGGCCTTAGAAGTCAACGCCCGAAGCATAAAATGCAATAAAAATACAACAGTTTTTCCATCGTATAACAGGATTAATTGCAACCAGTTTGAAAGTGATGGTCATTTCTACGTTCCGGGCAACCTAGGCTTCACTCTAGGGCGTTGCTCCACTAGATCAAACAGTTAGGGCCTTAGAAGTCAACGCCCGAAGCATAAAATACAAAATAAAAAGAACAGTTTTTCCATTGTATAAAACGAATAATTGCTACCAGTGTAAATGTTATGGTCATTTCTACGTTCCGGGTAACCTAGGCTTCACCCTAGGGCGTTGTTCCACCAGATCGAATAGTTAGGGCCCAAGAAGTGAACGCCAGAAGCATAAAATACAATATAAATACAACAGTTTTTCCATCGTACAAAACGAATAATTGCAACCAGTGTGAAAGTTATGGTCATTTCTACATTCCCAGCAACCTAGGCTTCACTCTAGGGCGTTGCTCCACCAGATTAAACAGTTAGGGCCTTAGAAGTCAACGCCCGAAGCATGAAATACAAAATAAATAGAACAGTTCTTCCATTGTATAAAACGAATAATTGCTACCAGTGTAAAAGTTATGGTCATTTCTACGTTCCGGGCAACCCAGGCTTCACCCTTGGGCGTTGTTCCACCAGATCGAATAGTTAGGGCCTAAGAAGTGAACGCCAGAAGCATAAAATACAATATAAATACAACAGTTTTTCCATCGTATAAAACGAATAATTGCAACCAGTGTGAAAGTTGTGGTCATTTCTACTTTCCGGGCAACCTAGGCTTCACTCTAGGGCGTTGTTCCACCAGCTCGAATAGTTAGGGCCTAAGAAGTGAACGCCAGACGCATTAAATACAATAAAAATACAACAGTTTTTCCATCGTATAACAGGATTAATTGCAACCAGTTTGAAAGTGATGGTCATTTCTACGTTCTGGTCAACCTAGGCTTCACTCTAGGGCGTTGCTCCACTAGATCGAATAGCTAGGGCCTTAGAAGTCAACGCCAGAGGCATATAATACAATATAAATACAACAGCTTTTCCATCGTAAAAAACGAATAATTGCAAACAGTGTGAAAGTAATTGTCATTTCTTCGTTCCGGGCAACCTAGGCTTCACTCTAGGGCGTTGCTCCACCAGATGAAACAGTTAGGGCCTTAGAAGTCAACGCCCGAAGCATAAAATACAAAATAAAAAGAACAGTTTTTCCATTGTATAAAACGAATAATTGCTACCAGTGTAAATGTTATGGTCATTTCTACGTTCCGGGCAACCTAGGCTTCACCCTAGGGCGTTGTTCCACCAGATCGAATAGTTAGGTCCTTAGAAGTCAACGCCAGAAGCATAAAATACGATATAAATACAGCAGCTTTTCCATCGTATAAAAGGAATAATTGCAAACAGTGTGAAAGTAATGGTCATTTATACGTTCCGGGCAACCTAGGCTTCACTCTGCGGCGTTGTTCCACCAGATCGAATAGATAGGGCCTAAGAAGTCAACACCAGAAGGATAAAATACAAAATAAATACAACAGCCTTTACACCGTATAAAACGAATAATTGCAACCTGTGTGAAGGTTATGGTCATATCTACGTTCCGGGTAACCTAGGCTTCACTGTAGGGCGTTGCTCCAACAGATTGAATAGTTAGGGCCCAAGAAGTGAACGCCAGAAGCATAAAATACAATATAAATACAACAGTTTTTCCATCGTATAAAACGAATAATTGCAACCAGTGTGAAAGTTATGGTCATTTCTACATTCCCAGCAACCTAGGCTTCACTCTAGGGCGTTGCTCCACCAGATTAAACAGTTAGGGCCTTAGAAGTCAACGCCCGAAGCATAAAATACAAAATAAATAGAACAGTTCTTCCATTGTATAAAACGAATAATTGCTACCAGTGTAAAAGTTATGGTCATTTCTACGTTCCGGGCAACCTAGGCTTCACCCTTGGGCGTTGTTCCACCAGATCGAATAGTTAGGGCCTAAGAAGTGAACGCCAGAAGCATAAAATACAAAATAAATACAACAGCCTTTACACCGTATAAAACGAATAATTGCAACCTGTGTTAAGGTTATGGTCATACCTACGTTCCGGGCAACCTAGGCTTCACTGTAGGGCGTTGCTCCAACAGATTGAATAGTCAGCGCCTTAGAAGTCAACGCCCGAAGCATAAAATACAAAATAAATAGAACGGTTTTTCCATTGTATAAAACGAATAATTGCTGCCAGTGTAAAAGTTATGGTCATTTCTACGTTCCGGACAACCTAGGCTTCACTCTAGGGCGTTGCTCCACTAGATCGAATAGCTAGGGCCATAGAAGTCAACGCCAGAAGCATAAAATACGATACAAATACAACAGCTTTTCCATCGTATAAAAGGAATAATTGCAACCCGTGTGAAAGTGATGGTCATTTCTACGTTCCGGGCAGCCTAGGCTTCACCCTAGGGCGTTGTTCCACCAGATCGAATAGTTAGGGCCTAACAAGTGAACGCCAGAAGCATAAAATACAATATAAATACAACAGTTTTTCCATCGTATAAAACGAATAATTGCAACCAGTGTGAAAGTAATGGTCATTTCTACATTCCGAGCAACCTAGGCTTCACTCTAGGGCGTTGCACCAACAGATTGAATAGTTAGGGCCTTAGAAGTTAACGCCCGACGCATAAAATGCAATAAAGATACAACAGTTTTTCCATCGTATAGCAGGAATAATTTGCAACCAGTGTGAAGGTTATGGTCATATCTACGTTCCGGGCAACCTAGGCACCACTGTAGGGCGTTGCTCCACCAGATCGAATAGTTAGGTCCTTAGAAGTCAACGCCAGAAGCATAAAATACAATATAAATACAACAGTTTTTCCATCGTATAACAGGATTAATTGCAACCAGTTTGAAAGTGATGGTCATTTCTACGTTCCGGGCAACCTAGGCTTCACTCTAGGGCGTTGCTCCACTAGATCGAATAGCTAGGGCCTTAGAAGTCAACGCCAGAAGCATAAAATACGATATAAATACAACAGCTTTTCCATCCTATAACAGGAATAATTGCAACCCGTGTGAGAGTGATGGTCATTTCTACGTTCCGGGCAACCTAGGCTTCACCCTAGGGCGTTGTTCCACCAGATCGAATAGTTAGGGACTAACAAGTGAACGCCAGAAGCATAAAATACAATATAAATACAACAGTTTTTCCATCGTATAAATCGAATAATTGCAACCAGTGTGAAAGTAATGGTCATTTCTACGTTCCGGGCAGCCTAGGCTTCACTCTAAGGCGTTGCTCCACTAGATCGAATAGCTAGGGCCTTAGAAGTCAACGCCAGAAGCATAAAATACGATATAAATACAACAGCTTTTCCATCGTATAAAAGGAATAATTGCAAACAGTGTGAAAGTAATGGTCATTTCTACGTTCCGGGCAACCTAGGCTTCACTCTAGGGCGTTGCTCCACCAGATGAAACAGTTAGGGCCTTAGAAGTCAACGCCCGAAGCATAAAATACAAAATAAAAAGAACAGTTTTTCCATTGTATAAAACGAATAATTGCTACCAGTGTAAATGTTATGGTCATTTCTACGTTCCGGGCAACCTAGGCTTCACCCTAGGGCGTTGTTCCACCAGATCGAATAGTTAGGTCCTTAGAAGTCAACGCCAGAAGCATAAAATACGATATAAATACAGCAGCTTTTCCATCGTATAAAAGGAATAATTGCAAACAGTGTGAAAGTAATGGTCATTTATACGTTCCGGGCAACCTAGGCTTCACTCTGCGGCGTTGTTCCACCAGATCGAATAGATAGGGCCTAAGAAGTCAACACCAGAAGAATAAAATACAAAATAAATACAACAGCCTTTACACCGTATAAAACGAATAATTGCAACCTGTGTGAAGGTTATGGTCATATCTACGTTCCGGGTAACCTAGGCTTCACTGTAGGGCGTTGCTCCAACAGATTGAATAGTTAGGGCCCAAGAAGTGAACGCCAGAAGCATAAAATACAATATAAATACAACAGTTTTTCCATCGTATAAAACGAATAATTGCAACCAGTGTGAAAGTTATGGTCATTTCTACATTCCCAGCAACCTAGGCTTCACTCTAGGGCGTTGCTCCACCAGATTAAACAGTTAGGGCCTTAGAAGTCAACGCCCGAAGCATAAAATACAAAATAAATAGAACAGTTCTTCCATTGTATAAAACGAATAATTGCTACCAGTCTAAAAGTTATGGTCATTTCTACGTTCCGGGCAATCTAGGCTTCAGCCTAGGGCGTTGTTCCACCAGGTCGAATAGTTAGGGCCTAAGAAGTGAACGCCAGAAGCATAAAATACAATATAAATACAACAGCTTTTCCATCGTATAAAACGAATAATTGCAACCAGTGTGAAAGTTATGGTCATTTCTACATTCCGGGCAACCTAGGCTTCACCCTAGGGCGTTGTTCCACCAGATCGAATAGTTAGGTCCTTAGAAGTCAACGCCAGAAGCATAAAATACGATATAAATACAGCAGCTTTTCCATCGTATAAAAGGAATAATTGCAAACAGTGTGAAAGTAATGGTCATTTATACGTTCCGGGCAACCTAGGCTTCACTCTACGGCGTTGTTCCACCAGATCGAATAGTTAGGGCCTAAGAAGTCAACACCAGAAGAATAAAATACAAAATAAATACAACAGCCTTTACACCGTATAAAACGAATAATTGCAACCTGTGTGAAGGTTATGGTCATATCTACGTTCCGGGCAACCTAGGCTTCACTGTAGGGCGTTGCTCCAACAGATTGAATAGTTAGGGCCTTAGAAGTCAACGCCCGAAGCATAAAATGCAATAAAAATACAACAGTTTTTCCATCGTATAACAGGATTAATTGCAACCAGTTTGAAAGTGATGGTCATTTCTACGTTCCGGGCAACCTAGGCTTCACTCTAGGGCGTTGCTCCACTAGATCAAACAGTTAGGGCCTTAGAAGTCAACGCCCGAAGCATAAAATACAAAATAAAAAGAACAGTTTTTCCATTGTATAAAACGAATAATTGCTACCAGTGTAAATGTTATGGTCATTTCTACGTTCCGGGTAACCTAGGCTTCACCCTAGGGCGTTGTTCCACCAGATCGAATAGTTAGGGCCCAAGAAGTGAACGCCAGAAGCATAAAATACAATATAAATACAACAGTTTTTCCATCGTACAAAACGAATAATTGCAACCAGTGTGAAAGTTATGGTCATTTCTACATTCCCAGCAACCTAGGCTTCACTCTAGGGCGTTGCTCCACCAGATTAAACAGTTAGGGCCTTAGAAGTCAACGCCCGAAGCATGAAATACAAAATAAATAGAACAGTTCTTCCATTGTATAAAACGAATAATTGCTACCAGTGTAAAAGTTATGGTCATTTCTACGTTCCGGGCAACCCAGGCTTCACCCTTGGGCGTTGTTCCACCAGATCGAATAGTTAGGGCCTAAGAAGTGAACGCCAGAAGCATAAAATACAATATAAATACAACAGTTTTTCCATCGTATAAAACGAATAATTGCAACCAGTGTGAAAGTTGTGGTCATTTCTACTTTCCGGGCAACCTAGGCTTCACTCTAGGGCGTTGTTCCACCAGCTCGAATAGTTAGGGCCTAAGAAGTGAACGCCAGACGCATTAAATACAATAAAAATACAACAGTTTTTCCATCGTATAACAGGATTAATTGCAACCAGTTTGAAAGTGATGGTCATTTCTACGTTCTGGTCAACCTAGGCTTCACTCTAGGGCGTTGCTCCACTAGATCGAATAGCTAGGGCCTTAGAAGTCAACGCCAGAGGCATATAATACAATATAAATACAACAGCTTTTCCATCGTAAAAAACGAATAATTGCAAACAGTGTGAAAGTAATTGTCATTTCTTCGTTCCGGGCAACCTAGGCTTCACTCTAGGGCGTTGCTCCACCAGATGAAACAGTTAGGGCCTTAGAAGTCAACGCCCGAAGCATAAAATACAAAATAAAAAGAACAGTTTTTCCATTGTATAAAACGAATAATTGCTACCAGTGTAAATGTTATGGTCATTTCTACGTTCCGGGCAACCTAGGCTTCACCCTAGGGCGTTGTTCCACCAGATCGAATAGTTAGGTCCTTAGAAGTCAACGCCAGAAGCATAAAATACGATATAAATACAGCAGCTTTTCCATCGTATAAAAGGAATAATTGCAAACAGTGTGAAAGTAATGGTCATTTATACGTTCCGGGCAACCTAGGCTTCACTCTGCGGCGTTGTTCCACCAGATCGAATAGATAGGGCCTAAGAAGTCAACACCAGAAGAATAAAATACAAAATAAATACAACAGCCTTTACACCGTATAAAACGAATAATTGCAACCTGTGTGAAGGTTATGGTCATATCTACGTTCCGGGTAACCTAGGCTTCACTGTAGGGCGTTGCTCCAACAGATTGAATAGTTAGGGCCCAAGAAGTGAACGCCAGAAGCATAAAATACAATATAAATACAACAGTTTTTCCATCGTATAAAACGAATAATTGCAACCAGTGTGAAAGTTATGGTCATTTCTACATTCCCAGCAACCTAGGCTTCACTCTAGGGCGTTGCTCCACCAGATTAAACAGTTAGGGCCTTAGAAGTCAACGCCCGAAGCATAAAATACAAAATAAATAGAACAGTTCTTCCATTGTATAAAACGAATAATTGCTACCAGTGTAAAAGTTATGGTCATTTCTACGTTCCGGGCAACCTAGGCTTCACCCTTGGGCGTTGTTCCACCAGATCGAATAGTTAGGGCCTAAGAAGTGAACGCCAGAAGCATAAAATACAAAATAAATACAACAGCCTTTACACCGTATAAAACGAATAATTGCAACCTGTGTTAAGGTTATGGTCATACCTACGTTCCGGGCAACCTAGGCTTCACTGTAGGGCGTTGCTCCAACAGATTGAATAGTCAGCGCCTTAGAAGTCAACGCCCGAAGCATAAAATACAAAATAAATAGAACGGTTTTTCCATTGTATAAAACGAATAATTGCTGCCAGTGTAAAAGTTATGGTCATTTCTACGTTCCGGACAACCTAGGCTTCACTCTAGGGCGTTGCTCCACTAGATCGAATAGCTAGGGCCATAGAAGTCAACGCCAGAAGCATAAAATACGATACAAATACAACAGCTTTTCCATCGTATAAAAGGAATAATTGCAACCCGTGTGAAAGTGATGGTCATTTCTACGTTCCGGGCAGCCTAGGCTTCACCCTAGGGCGTTGTTCCACCAGATCGAATAGTTAGGGCCTAACAAGTGAACGCCAGAAGCATAAAATACAATATAAATACAACAGTTTTTCCATCGTATAAAACGAATAATTGCAACCAGTGTGAAAGTAATGGTCATTTCTACATTCCGAGCAACCTAGGCTTCACTCTAGGGCGTTGCACCAACAGATTGAATAGTTAGGGCCTTAGAAGTTAACGCCCGACGCATAAAATGCAATAAAGATACAACAGTTTTTCCATCGTATAGCAGGAATAATTTGCAACCAGTGTGAAGGTTATGGTCATATCTACGTTCCGGGCAACCTAGGCACCACTGTAGGGCGTTGCTCCACCAGATCGAATAGTTAGGTCCTTAGAAGTCAACGCCAGAAGCATAAAATACAATATAAATACAACAGTTTTTCCATCGTATAACAGGATTAATTGCAACCAGTTTGAAAGTGATGGTCATTTCTACGTTCCGGGCAACCTAGGCTTCACTCTAGGGCGTTGCTCCACTAGATCGAATAGCTAGGGCCTTAGAAGTCAACGCCAGAAGCATAAAATACGATATAAATACAACAGCTTTTCCATCCTATAACAGGAATAATTGCAACCCGTGTGAGAGTGATGGTCATTTCTACGTTCCGGGCAACCTAGGCTTCACCCTAGGGCGTTGTTCCACCAGATCGAATAGTTAGGGACTAACAAGTGAACGCCAGAAGCATAAAATACAATATAAATACAACAGTTTTTCCATCGTATAAATCGAATAATTGCAACCAGTGTGAAAGTAATGGTCATTTCTACGTTCCGGGCAGCCTAGGCTTCACTCTAAGGCGTTGCTCCACTAGATCGAATAGCTAGGGCCTTAGAAGTCAACGCCAGAAGCATAAAATACGATATAAATACAACAGCTTTTCCATCGTATAAAAGGAATAATTGCAAACAGTGTGAAAGTAATGGTCATTTCTACGTTCCGGGCAACCTAGGCTTCACTCTAGGGCGGTGGTCCACCATATCGAATAGTTACGGCCTTAGAAGCCTACGCCTGAAGCATAAAATACAAAATAAAAAGAACAGTTTTTCCATTGTATAAAACGAATAATTGCTACCTGTGTAAATGTTATGGTCATTTCTACGTTCCGGTCAACCTAGGCTTCACCCTAGGGCGTTGTTCCACCAGATTGAATAGTTAGGGCCTAAGAAGTGAACGCCAGAAGCATAAAATACAATATAAATACAACAGTTTTTCCATCGTATAAAACGAATAATTGCAACCAGTGTGAAAGTTATGGTCATTTCTACATTCCGAGCAACCTAGGCTTCACTCTAGGGCGTTGCTCCAACAGATTGAATAGTCAGCGCCTTAGAAGTCAACGCCCGAAGCATAAAATACAAAATAAATAGAACGGTTTTTCCATTGTATAAAACGAATAATTGCTGCCAGTGTAAAAGTTATGGTCATTTCTACGTTCCGGGCAACCTAGGCTTCACTCTAGGGCGTTGCTCCACTAGATCGAATAGCTAGGGCCATAGAAGTCAACGCCAGAAGCATAAAATACGATACAAATACAACAGCTTTTCCATCGTATAAAAGGAATAATTGCAACCCGTGTGAAAGTGATGGTCATTTCTACGTTCCGGCAACCTAGGCTTCACTCTAGGGCGTTGCTCCACCAGACCAAACAGTTAGGGCCTTAGAAGTGAACGCCAGAAGCATAAAATACAATATAAATACAACAGCCTTTCCATCGTATAAAACGAATAATTGCTACCAGTGTAAAAGTTATGGTCATTTCTACGTTCCGGACAACCTAGGCTTCACTCTAGGGCGGTGCTCCACCATATCGAATAGTTACGGCCTTAGAAGCCTACGCCTGAAGCATAAAATACAATAAAAATACAACGGTCTTTTCATCGTATAACAGGAATAATTGCAACAAGCGTGAAAGTAATGATCATTTCGGCGTTTCGGGCATCCTAGACTTAACTCTGAGGCATTGCTCCACCAGATCGAATAGTTAGGGCCTAAGAAGTCAACGCCAGAAGCATAAAATACCATATAAATACAACAGTTTTTCCATTGTATCAAACGAATAATTGCTACCAGTGTAAAAGTTATGGTCATTTCTACGTTCCGGTCAACCTAGGCTTCACCCTAGGGCGTTGTTCCACCAGATTGAATAGTTAGGGCCTAAGAAGTGAACGCCAGAAGCATAAAATACAATATAAATACAACAGTTTTACCATCGTATAAAACGAATAATTGCAACCAGTGTGAAAGTTATGGTCATTTCTACATTCCGAGCAACCTAGGCTTCACTCTAGGGCGTTGCTCCAACAGATTGAATAGTCAGCGCCTTAGAAGTCAACGCCCGAAGCATAAAATACAAAATAAATATAACGGTTTTTCCATTGTATAAAACGAATAATTGCTGCCAGTGTAAAAGTTATGGTCATTTCTACGTTCCGGGCAACCTAGGCTTCACTCTAGGGCGTTGCTCCACTAGATCGAATAGCTAGGGCCATAGAAGTCAACGCCAGAAGCATAAAATACGATACAAATACAACAGCTTTTCCATCGTATAAAAGGAATAATTGCAACCCGTGTGAAAGTGATGGTCATTTCTACGTTCCGGGCAGCCTAGGCTTCACCCTAGGGCGTTGTTCCACCAGATCGAATAGTTAGGGCCTAACAAGTGAACGCCAGAAGCATAAAATACAATATAAATACAACAGTTTTTCCATCGTATAAAACGAATAATTGCAACCAGTGTGAAAGTAATGGTCATTTCTACATTCCGAGCAACCTAGGCTTCACTCTAGGGCGTTGCACCAACAGATTGAATAGTTAGGGCCTTAGAAGTTAACGCCCGACGCATAAAATGCAATAAAAATAAAACAGTTTTTCCATCGTATAACAGGATTAATTGCAACCAGTTTGAAAGTGATGGTCATTTCTACGTTCCGGGCAACCTAGGCTTCACTCTAGGGCGTTGCTCCACTAGATCGAATAGCTAGGGCCTTAGAAGTCAACGCCAGAAGCATAAAATACGATATAAATACAACAGCTTTTCCATCCTATAACAGGAATAATTGCAACCCGTGTGAGAGTGATGGTCATTTCTACGTTCCGGGCAACCTAGGCTTCACCCTAGGGCGTTGTTCCACCAGATCGAATAGTTAGGGACTAACAAGTGAACGCCAGAAGCATAAAATACAATATAAATACAACAGTTTTTCTATCGTATAAATCGAATAATTGCAACCAGTGTGAAAGTAATGGTCATTTCTACGTTCCGGGCAGCCTAGGCTTCACTCTAAGGCGTTGCTCCACTAGATCGAATAGCTAGGGCTTTAGAAGTCAACGCCAGAAGCATAAAATACGATATAAATACAACAGCTTTTCCATCGTATAAAAGGAATAATTGCAAACAGTGTGAAAGTAATGGTCATTTCTACGTTCCGGGCAACCTAGGCTTCACTCTAGGGCGGTGGTCCACCATATCGAATAGTTACGGCCTTAGAAGCCTACGCCTGAAGCATAAAATACAAAATAAAAAGAACAGTTTTTCCATTGTATAAAACGAATAATTGCTACCAGTGTAAATGTTATGGTCATTTCTACGTTCCGGTCAACCTAGGCTTCACCCTAGGGCGTTGTTCCACCAGATTGAATAGTTAGGGCCTAAGAAGTGAACGCCAGAAGCATAAAATACAATATAAATACAACAGTTTTTCCATCGCATAAAACGAATAATTGCAACCAGTGTGAAAGTTATGGTCATTTCTACATTCCGAGCAACCTAGGCTTCACTCTAGGGCGTTGCTCCAACAGATTGAATAGTCAGCGCCTTAGAAGTCAACGCCCGAAGCATAAAATACAAAATAAATAGAACGGTTTTTCCATTGTATAAAACGAATAATTACTGCCAGTGTAAAAGTTATGGTCATTTCTACGTTCCGGGCAACCTAGGCTTCACTCTAGGGCGTTGCTCCACTAGATCGAATAGCTAGGGCCATAGAAGTCAACGCCAGAAGCATAAAATACGATACAAATACAACAGCTTTTCCATCGTATAAAAGGAATAATTGCAACCCGTGTGAAAGTGATGGTCATTTCTACGTTCCGGGCAGCCTAGGCTTCACCCTAGGGCGTTGTTCCACCAGATCGAACAGTTAGGGCCTTAGAAGTGAACGCCAGAAGCATAAAATACAATATAAATACAACAGCTTTTCCATCGTATAAAACGAATAATTGCTACCAGTGTAAAAGTTATGGTCATTTCTACGTTCCGGGCAACCTAGGCTTCACTCTAGGGCGGTGCTCCACCATATCGAATAGTTACGGCCTTAGAAGCCTACGCCTGAAGCATAAAATACAATAAAAATACAACGGTCTTTTCATCGTATAACAGGAATAATTGCAACAAGCGTGAAAGTAATGATCATTTCGGCGTTTCGGGCATCCTAGACTTAACTCTGAGGCATTGCTCCACCAGATCGAATAGTTAGGGCCTAAGAAGTCAACGCCAGAAGCATAAAATACCATATAAATACAACAGTTTTTCCATTGTATCAAACGAATAATTGCTACCAGTGTAAAAGTTATGGTCATTTCTACGTTCCGGTCAACCTAGGCTTCACCCTAGGGCGTTGTTCCACCAGATTGAATAGTTAGGGCCTAAGAAGTGAACGCCAGAAGCATAAAATACAATATAAATACAACAGTTTTTCCATCGTATAAAACGAATAATTGCAACCAGTGTGAAAGTTATGGTCATTTCTACATTCCGAGCAACCTAGGCTTCACTCTAGGGCGTTGCTCCAACAGATTGAATAGTCAGCGCCTTAGAAGTCAACGCCCGAAGCATAAAATACAAAATAAATATAACGGTTTTTCCATTGTATAAAACGAATAATTGCTGCCAGTGTAAAAGTTACGGTCATTTCTACGTTCCGGGCAACCTAGGCTTCACTCTAGGGCGTTGCTCCACTAGATCGAATAGCTAGGGCCATAGAAGTCAACGCCAGAAGCATAAATTACGATACAAATACAACAGCTTTTCCATCGTATAAAAGGAATAATTGCAACCCGTGTGAAAGTGATGGTCATTTCTACGTTCCGGGCAGCCTAGGCTTCACCCTAGGGCGTTGTTCCACCAGATCGAATAGTTAGGGCCTAACAAGTGAACGCCAGAAGCATAAAATACAATATAAATACAACAGTTTTTCCATCGTATAAAACGAATAATTGCAACCAGTGTGAAAGTAATGGTCATTTCTACATTCCGAGCAACCTAGGCTTCACTCTAGGGCGTTGCACCAACAGATTGAATAGTTAGGGCCTTAGAAGTTAACGCCCGACGCATAAAATGCAATAAAAATACAACAGTTTTTCCATCGTATAACAGGATTAATTGCAACCAGTTTGAAAGTGATGGTCATTTCTACGTTCCGGGCAGCCTAGGCTTCACTCTAAGGCGTTGCTCCACTAGATCGAATAGCTAGGGCCTTAGAAGTCAACGCCAGAAGCATAAAATACGATATAAATACAACAGCTTTTCCATCGTATAAAAGGAATAATTGCAAACAGTGTGAAAGTAATGGTCATTTCTACGTTCCGGGCAACCTAGGCTTCACTCTAGGGCGGTGCTCCACCATATCGAATAGTTACGGCCTTAGAAGCCTACGCCTGAAGCATAAAATACAAAATAAAAAGAACAGTTTTTCCATTGTATAAAACGAATAATTGCTACCAGTGTAAATGTTATGGTCATTTCTACGTTCCGGTCAACCTAGGCTTCACCCTAGGGCGTTGTTCCACCAGATTGAATAGTTAGGGCCTAAGAAGTGAACGCCAGAAGCATAAAATACAATATAAATACAACAGTTTTTCCATCGTATAAAACGAATAATTGCAACCAGTGTGAAAGTTATGGTCATTTCTACATTCCGAGCAACCTAGGCTTCACTCTAGGGCGTTGCTCCAACAGATTGAATAGTCAGCGCCTTAGAAGTCAACGCCCGAAGCATAAAATACAAAATAAATATAACGGTTTTTCCATTGTATAAAACGAATAATTGCTGCCAGTGTAAAAGTTATGGTCATTTCTACGTTCCGGGCAACCTAGGCTTCACTCTAGGGCGTTGCTCCACTAGATCGAATAGCTAGGGCCATAGAAGTCAACGCCAGAAGCATAAAATACGATACAAATACAACAGCTTTTCCATCGTATAAAAGGAATAATTGCAACCCGTGTGAAAGTGATGGTCATTTCTACGTTCCGGGCAGCCTAGGCTTCACCCTAGGGCGTTGTTCCACCAGATCGAATAGTTAGGGCCTAACAAGTGAACGCCAGAAGCATAAAATACAATATAAATACAACAGTTTTTCCATCGTATAAAACGAATAATTGCAACCAGTGTGAAAGTAATGGTCATTTCTACATTCCGAGCAACCTAGGCTTCACTCTAGGGCGTTGCACCAACAGATTGAATAGTTAGGGCCTTAGAAGTTAACGCCCGACGCATAAAATGCAATAAAAATACAACAGTTTTTCCATCGTATAACAGGATTAATTGCAACCAGTTTGAAAGTGATGGTCATTTCTACGTTCCGGGCAACCTAGGCTTCACTCTAGGGCGTTGCTCCACTAGATCGAATAGCTAGGGCCTTAGAAGTCAACGCCAGAAGCATAAAATACGATATAAATACAACAGCTTTTCCATCGTATAAAAGGTATAATTGCAAACAGTGTGAAAGTAATAGTCATTTCTACGTTCCGGCAACCTAGGCTTCACTCTAGGGCGTTGCTCCACCAGACCAAACAGTTAGGGCCTTAGAAGTGAACGCCAGAAGCATAAAATACAATATAAATAGAACAGCTTTTCCATCGTATAAAACGAATAATTGCTACCAGTGTAAAAGTTATGGTCATTTCTACGTTCCGGGCAACCTAGGCTTCACTCTAGGGCGGTGCTCCACCATATCGAATAGTTACGGCCTTAGAAGCCTACGCCTGAAGCATAAAATACAATAAAAATACAACGGTCTTTTCATCGTATAACAGGAATAATTGCAACAAGCGTGAAAGTAATGATCATTTCGGCGTTTCGGGCATCCTAGACTTAACTCTGAGGCATTGCTCCACCAGATCGAATAGTTAGGGCCTAAGAAGTCAACGCCAGAAGCATAAAATACCATATAAATACAACAGTTTTTCCATTGTATCAAACGAATAATTGCTACCAGTGTAAAAGTTATGGTCATTTCTACGTTCCGGTCAACCTAGGCTTCACCCTAGGGCGTTGTTCCACCAGATTGAATAGTTAGGGCCTAAGAAGTGAACGCCAGAAGCATAAAATACAATATAAATACAACAGTTTTTCCATCGTATAAAACGAATAATTGCAACCAGTGTGAAAGTTATGGTCATTTCTACATTCCGAGCAACCTAGGCTTCACTCTAGGGCGTTGCTCCAACAGATTGAATAGTCAGCGCCTTAGAAGTCAACGCCCGAAGCATAAAATACAAAATAAATATAACGGTTTTTCCATTGTATAAAACGAATAATTGCTGCCAGTGTAAAAGTTATGGTCATTTCTACGTTCCGGGCAACCTAGGCTTCACTCTAGGGCGTTGCTCCACTAGATCGAATAGCTAGGGCCATAGAAGTCAACGCCAGAAGCATAAAATACGATACAAATACAACAGCTTTTCCATCGTATAAAAGGAATAATTGCAACCCGTGTAAAAGTGATGGTCATTTCTACGTTCCGGGCAGCCTAGGCTTCACCCTAGGGCGTTGTTCCACCAGATCGAATAGTTAGGGCCTAACAAGTGAACGCCAGAAGCATAAAATACAATATAAATACAACAGTTTTTCCATCGTATAAAACGAATAATTGCAACCAGTGTGAAAGTAATGGTCATTTCTACATTCCGAGCAACCTAGGCTTCACTCTAGGGCGTTGCACCAACAGATTGAATAGTTAGGGCCTTAGAAGTTAACGCCCGACGCATAAAATGCAATAAAAATACAACAGTTTTTCCATCGTATAACAGGATTAATTGCAACCAGTTTGAAAGTGATGGTCATTTCTACGTTCCGGGCAACCTAGGCTTCACTCTAGGGCGTTGCTCCACTAGATCGAATAGCTAGGGCCTTAGAAGTCAACGCCAGAAGCATAAAATACGATATAAATACAACAGCTTTTCCATCCTATAACAGGAATAATTGCAACCCGTGTGAGAGTGATGGTCATTTCTACGTTCCGGGCAACCTAGGCTTCACCCTAGGGCGTTGTTCCACCAGATCGAATAGTTAGGGACTAACAAGTGAACGCCAGAAGCATAAAATACAATATAAATACAACAGTTTTTCCATCGTATAAATCGAATAATTGCAACCAGTGTGAAAGTAATGGTCATTTCTACGTTCCGGGCAGCCTAGGCTTCACTCTAAGGCGTTGCTCCACTAGATCGAATAGCTAGGGCCTTAGAAGTCAACGCCAGAAGCATAAAATACGATATAAATACAACAGCTTTTCCATCGTATAAAAGGAATAATTGCAAACAGTGTGAAAGTAATGGTCATTTCTACGTTCCGGGCAACCTAGGCTTCACTGTAGGGCGGTGCTCCACCATATCGAATAGTTACGGCCTTAGAAGCCTACGCCTGAAGCATAAAATACAAAATAAAAAGAACAGTTTTTCCATTGTATAAAACGAATAATTGCTACCAGTGTAAATGTTATGGTCATTTCTACGTTCCGGTCAACCTAGGCTTCACCCTAGGGCGTTGTTCCACCAGATTGAATAGTTAGGGCCTAAGAAGTGAACGCCAGAAGCATAAAATACAATATAAATACAACAGTTTTTCCATCGTATAAAACGAATAATTGCAACCAGTGTGAAAGTTATGGTCATTTCTACATTCCGAGCAACCTAGGCTTCACTCTAGGGCGTTGCTCCAACAGATTGAATAGTCAGCGCCTTAGAAGTCAACGCCCGAAGCATAAAATACAAAATAAATATAACGGTTTTTCCATTGTATAAAACGAATAATTGCTGCCAGTGTAAAAGTTATGGTCATTTCTACGTTCCGGCAACCTAGGCTTCACTCTAGGGCGTTGCTCCACTAGATCGAATAGCTAGGGCCATAGAAGTCAACGCCAGAAGCATAAAATACGATACAAATACAACAGCTTTTCCATCGTATAAAAGGAATAATTGCAACCCGTGTGAAAGTGATGGTCATTTCTACGTTCCGGGCAGCCTAGGCTTCACCCTAGGGCGTTGTTCCACCAGATCGAATAGTTAGGGCCTAACAAGTGAACGCCAGAAGCATAAAATACAATATAAATACAACAGTTTTTCCATCGTATAAAACGAATAATTGCAACCAGTGTGAAAGTAATGGTCATTTCTACATTCCGAGCAACCTAGGCTTCACTCTAGGGCGTTGCACCAACAGATTGAATAGTTAGGGCCTTAGAAGTTAACGCCCGACGCATAAAATGCAATAAAAATACAACAGTTTTTCCATCGTATAACAGGATTAATTGCAACCAGTTTGAAAGTGATGGTCATTTCTACGTTCCGGGCAACCTAGGCTTCACTCTAGGGCGTTGCTCCACTAGATCGAATAGCTAGGGCCTTAGAAGTCAACGCCAGAAGCATAAAATACGATATAAATACAACAGCTTTTCCATCCTATAACAGGAATAATTGCAACCCGTGTGAGAGTGATGGTCATTTCTACGTTCCGGGCAACCTAGGCTTCACCCTAGGGCGTTGTTCCACCAGATCGAATAGTTAGGGACTAACAAGTGAACGCCAGAAGCATAAAATACAATATAAATACAACAGTTTTTCCATCGTATAAATCGAATAATTGCAACCAGTGTGAAAGTAATGGTCATTTCTACGTTCCGGGCAGCCTAGGCTTCACTCTAAGGCGTTGCTCCACTAGATCGAATAGCTAGGGCCATAGAAGTCAACGCCAGAAGCATAAAATACGATATAAATACAACAGCTTTTCCATCGTATAAAAGGAATAATTGCAAACAGTGTGAAAGTAATGGTCATTTCTACGTTCCGGGCAACCTAGGCTTCACTCTAGGGCGGTGCTCCACCATATCGAATAGTTACGGCCTTAGAAGCCTACGCCTGAAGCATAAAATACAAAATAAAAAGAACAGTTTTTCCATTGTATAAAACGAATAATTGCTACCAGTGTAAATGTTATGGTCATTTCTACGTTCCGGGTAACCTAGGCTTCACCCTAGGGCGTTGTTCCACCAGATCGAATAGTTAGGGCCCAAGAAGTGAACGCCAGAAGCATAAAATACAATATAAATACAACAGTTTTTCCATCGTATAAAACGAATAATTGCGACCAGTGTGAAAGTTATGGTCATTTCTACATTCCCAGCAACCTAGGCTTCACTCTAGGGCGTTGCTCCACTAGATCGAATAGCTAGGGCCATAGAAGTCAACGCCAGAAGCATAAAATGCAATAAAGATACAACAGTTTTTCCATCGTATAGCAGGAATAATTTGCAACCAGTGTGAAGGTTATGGTCATATCTACGTTCCGGGCAACCTAGGCACCACTGTAGGGCGTTGCTCCACCAGATCGAATAGTTAGGTCTTTAGAAGTCAACGCCAGAAGCATAAAATACAATATAAATACAACAGTTTTTCCATCGTATAACAGGATTAATTGCAACCAGTTTGAAAGTGATGGTCATTTCTACGTTCCGGGAAACCTTGGCTTCACCCTAGGGCGTTGTTCCACCAGATCAAACAGTTAGGGCCTAAGAAGCGAACGCCAGAAGCATAAAATACAATATAAATACAACAGTTTTTCCATCGTAGAAAACGAATAATTGCAACCAGTGTGAAAGTTATGGTCATTTGTATATTCCGAGCAACCTAGGCTTCACTCTAGGGCGGTGCTCCACCATATCGAATAGCTACGGCCTTAGAAGCCTACGCCTGAAGCATAAAATACAATAAAAATACAACGGTCTTTTCATCGTATAACAGGAATAATTGCAACAAGCGTGAAAGTAATGATCATTTCGGCGTTTCGGGCATCCTAGACTTAACTCTGAGGCATTGCTCCACCAGATCGAATAGTTAGGGCCTAAGAAGTCAACGCCAGAAGCATAAAATACACTATAAATACAACAGTTTTTCCATTGTATAAAACGAATAATTGCTACCAGTGTAAAGGTTATGGTCATTTCTACGTTCCGGGCAACCTAGGCTTCACCCTAGGGCGTTGTTCCACCAGATCGAATAATTAGGGCCTAAGATGTGAACGCCAGAAGCATAAAATGCAATATAAATACAACAGTTTTTCCATCGTATAAAACGAATAATTGCTACCAGTGTGAAAGTTATGGTCATTTCTACTTTCCGAGCAACCTAGGCTTTACTCTAGGGCGTTGCTCCACCAGATCGAATAGTTAGGGCCTTAGAAGTCAACGCCCGAAGCTTAAAGTACAAAATAAATAGAACGGCTTTTCCATCGTATAAAACGAATAATTGCAACCCGTGTGAGAGTGATGGTCATTTCTACGTTCCGGGCAACCTAGGCTTCACCCTAGGGCGTTGTTCCACCAGATCGAATAGTTATGGACTAACAAGTGAACGCCAGAAGCATAAAATACAATATAAATACAACAGTTTTTCCATCGTATAAATCGAATAATTGCAACCAGTGTGAAAGTAATGGTCATTTCTACGTTCCGGGCAGCCTAGGCTTCACTCTAAGGCGTTGCTCCACTAGATCGAATAGCTAGGGCCTTAGAAGTCAACGCCAGAAGCATAAAATACGATATAAATACAACAGCTTTTCCATCGTATAAAAGGAATAATTGCAAACAGTGTGAAAGTAATGGTCATTTCTACGTTCCGGGCAACCTAGGCTTCACTCTAGGGCGGTGCTCCACCATATCGAATAGTTACGGCCTTAGAAGCCTACGCCTGAAGCATAAAATACAAAATAAAAAGAACAGTTTTTCCATTGTATAAAACGAATAATTGCTACCAGTGTAAATGTTATGGTCATTTCTACGTTCCGGGTAACCTAGGCTTCACCATAGGGCGTTGTTCCACCAGATCGAATAGTTAGGGCCCAAGAAGTGAACGCCAGAAGCATAAAATACAATATAAATACAACAGTTTTTCCATCGTATAAAACGAATAATTGCGACCAGTGTGAAAGTTATGGTCATTTCTACATTCCCAGCAACCTAGGCTTCACTCTAGGGCGTTGCTCCACTAGATCGAATAGCTAGGGCCATAGAAGTCAACGCCAGAAGCATAAAATACGATATAAATACAACAGCTTTTCCATCGTATAAAAAGAATAGTTGCAAACAGTGTGAAAGTAATGGTCATTTCTACGTTCCGGGCAACCTAGGCTACACTCTAGGGCGGTGCTGCACCATATCGAATAGCTACGGCCTTAGAAGCCTACGCTTGAAGCATAAAATACAATAAAAATACAACGGTCTTTTCATCGTATAACAGGAATAATTGCAACAAGCGTGAAAGTAATGATCATTTGGGCGTTTCGGGCATCCTAGACTTAACTCTGAGGCGTTGCTCCACCAGATCGAATAGTTAGGGCCTAAGAAATCAACGCCAGAAGCATAAAATACAATATAAATACAACAGTTTTTCCATTGTATAAAACGAATAATTGCTACCAGTGTAAAAGTTATGGTCATTTCTACGTTCCGGGCAACCTAGGCTTCAGCCTAGGGCGTTGTTCTACCAGGTCGAATAGTTAGGGCCTAAGAAGTGAACGCCAGAAGCATATAATACATTATAAATACCTCAGCTTTTCCATCGTAAAAAACGAATTATTGCAAACAGTGTGAAAGTAATTGTCATTTCTTCGTTCCGGGCAACCTAGGCTTCACTCTAGGGCGTTGCTCCACCGGATCAAACAGTTAGGGCCTTAGAAGTCAACGCCCGTAGCATAAAATACAAAATAAAAAGAACAGTTTTTCCATTGTATAAAACGAATAATTGCTACCAGTGTAAATGTTATGGTCATTTCTACGTTCCGGGCAACCTAGGCTTCACCCTAGGTCGTTGTTCCACCAGATCGAATAGTTAGGGCCCAAGGAGTGAACGCCAGAAGCATAAAATACAATATAAATACAACAGTTTTTCCATCGTATAAAACGAATAATTGCAACCAGTGTGAAAGTTATGGTCATTTCTACATTTCCAGCAACCTAGGCTTTACTCTAGGGCGTTGCTCCACCAGATCGAATAGTTAGGTCCTTAGAAGTCAACGCCAGAAGCATAAAATACGATATAAATACAGCAGCTTCTCCATCGTATAAAACGAATAATTGCAACCATTATGAAACTTATGGTCATTTCTACGTTCCGGGCAACCTAGGCGTCACCCTAGGGCGTTGCTCCACCAGATCGAATAGTTAGGGCCTAAGAAGTGAACGCCAGAAGCATAAAATGCAATAAAAATACAACAGTTTTTCCATCGTATAAAAGGATTAATTGCAACCAGTTTGATAGTGAATGTCATTTCTACGTTCCGCGCAACCTAGGCTTCACTCTAGGGCGTTGCTCCACTAGATCGAATAGCTAGGGCCTTAGAAGTCAACGCCAGAAGCATAAAATACGATATAAATACAACAGCTTTTCCATCGTATAAAAGGAGTAATTGCTACCAGTGTAAAAATTATGGTCATTTCTACGTTCCGGGCAACCTAGGCTTCACTCTAGGGCGTTGCTCCACCAGATCAAACAGTTAGGTCCTTAGAAGTCAACGCCCGAAGCATAAAATACAAAATAAATAGAACAGTTTTTCCATTGTATAAAACGAATAATTGCAACCAGTGTGAAAGTTATGGTCATTTCTACATTTCCAGCAACCTAGGCTTTACTCTAGGGCGTTGCTCCACCAGATCGAATAGTTAGGTCCTTAGAAGTCAACGCCAGAAGCATAAAATACGATATAAATACAGCAGCTTCTCCATCGTATAAAACGAATAATTGCAACCATTATGAAACTTATGGTCATTTCTACGTTCCGGGCACCCTAGGCTTCACCCTAGGGCGTTGTTCCACCAGATCGAATAGTTAGGGCCTAAGAAGTGAACGCCAGAAGCATAAAATGCAATAAAAATACAACAGTTTTTCCATCGTATAAAAGGATTAATTGCAACCAGTTTGATAGTGAATGTCATTTCTACGTTCCGGGCAACCTAGGCTTCACTCTAGGGCGTTGCTCCACTAGATCGAATAGCTAGGGCCTTAGAAGTCAACGCCAGAAGCATAAAATACGATATAAATACAACAGCTTTTCCATCGTATAAAAGGAGTAATTGCTACCAGTGTAAAAGTTATGGTCATTTCTACGTTCCGGGCAACCTAGGCTTCACTCTAGGGCGTTGCTCCACCAGATCAAACAGTTAGGTCCTTAGAAGTCAACGCCCGAAGCATAAAATACAAAATAAATAGAACAGTTTTTCCATTGTATAAAACGAATAATTGCTACCAGTGTAAAAGTTATGGTCATTTCTACGTTCCGGGCAACCTAGGCTTCACCCTAGGGCGTTGTTCCACCAGATCGAATAGTCAGGGCCTAAGAAGTGAACGCCAGAAGCATAAAATGCAAAAAAAATACAACAGTCTTTCCATTCTATAACAGGAATAATTGCAACCCGTGTGAAAGCGATGGTCATTTGTACGTTCCAGGGAACCTAGGCTTCACTCTAGGGCGTTGCTCCACCAGATCGAATTGTTAGGGCCAAAGAAGTCAACGCCCGAAGCATAAAATACAAAATAAATAGAACAGTTTTTCCATTGTATAAAACGAATAATTGCTACCAGTGTAAAAGTTATGGTCATTTCTACGTTCCGGGCAACATAGGCTTCACTCTACGGCGATGCTCCACCAGATCAAACAGTTAGCGCCTTAGAAGTCAGCGCCCGAAGCATAAAACACAAAATAAATAGAACGGTTTTTCCATTGTATAAAACGAATAATTGCTGCCAGTGTAAAAGTTATGGTCATTTCTACGTTCCGGGCAACCTAGGCTTCACCCTAGGGCGTTGTTCCACCAGATGGAATAGCTAGGGCCTAAGAAGTCAACGCCAGAAGCATAAAATACGATATAAATACAACAGCTTTTCCATCGTATAAAACGAATGATAGCAACCAGTGTGAAAGTTATGGTCATTTCTACGTTCCGCGCAATCTTGGCTTTACCCTAGGGCGTTGTTCCACCAGATGGAATAGTTAGGGCCTAAGAAGTCAACGCCAGAAGCATAAAATACGATATAAATACAACAGCTTTTCCATCGTATAAAACGAATAATTGCAACCAGTGTGAAAGTTATGGTCATTTCTACGTTCCGGGCAACCTAGGCTTCCCCCTAGGGCATGCTCCAACAGATTGCATAGCTAGGGCCTTAGAAGTCAATGCCCGAAGCATAAAATGCAATAAAGATACAACAGTTTTTCCATCGTATAGCAGGAATAATTTGCAACCAGTGTGAAGGTTATGGTCATATCTACGTTCCGGGCAACCTAGGCACCACTGTAGGGCGTTTCTCCACCAGATCGAATAGTTAGGTCCTTAGAAGTCAACGCCAGAAGCATAAAATACAATATAAATACAACAGTTTTTCCATCGTATAAAACGAATAATTGCAACCAGTGTGAAAGTAATGGTCATTTCTACGTTCCGGGCAACCTAGGCTTCACTCTACGGCGTTGTTCCACCAGATCGAATAGTCAGGGCCTTAGAAGTCAACGCCCGAAGCATAAAATACAATATAAATACAACAGTTTTTCCATCGTATAAAACGAGTAATTGCAACCAGTGTGAAAGTAATGGTCATTTCTACGTTCCGGGCAACCTAGGCTTCACTCTACGGCGTTGTTCCACCAGATCCAATAGTTAGGGCCTAAGAAGTCAAGACCAGAAGAATAAAATACAAAATAAATACAACAGCCTTTACACCGTATAAAACGAATAATTGCAACCTGTGTGAAGGTTATGGTCATATCTACGTTCCGGGCAACCTAGGCTTCACTGTAGGGCGTTGCTCCACCAGATTGAAGTGTTAGGGCCTAAGAAGTCAACGCTCGAAGCATAAAATACAATAGAAATACAACAGTTTTTCCATCGTATAAAACGAATAATTGCAACCATTATGAAACCTATGGTCATTTCTACGTTCCGGGCAACCTAGGCTTCACTCTATGGCGTTCTTCCACCACATCGAATAGCTACGGCCTCAGAAGTCAACCCCTGAAGCATACAATACAATAAAAATGCAACAGTCTTTCCATCCTATAACAGGAATAATTGCAACCCGTGGGAAAGTGATGGTCATTTCTACGTTCCAGGCAACCTAGGCTTCACTCTAGGGCGTTGTTCCACCAGATCGAATAGTTAGGGCCTGAGAAGTTAACGCCAGAAGCATAAAATACAATATAAATATAACAGTTTTTCCATCGCATAAAACGAATAATAGCAACCAGTGTGAAAGTTATGGTAAGTTCTACGTTCCGGGGAACCTAGGCTTCACTGTAGGGCGTTGCTGTACCAGATCAAACAGTTAGGGCCTTAGAAGTCAACGCCCGAAGCATAAAATACAAAATAAATACAACAGTTTTTCCATTGTATAAAACGAATAACTGCTACCAGCGTAAAAGTTATGGTCATTTCTACGTTCCGGGCAACCTAGGCTTCACCCTAGGGCGTTGTTCCACCAGATCGAATAGTTAGGGCCTAAGAAGTGAACGCCTGAAGCATAAAAGGCAATAAAAATACAACAGTCTTTCCAACCTATAACAGGAATAATTGCAATCCGTGTGAAAGTGATGGTCATTTGTACGTTCCGGGAAACCTAGGCTTCACCCTAGGGCGTTGCACCAACAGATTGAATAGTTAGGGCCTTAGAAGTCAACGCCCGAAGCATAAAATGCGATAAAAATACCACAGTTTTTCCATCGTATAACAGGATTAATTGCAACCAGTTTGAAAGTCATGGTGATTTCTACGTTCCGGGCAACCTAGGCTTCACTCTAGGGCGTTGCTCCACCAGATCGAATAGCTAGGGCCTTAGAAGTCAACGCCAGAAGCATAAAATACGATATAAATACAACAGCTTTTCCATCGTAGAAAACGATTAATGGCAACCAGTGTGAATGTTATGGTCATTTCTACGTTCCGGGCAACCTAGGCTTCAGTCTAGGGCCTTGCTCCACCACATCGAATAGTTAGTGCCTTAGAAGTCAACGCCAGAAGCATAAAATACAATATAAATACAACAGTTTTTCCATCGTATAAAACGATTAATTGCTACCCGTATGGAAGTGATGGTCATTTCTACGTTCCGGGCAACCTAGGCCTCACTCTAGGGTGTTGTTCCACCACATTGAATAGTTAGGGCCTATGAAATCAACGCCAGAAGCATAAAATACAATATAAATATAACAGTTTTTCCATCGTATAAAACGAATAATGGTAACCAGTGTGAAAGTTATGGTCATTTCTACGTTCCGGGCAACCTAGGCTTCAGTCTAGGGCCTTGCTCCACCAGCTCGAATAGTTAGGGCCTTAGAAGTCAACGCCAGAAGCATAAAATACGACAAAGATGCAACAGCTTTTCATCGTATAACAGGAATAACTGCAAACAGTGTGATAGTACTGGTCGTTACTACGTTCCGGGTAATTTAGGCTTCACTCTAGGGCGCTGCTCCACCGGATCCAATAGCTAGGTACTTAGAATTCAACGCCAGAAGGATAAAATACAATATAAGTACAACAGTTTTTCCATCATATGAAATGAATATTTGCAAACATTGTGAAAGTAATGGTCATTTCTACGTTCCGGGCAACGCATGCGACACCCTAGGGCGTTGCCCCACCACATCTAATAGCTACGGCCTTCAAAGTCAACGCCAGAAGCATAAAATACGATATAAATACAACAGCTTTTCCATCATATAAAGCGAATAATGGTAACCAGTGTGAAAGTTATGGTCATTTCTACGTTCCGGTCAACCTAGGCTTCACTCTAGGACGTTGATCCACCAGATCGAATAGTTTGGGCCTATTAAGTCAACGACAGAAGTATAAAATACAATAAAGGTGCAACAGTTTTTCCATCGAATAGCAGGAATAATTGCAACCAGTGTGAAGGTAATGGTATGTTCTACGTTCCGGGCAACCTAGGCTTCACTCTAGGGCGGTGCTCCACCAGATCAAATAGTTAGGGCCTAAGAAGTCAACGCCAGAAGCATAAATTACAATATGAGTACAACAGCTTTTACATCGTATATAATGTATATTTGCAAACAGTGTGGAAGTAATGGTCACTTCTACGTTCCGGGCAACCTAGGCTTCACTCTAGGGTGTTGCTCCACCAGATGGAATTGCTAGGGACTTAGAATTCAGTGCCAGAAGCATAAACTGCAATATAAATTTAACAGCTTTTCCATCGTATAAAAGCAATAATAGCAACCAGTGTGAAAGCTATGGTCATTTCAACGTTCCGGGCAACCTAGGCTTCACTCTAGGGCGTTGCGCCACCAGATCAAATAGCTAGGGCCTAAGAAGTCGAAGCCAGGAGCATAAAATACAATATAAATACAACAGCTTTTCCATCGTATAAAATGAATAATTGCAAACAGTGTGAAGGTAATGGTCATTTCTACGTTCCGTGCAACCTAGGCTTCACTCTAGGGCGTTGCTCCACCAGATCGAATAGTTAGGGCCTAAGAAGTCGACGCCAGAAGCATAAAATACGATATATATACAACAGCTTTTCCATCGTAGAAAACGATTAATGGCAACCAGTGTGAATGTTATGGTCATTTATACGTTCCGGGCAACGTAGGCTTCAGTCTAGGGCCTTGCTCCACCAGCTCGAATAGGTAGGGCCTTAGAAGTCAACGCCAGAAGCATAAAATACGATAAAGATGCAACAGCTTTTCATCGTATAACAGGAATAATTGCAAACAGTGTGAAGGTAATGGCCATTTCTACGTTCCGAGCAACCTAGGCTTCACTCTAGGGCGTTGCTCCACCAGATCGAATAGTTAGGGCCTAAGAAGTCAACGCCAGAAGCATAAAATACGATATAAATACAACAGCTTTTCCATCGTAGAAAACGATTAATGGCAACCAGTGTGAATGTTATGGTCATTTCTACGTTCCGGGCAACCTAGGCTTCAGTCTAGGGCCTTGCTCCACCAGATCGAATAGTTAGGGCCTAAGAAGTCAACGCCAGAAGCATAAAAAACGATATAAATACAACAGCTTTTCCATCGTAGAAAACGATTAATGGCATCCAGTGTGAAGGTAATGGCCATTTCTACGTTCCCAGCAACCTAGGCTTCACTCTAGGGCGTTGCTCCACCAGATCGAATAGTTAGGGCCTAAGAAGTCAACGCCAGAAGCATAAAATACGATATAAATACAACAGCTTTTCCATCGTAGAAAACGATTAATGGCAACCAGCGTGAAAGTTATGGTCATTTCTACGTTTCGGGCAACCTAGGCTTCACCCCAGGGCGTTGTTCCACCAGATCGAATAGTTAGGGCCGAAGAAGTGAACGCCAGAAGCATAAAATACGATATATATACAACAGCTTTTCCATCGTAGAAAACGATTAATGGCAACCAGTGTGAATGTTATGGCCATTTCTACGTTCCGGGCAACCTAGGCTTCAGTCTAGGGCCTTGCTCCACCAGCTCGAATAGGTAGGGCCTTAGAAGTCAACGCCAGAAGCATAAAATACGACAAAGATGCAACAGCTTTTCATCGTATAACAGGAATAACTGCAAACAGTGTGATAGTACTGGTCATTACTACGTTCCGGGTAATCTAGGCTTCACTCTAGGGCGCTGCTCCACCGGATCGAATAGCTGGGTACTTAGAATTCAACGCCAGAAGGATAAAATACAATATAAGTACAACAGTTTTTCCATCGTATGAAATGAGTATTTGCAAACATTGTGAAAGTAATGGTCATTTCTACGTTCCGGGCAACGCATGTGACACCCTAGGGCGTTGCCCCACCAGATCTAATAGCTACGGCCTTCAAAGTCAACGCCAGAAGCATAAAATACGATATAAATACAACAGCTTTTCCATCATATAAAGCGAATAATGGTAACCAGTGTGAAAGTTATGGTCATTTCTACGTTCCGGTCTACCTAGGCTTCACTCTAGGACGTTGATCCACCAGATCGAATAGTTTGGGCCTATTAAGTCAACGCCAGAAGTATAAAATACAATAAAGGTGCAACAGTTTTTCAATCGAATAGCAGGAATAATTGCAACCAGTGTGAAGGTAATGGTATGTTCTACGTTCCGGGCAACCTAGGCTTCAGTCTAGGGCCTTGCTCCACCAGATCGAATAGTTAGGGCCTAAGAAGTCAACGCCAGAAGCATAAAATACGATATAAATACAACAGCTTTTCCATCGTAGAAAACGATTAATGGCATCCAGTGTGAAGGTAATGGCCATTTCTACGTTCCCAGCAACCTAGGCTTCACTCTAGGGCGTTGCTCCACCAGATCGAATAGTTAGGGCCTAAGAAGTCAACGCCAGAAGCATAAAATACGATATAAATACAACAGCTTTTCCATCGTAGAAAACGATTAATGGCAACCAGCGTGAAAGTTATGGTCATTTCTACGTTTCGGGCAACCTAGGCTTCACCCCAGGGCGTTGTTCCACCAGATCGAATAGTTAGGGCCGAAGAAGTGAACGCCAGAAGCATAAAATACGATATATATACAACAGCTTTTCCATCGTAGAAAACGATTAATGGCAACCAGTGTGAATGTTATGGCCATTTCTACGTTCCGGGCAACCTAGGCTTCAGTCTAGGGCCTTGCTCCACCAGCTCGAATAGGTAGGGCCTTAGAAGTCAACGCCAGAAGCATAAAATACGACAAAGATGCAACAGCTTTTCATCGTATAACAGGAATAACTGCAAACAGTGTGATAGTACTGGTCATTACTACGTTCCGGGTAATCTAGGCTTCACTCTAGGGCGCTGCTCCACCGGATCGAATAGCTGGGTACTTAGAATTCAACGCCAGAAGGATAAAATACAATATAAGTACAACAGTTTTTCCATCGTATGAAATGAGTATTTGCAAACATTGTGAAAGTAATGGTCATTTCTACGTTCCGGGCAACGCATGCGACACCCTAGGGCGTTGCCCCACCAGATCTAATAGCTACGGCCTTCAAGGTCAACGCCAGAAGCATAAAATACGATATAAATACAACAGCTTTTCCATCATATAAAGCGAATAATGGTAACCAGTGTGAAAGTTATGGTCATTTCTACGTTCCGGTCTACCTAGGCTTCACTCTAGGACGTTGATCCACCAGATCGAATAGTTTGGGCCTATTAAGTCAACGCCAGAAGTATAAAATACAATAAAGGTGCAACAGTTTTTCAATCGAATAGCAGGAATAATTGCAACCAGTGTGAAGGTAATGGTATGTTCTACGTTCCGGGCAACCTAGGCTGCACTCTAGGGCGGTGCTCCACCAGATCAAATAGTTAGGGCCTAAGAAGTCAACGCCAGAAGCATAAATTACAATATGAGTACAACAGCATTTACATCGTATATAACGTATATTTGCAAACAGTGTGGAAGTAATGGTCACTTCTACGTTCCGGGCAACCTAGGCTTCACTCTAGGGTGTTGCTCCACCAGATGGAATTGCTAGGGACTTAGAATTCAGTGCCAGAAGCATAAACTGCAATATAAATTTAACAGCTTTTCCATCGTATAAAAGCAATAATAGCAACCAGTGTGAAAGCTATGGTCATTTCAACGTTCCGGGCAACCTAGGCTTCACTCTAGGGCGTTGCGCCACCAGATCAAATAGCTAGGGCCTAAGAAGTCGAAGCCAGGAGCATAAAATACAATATAAATACAACAGCTTTTCCATCGTATAAAATGAATAATTGCAAACAGTGTGAAGGTAATGGTCATTTCTACGTTCCGTGCAACCTAGGCTTCACTCTAGGGCGCTGCTCCACCGGATCGAATAGCTAGGGATTTAGAAGTTAACGCCCGAAGCATAAAATACAAAATAAATAGAACAGTTTTTCCATCGTATAAAACGAATAATAGCAACCAGTTGAAAGTTATGGTCATTTCTACGTTCCGGGCAACCTAGGCTTCACCCCAGGGCGTTGCTCCACCAGATCGAATAGTTAGTGCCTTAGAAGTCAACGCCAGAAGCATAAAATACAATATAAGTACAACAGCTTTGCCATCGTATAAAACGAATAATTGCAAACAGTGTGAAGGTAATGGCCATTTCTACGTTCCGAGCAACCTAGGCTTCACTCTAGGGCGTTGCTCCACCAGATCGAATAGTTAGGGCCTAAGAAGTCAACGTCAGAAGCATAAAATACGATAAAGATGCAACAGCTTTTCATCGTGTAACAGGAATAACTGCAAACAGTGTGATAGTACTGGTCATTACTACGTTCCGGGCAACCTAGGCTTCACTCTAGGGCGTTGCTCCACCCAAATCGAATAGTTAGGGCCTTAGAAGTCAACGCCCGAAGCATAAAATACAATATAAGTACAACAGCTTTGCCATCGTATAAAATGAATAATTGCAAACAGTGTGAAGGTTATGTCCATTACTACGTTCCGAGCAACCTAGGCTTCACTCTAGGGCGATGCTCCACCAGATCGAATAGTTAGGGCCTAAGAAGTCAACGCCAGAAGCATAAAATACGATATAAATACAACAGCTTTTCCATCGTATAAAACGAATAATGGTAACCAGTGTGAAAGTTATGGTCATTTCTACGTTCCGGGCAACCTAGGCTTCAGTCTAGGGCCTTGCTCCACCAGCTCGAATAGTTAGGGCCTTAGAAGTCAACGCCAGAAGCATAAAATACGACAAAGATGCAACAGCTTTTCATCGTATAACAGGAATAACTGCAAACAGTGTGATAGTACTGGTCGTTACTACGTTCCGGGTAATCTAGGCTTCACTCTAGGGCGCTGCTCCACCGGATCCAATAGCTAGGTACTTAGAATTCAACGCCAGAAGGATAAAATACAATATAAGTACAACAGTTTTTCCATCATATGAAATGAATATTTGCAAACATTGTGAAAGTAATGGTCATTTCTACGTTCCGGGCAACGCATGCGACACCCTAGGGCGTTGCCCCACCACATCTAATAGCTACGGCCTTCAAAGTCAACGCCAGAAGCATAAAATACGATATAAATACAACAGCTTTTCCATCATATAAAGCGAATAATGGTAACCAGTGTGAAAGTTATGGTCATTTCTACGTTCCGGTCAACCTAGGCTTCACTCTAGGACGTTGATCCACCAGATCGAATAGTTTGGGCCTATTAAGTCAACGACAGAAGTATAAAATACAATAAAGGTGCAACAGTTTTTCCATCGAATAGCAGGAATAATTGCAACCAGTGTGAAGGTAATGGTATGTTCTACGTTCCGGGCAACCTAGGCTTCACTGTATGCGGTGCTCCACCATATCAAATAGTTAGGGCCTAAGAAGTCAACGCCAGAAGCATAAATTACAATATGAGTACAACAGCTTTTACATCGTATATAATGTATATTTGCAAACAGTGTGGAAGTAATGGTCACTTCTACGTTCCGGGCAACCTAGGCTTCACTCTAGGGTGTTGCTCCACCAGATGGAATTGCTAGGGACTTAGAATTCAGTGCCAGAAGCATAAACTGCAATATAAATTTAACAGCTTTTCCATCGTATAAAAGCAATAATAGCAACCAGTGTGAAAGCTATGGTCATTTCAACGTTCCGGGCAACCTAGGCTTCACTCTAGGGCGTTGCGCCACAAGATCAAATAGCTAGGGCCTAAGAAGTCGAAGCCAGGAGCATAAAATACAATATAAATACAACAGCTTTTCCATCGTATAAAATGAATAATTGCAAACAGTGTGAAGGTAATGGTCATTTCTACGTTCCGTGCAACCTAGGCTTCACTCTAGGGCGTTGCTCCACCAGATCGAATAGTTAGGGCCTAAGAAGTCGACGCCAGAAGCATAAAATACGATATATATACAACAGCTTTTCCATCGTAGAAAACGATTAATGGCAACCAGTGTGAATGTTATGGTCATTTATACGTTCCGGGCAACGTAGGCTTCAGTCTAGGGCCTTGCTCCACCAGCTCGAATAGGTAGGGCCTTAGAAGTCAACGCCAGAAGCATAAAATACGATAAAGATGCAACAGCTTTTCATCGTATAACAGGAATAACTGCAAACAGTGTGATAGTACTGGTCATTACTACGTTCCGGGTAATCTAGGCTTCACTCTAGGGCGCTGCTCCACCGGATCGAATAGCTAGGGACTTAGAAGTTAACGCCCGAAGCATAAAATACAGAATAAATAGAACAGTTTTTCCATCGTATAAAACGAATAATTGCAAACAGTGTGAAGGTAATGGCCATTTCTACGTTCCGAGCAACCTAGGCTTCACTCTAGGGCGTTGCTCCACCAGATCGAATAGTTAGGGCCTAAGAAGTCAACGCCAGAAGCATAAAATACGATATAAATACAACAGCTTTTCCATCGTATAAAACGATTAATTGCTACCCGTATGGAAGTGATGGTCATTTCTACGTTCCGGGCAACCTAGGCCTCACTCTAGGGTGTTGTTCCACCAGATTGAATAGTTAGGGCCTATGAAATCAACGCCAGAAGCATAAAATACAATATAAATATAACAGTTTTTCCATCGTATAAAACGAATAATAGCAACCAGCGTGAAAGTTATGGTCATTTCTACGTTCCGGGCAACCTAGGCTTCACTCTATGGCGTTCATCCACCACATCGAATAGCTACGGCCTCAGAAGTCAACGCCCGAAACATAAAATGCAATAAATGTACAACAGTGTTTCCATCATATAACAGGAACAATTGCAACCAGTCTGAAAGTGATGGCCGATTCTACGTTCCGGGCAACCTAGGCTTCACTCTAGGGCGTTGCTCCACCCAAATCGAATAGTTAGGGCCTTAGAAGTCAACGCCCGAAGCATAAAATACAATATAAGTACAACAGCTTTGCCATCGTATAAAATGAATAATTACAAACAGTGTGAAGGTAATGTCCATTACTACGTTCCGAGCAACCTAGGCTTCACTCTAGGGCGTTGCTCCACCAGATCGAATAGTTAGGGCCTAAGAAGTCAACGCTAGAAGCATAAAATACGATATAAATACAACAGCTTTTCCATCGTATAAAACGAATAATGGTTACCAGTGTGAAAGTTATGGTCATTTCTACGTTCCGGGCAACCTAGGCTTCAGTCTAGGGCCTTGCTCCACCAGCTCGAATAGTTAGGGCCTTAGAAGTCAACGCCAGAAGCATAAAATACGACAAAGATGCAACAGCTTTTCATCGTATAACAGGAATAACTGCAAACAGTGTGATAGTACTGGTCATTACTACGTTCCGGGTAATCTAGGCTTCACTCTAGGGCGCTGCTCCACCGGATCGAATAGCTAGGGACTTAGAATTCAACGCCAGAAGGATAAAATGCAATATAAGTACAACAGTTTTTCCATCGTATAAAATGAATAATTGCAACCAGTGTGAAAGTTATGGTCATTTCTACGTCGCGGGCAACCTAGGCTTCACTGTAGAGTGATGCTCCACCAGATGGAATAGGTAGTGCCTTAGAAGGCAACGCCAGAAACATAATATACAACATAAATATAACAGTTTTTCCAGCGTATAAAACGAATAATAGCAATCATTGTGAAAGTTGTGGTCATTTCTACGTTTCGGGCAACCTAGGCTTCACTCTAGGGCGTTGCTCCACCAGATCAAACAGTTAGGGCCTTAGAAGTTAACGCCCGAAGCATAAAATACAAAATAAATAGAACAGTTTTTCCATCGTATAAAACGAATAATAGCAACCAGTGTGAAAGTTATGGTCATTTCTACGTTCCGGGCAACCTAGGCGTCACTCTAGTGCGTTGCTCCACCACATCTGATAGCTACGGCCTTAGACGTCAACGACAGAAGCATAAAATGCAATAAAGGTGCAACAGCTTTTCCATCGTATAAAACGAATAATTGCAACCAGTATGAAAGTTATTGTCATTTCTACTTTCCGGGCAACCTAGACTTCACCCTAGGGCGTTGCTCCAACAGATTGAATAGTTAGGACCTTAGAAGACAATGACCGAAGCATCAAATGCAATAAAAATACAACAGTTTTTCCATCATATAACAGGAATAATTGCAACCAGTATGAAGGTAATGGATGTTCTACGTTCCGGGCAACCTAGGCTTCACTCTAGGGCGTTGCTCCACCAGATCAAACAGTTAGGGCCTTAGAAGTTAACGCCCGAAGCATAAAATACAAAATAAATAGAACAGTTTTTCCATCGTATAAAACGAATAATAGCAACCAGTTGAAAGTTATGGTCATTTCTACGTTCCGGGCAACCTAGGCTTCACCCCAGGGCGTTGTTCCACCAGATCGAATAGTTAGTGCCTCAGAAGTCAACGCCAGAAGGATAAAATACAATATAAGTACAACAGTTTTTCCATCGTATGAAATGAATATTTGCAAACGTTGTGAAAGTAATGGCCATTTCTACGTTCCGGGCAACGCATGCGACACTCTAGGGCGTTGCCCCACCACATCTAATAGCTACGGCCTTCAAAGTCAACGCCAGAAGCATAAAATACGATATAAATACAACAGCTTTTCCACCATACAAAACGAATAATGGTAACCAGTGTGAAAGTTATGGTCATTTCTACGTTCCGGTCAACCTAGGCTTCACTCTAGGACGTTGCTCCACCAGATCGAATAGTTAGGGCCTGTGAAGTAAACGCCAGAAGCATTAAACACAATAAAGGTGCAACAGTTTTTCCATCGTATAACAGGAATAATTGCAACCAGTGTGAAGGTAATGGTATGTTCTACGTTCCGGGCAACCTAGGCTTCACTCTAGGGCGGTGCTCCACCAGATCAAATAGTTACGGCCTAAGAAGTCAACGCCAGAAGCATAAATTACAATATAAGTACAACAGCTTTTCCATCGTATATAATGCATATTTGCAAACAGTGTGGAAGTAATGGTCACTTCTACGTTCCGGGCAACCTTTGCTTCTCTCTAGGGTGTTGCTCCACCAGATGGAATTGCTAGGGACTTAGAATTCAACGCCCGAAGCATAAAATGCAAAATAAATAGAACAGTTTTTCCATTGTATAAAACGAATAACTGCAACCAGTCTGAAAGTACTGGTCATTTCTACGTTCCGGGTAACCTAGGTTTCACACTAGGGCGTTGCTCCACCAGATCGAATAGCTAGGGACTTCGAACTCAACGCCAGAAGGATAAAATACAATATAAGTACAAAAGTTTTTCCATCGTATAAAATGAATAATTGCAGACATTGTGAAAGTAATGGTCATTTCTACGTTCCAGTCAACCCAGGTGTAACTCTAGGGCGTTGCTCCACCACATCTAATAGCTACGGCTTTAGAAGTCGACGCCAGGAGCATAAAATACAATATAAATACAACAGCTTTTCCATCGTATAAAATGAATAATTGCAAACAGTGTGAAAGTAATGGTCATCTCTACGTTCCGGGCAACCTAGGCTTCACTCTATGGCGTTCTTCCACCACATCGAATAGATACGGCCTCAGAAGTCAATGCCTGAAGCATAAAATACAATAAAAATACAACAGTCTTTCCCTCCTATAACAGGAATAATTGCAACCCTTGTGAAAGTGATGGTCATTTCTACGTTCCGGGCAACCTCGGCTTCACTCTAGGGCGTTGCTCCACCAGATCAAACAGTTAGGGCATTAGAAGTCAACGCCCGAAGCAAAAAATACAAAATAAATAGAACAGTTTTTCCATCGTATAAAACGAATAATAGAAACCAGTGTGAAAGTTATGGTCATTTCTACGTTCCGGGCAACCTAGGCTTCACCCCAGGGCGTTGTTCCACCAGATTGAATAGTTAGGGCCTAAGAAGTGAACGCCAGCAGCATAAAATACAATATAAATACAACAGTTCTTCTATCATGTAAAACGAATGATTGCAACCAGTATGAAAGTTATGGTCATTTCTTCGTTCCGAGCAACCTAGGCTTCACTCTATGGCGTTCATCCACCACATCGAATAGCTACGGCCTCAGAAGTCAACGCCCGAAGCATAAAATGCAATAAATGTACAACAGTGCTTCCATCATATAACAGGAACAATTGCAACCAGTTTGAAAGTGATGGCCGATTCTACGTTCCGGGCAACCTAGGCTTCACTCTAGGGCGTTGCTCCACCCAAATCGAATAGTTAGGGCCTTAGAAGTCAACGCCCGAAGCATAAAATACAATATAAGTACAACAGCTTTGCCATCGTATAAAATGAATAATTGCAAACAGTGTGAAGGTAATGTCCATTACTACGTTCCGAGCAACCTAGGCTTCACTCTAGGGCGTTGCTCCACCAGATCGAATAGTTAGGGCCTAAGAAGTGAACGCCAGAAGCATAAAATACGATATAAATACAACAGCTTTTCCATCGTATAAAACGAATAATGGTAACCAGTGTGAAAGTTATGGTCATTTCTACGTTCCGGGCAACCTAGGCTTCAGTCTAGGGCCTTGCTCCACCAGCTCGAATAGTTAGGGCCTTAGAAGTCAACGCCAGAAGCATAAAATACGACAAAGATGCAACAGCTTTTCATCGTATAACAGGAATAACTGCAAACAGTGTGATAGTACTGGTCATTACTACGTTCCGGGTAATCTAGGCTTCACTCTAGGGCGCTGCTCCACCGGATCGAATAGCTAGGTACTTAGAATTCAACGCCAGAAGAATAAAATGCAATATAAGTACAACAGTTTTTCCATCGTATAAAATGAATAATTGCTACCAGTGTGAAAGTTATGGTCATTTCTACGTTCCGGGCAACCTAGGCTTCTCGCTAGGGTGTTGCTCCACCAGATGGAATAGCTAGGGCCTTAGAAGTCAACGCCCGAAGCATAAAATGCAAAATAAATAGAACAGCTTTTCCATTGTATAAAACGGATAACTCCTACCAGTGTGAAAGTACTGGTCATTTCTACGTTCCGGGTAACCCAGGTTTCACTCTAGGGCGTTGCTCCACCACATAGAATAGCTAGGCACTTAGAATTCAACGCCAGAAGGATAAAATACAATAAAAGTACAACAGTTTTTCCATCATATGAAATGAATATTTGCAAACATTGTGAAAGTAATGGTCATTTCTACGTTCCGGGCAACGCATGCGACACCCTAGGGCGTTGCCCCACCACATCTAACAGCTACGGCCTTCAAAGTCAACGCCAGAAGCATAAAATACGATATAAATACAACAGCTTTTCCATCATATAAAGCGAATAATGGTAACCAGTGTGAAAGTTATGGTCATTTCTACGTTCCGGTCAACCTAGGCTTCACACTAGGACGTTGATCCACCAGATCGAATAGTTTGGGCCTATTAAGTCAACGCCAGAAGTATAAAATACAATAAAGGTGCAACAGTTTTTCCATCGTATAGCAGGAATAATTGCAACCAGTGTGAAGGTAATGGTATGTTCTACGTTCCGGGCAACCTAGGCTTCACTCTAGGGCGGTGCTCCACCAGATCAAATAGTTAGGGCCTAAGAAGTCAACGCCAGAAACATAAATTACAATATGAGTACAACAGCTTTTACATCGTATATAATGTATATTTGCAAACAGTGTGGAAGTAATGGTCACTTCTACGTTCCGGGCAACCTAGGCTTCAGTCTAGGACGTTGCTCCACCAGATCGAATAGTTAGGGCCTGTGAAGTCAACGCCAGAAGCATTAAATACAATAAAGGTGCAACAGTTTTTCCATCGTATAACAGGAATAATTGCAACCAGTGTGAAGGTAATGGTATGTTCTACGTTCCGGGCAACCTAGGCTTCAGTCTAGGGCCTTGCTCCACCAGCTCGAATAGTTAGGGCCTTAGAAGTCAACGCCAGAAGCATAAAATACGATAAAGATGCAACAGCTTTTCATCGTATAACAGGAATAACTGCAAACAGTGTGATAGTACTGGTCATTACTACGTTCCGGGTAATCTAGGCTTCACTCTAGGGCGCTGCTCCACCGGATCGAATAGCTAGGGACTTAGAGTTCAACGCCAGAAGGATAAAATGCAATATAAGTACAACAGTTTTTCCATCGTATGAAATGAATATTTGCAAACGTTGTGAAAGTAATGGCCATTTCTACGTTCCGGGCAACGCATGCGACACACTAGGGCGTTGCCCCACCACATCTAATAGCTACGGCCTTCAAAGTCAACGCCAGAAGCATAAAATACGATATAAATACAACAGCTTTTCCACCATATAAAACGAATAATGGTAACCAGTGTGAAAGTTATGGTCATTTCTACGTTCCGGTCAACCTAGGCTTCACTCTAGGACGTTGCTCCACCAGATCGAATAGTTAGGGCCTGTGAAGTCAACGCCAGAAGCATTAAATACAATAAAGGTGCAACAGTTTTTCCATCGTATAACAGGAATAATTGCAACCAGTGTGAAGGTAATGGTATGTTCTACGTTCCGGGCAACCTAGGCTTCACTCTAGGGCGGTGCTCCACCAGATCAAATAGTTACGGCCTAAGAAGTCAACGCCAGAAGCATAAATTACAACATAAGTACAACAGCTTTTCCATCGTAGAAAACGATTAATGGCAACCAGTGTGAATGTTATGGTCATTTCTACGTTCCGGACAACCTAGGCTTCAGTCTAGGGCCTTGCTCCACCAGCTCGAATAGTTAGGGCCTTAGAAGTCAACGCCAGAAGCATAAAATACGATAAAGATGCAACAGCTTTTCATCGTATAACAGGAATAACTGCAAACAGTGTGATAGTACTGGTCATTACTACGTTCCGGGTAATCTAGGCTTCACTCTAGGGCGCTGCTCCACCGGATCGAATAGCTAGGGACTTAGAGTTCAACGCCAGAAGGATAAAATGCAATATAAGTACAACAGTTTTTCCATCGTATGAAATGAATATTTGCAAACGTTGTGAAAGTAATGGTCATTTCTACGTTCCGGGCAACGCATGCGACACTCTAGGGCGTTGCCCCACCACATCTAATAGCTACGGCCTTCAAAGTCAACGCCAGAAGCATAAAATACGATATAAATACAACAGCTTTTCCACCATATAAAACGAATAATGGTAACCAGTGTAAAAGTTATGGTCATTTCTACGTTCCGGTCAACCTAGGCTTCACTCTAGGACGTTGCTCCACCAGATCGAATAGTTAGGGCCTGTGAAGTCAACGCCAGAAGCATTAAATACAATAAAGGTGCAACAGTTTTTCCATCGTATAACAGGAATAATTGCAACCAGTGTGAAGGTAATGGTATGTTCTACGTTCCGGGCAACCTAGGCTTCACTCTAGGGCGGTGCTCCACCAGATCAAATAGTTACGGCCTAAGAAGTCAACGCCAGAAGCATAAATTACAATATAAGTACAACAGCTTTTCCATCGTATATAATGTATATTTGCAAACAGTGTGGAAGTAATGGTCACTTCTACGTTCCGGGCAACCTTTGCTTCACTCTAGGGTGTTGCTCCACCAGATGGAATTGCTAGGGACTTAGAATTCAACGCCCGAAGCATAAAATGCAAAATAAATAGAACAGTTTTTCCATTGTATAAAACGAATAACTTCAACCAGTCTGAAAGTACTGGTCATTTCTACGTTCCGGGTAACCTAGGTTTCACACTAGGGCGTTGCTCCACCAGATCGAATAGCTAGGGACTTAGAATTCAACGCCGGAAGGATAAAATACAATATAAGTACAACAGTTTTTCCATCTTATAAAATGAATAACTGTAACCAGTGTGAAAGTACTGGTCATTTCTACGTTCCGGGCAACCTAGGCTTCAGTCTAGGGCCTTGCACCACCAGCTCGAATAGTTAGGGCCTTAGAAGTCAACGCCAGAAGCATAAAATACGATAAAGATGCAACAGCTTTTCATCGAATAACAGGAATAACTGCAAACAGTGTGATAGTACTGGTCATTACTCCGTTCCGGGTTATCTAGGCTTCACTCTAGGGCGCTGCTCCACCGGATCGAATAGCTAGGGACTTAGAATTCAACGCCAGAAGGATAAAATACAATATAAGTACAAAAGTTTTTCCATCGTATAAAATGAATAATTGCTACCAGTGTGAAAGTTATGGTCATTTCTACGTCCCGGGCAACCTAGGCTTCACTCTAGGACGTTGCTCCACCAGATCGAATAGTTAGGGCCTGTGAAGTCAACGCCAGAAGCATTAAATACAATAAAGGTGCAACAGTTTTTCCATCGTATAACAGGAATAATTGCAACCAGTGTGAAGGTAATGGTATGTTCTACGTTCCGGGCAACCTAGGCTTCACCCCAGGGCGTTGTTCCACCAGATCGAATAGTTAGGGCCTAAGAAGTGAACGCCAGAAGCATAAAATACGATATATATACAACAGCTTTTCCATCGTGGAAAACGATTAATGGCAACCAGTGTGAATGTTATGGTCATTTCTACGTTCCGGACAACCTAGGCTTCAGTCTAGGGCCTTGCTCCACCAGCTCGAATAGTTCGGGCATTAGAAGTCAACGCCAGAAGCATAAAATACGATAAAGATGCAACAGCTTTTCATCGTATAACAGGAATAACTGCAAACAGTGTGATAGTACTGGTCATTACTACGTTCCGGGTAATCTAGGCTTCACTCTAGGGCGCTGCTCCACCGGATCGAATAGCTAGGGACTTAGAATTCAACGCCAGAAGAATAAAATGCAATATAAGTACAACAGTTTTTCCATCGTATAAAATGAAAAATTGCTACCAGTGTGAAAGTTGTGGTCATTTCTACGTCCCGGGCAACCTAGGCTTCACTGTAGAGTGATGCTCCACCAGATGGAATAGGTAGTGCCTTAGAAGGCAACGCCAGAAGCATAATATACAACATAAATATAACAGTTTTTCCAGCGTATAAAACGAATAATAGCAATCATTGTGAAAGTTGTGGTCATTTCTACGTTCCGGGCAACCTAGGCTTCACTCTAGGGCGTTGCTCCACCAGATCAAACAGTTAGGGCCCTAGAAGTTAACGCCCGAAGCATAAAATACAAAATAAATAGAACAGTTTTTCCATCGTATAAAACGAATAATAGCAACCAGTTGAAAGTTATGGTCATTTCTACGTTCCGGGCAACCTAGGCTTCACCCCAGGGCGTTGTTCCACCAGATCGAATAGTTAGTGCCTTAGAAGTCAACGCCAGAAGCATAAAATACAATATAATTACAACAGTTTTTCCATCGTATAAAATGAATAATTTTAAACATTGCGAAAGTAATGGTCATTTCTACGTCCCGGGCAACCTAGGCGTCACTCTAGTGCGTTGCTCCACCACATCTGATAGCTACGGCCTTCAAAGTCAACGCCAGGAGCATAAAATACGATATAAATACAACAGCTTTTCCATCATATAAAACGAATAATGGTAACCAGTGTGAAAGTTATGGTCATTTCTACGTTCCGGTCATCCCAGGTGTCACTCTAGGGCGTTGCTCCACCACATCTAATAGCTACGGCTTTAGAAGTCGACACCAGGAGCATAAAATACAATATAAATACAACAGCTTTTCCATCGTTTAAAATGAATAATTGCAAACAGTGTGAAAGTAATGGTCATCTCTACGTTCCGGGCAACCTAGGCTGCACTCTAGGGTGTTGCTCCACCAGATGGAATAGCTAGGGCCTTAGAAGTCAACGCCCGAAGCATAAAATGCAAAATAAATATAACAGCTTTTCCATCGTATGAAACGAATAACAGCAACCAGTCTGAAAGTACTGGTCATTTCTACGTTCCGGGTAACCTAGGTTTCACACTAGGGCGTTGCTCCACCAGATCGAATAGCTAGGGACTTAGAATTCAACGCCGGGAGGATAAAATACAATATAAGTACAACAGTTTTTCCATCTTATAAAACGAATAACTGTAACCAGTGTGAAAGTACTGGTCATTTCTACGTTCCGGGCAACCTAGGCTTCAGTCTAGGGCCTTCCTCCACCAGATCGAATAGTTAGGGCCTTAGAAGTCAACGCCAGAAGCATAAAATACCATAAAGATGCAACAGCTTTCCATCGTATAACAGGAATAACTGCAAACAGTGTGATAGTACTGGTCATTACTAAGTTCCGGGTAATCCAGGCTTCACTCTAGGGCGCTGCTCCACCAGATCGAGTAGCTAGGGACTAAGAATACAACGCCAGAAGAATAAAATGCAATATAAGTACAACAGTTTTTCCATCGTATACAATGAGTAATTGCTACCAGTGTGAAAGTTATGGTCATTTCTACGTCACGGGCAACCTAGGCTTCACTGTAGAGTGATGCTCCACCAGATCGAATAGGTAGTGCCTTAGGAGGCAACGCCAGAAGCATAATATACATCATAAATATAACAGTTTTTCGATCGTATAAAACGAATAATAGCAATCATTGTGAAAGTTGTGGTCATTTCTACGTTCCGGGCTACCTAGGCTGCACTCTAGGGCGTTGCTCCACCAGATCGAACAGGTAGGGCCATAGAAGTCAACGCCAGAAGCATAAAACACAATAAAAATGCAACAGTTTTTCCATCGTATAGCATGACTAATTGCATCCAGTGCGAAAGTAATGATCATTTCTACGTTCCGGGCAACCTAGGCTTCACTCTAGGGCGTTGCTCCACCAGACCAAACAGTTAGGGCCTTAGAAGTCAACGCCCGAAGCATAAAATGCAAAATAAATATAACAGCTTTTCCATCGTATGAAACGAATAACAGCAACCAGTCTGAAAGTACTGGACACTTCTACGTTCCGGGTGACCTAGGTTTCACACTAGGGCGTTGCTCCACCAGATCGAATAGCCAGGGACTTAGAAGTCAACGCCAGGAGCATAAAATACAATATAAACACAACAGCTTTTCCATCGTATAAAATGAATAATTGCAGACATTCTGAAAGTAATGGTCATTTCTACGTTCCGGGCAACCAAGGCTTCACTGTAGGGCGTTGCTCCACCCAAATCGAATAGTTAGGGCCTTAGAAGTCAACGCCAGGAGCATAAGATACAATAAAAATACAACAGTCTTTTCATCGTATTACAGGAATAATTGCAATATGCGTGAAAGTAATGATCATTTCGGCGTTTCGGGCATCCTAGACTTAACTCTGGGGCATTGCGCCTCCAGATCGAATAGTTAGGGCCTAAGAAGTCAATGCCAGAAGCATAAAATACAATATAAATACAACAGCTTTGCCATCGAATAAAATGAATAATTGCAAACAGTGTGAAAGATACGGTCATTTCTACGTTCCGGGCAACCTAGGCGTCACACTAGGGCGTTGCTCCACCACATCTAATAGCTACGGCCTTGCAAGTCAACGCCAGAAGAATAAAATACAACAAAGATGCAACAGCTTTTCCATCGTATAAAACGAATAATTGCAACCAGTGTGAAAGTTATGGTCATTTCTACTTTCCGGGCAACCTAGGCTTCACCCTAGGGCGTTGCTCCAACAGATAGAATAGATAGGACCTTAGAGGTCAATGCCCGAAGCATAAAATACAATAAAGATGCAACAGTTTTTCCATCATATAACAGGAATAACAGCAAACAGTGTGAAAGTAGTTGTCATTTCGACGTTCCAGGCAACCTAGGCTTCACTCTAGGGCGTTGTTCCACCAGATCGAATAGTTAGGGCCTAAGAAGTCAACGTCAGAAGAATAAAATACAATAAAGATGCAACAGCTTTTCCATCGTAGAAAACGATTAATGGCAACCAGTGTGAATGTTATGGTCATTTCTACGTTCCGGGCATCCTAGGCTTCAGTCTAGGGCCTTGCTCCACCAGCTCGAATATTTAGGGCCTTAGAAGTCAACGCCAGAAGCATAAAATACGATAAAGATGCAACAGCTTTTCATCGTATAACAGGAATAACTGCAAACAGTGTGATAGTACTGGTCATTACTACGTTCCGGGTAATCTAGGCTTCACTCTAGGTCGCTGCTCCACCGGATCGAATAGCTAGGGACTTAGAATTCAACGCCAGAAGAATAAAATGCAATATAAGTACAACAGATTTTCCATTGTCTAAAACGGATAACTCCAACCAGTGTGAAAGTACTGGTCATTTCTACGTTCCGGGTAACCTAGGTTTCACTCTAGGGCGTTGCTCCACCACATAGAATAGCTAGGCACTTAGAATTCAACGCCAGAAAGATAAAATACAATATAAGTACAACAGTTTTTCCATCGTATAAAATGAATGATTGCGAACATTGTGAAAGTAATGGTCATTTCTACGTGCCTGGCAACCTACGTGTCACTCTAGGGCGTTGCTGCTCCACATCTGATAGCTACGGCCTTAGAAGTTAACGCCGGAAGCATAAAATACAATATAAATACAACAGCTTTGCCATCTTATAAAATGAATAATTGCAACCAGTGTGAATGTTATGGTCATTTCTACGTTCCGGGAAACCTAGGCTTCAGTCTAGGGCCTTCCTCCACCAGATCGAATAGTTAGGGCCTTAGAAGTCAACGCCAGAACCATAAAATTCCATAAAGATGCAACAGCTTTGCATCGTATAACAGGAATAACCGCAAACAGTGTGATAGTACTGGTCATTACTACGTTCCGGGTAATCTAGGCTTCACTGTAGGGCGTTGCTCCACCAAATCGAATAGTTAGGGCCTTAGAAGTCAACGTCAGAAACATAAAATACAATATAAATATAACAGTTTTTCCATCGTATAAAGCGAATAATAGCAACCAGTGTGAAAGTTATGGTCATTTCGACGTTCCGGGCAACCTAGGCTTCACTGTAGGGCGTTGCTCCACCAGATCGAATAATTAGGGCCTTAGAAATCAACGCCAGAGGCATAAAATACAATAAAGATGCAACAGTTTTTCCATCGTAAAACAGGAATAATTGCAACCAGTGTGAAGGTAATGGTCTTTTCTACGTTCCGGGCAACCAAGGCTTCACTCTAGGGCGGTGCACCACCAGATCAAATAGTTAGGGCCTAAGAAGTCAACGCCAGAAGCATAAAATACAACATAAATACAACAGATTTTCCACCGTATATAATGTATATTTGCAAACAGTGTGAAAGTAATGGTCATTTCCATGTTCCGGGCAACCTAGGCTTCACTCTAGGGCGTTGCTCCACCAGTTCGAATAGTTAGGGCCTTAGAAGTCCACACCAGAAGCATAAAATACGATAAAGATGCAACAGTTTTTCCATTGTATAAAATGAATAATTGCAACCAGCGTGATATTTATCGTCATTCCTACATTCCGAGCAACCTAGACTTCACTCTAGAGCGTTGCTCCACCAGATCGAATAGTTAGGTCCTTAGAAGTCAACGCCAGAAGCATAAAATACGATATAAATACAACAGCTTGTCCATCATAGAACAGGAATAATTGCAACCAGTGTGAAAGTTATGGTCATTTCTGCGTTCCGGGCAACCTAGACTTCACTCTAGGTCGTCGCTCCACCAGAACAAACAGTTAGGGCCTTAGAAGTAAACGCCCGAAGCATAAAATACAAAATAAATGGAACAGTTTTTCCATTGTATAAAACGAATAATTGCTACCAGTGTGAAAGTTATGGTCATTTCTATGTTCCGGGCAACCTAGGCTTCACCCTAGGGCGGTGTTCCACCAGATCGAATAGTTAGGGCCTAAGAAGTGAACGCCAGAAGCATAAAATACAATATAAATACAACAGTTTTTTCACTCTATAAAACAAATAATTGCAACCAGTATGAAAGTTATGGTAATTTCTTCTTTCCGGGCAACCTAGGATTCACCCTAGGCTGTTGCTCCAACAGATTGAATAGTTAGGGCCCTAGAAGTTAATGCCCGAAGCATAAAATACAATATAAATACAACAGCTTTTCCACCGTATATAATCTATATTTGCAAACAGTGTGAAAGTAATGGTCATTTCCATGTTCCGGGCAACCTAGGCTTCACTCTAGGGCGTTGTTCCACCAGATGGAATAGTTAGGGCCTAAGAAGTCAACGCCAGAAGAATAAAATCAATATAAGTACAATAGTTTTTCCATCGTATAAAATGAATAATTGCAAACATTGTGAAAGTAATGGTCATTTCTACGTTCCGGACAACCTAGGTGTCACTCTAGGGCGTTGCTCCACCACATCTAGTAGCTACGGCCTTAGAAGTCAATGCCAGAAGAATAAAATACAATAAAGATGCAACAGCTTTTCCATCGTATAAAACGAATAATTGCAACCAGTGTGAAAGTCATGGTCATTTCTACTTTCCGGGCAACCTAGGCTTCACCCTAGAGCGTTGCTCCAACAGATTGAATAGATAGGACCTTAGAGGTCAATGCCCGAAGCATAAAATGCAATAGAAATACAACAGTTTTTCCATCATATAACAGGAATAATTGCAACCAGTTTAAAAGTGATGGTCACTTCTTCGTACCGGGCAACTTAGTCTTCACTCTAGGGCGTTCTTCCACCATATCGAACAGTTAGGACCAAAGAAGTCAACGCCAGAAGCATAAAATACAATATAAATATGACAGTTTTTCCATTGTATAAAACGAATAATAGCAACCAGTGTGAAAGTTATGGTCATTTCTTCGTTCCGGGCAACCTAGGCTTCACACTAGGGCGTTGCTCCACCAGATCGAATAGTTAGGGCCTTAGAAGTCAACGCCCGAAGCATAAAATACAAAATAAATAAAACAGCTTTTCCATCGTATAAAACGAATAATTCCAACCAGTGTGAATGTAATGGTCATTTCTACGTTCCGGGCAACCTAGGCTTGACTCTGGGGCGTTGCTCCACCGGAACAAACAGTTAGGGCCTTAGAAGTAAACGCCCGAAAAATAAAATACAAAATAAATGGAACAGTTTTTCCATTGTATAAAACGAATAATTGCTACTAGTGTGAAAGTTATGGTCATTTCTACGTTCCGGCAACCTAGGCTTCACTCTAGGGCGTTGCTCCACCAGATCGAATAGTTAGGGCCTAAGAAGTCAACGCCATAAGAATAAAATACAATATAAATATTCCAGTTTTTCCATCGTATAAAACGAATAATAGCAACCAGTTGTCTAGGTTATGGTCATTTCAACGTTCCTGGCAATCTAGGCTTCACTCTAGGGTGTTGCTCCACCAGATCAATCAGTTAGGGCGTTAGAAGTCAACGCCCGAAGCATAAAATGCAAAATAAATAGAACAGCTTTTCCATTGTATAAAACGAATAATAGCTACCAGTGTAAAAGTTATGGTCATTTCTGCGTTCCGGGCAACCTAGGCTTCACTCTAGGTCGTTGCTCCACCGGAACAAACAGTTAGGGCCTTAGAAGTAAACGCCCGAAGCATAAAATACAAAATAAATGGAACAGTTTTTCCATTGTATAAAACGAATAATTGCTACCAGTGTGAAAGTTATGGTCATTTCTACGTTCCGGGCAACCTAGGCTTCACTCTAGGGCGTTGTTCCACCAGATCGAATAGTTAGGGCCTAAGAAGTGAACGCCAGAAGCAAAAAATACAATATAAATACAACAGTTTTTCCATCATATAAAACGAATAATTGCAACCAGGATGAATTTATGGTCATTTCCACTTTCCGGGCAACCTAGGCTTCACCCTAGGGCGTTGCTCCAACAGATTGAATAGTCAGGGCCTTAGAAGTCAATGCCCGAAGCATAAAATGCAATAGAAATACAACAGTTTTTCCATCATATAACAGGAATAATTGCAACCAGTTTGAAAGTGATGGTCATTTCTTCGTTCCGGGCAACCTAGGCTTCACCCTAGGGCGTTGTTCCACCATATCGAACAGTTAGGGCCAAAGAAGTCAACGCCAGAAGCATAAAATACAATATAAATATGTCAGTTTTTCCATCGTATAAAACGAATAATTGCAACCAGTATGAAAGTTATGGTCATTTCTACTTTCAGGGCGACCTAGGCTTCACCCTAGGACGTTGCTCCAACCGGTGGAATACCTAGGGCCTTAGAAGTCAATGCCCGACGCATAAAATGCAATATAAATACAACAGTTTTTCCATCATATAAAACGAATAATTGCAACCAGTTTGAAGGTAATGGTCATTCCTACATTCCGGGCAACGTAGGTTTCACTCTAGGGCGTTGATCCACCAGAGGGAATAGTTAGGGCCTAAGAAGTCAACGCCAGAAGCATATAATACAATATAAATACAACAGCTTTTCAATCGTATAAAACGAATAATTGCAACCAGTGTGAAAGTTATGGACATTTCTACCTTCCGGCCAACCTAGGCTTCACCCTAGGGCGTTGCTCCACCAGATCGAATAGTTAGGGCCTTAGAAGTCAACGCCAGAAGCATAAAATACAATATAAATATACCAGTTTTTCCATCGTATAAAACGAATAATAGCAACCAGTTGTCTAGGTTATGGTTATTTCAGCGTTCCTGGCAATCTAGGCTTCACTCTAGGGCGTTGCTCCAACAGATTGAATAGTTAGGGCCTAAGAAGTCAACGTCAGAAGCATAAAATACAATATAAATATAACAGTTTTTCCATCGTATAAAACGAATAATAGCAACCAGTGTGAAAGTTATGGTCATTTCGACGTTCCGGGAAACCTAGGCTTCACCCTAGAGCGTTGCTCCAACAGATTGAATAGATAGGACCTTAGAGGTCAATGCCTGAAGCATAAAATGCAATAGAAATACAACAGTTTTTCCATCATATAACAGGAATAATTGCAACCAGTTTAAAAGTGATGGTCACTTCTTCGTACCGGGCAACTTAGTCTTCACTCTAGGGCGTTGTTCCACCATATCGAACAGTTAGGACCAAAGAAGTCAACGCCAGAAGCATAAAATACAATATAAATATGACAGTTTTTCCATTGTATAAAACGAATAATAGCAACCAGTGTGAAAGTTATGGTCATTTCTTCGTTCCGGGCAACCTAGGCTTCACACTAGGGCGTTGCTCCACCAGATCGAATAGTTAGGGCCTTAGAAGTCAACGCCCGAAGCATAAAATACAAAATAAATAAAACAGCTTTTCCATCGTATAAAACGAATAATTCCAACCAGTGTGAATGTAATGGTCATTTCTACGTTCCGGGCAACCTAGGCTTCACTCTAGGGCGTTGCTCCACCAGATCGAATAGTTAGGGCCTTAGAAGTCCACACTAGAAGCATAAAATACGATAAAGATGCAACAGTTTTTCCATCGTATAAAATGGATAATTGCAACCAGTGTGAAATTTATGGTCATTCCTACATTCCGAGCAACCTAGACTTCACTCTAGAGCGTTGCTCCACCAGATCGAATAGTTAGGTCATTAGAAGTCAACGCCAGAAGCATAAAATACGATATAAATACAACAGTTTGTCCACCGTAGAACAGGAATAATTGCAACCAGTGTGAAAGTTATGGTCATTTCTGCGTTCCGGGCAACCAAGGCTTCACTCTAGGTCGTTGCTCCACCGGAACAAACAGTTAGGGCCTTAGAAGTAAACGCCGGAAGCATAAAATACAAAATAAATGGAACAGTTTTTCCATTGTATAAAACGAATAATTGCTACTAGTGTGAAAGTTATGGTCATTTCTACGTTCCGGGCAACCTAGGCTTCACCCTAGGGCGGTGTTCTACCAGATCGAATAGTTAGGACCTAAGAAGTGAACGCCAGAAGCATAAAATACAATATAAATACAACAGTTTTTTCACTCTATAAAGCAAATAATTGCAACCAGTATGAAAGTTATGGTCGCTTCTTCTTTCCGGGCAACCTAGGATTCACCCTAGGCTGTTGCTCCAACAGATTGAATAGTTAGGGCCCTAGAAGTTAATGCCCGAAACATAAAATACAATATAAATACAACAGCTTTTCCACCGTATATAATCTATATTTGCAAACAGTGTGAAAGTAATGGTCATTTCCATGTTCCGGGCAACCTAGGCTTCACTCTAGGGCGTTGTTCCACCAGATGGAATAGTTAGGGCCTAAGAAGTCAACGCCAGAAGAATAAAATCAATATAAGTACAATAGTTTTTCCATCGTATAAAATGAATAATTGCAAACATTGTGAAAGTAATGGTCATTTCTACGTTCCGGGCAACCTAGGCTTCACCCTAGGGCGGTGTTCCACCAGATCGAATAGTTAGGGCCTAAGAAGTGAACGCCAGAAGCATAAAATACAATATAAATACAACAGTTTTTTCACTCTATAAAACAAATAATTGCAACCAGTATGAAAGTTATGGTCACTTCTTCTTTCCGGGCAACCTAGGATTCACCCTAGGCTGTTGCTCCAACAGATTGAATAGTTAGGGCCCTAGAAGTTAATGCCCGAAGGATAAAATACAGTATAAATACAACAGCTTTTCCACCGTATATAATCTATATTTGCAAACAGTGTGAAAGTAATGGTCATTTCCATGTTCCGGGCAACCTAGGATTCACTCTAGGGCGTTGTTCCACCAGATGGAATAGTAAGGGCCTAAGAAGTCAACGCCAGAAGAATAAAATCAATATAAGTACAATAGTTTTTCCATCGTATAAAATGAATAATTGCAAACATTGTGAAAGTAATGGTCATTTCTACGTTCCGGGCAACCTAGGTGTCACTCTAGGGCGTTGCTCCACCACATCTAGTAGCTACGGCCTTAGAAGTCAATGCCAGAAGAATAAAATAGAATAAAGGTGCAACAGCTTTTCCATCGTATAAAACGAGTAATTGCAACCAGTGTGAAAGTCATGGTCATTTCTACTTTCCGGGCAACCTAGGCTTCACCCTAGGGCGTTGCTCCAACAGATTGAATAGATAGGACCTTAGAGGTCAATGCCCGAAGCATAAAATGCAATAGAAATACAACAGTTTTTCCATCATATAACAGGAATAATTGCAACCAGTTTAAAAGTGATGGTCACTTCTTCGTACCGGGCAACTTAGTCTTCACTCTAGGGCGTTGTTCCACCATATCGAACAGTTAGGACCAAAGAAGTCAACGCCAGAAGCATAAAATACAATATAAATATGACAGTTTTTCCATTGTATAAAACGAATAATAGCAACCAGTGTGAAAGTTATGGTCATTTCTTCGTTCCGGGCAACCTAGGCTTCACACTAGGGCGTTGCTCCACCAGATCGAATAGTTAGGGCCTTAGAAGTCAACGCCCGAAGCATAAAATACAAAATAAATAAAACAGCTTTTCCATCGTATAAAACGAATAATTCCAACCAGTGTGAATGTAATGGTCATTTCTACGTTCCGGGCAACCTAGGCATCACTCTAGGGCGTTGCTCCACCAGATCGAATAGTTAGGGCCTTAGAAGTCCACACCAGAAGCATAAAATACGATAAAGATGCAACAGTTTTTCCATCGTATAAAATGGATAATTGCAACCAGTGTGAAATTTATGGTCATTCCTACATTCGGAGCAACCTAGACTTCACTCTAGAGCGTTGCTCCACCAGATCGAATAGTTAGGTCATTAGAAGTCAACGCCAGAAGCATAAAATACGATATAAATACAACAGTTTGTCCACCGTAGAACAGGAATAATTGCAACCAGTGTGAAAGTTATGGTCATTTCTACGTTCCGGGCAACCTAGGCTTCACTCTGGGGCGTTGCTCCACCGGAACAAACAGTTAGGGCCTTAGAAGTAAACGCCCGAAAAATAAAATACAAAATAAATGGAACAGTTTTTCCATTGTATAAAACGAATAATTGCTACTAGTGTGAAAGTTATGGTCATTTCTACGTTCCGGCAACCTAGGCTTCACTCTAGGGCGTTGCTCCACCAGATCGAATAGTTAGGGCCTAAGAAGTCAACGCCATAAGAATAAAATACAATATAAATATTCCAGTTTTTCCATCGTATAAAACGAATAATAGCACCCAGTTGTCTAGGTTATGGTCATTTCAACGTTCCTGGCAATCTAGGCTTCACTCTAGGGTGTTGCTCCACCAGATCAATCAGTTAGGGCGTTAGAAGTCAACGCCCGAAGCATAAAATGCAAAATAAATAGAACAGCTTTTCCATTGTATAAAACGAATAATAGCTACCAGTGTAAAAGTTATGGTCATTTCTGCGTTCCGGGCAACCTAGGCTTCACTCTAGGTCGTTGCTCCACCGGAACAAACAGTTAGGGCCTTAGAAGTAAACGCCCGAAGCATAAAATACAAAATAAATGGAACAGTTTTTCCATTGTATAAAACGAATAATTGCTACCAGTGTGAAAGTTATGGTCATTTCCACTTTCCGGGCAACCTAGGCTTCACCCTAGGGCGTTGTTCCACCATATCGAACAGTTAGGGCCAAAGAAGTCAACGCCAGAAGCATAAAATACAATATAAATATGTCAGTTTTTCCATCGTATAAAACGAATAATTGCAACCAGTATGAAAGTTATGGTCATTTCTACTTTCAGGGCGACCTAGGCTTCACCCTAGGACGTTGCTCCAACCGGTGGAATACCTAGGGCCTTAGAAGTCAATGCCCGACGCATAAAATGCAATATAAATACAACAGTTTTTCCATCATATAAAACGAATAATTGCAACCAGTTTGAAGGTAATGGTCATTCCTACATTCCGGGCAACGTAGGTTTCACTCTAGGGCGTTGATCCACCAGAGGGAATAGTTAGGGCCTAAGAAGTCAACGCCAGAAGCATATAATACAATATAAATACAACAGCTTTTCAATCGTATAAAACGAATAATTGCAACCAGTGTGAAAGTTATGGACATTTCTACCTTCCGGCCAACCTAGGCTTCACCCTAGGGCGTTGCTCCACCAGATCGAATAGTTAGGGCCTTAGAAGTCAACGCCAGAAGCATAAAATACAATATAAATATACCAGTTTTTCCATCGTATAAAACGAATAATAGCAACCAGTTGTCTAGGTTATGGTTATTTCAGCGTTCCTGGCAATCTAGGCTTCACTCTAGGGCGTTGCTGCACCAGATCAATCAGTTAGGGCGTTAGAAGTCAACGCCCGAAGCATAAAATGCAAAATAAATAGAACAGCTTTTCCATTGTATAAAACGAATAATAGCTACCAGTGTAAAAGTTATGGTCATTTCTACGTTCCGGACAACCTAGGCTTCACTCTAGGGCGTTGCTCCACCAGATCGAATAGTTAGGGCCTTAGAAGTCCACACCAGAAGCATAAAATACGATAAAGATGCAACAGTTTTTCCATCGTATAAAATGGATAATTGCAACCAGTGTGAAATTTATGGTCATTCCTACATTCCGAGCAACCTAGACCTCACTCTAGAGCGTTGCTCCACCAGATCGAATAGTTAGGTCATTAGAAGTCAACGCCAGAAGCATAAAATACGATATAAATACAACAGTTTGTCCATCGTAGAACAGGAATAATTGCAACCAGTGTGAAAGTTATGGTCATTTCTGCGTTCCGGGCAACCTAGGCTTCACTCTAGGTCGTTGCTCCACCGGAACAAACAGTTAGGGCCTTAGAAGTAAACGCCCGAAGCATAAAATACAAAATAAATGGAACAGTTTTTCCATTGTATAAAACGAATAATTGCTGCTAGTGTGAAAGTTATGGTCATTTCTACGTTCCGGGCAACCTAGGCTTCACCCTAGGGCGGTGTTCCACCAGATCGAATAGTTAGGGCCTAAGAAGTGAACGCCAGAAGCATAAAATACAATATAAATACAACAGTTTTTTCACTCTATAAAACAAATAATTGCAACCAGTATGAAAGTTATGGTCACTTCTTCTTTCCGGGCAACCTAGGATTCACCCTAGGCTGTTGCTCCAACAGATTGAATAGTTAGGGCCCTAGAAGTTAATGCCCGAAGCATAAAATACAGTATAAATACAACAGCTTTTCCACCGTATATAATCTATATTTGCAAACAGTGTGAAAGTAATGGTCATTTCCATGTTCCGGGCAACCTAGGATTCACTCTAGGGCGTTGTTCCACCAGATGGAATAGTAAGGGCCTAAGAAGTCAACGCCAGAAGAATAAAATCAATATAAGTACAATAGTTTTTCCATCGTATAAAATGAATAATTGCAAACATTGTGAAAGTAATGGTCATTTCTACGTTCCGGGCAACCTAGGTGTCACTCTAGGGCGTTGCTCCACCACATCTAGTAGCTACGGCCTCAGAAGTCAATGCCAGAAGAATAAAATAGAATAAAGGTGCAACAGCTTTTCCATCGTATAAAACGAATAATTGCAACCAGTGCGAAAGTTATGGTCATTTCTACGTTCCGGGCAACCTAGGCTTCACTCTAGGGCGTTGCTCCACCAGATCGAATAGTTAGGGCCTTACAAATCAACGCCAGAAGCATAAAATACAATAAAGATGCAACAGTTTTTCCATCATATAACAGGAATAACTGCAAACAGTGTGAAAGTAATTGTCATTTCTACGTTCCAGGCAACCTAGGCTTCACCCTAGGGCGTTGCTCCAACAGATTGAATAGTTAGGGCCTAAGAAGTCAACGTCAGAAGCATAAAATACAATATAAATATAACAGTTTTTCCATCGTATAAAACGAATAATAGCAACCAGTGTGAAAGTTATGGTCATTTCGACGTTCCGGGAAACCTAGGCTTCACCCTAGGGCGTTGCTCCAACAGATTGAATAGATAGGACCTTAGAGGTCAATGCCTGAAGCATAAAATGCAATAGAAATACAACAGTTTTTCCATCATATAACAGGAATAATTGCAACCAGTTTAAAAGTGATGGTCACTTCTTCGTACCGGGCAACTTAGTCTTCACTCTAGGGCGTTGTTCCACCATATCGAACAGTTAGGACCAAAGAAGTCAACGCCAGAAGCATAAAATACAATATAAATATGACAGTTTTTCCATTGTATAAAACGAATAATAGCAACCAGTGTGAAAGTTATGGTCATTTCTTCGTTCCGGGCAACCTAGGCTTCACACTAGGGCGTTGCTCCACCAGATCGAATAGTTAGGGCCTTAGAAGTCAACGCCCGAAGCATAAAATACAAAATAAATAAAACAGCTTTTCCATCGTATAAAACGAATAATTCCAACCAGTGTGAATGTAATGGTCATTTCTACGTTCCGTGCAACCTAGGCTTCACTCTAGGGCGTTGCTCCACCAGATCGAATAGTTAGGGCCTTAGAAGTCCACACCAGAAGCATAAAATACGATAAAGATGCAACAGTTTTTCCATCGTATAAAATGGATAATTGCAACCAGTGTGAAATTTATGGTCATTCCTACATTCCGAGCAACCTAGACTTCACTCTAGAGCGTTGCTCCACCAGATCGAATAGTTAGGTCATTAGAAGTCAACGCCAGAAGCATAAAATACGATATAAATACAACAGTTTGTCCACCGTAGAACAGGAATAATTGCAACCAGTGTGAAAGTTATGGTCATTTCTGCGTTCCGGGCAACCAAGGCTTCACTCTAGGTCGTTGCTCCACCGGAACAAACAGTTAGGGCCTTAGAAGTAAACGCCGGAAGCATAAAATACAAAATAAATGGAACAGTTTTTCCATTGTATAAAACGAATAATTGCTACTAGTGTGAAAGTTATGGTCATTTCTACGTTCCGGGCAACCTAGGCTTCACCCTAGGGCGGTGTTCTACCAGATCGAATAGTTAGGGCCTAAGAAGTGAACGCCAGAAGCATAAAATACAATATAAATACAACAGTTTTTTCACTCTATAAAGCAAATAATTGCAACCAGTATGAAAGTTATGGTCGCTTCTTCTTTCCGGGCAACCTAGGATTCACCCTAGGCTGTTGCTCCAACAGATTGAATAGTTAGGGCCCTAGAAGTTAATGCCCGAAACATAAAATACAATATAAATACAACAGCTTTTCCACCGTATATAATCTATATTTGCAAACAGTGTGAAAGTAATGGTCATTTCCATGTTCCGGGCAACCTAGGCTTCACTCTAGGGCGTTGTTCCACCAGATGGAATAGTTAGGGCCTAAGAAGTCAACGCCAGAAGAATAAAATCAATATAAGTACAATAGTTTTTCCATCGTATAAAATGAATAATTGCAAACATTGTGAAAGTAATGGTCATTTCTACGTTCCGGGCAACCTAGGTGTCACTCTAGGGCGTTGCTCCACCACATCTAGTAGCTAGGGCCTTAGAAGTCAATGCCAGAAGAATAAAATACAATAAAGATGCAACAGCTTTTCCATCGTATAAAACGAATAATTGCAACCAGTGTGAAAGTTATGGTCACTTCTACTTTCCGGGCAACCTAGGCTTCACCCTAGGGCGTTGCTCCAACAGATTGAATAGATAGGACCTTAGAGGTCAATGCCCGAAACATAAAATGCAATAGAAATACAACAGTTTTTCCATCATATAACAGGAATAACTGTAACCAGTTTAAAAGTGATGGTCACTTCTTCGTACCGGGCAACTTAGTCTTCACTCTAGGGCGTTGTTCCACCATATCGAACAGTTAGGACCAAAGAAGTCAACGCCAGAAGCATAAAATACAATATAAATATGACAGTTTTTCCATTGTATAAAACGAATAATAGCAACCAGTGTGAAAGTTATGGTCATTTCTTCGTTCCGGGCAACCTAGGCTTCACACGAGGGCGTTGCTCCACCAGATCGAATAGTTAGGGCCTTAGAAGTCAACGCCCGAAGCATAAAATACAAAATAAATAAAACAGCTTTTCCATCGTATAAAACGAATAATTCCAACCAGTGTGAATGTAATGGTCATTTCTACGTTCCGGGCAACCTAGGCTTCACTCTAGGGCGTTGCTCCACCAGATCGAATAGTTAGGGCCTTAGAAGTCCACACCAGAAGCATAAAATACGATAAAGATGCAACAGTTTTTCCATCGTATAAAATGGATAATTGCAACCAGTGTGAAATTTATGGTCATTCCTACATTCCGAGCAACCTAGACTTCACTCTAGAGCGTTGCTCCACCAGATCGAATAGTTAGCTCATTAGAAGTCAACGCCAGAAGCATAAAATACGATATAAATACAACAGTTTGTCCACCGTAGAACAGGAATAATTGCAACCAGTGTGAAAGTTATGGTCATTTCTGCGTTCCGGGCAACATAGGCTTCACTCTAGGTCGTTGCTCCACCGGAACAAACAGTTAGGGCCTTAGAAGTAAACGCCGGAAGCATAAAATACAAAATAAATGGAACAGTTTTTCCATTGTATAAAACGAATAATTGCTACTAGTGTGAAAGTTATGGTCATTTCTACGTTCCGGGCAACCTAGGCTTCACCCTAGGGCGGTGTTCTACCAGATCGAATAGTTAGGGCCTAAGAAGTGAACGCCAGAAGCATAAAATACAATATAAATACAACAGTTTTTTCACTCTATAAAGCAAATAATTGCAACCAGTATGAAAGTTATGGTCACTTCTTCTTTCCGGGCAACCTAGGATTCACCCTAGGCTGTTGCTCCAACAGATTGAATAGTTAGGGCCCTAGAAGTTAATGCCCGAAGCATAAAATACAATATAAATACAACAGCTTTTCCACCGTATATAATCTATATTTGCAAACAGTGTTAAAGTAATGGTCATTTCCATGTTCCGGGCAACCTAGGCTTCACTCTAGGGCGTTGTTCCACCAGATGGAATAGTTAGGGCCTAAGAAGTCAACGCCAGAAGAATAAAATCAATATAAGTACAATAGTTTTTCCATCGTATAAAATGAATAATTGCAAACATTGTGAAAGTAATGGTCATTTCTACGTTCCGGGCAACCTAGGTGTCACTCTAGGGCGTTGCTCCACCACATCTAGTAGCTACGGCCTTAGAAGTCAATGCCAGAAGAATAAAATACAATAAAGATGCAACAGCTTTTCCATCGTATAAAACGAATAATTGCAACCAGTGTGAAAGTTATGGTCACTTCTACTTTCCGGGCAACCTAGGCTTCACCCTAGGGCGTTGCTCCAACCGGTGGAATAGCTAGGGCCTTAGAAGTTAATGCCCGACGCATAAAATGCAATAAAAATACAACAGTTTTTACATCCTATAACAGGAATAATTGCAACCAGTTTGAAAGTGATGGTCATTTCTACGTACCGGGCAACCTAGGCTTCACTCTAGGGCGTTGCTCCACCAGATCGAATAGTTAGGGCCTAAGAAGTCAACGCCATAAGAATAAAATACAATATAAATATACCAGTTTTTCCATCGTATAAAACGAATAATAGCAACCAGTTGTCTAGGTTATGGTCATTTCAACGTTCCTGGCAATCTAGGCTTCACTCTAGGGTGTTGCTCCACCAGATCAATCAGTTAGGGCGTTAGAAGTCAACGCCCGAAGCATAAAATGCAAAATAAATAGAACAGCTTTTCCATTGTATAAAACGAATAATAGCTACCAGTGTAAAAGTTATGGTCATTTCTACGTTCCGGGTAACCTAGGCTTCACTCTAGGGCGTTGCTCCACCAGATCGAATAGTTAGGGCCTTAGAAGTCCACACCAGAAGCATAAAATACGATCAAGATGCAACAGTTTATCCATCGTATAAAATGGATAATTGCAACCAGTGTGAAATTTATGGTCATTCCTACATTCCGAACAACCTAGACTTCACTCTAGAGCGTTGTTCCACCAGATCGAATAGTTAGGTCATTAGAAGTCAACGCCAGAAGCATAAAATACGATATAAATACAATAGTTTGTCCATCGTAGAACAGGAATAATTGCAACCAGTGTGAAAGTTATGGTCATTTCTGCGTTCCGGGCAACCTAGGCTTCACTCTAGGTCGTTGCTCCACCGGAACAAACAGTTAGGGCCTTAGAAGTAAACGCCCGAAGCATAAAATACAAAATAAATGGAACAGTTTTTCCATTGTATAAAACGAATAATTGCTACCAGTGTGTAAGTTATGGCCATTTCTACGTTCCGGGCAACCTAGGCTTCACTCTAGGGCGTTGTTCCACCAGATCGAATAGTTAGGGCCTAAGAAGTGAACGCCAGAAGCAAAAAATACAATATAAATACAACAGTTTTTCCATCATATAAAACGAATAATTGCAACCAGGATGAATTTATGGTCATTTCCACTTTCCGGGCAACCTAGGCTTCACCCTAGGGCGTTGCTCCAACAGATTGAATAGTCAGGGCCTTAGAAGTCAACGCCAGAAGCATATAATACAATATAAATACAACAGCTTTTCAATCGTATAAAACGGATAATTGCAACCAGTTGTCTAGGTTATGGTTATTTCAGCGTTCCTGGCAATCTAGGCTTCACTCTAGGGCGTTGCTGCACCAGATCAATCAGTTAGGGCGTTAGAAGTCAACGCCCGAAGCATAAAATGCAAAATAAATAGAACAGCTTTTCCATTGTATAAAACGAATAATAGCTACCAGTGTAAAAGTTATGGTCATTTCTACGTTCCGGACAACCTAGGCTTCACTCTAGGGCGTTGCTCCACCAGATCGAATAGTTAGGGCCTTAGAAGTCCACACCAGAAACATAAAATACAATATAAATACAACAGTTTTTTCACTCTATAAAACAAATAATTGCAACCAGTATGAAAGTTATGGTCACTTCTTCTTTCCGGGCAACCTAGGATACACCCTAGGCTGTTGCTCCAACAGATTGAATAGTTAGGGCCCTAGAAGTTAATGCCCGAAGCATAAAATACAATATAAATACAACAGCTTTTCCACCGTATATAATCTATATTTGCAAACAGCGTGAAAGTAATGGTCATTTCCATGTTCCGGGCAACCTAGGATTTACTCTAGGGCGTTGTTCCACCAGATGGAATAGTAAGGGCCTAAGAAGTCAACGCCAGAAGAATAAAATCAATATAAGTACAATAGTTTTTCCATCGTATAAAATGAATAATTGCAAACATTGTGAAAGTAATGGCCATTTCTACGTTCCGGGCAACCTAGGTGTCACTCTAGGGCGTTGCTCCACCACATCTAGTAGCTACGGCCTTAGAAGTCAATGCCAGAAGAATAAAATACAATAAAGATGCAACAGCTTTTCCATCGTATAAAACGAATAATTGCAACCAGTGCGAAAGTTATGGTCATTTCTACGTTCCGGGCAACCTAGGCTTCACTCTAGGGCGTTGTTCCACCAGATCGAATAGTTAGGGCCTTACAAATCAACGCCAGAAGCATAAAATACAATAAAGATGCAACAGTTTTTCCATCATATAACACGAATAACTGCAAACAGTGTGAAAGTAATTGTCATTTCTACGTTCCAGGCAACCTAGGCTTCACTCTAGGGCGTTGTTCCACCAGATCGAATAGTTAGGGCCTAAGAAGTGAACGCCAGAAGCAAAAAATACAATATAAATACAACAGTTTTTCCATCATATAAAACGAATAATTGCAACCAGGATGAATTTATGGTCATTTCCACTTTCCGGGCAACCTAGGCTTCACCCTAGGGCGTTGCTCCAACAGATTGAATAGTCAGGGCCTTAGAAGTCAATGCCCGAAGCATAAAATGCAATAGAAATACAACAGTTTTTCCATCATATAACAGGAATAATTGCAACCAGTTTGAAGGTAATGGTCATTTCTACGTTCCGGGCAACGTAGGTTTCACTCTAGGGCGTTGATCCACCAGAGGGAAGAGTTAGGGCCTAAGAAGTCAACGCCAGAAGCATATAATACAATATAAATACAACAGCTTTTCAATCGTATAAAACGGATAATAGCAACCAGTTGTCTAGGTTATGGTTATTTCAGCGTTCCTGGCAATCTAGGCTTCACTCTAGGGCGTTGCTGCACCAGATCAATCAGTTAGGGCGTTAGAAGTCAACGCCCGAAGCATAAAATGCAAAATAAATAGAACAGCTTTTCCATTGTATAAAACGAATAATAGCTACCAGTGTAAAAGTTATGGTCATTTCTACGTTCCGGACAACCTAGGCTTCACTCTAGGGCGTTGCTCCACCAGATCGAATAGTTAGGGCCTTAGAAGTCCACACCAGAAACATAAAATACAATATAAATACAACAGTTTTTTCACTCTATAAAACAAATAATTGCAACCAGTATGAAAGTTATGGTCACTTCTTCTTTCCGGGCAACCTAGGATACACCCTAGGCTGTTGCTCCAACAGATTGAATAGTTAGGGCCCTAGAAGTTAATGCCCGAAGCATAAAATACAATATAAATACAACAGCTTTTCCACCGTATATAATCTATATTTGCAAACAGCGTGAAAGTAATGGTCATTTCCATGTTCCGGGCAACCTAGGATTTACTCTAGGGCGTTGTTCCACCAGATGGAATAGTAAGGGCCTAAGAAGTCAACGCCAGAAGAATAAAATCAATATAAGTACAATAGTTTTTCCATCGTATAAAATGAATAATTGCAAACATTGTGAAAGTAATGGCCATTTCTACGTTCCGGGCAACCTAGGTGTCACTCTAGGGCGTTGCTCCACCACATCTAGTAGCTACGGCCTTAGAAGTCAATGCCAGAAGAATAAAATACAATAAAGATGCAACAGCTTTTCCATCGTATAAAACGAATAATTGCAACCAGTGCGAAAGTTATGGTCATTTCTACGTTCCGGGCAACCTAGGCTTCACTCTAGGGCGTTGTTCCACCAGATCGAATAGTTAGGGCCTTACAAATCAACGCCAGAAGCATAAAATACAATAAAGATGCAACAGTTTTTCCATCATATAACACGAATAACTGCAAACAGTGTGAAAGTAATTGTCATTTCTACGTTCCAGGCAACCTAGGCTTCACTCTAGGGCGTTGTTCCACCAGATCGAATAGTTAGGGCCTAAGAAGTCAACGTCTGAAACATAAAATACAATATAAATATAACAGATTTTCCATCGTATAAAACGAATAATAGCAACCAGTGTGAAAGTTATGGTCATTTCGACGTTCCGGGCAACCTAGGCTTCACTGTAGGGCGTTGCTCCACCAGATCGAATAATTAGGGCCTTAGAAATCAACGCCAGAGGCATAAAATACAATAAAGATGCAACAGTTTTTCCATCGTAAAACAGGAATAATTGCAACCAGTGTGAAGGTAATGGTCTTTTCTACGTTCCGGGCAACCAAGGCTTCACTCTAGGGCGGTGCACCACCAGATCAAATAGTTAGGGCCTAAGAAGTCAACGCCAGAAGCATAAAATACAACATAAATACAACAGATTTTCCACCGTATATAATGTATATTTTCAAGCAGTGAGAAAGTAATGGTCATTTCTACGTACCGGGCAACCTAGGCTCCACTCACGGGCGTTGCTCCACCAAATCGAATAGCTAGAGCCTTAGAAGTCAACGCCAGAAGCATAAAATACGATATAAATACAACAGCTTTTCCATCGTATAAAACGAATAATTGCAACCAGTGTGGAAGTTATTGTCATTTCTACGTTCCGGGCAACCTAGGCTTCACTCTAGGGCATCGCTCGACCAGATAGGATAGCTAGGGCCTTAGAAGTCAACGCCCGAAGCATAAAATACAAAATAAATAGAACAGTTTTTCCATCGTATAAAACGAATAATTGCAACCAGTGTGAAAGTTATGGTCATTGCTACGTTCCGCGCAACCTAGGCTTCACCCAAGGGCGTTGTTCCACCAGATGGAATAGTTAGGGCCTAAGAAGTCAACGCCGGAAGCATAAAATACGATACTAATACAACAGCTTTTCCATCGTATAAGACGAATAATTGCAACCAGTGTGAATGTAATGGTCATTTCTACGTTCCAGGTAACCTAGGCTTCACTCTAGGGCGTTGCTCCACCAGATCGAATATTTAGGGCCTAAGAAGTCAACGCCAGAAGAATAAAATAAAATATAAGTACAAATGCTTTTCCATCGTATAAAATGAATAATTGCAAACATTGTGAAAGTAATGGTCATTTCTCCGTTCCGGGCAACCTAGGCTTCACTCTGGGGCGTTGCGCCACCAGATCAAATAGTTAGGGCCTAAGAAGTCAACGCCAGAAGCATAAAATACAACAGAAATACAACAGATTTTCCTTCGTATATAATGTATATTTGCAAACAGTGTGAAAGTAATGGTCATTTCTATGTACAGGGCAACCTAGGCCCCACTCTCGGGCGTTGCTCCACCAAATCGAATAGCTAGGGCCATAGATGTCAACGCCAGAAGCATAAAATACAATAAAGATGCAAAAGTTTTTCCATCGTATAACAGGAATAACTGCAAACAGTGTGAAAGTAATGGTCATTTCCATGTTCCGGGCAACCTAGTCTTCACTCTAGGGCGTTGTTCCACCAGATCGAATAATTAGGGCCTAAGAAGTCAACGCCAGAAGAATAAAATACAATGTAAGTACAAAAGATTTTCCATCGTATAAAATGAATAATTGCAAACATTGTTAAAGTAATGGTCATTTCTACGTTCCGGGCAACCTAGGCGTCACTCCGGGGCGTTGCTCCACCACATCTAATAGCTACGGCCTTAGAAGTCAACCCCAGATGAATAAAATACAATAAAGGTGCAACAGCTTTTCCATCGTATAAAACGAATAATTGCAACCAGTGTGAAAGTTATGGTCATTTCTACTTTCCGGGCATCCTAGGCTTCACCTTAGGGCGTTGTTCCACCAGATCGAACAGTTAGGGCCTAAGAAGTCAACGCCAGAAGCATAAAATACAATATAAATATAACAGTTTTTCCATCGTATAAAACGAATAATTGCAACCAGTATGAAAGTCAACGTCATTTCTACTTTCCGGGCAATATAGGCTTCACCCTTGGGCGTTGCACCAACAGATTGAATAGTTAGGGCCTTAGGAGTCAACGCCCGAAGCATAAAATACAAAATAAATAGAACAGTTTTTCCATCGTATAAAACGAATAATTGCTACCGGTGTGAAAGTTATGGTCATTTCTCCGTTCCGGGCAACCTAGGCTTCACTCTAGGGCGTTGCTCCACCAGATCGAATAGTTAGGGCCTTAGAAGTCAACGCCAGAAGCATAAAATACAAAATAAATAAAACCGTTTTTCCATCGTTTAAACCGAATAATTGCTACCAGTGTGGACGTTATGGTCATTTCTACATTCCGCGCAACCTAGGCTTCACACTAGTGCGTTGCTCCACCAGATCTAATAGTTAGGTCCTTAGAAGTCAACGCCAGAAGCATAAAACACTATATAAATACAACAGTTTTTCCATCATATAAAACGAATAATTGCAACCAGGATGAAAGTTATGGTCATTTCTACTTTCCGTGCAACCTGGGCTTCACTCTTGGGCGTTGCTCCACCAGATCGAATAGTTAGGGCCTTAGAAGTCAACGCCAGAAGCATAAAATACAAAATAAATAAAACAGTTTTTCCATCGTATAAAACGAATAATTGCTACCAGTGTGAACGTTATGGTCATTTCTACATTCCGCGCAACCTAGGCTTCACTCTAGTGCGTTGCTCCACCAGATGGAATAGTTAGATCCTTAGAAGTCAACGCCAGATGCATAAAATACGATATAAATACAACAGCTTTTCCATCGTATAAAACGAATAATTGCAACCAGTGCGGAAGTTACGGTCATTTCTACGTTGCGGGCAACCTGGGCTTCACTCTAGGGCGTTGCTCGACCAGATCGAATAGCTAGGGCCTTAGAAGTCAACGCCAGAAGCATCAAATACAATATAAATATAACAGCTTTTCCATCGTATAAAACGAATAATAGCAACCAGTGTGAAAGTTATGGTCATTTCGACGTTCCGGACAACCTAGGCTTCACTGTAGGGCGTTGCTCCACCAGATCGAATAATTAGGGCCTTAGAAATCAACGCCAGAGGCATAAAATACAATAAAGATGCAACAGTTTTTCCATCGTAAAACAGGAATAATTGCAACCAGTGTGAAGGTAATGGTCTTTTCTACGTTCCGGGCAACCAAGGCTTCACTCTAGGGCGGTGCACCACCAGATCAAATAGTTAGGGCCTAAGAAGTCAACGCCAGAAGCATAAAATACAACATAAATACAACAGATTTTCCACCGTATATAATGTATATTTGCAAACAGTGTGAAAGTAATGGTCATTTCTACGTACCGGGCAACCTAGGCTCCACTCACGGGCGTTGCTCCACCAAATCGAATAGCTAGGGCCTTAGAAGTCAACGCCAGAAGCATAAAATACGATATAAATACAACAGCTTTTCCATCGTATAAAACGAATAATTGCAACCAGTGTGGAAGTTATTGTCATTTCTACGTTCCGGGCAACCTAGGCTTCACTCTAGGGCATCGTTCGACCAGATAGAATAGCTAGGGCCTTAGAAGTCAACGCCCGAAGCATAAAATACAAAATAAATAGAACAGTTTTTCCATCGTATAAAACGAATAATTGCTACCAGTGTGAAAGTTATGGTCATTGCTACGTTCCGCGCAACCTAGGCTTCACCCAAGGGCGTTGTTCCACCAGATGGAATAGTTAGGGCCTAAGAAGTCAACGCCGGAAGCATAAAATACGATACTAATACAACAGCTTTTCCATCGTATAAGACGAATAATTGCAACCAGTGTGAATGTAATGGTCATATCTACGTTCCGGGTAACCTAGGCTTCACTCTAGGGCGTTGCTCCACCAGATCGAATAGTTAGGGCCTAAGAAGTCAACGCCAGAAGAATAAAATACAATATAAGTACAAATGCTTTTCCATCGTATAAAATGAATAATTGCAAACATTGTCAAAGTAATGGTCATTTCTCCGTTCCGGGCAACCTAGGCTTCACTCTGGGGCGTTGCGCCACCAGATCAAATAGTTAGGGCCTAAGAAGTCAACGCCAGAAGCATAAAATACAACATAAATACAACAGATTTTCCTTCGTATATAATGTATATTTGCAAACAGTGTGAAAGTAATGGTCATTTCTATGTACAGGGCAACCTAGGCCCCACTCTCGGGCGTTGCTCCACCAAATCGAATAGCTAGGGCCTTAGAAGTCAACGCCAGAAGCATAAAATACAATAAAGATGCAAAAGTTTTTCCATCGTATAACAGGAATAACTGCAAACAGTGTGAAAGTAATGGTCATTTCCATGTTCCGGGCAACCTAGTCTTCACTCTAGGGCGTTGTTCCACCAGATCGAATAATTAGGGCCTAAGAAGTCAACGCCAGAAGAATAAAATACAATATAAGTACAACAGTTTTTTCACTCTATAAAGCAAATAATTGCAACCAGTATGAAAGTTATGGTCACTTCTTCTTTCCGGGCAACCTAGGATTCACCCTAGGCTGTTGCTCCAACAGATTGAATAGTTAGGGCCCTAGAAGTTAATGCCCGAAGCATAAAATACAATATAAATACAACAGCTTTTCCACCGTATATAATCTATATTTGCAAACAGTGTGAAAGTAATGGTCATTTCCATGTTCCGGGCAACCTAGGATTCACTCTAGGGCGTTGTTCCACCAGATGGAATAGTTAGGGCCCAAGAAGTCAACGCCAGAAGAATAAAATCAATATAAGTACAATAGTTTTTCCATCGTATAAAATGAATAATTGCAAACATTGTGAAAGTAATGGTCAATTCTACGTTCCGGGCAACCTAGGCTTCACTCTAGGGCGTTGCGCCACCAGATCGAATAGCTAGGACCTTAGAAGTCAACGCCTGAAGTATAAAATACAATAAAAATACAACAGTCTTTCCATCCTATAACAGGAATAATTGTAACCCGTGTGAAAGTGATGGTCATTTCTACGTTCCAGGCAACCGAGGCTTCACCCTAGGGCGTTGTTCCACCAGATGGAAAGTTAGGTACTAAGAAGTCAACGCCATAAGCATAAAATACAAAATAAATAAAACTGTTTTTCCATCGTATAAAACGAATAATTGCTACCAGTGTGAAAGTGATGGTCATTTCTACGTTCCAGGTAACCTAGGCTTCACCCTAGGGCGTTGTTCCACCAGATGGAATAGTTAGGGACTAAGAAGTCAACGCCAGAAGCATAAAATACAAAATAAATAAAACAGTTTTTCCATCGTATAAAACGTATAATTGCTACCAGTGTGAACGTTATGGTCATTTCTACATTCCGCGCAACCTAGGCTTCACTCTAGTGCGTTGCTCCACCAGATCGAATAGTTAGATCCTTAGAAGTCAACGCCAGATGCATAAAATACGATATAAATACAACAGCTTTTCCATCGTATAAAACGAATAATTGCAACCAGTGCGGAAGTTACGGTCATTTCTACGTTGCGGGCAACCTGGGCTTCACTCTAGGGCGTTGCTCGACCAGATCGAATAGCTAGGGCCTTAGAAGTCAACGCCAGAAGCATCAAATACAATATAAATATAACAGCTTTTCCATCGTCTAAAACGAATAATTGCTACCAGTGTGAACGTTATGGTCATTTCTACGTTCCGCGCAACCTAGGCTTCTCTCTAGGGCGTTTCTCCACCAGATCGAATAGTTAGGTCCTTAGAAGTCAACGCCAGAAGCATAAAATACGATATAAATACAACAGCTTTTCCATCGTATAAAACGAATAATTGCGACCAGTGTGGAAGTTATGGTCATTTCTACGTTCCGGGCAACCTAGGCTTCACTCTAGGGCGTTGCTCGACCAGATCGAATAGCTAGGGCCTTAGAAGTCAACGCCTGAAGTATAAAATACAATAAAAATACAACAGTCTTTCCATCCTATAACAGGAATAATTGCAACCCGTGTGAAAGTGATGGTCATTTCTACGTTCCAGGCAACCTAGGCTTCACCCTAGGTCGTTGTTCCACCAGATGGAAAGTTAGGGACTAAGAAGTCAACGCCAGAAGCATAAAACACTATATAAATACAACAGTTTTTCCATCATATAAAACGAATAATTGCAACCAGGATGAAAGTTATGGTCATTTCTACTTTCCGGGCAACCTAGGCTTCACTCTAGGGCGGTGCTCCACCAGATCAAATAGTTAGGGCCTAAGAAGTCAACCCGAGAAGCATAAAATACAACATAAATACAACAGATTTTCCATCGTATATAATATATATTTGCAAACAGTGTGAAAGTAATGGTCATTTCTATGTCCCGGGCAAGCTAGGCCCCACTCTCGGGCGTTGCTCCAACAAATCGAATAGCTAGGGCCTTTGAAGTCAACGCCAGAAGCATAATATACAATAAAGATGCAAAAGTTTTTCCATCGTATAACAGGAATAACTGCAAACAGTGTGAAAGTAATGGTCATTTCCATGTTCCGGGCAACCTAGTCTTCACTCTAGGGCGCTGTTCCACCAGATCGAATAATTAGGGCCTAAGAAGTCAACGCCAGAAGAATAAAATACAATATAAGTACAAAAGCTTTTCCATCGTATAAAATGAATAATTGCAAACATTGTGAAAGTAATGGTCATTTCTACTTTCCGGGCAACATAGGCTTCACCCTTGGGCGTTGCACCAACAGATTGAATAGTTAGGGCCTTAGAAGTCAACGCCCGAAGCATAAAATACAAAATAAATAGAACAGTTTTTCCATCGTATAAAACGAATAATTGCTACCAGTGTGAAGGTAATGGTCTTTTCTACGTTCCGGGCAACCTAGGCTTCACTCTCGGGCGTTGCTCCACCAGATCGAATAGTTAGACCCTTAGAAGTCAACGCCAGAAGCATAAAATACAAAATAAATAAAACAGTTTTTCCATCGTTTAAAATGAATAATTGCAAACATTGTGAAAGTAATGGTCATTTCTACTTTCCGGGCAACATAGGCTTCACCCTTGGGCGTTGCACCACCAGATCGAATAGTTAGGTCCTTAGAAGTCAACGCCAGAAGCATAAAATACGATATAAATACAACAGCTTTTCCATCGTATAAAACGAATAATTGCAACCAGTGTGGAAGTTATGGTCATTTCTACGTTCCGGGCAACCTAGGCGTCACTCTAGGGCGTTGTTCCACCAGATGGAATAGTTAGGGCCTAAGAAGTCAACGCCAGAAGAATAAAATCAATATAAGTACAATAGTTTTTCCATCGTATAAAATGAGTAATTGCAAACATTGTGAAAGTAATGGTCATTTCTACGTTCCGGGCAACCTGGGTGTCACTCTAGGGCGTTGCTCCACCAGATCTAGTAGCTACGGCCTTAGAAGTCAATGCCAGAAGAATAAAATACAATAAAGATGCAACAGCTTTTCCATCGTATAAAACGAATAATTGCAACCAGTGTGAAAGTTATGGTCATTTCTACTTTCCGGGCAACCTAGGCTTCACCCTAGGGCGTTGCTCCAACAGATTGAATAGATAGGACCTTAGAGGTCAATGCCCGAAGCATAAAATGCAATAGAAATACAACAGTTTTTCCATCATATAACAGGAATAATTGCAACCAGTTTAAAAGTGATGGTCACTTCTTCGTACCGGGCAACTTAGTCTTCACTCTAGGGCGTTGTTCCACCATATCGAACAGTTAGGACCAAAGACGTCAACGCCAGAAGCATAAAATACAATATAAATATGACAGTTTATCCATTGTATAAAACGAATAATAGCAACCAGTGTGAAAGTTATGGTCATTTCTTCGTTCCGGGCAACCTAGGCTTCACACTAGGGCGTTGCTCCACCAGATCGAATAGGTAGGGCCTTAGAAGTCAACGCCCGAAGCATAAAATACAAAATAAATAAAACAGCTTTTCCATCGTATAAAACGAATAATTCCAACCAGTGTGAATGTAATGGTCATTTCTACGTTCCGGGCAACATAGGCTTCACTCTAGGGCGTTGCTCCACCAGATCGAATAGTTAGGGCCTTAGAAGTCCACACCAGAAGCATAAAATACGATAAAGATGCAACAGTTTTTCCATCGTATAAAATGGATAATTGCAACCAGTGTGAAATTTATGGTCATTCCTACATTCCGAGCAACCTAGACTTCACTCTAGAGCGTTGCTCCACCAGATCGAATAGTTAGGTCATTAGAAGTCAACGCCAGAAGCATAAAATACGATATAAATACAACAATTTGTCCACCGCAGAATAGGAATAATTGCAACCAGTGTGAAAGTTATGGTCATTTCTGCGTTCCGGGCAACCTAGGCTTCACTCTAGGTCGTTGCTCCAACGGAACAAACAGTTAGGGCCTTAGAAGTAAACGCCCGAAGCATAAAATAAAAAATAAATGGAACAGTTTTTCCATTGTATAAAACGAATAATTGCTACTAGTGTGAAAGTTATGGCCATTTCTACGTTCCGGGCAACCTAGGCTTCACCCTAGGGCGGTGTTCTACCAGATCGAATAGTTAGGGCCTATGAAGTGAACGCCAGCTGCATAAAATACAATATAAATACAACAGTTTTTTCACTCTATAAAGCAAATAATTGCAACCAGTATGAAAGTTATGGTCACTTCTTCTTTCCGGGCAACCTAGGATTCACCCTAGGCTGTTGCTCCAACAGATTGAATAGTTAGGGCCCTAGAAGTTAATGCCCGAAGCATAAAATACAATATAAATACAACAGCTTTTCCACCGTATATAATCTATATTTGCAAACAGTGTGAAAGTAATGGTCATTTCCATGTTCCGGGCAACCTAGGATTCACTCTAGGGCGTTGTTCCACCAGATGGAATAGTTAGGGCCTAAGAAGTCAATGCCAGAAGAATAAAATACAATAAAGATGCAACAGCTTTTCCATCGTATAAAACGAATAATTGCAACCAGTGCGAAAGTTATGGTCATTTCTACGTTCCCGGCAACCTAGGCTTCACTCTGGGGCGTTGCTCCACCAGATCGAATAGTTAGGGCCTTACAAATCAACGCCAGAAGCATAAAATACAATAAAGATGCAACAGTTTTTCCATCATATAACAGGAATAACTGCAAACAGTGTGAAAGTAATTGTCATTTCTACGTTCCAGGCAACCTAGGCTTCACTCTAGGGCGTTGTTCCACCAGATCGAAAAGTTAGGGCCTAAGAAGTCAACGTCAGAAGCATAAAATACAATATAAATATAACAGTTTTTCCATCGTATAAAACGAATAATAGCAACCAGTGTGAAAGTTATGGTCATTTCGACGTTCCGGGCAACCTAGGCTTCACCCTAGGACGTTGTTCCACCAGATCGAATAGTTAGGGCCTAAGAAGTGAACGCCAGAAGCATAAAATACAATATAAATACAACAGTTTTTCCATCATATAAAACGAATAATTGCAAAAAGTATGAAAGTTATGGTCATTTCTACTTTCCGGGCGACCTAGGCTTCACCCTAGGGCGTTGCTCCAACCGGTGGAATAGCTAGGGCCTTAGAAGTCAATGCCCGACGCATAAAATGCAATAAAAATACAACAGTTTTTACATCCTATAACAGGAATAATTGCAACCAGTTTGAAAGTGATGGTCATTTCTACGTACCGGGCAACCTAGGCTTCACTCTAGGGCGTTGCTCCACCAGATCGAATAGTTAGGGCCTAAGAAGTCAACGCCATAAGAATAAAATACAATATAAATATACCAGTTTTTCCATCGTATAAAACGAATAATAGCAACCAGTTGTCTAGGTTATGGTCATTTCAACGTTCCTGGCAATCTAGGCTTCACTCTAGGGTGTTGCTCCACCAGATCAATCAGTTAGGGCGTTAGAAGTCAACGCCCGATGCATAAAATGCAAAATAAATAGAACAGCTTTTCCATTGTATAAAACGAATAATAGCTACCAGTGTAAAAGTTATGGTCATTTCTACGTTCCGGGTAACCTAGGCTTCACTCTAGGGCGTTGCTCCACCAGATCGAATAGTTAGGGCCTTAGAAGTCCACACCAGAAGCATAAAATACGATAAAGATGCAACAGTTTTTCCATCGTATAAAATGGATAATTGCAACCAGTGTGAAATTTATGGTCATTCCTACATTCCGAGCAACCTAGACTTCACTCTAGAGCGTTGTTCCACCAGATCGAATAGTTAGGACATTAGAAGTCAACGCCAGAAGCATAAAATACGATATAAATACAACAGTTTGTCCATCGTAGAACAGGAATAATTGCAACCAGTGTGAAAGTTATGGTCATTTCTGCGTTCCGGGCAACCTAGGCTTCAGTCTAGGTCGTTGCTCCACCGGAACAAACAGTTAGGGCCTTAGAAGTAAACGCCCGAAGCATAAAATACAAAATAAATGGAACAATTTTTCCATTGTATAAAACGAATAATTGCTACCAGTGTGAAAGTTATGGTCATTTCTACGTTCCGGGCAACCTAGGTTTCACTCTAGGGCGTTGTTCCACCAGATCGAATAGTTAGGGCCTAAGAAGTGAACGCCAGAAGCAAAAAATACAATATAAATACAACAGTTTTTCCATCATATAAAACGAATAATTGCAACCAGGATGAATTTATGGTCATTTCCACTTTCCGGGCAACCTAGGATTCACCCTAGGCTGTTGCTCCAACAGATTGAATAGTTAGGGCCCTAGAAGTTAATGCCCGAAGCATAAAATACAATATAAATACAACAGCTTTTCCACCGTATATAATCTATATTTGCAAACAGTGTGAAAGTAATGGTCATTTCCATGTTCCGGGCAACCTAGGATTCACTCTAGGGCGTTGTTCCACCAGACGGAATAGTAAGGGCCTAAGAAGTCAACGCCAGAAGCATATAATACAATATAAATACAACAGCTTTTCAATCGTATAAAACGAATAATTGCAACCAGTGTGAAAGTTATGGACATTTCTACCTTCCGGCCAACCTAGGCTTCACCCTAGGGCGTTGCTCCACCAGATCGAATAGTTAGTGCCTTAGAAGTCAACGCCAGAAGCATAAAATACAATATAAATATACCAGTTTTTCCATCGTATAAAACGAATAATAGCAACCAGTTGTCTAGGTTATGGTTATTTCAGCGTTCCTGGCAATCTAGGCTTCACTCTAGGGCGTTGCTGCACCAGATCAATCAGTTAGGGCGTTAGAAGTCAACGCCCGAAGCATAAAATGCAAAATAAATAGAACAGCTTTTCCATTGTATAAAACGAATAATAGCTACCAGTGTAAAAGTTATGGTCATTTCTACGTTCCGGACAACCTAGGCTTCACTCTAGGGCGTTGCTCCACCAGATCGAATAGTTAGGGCCTTAGAAGTCCACACCAGAAGCATAAAATACGATAAAGATGCAACAGTTTTTCCATCGTATAAAATGGATAATTGCAACCAGTGTGAAATTTATGGTCATTCCTACATTCCGAGCAACCTAGACCTCACTCTAGAGCGTTGCTCCACCAGATCGAATAGTTAGGTCATTAGAAGTCAACGCCAGAAGCATAAAATACGATATAAATACAACAGTTTGTCCATCGTAGAACAGGAATAATTGCAACCAGTGTGAAAGTTATGGTCATTTCTGCGTTCCGGGCAACCTAGGCTTCACTCTAGGTCGTTGCTCCACCGGAACAAACAGTTAGGGCCTTAGAAGTCAACGCCCGAAGCATAAAATACAAAATAAATAGAACAGTTTTTCCATCGTATAAAACGAATAATTGCTACCAGTGTGAAAGTTATGGTCATTGCTACGTTCCGCGCAACCTAGGCTTCACCCAAGGGCGTTGTTCCACCAGATGGAATAGTTAGGGCCTAAGAAGTCAACGCCGGAAGCATAAAATACGATACTAATACAACAGCTTTTCCATCGTATAAGACGAATAATTGCAACCAGTGTGAATGTAATGGTCATTTCTACGTTCCGGGTAACCTAGGCTTCACTCTAGGGCGTTGCTCCACCAGATCGAATAGTTAGGGCCTAAGAAGTCAACGCCAGAAGAATAAAATACAATATAAGTACAAATGCTTTTCCATCGTATAAAATGAATAATTGCAAACATTGTGAAAGTAATGGTCATTTCTCCGTTCCGGGCAACCTAGGCTTCACTCTGGGGCGTTGCGCCACCAGATCAAATAGTTAGGGCCTAAGAAGTCAACGCCAAAAGCATAAAATACAACATAAATACAACAGATTTTCCTTCGTATATAATGTATATTTGCAAACAGTGTGAAAGTAATGGTCATTTCTATGTACAGGCCAACCTAGGCCCCACTCTCGGGCGTTGCTCCACCAAATCGAATAGCTAGGGCCTTAGAAGTCAACGCCAGAAGCATAAAATACAATAAAGATGCAAAAGTTTTTCCATCGTATAACAGGAATAACTGCAAACAGTGTGAAAGTAATGGTCATTTCCATGTTCCGGGCAACCTAGTCTTCACTCTAGGGCGTTGTTCCACCAGATCGAATAATTAGGCCCTAAGAAGTCAACGCCAGAAGAATAAAGTACAATATAAGTACAAAAGCTTTTCCATCGTATAAAATGAATAATTGCAAACATTGTGAAAGTAATGGTCATTTCTACGTTCCGGGCAACCTAGGCGTCACTCCGGGGCGTTGCTCCACCACATCTAATAGCTACGGCCTTAGAAGTCAACCCCAGATGAATAAAATACAATAAAGGTGCAACAGCTTTTCCATCGTATAAAACGAATAATTGCAACCAGTGTGAAAGTTATGGTCATTTCTACTTTCCGGGCATCCTAGGCTTCACCCTAGGACGTTGTTCCACCAGATCGAACAGTTAGGGCCTAAGAAGTCAACGCCAGAAGCATAAAATACAATATAAATATAACAGTTTTTCCATCGTATAAAACGAATGATACTAACCAGTGTGAAAGTTATGGTGATTTCTACGTTCCGGGCAACCTAGGCTTCACTCTAGGGCGTTGCGCCACCAGATCGAATAGCTAGGGTCTTAGAAGTCAACGCCCGAAGCACAAAATACAAAATAACTAAAACAGTTTTTCCATCGTATAAAACGAATAATTGCAACCAGTATGAAAGTCAACATCATTTCTACTTTCCGGGCAATATAGGCTTCACCCTTGGGCGTTCCACCAACAGATTGAATAGTTAGGGCCTTAGGAGTCAACGCCCGAAGCATAAAATACAAAATAAATAGAACAGTTTTTCCATCGTATAAAACGAATAATTGCTACCGGTGTGAAAGTTATGGTCATTTCTCCGTTCCGGGCAACCTAGGCTTCACTCTAGGGCGTTGCTCCACCAGATCGAATAGTTAGGGCCTTAGAAGTCAACGCCAGAAGCATAAAATACAAAATAAATGAAACTGTTTTTCCATCGTTTAAACCGAATAATTGCTACCAGTGTGGACGTTATGGTCATTTCTACATTCCGCGCAACCTAGGCTTCACACTAGTGCGTTGCTCCACCAGATCTAATAGTTAGGTCCTTAGAAGTCAACGCCAGAAGCATAAAACACTATATAAATACAACAGTTTTTCCATCATATAAAACGAATAATTGCAACCAGGATGAAAGTTATGGTCATTTCTACGTTCCGGGCAACCTAGGCTTCACTCTAGGGCGTTGCTCGACCAGATCGAATAGCTAGCGCCTTAGAAGTCAACGCCTGAAGTATAAAATACAATAAAAATACAACAGTCTTTCCATCCTATAACAGGAATAATTGCAACCCGTGTGAAGGTGATGGTCATTTCTACGTTCCAGGCAACCTAGGCTTCACCCTAGGTCGTTGTTCCACCAGATGGAAAGTTAGGGACTAAGAAGTCAACGCCAGAAGCATAAAACACTATATAAATACAACAGTTTTTCCATCATATAAAACGAATAATTGCAACCAGGATGAAAGTTATGGTCATTTCTACTTTCCGGGCAACCTAGGCTTCACTCTAGGGCGTTGCTCCACCAGATCGAATAGTTAGAGCCTTAGAAGTCAACGCCAGAAGCATAAAATACAAAATAAATAAAACAGTTTTTCCATCGTATAGAACGAATAATTGCAACGAGTGTGAAGGTAATGGTCTTTTCTACGTTCCGGGCAACCTAGGCTTCACTCTCGGGCGGTGCTCCACCAGATCAAATAGTTAGGGCCTAAGAAGTCAACGCGAGAAGCATAAAATACACCATAAATACAACAGATTTTCCATCGTATATAATGTATATTTGCAAACAGTGTGAAGGTAATGGTCATTTCTATGTCCCGGGCAAGCTAGGCCCCACTCTCGGGCGTTGCTTCAACAAATCGAATAGCTAGGGCCTTTGAAGTCAACGCCAGAAGCATAATATACAATAAAGATGCAAAAGTTTTTCCATCGTATAACAGGAATGACTGCAAACAGTGTGAAAGTAATGGTCATTTCCATGTTCCGGGCAACCTAGTCTTCACTCTAGGGCGTTGTTCCACCAGATCGAATAATTAGGCCCTAAGAAGTCAACGCCAGAAGAATAAAATACAATATAAGTACAAAAGCTTTTCCATCGTATAAAATGAATAATTGCAAACAGTGTGAAAGTAATGGTCATTTCTACGTTCCGGGCAACCTAGGCGTCACTCCGGGGCGTTGCTCCACCACATCTAATAGCTACGGCCTTAGAAGTCAACCCCAGATGAATAAAATACAATAAAGGTGCAACAGCTTTTCCATCGTATAAAACGAATAATTGCAACCAGTGTGAAAGTTATGGTCATTTCTACTTTCCGGGCATCCTAGGCTTCACCCTAGGACCTTGTTCCACCAGATCGAACAGTTAGGGCCTAAGAAGTCAACGCCAGAAGCATAAAATACAATATAAATATAACAGTTTTTCCATCGTATAAAACGAATGATAGCAACCAGTGTGAAAGTTATGGTGATTTCTACGTTCCGGGCAACCTAGGCTTCACTCTAGGGCGTTGCGCCACCAGATCGAATAGCTAGGGTCTTAGAAGTCAGCGCCCGAAGCACAAAATACAAAATAACTAAAACAGTTTTTCCATCGTATAAAACGAATAATTGCAACCAGTATGAAAGTCAACGTCATTTCTACTTTCCGGGCAATATAGGCTTCACCCTTGGGCATTCCACCAACAGATTGAATAGTTAGGGCCTTAGGAGTCAACGCCCGAAGCATAAAATACAAAATAAATAGAACAGTTTTTCCATCGTATAAAACGAATAATTGCTACCGGTGTGAAAGTTATGGTCATTTCTCCGTTGCGGGCAACCTAGGCTTCACTCTAGCGCGTTGCTCCACCAGATCGAATAGTTAGGGCCTTAGAAGTCAACGCCAGAAGCATAAAATACAAAATAAATGAAACTGTTTTTCCATCGTTTAAACCGAATAATTGCTACCAGTGTGGACGTTATGGTCATTTCTACATTCCGCGCAACCTAGGCTTCACACTAGTCCGTTGCTCCACCAGATCTAATAGTTAGGTCCTTAGAAGTCAACGCCAGAAGCATAAAACACTATATAAATACAACAGTTTTTCCATCATATAAAACGAATAATTGCAACCAGGATGAAAGTTATGGTCATTTCTACGTTCCGGGCAACCTAGGCTTCACTCTAGGGCGTTGCTCGACCAGATCGAATAGCTAGGGCCTTAGAAGTCAACGCCTGAAGTATAAAATACAATAAAAATACAACAGTCTTTCCATCCTATAACAGGAATAATTGCAACCCGTGTGAAAGTGATGGTCATTTCTACGTTCCAGGCAACCTAGGCTTCACCCTAGGTCGTTGTTCCACCAGATGGAAAGTTAGGGACTAAGAAGTCAACGCCAGAAGCATAAAACACTATATAAATACAACAGCTTTTCCATCATATAAAACGAATAATTGCAACCAGGATGAAAGTTATGGTCATTTCTACTTTCCGGGCAACCTAGGCTTCACTCTAGGGCGTTGATCCACCAGATCGAATAGTTAGAGCCTTAGAAGTCAACGCCAGAAGCATAAAATACAAAATAAATAAAACAGTTTTTCCATCGTATAAAACGAATAATTGCAACGAGTGTGAAGGTAATGGTCTTTTCTACGTTCCGGGCAACCTAGGCTTCACTCTCGGGCGGTGCTCCACCAGATCAAATAGTTAGGGCCTAAGAAGTCAACGCGAGAAGCATAAAATACACCATAAATACAACAGATTTTCCATCGTATATAATGTATATTTGCAAACAGTGTGAAGGTAATGGTCATTTCTATGTCCCGGGCAAGCTAGGCCCCACTCTCGGGCGTTGCTCCAACAAATCGAATACCTAGGGCCTTTGAAGTCAACGCCAGAAGCATAATATACAATAAAGATGCAAAAGTTTTTCCATCGTATAACAGGAATAACTGCAAACAGTGTGAAAGTAATGGTCATTTCCATGTTCCGGGCAACCTAGTCTTCACTCTAGGGCGTTGTTCCACCAGATCGAATAATTAGGGCCTAAGAAGTCAACGCCCGAAGCATAAAATACAATATAAATACAACAGCTTTTCCACCGTATATAATCTATATTTGCAAACAGTGTGAAAGTAATGGTCAATTCTACGTTCCGGGCAACCTAGGTGTCACTCTAGGGCGTTGCTCCACCACATCTAGTAGCTACGGCCTTAGAAGTCAATGCCAGAAGAATAAAATACAATAAAGATGCAACAGCTTTTCCATCGTATAAAACGAATAATTGCAACCAGTGCGAAAGTTATGGTCATTTCTACGTTCCCGGCAACCTAGGCTTCACTCTGGGGCGTTGCTCCACCAGATCGAATAGTTAGGGCCTAAGAAGTCAACGTCAGAAGCATAAAATACAATATAAATATAACAGTTTTTCCATCGTATAAAACGAATAATAGCAACCAGTGTGAAAGTTATGGTCATTTCGACGTTCCGGGCAACCTAGGCTTCACCCTAGGACGTTGTTCCACCAGATCGAATAGTTAGGGCCTAAGAAGTGAACGCCAGAAGCATAAAATACAATATAAATACACCAGTTTTTCCATCATATAAAACGAATAATTGCAACCAGTATGAAAGTTATGGTCATTTCTACTTTCCGGGCGACCTAGGCTTCACCCTAGGGCGTTGCTCCAACCGGTGGAATAGCTAGGGCCTTAGAAGTCAATGCCCGACGCATAAAATGCAATAAAAATACAACAGTTTTTACATCCTATAACAGGAATAATTGCAAACAGTTTGAAAGTGATGGTCATTTCTACGTACCGGGCAACCTAGGCTTCACTCTAGGGCGTTGCTCCACCAGATCGAATAGTTAGGGCCTAAGAAGTCAACGCCATAAGAATAAAATACAATATAAATATACCAGTTTTTCCATCGTATAAAACGAATAATAGCAACCAGTTGTCTAGGTTATGGTCATTTCAACGTTCCTGGCAATCTAGGCTTCACTCTAGGGTGTTGCTCCACCAGATCAATCAGTTAGGGCGTTAGAAGTCAACGCCCGATGCATAAAATGCAAAATAAATAGAACAGCTTTTCCATTGTATAAAACGAATAATAGCTACCAGTGTAAAAGTTATGGTCATTTCTACGTTCCGGGTAACCTAGGCTTCACTCTAGGGCGTTGCTCCACCAGATCGAATAGTTAGGGCCTTAGAAGTCCACACCAGAAGCATAAAATACGATAAAGATGCAACAGTTTTTCCATCGTATAAAATGGATAATTGCAACCAGTGTGAAATTTATGGTCATTCCTACATTCCGAGCAACCTAGACTTCACTCTAGAGCGTTGTTCCACCAGATCGAATAGTTAGGACATTAGAAGTCAACGCCAGAAGCATAAAATACGATATAAATACAACAGTTTGTCCATCGTAGAACAGGAATAATTGCAACCAGTGTGAAAGTTATGGTCATTTCTGCGTTCCGGGCAACCTAGGCTTCAGTCTAGGTCGTTGCTCCACCGGAACAAACAGTTAGGGCCTTAGAAGTAAACGCCCGAAGCATAAAATACAAAATAAATGGAACAATTTTTCCATTGTATAAAACGAATAATTGCTACCAGTGTGAAAGTTATGGTCATTTCTACGTTCCGGGCAACCTAGGTTTCACTCTAGGGCGTTGTTCCACCAGATCGAATAGTTAGGGCCTAAGAAGTGAACGCCAGAAGCAAAAAATACAATATAAATACAACAGTTTTTCCATCATATAAAACGAATAATTGCAACCAGGATGAATTTATGGTCATTTCCACTTTCCGGGCAACCTAGGATTCACCCTAGGCTGTTGCTCCAACAGATTGAATAGTTAGGGCCCTAGAAGTTAATGCCCGAAGCATAAAATACAATATAAATACAACAGCTTTTCCACCGTATATAATCTATATTTGCAAACAGTGTGAAAGTAATGGTCATTTCCATGTTCCGGGCAACCTAGGATTCACTCTAGGGCGTTGTTCCACCAGACGGAATAGTAAGGGCCTAAGAAGTCAACGCCAGAAGCATATAATACAATATAAATACAACAGCTTTTCAATCGTATAAAACGAATAATTGCAACCAGTGTGAAAGTTATGGACATTTCTACCTTCCGGCCAACCTAGGCTTCACCCTAGGGCGTTGCTCCACCAGATCGAATAGTTAGTGCCTTAGAAGTCAACGCCAGAAGCATAAAATACAATATAAATATACCAGTTTTTCCATCGTATAAAACGAATAATAGCAACCAGTTGTCTAGGTTATGGTTATTTCAGCGTTCCTGGCAATCTAGGCTTCACTCTAGGGCATTGCTGCACCAGATCAATCAGTTAGGGCGTTAGAAGTCAACGCCCGAAGCATAAAATGCAAAATAAATAGAACAGCTTTTCCATTGTATAAAACGAATAATAGCTACCAGTGTAAAAGTTATGGTCATTTCTACGTTCCGGACAACCTAGGCTTCACTCTAGGGCGTTGCTCCACCAGATCGAATAGTTAGGGCCTTAGAAGTCCACACCAGAAGCATAAAATACGATAAAGATGCAACAGTTTTTCCATCGTATAAAATGGATAATTGCAACCAGTGTGAAATTTATGGTCATTCCTACATTCCGAGCAACCTAGACCTCACTCTAGAGCGTTGCTCCACCAGATCGAATAGTTAGGTCATTAGAAGTCAACGCCAGAAGCATAAAATACGATATAAATACAACAGTTTGTCCATCGTAGAACAGGAATAATTGCAACCAGTGTGAAAGTTATGGTCATTTCTGCGTTCCGGGCAACCTAGGCTTCACTCTAGGTCGTTGCTCCACCGGAACAAACAGTTAGGGCCTTAGAAGTCAACGCCCGAAGCATAAAATACAAAATAAATAGAACAGTTTTTCCATCGTATAAAACGAATAATTGCTACCAGTGTGAAAGTTATGGTCATTGCTACGTTCCGCGCAACCTAGGCTTCACCCAAGGGCGTTGTTCCACCAGATGGAATAGTTAGGGCCTAAGAAGTCAACGCCGGAAGCATAAAATACGATACTAATACAACAGCTTTTCCATCGTATAAGACGAATAATTGCAACCAGTGTGAATGTAATGGTCATTTCTACGTTCCGGGTAACCTAGGCTTCACTCTAGGGCGTTGCTCCACCAGATCGAATAGTTAGGGCCTAAGAAGTCAACGCCAGAAGAATAAAATACAATATAAGTACAAATGCTTTTCCATCGTATAAAATGAATAATTGCAAACATTGTGAAAGTAATGGTCATTTCTCCGTTCCGGGCAACCTAGGCTTCACTCTGGGGCGTTGCGCCACCAGATCAAATAGTTAGGGCCTAAGAAGTCAACGCCAAAAGCATAAAATACAACATAAATACAACAGATTTTCCTTCGTATATAATGTATATTTGCAAACAGTGTGAAAGTAATGGTCATTTCTATGTACAGGCCAACCTAGGCCCCACTCTCGGGCGTTGCTCCACCAAATCGAATAGCTAGGGCCTTAGAAGTCAACGCCAGAAGCATAAAATACAATAAAGATGCAAAAGTTTTTCCATCGTATAACAGGAATAACTGCAAACAGTGTGAAAGTAATGGTCATTTCCATGTTCCGGGCAACCTAGTCTTCACTCTAGGGCGTTGTTCCACCAGATCGAATAATTAGGCCCTAAGAAGTCAACGCCAGAAGAATAAAGTACAATATAAGTACAAAAGCTTTTCCATCGTATAAAATGAATAATTGCAAACATTGTGAAAGTAATGGTCATTTCTACGTTCCGGGCAACCTAGGCGTCACTCCGGGGCGTTGCTCCACCACATCTAATAGCTACGGCCTTAGAAGTCAACCCCAGATGAATAAAATACAATAAAGGTGCAACAGCTTTTCCATCGTATAAAACGAATAATTGCAACCAGTGTGAAAGTTATGGTCATTTCTACTTTCCGGGCATCCTAGGCTTCACCCTAGGACGTTGTTCCACCAGATCGAACAGTTAGGGCCTAAGAAGTCAACGCCAGAAGCATAAAATACAATATAAATATAACAGTTTTTCCATCGTATAAAACGAATGATACTAACCAGTGTGAAAGTTATGGTGATTTCTACGTTCCGGGCAACCTAGGCTTCACTCTAGGGCGTTGCGCCACCAGATCGAATAGCTAGGGTCTTAGAAGTCAACCCCAGATGAATAAAATACAATAAAGGTGCAACAGCTTTTCCATCGTATAAAACGAATAATTGCAACCAGTGTGAAAGTTATGGTCATTTCTACTTTCCGGGCATCCTAGGCTTCACCCTAGGACGTTGTTCCACCAGATCGAACAGTTAGGGCCTAAGAAGTCAACGCCAGAAGCATAAAATACAATATAAATATAACAGTTTTTCCATCGTATAAAACGAATGATACTAACCAGTGTGAAAGTTATGGTGATTTCTACGTTCCGGGCAACCTAGGCTTCACTCTAGGGCGTTGCGCCACCAGATCGAATAGCTAGGGTCTTAGAAGTCAACGCCCGAAGCACAAAATACAAAATAACTAAAACAGTTTTTCCATCGTATAAAACGAATAATTGCAACCAGTATGAAAGTCAACATCATTTCTACTTTCCGGGCAATATAGGCTTCACCCTTGGGCGTTCCACCAACAGATTGAATAGTTAGGGCCTTAGGAGTCAACGCCCGAAGCATAAAATACAAAATAAATAGAACAGTTTTTCCATCGTATAAAACGAATAATTGCTACCGGTGTGAAAGTTATGGTCATTTCTCCGTTCCGGGCAACCTAGGCTTCACTCTAGGGCGTTGCTCCACCAGATCGAATAGTTAGGGCCTTAGAAGTCAACGCCAGAAGCATAAAATACAAAATAAATGAAACTGTTTTTCCATCGTTTAAACCGAATAATTGCTACCAGTGTGGACGTTATGGTCATTTCTACATTCCGCGCAACCTAGGCTTCACACTAGTGCGTTGCTCCACCAGATCTAATAGTTAGGTCCTTAGAAGTCAACGCCAGAAGCATAAAACACTATATAAATACAACAGTTTTTCCATCATATAAAACGAATAATTGCAACCAGGATGAAAGTTATGGTCATTTCTACGTTCCGGGCAACCTAGGCTTCACTCTAGGGCGTTGCTCGACCAGATCGAATAGCTAGCGCCTTAGAAGTCAACGCCTGAAGTATAAAATACAATAAAAATACAACAGTCTTTCCATCCTATAACAGGAATAATTGCAACCCGTGTGAAGGTGATGGTCATTTCTACGTTCCAGGCAACCTAGGCTTCACCCTAGGTCGTTGTTCCACCAGATGGAAAGTTAGGGACTAAGAAGTCAACGCCAGAAGCATAAAACACTATATAAATACAACAGTTTTTCCATCATATAAAACGAATAATTGCAACCAGGATGAAAGTTATGGTCATTTCTACTTTCCGGGCAACCTAGGCTTCACTCTAGGGCGTTGCTCCACCAGATCGAATAGTTAGAGCCTTAGAAGTCAACGCCAGAAGCATAAAATACAAAATAAATAAAACAGTTTTTCCATCGTATAGAACGAATAATTGCAACGAGTGTGAAGGTAATGGTCTTTTCTACGTTCCGGGCAACCTAGGCTTCACTCTCGGGCGGTGCTCCACCAGATCAAATAGTTAGGGCCTAAGAAGTCAACGCGAGAAGCATAAAATACACCATAAATACAACAGATTTTCCATCGTATATAATGTATATTTGCAAACAGTGTGAAGGTAATGGTCATTTCTATGTCCCGGGCAAGCTAGGCCCCACTCTCGGGCGTTGCTTCAACAAATCGAATAGCTAGGGCCTTTGAAGTCAACGCCAGAAGCATAATATACAATAAAGATGCAAAAGTTTTTCCATCGTATAACAGGAATGACTGCAAACAGTGTGAAAGTAATGGTCATTTCCATGTTCCGGGCAACCTAGTCTTCACTCTAGGGCGTTGTTCCACCAGATCGAATAATTAGGCCCTAAGAAGTCAACGCCAGAAGAATAAAATACAATATAAGTACAAAAGCTTTTCCATCGTATAAAATGAATAATTGCAAACAGTGTGAAAGTAATGGTCATTTCTACGTTCCGGGCAACCTAGGCGTCACTCCGGGGCGTTGCTCCACCACATCTAATAGCTACGGCCTTAGAAGTCAACCCCAGATGAATAAAATACAATAAAGGTGCAACAGCTTTTCCATCGTATAAAACGAATAATTGCAACCAGTGTGAAAGTTATGGTCATTTCTACTTTCCGGGCATCCTAGGCTTCACCCTAGGACCTTGTTCCACCAGATCGAACAGTTAGGGCCTAAGAAGTCAACGCCAGAAGCATAAAATACAATATAAATATAACAGTTTTTCCATCGTATAAAACGAATGATAGCAACCAGTGTGAAAGTTATGGTGATTTCTACGTTCCGGGCAACCTAGGCTTCACTCTAGGGCGTTGCGCCACCAGATCGAATAGCTAGGGTCTTAGAAGTCAGCGCCCGAAGCACAAAATACAAAATAACTAAAACAGTTTTTCCATCGTATAAAACGAATAATTGCAACCAGTATGAAAGTCAACGTCATTTCTACTTTCCGGGCAATATAGGCTTCACCCTTGGGCATTCCACCAACAGATTGAATAGTTAGGGCCTTAGGAGTCAACGCCCGAAGCATAAAATACAAAATAAATAGAACAGTTTTTCCATCGTATAAAACGAATAATTGCTACCGGTGTGAAAGTTATGGTCATTTCTCCGTTGCGGGCAACCTAGGCTTCACTCTAGGGCGTTGCTCCACCAGATCGAATAGTTAGGGCCTTAGAAGTCAACGCCAGAAGCATAAAATACAAAATAAATGAAACTGTTTTTCCATCGTTTAAACCGAATAATTGCTACCAGTGTGGACGTTATGGTCATTTCTACATTCCGCGCAACCTAGGCTTCACACTAGTCCGTTGCTCCACCAGATCTAATAGTTAGGTCCTTAGAAGTCAACGCCAGAAGCATAAAACACTATATAAATACAACAGTTTTTCCATCATATAAAACGAATAATTGCAACCAGGATGAAAGTTATGGTCATTTCTACGTTCCGGGCAACCTAGGCTTCACTCTAGGGCGTTGCTCGACCAGATCGAATAGCTAGGGCCTTAGAAGTCAACGCCTGAAGTATAAAATACAATAAAAATACAACAGTCTTTCCATCCTATAACAGGAATAATTGCAACCCGTGTGAAAGTGATGGTCATTTCTACGTTCCAGGCAACCTAGGCTTCACCCTAGGTCGTTGTTCCACCAGATGGAAAGTTAGGGACTAAGAAGTCAACGCCAGAAGCATAAAACACTATATAAATACAACAGCTTTTCCATCATATAAAACGAATAATTGCAACCAGGATGAAAGTTATGGTCATTTCTACTTTCCGGGCAACCTAGGCTTCACTCTAGGGCGTTGCTCCACCAGATCGAATAGTTAGAGCCTTAGAAGTCAACGCCAGAAGCATAAAATACAAAATAAATAAAACAGTTTTTCCATCGTATAAAACGAATAATTGCAACGAGTGTGAAGGTAATGGTCTTTTCTACGTTCCGGGCAACCTAGGCTTCACTCTCGGGCGGTGCTCCACCAGATCAAATAGTTAGGGCCTAAGAAGTCAACGCGAGAAGCATAAAATACACCATAAATACAACAGATTTTCCATCGTATATAATGTATATTTGCAAACAGTGTGAAGGTAATGGTCATTTCTATGTCCCGGGCAAGCTAGGCCCCACTCTCGGGCGTTGCTCCAACAAATCGAATACCTAGGGCCTTTGAAGTCAACGCCAGAAGCATAATATACAATAAAGATGCAAAAGTTTTTCCATCGTATAACAGGAATAACTGCAAACAGTGTGAAAGTAATGGTCATTTCCATGTTCCGGGCAACCTAGTCTTCACTCTAGGGCGTTGTTCCACCAGATCGAATAATTAGGGCCTAAGAAGTCAACGCCCGAAGCATAAAATACAATATAAATACAACAGCTTTTCCACCGTATATAATCTATATTTGCAAACAGTGTGAAAGTAATGGTCAATTCTACGTTCCGGGCAACCTAGGTGTCACTCTAGGGCGTTTCTCCACCACATCTAGTAGCTACGGCCTTAGAAGTCAATGCCAGAAGAATAAAATACAATAAAGATGCAACAGCTTTTCCATCGTATAAAACGAATAATTGCAACCAGTGCGAAAGTTATGGTCATTTCTACGTTCCCGGCAACCTAGGCTTCACTCTGGGGCGTTGCTCCACCAGATCGAATAGTTAGGGCCTAAGAAGTCAACGTCAGAAGCATAAAATACAATATAAATATAACAGTTTTTCCATCGTATAAAACGAATAATAGCAACCAGTGTGAAAGTTATGGTCATTTCGACGTTCCGGGCAACCTAGGCTTCACCCTAGGACGTTGTTCCACCAGATCGAATAGTTAGGGCCTAAGAAGTGAACGCCAGAAGCATAAAATACAATATAAATACACCAGTTTTTCCATCATATAAAACGAATAATTGCAACCAGTATGAAAGTTATGGTCATTTCTACTTTCCGGGCGACCTAGGCTTCACCCTAGGGCGTTGCTCCAACCGGTGGAATAGCTAGGGCCTTAGAAGTCAATGCCCGACGCATAAAATGCAATAAAAATACAACAGTTTTTACATCCTATAACAGGAATAATTGCAAACAGTTTGAAAGTGATGGTCATTTCTACGTACCGGGCAACCTAGGCTTCACTCTAGGGCGTTGCTCCACCAGATCGAATAGTTAGGGCCTAAGAAGTCAACGCCATAAGAATAAAATACAATATAAATATACCAGTTTTTCCATCGTATAAAACGAATAATAGCAACCAGTTGTCTAGGTTATGGTCATTTCAACGTTCCTGGCAATCTAGGCTTCACTCTAGGGTGTTGCTCCACCAGATCAATCAGTTAGGGCGTTAGAAGTCAACGCCCGAAGCATAAAATGCAAAATAAATAGAACAGCTTTTCCATTGTATAAAACGAATAATAGCTACCAGTGTAAAAGTTATGGTCATTTCTACGTTCCGGGTAACCTAGGCTTCACTCTAGGGCGTTGCTCCACCAGATCGAATAGTTAGGGCCTTAGAAGTCCACACCAGAAGCATAAAATACGATAAAGATGCAACAGTTTTTCCATCGTATAAAATGGATAATTGCAACCAGTGTGAAATTTATGGTCATTCCTACATTCCGAGCAACCTAGACTTCACTCTAGAGCGTTGTTCCACCAGATCGAATAGCTAGGTCATTAGAAGTCAACGCCAGAAGCATAAAATACGATATAAATACAAGAGTTTGTCCATCGTAGAACAGGAATAATTGCAACCAGTGTGAAAGTTATGGTCATTTCTGCGTTCCGGGCAACCTAGGCTTCAGTCTAGGTCGTTGCTCCACCGGAACAAACAGTTAGGGCCTTAGAAGTAAACGCCCGAAGCATAAAATACAAAATAAATGGAACAGTTTTTCCATTGTATAAAACGAATAATTGCTACCAGTGTGAAAGTTATGGTCATTTCTACGTTCCGGGCAACCTAGGCTTCACTCTAGGGCGTTGTTCCACCAGATCGAATAGTTAGGGCCTAAGAAGTGAACGCCAGAAGCAAAAAATACAATATAAATTCAACAGTTTTTCCATCATATAAAACGAATAATTGCAACCAGGATGAATTTATGGTCATTTCCACTTTCCGGGCAACCTAGGCTTCACACTATGGCGTTGCTCCAACAGATTGAAGAGTCAGGGCCTTAGAAGTCAATGCCCGAAGCATAAAATGCAATAGAAATACAACAGTTTTTCCATCATATAACAGGAATAATTGCAACCAGTTTGAAAGTGATGGTCATTTCTTCGTTCCAGGCAACTTAGGCAACACTCTAGGGCGTTGTTCCACCATATCGAACAGTTAGGGCCAAAGAAGTCAACGCCAGAAGCATAAAATACAATATAAATATGACAGTTTTTCCATCGTATAAAACGAATAATTGCAACCAGTATGAAAGTTATGGTCATTTCTACTTTCAGCGCGACCTAGGCTTCACCCTAGGACGTTGCTCCAACCGGTGGAATACCTAGGGCCTTAGAAGTCAATGCCCGACGCATAATATGCAATATAAATACAACAGTTTTTCCACCATATAAAACGAATAATTGCAACCAGTTTGAAGGTAATGGTCATTTCTACGTTCCGGGCAACGTAGGTTTCACTCTAGGGCGTTGATCCACCAGACGGAATAGTTAGGGCCTAAGAAGTCAACGCCAGAAGCATATAATACAATATAAATACAACAGCTTTTCAATCGTATAAAACGAATAATTGCAACCAGTGTGAAAGTTATGGACATTTCTACCTTCCGGCAAACCTAGGCTTCACCCTAGGGCGTTGCTCCACCAGATCGAATAGTTAGGGCCTTAGAAGTCAACGCCAGAAGCATAAAATACAATATAAATATACCTGTCTTTCCATCGTATAAAACGAATAATAGCAACCAGTTGTCTAGGTTATGGTTATTTCAGCGTTCCTGGCAATCTAGGCTTCACTCTAGGGCGTTGCTGCACCAGATCAATCAGTTAGGGCGTTAGAAGTCAACGCCCGAAGCATAAAATGCAAAATAAATAGAACAGCTTTTCCATTGTATAAAACGAATAATAGCTACCAGTGTAAAAGTTATGGTCATTTCTACGTTCCGGACAACCTAGGCTTCACTCTAGGGCGTTGCTCCACCAGATCGAATAGTTAGGGCCTTAGAAGTCCACACCAGAAGCATAAAATACGATAAAGATGCAACAGTTTTTCCATCGTATAAAATGGATAATTGCAACCAGTGTGAAATTTACGGTCATTCCTACATTCCGAGCAACCTAGACTTCACTCTAGAGCGTTGCTCCACCAGATCGAATAGTTAGGTCATTAGAAGTCAACGCCAGAAGCATAAAATACGATATAAATACAACAGTTTTTTCACTCTATAAAACAAATAATTGCAACCAGTATGAAAGTTATGGTCACTTCTTCTTTCCGGGCAACCTAGGATTCACCCTAGGCTGTTGCTCCAACAGATTGAATAGTTAGGGCCCTAGAAGTTAATGCCCGAAGCATAAAATGCAATATAAATACAACAGCTTTTCCACCGTATATAATCTATATTTGCAAACAGTGTGAAAGTAATGGTCATTTCCATGTTCCGGGCAACCTAGGATTCACTCTAGGGCGTTGTTCCACCAGACGGAATAGTAAGGGCCTAAGAAGTCAACGCCAGAAGAATAAAATCAATATAAGTACAATAGTTTTTCCATCGTATAAAATGAATAATTGCAAACATTGTGAAAGTAATGGTCATTTCTACGTTCCGGGCAACCTAGGTGTCACTCTAGGGCGTTGCTCCACCACATCTAGTAGCTACGGCCTTAGAAGTCAATGTCAGAAGAATAAAATACAATAAAGATGCAACAGCTTTTCCATCGTATAAAACGAATAATTGCAACCAGTGCGAATGTTATGGTCATTTCTACGTTCCGGGCAACCTAGTCTTCACTCCAGGGCGTTGCTCCACCAGATCGAGTAGTTAGGGCCTTAGAAGTCAACGCCAGAAGCATAAAATTCAAAATAAATAAAACAGTTTTTCCATCGTATAAAACGAATAATTGCTACCAGTGTGAAAGTTATGGCCATTTCTGCGTTCCGCGCAACCTAGGCTTCACCCTAGGGCGTCGTTCCACCAGATGGAATAGTTAGGGCCTAAGAAGTCAACGCCAGAAGCATAAAATACGATATAAATACAACAGCTTTTCCATCGTATAAAACGAATAATTGCAACCAGTGTGGAAGTTATGGTCATTTCTACGTTCCGGGCAACCTAGGCTTCACTCTAGGGCGTTGCTCGACCAGTTAGAATAGCTAGGGCCTTAGAAGTCAACGCCCGAAGCATAAAATACAATATAAATAGAACAGCTTTCCATCGTATAAAACGTATAATTGCAGCCAGTGTGAAGGTAATGGTCTTTTCTACGTTCCGGCAACCTAGGCTTCACTCTAGGGCGGTGCTCCACCAGATCAAATAGTTAGGGCCTAAGAAGTGAACGCCAGAAGCATAAAATACAACATAAATACAACAGATTTTCCATCGTATATAATGTATATTTGCAAACAGTGTGAAAGTAATGGTCATTTCTATGTCCCGGGCAAGCTAGGCCCCACTCTCGGGCGTTGCTCCAACAAATCGAATAGCTAGGGCCTTTGAAGTCAACGCCAGAAGCATAAAATACAAAATAAATGAAACTGTTTTTCCATCGTTTAAACCGAATAATTGCTACCAGTGTGGACGTTATGGTCATTTCTATGTTCCGGGCAACCTAGGCTTCACTCTAGGGCGTTGCTCGACCAGATCGAATAGCTAGGGCCTTAGAAGTCAACGCCTGAAGTATAAAATACAATAAAAATACAACAGTCTTTCCATCCTATAACAGGAATAATTGCAACCCGTGTGAAAGTGATGGTCATTTCTACGTTCCAGGCAACCTAGGCTTCACCCTAGGTCGTTGTTCCACCAGATGGAAAGTTAGGGACTAAGAAGTCAACGCCAGAAGCATAAAACACTATATAACTACAACAGTTTTTCCATCATATAAAACGAATAATTGCAACCAGGATGAAAGTTATGGTCATTTCTACTTTCCGGGCAACCTAGGCTTCACTCTAGGGCGTTGCACCACCAGATCGAATAGTTAGAGCCTTAGAAGTCAACGCCAGAAGCATAAAATACAAAATAAATAAAACAGTTTTTCCATCGTATAAAACGAATAATTGCAACGAGTGTGAAGGTAATGGTCTTTTCTACGTTCCGGGCAACCTAGGCTTCACTCTCGGGCGGTGCTCCACCAGATCAAATAGTTAGGGCCTAAGAAGTCAACGCGAGAAGCATAAAATACACCATAAATACAACAGATTTTCCATCGTATATAATGTATATTTGCAAACAGTGTGAAGGTAATGGTCATTTCTATGTCCCGGGCAAGCTAGGCCCCACTCTCGGGCGTTGCTCCAACAAATCGAATACCTAGGGCCTTTGAAGTCAACGCCAGAAGCATAATATACAATAAAGATGCAAAAGTTTTTCCATCGTATAACAGGAATAACTGCAAACAGTGTGAAAGTAATGGTCATTTCCATGTTCCGGGCAACCTAGTCTTCACTCTAGGGCGTTGTTCCACCAGATCGAATAATTAGGGCCTAAGAAGTCAACGCCCGAAGCATAAAATACAATATAAATACAACAGCTTTTCCACCGTATATAATCTATATTTGCAAACAGTGTGAAAGTAATGGTCAATTCTACGTTCCGGGCAACCTAGGTGTCACTCTAGGGCGTTGCTCCACCACATCTAGTAGCTACGGCCTTAGAAGTCAATGCCAGAAGAATAAAATACAATAAAGATGCAACAGCTTTTCCATCGTATAAAACGAATAATTGCAACCAGTGCGAAAGTTATGGTCATTTCTACGTTCCCGGCAACCTAGGCTTCACTCTGGGGCGTTGCTCCACCAGATCGAATAGTTAGGGCCTTACAAATCAACGCCAGAAGCATAAAATACAATAAAGATGCAACAGTTTTTCCATCATATAACAGGCATAACTGCAAACAGTGTGAAAGTAATTGTCATTTCTACGTTCCAGGCAACCTAGGCTTCACTCTAGGGCGTTGTTCCACCAGATCGAATAGTTAGGGCCTAAGAAGTCAACGTCAGAAGCATAAAATACAATATAAATATAACAGTTTTTCCATCGTATAAAACGAATAATAGCAACCAGTGTGAAAGTTATGGTCATTTCGACGTTCCGGGCAACCTAGGCTTCACCCTAGGACGTTGTTCCACCAGATCGAATAGTTAGGGCCTAAGAAGTGAACGCCAGAAGCATAAAATACAATATAAATACAACAGTTTTTCCATCATATAAAACGAATTATTGCAACCAGTATGAAAGTTATGGTCATTTCTACTTTCCGGGCGACCTAGGCTTCACCCTAGGGCGTTGCTCCAACCGGTGGAATAGCTAGGGCCTTAGAAGTCAATGCCCGACGCATAAAATGCAATAAAAATACAACAGTTTTTACATCCTATAACAGGAATAATTGCAACCAGTTTGAAAGTGATGGTCATTTCTACGTACCGGGCAACCTAGGCTTCACTCTAGGGCGTTGCTCCACCAGATCGAATAGTTAGGGCCTAAGAAGTCAACGCCATAAGAATAAAATACAATATAAATATACCAGTTTTTCCATCGTATAAAACGAATAATAGCAACCAGTTGTCTAGGTTATGGTCATTTCAACGTTCCTGGCAATCTAGGCTTCACTCTAGGGTGTTGCTCCACCAGATCAATCAGTTAGGGCGTTAGAAGTCAACGCCCGAAGCATAAAATGCAAAATAAATAGAACAGCTTTTCCATTGTATAAAACGAATAATAGCTACCAGTGTAAAAGTTATGGTCATTTCTACGTTCCGGGTAACCTAGGCTTCACTCTAGGGCGTTGCTCCACCAGATCAAATAGTTAGGGCCTTAGAAGTCCACACCAGAAGCATAAAATACGATAAAGATGCAACAGTTTTTCCATCGTATAAAATGGATAATTGCAACCGGTGTGAAATTTATGGTCATTCCTACATTCCGAGCAACCTAGACTTCACTCTAGAGCGTTGTTCCACCAGATCGAATAGTTAGGTCATTAGAAGTCAACGCCAGAAGCATAAAATACGATATAAATACAAGAGTTTGTCCATCGTAGAACAGGAATAATTGCAACCAGTGTGAAAGTTATGGTCATTTCTGCGTTCCGGGCAACCTAGGCTTCAGTCTAGGTCGTTGCTCCACCGGAACAAACAGTTAGGGCCTTAGAAGTAAACGCCCGAAGCATAAAATACAAAATAAATGGAACAGTTTTTCCATTGTATAAAACGAATAATTGCTACCAGTGTGAAAGTTATGGTCATTTCTACGTTCCGGGCAACCTAGGCTTCACTCTAGGGCGTTGTTCCACCAGATCGAATAGTTAGGGCCTAAGAAGTGAACGCCAGAAGCAAAAAATACAATATAAATACAACAGTTTTTCCATCATATAAAACGAATAATTGCAACCAGGATGAATTTATGGTCATTTCCACTTTCCGGGCAACCTAGGCTTCACCCTATGGCGTTGCTCCAACAGATTGAAGAGTCAGGGCCTTAGAAGTCAATGCCCGAAGCATAAAATGCAATAGAAATACAACAGTTTTTCCATCATATAACAGGAATAATTGCAACCAGTTTGAAAGTGATGGTCATTTCTTCGTTCCAGGCAACTTAGGCAACACTCTAGGGCGTTGTTCCACCATATCGAACAGTTAGGGCCAAAGAAGTCAACGCCAGAAGCATAAAATACAATATAAATATGACAGTTTTTCCATCGTATAAAACGAATAATTGCAACCAGTATGAAAGTTATGGTCATTTCTACTTTCAGGGCGACCTAGGCTTCACCCTAGGACGTTGCTCCAACCGGTGGAATACCTAGGGCCTTAGAAGTCAATGCCCGACGCATAATATGCAATATAAATACAACAGTTTTTCCATCATATAAAACGAATAATTGCAACCAGTTTGAAGGTAATGGTCATTTCTACGTTCCGGGCAACGTAGGTTTCACTCTAGGGCGTTGATCCACCAGAGGGAATAGTTAGGGCCTAAGAAGTCAACGCCAGAAGCATATAATACAATATAAATACAACAGCTTTTCATTCGTATAAAACGAATAATTGCAACCAGTGTGAAAGTTATGGACATTTCTACCTTCCGGCAAACCTAGGCTTCACCCTAGGGCGTTGCTCCACCAGATCGAATAGTTAGGGCCTTAGAAGTCAACGCCAGAAGCATAAAATACAATATAAATATACCAGTTTTTCCATCGTATAAAACGAATAATAGCAACCAGCTGTCTAGGTTATGGTTATTTCAGCGTTCCTGGCAATCTAGGCTTCACTCTAGGGCGTTGCTGCACCAGATCAATCAGTTAGGGCGTTAGAAGTCAACGCCCGAAGCATAAAATGCAAAATAAATAGAACAGCTTTTCCATTGTATAAAACGAATAATAGCTACCAGTGTAAAAGTTATGGTCATTTCTACGTTCCGGACAACCTAGGCTTCACTCTAGGGCGTTGCTCCACCAGATCGAATAGTTAGGGCCTTAGAAGTCCACACCAGAAGCATAAAATACGATAAAGATGCAACAGTTTTTCCATCGTATAAAATGGATAATTGCAACCAGTGTGAAATTTATGGTCATTCCTACATTCCGAGCAACCTAGACCTCACTCTAGAGCGTTGCTCCACCAGATCGAATAGTTAGGTCATTAGAAGTCAACGCCAGAAGCATAAAATACGATATAAATACAACAGTTTGTCCATCGTAGAACAGGAATAATTGCAACCAGTGTGAAAGTTATGGTCATTTCTGCGTTCCGGGCAACCTAGGCTTCACTCTAGGTCGTTGCTCCACCGGAACCAACAGTTAGGGCCTTAGAAGTCAACGCCCGAAGCATAAAATGCAAAATAAATAGAACAGCTTTTCCATTGTATAAAACGAATAATAGCTACCAGTGTAAAAGTTATGGTCATTTCTACGTTCCGGGCAACCTAGGCTTCACTCTAGGGCGTTGCTCCACCAGATCGAATAGTTAGGGCCTTACAAATCAACGCCAGAAGCATAAAATACAATAAAGATGCAACAGTTTTTCCATCACATAACAGGAATAACTGCAAACAGTGTGAAAGTAATTGTCATTTCTACGTTCCAGGCAACCTAGGCTTCACTCTAGGGCGTTGTTCCACCAGATCGAATAGTTAGGGCCTAAGAAGTCAACGTCAGAAGCATAAAATACAATATAAATATAACAGTTTTTCCATCGTATAAAACGAATAATAGCAACCAGTGTGAAAGTTATGGTCATTTCGACGTTCCGGGCAACCTAGGCTTCACTGTAGGGCGTTGCTCCACCAGATCGAATAATTAGGGCCTTAGAAATCAACGCCAGAGGCATAAAATACAATAAAGATGCAACAGTTTTTCCATCGTAAAACAGGAATAATTGCAACCAGTGTGAAGGTAATGGTCTTTTCTACGTTCCGGGCAACCAAGGCTTCACTCTAGGGCGGTGCACCACCAGATCAAACAGTTAGGGCCTAAGAAGTCAACGCCAGAAGCATAAAATACAACATAAATACAACAGATTTTCCACCGTATATAATGTATATTTGCAAACAGTGTGAAAGTAATGGTCATTTCTATGTACCGGGCAACCTAGGCTCCACTCACGGGCGTTGCTCCACCAAATCGAATAGCTAGGGCCTTAGAAGTCAACGCCAGAAGCATAAAATACGATATAAATACAACAGCTTTTCCATCGTATAAAACGAATAATTGCAACCAGTGTGGAAGTTATTGTCATTTCTACGTTCCGGGCAACCTAGGCTTCACTCTAGGGCATCGCTCGACCAGATAGAATAGCTAGGGCCTTAGAAGTCAACGCCCGAAGCATAAAATACAAAATAAATAGAACAGTTTTTCCATCGTATAAAACGAATAATTGCTACCAGTGTGAAAGTTATGGTCATTGCTACGTTCCGCGCAACCTAGGCTTCACCCAAGGGCGTTGTTCCACCAAATGGAATAGTTAGGGCCTAAGAAGTCAACGCCGGGAGCATAAAATACGATACTAATACAACAGCTTTTCCATCGTATAAGACGAATAATTGCAACCAGTGTGAAAGTTATGGCCATTTCTGCGTTCCGCGCAACCTAGGCTTCACCCTAGGGCGTCGTTCCACCAGATGGAATAGTTAGGGCCTAAGAAGTCAACGCCAGAAGCATAAAATACGATATAAATACAACAGCTTTTCCATCGTATAAAACGAATAATTGCAACCAGTGTGGAAGTTATGGTCATTTCTACGTTCCGGGCAACCTAGGCTTCACTCTAGAGCGTTGCTCCACCAGATCGAATAGTTAGGGCCTTAGAAGTCAACGCCTGAAGTATAAAATACAATAAAAATACAACAGTCTTTCCATCCTATAACAGGAATAATTGCAACCCGTGTGAAAGTGATGGTCATTTCTACGTTCCAGGTTACCTAGGCTTCAGCCTAGGGCGTTGTTCCACCAGATGGAATATTTAGGGACTAAGAAGTCAACGCCAGAATCATAGAACACTATATAAATACAACAGTTTTTCCATTATATAAAACGCATAATTGCAACCAGGATGAAAGTTATGGTCATTTCTACTTTCCGGGCAACCTAGGCTTCACTCTAGGGCGTTGCTCCACCACATCGAATAGTTAGGGCGTTAGAAGTCAACGCCAGAAGCACAAAATACAAAATAAATAAAACAGTTTTTCCATCGTATAAAACGAATAATTGCTACCAGTGTGAACGTTATGGTCATTTCTACGTTCCGCGAAACCTAGGCTTCACTCTAGGGCGTTTCTCCACCAGATCAAATAGTTAGGTCCTTAGAAGTCAACGCCAGAAGCATAAAATACGATATAAATACAACAGCTTTTCCATCGTATAAAACGAATAATTGCAACCAGTGTGGAAGTTATGGTCATTTCCACGTTCCGGGCAACATAGGCTTCACTCTAGGGCGTTGCTCGACCAGATAGAATAGCTAGGGCCTTAGAAGTCAACGCCCGAAGCATAAAATACAAAATAAATAGAACCGTTTTTCCATCGTATAAAACGAATAATTGCTACCAGTGTGAAAGCTATGGTCATTGCTACGTTCCGCGCAACCTAGCCTTCACCCATGGGCGTTGTTCCACCCGTTGGAATAGTTAGGGCCTTAGAAGTCAACGCCAGAAGAATAAAATACAATATAAGTACAAAAGCTTTTCCGTCGTATAAAATGAATAATTGCAAACATTGTGAAAGTAATGGTCATTTCTACGTTCCGGGCAACCTAGGCGTCACTCTAGGGCGTTGCGACACCAGATCGAATAGTTAGGGCCTTAGAAGTCAACGCCCGAAGCATAAAATACAAAATAAATCAAACAGTTTTTCCATCGTATAAAACGAATAATTGCAACCAGTATGAAAGTTAACGTCATTTCTACTTTCCGGGCAACCTAGGCTTCACTCTAGGGCGTTGCTCCACCAGATCGAATAGTTAGAGCCTTAGAAGTCAACGCCAGAAGCATAAAATACAAAATAAGTAAAACAGTTTTTCCATCGTATAAAACGAATAATTGCAACGAGTGTGAAGGTAATGGTCTTTTCTACGTTCCGGGCAACCTAGGCTTCACTCTCGGGCGGTGCTCCACCAGATCAAATAGTTAGGGCCTAAGAAGTCAACGCGAGAAGCATAAAATACACCATAAATACAACAGATTTTCCATCGTATATAATGTATATTTGCAAACAGTGTGAAGGTAATGGTCATTTCTATGTCCCGGGCAAGCTAGGCCCCACTCTCGGGCGTTGCTCCAACAAATCGAATAGCTAGGGCCTTTGAAGTCAACGCCAGAAGCATAATATACAATAAAGATGCAAAAGTTTTTCCATCGTATAACAGGAATAACTGCAAACAGTGTGAAAGTAATGGTCATTTCCATGTTCCGGGCAACCTAGTCTTCACTCTAGGGCGTTGTTCCACCAGATCGAATAATTAGGGCCTAAGAAGTCAACGCCAGAAGAATAAAATACAATATAAGTACAAAAGCTTTTCCATCGTATAAAATGAATAATTGCAAACATTGTGAAAGTAATGGTCATTTCTACTTTCCGGGCAACATAGGCTTCACCCTTGGGCGTTGCACCAACAGATTGTATAGTTAGGGCCTTAGAAGTCAACGCCCGAAGCATAAAATACAAAATAAATAGAACAGTTTTTCCATCGTATAAAACGAATAATTGCAACCAGTATGAAAGTTAACGTCATTTCTACTTTCCGGGCAACATAGGCTTCACCCTTGGTCGTTGCACCAACAGATTGAATAGTTAGGGCCTTAGAAATCAACGCCCCAAGCATAAAATACAAAATAAATAGAACAGTTTTTCCATCCTATAAAACGAATGATTGCTACCGGTGTGAAAGTTATGGTCATTTCTCCGTTCCGGGCAACCTAGGCTTCACTCTAGGGCGCTGCTCCACCAGATCGAATAGTTAGGGTCTTAGAAGTCAACGCCTGAAGCATAAAATACAAAATAAATAAAACTGTTTTTCCATCGTATAAAACGAATAATTGCTACCAGTGTGAACGTTATGGTCATTTCTACATTCCGCGCAACCTAGGCTTCACTCTAGTGCGTTGCTCCACCAGATCGAATAGTTGGGTCCTTAGAAGTCAACGCCAGAAGCATAAAATACGATATAAGTACAACAGCTTTTCCATCGTATAAAACGAATAATTGCAACCAGTGTGGAAGTTATGGACAATTCTACGTTCCGGGCAACCTAGGCTTCACTCTAGGGCATTGCTCGACCAGATCGAATAGCTAGGGCCTTAGAAGTCAACGCCTGAAGTATAAAATACAATAAAAATACAACAGTCTTTCCATCCTATAACAGGAATAATTGCAACCCTTGTGAAAGTGATGGTCATTTCTACGTTCCAGGCAACCTAGGCTTCACCCCAGGGCGTTGTTCTACGAGATGGAAAGTTAGGGACTGAGAAGTCAACGCCAGAAGCATAAAACACTATATAAATACAACAGTTTTTCCATCATATAAAACGAATAATTGCAACCAGGATGAAAGTTATGGTCATTTCTACTTTCCGGGCAACCTAGGCTTCACTCCAGGGCGTTGCTCCACCAGATCGAGTAGTTAGGGCCTTAGAAGTCAACGCCAGAAGCATAAAATTCAAAATAAATAAAACAGTTTTTCCATCGTATAAAACGAATAATTGCTACCAGTGTGAAAGTTATGGCCATTTCTGCGTTCCGCGCAACCTAGGCTTCACCCTAGGGCGTCGTTCCACCAGATGGAATAGTTAGGGCCTAAGAAGTCAACGCCAGAAGCATAAAATACGATATAAATACAACAGCTTTTCCATCGTATTGAATGTATATTTGCAAACAGTGTGAAAGTAATGGTCATTTCTATGTCCCGGGCAAGCTAGGCCCCACTCTCGGGCGTTGCTCCAACAAATCGAATAGCTAGGGCCTTTGAAGTCAACGCCAGAAGCATAAAATACAATAAAGATGCAAAAGTTTTTCCATCGTATAACAGGAATAACTGCAAACAGTGTGAAAGTAAAGGTCATTTCCATGTTCCGGGCAACCTAGTCTTCACTCTAGGGCGTTGTTCCACCAGATCGAATAATTAGGGCCTAACAAGTCAACGCCAGAAGAATAAAATACAATATAAGTACAAAAGCTTTTCCATCGTATAAAATGAATAATTGCAAACATTGTGAAAGTAACGGTCATTTCTACGTTCCGGGCAACCTAGGCTTCACTCTAGGGCGTTGCTCGACCAGTTAGAATAGCTAGGGCCTTAGAAGTCAACGCCCGAAGCATAAAATACAAAATAAATGAAACTGTTTTTCCATCGTTTAAACCGAATAATTGCTACCAGTGTGGACGTTATGGTCATTTCTACATTCCGCGCAACCTAGGCTTCACACTAGTGCGTTGCTCCACCAGATCTAATAGTTAGGTCCTTAGAAGTCAACGCCAGAAGCATAAAACACTATATAAATACAACAGTTTTTCCATCATATAAAACGAATAATTGCAACCAGGATGAAAGTTATGGTCATTTCTATGTTCCGGGCAACCTAGGCTTCACTCTAGGGCGTTGCTCGACCAGATCGAATAGCTAGGGCCTTAGAAGTCAACGCCTGAAGTATAAAATACAATAAAAATACAACAGTCTTTCCATCCTATAACAGGAATAATTGCAACCCGTGTGAAAGTGATGGTCATTTCTACGTTCCAGGCAACCTAGGCTTCACCCTAGGTCGTTGTTCCACCAGATGGAAAGTTAGGGACTAAGAAGTCAACGCCAGAAGCATAAAACACTATATAAATACAACAGTTTTTCCATCATATAAAACGAATAATTGCAACCAGGATGAAAGTTATGGTCATTTCTACTTTCCGGGCAACCTAGGCTTCACTCTAGGGCGTTGCACCACCAGATCGAATAGTTAGAGCCTTAGAAGTCAACGCCAGAAGCATAAAATACAAAATAAATAAAACAGTTTTTCCATCGTATAAAACGAATAATTGCAACGAGTGTGAAGGTAATGGTCTTTTCTACGTTCCGGGCAACCTAGGCTTCACTCTCGGGCGGTGCTCCACCAGATCAAATAGTTAGGGCCTAAGAAGTCAACGCGAGAAGCATAAAATACACCATAAATACAACAGATTTTCCATCGTATATAATGTATATTTGCAAACAGTGTGAAGGTAATGGTCATTTCTATGTCCCGGGCAAGCTAGGCCCCACTCTCGGGCGTTGCTCCAACAAATCGAATACCTAGGGCCTTTGAAGTCAACGCCAGAAGCATAATATACAATAAAGATGCAAAAGTTTTTCCATCGTATAACAGGAATAACTGCAAACAGTGTGAAAGTAATGGTCATTTCCATGTTCCGGGCAACCTAGTCTTCACTCTAGGGCGTTGTTCCACCAGATCGAATAATTAGGGCCTAAGAAGTCAACGCCCGAAGCATAAAATACAATATAAATACAACAGCTTTTCCACCGTATATAATCTATATTTGCAAACAGTGTGAAAGTAATGGTCAATTCTACGTTCCGGGCAACCTAGGTGTCACTCTAGGGCGTTGCTCCACCACATCTAGTAGCTACGGCCTTAGAAGTCAATGCCAGAAGAATAAAATACAATAAAGATGCAACAGCTTTTCCATCGTATAAAACGAATAATTGCAACCAGTGCGAAAGTTATGGTCATTTCTACGTTCCCGGCAACCTAGGCTTCACTCTGGGGCGTTGCTCCACCAGATCGAATAGTTAGGGCCTTACAAATCAACGCCAGAAGCATAAAATACAATAAAGATGCAACAGTTTTTCCATCATATAACAGGAATAACTGCAAACAGTGTGAAAGTAATTGTCATTTCTACGTTCCAGGCAACCTAGGCTTCACTCTAGGGCGTTGTTCCACCAGATCGAATGGTTAGGGCCTAAGAAGTCAACGTCAGAAGCATAAAATACAATATAAATATAACAGTTTTTCCATCGTATAAAACGAATAATAGCAACCAGTGTGAAAGTTATGGTCATTTCGACGTTCCGGGCAACCTAGGCTTCACCCTAGGACGTTGTTCCACCAGATCGAATAGTTAGGGCCTAAGAAGTGAACGCCAGAAGCATAAAATACAATATAAATACAACAGTTTTTCCATCATATAAAACGAATTATTGCAACCAGTATGAAAGTTATGGTCATTTCTACTTTCCGGGCGACCTAGGCTTCACCCTAGGGCGTTGCTCCAACCGGTGGAATAGCTAGGGCCTTAGAAGTCAATGCCCGACGCATAAAATGCAATAAAAATACAACAGTTTTTACATCCTATAACAGGAATAATTGCAACCAGTTTGAAAGTGATGGTCATTTCTACGTACCGGGCAACCTAGGCTTCACTCTAGGGCGTTGCTCCACCAGATCGAATAGTTAGGGCCTAAGAAGTCAACGCCATAAGAATAAAATACAATATAAATATACCAGTTTTTCCATCGTATAAAACGAATAATAGCAACCAGTTGTCTAGGTTATGGTCATTTCAACGTTCCTGGCAATCTAGGCTTCACTCTAGGGTGCTGCTCCACCAGATCAATCAGTTAGGGCGTTAGAAGTCAACGCCCGAAGCATAAAATGCAAAATAAATAGAACAGCTTTTCCATTGTATAAAACGAATAATAGCTACCAGTGTAAAAGTTATGGTCATTTCTACGTTCCGGGTAACCTAGGCTTCACTCTAGGGCGTTGCTCCACCAGATCGAATAGTTAGGGCCTTAGAAGTCCACACCAGAAGCATAAAATACGATAAAGATGCAACAGTTTTTCCATCGTATAAAATGGATAATTGCAACCAGTGTGAAATTTATGGTCATTCCTACATTCCGAGCAACCTAGACTTCACTCTAGAGCGTTGTTCCACCAGATCGAATAGCTAGGTCATTAGAAGTCAACGCCAGAAGCATAAAATACGATATAAATACAAGAGTTTGTCCATCGTAGAACAGGAATAATTGCAACCAGTGTGAAAGTTATGGTCATTTCTGCGTTCCGGGCAACCTAGGCTTCAGTCTAGGTCGCTGCTCCACCGGAACAAACAGTTAGGGCCTTAGAAGTAAACGCCCGAAGCATAAAATACAAAATAAATGGAACAGTTTTTCCATTGTATAAAACGAATAATTGCTACCAGTGTGAAAGTTATGGTCATTTCTACGTTCCGGGCAACCTAGGCTTCACTCTAGGGCGTTGTTCCACCAGATCGAATAGTTAGGGCCTAAGAAGTGAACGCCAGAAGCAAAAAATACAATATAAATACAACAGTTTTTCCATCATATAAAACGAATAATTGCAACCAGGATGAATTTATGGTCATTTCCACTTTCCGGGCAACCTAGGCTTCACCCTATGGCGTTGCTCCAACAGATTGAAGAGTCAGGGCCTTAGAAGTCAATGCCCGAAGCATAAAATGCAATAGAAATACAACAGTTTTTCCATCGTATAAAACGAATAATAGCAACCAGTGTGAAAGTTATGGTCATTTCGACGTTCCGGGCAACCTAGGCTTCACCCTAGGACGTTGTTCCACCAGATCGAATAGTTAGGGCCTAAGAAGTGAACGCCAGAAGCATAAAATACAATATAAATACAACAGTTTTTCCATCATATAAAACGAATTATTGCAACCAGTATGAAAGTTATGGTCATTTCTACTTTCCGGGCGACCTAGGCTTCACCCTAGGGCGTTGCTCCAACCGGTGGAATAGCTAGGGCCTTAGAAGTCAATGCCCGACGCATAAAATGCAATAAAAATACAACAGTTTTTACATCCTATAACAGGAATAATTGCAACCAGTTTGAAAGTGATGGTCATTTCTACGTACCGGGCAACCTAGGCTTCACTCTAGGGCGTTGCTCCACCAGATCGAATAGTTAGGGCCTAAGAAGTCAACGCCATAAGAATAAAATACAATATAAATATACCAGTTTTTCCATCGTATAAAACGAATAATAGCAACCAGTTGTCTAGGTTATGGTCATTTCAACGTTCCTGGCAATCTAGGCTTCACTCTAGGGTGTTGCTCCACCAGATCAATCAGTTAGGGCGTTAGAAGTCAACGCCCGAAGCATAAAATGCAAAATAAATAGAACAGCTTTTCCATTGTATAAAACGAATAATACCTACCAGTGTAAAAGTTATGGTCATTTCTACGTTCCGGGTAACCTAGGCTTCACTCTAGGGCGTTGCTCCACCAGATCGAATAGTTAGGGCCTTAGAAGTCCACACCAGAAGCATAAAATACGATAAAGATGCAACAGTTTTTCCATCGTATAAAATGGATAATTGCAACCAGTGTGAAATTTATGGTCATTCCTACATTCCGAGCAACCTAGACTTCACTCTAGAGCGTTGTTCCACCAGATCGAATAGTTAGGTCATTAGAAGTCAACGCCAGAAGCATAAAATACGATATAAATACAAGAGTTTGTCCATCGTAGAACAGGAATAATTGCAACCAGTGTGAAAGTTATGGTCATTTCTGCGTTCCGGGCAACCTAGGCTTCAGCCTAGGGCGTTGTTCCACCAGATGGAATAGTTAGGGACTAAGAAGTCAACGCCAGAATCATAGAACACTATATAAATACAACAGTTTTTCCATTATATAAAACGCATAATTGCAACCAGGATGAAAGTTATGGTCATTTCTACTTTCCGGGCAACCTAGGCTTCACTCTAGGGCGTTGCTCCACCACATCGAATAGTTAGGGCGTTAGAAGTCAACGCCAGAAGCACAAAATACAAAATAAATAAAACAGTTTTTCCATCGTATAAAACGAATAATTGCTACCAGTGTGAACGTTATGGTCATTTCTACGTTCCGCGAAACCTAGGCTTCACTCTAGGGCGTTTCTCCACCAGATCAAATAGTTAGGTCCTTAGAAGTCAACGCCAGAAGCATAAAATACGATATAAATACAACAGCTTTTCCATCGTATAAAACGAATAATTGCAACCAGTGTGGAAGTTATGGTCATTTCCACGTTCCGGGCAACATAGGCTTCACTCTAGGGCGTTGCTCGACCAGATAGAATAGCTAGGGCCTTAGAAGTCAACGCCCGAAGCATAAAATACAAAATAAATAGAACCGTTTTTCCATCGTATAAAACGAATAATTGCTACCAGTGTGAAAGCTATGGTCATTGCTACGTTCCGCGCAACCTAGCCTTCACCCATGGGCGTTGTTCCACCCGTTGGAATAGTTAGGGCCTTAGAAGTCAACGCCAGAAGAATAAAATACAATATAAGTACAAAAGCTTTTCCGTCGTATAAAATGAATAATTGCAAACATTGTGAAAGTAATGGTCATTTCTACGTTCCGGGCAACCTAGGCGTCACTCTAGGGCGTTGCGACACCAGATCGAATAGTTAGGGCCTTAGAAGTCAACGCCCGAAGCATAAAATACAAAATAAATCAAACAGTTTTTCCATCGTATAAAACGAATAATTGCAACCAGTATGAAAGTTAACGTCATTTCTACTTTCCGGGCAACATAGGCTTCACCCTTGGTCGTTGCACCAACAGATTGAATAGTTAGAGCCTTAGAAATCAACGCCCGAAGCATAAAATACAAAATAAATAGAACAGTTTTTCCATCGTATAAAACGAATGATTGCTACCGGTGTGAAAGTTATGGTCATTTCTCCGTTCCGGGCAACCTAGGCTTCACTCTAGGGCGCTGCTCCACCAAATCGAATAGTTAGGGTCTTAGAAGTCAACGCCAGAAGCATAAAATACAAAATAAATAAAACTGTTTTTCCATCGTATAAAACGAATAATTGCTACCAGTGTGAACGTTATGGTCATTTCTACATTCCGCGCAACCTAGGCTTCACTCTAGTGCGTTGCTCCACCAGATCGAATAGTTAGGTCCTTAGAAGTCAACGCCAGAAGCATAAAATACGATATAAGTACAACAGCTTTTCCATCGTATAAAACGAATAATTGCAACCAGTGTGGAAGTTATGGTCATTTCTACGTTCCGGGCAACCTAGGCTTCACTCTAGGGCATTGCTCGACCAGATCGAATAGCTAGGGCCTTAGAAGTCAACGCCTGAAGTATAAAATACAATAAAAATACAACAGTCTTTCCATCCTATAACAGGAATAATTGTAACCCGTGTGAAAGTGATGGTCATTTCTACGTTCCAGGCAACCTAGGCTTCACCCTAGGGCGTTGTTCCACGAGATGGAAAGTTAGGGACTAAGAAGTCAACGCCAGAAGCATAAAACACTATATAAATACAACAGTTTTTCCATCATATAGAACGAATAATTGCAGCCAGTGTGAAGGTAATGGTCTTTTCTACGTTCCGGGCAACCTAGGCTTCACTCTAGGGCGGTGCTCCACCAGATCAAATAGTTAGGGCCTAAGAAGTGAACGCCAGAAGCATAAAATACAACATAAATACAACAGATTTTCCATCGTATATAATGTATATTTGCAAACAGTGTGAAAGTAATGGTCATTTCTATGTCCCGGGCAAGCTAGGCCCCACTCTCGGGCGTTGCTCCAACAAATCGAATAGCTAGGGCCTTTGAAGTCAACGCCAGAAGCATAAAATACAATAAAGATGCAAAAGTTTTTCCATCGTATAACAGGAATAACTGCAAACAGTGTGAAAGTAATGGTCATTTCCATGTTCCGGGCAACCTAGTCTTCACTCTAGGGCGTTGTTCCACCAGATCGAATAATTAGGGCCTAAGAAGTCAACGCCAGAAGAATAAAATACAATAAAAGTGCAACAGCTTTTCCATCGTATAAAACGAATAATTGCAACCAGTGTGAAAGTTATGGTCATTTCTACTTTCCGGGCATCCTAGGCTTCACCCTAGGACGTTGTTCCACCAGATCGAACAGTTAGGGCCTAAGAAGTCAACGCCAGAAGCATAAAATACCATATAAATATAACAGTTTTTCCATCGTATAAAACGAATGATAGCAACCAGTGTGAAACTTATGGTCATTTCTACGTTCCGGGCAACCTAGGCTTCACTCTAGGGCGTTGCGCCACCAAATCGAATAGCTAGGGCCTTAGAAGTCAACGCCCGAAGCACAAAATACAAAATAACTAAAACAGTTTTTCCATCGTATAAAACGAATAATTGCAACCAGTATGATAGTCAACGTCATTTCTACTTTCCGGGCAACATAGGCTTCACCCTTGGGCGTCGCACCAACAGATTGAATAGTTAGGGCCTTAGAAGTCAACGCCCGAAGCATAAAATACAAAATAAATAGAACAGTTTTTCCATCGTATAAAACGAATAATTGCTACCGGTGTGAAAGTTATGGTCATTTCTCCGTTCCGGATAACCTAGGCTTCACTCTAGGGCGTTGCTCCACCAGATCGAATAGTTAGGGCCTTAGAAGTCAACGCCAGAAGCATAAAATACAAAATAAATAAAACTGTTTTTCCATCGTTTAAACCGAATAATTGCTACCAGTGTGAACGTTATGGTAATTTCTACATTCCGCGCAACCTAGGCTTCACACTAGTGCGTTGCTCCACCAGATCGAATAGTTAGGTCCTTAGAAGTCAACGCCAGAAGCATAAAATATGATATAAATACAACAGGGTTTCCATCGTATAAAACGAATAATTGCAACCCGTGTGGAAGTTATGGTCATTTCTACGTTCCGGGCAACCTAGGCTTCACTCTAGGGCGTTGCTCGACCAGTTAGAATAGCTAGGGCCTTAGAAGTCAACGCCCGAAGCATAAAATACAAAATAAATAGAACAGTTTTTCCATCGTATAAAACGAATAATTGCAACCAGTGTGAAGGTAATGGTCTTTTCTACGTTCCGGGCAACGTAGGCCCGACTCTCGGGCGTTGCTCCACCAAATCGAATAGCTAGGGCCTTAGAAGTCAACGCCAGAAGCATAAAATACAATAAAGATGCAAAAGTTTTTCCATCGTATAACAGGAATAACTGCAAACAGTGTGAAAGTAATGGTCATTTCCATGTTCCGGGCAACCTAGTCTTCACTCTAGGGCGTTGTTCCACCAGATCGAATAATTAGGGCCTAAGAAGTCAACGCCAGAAGAATAAAATACAATATAAGTACAAAAGCTTTTCCATCGTATAAAATGAATAATTGCAAACATTGTGAAAGTAATGGTCATTTCTACTTTCCGGGCAACATAGGCTTCACCCTTGGGCGTTGCGACACCAGATCGAATAGTTAGGGCCTTAGAAGTCAACGCCCGAAGCATAAATACAAAATAAATCAAACAGTTTTTCCATCGTATAAAACGAATAATTGCAACCAGTATGAAAGTTAACGTCATTTCTACTTTCCGGGCAACATAGGCTTCACCCTTGGTCGTTGCACCAACAGATTGAATAGTTAGGGCCTTAGAAATCAACGCCCGAAGCATAAAATACAAAATAAATAGAACAGTTTTTCCAACGTATAAAACGAATGATTGCTACCGGTGTGAAAGTTATGGTCATTTCTCCGTTCCGGGCAACCTAGGCTTCACTCTAGGGCGCTGCTCCACCAGATCGAATAGTTAGGGTCTTAGAAGTCAACGCCAGAAGCATAAAATACAAAATAAATAAAACTGTTTTTCCATCGTATAAAACGAATAATTGCTACCAGTGTGAACGTTATGGTCATTTCTACATTCCGCGCAACCTAGGCTTCACTCTAGTGCGTTGCTCCACCAGATCGAATAGTTAGGTCCTTAGAAGTCAACGCCAGAAGCATAAAATACGATATAAGTACAACAGCTTTTCCATCGTATAAAACGAATAATTGCAACCAGTGTGGAAGTTATGGTCATTTCTACGTTCCGGGCAACCTAGGCTTCACTCTAGGGCATTGCTCGACCAGATCGAATAGCTAGGGCCTTAGAAGTCAACGCCTGAAGTATAAAATACAATAAAAATACAACAGTCTTTCCATCCTATAACAGGAATAATTGTAACCCGTGTGAAAGTGATGGTCATTTCTACGTTCCAGGCAACCTAGGCTTCACCCTAGGGCGTTGTTCCACCAGATCGAATAGTTAGGGCCTTAGAAGTCAACGCCAGAAGCATAAAATACAAAATAAATAAAACTGTTTTTCCATCGTTTAAACCGAATAATTGCTACCACTGTGAACGTTATGGTCATTTCTACGTTCCGCGAAACCTAGGCTTCACTCTAGGGCGTTTCTCCACCAGATCAAATAGTTAGGTTCTTAGAAGTCAACGCCAGAAGCATAAAATACTATATAAGTGCAACAGCTTTTCCATCGTATAAAACGAATAATTGCAACCAGTGTGGAAGTTATGGTCATTTCTACGTACCGGGCAACCTAGGCTTCACTCTAGGGCATTGCTCGACCAGATCGAATAGCTAGGGCCTTAGAAGTCAACGCAAGAAGTATAAAATACAATAAAAATACAACAGTCTTTCCATCCTATAACAGGAATAATTGTAACCCGTGTGAAAGTGATGGTCATTTCTACGTTCCAGGCAACCTAGGCTTCACCCTAGGGCGTTGTTCCACGAGATGGAAACTTAGGGACTAAGAAGTCAACGCCAGAAGCATAAAACACTATATAAATACAACAGTTTTTCCATCGTATAAAACGAATGATAGCAACCAGTGTGAAAGTTATGGTCATTTCTACGTTCCGGGCAACCTAGGCTTCACTCTAGGGCGTTGCGCCACCAAATCGAATAGCTAGGGCCTTAGAAGTCAACGCCCGAAGCACAAAATACAAAATAACTAAAACAGTTTTTCCATCGTATGAAACGAATAATTGCAACCAGTATGAAAGTCAACGTCATTTCTACTTTCCGGGCAACATAGGCTTCACCCTTGGGCGTCGCACCAACAGATTGAATAGTTAGGGCCTTAGAACTCAACGCCCGAAGCGTAAAATACAAAATAAATAGAACAGTTTTTCCATCGTATAAAACGAATAATTGCTACCGGTGTGAAAGTTATGGTCATTTCTCCGTTCCGGGAAACCTAGGCTTCACTCTAGGGCGTTGCTCCACCAGATCGAATAGTTAGGGCCTTAGAAGTCAACGCCAGAAGCATAAAATACAAAATAAATAAAACTGTTTTTCCATCGTTTAAACCGAATAATTGCTACCAGTGTGAACGTTATGGTAATTTCTACATTCCGCGCAACCTAGGCTTCACACTAGTGCGTTGCTCCACCAGATCGAATAGTTAGGTCCTTAGAAGTCAACGCCAGAAGCATAAAATATGATATAAATACAACAGGGTTTCCATCGTATAAAACGAATAATTGCAACCCGTGTGGAAGTTATGGTCATTTCTACGTTCCGGGCAACCTAGGCTTCACTCTAGGGCGTTGCTCGACCAGTTAGAATAGCTAGGGCCTTAGAAGTCAACGCCCGAAGCATAAAATACAAAATAAATAGAACAGTTTTTCCATCGTATAAAACGAATAATTGCAACCAGTGTGAAGGTAATGGTCTTTTCTACGTTCCGGGCAACCTAGGCTTCACTCTAGGGCGGTGCTCTACCAGATCAAATGGTTAGGGCCTAAGAAGTCAACGCCAGAAGCATAAAATACGATATAAATACAACAGCTTTTCCATCGTATAAAACGAATAATTGCAACCAGTGTGGAAGTTATGGTCATTTCTACGTTCCGGGCAACATAGGCTTCACTCTAGGGCGTTGCTCGACCAGATAGAATAGCTAGGGCCTTAGAAGTCAACGCCCGAAGCATAAAATACAAAATAAATAGAACAGTTTTTCCATCGTATAAAACGAATAATTGCTACCAGTGTGAAAGCTATGGTCATTGCTACGTTCCGCGCAACCTAGCCTTCACCCATGGGCGTTGTTCCACCAGATGGAATAGTTAGGGCCTTAGAAGTCAACGCCAGAAGAATAAAATACAATATAAGTACAAATGCTTTTCCGTCGTATAAAATGAATAATTGCAAACATTGTGAAAGTAATGGTCATTTCTACGTTCCGGGCAACCTAGGCGTCACTCTAGGGCGTTGCGACACCAGATCGAATAGTTAGGGCCTTAGAAGTCAACGCCCGAAGCATAAAATACAAAATAAATCAAACAGTTTTTCCATCGTATAAAACGAATAATTGCAACCAGTATGAAAGTTAACGTCATTTCTACTTTCCGGGCAACATAGGCTTCACCCTTGGTCGTTGCACCAACAGATTGAATAGTTAGGGCCTTACAAATCAACGCCCGAAGCATAAAATACAAAATAAATAGAACAGTTTTTCCATCGTATAAAACGAATGATTGCTACCGGTGTGAAAGTTATGGTCATTTCTCCGTTCCGGGCAACCTAGGCTTGACTCTAGGGCGCTGCTCCACCAGATCGAATAGTTAGGGTCTTAGAAGTCAACGCCAGAAGCATAAAATACAAAATAAATAAAACTGTTTTTCCATCGTATAAAACGAATAATTGCTACCAGTGTGAACGTTATGGTCATTTCTACATTCCGCGCAACCTAGGCTTCACTCTAGTGCGTTGCTCCACCAGATCGAATAGTTAGGTCCTTAGAAGTCAACGCCAGAAGCATAAAATACGATATAAGTACAACAGCTTTTCCATCGTATAAAACGAATAATTGCAACCAGTGTGGAAGTTATGGTCATTTCTACGTTCCGGGCAACCTAGGCTTCACTCTAGGGCATTGCTCGACCAGATCGAATAGCTAGGGCCTTAGAAGTCAACGCCTGAAGTATAAAATACAATAAAAATACAACAGTCTTTCCATCCTATAACAGGAATAATTGTAACCCGTGTGAAAGTGATGGTCATTTCTACGTTCCAGGCAACCTAGGCTTCACCCTAGGGCGTTGTTCCACGAGATGGAAAGTTAGGGACTAAGAAGTCAACGCCAGAAGCATAAAACACTATATAAATACAACAGTTTTTCCATCATATAAAACGAATAATTGCAACCAGGATGAAAGTTATGGTCATTTCTACTTTCCGGGCAACCTAGGCTTGACTCTAGGGCGCTGCTCCACCAGATCGAATAGTTAGGGTCTTAGAAGTCAACGCCAGAAGCATAAAATTCAAAATAAATAAAACAGTTTTTCCATCGTATAAAACGAATAATTGCTACCAGTGTGAACGTTATGGTCATTTCTACATTCCGCGCAACCTAGGCTTCACTCTAGTGCGTTGCTCCACCAGATCGAATAGTTAGGTCCTTAGAAGTCAACGCCAGAAGCATAAAATACGATATAAGTACAACAGCTTTTCCATCGTATAAAACGAATAATTGCAACCAGTGTGGAAGTTATGGTCATTTCTACGTTCCGGGCAACCTAGGCTTCACTCTAGGGCATTGCTCGACCAGATCGAATAGCTAGGGCCTTAGAAGTCAACGCCTGAAGTATAAAATACAATAAAAATACAACAGTCTTTCCATCCTATAACAGGAATAATTGTAACCCGTGTGAAAGTGATGGTCATTTCTACGTTCCAGGCAACCTAGGCTTCACCCTAGGGCGTTGTTCCACGAGATGGAAAGTTAGGGACTAAGAAGTCAACGCCAGAAGCATAAAACACTATATAAATACAACAGTTTTTCCATCATATAAAACGAATAATTGCAACCAGGATGAAAGTTATGGTCATTTCTACTTTCCGGGCAACCTAGGCTTCACTCTAGGGCGTTGCTCCACCAGATCGAATAGTTAGGGCCTTAGAAGTCAACGCCAGAAGCATAAAATTCAAAATAAATAAAACAGTTTTTCCATCGTATAAAACGAATAATTGCTACCAGTGTGAAAGTTATGGCCATTTCTGCGTTCCGCGCAACCTAGGCTTCACCCTAGGGCGTCGTTCCACCAGATGGAATAGTTAGGGCCTAAGAAGTCAACGCCAGAAGCATAAAATACGATATAAATACAACAGCTTTTCCATCGTATAAAACGAATAATTGCAACCAGTGTGGAAGTTATGGTCATTTCTACGTTCCGGGCAACCTAGGCTTCACTCTAGGGCGTTGCTCGACCAGTTAGAATAGCTAGGGCCTTAGAAGTCAACGCCCGAAGCATAAAATACAATATAAATAGAACAGCTTTCCATCGTATAAAACGTATAATTGCAGCCAGTGTGAAGGTAATGGTCTTTTCTACGTTCCGGGCAACCTAGGCTTCACTCTAGGGCGGTGCTCCACCAGATCAAATAGTTAGGGCCTAAGAAGTGAACGCCAGAAGCATAAAATACGATATAAATACAACAGCTTTTCCATCGTATAAAACGAATAATTGCAACCAGTGTGGAAGTTATGGTCATTTCTACGTTCCGGGCAACCTAGGCTTCACTCTAGGGCGTTGCTCGACCAGTTAGAATAGCTAGGGCCTTAGAAGTCAACGCCCGAAGCATAAAATACAATATAAATAGAACAGCTTTCCATCGTATAAAACGTATAATTGCAGCCAGTGTGAAAGTTATGGTCATTTCTACTTTCCGGGCATCCTAGGCTTCACCCTAGGACGTTGTTCCACCAGATCGAACAGTTAGGGCCTAAGAAGTCAACGCCAGAAGCATAAAATACCATATAAATATAACAGTTTTTCCATCGTATAAAACGAATGATAGCAACCAGTGTGAAACTTATGGTCATTTCTACGTTCCGGGCAACCTAGGCTTCACTCTAGGGCGTTGCGCCACCAAATCGAATAGCTAGGGCCTTAGAAGTCAACGCCCGAAGCACAAAATACAAAATAACTAAAACAGTTTTTCCATCGTATAAAACGAATAATTGCAACCAGTATGATAGTCAACGTCATTTCTACTTTCCGGGCAACATAGGCTTCACCCTTGGGCGTCGCACCAACAGATTGAATAGTTAGGGCCTTAGAAGTCAACGCCCGAAGCATAAAATACAAAATAAATAGAACAGTTTTTCCATCGTATAAAACGAATAATTGCTACCGGTGTGAAAGTTATGGTCATTTCTCCGTCCCGGGCAACCTAGGCTTCACTTTAGGGCGTTGCTCCACCAGATCGAATAGTTAGGGCCTTAGAAGTCAACGCCAGAAGCATAAAATACAAAATAAATAAAACTGTTTTTCCATCGTTTAAACCGAATAATTGCTACCACTGTGAACGTTATGGTCATTTCTACGTTCCGCGAAACCTAGGCTTCACTCTAGGGCATTGGGCGACCAGATCGAATAGCTAGGGCCTTAGAAGTCAACGCCTGAAGTATAAAATACAATAAAAATACAACAGTCTTTCCATCCTATAACAGGAATAATTGCAACCCGTGTGAAAGTGATGGTCATTTCTACGTTCCAGGTTACCTAGGCTTCACCCTAGGGCGTTGTTCCACCAGATGGAATAGTTAGGGACTAAGAAGTCAACGCCAGAATCATAGAACACTATATAAATACAACAGTTTTTCCATCGTATAAAACGAATGATAGCAACCAGTGTGAAAGTTATGGTCATTTCTACGTTCCGGGCAACCTAGGCTTCACTCTAGGGCGTTGCGCCACCAGATCGAATAGCTAGGGCCTTAGAAGTCAACGCCCGAAGCACAAAATACAAAATAACTAAAACAGTTTTTCCATCGTATAAAACGAATAATTGCAACCAGTATGAAAGTCAACGTCATTTCGCTCTTTCCGGGCAACATAGGCTTCACCCTTGGGCGTTGCACCAACAGATTTAATAGTTAGGGCCTTAGAAGTCAACGCCCGAAGCATAAAATACAAAATAAATAGAACTGTTTTTCCATCGTATAAAACGAATAATTGCTACCGGTGTCAAAGTTATGGTCATTTCTCCGTTCCGGGCAACCTAGGCTTCACTCTAGAGCGTTGGTCCACCAGATCGAATAGTTAGGGCCTTAGAAGTCAACGCCTGAAGTATAAAATACAAAATAAATAGAACAGTTTTTCCATCGTATAAAACGAATAATTGCTACCGGTGTGAAAGTTATGGTCATTTCTCCGTTCCGGGCAACCTAGGCTTCACTCTAGGGTATTGCTCGACCAGATCGAATAGCTAGGGCCTTAGAAGTCAACGCCTGAAGTATAAAATACAATAAAAATACAACAGTCTTTCCATCCTATAACAGGAATAATTGTAACCCGTGTGAAAGTGATGGTCATTTCTACGTTCCGGGCAACCTAGGATTCACCCTAGGGCGTTGTTCCACGAGATGGAAAGTTAGGGACTAAGAAGTCAACGCCAGAAGCATAAAACACTATATAAATACAACAGTTTTTGCATCATATAAAACGAATAATTGCAACCAGGATGAAAGTTATGGTCATTTCTACTTTCCGGGCAACCTAGGCTTCACTCTAGGGCGTTGCTCCACCAGATCGAATAGTTAGGGCCTTAGAAGTCAACGCCAGAAGCATAAAATTCAAAATAAATAAAACAGTTTTTCCATCGTATAAAACGAATAATTGCTACCAGTGTGAAAGTTATGGCCATTTCTGCGTTCCGCGCAACCTAGGCTTCACCCTAGGGCGTCGTTCCACCAGATGGAATAGTTAGGGCCTAAGAAGTCAACGCCAGAAGCATAAAATACAATAAAGATGCAACAGTTTTTCCATCGTATAACAGGAATAATTGCAAACAGTGTAAAGGTAATGGTGTGTTCTACGTTCCGGGCAACCTATGCTTGACACAACGGCGTTGTTCCACCAGATCGAATAGTTAGGGCCTTAGGAGTAAACGCCAGAAGCATAAAATACAATAAAGATGCAAAAGTTTTTCCATCGTATAACAGGAATAACTGCAAACAGTGTGAAAGTAATGGTCATTTCCATGTTCCGGGCAACCTAGTTTTCACTCTAGGGCGTTCTTCCACCAGATCCAATAATTACGGCCTAAGAAGTCAACGCCAGAAGAATAAAATACAATATAAGTACAAAAGCTTTTCCATCGTATAAAATGAATAATTGCAAACATTGTGAAAGTAATGGTCATTTCTACTTTCCGGGCAACATAGGCTTCACCCTTGGGCGTTGCGCCACCAGATCGAATAGCTAGGACCTTAGAAGTCAACGCCCGAAGCACAAAATACAAAATAACTAAAACAGTTTTTCCATCGTATAAAACGAATAATTGCAACCAGTATGAAAGTCAACGTCATTTCGCTCTTTCCGGGCAACATAGGCTTCACCCTTGGGCGTTGCACCAACAGATTTAATAGTTAGGGCCTTAGAAGTCAACGCCCGAAGCATAAAATACAAAATAAATAGAACAGTTTTTCCATCGTATAAAACGAATAATTGCTACCGGTGGCAAAGTTATGGTCATTTCTCCGTTCCGGGCAACCTAGGCTTCACTCTAGAGCGTTGGTCCACCAGATCGAATAGTTAGAGCCTTAGAAGTCAACGCATGAAGTATAAAATACAATAAAAATGCAACAGTCTTTCCATCCTATAACAGGAATAATTGCAACCCGTGTGAAAGTGATGGTCATTTCTACGTTCCAGGTTACCTAGGCTTCACCCTAGGGCGTTGTTCCACCAGATGGAATAGTTAGGGACTAAGAAGTCAACGCCAGAATCATAGAACACTATATAAATACAACAGTTTTTCCATCATATAAAACGCATAATTGCAACCAGGATGAAAGTTATGGTCATTTCTACTTTCCGGGCAACCTAGGCTTCACTCTAGGGCGTTGCTCCACCACATCGAATAGTTAGGGCCTTAGAAGTCAACGCCAGAAGCAAAAAATACAAATAAATAAAACAGTTTTTCCATCGTATAAAACGAATAATTGCTACCAGTGTGAACGTTATGGTCATTTCTACGTTCCGCGAAACCTAGGCTTCACTCTAGGGCGTTTCTCCACCAGATCAAATAGTTAGGTTCTTAGAAGTCAACGCCAGAAGCATAAAATACGATATAAGTACAACAGCTTTTCCATCGTATAAAACGAATAATTGCAACCAGTGTGGAAGTTATGGTCATTTCTACGTACCGGGCAACCTAGGCTTCACTGTAGGGCATTGCTCGACCAGATCGAATAGCTAGGGCCTTAGAAGTCAACGCCTGAAGTATAAAATACAATAAAAATACAACAGTCTTTCCATCCTATAACAGGAATAATTGTAACCCGTGTGAAAGTGATGGTCATTTCTACGTTCCAGGCAACCTAGGCTTCACCCTAGGGCGTTGTTCCACGAGATGGAAAGTTAGGGACTAAGAAGTCAACGCCAGAAGCATAAAACACTATATAAATACAACAGTTTTTCCATCGTATAAAACGAATGATAGCAACCAGTGTGAAAGTTATGGTCATTTCTACGTTCCGGGCAACCTAGGCTTCACTCTAGGGCGTTGCGCCACCAAATCGAATAGCTAGGGCCTTAGAAGTCAACGCCCGAAGCACAAAATACAAAATAACTAAAACAGTTTTTCCATCGTATAAAACGAATAATTGCAACCAGTATGAAAGTCAACGTCATTTCTACTTTCCGGGCAACATAGGCTTCACCCTTGGGCGTCGCACCAACAGATTGAATAGTTAGGGCCTTAGAACTCAACGCCCGAAGCATAAAATACAAAATAAATAGAACAGTTTTTCCATCGTATAAAACGAATAATTGCTACCGGTGTGAAAGTTATGGTCATTTCTCCGTTCCGGGAAACCTAGGCTTCACTCTAGGGCGTTGCTCCACCAGATCGAATAGTTAGGGCCTTAGAAGTCAACGCCAGAAGCATAAAATACAAAATAAATAAAACTGTTTTTCCATCGTTTAAACCGAATAATTGCTACCAGTGTGAACGTTATGGTAATTTCTACATTCCGCGCAACCTAGGCTTCACACTAGTGCGTTGCTCCACCAGATCGAATAGTTAGGTCCTTAGAAGTCAACGCCAGAAGCATAAAATATGATATAAATACAACAGGGTTTCCATCGTATAAAACGAATAATTGCAACCCGTGTGGAAGTTATGGTCATTTCTACGTTCCGGGCAACCTAGGCTTCACTCTAGGGCGTTGCTCGACCAGTTAGAATAGCTAGGGCCTTAGAAGTCAACGCCCGAAGCATAAAATACAAAATAAATAGAACAGTTTTTCCATCGTATAAAACGAATAATTGCAACCAGTGTGAAGGTAATGGTCTTTTCTACGTTCCGGGCAACCTAGGCTTCACTCTAGGGCGGTGCTCTACCAGATCAAATGGTTAGGGCCTATGAAGTCAACGCCAGAAGCATAAAATACAACATAAATACAACAGATTTTCCATCGTATATAATGTATATTTGCAAACAGTGTGAAAGTAATGGCCATTTCTATGTACAGGGCAACGTAGGCCCGACTCTCGGGCGTTGCTCCACCAAATCGAATAGCTAGGGCCTTAGAAGTCAACGCCAGAAGCATAAAATACAATAAAGATGCAAAAGTTTTTCCATCGTATAACAGGAATAACTGCAAACAGTGTGAAAGTAATGGTCATTTCCATGTTCCGGGCAACCTAGTCTTCACTCTAGGGCGTTGTTCCACCAGATCGAATAATTAGGGCCTAAGAAGTCAACGCCAGAAGAATAAAATACAATATAAGTACAAAAGCTTTTCCATCGTATAAAATGAATAATTGCAAACATTGTGAAAGTAATGGTCATTTCTACTTTCCGGGCAACATAGGCTTCACCCTTGGGCGTTGCACCAACAGATTGAATAGTTAGGGCCTTAGAAGTCAACGCCCGAAGCATAAAATACAAAATAAATAGAATAGTTTTTCCATCGTATAAAACGAATAATTGCTACCGGTGTGAAAGTTATGGTCATTTATCCGTTCCGGGCAACCTAGGCTTCACTCTAGAGCGTTGCTCCACCAGATCGAATAGTTAGGGCCTTAGATGTCAACGCCTGAAGTATAAAATACAATAAAAATGCAACAGTCTTTCCAGCCTATAACAGGAATAATTGCAACCCGTGTGAAAGTGATGGTCATTTCTACGTTCCAGGTTACCTAGGCTTCAGCCTAGGGCGTTGTTCCACTAGATGGAATAGTTAGGGACTAAGAAGGCAACGCCAGAATCATAGAACACTATATAAATACAACAGTTTTTCCATTATATAAAACGCATAATTGCAACCAGGATGAAAGTTATGGTCATTTCTACTTTCCGGGCAACCTAGGCTTCACTCTAGGGCGTTGCTCCACCACATCGAATAGTTAGGGCCTTAGAAGTCAACGCCAGAAGCACAAAATACAAAATAAATAAAACAGTTTTTCCATCGTATAAAACGAATAATTGCTACCAGTGTGAACGTTATGGTCATTTCTACGTTCCGCGAAACCTAGGCTTCACTCTAGGGCGTTTCTCCACCAGATCAAATAGTTAGGTCCTTAGAAGTCAACGCCAGAAGCATAAAATACGATATAAATACAACAGCTTTTCCATCGTATAAAACGAATAATTGCAACCAGTGTGGAAGTTATGGTCATTTCTACGTTCCGGGCAACATAGGCTTCACTCTAGGGCGTTGCTCGACCAGATAGAATAGCTAGGGCCTTAGAAGTCAACGCCCGAAGCATAAAATACAAAATAAATAGAACAGTTTTTCCATCGTATAAAACGAATAATTGCTACCAGTGTGAAAGCTATGGTCATTGCTACGTTACGCGCAACCTAGCCTTCACCCATGGGCGTTGTTCCACCAGATGGAATAGTTAGGGCCTTAGAAGTCAACGCCAGAAGAATGAAATACAATATAAGTACAAAAGCTTTTCCGTCGTATAAAATGAATAATTGCAAACATTGTGAAAGTAATGGTCATTTCTACGTTCCGGGCAACCTAGGCGTCACTCTAGGGCGTTGCGACACCAGATCGAATAGTTAGGGCCTTAGAAGTCAACGCCCGAAGCATAAAATACAAAATAAATCAAACAGTTTTTCCATCGTGTAAAACGAATAATTGCAACCAGTATGAAAGTTAACGTCATTTCTACTTTCCGGGCAACATAGGCTTCACCCTTGGTCGTTGCACCAACAGATTGAATAGTTAGGGCCTTAGAAATCAACGCCCGAAGCATAAAATACAAAATAAATAGAACAGTTTTTCCATCGTATAAAACGAATGATTGCTACCGGTGTGAAAGTTATGGTCATTTCTCCGTTCCGGGCAACCTGGGCTTCACCCTAGGCCGTTGTTCCACCAGATCGAATAGTTAGGGCCTAAGAAGTGAACGCCAGAAGCATAAAATGCAATAAAAATACAACAGTCTTTCCATCCTATAACAGGAATAATTGCAACCCGTGTGAAAGTGATGGTCATTTCTACGTTCCAGGCAACCTAGGCTTCACTCTAGGGCGTTGTTCCACAAGATCAAATAGTTAGGGCCAAAGAAGTCAACGCCAGAAGCATAAAATACAATATAAATAGAACAGTTTTCCATTGTATAAAACGAATAATTGCTACCAGTGTGAAAGTTATGGTCATTTCTACGTTCCGCGCAACGTGTGCTTTACTCTAGGGCGTTGTTCCACCAGATGGAATAGTTAGGTCCTAAGAAGTCAACGCCAGAAGCATAAAATACGATATAAATACAACAGCTTTTCCATCGTACAAAACAAATAATTGCAACCAGTGTGAAAGTTATGGTCATTTCTACGTTCCGGGCAACCTAGGCTTCACCCTAGGCCGTTGTTCCACCAGATCGAATTGTTAGGGCCTAAGAAGTGAACGCCAGAAGCATAAAATGCAATAAAAATACAACAGTTTTTCCATCGTATAGCAGGAATAATTGCAACAAGCGTGAAAGTAATGATCATTTCGGCGTTTCGGGCATCCTAGACTTAACTCTGAGGCATTGCTCCACCAAATCGAATAATTAGGGCCTTAGAAGTCAACGCCAGAAGCATAAAATACAATATAAATGCAACAGTTTTTCCATCGTATAAAACGAATAATTGCAACCAGTATGAAACTTATGGTCATTTCTACTTTCCGAGCAACCTAGGCTTCACCATAGGGCGCTGCTCCAACAGATTCAATAGTTAGAGCCTTAGAAGTCAACGCCCGAAGCATAAAACACAAAATACATCGAACAGTTTTTCCATCGTGTAAAACGAATAATTGCAACCAGTATGAAAGTTAACGTCATTTCTACTTTCCGGGCAACATAGGCTTCACCCTTGGTCGTTGCACCAACAGATTGAATAGTTAGGGCCTTAGAAATCAACGCCCGAAGCATAAAATACAAAATAAATAGAACAGTTTTTCCATCGTATAAAACGAATGATTGCTACCGGTGTGAAAGTTATGGTCATTTCTCCGTTCCGGGCAACCTGGGCTTCACCCTAGGCCGTTGTTCCACCAGATCGAATAGTTAGGGCCTAAGAAGTGAACGCCAGAAGCATAAAATGCAATAAAAATACAACAGTCTTTCCATCCTATAACAGGAATAATTGCAACCCGTGTGAAAGTGATGGTCATTTCTACGTTCCAGGCAACCTAGGCTTCACTCTAGGGCGTTGTTCCACAAGATCAAATAGTTAGGGCCAAAGAAGTCAACGCCAGAAGCATAAAATACAATATAAATAGAACAGTTTTCCATTGTATAAAACGAATAATTGCTACCAGTGTGAAAGTTATGGTCATTTCTACGTTCCGCGCAACGTGTGCTTTACTCTAGGGCGTTGTTCCACCAGATGGAATAGTTAGGTCCTAAGAAGTCAACGCCAGAAGCATAAAATACGATATAAATACAACAGCTTTTCCATCGTACAAAACAAATAATTGCAACCAGTGTGAAAGTTATGGTCATTTCTACGTTCCGGGCAACCTAGGCTTCACCCTAGGCCGTTGTTCCACCAGATCGAATTGTTAGGGCCTAAGAAGTGAACGCCAGAAGCATAAAATGCAATAAAAATACAACAGTTTTTCCATCGTATAGCAGGAATAATTGCAACAAGCGTGAAAGTAATGATCATTTCGGCGTTTCGGGCATCCTAGACTTAACTCTGAGGCATTGCTCCACCAAATCGAATAATTAGGGCCTTAGAAGTCAACGCCAGAAGCATAAAATACAATATAAATGCAACAGTTTTTCCATCGTATAAAACGAATAATTGCAACCAGTATGAAACTTATGGTCATTTCTACTTTCCGAGCAACCTAGGCTTCACCATAGGGCGCTGCTCCAACAGATTCAATAGTTAGAGCCTTAGAAGTCAACGCCCGAAGCATAAAACACAAAATACATCGAACGGTTTTTCCATTGTATAAAACGAATAATTGCTGCCAGTGTAAAAGCTATGGTCATTTCTACGTTCCGGGCAACCTAGGCTTCACCCTAGGGCGTTGTTCCACCAGATCGAATAGTTAGGGCCTAAGAAGTGAACGCCAGAAGCATAAAATACAATATAAATACAACAGTTTTTCCATCGCATAAACCGAATAATTGCAACCAGTATGAAACTTATGGTCATTTCTACGTTCCGGGCAACCTAGGCTTCACTGTGTGGCGTTCTTCCACCACATCGAATAGCTACGGCCTCAGAAGTCAACGCCTGAAGTATAAATTGCAATAAAAATACTACAGTCTTGCCATTCTATAACAGGAATAATTGCAACCCGTGTGAAAGTGATGGTCATTTCGACGTTCGAGGCAACCTAGGCTTCACTCTAGGGCGTTGTTCCACAAGATCGAATAGTTAGGGCCTAAGAAGTCGACACCAGAAGAATAAAATACAATAAAAATACAACAGCCTTTCCATCCTATAACAGGAATAATTGCAACCCGTGTGAAAGTGATGGTCATTTCTACGTTCCAGGCAACCTAGGCTTCACTCTAGGGCGTTGTTCCACAAGATCGAATAGTTAGGGCCAAAGAAGTCAACGCCAGAAGCATAAAATACAATATAAATAGAACAGTTTTCCATTGTATAAAACGAATAATTGCTACCAGTGTGAAAGTTATGGTCATTTCTACGTTCCGCGCAACCTGTGCTTTACTCTAGGGCGTTGTTCCACCAGATGGAATAGTTAGGGCCTAAGAAGTCAACGCCAGAAGCATAAAATACGATATAAATACAACAGCTTTTCCATCATATAAAACAAATAATTGCAACCAGTGTGAAAGTTATGGTCATTTCTACGTTCTGGGCAACCTAGGCTTCACCCTAGGCCGTTGTTCCACCAGATCGAATTGTTAGGGCCTAAGAAGTGAACGCCAGAAGCATAAAATGCTATAAAAATACAACAGTTTTTCCATCGTATAGCAGGAATAATTGCAACGAGCGTGAAAGTAATGATCATTTCGGCGTTTCGGGCATCCTAGACTTAACTCTGAGGCATTGCTCCACCAAATCGAATAATTAGGGCCTTAGAAGTCAACGCCCGAAGCATAAAATACAATATAAATGCAACAGTTTTTCCATCGTATAAAACGAATAATTGCAACCAGTATGAAACTTATGGTCATTTCTACTTTCCGAGCAACCTAGGCTTCACCCTAGGGCGCTGCTCCAACAGATTCAATAGTTAGAGCCTTAGAAGTCAACGCCCGAAGCATAAAACACAAAATAAATAGAACGGTTTTTCCATTGTATAAAACGAATAATTGCTGCCAGTGTAAAAGCTATGGTCATTTCTACGTTCGGGGCAACCTAGGCTTCACCCTAGGGCGTTGTTCCACCAGATCGAATAGTTAGGGCCTAAGAAGTGAACGCCAGAAGCATAAAATACAATATAAATACAACAGTTTTTCCATCGCATAAACCGAATAATTGCAACCAGTATGAAACTTATGGTCATTTCTACGTTCCGGGCAACCTAGGCTTCACTGTGTGGCGTTCTTCCACCACATCGAATAGCTACGGCCTCAGAAGTCAACGCCTGAAGTATAAAATGCAATAAAAATACTACAGTCTTGCCATTCTATAACAGGAATAATTGCAACCCGTGTGAAAGTGATGGTCATTTCTACGTTCGAGGCAACCTAGGCTTCACTCTAGGGCGTTGTTCCACAAGATCGAATAGTTAGGGCCTAAGAAGTCAACGCCAGAAGCATTAAATACAATATAAATATAACAGTTTTTCCATCGTATAAAACGAATAATAGCAACCAGTGTGAAAGTTATGGTCTATTCCACGTTCCGGGCAACCTAGGCTTCACTCTAGGGCGTTGCTCCACCAGATCAAACAGTTAGGGCCTTTGAAGTCAACGCCCGAAGCATAAAATGCAATAAAAATACAACAGACTTTCCATCCTATAACAGGAATAATTGCAACCCGTGTGAAAGTGATGGTCATTTCTACGTTCCGGGCAATCTAGGCTTCACTATAGGGCGTTGCTCCACCAGATCGAATAGTTAGGGCCTTAGATGTCAACGCCAGAAGCATAAAACACAAAATAAATAAAACAGTTTTTCCATCGTATAAAACGAATAATTGCTACCAGTGTGAAAGTTATGGTCATTTCTACGTTCCGCGCAACCTAGGCTTCACCCGAGGGCGTTGTTCCACCTGGTGGAATAGTTAGGGCCTAAGAAGTCAACGCCAGAAGCATAAAATACGATATAAATACAACAGCTTTTCCATCGTATAAAACGAATAACTGCAACCAGTGTGGAAGTTATGGTCATTTCTACGTTCCGGGCAACCTAGGCTTCACTTTAGGGCGTTGCCCGACCAGATCGAATAGCTAGGGCCTTAGAAGTCAACGCCCGAAGCATAAAATACAAAATAAATAGAACAGTTTTTCCATCGTATAAAACGAATAATTGCTACCAGTGTGAAAGTTATGGTCATTGCTACGTTCCGCGCAACTAAGGCTTCACCCAAGGGCGTTGTTCCACCAGATGGATTAGTTAGGGCCTTAGAAGTCAACGCCCGAAGCATAAAACACAAAATAAATAGAACCGTTTTTCCATTGTATAAAACGAATAATTGCTACCAGTTTAAAAGTTATGGTCATTTCTACGTTCCAGGCAACCTAGGCTTCACCCTAGGGCGTTGTTCCACCAGATCCAATAGTTAGGGCCTAAGAAGTGAACGCCAGAAGCATAAAATACAATAAAAATACAACAGTCTTTCCATCCTATAACAGGAATAATTGCAACCCTTGTGAAAGTAATGGTCATTTCTACGTACCGGGCAACCTAGGCTCCACTCTCGGGCGTTGCTCTACCAAATCGAATAGCTAGGGCCTTAGAAGTCAATGCCAGAATAATAAAATACAATAAAGAGGCAAAAGTTTTTCCATCGTATAACAGGAATAACTGCAAACAGTGTGAAAGTAATGGTCATTTCCATGTTCCGGGCCTCCTAGTCTTCACTCTAGGGCAAGATTCCACCAGATCGAATAGTTAGGGCCTAAGAAGTCAACGCCAGAAGAATAAAATACAATATAAGTACAAAAGTTTTTCCATCGTATAAAATGAATAATTGCAAACATTGTTAAAGTAATGGTCATTTCTACGCTCCGGGCAACCTAGGCGTCACTCTAGGGCGTTGCTCCACCACATCTAATAGCTACGGACTTAGAAGTCAACCCCAGATGAATAAAATACAGTAAAGATGCCACAGCTTTTCCATTGTATAAAACGAATAATTGCAACCAGTGTGAAAGTTATGGTCATTTCTACTTTCCGGGCTACCTAGGCTTCACTCTATGGCGTTTTTCCACCACATCGAATAGCAACGCCCTCAGAAGTCAACGCCAGAAGCATAAAATACAATATAAATATAACAGTTTTTCCTTCGTATAAAACGAATAATAGCAACCAGTGTGTAAGTTATGGTCATTTCTACGTTCCGGGCAACCTAGGCTTCACTCTAGGGCGTTGCTCCACCAGATCAAACAGTTAGGGCCTTCGAAGTCAACGCCCGAAGCATAAAACACAAAATAAATAGAACGGTTTTTCCATTGTATAAAACGCATAATAGCTACCAGTGTTAAAGTTATGGACATTTCTACGTTCCGGGCAACCTAGGCTTCACCCAAGGGCGTTGTTCCACCAGATCCAATAGTTAGGGCCTAAGAAGTGAACGCCAGAAGCATAAAATACAATATAAATACAACAGTTTTTCCATCGTATAAGAAGAATAATTGCAACCAGTATGAAACTTTAGGTCATTTCTACGTTCCGGGCAACCTAGGGTTCACTGCATGGCGTTCTTCCACCACATCCAATAGCTACGGCCTCAGAAGTCAACGCCTGAAGTATAAAATACAATAAAGATACAACAGTCTTTCCATCCTATAACAGGAATAATTGCAACCCGTGTGAAAGTGATGGTCATTTCTACGTTCCAGGCAACCTAGGCTTCACTCTAGGGCGTTGTTCCACAAGATCGAATAGTTAGGGCCTAAGAAGTCAACGCCAGAAGCATAAAATACAATATAAATAGAACAGTTTTTCCATCGTATAAAACGAATAATTGCTACCGGTGTGAAAGTTATGGTCATTTCTCCGTTCCGGGCAACCTAGGCTTCACTCTAGGGCGTTGCTCCAGCAGATCGAATAGTTAGGGCCTTAGAAGTCAACGCCAGAAGCATAAAACACAAAATAAATAAAAACAGTTTTTCCATCGTATAAAACGAATAACTGCAGCCAGTGTGAAAGTACAGGTCATTTCTACGTTCCGGGCAACCTTGGCTTCACTCTAGGTCGTGCTCCACCGGATCGAATAGCTAGGGACTTAGAATTCAACGCCAGGAGGATAAAATACGATATAAATACAACAGCTTTTCCATCGTAGAAAACGAATAATGGCAACCAGTGTGAAAGTTATGGTCATTTTTACGTTCCGGGTAACCTAGGTTTCACTCTAGAGCGTTGCTCCACCAGATAGAATAGCTAGGGACTTAGAATTCAACGCCAGAAGCATAAAATACGATATAAATACAACAGCATTTCCATCGTATTAAATGAATAATTGCAAACAGTGTGAAAGTAGTGGTCATTTCTACGTTCCGGGCAACCTAGGCTTCACTGTATGGCGTTCTTCCACCACATCGAATAGCTGCGGCCTCAGAAGTCCACGCCTGAAGCATAAAATACAATAAAAATACAACAGTCATTTCATCGTATAACAGGAATAATTGCAACAAGCGTGAAAGTAATGATCATTTCGGCGTTTTGGGCATCCTAGACTTAACTCTGAGGCATTGCTCCACCAGATCGAATATTTAGGGCCTTAGAAGTCAACGCCAGAAGCATAAAATACAATATGAATACAACAGTTTTTCCATCGTATAAAACGAATAATTGCAACCAGTATGCAACTTATGGTCATTTCTACATTCCGAGCAACCTAGGCCTCACTCTAGGGCGTTGGTCCACCAGATCGAATAGTTAGGTTCTTAGAAGTCAACGCCAGAAGCATAAAATACGATATATATACAACAGCTGTTCCATCGTCTAAAACGAATAATTGCAATCAGTGTGAAAGTTATGGTCATTTCTACTTTCCGAGCAACCTAGGCCTCACCCTAGGGCGTTGCTCCAACAGATTGAATAGTTAGGGCCTTAGAAGTCAACGCCCGAAACATAAAATACAAAATAAATAGAACGGTTTTTCCATTGTGTAAAACGAATAATTGCTACGAGTGTAAAAGCTATGGTCATTTCTACGTTCCGGGCAACCTATGCTTCACCCTAGGGCCTTGTTCCACCAGATCGAATAGTTAGGGCCTAAGAAGTGACCGCCAGAAGCATAAAATGCAATAAAAATACAACAGTTTTTCCATCGTATAGCAGGAGTAATTTGCAACCAGTGTGATAGTAGTGGTCATTTCTACGTTCCGGGCAACCCAGGTTTCACTCCAGGGCGTTGCTCCACCAGATCGAGTAGTTACGGCCTAAGAAGTCAACGCCAGAAGCATAAAATACGATAAAGATGCAACAGTTTTTCCATCGTATAAAACGAATAATTGCAATCAGTGTGAAAGTTATGGTCATTTCTACATTCCGAGCAACATAGGCTTCACTCTAGGGCGTTGCTCCACCAGATCGAATAGTTAGGTCCTTAGAAGTCAACGCCAGAAGCATAAAATACGATATAAATACAACAGCTTTTCCATCGTATAAAACGAATAATAGCAACCAGTGTGAAAGTTATGGTCATTTCTACGTTCCGGCAACATAGGCTTCACTCTAGAGCGTTGCCCCACCGGATCAAACAGTTAGGGCCTTTGAAGTCAACGCCCGAAGCATTAAATGCAAAATAAATAGAACAGTTTTTCCATTGTATAAAACGAATAATTGCTACCAGTGTAAAAGTTATGGTCATTTCTACGTTCCGGGCAACCTAGGCATCGCCATAGGCCGCTGTTCCACCAGATCGAATAGTTAGGGCCTAAGAAGTGAACGCCAGAAGCATAAAATACGATAAAGATGCAACAGTTTTTCCATCGTATAAAACGAATAATTGCAACCAGTGTGAAAGTTATGGTCATTTCTACGTTCCGGGCAACCTGGGCTTCACCCTATGCCGTTGTTCCACCAGATCGAATAGTTAGGGCCTAAGAAGTGAACGCCAGAAGCATAAAATGCAATAAAAATACAACAGTCTTTCCATCCTATAACAGGAATAATTGCAACCCGTGTGAAAGTGATGGTCATTTCTACGTTCCAGGCAACCTAGGCTTCACTGTAGGGCGTTGCTCCACCAGATCGAATAGTTAGTGCCTTAGAAGTAAACGCCAGCAGCATAAAATACAATATAAATACAATAGTTTTTCAATGGTATAAAACGAATAATTGCAACCAGTATGAAACTTATGGTCATTTCTACTTTCCGAGCAACCTGGGCTTCACCCTAGGGCGTTGCTCCAACAGATTGAATAGTTAGGGCCTTAGAAGTCAACGCCCGAGCCATAAAATGCAAAAAAAATACAATAGTGTATCCATCATATAACAGGAATAATTGCAACCAGTTTGAAAGTGATGGCCAATTCTACGTTCCGGGCAACCTAGGCTTCACTCTAGGGCGTTGCTCCACCAGATCGAATAGTTAGTGCCTTAGAAGTCAACGCCAGAAGCATAAAATACAATATAAATACAACAGCTTTTCCATCGTATAAAACGAATAATTGCAACCAGTATGAAACTTATGGTCTATTCCACGTTCCGGGCAACCTAGGCTTCACTCTAGGGCGTTGCTCCACCAGATCAAACAGTTAGGGCCTTTGAAGTCAACGCCCGAAGCATTAAATGCAAAATAAATAGAACAGTTTTTCCATTGTATAAAACGAATAATTGCTACCAGTGTAAAAGTTATGGTCATTTCTACGTTCCCGGCAACCTAGGCATCGCCATAGGCCGCTGTTCCACCAGATCGAATAGTTAGGGCCTAAGAAGTGAACGCCAGAAGCATAAAATACGATAAAGATGCAACAGTTTTTCCATCGTATAAAACGAATAATTGCAACCAGTGTGAAAGTTATGGTCATTTCTACGTTCCGGGCAACCTAGGCATCGCCATAGGCCGCTGTTCCACCAGATCGAATAGTTAGGGCCTAAGAAGTGAACGCCAGAAGCATAAAATACAATATAAATACAACAGCTTTTCCATCGTATAAAACGAATAATTGCAACCAGTATGAAACTTATGGTCATTTCTACTTTCCGAGCAACCTAGGCTTCACCCTAGGGCGTTGCTCCAACAGATTGAATAGTTAGGGCCTTAGAAGTCAACGCCTGAAGTATAAAATACAATAAAAATACAACAGTCTTTCCATCCTATAACAGGAATAATTGCAACCCGTGTGAAAGTGATGGTCATTTCTACGTTCGAGGCAACCTAGGCTTCACTCTAGGGCGTTGTTCCACAAGATCGAATAGTTAGGTCCTAAGAAGTCAACGCCAGAAGCATAAAATACAATATAAATATAACAGTTTTTCCATCGTATAAAACGAATAATAGCAACCAGTGTGAAAGTTATGGTCTATTCCACGTTCCGGGCAACCTGGGCTTCACTCTAGGGCGTTGCTCCACCAGATCAAACAGTTAGGGCCTTTGAAGTCAACGCCCGAAGCATTAAATGCAAAGTAAATAGAACAGTTTTTCCATTGTATAAAACGAATAATTGCTACCAGTGTAAAAGTTATGGTCATTTCTACGTTCCGGGCAACCTAGGCATCGCCATAGGCCGCTGTTCCACCAGATCGAATAGTTAGGGCCTAAGAAGTGAACGCCAGAAGCATAAAATACGATAAAGATGCAACAGTTTTTCCATCGTATAAAACGAATAATTGCAACCAGTGTGAAAGTTATGGTCATTTCTACGTTCCGGGCAACCTGGGCTTCACCCTATGCCGTTGTTCCACCAGATCGAATAGTTAGGGCCTAAGAAGTGAACGCCAGAAGCATAAAATGCAATAAAAATACAACAGTCTTTCCATCCTATAACAGGAATAATTGCAACCCGTGTGAAAGTGATGGTCATTTCTACGTTCCAGGCAACCTAGGCTTCACTGTAGGGCGTTGTTCCGCAAGATCGAATAGTTAGGGCCTAAGAAGTCAACGCCAGACGCATAAAATGCAATATAAATGTAACAGTTTTTCCATCGTAGAAAACGAATAATAACAACCAGTGTGAAAGTTATGGTCATTTCTACGTTCCGGGCAACCTAGGCTTCACCCGAGGCCGTTGCTCCGACAGATTGAATAGTTAGGGCCTTAGAAGTCAACGCCAGAAGCATAAAATACGATAAAGATGCAACAGTTTTTCCATCGTATAAAACGAATTATTGCAATCAGTGTGAAAGTTATGGTCATTTCTACATTCCGAGCAACCTAGGCTTCACTTTAGGGCGTTGCTCCACCAGATCGAATAGTTAGGTCCTTAGAAGTCAACGCCAGAAGCATAAAATACGATATAAACACAACAGCTGTTCCATCGTATAAAAGGAATAATTGCAAACAGTGTGAAAGTAATGGTCATTTCTACGTTCCGGGCAACCTAGGCTTCACTCTACGGCGTTGTTCCACCAGATCGAATAGTTAGGGCCTAAGAAGTCAACACCAGAAGAATAAAATACAATAAAAATACAACAGTCTTTCCATCCTATAACAGGAATAATTGCAACCCGTGTGAAAGTGATGGTCATTTCTACGTTCCGGGCAACCCAGGCTTCACTGTATGGCGTTCTTCCACCACATCGAATAGCTACGGCCTCAGAAGTCCACGCCTGAAGCATAAAATACAATAAAAATACAACAGTCTTTTCATCGTATAACAGGAATAATTGCAACAAGCGTGAAAGTAATGATCATTTCGGCGTTTCGGGCATCCTAGACTTAACTCTGAGGCATTGATCCACCAAATCGAATAATTAGGGCCTTAGAAGTCAACGCCAGAAGCATAAAATACAATACAAATACAAGAGTTTTTTCTTCGTATGAAACGAATAATTGCAACCAGTATGAAACTGATGGTCATTTCTACGTTCCGGGAAACCTAGGCTTCACTGTATGACGTTCTTCCACCACATCGAATAGCTACGGCCTCAGAAGTCAACGCCTGAAGTATAAAATACAATAAAAATACTACAGTCTTTCCATACTATAACAGGAATAATTGCAACCCGTGTGAAAGTGATGGTCATTTCTACGTTCGAGGCAACCTAGGCTTCACTCTAGGGCGTTGTACCACAAGGTCGAATAGTTAGGGCCTAAGAAGTCAACGCCAGAAGCATAAAATACAATATAAGTACAACAGTTTCTCCATCGTATAAAATGAATAATTGCAGACATTGTGAAAGTAATGGTCATTTCTATGTTCCGGTCAACCTAGGCGTCACTCTAGGGCGTTGCCCGACCACATCTAATAGATACGGCCTTAGAAGTAAACGCCAGGAGCATAAAATACAATATAAATACAACAGCTTTTCCATCGTATAAAATGAATAATTGCAGACATTGTGAAAGTAATGGTCATTTCTACGTTCCGGTCAACCTAGGCGTCACTCTAGGGCGTTGCTCCACCACATCGAATAGCTACGGCCTTGGAAGTCAACGCCAGGAGCATAAAATACAATATAAGTACAACAGCTTTTCCATCGTGTAAAATGAATAATTGCAAACAGTGTGAAAGTAATGGTCATATCTACGTTCCGGGTAACCTATGCGACTCTCTAAGGCGTTGCTCCACCACATCTAATAGCTACGGCCTTAAAAGTGAACGCCAGAAGCATAACACACGATATAAATACAACAGCTTTTCCATCGTATAAAGCGAATAATGCTAACCAGTGTGAAAGTACTGGTCATTTCTACGTTCCGGGCAACCTAGGCTTCACCCTAAGGCGTTGTTCCACCAGATGGAATAGTTAGGGCGTAAGAAGTCAACGCCCGAAGCATAAAATACAAAATAAATAGAACGGTTTTTCCATTGTATAAAACGAATAATTGCTACGAGTGTAAAAGCTATGGTCATTTCTACGTTCCGGGCAACCTAGGCTTCACCCTAGGGCGTTGTTCCACCAGATCGAATAGTTAGGGCCTAAGAAGTGAACGCCAGAAGCATAAGATGCAATAAAAATACAACAGTTTTTCCATCGTATAGCAGGAATAATTTGCAACCAGTGTGATAATTGTGGTCATTTCTACGTTCCGGGCAACCCAGGTTTCACTCCAGGGTGTTGCTCCACCAGATCGAATAGTTACGGCCTAAGAAGTCAACGCCAGAAGCATAAAATACGATAAAGATGCAACAGCTTTTCCATCGTATAAAACGAATTATTGCAATCAGTGTGAAAGTTATGGTCATTTCTACATTCCGAGCAACCTAGGCTTCACTGTCGGGCGTTGCTCCACCAGATCGAATAGTTAGGTCCTTAGAAGTCAACCCCAGATGAATAAAATACATTAATGATGCAACAGCTTTTCCATCATATAAAACGAATAATTGCAACCAGTATGAGAGTTATGGTCATGTCTACTTTCCGGGCAACCTAGGCTTCACCCTAGGGCGTTGCTCCAACAGATTGAATAGTTAGGGCCTAAGAAGTCAACGCCAGAAGCTTAAAATACGATATAAATAAAACAGATTTTCCATCGCAGAAAACGAATAATGGCAACCAGTGTGAAACTTATGGTCATTTCTACGTTCCGGTCAACCTAGGCCTCACTCTAGGACGTTGCTCCGCCAGATCGAATAGTTAGGGCCTATGAAGTCAACGCCAGAAGCATAAAATACAATAAAGGTGCAACAGAGTTTCCATCGTATAACAGGAATAATTGCAATCAGTGTGAAAGTTATGGTCATTTCAACGTTCCGGGCTACCTAGGCTGCACTCTAGGGCGTTGCTCCACCAGATCAAATAGTTAGGGCCTAGGAAGTCAAGGCCAGAAGCATAAATTACAATATAAGTACAACAGCTTTTCCATCGTATGTAATGTATATTTGGAAACAGTGTGGAAGTAATGGTCAGTTCTACGTTCCGGGCAACCTATGCTTCACTCTACGGCGTTGTTCCACCAGATCGAATAGTTAGGGCCTAAGAAGTCAACACCAGAAGAATAAAATACAATAAAAATACAACAGTCTTTCCATCCTATAACAGGAATAATTGCAACCCGTGTGAAAGTGATGGTCATTTCTACGTTCCAGGCAACCTAGGCTTCACTCTAGGGCGTTGTTCCACCAGATCGAATAGTTAGGGCCTAAGAAGTCAACACCAGAAGAATAAAATACAAAATATATACAACAGCCTTTACACCGTATAAAACAAATAATTGCAACCTGTGTGAAGGTTATGGTCATATCTACATTCCGGGCAATCTAGGCTTCACTGTCGGGCGTTGCTCCACTATATCGAACAGCTAGGGCCTTAGAAGTCAACGCCAGAAGCATAAAATACGATGTAACTGCAACAGCGTTTCCATCGTATAAAACGAATAATTGCAACCAGTATGAAACTGATGGTCATTTCCACGTTCCAGGCAACCTAGGCTTCACCCTAGGGCGTTGTTCCACCAGATGGAATAGTTAGGGCCTAAGAAGTCAACGACAGAAGCATAAAACACTATATAAATACAACAGTTTTTCCATCATATAAAACGAATAATTGCAACCAGGGTTAAAGTTATGGTCATTTCTACTTTCCGAGCAACCTAGGCTTCACCCTAGGACGTTGCTCCAACAGATTGAATAGTTACGGCCTTAGAAGTCAACGCCCGAAGCATAAAATACAAAATAAGTAGAACGGTTTTTCCATTGTATAAAACGAATAATTGTTACCAGTGTAAAAGCTATGGTCATTTCTACGGTCCGGGCAACCTAGGCTTCACCCTAGGGCGTTGTTCCACCAGATCGAATTGTTAGGGCCTAACAAGTGAACGCCAGAAGCGTAAAATACGATATAAATACAACAGCTTTTCCATCGTATAAAAGGAATAATTGACACCAGTATGAAACTTATGGTCATTTCCACGTTCCGGGCAACCTATGCTTCAGTGTATGGCGCTCTTCCGCCACATCGAATAGCTACGGCCTCAGAAGTCAACGCCAGAAGCTTAAAATACAATATAAATATAACAGTTTTTCCATCGTATAAAACGAATAATTGCTACCAGTGTAAAAGTTATGGTCATTTCTACGTTCCGGGCAACCTAGGCTTCACCCTAGGCCGTTGTTCCACCAGATCGAATAGTTAGGGCCTAAGAAGTGAACGCCAGAAGCATAAAATACAATATAAATACAACAGTTTTTCCATCATATAAAACGAATGATAGCAACCAGTGTGCATGTTATGGTCATTTCTACGTTCTGGTCAACCTAGGCTTCACTGTATGGCGCTCTTCCGCCACAACCGAATAGCTACGGCCTCAGAAGTCAACGCCAGAAGCTTAAAATACAATATAAACATAACAGTTTTTCCATTGTATAAAACGAATAATTGCTACCAGTGTAAAAGTTATGGTCATTTCTACGTTCCGGGCAACCTAGGCTTCACCCTAGGGCGCTGTTCCACCAGATGGAATAGTTAGGGCCTTAGAAGTCAACGCCAGAAGCATAAAATACGATATAAATACAACTGCCTTTCCATCGTATAAAACGGATAATGGTAACCAGTGTGAAAGTTATGGTCATTTCTACGTTCCGGTCAACCTAGGCCTCACTCTAGGACGTTGCTCCGCCAGATCGAATAGTTAGGGCCTATGAAGTCAACGCCAGAAGCTTAAAATACAATAAAGGTGCAACAGAGTTTCCATCGTATAACAGGAATAATTGCAACCAGTGTGAAAGTTATGATCATTTCAACGTTCCGGGCTACCTAGGCTTCACTCTAGGGCGTTGCTCCACCAGATCAAATAGTTAGGGCCTTAGAAGTCAACGTGCGAAGCATAAAATGGAAAATAAATAGAACAGTTTTTCCTCTGTATAAAATGAATAACGGTAACCAGTGTGAAAGTACTGGTCATTTCTACGTTCTGGGTAACCTAGGTTTCGCCCTAGGTCGTTGCTCCACCAGATCGAATAGTTAGGGCCTAAGAAGTCAACACCAGAAGAATAAAATACAAAATAAATACAACAGCCTTTACACCGTATAAAACAAATAATTGCAACCTGTGTGAAGGTTATGGTCATATCTACGTTCCGGGCAATCTAGGCTTCACTGTCGGGCGTTGCTCCACCATATCGAATAGTTAGGGCCTTAGAAGTCAACGTGCGAAGCATAAAATGGAAAATAAATAGAACAGTTTTTCCTCTGTATAAAACGAATAACGGTAACCAATGTAAAAGTACTGGTCATTTCTACGTTCCGGGTAACCTAGGTTTCGCCCTAGGTCGATGCTCCACCAGATCGAATAGCTAGGGACTTAGAATTCAACGCCAGAAGGATAAAATACAATATAAGTACAACGGTTTTTCCATCGTATAAAATGAATAATTGCAGACATTGTGAATGTAATGGTCATTTCTACGTTCCGGTCAACCTAGGCGCAACTCTAGGGCGTTGCTCGACCACATCTAATAGGTACGGCCTTAGAAGTCAACGCCAGGAGCATAAATTACAATATAAATACAACAGCTTTTCCATCGTATAAAATGAATAATTGCAGACATTGTGAAAGTAATGGTCATTTCTACGTTCCGGTCAACCTAGGCGTCACTCTAGGGCGTTGCTCCACTACATCTAATAACTACGGCCTTAGAAGTCAACGCCAGGAGCATAAAATACAATATAAATACAACAGCTTTCCCATCGTATAAAATGAATAATTGCAAACAGTGTGAAAGTAATGGTCATTTCTACGTTCCGGGTAACCTAGGCGTCACTATAGGGCGTTGCTCCACCATATCTAATAGCTACGGCCTTAGAAGTCAACGCCAGAAGCTAAAAATGCAAAATAAATAGAACAGTTGTTCCATTGTATAAACCGAATGACTGCAACCAGTGTGAAAGGACTGGTCATTTCTACGTTTCGGCCAACCTAGGCTTCACCCTAGGGCGTTGATCCACCAGATGGTATAGTTAGGGCCTAAGAAGTCAACGCCAGAAGCTTAAAATACGATATAAATAAAACAGCTTTTCCATCGTAGAAAACGAATAATTGCTACCAGTGTAAAAGTTATGGTCATTTCTACGTTCCGGGCAACCTAGGCTTCACTCTATGGCGTCCATCCACCACATCGAATAGCTACGACCTCAGAAGTCAACGCCTGAAGCATAAAATACAATAAAAATGCAACAGTCTTTCCATCCTATAACAGGAATAATTGCAACCCGTGTGAAAGTGATGGTCATTTCTACGTTCCGGGCAACCTAGGCTTCACCCTAGGGCGTTGCTCCAACGGATTGAATAGTTAGGGCCTTAGCAGTCAACGCCCGAAGCATAAAATGCAATAAAAATACAACAGTTTTTCCATCGTATAGCAGGAATAATTTGCAACCAGTGTGATAGTAGTGGTCATTTCTACGTTCCGGGCAACCCAGGTTTCACTCCAGGGCGTTGCTCCACCAGATCGAATAGTTACGGGCTAAGAAGTCAACGCCAGAAGCATAAAATACAAAATAAATGCAACAGCCTTTACACCGTATAAAACGAATAATTGCAACCTGTGTGAAGGTTATGGTCATATCTACGTTCCGGGCAACCTAGGCTTCACTGTCGGGCGTTGCTCCACCAGATCGAAATGTAAGGGCCCAAGAAGTCAACGACCGAAGCATAAAATACGATATAAATACAACAGCATTTCCATCGTATTAAATGAATAATTGCAAACAGTGTGAAAGTAGTGGTCATTTCTACGTTCCGGGCAACCTAGGCTTCACTGTATGGCGTTCTTCCACCCCATCGAATAGCTACGGCCACAGAAGTCCACGCCTGAAACATAAAATACAATAAAAATACAACAGTCTTTTCATCGTATAACGGGAATAATTGCAACAAGCGCGAAAGTAATGATCATTTCGGCGTTTCGGGCATCCTAGACTTAACTCTGAGGCATTGTTCCACCAGATCGAATAGTTAGGGCCTAAGATGTCAACGCCAGAAGCATAAAAAACCATATAAATACAACAGTTTTTCCATCGTATAAGACGAATAATTGCAACCAGTATGAAACTTATGGTCATTTGTACTTTCAGAGCAACCTAGGCTTTACCCTAGGGCGTTGCTCCAACAGATTGAATAGTTACGGCCTTAGAAGTCAGCGCCCGAAGCATAAAATACAAAATAAGTAGAACGGTTTTTCCATTGTATAAAACGAATAATTGCTACCAGTGTAAAAGCTATGGTCATTTCTACGTTCCGGGCAACCTAGGCTTCACCCTAGGGCGTTGTTCCACCAGATCGAATAGTTAGGGCCTAACAAGTGAACGCCAGAAGCATAAAATACGATATAAATACAACAGCTTTTCCATCGTATAAAAGGAATAATTGCAAACAGTGTGAAAGTAATGGTCATTCCTGCGTTCCGGGCAACCTAGGCTTCACTCTACGGCGTTGTTCAACCAGGATCGAATAGTTAGGGACTAAGAAATCAACACCAGAAGAATAAAATACAAATTAAGTACAACAGCCTTTACACCGTATAAAACGAATAATTGCAACCTGCGTGAAGGTTATGGTCATATCTACGTTCCGGGCAACCTAGGCTTCACTGCAGGGCGTTGCTCCACCAGATCGAAATGTTAGGGCGTAAGAAGTCAACGCCCGAAGCATAAAATACGATATAAATACAACAGCTTTTCCATCGTATAAAAGGAATAATTGCAAACAGTGTGAAAGTAATGGTCATTCCTGCGTTCCGGGCAACCTAGGCTTCACTCTACGGCGTTGTTCAACCAGATCGAATAGTTAGGGCCTAAGAAATCAACACCAGAAGAATAAAATACAAATTAAGTACAACAGCCTTTACACCGTATAAAACGAATAATTGCAACCTGCGTGAAGGTTATGGTCATATCTACGTTCCGGGCAACCTAGGCTTCACTGCAGGGCGTTGCTATACCAGATCAAATAGTTAGGGACTAAGAAGTCAACGCCAGAAGCATAAATTACAATATAAGTACAACAGCTTTTCCATCGTATAAAACGAATAATTGCAAACAGTGTGAAAGTAATGGTCATTTCTACGTTCCGGGTAACCTAGGCGTCACTCTAGGGCGTTGCTCCACCATATCTAATAGCTACGGCCTTAGAAGTCAACGCCAGAAGCATAAAATGCAGAATAAATAGAACAGTTGTTCCATTGTATAAACCGAATAGCTGCAACCAGTGTGAGAGTACTGGTCATTTCTACGTTCCGGGCAGCCTAGGCTTCACTCTAGGGCGTTGATCCACCAGATCAAACAGTTAGGGCCTTAGAAGTCAACGCCCGAAGCATTAAATACAAAATAAATAGAACGGTTTTTCCATTGTATAAAACGAATAATTGCTACCAGTGTAAAAGTTACGGTCATTTCTACGTTGCGGGCAACCTAGGCTTCACTCTAGGGCGGTGCTCCACCTGATCGAATAGTTAGGGCCTTAGAAGTCAACCCCAGATGAATAAAATACATTAATGATGCAACAGCTTTTCCATCATATAAAACGAATAATTGCAACCAGTATGAAAGTTATGGTCATGTCTACTTTCCGGGCAACCTAGGCTTCACCCTAGGGCGTTGCTCCAACAGATTGAATAGTTAGGGCCTTAGAAGTCAATGCCCGAAGCATAAAATGCAATATAAATATAACAGTTTTTCCATCGTATAGCAGGAATAATTTGCAACCAGTGTGATAGTAGTGTTCATTTCTACGTTCCGGGCAACCCAGGTTTCACTCCAGGGCGTTGCTCCACCAGATCGAATAGTTACGGCCTAAGAAGTCAACGCCAGAAGCATAAAACACAAAATAAATGCAACAGCCTTTACACCGTATAAAACGAATAATTGCAACCTGTGTGAAGGTTATGGTCATATCTACGTTCCGGGCATCCTAGGCTTCACTGTCGGGCGTTGCTCCACCAGATCGAAATGTTAGGGCCTAAGAAGTCAACGACCGAAGCATAAAATACGATATAAATACAACAGCTTTTCCATCGTATAAAAGGAATAATTGCAAACAGTGTGAAAGTAATGGTCATTCCTGCGTACCGGGCAACCTAGGCTTCACTCTACGGCGTTGTTCAACCAGATCGAATAGTTAGGGCCTAAGAAATCAGCACCAGAAGAATAAAATACAAATTAAGTACAACAGCCTTTGCACCGTATAAAACGAATAATTGCAACCTGCGTGAAGGTTATGGTCATATCTACGTTCCGGGCAACCTAGGCTTCACTGCAGGGCGTTGCTATGCCAGATCAAATAGTTAGGGACTAGGAAGTCAACGCCAGAAGCATAAATTACAATATAAGTACAACAGCTTTTCCATCGTATAAAACGAATAATTGCAAACAGTGTGAAAGTAATGGTCATTTCTACGTTCCGGGCAACCTAGGCTTCACTCTAGAGCGTTGATCCACCAGATCAAACAGTTAGGGCCTAAGAATTGAACGCCAGCAGCTTAAAATACAATATAAATACAAGAGTTCTTCCATCATATAAAACGAATGATTGCAACCAGTATGAAAGCTATGGTCATTTCTACGTTCCGGGCAACCTAGGCTTCACTCTATGGCGTTCTTCCACCACATCGAATAGCTACGGCCTCAGAAGTCAACGCCTGAAGCATAAAATACAATAAAAATACAACAGTCTTTCCATCCTATAACAGGAATAATTGCAACCCGTGTGAAAGTGTTGGTCATTTGTATGTTCCAGGCAACCTAGGCTTCACTCTAGGGCGTTGTTCCACCAGATCGAATTGTTAGGGCCTAAGAAGTCAACGCCAGAAGCATAAGATACAGTATAAATATAACAGTTTTTCCATCGTATAGAACGAATAATAGCAACCAGTGTGAAAGTTATGGTCATTTCTACGTTACGGGCAACCTAGGCTTCACCCTAGGGCATTGTTCCATCAGATCGAATAGTTAGAGCCTAAGAAGTGAACGCCAGAAGCATAAAATACAATATAAATGCAACAGTTTTTCCATCATATAAAACGAGTAATTGCAACCAGTATGAAAGTTATGGTCATTTCTACTTTCCGGGCAACCTAGGCTACACCCTAGGGCGTTGCTCCAGCAGATTGAATAGTTAGGGCCTTAGAAGTCAATGCCCGATGCGTAAAATGCAATAAAAATAAAACAGTTTTTTCATCATATAACAGGAATAATTGCAACAAGTTTGAAAGTAATGGTCATTTCTACGTTCCGGGCAACCTCGGCCTCACTCTAGGGCGTTGCTCCACCAGATCGAATAGTTAGTGCCTTAGAAGGCAACGCCAGAAGTATAATATAGAATATAAATATAACAGTTTTTCCATCGTATAAAACGAATAATTTCAACCAGTGTGAATGTTATGGTCATTTTTACATTCCGAGCAACCTAGGCTTCACTCTAGGGCGTTGCCCCACAAGATCGAATAGTTAGGTCCTTAGACGTCAACGCCAGAAGCATAAAATACGATATAAATACAACAGTTTTTCTATCGAATAACACGAATAAGAGCAACCAGTGTGAAAGTTATGATCATTTCAACGTTCCGGGCAATCTAGGCTTCACTCTAGGGCGTTGGTCCACCAGATCAATCAGTTAGGGCCTTAGAAGTCAACGCCCGAAGCATAAAATGCAAAATAAATAGAACAGTTTTTCCATTGCATAAAACGAATAATTGCTACCAGTGTAAAAGTTATGCTCATTTCTACGTTCCGGGCAACCTAGGCTTCACTCTAGGGCGTTGCTCCACCAGATCGAATAGTTAGGGCCTTCGAAGTCCACGCCAGAAGCGTAAAATACGATAAAGATGCAACAGTTTTTCCATCGTATAAAGCGAATGATTGCAACCGGTGTGAAATTTATGGTCATTCCTACATTCCGAACAACCTAGGCTTCACTCTAGAGCGTTGATCCACAAGATCGAATAGTTAGGTCCTTAGACGTCAACGCCAGAAGCATAAAATACGATATAAATACAACAGTTTGTCCATCGTAGAACAGGAATAATTGCAACCAGTGTGAATGTTATGGTCATTTCTGCGTTCCGGGCAACGTAGGCTTCACTCTAGGGCGTTGCTCCACCTGATCAAACAGTTAGGGCCTTAGAAGTCAATGCCCGAAGCATAAAATACAATATAAATACAACAGTTTTTCCATCGAATAAATCGAATAATTGCAACCAGTGTGAAAGTTAACGTCATTTCTACTTTCCGGGCAACCAATGCTTCACCCTAGGGCGTTGCTCCAACAGATTGAATAGTTAGGGCCTTAGAAGTCAATGCCCGAAGAATAAAATGCAATAAAAATACAACAGCTTTTCCATCATATAACAGGAATAATTGCAGCCAGTTTGAAAGTGATGGTCATTTCTACGTTCCGGGCAACCGAGGCTTCACTCTAGGGCGTTGCTCCACCAGATCGAATTGCTAGGGCCTTAGAAGTCAACACCCGAAGCATAAAATACAAAATAAATTGTACAGTTTTTCCATCGTATAAAACGAATAATTGCAACCAGTATGAAAGTTATGGTCATTTCTACGTTCCGGGCAACCTAGGCTTCACTCTAGGTCGTTGCTCCACCAGATCGAATAGTTAGGGCCTAAGAAGTCAACGCCAGAAGCTTAAAGTACAATAAAGATGCAACAGTTTTTCCATCGTATAAAACGAATAATCGCAACCAGTATGAAAGTTATGGTCATTTCTACTTTCCGGTCAACCTAGGCTTCACCCTAGGGCGTTGCTCCAACCGATGGAATTGCTAGAGACTTAGAAGTCAATGCCCGACGCATAAAATGCAATAAAAATACAACAGTTTTTACATCCTATAACAGGAATAGTTGCAACCAGGTTGAAAGTGGTGGTCATTTCCACGTACCGGGCAACCTAGGCTTCACTCTTGGGAGTGGCTCCACCAGATCGAATAGTTAGGTCCTTAGAAGTTAACGCCCGAAGCATAAAATACAAAATAAATAGAACAGTTTTTCCATCGTATAAAACGAATAATTGCTACCAGTGTGAAAGTCATTGTCATTTCTACTTTCCTGGCAACCTAGGCTTCGCCCTAGGGCGTTGTTCCACCAGATGGAATAGTTAGGGCCTAAGAAGTCAACGCCAGAAGCTTAAAGTACAATAAAGATGCAACAGTTTTTCCATCGTATAAAACGAATAATTGCAACCAGTGTGAAATTTATGGTCATTCCTACATTCCGAGCAACCTAGACTTCACTCTAGAGCGTTTCTCCACCAGATCGAATAGTTAGGTCCGTAGAAGTCAACGCCAGAAGCATAAAATACTATATAAATACAACAGTTTGTCCATCGTAGAACAGGAATAATTGCAACCAGTGTGAAAGTTATGGTCATTTCTGCGTTCCGGGCAACCTAGGCTTCACTCTAGGTCGTTGCTCCACCAGATCAAACAGTTAGGGCCTTAGAAGTAAACGCCCGAAGCATAAAATACAAAATAAATGGAACAGTTTCTCCGTTGTATAAAACGAATAATTGCTACCAATGTGAAAGTTATGGTCATTTCTACTTTCCGGGCAACCTAGGCTTCACCCTAGGGCGTTGCTCCAACAGATCGAATAGTTAGGGCCTAGGAAGTGAACGCCAGAAGCATAAAATACAATATAAATACAAAAGTTTTTCCACCATATAAAACGAATAATTGCAACCAGTATGAAAGTTATGGTCATTTCTACGTTCGGGGCCACCTAGGCTTTACTATAAGGCGTTGCTCGACCAGATCGAATAGCTAGGGCCTTAGAAGTCAACGCCCGAAGCATAAAATACAAAATAAATAGAACAGTTTTTCCATCGAATAAAACGAATAATTGCAACCAGTATGAAAGTTATGGTCATTTCTACTTTCCGGGCAACCTAGGCTACAGCCTAGGGCGTTGCTCCAGCAGATTGAATAGTTAGGGCCTCAGAAGTCAATGCCCCTAAGCACAAAATGCAATAAAAATACAACAGTTTTTCCATCACATAACAGGAATAATTGCAACCAGTTTGAAAGTGATGGTCATTTCTACGTTCCGGGCAACCAGGGCTTCACTCTAGGGCGTTGATCCACCAGATCGACTAGTTAGTGCCTTAGAAGGCAACGCCAGAAGCATAATATACAATATAAATATAACAGTTTTTCCATCGTATAAAACGAATAATAGCAACCAGTGTGGAAGTTATGGTCATTTCTACGTCCCGGGCAACCTAGGCTTCACCCTAGGGCGTTGTTCCACCAGATGGAATAGTTAGGGCCTAGGAAGTCAACGCCAGAAGCATAAAATACGATATAAATACAACAGCATTTCCATCGTATAAAACGAATAATGGTAACCAGTGTGAAAGTACTGGTCATTTCTACGTTCCGGGTAACCTAGCAGTCACTCTAGGGCGTTGCTCCACCATATGTAATAGCTACGGCCTTAGAAGTCAACGCCAGAAGCATAAAATACAACAAAAATGCAACCGTTTTTCCATCGTATATCATGACTAATTGCAACCAGTGCGAAAGTAATGATCATATCTACGTTTCGGGCATCCTAGACTTAACTCTGAGGCGTTGCTCCACCAAATCGAAGAGTTAGGGCCTTAGAAGCCATCGCCAGAAGCATAAACTACAAAATAAATACAACAGTCTTTCCATCGTATAAAATGAATAATTACCTCCTGCGTGAAAGTAATGGCATTTCTACGTTCCGGACAATCTAGGCTTCACTCTAGGGCGTTGCTCCTCCAGATCGAATAGCTAGGGACTTAGAATTAATCGCCAGAATCATAAAGTACGATAAATATACAACAGTTTTTCCATCGTATAACAGGACTAATTGCAACCAGTGTGAAAGTTATGGTCATTTCTACATTCCGAGCAACCTAGGATTCACTCTAGGGCGTTCTTCCACCAGATCGAATAGTTAGGGCCTAAGAAGTCAACGTCAGAAGCATAAAATACAGTATAAATATAACAGTTTTTCCATCGTATAAAACGAATAATAGCAACCAGTGTGAAAGTTCTGGTCATTTCTACGTTCCGGGCAACCTAGGCTTCACTCCATGTCGTTGCTCCACCAGGTCAAATAGCTAGCAACTTAGAATTAAACGCCAGAAGCATAGAGTACAATAAAAATACAACAGTTTTTCCATCGTATAACAGGAATAATTGCAACCAGTGTGAAGGTAATGGTCATTTCTACGTTCCGGGCAACGTAGGTTTCACTCTAGGGCGTTGATCCACCGGAGGGAATAGTTAGGGCCCAAGAAGTCAACGCCAGAAGCATAAAATACAATATAAATATAACAGTTTTTCCATCGTATAAAACGAATAATAGCAACCAGTGTGAAAGTTATGGTCATTTCTACGTTCCGGGCAACCTAGGCTTCACTCTTTGTCGTTGCTCCACCAGATCAAATAGCTAGCGGCTTAGAATTAAACGCCAGAAGCATAGAATACAATAAAAATACAACAGTTTTTCCATCGTATAACAGGAATGATTGCAACCAGTGTGAATGTAATGGTCATTTCTACGTTCCGGCAACCTAGGTTTCACTCCAGGTCGTTGCTCCAGCAGATCGAATAGTTAGGTCCTAAGAAGTCAACGCCAGATGCATAAAATACGATATAAATACAACAGCTTTTCCATCGTATAAAACGAATAATTGCAACCAGTCTGAAAGTAATGGTCCTTTCTACGTTCCGAGCAACCTAGGCTTCACTCTAGGGCGTTGCTCCACCAGATCGAAGACCTAGGGACTTAGAATTCAACGCCAGAAGCATAAAATACGATATAAATATAACAGCTTTTCCTTCATATAAAACGAATAATAGCAACCAGTGTGAAAGTTATAGACATTTCTACATTCCGAGCAGCCTAGGCTTCACTCTAGGGTGTTGCTCCACCAGATCGAATAGTTAGGGCGTTACAAGTCAACGCCAGAAGCATAAAATGCAATAAAAATGCAACAGTTTTTCCATCGTATAACAGGAATAACTGCAACCAGTGTGAAAGTACTGGTCATTTCTACGTTCCGGGTAACCTAGCTGTCACTCTAGGGCGTTGCTCCACCATATATAATAGCTACGGCCTTAGAAGTCAACGCCAGAAGCATAAAATACAAAATAAATACAACAGTGTTTCCATCGTATAAAATGAATAATTGCCTCCTGCGTGAAAGTAATGGCATTTCTACGAGCCGGGCAACCTAGGATTCGCTCTAGGGCGTTGCTCCACCAGAGGGAATAGCTAGGGACTTAGAATTAATCGCCAGAATCATAAAGTACGATAAATATACAACAGTTTTTCCATCGTATAACAGGACTAATTGCAACCAGTGTGAAAGTTATGGTCATTTCTACATTCCGAGCAACCTAGGATTCACTCTAGGGCGTTTTTCCACCAGACCGAATAGTTAGGGCCTAAGAAGTCAACGCCAGAAGAATAAAATCAATACAAGTACAACAGTTTTTCCATCGTATAAAATGAATAATTGCAAACATTGTGAAAGTAATAGTCATTTCTACGTTCCGGGCAACCTAGGTGTCACTCTAGGGCGTTGCTCCACCACATCTAATAGCTACGGCCTTAGAAGTCAACGTCAGAAGCATAAAATACAATATAAATATAACAGTTTTTCCATCGTATAAAGCGAATAATAGCAACCCCTGTGAAAGTTATGGTCATTTCTACGTTCCGGGCAACCTAGGCTTCACTCTAGGTCGTTGCTCCACCAGGTCAAATAGCTAGCAACTTAGAATTAAACGCCAGAAGCATAGAATACAATAAAAATAGAACGGTTATTCGATCGTATAACAGGAATAATTGCAAGCAGTGTGAATGTAATGGTCATTTCTACGTTCCGGGTAACCTAGGTTTCACTCTAGGGCGTTGCTCCACCAGATTGAGTAGCTAGGGACTTAGAATTCAACGCCATAAGAATAAAATACAATATAAATATAACAGTTTTTCCATCGTATAAAACGAATAATATAAACCAGTGTGAAAGTAATGGTCATTTCTACGTTCCGGGCAACCTAGGCGTAACACTAGGGCGCTATTCCAGCACATCTAATAGCTACGGCCTTAGAAGTCAACGCCAGAGGCATAAAACACAATATAAATACAACAGCTTTTCCATCGTACAAAATGAATAATAGCAAACAGTGTGAAAGTAATGGTCATTTCTACGTTCCGGGCAACCTAGGCTTCACTCTTTGTCGTTGCTCCACCAGATCAAATAGCTAGCGGCTTAGAATTAAACGCCAGAAGCATAGAATACAATAAAAATACAACAGTTTTTCCATCGTATAACAGGAATAATTGCAACCAGTGTGAATGTAATGGTCATTTCTACGTTCCGGGCAACCTAGGCTTCACTCTAGGGCGTTGCTCCACCACATCGAATAGTTAGGTCCTAAGAAGTCAACGCCAGATGCATAAAATACGATATAAATACAACAGCTTTTCCATCGTATAAAACGAATAATTGCAACCAGTGTGAAAGTTATGGACATTTCTACATTCCGGCCAACCTAGGCTTCACCCTAGGGCGTTGCTCCACCAGATCGAGTAGTTAGGGCCTTAGAAGTCAACGCCAGAAGCATAAAATACAATAAAGATGCAACAGTTTTTCCATCGTTTTACAGGAATAACTGCAACCAGTGTGAATGTACTGGTCATTTCTACGTTCCGGATAACCTAGGCTTCACTCTAGGGCGTTGTTCTGCCAGATCGAATAGCTAGGTCCTAAGAAGTCAACGCCAGATGCATAAAATACGATATAAATACAACAGCTTTTCCATCGTATAAAACGAATAATTGCAACCAATGTGAAAGTTATGGTCATTTCTACTTTCCGGGCAACCTAGGCTTCACCCTAGGGCGTTGCTCCAACAGATCGAATAGTTAGGGCCTAGGAAGTGAACGCCAGAAGCATAAAATACAATATAAATACAAAAGTTTTTCCACCATATAAAACGAATAATTGCAACCAGTATGAAAGTTATGGTCATTTCTACGTTCGGGGCCACCTAGGCTTCACTATAAGGCGTTGCTCGACCAGATCGAATAGCTAGGGCCTTAGAAGTCAACGCCCGAAGCATAAAATACAAAATAAATAGAACAGTTTTTCCATCGTATAAAACGAATAATTGCAACCAGTATGAAAGTTATGGTCATTTCTACTTTCCGGGCAACCTAGGCTACACCCTAGGGCGTTGCTCCAGCAGATTGAATAGTTAGGGCCTCAGAAGTCAATGCCCCTAAGCACAAAATGCAATAAAAATACAACAGTTTTTCCATCACATAACAGGAATAATTGCAACCAGTTTGAAAGTGATGGTCATTTCTACGTTCCGGGCAACCAGGGCTTCACTCTAGGGCGTTGCTCCACCAGATCGACTAGTTAGTGCCTTAGAAGGCAACGCCAGAAGCATAATATACAATATAAATATAACAGTTTTTCCATCGTATAAAACGAATAATAGCAACCAGTGTGGAAGTTATGGTCATTTCTACGTCCCGGGCAACCTAGGCTTCACCCTAGGGCGTTGTTCCACCAGATGGAATAGTTAGGGCCTAGGAAGTCAACGCCAGAAGCATAAAATACGATATAAATACAACAGCATTTCCATCGTATAAAACGAATAATGGTAACCAGTGTGAAAGTACTGGTCATTTCTACGTTCCGGGTAACCTAGCAGTCACTCTAGGGCGTTGCTCCACCATATGTAATAGCTACGGCCTTAGAAGTCAACGCCAGAAGCATAAAATACAACAAAAATGCAACCGTTTTTCCATCGTATATCATGACTAATTGCAACCAGTGCGAAAGTAATGATCATATCTACGTTTCGGGCATCCTAGACTTAACTCTGAGGCGTTGCTCCACCAAATCGAAGAGTTAGGGCCTTAGAAGCCATCGCCAGAAGCATAAACTACAAAATAAATACAACAGTCTTTCCATCGTATAAAATGAATAATTACATCCTGCGTGAAAGTAATGGCATTTCTACGATCCGGGCAACCTAGGATTCGCTCTAGGGCGTTCCTCCACCAGAGGGAATAGCTAGGGACTTAGAATTAATCGCCAGAATCATGAAATACAACATAAATACAAAAGATTTTCCATCGTATAAAATGAACAATTGCAAGCAGTGTGAAAGTAATGGTCATTTATACGTTCCGGACAATCTAGGCTTCACTCTAGGGCGTTGCTCCTCCAGATCGAATAGCTAGGGACTTAGAATTAATCGCCAGAATCATAAAGTACGATAAATATACAACAGTTTTTCCATCGTATAACAGGACTAATTGCAACCAGTGTGAAAGTTATGGTCATTTCTACATTCCGAGCAACCTAGGATTCACTCTAGGGCGTTCTTCCACCAGATCGAATAGTTAGGGCCTAAGAAGTCAACGTCAGAAGCATAAAATACAATATAAATATAACAGTTTTTCCATCGTATAAAACGAATAATAGCAACCAGTGTGAAAGTTCTGGTCATTTCTACGTTCCGGGCAACCTAGGCTTCACTCTATGTCGTTGCTCCACCAGGTCAAATAGCTAGCAACTTAGAATTAAACGCCAGAAGCATAGAATACAATAAAAATACAACAGTTTTTCCATCGTATAACAGGAATAATTGCAACCAGTGTGAAGGTAATGGTCATTTCTACGTTCCGGGCAACGTAGGTTTCACTCTAGGGCGTTGATCCACCAGAGGGAATAGTTAGGGCCCAAGAAGTCAACGCCAGAAGCATAAAATACAATATAAATATAACAGTTTTTCCATCGTATAAAACGAATAATAGCAACCAGTGTGAAAGTTATGGTCATTTCTACGTTCCGGGCAACCTAGGCTTCACTCTTTGTCGTTGCTCCACCAGATCAAATAGCTAGCGGCTTAGAATTAAACGCCAGAAGCATAGAATACAATAAAAATACAACAGTTTTTCCATCGTATAACAGGAATGATTGCAACCAGTGTGAATGTAATGGTCATTTCTACGTTCCGGCAACCTAGGTTTCACTCCAGGTCGTTGCTCCAGCAGATCGAATAGTTAGGTCCTAAGAAGTCAACGCCAGATGCATAAAATACGATATAAATACAACAGCTTTTCCATCGTATAAAACGAATAATTGCAACCAGTCTGAAAGTAATGGTCCTTTCTACGTTCCGAGCAACCTAGGCGTCACTCTAGGGCGTTGCTCCACCAGATCGAATAGCTAGGGACTTAGAATTCATCGCTAAAAGCATAAAACACAATTAAAATACAACAGCTTTCCATCGTATAGCATGACTAATTGCAACCAGTGTGAAAGTTATGGTCATTTCTACGTTTCGGGCAACCTAGGCTTTACCCCAGGGCGTTGTTCCACCAGATCGAATAGTTAGGGCCTAAGAAGTGAACACCAGCAGCATAAAATACAATATAAATACAACAGTTTTTCCATCATATAAAACGAATAATTGCAACCAGTATGAAAGTTCTGGTCATTTCTACGTTCCGGGCAACCTAGGCTTCACCATAGGGCGTTGTTCCGCCAGATGGAATAGCTAGGGCCTATGTAGTCAACGCCAGAAGCATAAAATACAACAAAAATGCAACCGTTTTTCCATCGTATATCATGACTAATTGCAACCAGTGCGAAAGTAATGATCATATCTACGTTTCGGGCATCCTAGACTTAACTCTGAGGCGTTGCTCCACCAAATCGAAGAGTTAGGGCCTTAGAAGCCATCGCCAGAAGCATAAACTACAAAATAAATACAACAGTCTTTCCATCGTATAAAATGAATAATTACCTCCTGCGTGAAAGTAATGGCATTTCTACGATCCGGGCAACCTAGGATTCGCTCTAGGGCGTTCCTCCACCAGAGGGAATAGCTAGGGACTTAGAATTAATCGCCAGAATCATGAAATACAACATAAATACAAAAGATTTTCCATCGTATAAAATGAACAATTGCAAGCAGTGTGAAAGTAATGGTCATTTATACGTTCCGGACAATCTAGGCTTCACTCTAGGGCGTTGCTCCACCAGGTCAAATAGCTAGCAACTTAGAATTAAACGCCAGAAGCATAGAATACAATAAAAATACAACGGTTTTTCGATCGTATAACAGGAATAATTGCAACCAGTATGAATGTAATGGTCATTTCTACGTTCCAGGCAACCTAGGATTCATTCTAGGGCGTTGCTCCAACAGATTGAACAGTTAGGTCCTAAGAAGTCAACGCCAGAAGCATAAAATACGATATAAATACAACTGCATTTCCATCGTATAAAACGAATAATGGTAACCAGTGTGAAAGTTATGGTCATTTCTACGTTCCGGTAAACCTAGGCTTCACACTAGGACGTTGCTCCACCAGATCGAGTAGTTAGGGCCTAAGAAGTCAACGCCAGAAGCATAAAATACAATAAAGGTGCAACAGTTTTTCCATCGTATAACAGAAATAATTGCAACCGTTGTGAAGGTGATGGTATGTTCTACGTTCCGGGCAACCTAGGCTTCACCCTAGGGCGGTGCTCCACCAGATCAAATAGTTAGGGCCTAAGAAGTCAACGCTAGAAGCATACAATACAATATAAATACAACAGCTTTTCCATCGTATAAAATGAATAATTGCAAACAGTGTGAAAGTAATGGTCATTTCTACGTTCCGGGCAACCTAGGCTTCACTCTAGGGCGTTGCTCCACCAGATCGAAGACCTAGGGACTTAGAATTCAACGCCAGAAGCATAAAATACGATATAAATATAACAGCTTTTCCTTCATATAAAACGAATAATAGCAACCAGTGTGCAAGTTATAGACATTTCTACATTCCGAGCAGCCTAGGCTTCACTCTAGGGTGTTGCTCCACCAGATCGAATAGTTAGGGCGTTACAAGTCAACGCCAGAAGCATAAAATGCAATAAAAATGCAACAGTTTTTCCATCGTATAACAGGAATAACTGCAACCAGTGTGAAAGTACTGGTCATTTCTACGTTCCGGGTAACCTAGCTGTCACTCTAGGGCGTTGCTCCACCATATATAATAGCTACGGCCTTAGAAGTCAACGCCAGAAGCATAAAATACAAAATAAATACAACAGTGTTTCCATCGTATAAAATGAATAATTGCCTCCTGCGTGAAAGTAATGGCATTTCTACGACCCGGGCAACCTAGGATTCGCTCTAGGGCGTTGCTCCACCAGAGGGAATAGCTAGGGACTTAGAATTAATCGCCAGAATCATAAAGTACGATAAATATACAACAGTTTTTCCATCGTATAACAGGACTAATTGCAACCAGTGTGAAAGTTATGGTCATTTCTACATTCCGAGCAACCTAGGATTCACTCTAGGGCGTTTTTCCACCAGACCGAATAGTTAGGGCCTAAGAAGTCAACGCCAGAAGAATAAAATCAATACAAGTACAACAGTTTTTCCATCGTATAAAATGAATAATTGCAAACATTGTGAAAGTAATAGTCATTTCTACGTTCCGGGCAACCTAGGTGTCACTCTAGGGCGTTGCTCCATCACATCTAATAGCTACGGCCTTAGAAGTCAACGTCAGAAGCATAAAATACAATATAAATATAACAGTTTTTCCATCGTATAAAGCGAATAATAGCAACCCCTGTGAAAGTTATGGTCATTTCTACGTTCCGGGCAACCTAGGCTTCACTCTAGGTCGTTGCTCCACCAGGTCAAATAGCTAGCAACTTAGAATTAAACGCCAGAAGCATAGAATACAATAAAAATACAACGGTTATTCGATCGTATAACAGGAATAATTGCAAGCAGTGTGAATGTAATGGTCATTTCTACGTTCCGGGTAACCTAGGTTTCACTCTAGGGCGTTGGTCCACCAGATTGAGTAGCTAGGGACTTAGAATTCAACGCCATAAGAATAAAATACAATATAAATATAACAGTTTTTCCATCGTATAAAACGAATAATATAAACCAGTGTGAAAGTAATGGTCATTTCTACGTTCCGGGCAACCTAGGCGTAACACTAGGGCGTTATTCCAGCACATCTAATAGCTACGGCCTTAGAAGTCAACGCCAGAGGCATAAAACACAATATAAATACAACAGCTTTTCCATCGTACAAAATGAATAATAGCAAACAGTGTGAAAGTAATGGTCATTTCTACGTTCCGGGCAACCTAGGCTTCACTCTTTGTCGTTGCTCCACCAGATCAAATAGCTAGCGGCTTAGAATTAAACGCCAGAAGCATAGAATACAATAAAAATACAACAGTTTTTCCATCGTATAACAGGAATAATTGCAACCAGTGTGAATGTAATGGTCATTTCTACGTTCCGGGCAACCTAGGCTTCACTCTAGGGCGTTGCTCCACCACATCGAATAGTTAGGTCCTAAGAAGTCAACGCCAGATGCATAAAATACGATATAAATACAACAGCTTTTCCATCGTATAAAACGAATAATTGCAACCAGTGTGAAAGTTATGGACATTTCTACATTCCGGCCAACCTAGGCTTCACCCTAGGGCGTTGCTCCACCAGATCGAGTAGTTAGGACCTTAGAAGTCAACGCCAGAAGCATAAAATACAATAAAGATGCAACAGTTTTTCCATCGTTTTACAGGAATAACTGCAACCAGTGTGAATGTACTGGTCATTTCTACGTTCCGGATAACCTAGGCTTCACTCTAGGGCGTTGTTCTGCCAGATCGAATAGCTAGGGACTTAGAAGTTAACGCCAGAAGGATAAAATACAATATAAGTACAACAGTTATTCCATCGTATAAAATGAGTAGTTGCAAACATTGTGAAAATAATGGTCATTTCTACGTTCCGGGCAACCTAGGCGACACTCTACGGCGTTGCTCCACCACATCTAATAGCTACGGCCTTAGAAGTCAACGCCATAGGCATAAAATACAATATAAGTACAACAGCTTTTCCATCGTACAAAATGAATAATAGCAAACAGTGTGAAAGTAATGGACATTTCTACGTTCCGGGCAGCCTAGGCTTCACTCTGGGTCGTAGCTCCACCAGATCCAATAGCTAGCGACTTAGAATTAAACGCCAGAAGCATAGAATACAATAAAAATACAACAGTTTTTCCATCGTATAACAGGAATAATTGCAACCAGTGTGAATGTAATGGTCATTTCTACGTTCCGGCAACCTAGGTTTCACTCCTGGCCGTTGCTCCAGCAGATCGAATAGTTAGGTCCTAAGAAGTCAACGCCAGATGCATAAAATACGATATAAATACAACAGCTTTTCCATCGTATAAAACGAATAATTGCAACCAGTGTGAAAGTAATGGTCATTTCTACGTTCCGAGCAACCTAGGCGTCACTCTAGGGCGTTGCTCCACCAGATCGAATAGCTAGGGACTTAGAATTCATCGCTAAAAGCATAAAACACAATTAAAATACAACAGCTTCCCATCGTATGAAAGGAATAATTGCAACCAGTGTGAAAGTAATGGTCATTTCTAAGTTCCGGGCAACCTAGGCTTCACTCTAGGGCGTTGTTCCACCAGATCGAATAGTTAGAGCCTAAGAAGTGATCGCCAGAAGTATAAAATACAATATAAATACAACAGTTTTTCCATCATATAAAACGAATAATTGCAATCAGGATGAAACTTATGGTCATTTCTACGTTTCGGGCAGCCTAGGCTTCATCCTAGGGCGTTGCTCGACCAGATCGAATAGCTAGGGTCTTAGAAATCAACGCCCGAAGCATAAAATACAAAATAAATGGAACAGTTTTTCCATCGTATAAAACGAATAATTGCTACCAGTGTGAAAGTTATGGTCATTTCTACGTTCCGGGCAACCTAGGCTTCACCCTAGGGCGTTGTTCCACCAGATGGAATAGTTAGGGCCTAAGGAGTCAACGCCAGAAGCATAAAATACGATATAAATACAACAGCTTTTCCATCGTATAAAAGGAATAATTGCAACCAGTGTGGAAGTTATGGTCATTTCTACGTTCCGGGCAACCTGGGCTTCACTCTAAGGCGTTGCTCGACCAGATCGAATACCTAGGGCCTTAGAAGTCAACGCCCGAAGCATAAAATACAAAATAAATAGAACAGTTTTTCCATCGTATAAAACGAATAATTGCTACCAGTGTGAAAGTTATGGTCATTGCTACGTTCCGCGCAACCTAGGCTTCACACGATGGCGTTGTTCCACCAGATGGAATAGTTAGGGCCTAAGAAGTCACCGCCACAAGCATAAAATACGATATAAATACAACAGCTTTTCCATCGTATAAAACGAATAATTGCAACCATTGTGAATGTAATGGTCATTTCTACGTTCCGGGCAACCTAGGCTTCACCCTAGGGCGTTGCTCCACCAGATCGAATAGTTAGGGCCTTAGAAGTCAACGCCAGAAGCATAAAATACAATAAAGATGCAACAGTTTTTCCATCGTTTTACAGGAATAACTGCAACCAGTGTGAATGTACTGGTCATTTCTACGTTCCGGATAACCTAGGCTTCACTCTAGGCCGTTGCTCTGCCAGGTCGAATAGCTAGGGACTTAGAATTCAACGCCAGAAGGATAAAATACAATATAAGTACAACAGTTATTCCATCGTACAAAATGAATAATAGCAAACAGTGTGAAAGTAATGGACATTTCTACGTTCCGGGCAACCTAGGCTTCGCTCTGGGTCGTAGCTCCACCAGATCCAAAAGCTAGCGACTTAGAATTAAACGCCAGAAGCATAGAATACAATAAAAATACAACAGTTTTTCCATCGTATAACAGGAATAATTGCAACCAGTGTGAATGTAATGGTCATTTCTACGTTCCGGCAACCTAGGTTTCACTCCAGGTCGTTGCTCCAGCAGATCGAATAGTTAGGTCCTAAGAAGTCAACGCCAGATGCATAAAATACGATATAAATACAACAGCTTTTCCATCGTATAAAACGAATAATTGCAACCAGTGTGAAAGTAATGGTCATTTCTACGTTCCGAGCAACCTAGGCGTCACTCTAGGGCGTTGCTCCACCAGATCGAATAGCTAGGGACTTAGAATTCATCGCTAAAAGCATAAAACACAATTAAAATACAACAGCTTTCCATCGTATGACAGGAATAATTGCAACCAGTGTGAAAGTAATGGTCATTTCTAAGTTCCGGGCAACCTAGGCTTCACTCTAGGGCGTTGTTCCACCAGATCGAATAGTTAGAGCCTAAGAAGTGATCGCCAGAAGCATAAAATACAATATAAATACAACAGTTTTTCCATCATATAAAACGAATAATAGCAATCAGGATGAAAGGTATGGTCATTTCTACGTTCCGGGCAACCTAGGCTTCACTCTAGGGCGTTGCTCCACCAGATCGAAGAGCTAGGGACTTAGAATTCAACGCCAGAAGCATAAAATACGATATAAATATAACAGCTTTTCCTTCATATAAAACGAATAATAGCAACCAGTGTGAAAGTTATAGACATTTCTACATTCCGAGCAGCCTAGGCTTCACTCTAGGGTGTTGCTCCACCAGATCGAATAGTTAGGGCCTTACAAGCCAACGCCAGAAGCATAAAATGCAATAAAAATGCAACAGTTTTTCCATCGTATAACAGGAATAACTGCAACCAGTGTGAAAGTACTGGTCATTTCTACGTTCCGGGTAACCTAGCTGTCACTCTAGAGCGTTGCTCCACCATATATAATAGCTACGGCCTTAGAAGTCAACGCCAGAAGCATAAAATACAATAAAAATGCAACCGTTCTTCCATCGTATATCATGACTAATTGCAACCAGTGCGAAAGTAATGATCATATCGACGTTTCGGGCATCCTAGACTTAACTCTGAGGCGTTGCTCCACCAGATCGAAGAGTTAGGGCCTTAGAAGCCATCGCCAGAAGCATAAACTACAAAATAAATACAACAGTGTTTCCATCGTATAAAATGAATAATTGCCTCCTGCGTGAAAGTAATGGCATTTCTACGATCCGGGCAACCTAGGATTCGCTCTAGAGCGTTGCTCCACCAGAGGCAATAGCTAGGGACTTAGAATTAATCGCCATAATCATAAAGTACGATAAATATACAACAGTTTTTCCATCGTATAACAGGACTAATTGCAACCAGTGTGAAAGTTATGGTCATTTCTACATTCCGAGCAACCTAGGATTCACTCTAGGGCGTTTTTCCACCAGACCGAATAGTTAGGGCCTAAGAAGTCAACGCCAGAAGAATAAAATCAATATAAGTACAACAGTTTTTCCATCGTATAAAATGAATAATTGCAAACATTGTGAAAGTAATGGTCATTTCTACGTTCCGGGCAACCTAGGTGTCACTCTAGGGCGTTGCTCCACCACATCTAATAGCTACGGCCTTAGAAGTCAACGTCAGAAGCATAAAATACAATATAAATATAACAGTTTTTCCATCGTATAAAACGAATAATAGCAACCAGTGTGAAAGTTATGGTCATTTCTACGTTCCGGGCAACCTAGGCTTCACTCTAGGTCGTTGCTCCACCAGGTCAAATAGCTAGCAACTTAGAATTAAACGCCAGAAGCATAGAATACAATAAAAATACAACGGTTATTCGATCGTATAACAGGAATAATTGCAAGCAGTGTGAATGTAATGGTCATTTCTACGTTCCGGGTAACCTAGGTTTCACTCTAGGGCGTTGCCCCACCAGATTGAGTAGCTAGGTACTTAGAATTCAACGCCATAAGAATAAAATACAATATAAATATAACAGTTTTTCCATCGTATAAAACGAGTAATATAAACCAGTGTGAAAGTAATGGTCATTTCTACGTTCTGGGCAACCTAGGCGTAACACTAGGGCGTTATTCCAGCACATCTAATAGCTACGGCCTTAGAAGTCAACGCCAGAGGCATAAAACACAATATAAATACAACAGCTTTTCCATCGTATAAAACGAATAATGGTAACCAGTGTGAAAGTTATGGTCATTTCTACGTTCCGGTAAACCTAGGCTTCACACTAGGACGTTGCTCCACCAGATCGAGTAGTTAGGGCCTAAGAAGTCAACGCCAGAAGCATAAAATACAATAAAGGTGCAACAGTTTTTCCATCGTATAACAGAAATAATTGCAACCGTTGTGAAGGTGATGGTATGTTCTACGTTCCGGGCAACCTAGGCTTCACCCTAGGGCGGTGCTCCACCAGATCAAATAGTTAGGGCCTAAGAAGTCAACGCTAGAAGCATACAATACAATATAAATACAACAGCTTTTCCATCGTATAAAACGAATAATTGCAACCAGTGTGAAAGTTATGGACATTTCTACATTCCGGCCAACCTAGGCTTCACCCTAGGGCGTTGCTCCACCAGATCGAGTAGTTAGGGCCTTAGAAGTCAACGCCAGAAGCATAAAATACAATAAAGATGCAACAGTTTTTCCATCGTTTTACAGGAATAACTGCAACCAGTGTGAATGTACTGGTCATTTCTACGTTCCGGATAACCTAGGCTTCACTCTAGGGCGTTGTTCTGCCAGATCGAATAGCTAGGGACTTAGAATTTAACGCCAGAAGGATAAAATACAATATAAGTACAACAGTTATTCCATCGTATAAAATGAGTAGTTGCAAACATTGTGAAAATAATGGTCATTTCTACGTTCCGGGCAACCTAGGCGACACTCTACGGCGTTGCTCCACCACATCTAATAGCTACGGCCTTAGAAGTCAACGCCAGAGGCATAAAATACAATATAAGTACAACAGCTTTTCCATCGTACAAAATGAATAATAGCAAACAGTGTGAAAGTAATGGACATTTCTACGTTCCGGGCAGCCTAGGCTTCACTCTGGGTCGTAGCTCCACCAGATCCAATAGCTAGCGACTTAGAATTAAACGCCAGAAGCATAGAATACAATAAAAATACAACAGTTTTTCCATCGTATAACAGGAATAATTGCAACCAGTGTGAATGTAATGGTCATTTCTACGTTCCGGCAACCTAGGTTTCACTCCAGGTCGTTGCTCCAGCAGATCGAATAGTTAGGTCCTAAGAAGTCAACGCCAGATGCATAAAATACGATATAAATACAACAGCTTTTCCATCGTATAAAACTAATAATTGCAACCAGTGTGAAAGTAATGGTCATTTCTACGTTCCGAGCAACCTAGGCGTCACTCTAGGGCGTTGCTCCACCAGATCGAATAGCTAGGGACTTAGAATTCATCGCTAAAAGCATAAAACACAATTAAAATACAACAGCTTTCCATCGTATGAAAGGAATAATTGCAACCAGTGTGAAAGTAATGGTCATTTCTAAGTTCCGGGCAACCTAGGCTTCACTCTAGGGCGTTGCTCCACCAGTTCGAAGAGCTAGGGACTTAGAATTCAACGCCAGAAGCATAAAATACGATATAAATATAACAGCTTTTCCTTCATATAAAACGAATAATAGCAACCAGTGTGAAAGTTATAGACATTTCTACATTCCGAGCAGCCTAGGCTTCACTATAGGGTGTTGCTCCACCAGATCGAATAGTTAGGGCCTTACAAGCCAACGCCAGAAGCATAAAATGCAATAAAAATGCAACAGTTTTTCCATCGTATAACAGGAATAACTGCAACCAGTGTGAAAGTACTGGTCATTTCTACGTTCCGGGTAACCTAGCTGTCACTCTAGAGCGTTGCTCCACCATATATAATAGCTACGGCCTTAGAAGTCAACGCCAGAAGCATAAAATACAATAAAAATGCAACCGTTCTTCCATCGTATATCATGACTAATTGCAACCAGTGCGAAAGTAATGATCATATCGACGTTTCGGGCATCCTAGACTTAACTCTGAGGCGTTGCTCCACCAGATCGAAGAGTTAGGGCCTTAGAAGCCATCGCCAGAAGCATAAACTACAAAATAAATACAACAGTGTTTCCATCGTATAAAATGAATAATTGCCTCCTGCGTGAAAGTAATGGCATTTCTACGATCCGGGCAACCTAGGATTCGCTCTAGAGCGTTGCTCCACCAGAGGGAATAGCTAGGGACTTAGAATTAATCGCCATAATCATAAAGTACGATAAATATACAACAGTTTTTCCATCGTATAACAGGACTAATTGCAACCAGTGTGAAAGTTATGGTCATTTCTACATTCCGAGCAACCTAGGATTCACTCTAGGGCGTTTTTCCACCAGACCGAATAGTTAGGGCCTAAGAAGTCAACGCCAGAAGAATAAAATCAATATAAGTACAACAGTTTTTCCATCGTATAAAATGAATAATTGCAAACATTGTGAAAGTAATGGTCATTTCTACGTTCCGGGCAACCTAGGTGTCACTCTAGGGCGTTGCTCCACCACATCTAATAGCTACGGCCTTAGAAGTCAACGTCAGAAGCATAAAATACAATATAAATATAACAGTTTTTCCATCGTATAAAACGAATAATAGCAACCAGTGTGAAAGTTATGGTCATTTCTACGTTCCGGGCAACCTAGGCTTCACTCTAGGTCGTTGCTCCACCAGGTCAAATAGCTAGCAACTTAGAATTAAACGCCAGAAGCATAGAATACAATAAAAATACAACGGTTATTCGATCGTATAACAGGAATAATTGCAAGCAGTGTGAATGTAATGGTCATTTCTACGTTCCGGGTAACCTAGGTTTCACTCTAGGGCGTTGCTCCACCAGATTGAGTAGCTAGGTACTTAGAATTCAACGCCATAAGAATAAAATACAATATAAATATAACAGTTTTTCCATCGTATAAAACGAGTAATATAAACCAGTGTGAAAGTAATGGTCATTTCTACGTTCCGGGCAACCTAGGCGTAACACTAGGGCGTTATTCCAGCACATCTAATAGCTACGGCCTTAGAAGTCAACGCCAGAGGCATAAAACACAATATAAATACAACAGCTTTTCCATCGTACAAAACGAATAATAGCAAACAGTGTGAAAGTAATGGTCATTTCTACGTTCCGGGCAACCTAGGCTTCACTCTTTGTCGTTGCTCCACCAGATCAAATAGCTAGCGGCTTAGAATTAAACGCCAGAAGCATAGAATACAATAAAAAAACAACAGTTTTTCCATCGTATAACAGGAATAATTGCAACCAGTGTGAATGTAATGGTCATTTCTACGTTCCGGCAACCTAGGTTTCACTCCAGGTCGTTGCTCCAGCAGATCGAATAGTTAGGTCCTAAGAAGTCAACGCCAGATGCATAAAATGCGATATAAATACAACAGCTTTTCCATCGTATAAAACGAATAATTGCAACCAGTGTGAAAGTAATGGTCATTTCTACGTTCCGAGCAACCTAGGCGTCACTCTAGGGCGTTGCTCCACCAGATCGAATAGCTAGGGACTTAGAATTCATCGCTAAAAGCATAAAACACAATTAAAATATAACAGCTTTCCATCGTATGACAGGAATAATTGCAACCAGTGTGAAAGTAATGGTCATTTCTAAGTTCCGGGCAACTTAGGCTTCACTCTAGGGCGTTGTTCCACCAGATCGAATCGTTAGAGCCTAAGAAGTGATCGCCAGAAGTATAAAATACAATATAAATACAACAGTTTTTCCATCATATAAAACGAATAATTTCAATCAGGATGAAACTTATGGTCATTTCTACGTTCCGGGCAACCTAGGCTTCATCCTAGGGCGTTGCTCGACCAGATCGAATAGCTAGGGTCTTAGAAGTCAACGCCCGAAGCATAAAATACAAAATAAATACAACAGTTTTTCCATCGTATAAAACGAATAATTGCTACCAGTGTGAAAGTAATGGTCATTTCTACGTTCCGGGCAACCTAGGTGTCACTCTAGGGCGTTGCTCCACCACATCTAATAGCTACGGCCTTAGAAGTCAACGTCAGAAGCATAAAATACAATATAAATATAACAGTTTTTCCATCGTATAAAACGAATAATAGCAACCAGTGTGAAAGTTATGGTCATTTCTACGTTCCGGGCAACCTAGGCTTCACTCTTTGTCTTTGCTCCACCAGATGAAATAGCTAGCGGCTTAGAATTAAACGCCAGAAGCATAGAATACAATAAAAATACAACAGTTTTTCCATCGTATAACAGGAATAATTGCAACCAGTGTGAATGTAATGGTCATTTCTACGTTCCGGGCAACCTAGGCTTCACTCTAGGGCGTTGCTCCACCACATCGAATAGTTAGGGCCTAAGAAGTCAACGCCAGAAGCATAAAATACAATATAAATATAACAGTTTTTCCATCGTATAGAAGGAATAATTGCAAACAGTGTGAAAGTAATGGTCATTTCTACGTTCCGGGCAACCTAGGCTTCACCCTAGGCCGTCGTTCCACCAGATCGAATAGTTAGGGCCTAAGAAGTGAACGCCAGAAGCATAAAATACGATATTAATACAACAGCTTTTCCATCGTATAAAAGGAATAATTGCAAACAGTGTGAAAGTAATGGTCATTTCTACGTTCCGGGCAACCTAGGCTTCACCCTAGGCCGTCGTTCCACCAGATCGAATAGTTAGGGCCTAAGAAGTGAACGCCAGAACCATAAAATGCAATATAAATATAATAGCTTTTCCATCGTATAGAACGAGTAATAGCAACCAGTGTGAAAGTTATGGTCATTTCTACGTTCCGGGCTACCTAGGCTTCACTCTGTGGCGTTCTTCCACCACATCGAGTCGCAACGGCCTCAGAAGTCAACGCCAGAAGCATAAAATACAATATAAATATAACAGTTTTTCCATCGTACAAAACGAATAATAGCAACTAGTGTGAAAGTTATGGTCATATCTAAGTTCCGGGCAACCTAGGCTTCACTCTAGGGCGTTGTTCTGCCAGATCGAATAGCTAGGGACTTAGAATTCATCGCTAAAAGCATAAAACACAATTAAAATACAACAGCTTTCCATCGTATGAAAGGAATAATTGCAACCAGTGTGAATGTAATGGTCATTTCTACGTTCCGGCAACCTAGGTTTCACTCCAGGTCGTTGCTCCAGCAGATCGAATAGTTAGGTCCTAAGAAGTCAACGCCAGATGCATAAAATACGATATAAATACAACAGCTTTTCCATCGTATAAAACTAATAATTGCAACCAGTGTGAAAGTAATGGTCATTTCTACGTTCCGAGCAACCTAGGCGTCACTCTAGGGCGTTGCTCCACCAGATCGAATAGCTAGGGACTTAGAATTCATCGCTAAAAGCATAAAACACAATTTAAATACAACAGCTTTCCATCGTATGAAAGGAATAATTGCAACCAGTGTGAAAGTAATGGTCATTTCTAAGTTCCGGGCAACCTAGGCTTCACTCTAGGGCGTTGCTCCACCAGTTCGAAGAGCTAGGGACTTAGAATTCAACGCCAGAAGCATAAAATACGATATAAATATAACAGCTTTTCCTTCATATAAAACGAATAATAGCAACCAGTGTGAAAGTTATAGACATTTCTACATTCCGAGCAGCCTAGGCTTCACTATAGGGTGTTGCTCCACCAGATCGAATAGTTAGGGCCTTACAAGCCAACGCCAGAAGCATAAAATGCAATAAAAATGCAACAGTTTTTCCATCGTATAACAGGAATAACTGCAACCAGTGTGAAAGTACTGGTCATTTCTACGTTCCGGGTAACCTAGCTGTCACTCTAGAGCGTTGCTCCACCATATATAATAGCTACGGCCTTAGAAGTCAACGCCAGAAGCATAAAATACAATAAAAATGCAACCGTTCTTCCATCGTATATCATGACTAATTGCAACCAGTGCGAAAGTAATGATCATATCGACGTTTCGGGCATCCTAGACTTAACTCTGAGGCGTTGCTCCACCAGATCGAAGAGTTAGGGCCTTAGAAGCCATCGCCAGAAGCATAAACTACAAAATAAATACAACAGTGTTTCCATCGTATAAAATGAATAATTGCCTCCTGCGTGAAAGTAATGGCATTTCTACGATCCGGGCAACCTAGGATTCGCTCTAGAGCGTTGCTCCACCAGAGGGAATAGCTAGGGACTTAGAATTAATCGCCATAATCATAAAGTACGATAAATATACAACAGTTTTTCCATCGTATAACAGGACTAATTGCAACCAGTGTGAAAGTTATGGTCATTTCTACATTCCGAGCAACCTAGGATTCACTCTAGGGCGTTTTTCCACCAGACCGAATAGTTAGGGCCTAAGAAGTCAACGCCAGAAGAATAAAATCAATATAAGTACAACAGTTTTTCCATCGTATAAAATGAATAATTGCAAACATTGTGAAAGTAATGGTCATTTCTACGTTCCGGGCAACCTAGGTGTCACTCTAGGGCGTTGCTCCACCACATCTAATAGCTACGGCCTTAGAAGTCAACGTCAGAAGCATAAAATACAATATAAATATAACAGTTTTTCCATCGTATAAAACGAATAATAGCAACCAGTGTGAAAGTTATGGTCATTTCTACGTTCCGGGCAACCTAGGCTTCACTCTAGGTCGTTGCTCCACCAGGTCAAATAGCTAGCAACTTAGAATTAAACGCCAGAAGCATAGAATACAATAAAAATACAACGGTTATTCGATCGTATAACAGGAATAATTGCAAGCAGTGTGAATGTAATGGTCATTTCTACGTTCCGGGTAACCTAGGTTTCACTCTAGGGCGTTGCTCCACCAGATTGAGTAGCTAGGTACTTAGAATTCAACGCCATAAGAATAAAATACAATATAAATATAACAGTTTTTCCTTCATATAAAACGAATAATAGCAACCAGTGTGAAAGTTATAGACATTTCTACATTCCGAGCAGCCTAGGCTTCACTCTAGGGTGTTGCTCCACCAGATCGAATAGTTAGGGCCTTACAAGCCAACGCCAGAAGCATAAAATGCAATAAAAATGCAACAGTTTTTCCATCGTATAACAGGAATAACTGCAACCAGTGTGAAAGTACTGGTCATTTCTACGTTCCGGGTAACCTAGCTGTCACTCTAGAGCGTTGCTCCACCATATATAATAGCTACGGCCTTAGAAGTCAACGCCAGAAGCATAAAATACAATAAAAATGCAACCGTTCTTCCATCGTATATCATGACTAATTGCAACCAGTGCGAAAGTAATGATCATATCGACGTTTCGGGCATCCTAGACTTAACTCTGAGGCGTTGCTCCACCAGATCGAAGAGTTAGGGCCTTAGAAGCCATCGCCAGAAGCATAAACTACAAAATAAATACAACAGTGTTTCCATCGTATAAAATGAATAATTGCCTCCTGCGTGAAAGTAATGGCATTTCTACGATCCGGGCAACCTAGGATTCGCTCTAGAGCGTTGCTCCACCAGAGGGAATAGCTAGGGACTTAGAATTAATCGCCAGAATCATAAAGTACGATAAATATACAACAGTTTTTCCATCGTATAAAATGAATAATTGCAAACATTGTGAAAGTAATGGTCATTTCTACGTTCCGGGCAACCTAGGTGTCACTCTAGGGCGTTGCTCCACCACATCTAATAGCTACGGCCTTAGAAGTCAACGTCAGAAGCATAAAATACAATATAAATATAACAGTTTTTCCATCGTATAAAACGAATAATAGCAACCAGTGCGAAAGTAATGATCATATCGACGTTCCGGGCAACCTAGGCTTCACTCTAGGGCGTTGCTCCACCACATCGAATAGTTAGGTCCTAAGAAGTCAACGCCAGATGCATAAAATACGATATAAATACAACAGCTTTTCCATCGTATAAAACGAATAATTGCAACCAGTGTGAAAGTTATGGACATTTCTACATTCCGGCCAACCTAGGCTTCACCCTAGGGCGTTGCTCCACCAGATCGAGTAGTTAGGGCCTTAGAAGTCAACGCCAGAAGCATAAAATACAATAAAGATGCAACAGTTTTTCCATCGTTTTACAGGAATAACTGCAACCAGTGTGAATGTACTGGTCATTTCTACGTTCCGGATAACCTAGGCTTCACTCTAGAGCGTTGTTCTGCCAGATCGGATAGCTAGGGACTTAGAATTTAACGCCAGAAGGATAAAATACAATATAAGTACAACAGTTATACCATCGTATAAAATGAGTAGTTGCAAACATTGTGAAAATAATGGTCATTTCTACGTTCCGAGCAACCTAGGCGTCACTCTAGGGCGTTGCTCCGCCAGATCGAATAGTTAGGTCCTTAGAAGTCAACGCCAGAAGCATAAAATACGATATAAATACCACAGTTTTCCATCGTATAAAAGGAATAATTGCAACCTGTGTGAAGGTTATGGTCATATCTACGTTCCGGGCAACCTAGGCTTCACTGTAGGGCGTTGCTCCACTAGATCGAAATGTCGCTGTCTAAGAAGTCAACGCCCGAAGCATAAAATACGATATAAATACAACAGTTTTCCATCGTATAAAAGGAATAATTGCAAACAGCGTGAAAGTAATGGTCATTTCTACGTTCCGGGCAACCTAGGCTTCACTCTACGGCGTTGTTCCACCAGATCGAATAGTTAGGGCCTAAGAAGTCAACACCAGAAGAATAAAATACAAAATAAATACAACAGCCTTTACACCGTATAAAACGAATAATTGCAACCTGTGTGAAGGTTATGGTCATTTCTACGTTCCGGGCAACCTAGGCTTCACTGTAGGGCGTTGCTCCAACAGATTGAGTTGTTAGGGCCTTAGAAGTCAACGCCCGAAGCATAAAATGCAATAAAAATACAACAGTTTATCATCGTATAACAGGATTAATTGCATCCAGTTTAAAAGTGATGGTCATTTCTACGTTCCGGGCAAACTAGGCTTCACTCTAGGGCGTTGCTCCGCTAGATCGTACAGCTAGGGCCTTAGAAGTCAACGCCAGAAGCATAAAATACGATATAAATACAACAGTTCTTCCATCGTATAAAACGAATAATTGCAACCAGTATGATACTTGTGGTCATTTCTACTTTCCGAGCAAGCTAGGCTTCACCCTAGGGCGTTGCTCCAACAGATTGAATAGTTAGGATCTTAGAAGTCAACGCCCGAACCATAAAATGCAAAAAAAATACAGCAGTGTTTCCATCATATAACAGGAATAATTGCAACCAGTTTGAAGGTTATGGCCAATTCTACGCTCCGGGCAACCTAGGTTTCACTCCAGGGCGTTGCTCCACCAGACCGAATAGTTACGGCCTAAGAAGTCAACGCCAGAAGCATAAAAAACGATATAAATACAACAGCTTTTCCATCGTATAAAATGAATAATTGCAACCAGTATGAAACTTATGGTCATTTCTACTTTCCGAGCAACCTAGGCTTCACCCTAGGGCGTTGCTCCTACGGATTGAATAGTTAGGGCCTTAGAAGTCAACGCCCGAACCATAAAATGCAAAAAAAATACAGCAGTCTTTCCATCATATAACAGGTATAATTGCAGCCAGTTTGAAATTGATAGCCAATTCTACGTTCCGGGCAACCTAGGCATCACTCTCTTGCGTTGCTGCACCAGATCGAATAGTTAGTGCCTTAGAAGTCAACGCCAGAAGCATAAAATACGATATAAATACAACAGTTTTTCCATCGTATAAAACGAATAATTGCAACCAGTATGAAACTTATGGTCATTTCTACTTTCCGAGCAACCTAGGCTTCACCCTAGGGCGTTGCTCCAGCAGATTGAATAGTTAGGGCCTTAGAAGTCAACGCCCGAACCATAAAAAGCAATAAAAATACAACAGTGTATCCATCATATAACAGGAATAATTGCAACCAGTTTGAAAGTGATCGCCAATTCTACGTTCCGGACAACCTAGGCTTCACTCTAGGGCGATGCTCCACCAGATCGAATAGTTAGTGCCTTAGAAGTCAACGCCAGAAGCATAAAATACGATATAAATACAACAGTTTTTCCATCGTATGAAACGAATAATTGCAACCAGTATGAAACTTATGGTCATTTCTACTTTCCGAGCAACATATGCTTCACCCTAGGGCGTTGCTCCAGCAGATTGAATAGTTAGGGCCTTAGAAGTCAACGCCAGAAGCATAAAAAACGATATAAATACAACAGATTTTCCATCGTATAAAATGAATAATTGCAACCAGTGTGAAAGTAATGGTCATTTCTACGTTCCGAGCACCCTAGGCGTCACTCTGGGGCGTTGCTCCACCACATCTAATAGCTACGGCCTTAGAAGTCAACGCCAGAGGCATAAAAAACAATATAAATACAACAGCGTTTCCATCGTATAAAACGAATAATTGCAACCAATGTGAAAGTTATGGTCATTTCTACATTCCGAGCAGCCTAGGCTTCACTCTAGGGCGCTGCTCCACCAGATCGAATAGTTAGGTCCTTAGAAGTAAACGCCAGAAGCATAAAATAAGATATAAATACAACTGCTTTTCCATCGTATAAAAGGTTTAATTGCAACCAGTTTGAAAGTGATGGTCATTTCTCCTTTCCGGGCAACCTCGGCTTCACTCTAGGGCGTTGCTCCACTAGATCGAACAGCTAGGGCCTCAGAAGTCAACGCCAGAAGCATAAAATGCAATATAAATACAACAGTTTTTCAATCGTATAAAACGAATAATTGCAACCAGTATGAACCTTACGGTCATTTCTACTTTCCGACCATCCTAGGCTTCACCCTACGCCGTTGCTCCAACAGATTGAATAGTTAGGGTCTTAGAAGTCAACGCCCGAACCATAAAATGCAAAAAAAATACAGCAGTGTTTCCATCATATAACAGGAATAATTGCAACCAGTTTGAAGGTTATGGCCAATTCTACGCTCCGGGCAACCTAGGTTTCACTCCAGGGCGTTGCTCCACCAGACCGAATAGTTACGGCCTAAGAAGTCAACGCCAGAAGCATAAAAAACGATATAAATACAACCGCTTTTCCATCGTATAAAATGAATAATTGCAACCAGTGTGAAAGTAATGGTCATTTCTACGTTCCGAGCACCCTAGGCGTCACTCTGGGGCGTTGCTCCACCACATCTAATAGCTACGGCCTTAGAAGTCAACGCCAGAGGCATAAAATACAATATAAATACAACAGCGTTGCCATCGTATAAAACGAATAATTGCAACCAGTGTGAAAGTTATGGTCATTTCTACATTCCGAGCAACCTAGGATTCACTCTAGGGCGCTACTCCACCAGATCGAATAGTTAGGTCCTTAGAAGTCAACGCCCGAAGCATAAAATGCAATAAAAATACAACAGTGTTTCCATCATATAACAGGAATAATTGCAACCAGTTTGAAAGTGATGGCCAATTCTACGTTCCGGGCAACCTAGGTTTCACTCCAGGGCGTTGCTCCACCAGACCGAATAGTTACGGCCTAAGAAGTCAACGCCAGAAGCATAAAATACAATATAAATACAACAGTTTTTCCATCGTATAAAACGAATAATTGCAACCAGTTTGAAAGTGATGGCCAATTCTACCTTCCGGACAACCTAGGCTTCACTCTAGGGCGTTTCTCCACCAGATCGAATAGTTAGTGCCTTAGAAGTCAACGCCAGAAGCATAAAATACAATATAAATACAACAGTTTTTCCACCGTATAAAACGAATAATTGCAACCAGTATGAAACTTATGGTCATTTCTACTTTCCGAGCAACCTAGGCTTCACCCTAGGGCGTTGCTCCAACAGGTTGAATAGTTAGGGCCTTAGAAGTCAATGCCCGAAGCATAAAATGCAATAAAAATACAACAGTGTTTCCATCATATAACAGGAATAATTGCAACCAGTTTGAATGTGATGGCCAATTCTACGTTCCGGGCAACCTAGGCTTCACTCTAGGGCGTTGCTCCACTAGATCGAATAGTTAGTACCTTAGGAGTCAACGCCAGATGTATAAAATACAATATAAATACAACAGTTTTTCCATCGTATAAAACGAATAATTGCAACCAGTATGAAACTTATGGTCATTTCTACTTTCCGAGCAACCTAGGCTTCACCCTAGGGCGTTGCTCCAACAGGTTGAATAGTTAGGGCCTTAGAAGTCAACACCCGAAGCATAAAATGCAATAAAAATACAACAGCGTTTCCATCATATAACAGGAATAATTGCAACCAGTTTGAAAGTGATGGCCAATTCTACGTACCGGGCAACCTAGGTTTCACTCCAGGGCGTTGCTCCACCAGACCGAACAGTTACGGCCTATGAAGTCAACGCCAGAAGCATAAAATACAATATAAATACAACAGTTTTTCCATCGTATAAAACGAATAATTGCAACCAGTTTGAAAGTGATGGCCAATTCTACCTTCCGGGCAACCTAGGCTTCACTCTAGGGCGTTTCTCCACCAGATTGAATAGTTAGGGCCTTAGAAGTCAGCGCCCGAACCATAAAATGCAAAAAAAATACAACAGTGTTTCCATCATATAACAGGAATAATTGCAACCAGTCTGAAAGTGATGGCCAATTCTACGTTCGGGCAACCTAGGTTTCACTCCAGCGCGTTGCTCCACCAGACCGAATAGTTAGTGCCTTAGAAGTCAACGCCAGAAGCATAAAATACAATATAAATACAACAGTTTTTCCATCGTATAAAACGAATAATTGCAACCAGTATGAACCTTACGGTCATTTCTACTTTCCGACCAACCTAGGCTTCACCGTAGGGCGTTGCTCCAACAGATTGAATAGTTAGGGTCTTAGAAGTCAACGCCCGAACCATAAAATGCAAAAAAAATACAGCAGTGTTACCATCATGTAACAGGTATAATTGCAACCAGTTTGAAATTGATGGCCAATTCTACGTTCCGGGCAACCTAGGCATCACTATTCAATCGTACTGGTTGCAATTATTCGTTTTATACGATGGAAAAGCTGTTGTAATTATATCGTATTTTATGCTTCTGGCGTTGACTTCCAAGGCACTACATATTCGTTCTGGTGGAGCAACGCAATAGAGTGATGCCTAGGTTGGCCGGAACGTAGAATTGGCCATCACTTTCAAACTGGTTGCAATTATTCCTGATATATGATGGAAACACTGTTGTATTTTTTTTGCATTTTATGGTTCGGGCGTTGACTTCTAAGACCCTAACTATTCAGTCTGTTGGGCAACGCCCTAGGGTGAAGCCTAGGTTGCTCGGAAAGTAGAAATGACCATAAGTTTCATACTGGTTGCAATTATTCGTTTTATACGATGGAAAAGCTGTTGTATTTATATCGTATTTTATGCTTCTGGCGTTTACTTCTTAGGCCGTAACTATTCGGTCTGGTGGAGCAACGCGCTGGAGTGAAACCTAGGTTGCCCGAACGTAGAATTGGCCATCACTTTCAGACTGGTTGCAATTATTCCTGTTATATGATGGAAACACTGTTGTATTTTTTTTGCATTTTATGGTTCGGGCGCTGACTTCTAAGGCCCTAACTATTCAATCTGTTGGAGCAACGACCTAGGGTGAAGCCTAGGTTGCCCGGAAAGTAGAAATGACCATAAGTTTCGTACTGGTTGCAATTGTTCGTTTTATACGATGGAAAAGCTGTTGTATTTATATCGTATTTTATGCTTCTGGCGTTGACTTCTAAGGCACTATCTATTCGATCTGGTGGAGCAACGCCCTAGAGCGAAGCCTAGGTTGCCCGGAACGTAGAATTGGCCATCACTTTCAAACTGGTTGGAATTATTCCTGTTATATGATGGAAACACTGTTGTATTTTTTTTGCATTTTATGGTTCGGGCGTTGACTTCTAAGGTCCTAACTATTCAATCTGTTGGAGCAACGCCCTAGGGTGAAGCCTAGGTTGCTCGGAAAGTAGAAATGACCATAAGTTAAATACTGGTTGCAATTATTCGTTTTATACGATGGAAAAGCTGTTGTATTTTTTTTGCATTTTATGGTTCGGGCGTTGACTTCTAAGACCCTAACTATTCAGTCTTTTGGGCAACGCCCTAGGGTGAAGCCTAGGTTGCTCGGAAAGTAGAAATGACCATAAGTTTCATACTGGTTGCAATTATTCGTTTTATACGATGGAAAAACTGTTGTATTTATATTGTATTTTATGCTTCTGGCGTTGACTTCTAAGGCCCTAGCTGTTCGATCTAGTGGAGCAACGCTCTAGAGTGAAACCGAGGTTGCCCGGAACGGAGAAATGACCATCACTTTCAAACTGGTTGCAATTAATCCTTTTATACGATCGAAAAGCTGTTGTATTTATATCGTATTTTATGCTTCTGGCGTTTACTTCTAAGGACCTAGCTATTCGATATGGTGGAGGAACGCCCTAGAGTGAAGCCTAGGTTTCTCGGAATGTAGAAATGACCATAACTTTCACACTGGTTGCAATTATTCGTTTTATACGATGGAAACGCTGCTGTATTTATATTGTATTTTATGCCTCTGGCGTTGACTTCTAAGACCGTAGCTATTAGATGTGGTGGAGCAACGCCCTAGAGTGACGCCTAGGGTGCTCGGAACGTAGAAATGAACATTACCTTCACACTGGTTGCAATTATTCGTTTTATACAATGGAAAAGCTGTTGTATTTATATCGTTTTTTATGCTTCTGGCGTTGACTTCTTAGGCCGTAACTATTCGGTCTGGTGGAGCCAATTCTACGTTCCGGGCAACCTAGGCTTCACTCTAGGGCGTTTCTCCACCAGATCGAATAGTTAGTGCGTTAGAAGTCAACGCCAGAAGCATAAAACACAATATAAATACAACAGTTTTTCCATCGTATAAAACGAATAATTGCAACCAGTATGAAACTTATGGTCATTTCTACTTTCCGAGCAACCTAGGCTTCACCCTAGGGCGTTGCTCCAACAGATTGAATAGTTAGGGCCTTAGAAGTCAACGCCCGAACTATAAAACATAAAAAAAATACAACAGTGTTTCCATCATATAACAGGAATAATTGCAACCAGTTTGAAAGTGATGGCCAATTCTACGTTCCGGGCAACCTAGGTTTCACTCCAGGGCGTTGCTCCACCAGACCGAATAGTTACGGCCTAAGAAGTCAACGCCAGAACCATAAAAAACGATATAAATACAACAGCTTTTCCATCGTATAAAACGAATAATTGCAACCATTGTGAAGGTAATGGTCATTTCTACGTTCCGAGCATACTAGGCGTCACTCTAGGGCGTTGCTCCACCACATCTAATAGCTACGGCCTTAGAAGTCAACGCCAGGGGCATAAAATACAATATAAATACAACAGCGTTTCCATCGTATAAAACGAATAATTGCAAGCAGTGTGAAAGCTATGGTCATTTCTACATTCGGAGCAACCTAGGCTTCACTCTAGGGCGTTGCTCCACCAGATCGAATAGTTAGGCCCTTAGAAGTAAACGCCAGAAGCATAAAATACGATATAAATACAACAGCTTCTCCATCGTATAAAACGAATAATTGCAACCAGTGTGAAACTTATGGTCATTTCTACTTTTCGAGCAACCTAGGCTTCACCCTAGGGCGTTGCTCCAACGGATTGAATAGTTAGGGCCTTAGAAGTCAACGCCCGAACCATAAAATGCAAAAAAAATACAGCAGTGTTACCATCATATAACAGGTATAATTGCAACCAGTTTGAAATTGATGGCCAATTCTACGTTCCGGGCAACCTGGGCATCGCTCTAGGGCGTTGCTCCACCAGATCGAATAGTTAGTGCCTTTGAAGTCAACGCCAGAAGCATAAAATACAATATAATCACAACAGTTTTTCCATCGTATAAAACGAATAATTGCAACCAGTATGAAACTTATTATCATTTCTACTTTCCGAGCAACCTAGGCTTCACCCTAGGGCGTTGGTCCAACAGATTGAATAGTTGGGGCCTTAGAAGTCAACACCCGAAGCATAAAATGCAATAAAAATACAACAGTGTTTCCATCATATAACAGGAATAATTGCAACCAGTTTGAAAGTGATGGCCAATTCTACGATACGGGCAACCTAGGTTTCACTCCAGGGCGTTGCTCCACCAGACCGAATAGTTACGGCCTAAGAAGTCAACGCCAGAAGCATAAAATACAATATAAATACAACAGTTTTTCCATCGTATAAAACGAATAATTGCAACCAGTTTGAAAGTGATGGCCAATTCTACCTTCCGGGCAACCTAGGCTTCACTCTAGGGCGTTTCTCCACCAGATCGAATAGTTAGTGCCTTAGAAGTCAACGCCAGAAGCATAAAATACAATATAAATACAACAGTTTTTCCATCGTATAAAACGAATAATTGCAACCAGTATGAAACTTATGGTCATTTCTACTTTCCGAGCAACCTAGGCTTCACCCTAGGGCGTTGCTCCAACAGATTGAATAGTTAGGGCCTTAGAAGTCAACGCCCGAATCATAAAATATAAAAAAAATACAACAGTGTTTCCATCATATAACAGGAATAATTGCAACCAGTTTGAAAGTGATGGCCAATTCTACGTTCCGGGCAACCTAGGTTTCACTCCAGGGCGTTGCTCCACCAGACCGAATAGTTACGGCCTAAGAAGTCAACGCCAGAAGCATAAAAAACGATATAAATACAACAGCTTTTCCATCGTATAAAACGAATAATTGCAACCATTGTGAAGGTAATGGTCATTTCTACGTTCCGAGCACCCTAGGCGTCACCCTAGGGCGTTGCTCCACTAGATCGAACAGCTAGGGCCTCAGAAGTCAACGCCAGAAGCATAAAATGCAATATAAATACAACATTTTTTCCATCGTATAAAACGAATAATTGCAACCAGTATGAACCTTACGGTCATTTCTACTTTCCGACCAACCTAGGCTTCACCCTAGGGCGTTGCACCAACAGATTGAATAGTTAGGGTCTTAGAAGTCAACGCCCGAACCATAAAATGCAAAAAAAATACAGCAGTGTTTCCATCATATAACAGGAATAATTGCAACCAGTTTGAAATTGATGGCCAATTCTACGTTCCGGGCAACCTAGGCATCACTCTAGGGCGTTGCTCCACCAGATCGAATAGTTAGTGCCTTTGAAGTCAACGCCAGAAGCATAAAATACAATATAATCACAACAGTTTTTCCATCGTATAAAACGAATAATTGCAACCAGTATGATACTTATGGTCATTTCTACTTTCCGAGCAACCTAGGCTTCACCCTAGGGCGTTGGTCCAACAGATTGAATAGTTAGTGCCTTTGAAGTCAACGCCAGAAGCATAAAATACAATATAATCACAACAGCTTTTCCATCGTATAAAACGAATAATTGCAACCAGTATGAAACTTATGGTCATTTCTACTTTCCGAGCAACCTAGGCTTCACCCTAGGGCGTTGCTCCAACAGATTGAATAGTTAGGGCCTTAGAAGTCAACGCCCGAACTATAAAATATAAAAAAAATACAACAGTGTTTCCATCATATAACAGGAATAATTGCAACCAGTTTGAAAGTGATGGCCAATTCTACGTTCCGGGCAACCTAGGTTTCACTCCAGGGCGTTGCTCCACCAGACCGAATAGTTACGGCCTAAGAAGTCAACGCCAGAACCATAAAAAACGATATAAATACAACAGCTTTTCCATCGTATAAAACGAATAATTGCAACCATTGTGAAGGTAATAGTCATTTCTACGTTCCGAGCATACTAGGCGTCACTCTAGGGCGTTGCTCCACCACATCTAATAGCTACGGCCTTAGAAGTCAACGCCAGGGGCATAAAATACAATATAAATACAACAGCGTTTCCATCGTATAAAACGAATAATTGCAAGCAGTGTGAAAGTTATGGTCATTTCTACATTCCGAGCAACCTAGGCTTCACTCTAGGGCGTTGCTCCACCAGATCGAATAGTTAGGCCCTTAGAAGTAAACGACAGAAGCATAAAATACGATATAAATACAACAGCTTCTCCATCGTATAAAACGAATAATTGCAACCAGTGTGAAACTTATGGTCAATTCTACTTTTCGAGCAACCTAGGCTTCACCCTAGGGCGTTGCTCCAACGGATTGAATAGTTAGGGCCTTAGAAGTCAACGCCCGAACCATAAAATGCAAAAAAAATACAGCAGTGTTTCCATCATATAACAGGTATAATTGCAACCAGTTTGAAATTGATGGCCAATTCTACGTTCCGGGCAACCTGGGCATCGCTCTAGGGCGTTGCTCCACCAGATCGAATAGTTAGTGCCTTTGAAGTCAACGCCAGAAGCATAAAATACAATATAATCACAACAGTTTTTCCATCGTATAAAACGAATAATTGCAACCAGTATGAAACTTATTATCATTTCTACTTTCCGAGCAACCTAGGCTTCACCCTAGGGCGTTGCTCCAACAGGTTGAATAGTTAGGGCCTCAGAAGTCAACGCCCGAAGCATAAAATGCAATAAAAATACAACAGTGTTTCCATCATATAACAGGAATAATTGCAACCAGTTTGAAAGTGATGGCCAATTCTACGTTCCGGGCAACCTAGGTTTCACTCCAGGGCGTTGCTCCACCAGACCGAATAGTTACGGCCTAAGAAGTCAACGCCAGAAGCATAAAATACAATATAAATACAACAGTATTTCCATCGTATAAAACGAATAATTGCAACCAGTTTGAAAGTGATGGCCAATTCTACCTTCCGGGCAACCTAGGCTTCACTCTAGGGCGTTTCTCCACCAGATCGAATAGTTAGTGCCTTAGAAGTCAACGCCAGAAGCATAAAATACAATATAAATACAACAGTTTTTCCATCGTATAAAACGAATAATTGCAACCAGTATGAAACTTATGGTCATTTCTACTTTCCGAGCAACCTAGGCTTCACCCTAGGGCGTTGCTCCAACAGATTGAATAGTTAGGGCCTTAGAAGTCAACGCCCGAACTATAAAACATAAAAAAAATACAACAGTGTTTCCATCATATAACAGGAATAATTGCAACCAGTTTGAAAGTGATGGCCAATTCTACGTTCCGGGCAACCTAGGTTTCACTCCAGGGCGTTGCTCCACCAGACCGAATAGTTACGGCCTAAGAAGTCAACGCCAGAACCATAAAAAGCGATATAAATACAACAGCTTTTCCATCGTATAAAACGAATAATTGCAACCATTGTGAAGGTAATGGTCATTTCTACGTTCCGAGCATACTAGGCGTCACTCTAGGGCGTTGCTCCACCACATCTAATAGCTACGGCCTTAGAAGTCAACGCCAGGGGCATAAAATACAATATAAATACAACAGCGTTTCCATCGTATAAAACGAATAATTGCAAGCAGTGTGAAAGTTATGGTCATTTCTACATTCCGAGCAACCTAGGCTTCACTCTAGGGCGTTGCTCCACCAGATCGAATAGTTAGGCCCTTAGAAGTAAACGCCAGAAGCATAAAATACGATATAAATACAACAGCTTCTCCATCGTATAAAACGAATAATTGCAACCAGTGTGAAACTTATGGTCATTTCTACTTTTCGAGCAACCTAGGCTTCACCCTAGGGAGTTGCTCCAACGGATTGAATAGTTAGGGCCTTAGAAGTCAACGCCCGAACCATAAAATGCAAAAAAAATACAGCAGTGTTACCATCATATAACAGGTATAATTGCAACCAGTTTGAAATTGATGGCCAATTCTACGTTCCGGGCAACCTGGGCATCGCTCTAGGGCGTTGCTCCACCAGATCGAATAGTTAGTGCCTTTGAAGTCAACGCCAGAAGCATAAAATACAATATAATCACAACAGTTTTTCCATCGTATAAAACGAATAATTGCAACCAGTATGAAACTTATTATCATTTCTACTTTCCGAGCAACCTAGGCTTCACCCTAGGGCGTTGGTCCAACAGATTGAATAGTTAGGGCCTTAGAAGTCAACACCCGAAGCATAAAATGCAATAAAAATACAACAGTGTTTCCATCATATAACAGGAATAATTGCAACCAGTTTGAAAGTGATGGCCAATTCTACGATCCGGGCAACCTAGGTTTCACTCCAGGGCGTTGCTCCACCAGACCGAATAGTTACGGCCTAAGAAGTCAACGCCAGAAGCATAAAATACAATATAAATACAACAGTTTTTCCATCGTATAAAACGAATAATTGCAACCAGTTTGAAAGTGATGGCCAATTCTACCTTCCGGGCAACCTAGGCTTCACTCTAGGGCGTTTCTCCACCAGATCGAATAGTTAGTGCCTTAGAAGTCAACGCCAGAAGCATAAAATACAATATAAATACAACAGATTTTCCATCGTATAATACGAATAATTGCAACCAGTATGAAACTTATGGTCATTTCTACTTTCCGAGCAACCTAGGCTTCACCCTAGGGCGTTGCTCCAACAGATTGAATAGTTAGGGCCTTAGAAGTCAACGCCCGAATCATAAAATATAAAAAAAATACAACAGTGTTTCCATCATATAACAGGAATAATTGCAACCAGTTTGAAAGTGATGGCGAATTCTACGTTCCGGGCAACCTAGGTTTCACTCCAGGGCGTTGCTCCACCAGACCGAATAGTTACGGCCTAAGAAGTCAACGCCAGAAGCATAAAAAACGATATAAATACAACAGCTTTTCCATCGTATAAAACGAATAATTGCAACCATTGTGAAGGTAATGGTCATTTCTATGTTCCGAGCACCCTAGGCGTCACCCTAGGGCGTTGCTCCACTAGATCGAACAGCTAGGGCCTCAGAAGTCAACGCCAGAAGCATAAAATACAATATAAATACAACAGTTTTTCCATCGTATAAAACGAATAATTGCAACCAGTTTGAAAGTGATGGCCAATTCTACCTTCCGGGCAGCCTAGGCTTCACTCTAGGGCGTTTCTCCACCAGATCGAATAGTTACTGCCTTAGAAGTCAACGCCAGAAGCATAAAATACAATATAAATACAACAGTTTTTCCATCGTATAAAACGAATAAGTGCAACCAGTATGAAACTTATGGTCATCTCTACTTTCCGAGCAACCTAGGCTTCACCCTAGGGCGTTGCTCCAACAGATTGAATAGTTAGGGCCTTAGAAGTCAACGCCCGAATCATAAAATATAAAAAAAATACAACAGTGTTTCCATCATGTAACAGGAATAATTGCAACCAGTTTGAAAGTGATGGCCAATTCTACGTTCCGGGCAACCTAGGTTTCACTCCAGGGCGTTGCTCCACGAGACCGAATAGTTACGGCCTAAGAAGTCAACGCCAGAAGCATAAAAAACGATATAAATACAACAGCTTTTCCATCGTATAAAACGAATAATTGCAACCATTGTGAAGGTAATGGTCATTTCTATGTTCCGAGCACCCTAGGCGTCACCCTAGGGCGTTGCTCCACTAGATCGAACAGCTAGGGCCTCAGAAGTCAACGCCAGAAGCATAAAATGCAATATAAATACAACAGTTTTTCCATCGTATAAAACGAATAATTGCAACCAGTATGAACCTTACGGTCATTTCTACTTTCCGACCAACCTAGGCTTTACCCTAGGGCGTTGCACCAACAGATTGAATAGTTAGGGTCTTAGAAGTCAACGCCCGAACCATAAAATGCAAAAAAAATACAGCAGTGTTTCCATCATATAACAGGAATAATTGCAACCAGTTTGAAATTGATGGCCAATTCTACGTTCCGGGCAACCTAGGCATCACTCTAGGGCGTTGCTCCACCAGATCGAATAGTTAGTGCCTTTGAAGTCAACGCCAGAAGCATAAAATACAATATAATCACAACAGTTTTTCCATCGTATAAAACGAATAATTGCAACCAGTATGATACTTATGGTCATTTCTACTTTCCGAGCAACCTAGGCTTCACCCTAGGGCGTTGGTCCAACAGATTGAATAGTTAGGGCCTTAGAAGTCAACGCCAGAAGCATAAAATACAATATAATCACAACAGTTTTTCCATCGTATAAAACGAATAATTGCAACCAGTATGAAGCTTATGGTCATTTCTACTTTCCGAGCAACCTAGGCTTCACCCTAGGGCGTTGGTCCAACAGATTGAATAGTTAGGGCCTTAGAAGTCAACGCCCGAAGCATAAAATGCAATAAAAATACAACAGTGTTTCCATCATATAACAGGAATAATAGCAACCAGTTTGAAAGTGATGGCCAATTCTACGTTCCGGGCAACCTAGGTTTCACTCCAGGGCGTTGCTCCGCCAGACCGAATAGTTACGGCCTAAGAAGTCAACGCCAGAAGCATAAAGTACAATATAAATACAACAGTTTTTCCATCGTATAAAACGAATAAATGCAACCAGTTTGAAAGTGATGGCCAATTCTACCTTCCGGGCAACCTAGGCTTCACTCTAGGGCGTTTCTCCACCAGATCGAATAGTTAGTGCCTTAGAAGTCAACGCCAGAAGCACAAAATACAATATAAATACAACAGTTTTTCCATCGTATAAAACGAATAATTGCAACCAGTATGAAACTTATGGTCATTTCTACTTTCCGAGCAACCTAGGCTTCACCCTAGGGCGTTGCTCCAACAGATTGAATAGTTAGGGCCTTAGAAGTCAACGCCCGAACTATAAAATATAAAAAAAATACAACTGTGTTTCCATCATATAACAGGAATAATTGCAACCAGTTTGAAAGTGATGGCCAATTCTACGTTCCGGGCAACCTAGGTTTCACTCCAGGGCGTTGCTCCACCAGACCGAACAGTTACGGCCTAAGAAGTCAACGCCAGAAGCATAGAAAACGATATAAATACAACAGCTTTTCCATCGTATAAAACGAATAATTGCAACCATTGTGAAGGTAATGGTCATTTCTACGTTCCGAGCACCCTAGGCGTCACTCTAGGGCGTTGCTCCACCACATCTAATAGCTACGGCCTTAGAAGTCAACGCCAGGGGCATAAAATACAATATAAATACAACAGCGTTTCCATCGAATAAAACGAATAATTGCAAGCAGTGTGAAAGTTATGGTCATTTCTACATTCCGAGCAACCTAGGCTTCACTCTAGGGCGTTGTTCCACCAGATCGAATAGTTAGTGCCTTTGAAGTCAACGCCAGAAGAATAAAATACAATATAATCACAACAGTTTTTCCATCGTATAAAACGAATAATTGCAACCAGTATGAAACTTATGATCATTTCTACTTTCCGAGCAACCTAGGCTTCACCCTAGGGCGTTGGTCCAACAGATTGAATAGTTAGGGCCTTAGAAGTCAACGCCAGAAGCATAAAATACAATATAATCACAACAGTTTTTCCATCGTATAAAACGAATAATTGCAACCAGTATGAAGCTTATGGTCATTTCTACTTTCCGAGCAACCTAGGCTTCACCCTAGGGCGTTGGTCCAACAGATTGAATAGTTAGGGCCTTAGAAGTCAACGCCCGAAGCATAAAATGCAATAAAAATACAACAGTGTTTCCATCATATAACAGGAATAATAGCAACCAGTTTGAAAGTGATGGCCAATTCTACGTTCCGGGCAACCTAGGTTTCACTCCAGGGCGTTGCTCCACCAGACCGAATAGTTACGGCCTAAGAAGTCAACGCCAGAAGCATAAAGTACAATATAAATACAACAGTTTTTCCATCGTATAAAACGAATAATTGCAACCAGTTTGAAAGTGATGGCCAATTCTACCTTCCGGGCAACCTAGGCTTCACTCTAGGGCGTTTCTCCACCAGATCGAATAGTTAGTGCCTTAGAAGTCAACGCCAGAAGCACAAAATACAATATAAATACAACAGTTTTTCCATCGTATAAAACGAATAATTGCAACCAGTATGAAACTTATGGTCATTTCTACTTTCCGAGCAACCTAGGCTTCACCCTAGGGCGTTGCTCCAACAGATTGAATAGTTAGGGCCTTAGAAGTCAACGCCCGAACTATAAAATATAAAAAAAATACAACTGTGTTTCCATCATATAACAGGAATAATTGCAACCAGTTTGAAAGTGATGGCCAATTCTACGTTCCGGGCAACCTAGGTTTCACTCCAGGGCGTTGCTCCACCAGACCGAACAGTTACGGCCTAAGAAGTCAACGCCAGAAGCATAAAAAACGATATAAATACAACAGCTTTTCCATCGTATAAAACGAATAATTGCAACCATTGTGAAGGTAATGGTCATTTCTACGTTCCGAGCACCCTAGGCGTCACTCTAGGGCGTTGCTCCACCACATCTAATAGCTACGGCCTTAGAAGTCAACGCCAGGGGCATAAAATACAATATAAATACAACAGCGTTTCCATCGTATAAAACGAATAATTGCAAGCAGTGTGATAGTTATGGTCATTTCTACATTCCGAGCAACCTAGGCTTCACTCTAGGGCGTTGTTCCACCAGATCGAATAGTTAGGTCCTTAGAAGTAAACGCCAGAAGCATAAAATACGATATAAATACAACAGCTTCTCCATCGTATAAAACGAATAATTGCAACCAGTATGAAACTTATGGTCATTTCTACTTTCCGAGCCACCTAGGTTTCACTCTAGGGCGTTGCTCCACCAGATCAAACAGTTAGGGCCTTCGAGGCCAACGCCCGAAGCATTAAATACAAAATAAATAGAACAGCTTTTCCATAGTATAAAACGAATAATTGCTACCAGTGTAAAAGTTATGATTATTTCTACGTTCCGGACAACCTAGGCTTCACCGTAGGTCGCTGTTCCACCAGATCGAAAGTTAGGGCCTACGAAGGGAACGCCAGAAGCATAAAATACAATATAAATACAACAGTTTTTCCATCATATAAAACGAATAATTGCAACCAGTATGAAAGTTATGGTCATTTCTATTTTCCGGGCAACCTAGGCTTCACCCTAGGGCGTTGCACCAACAGATTGAATAGTTAGGGCCTTAGAAGTCAAGGCCTGAACTATAAAATATAAAAAAAATACAACTGTGTTTCCATCATATAACAGTAATAATTGCAACCAGTTTGAAAGTGATGGCCAATTCTACGTTCCGGGCAACCTAGGTTTCACTCCAGGTCGTTGCTCCACCAGACCGAATAGTTACGGCCTAAGAAGTCAACGCCAGAAGCATAAAAAACAATATAAATACAACAGCTTTTCCATCGTATAAAACGAATAATTGCAAGCAGTGTGAAGGTAATGGTCACTTCTACGTTCCGAGCACCCTAGGCGTCACTCTAGGGCGTTGCTCCACCACATCTAATAGCTACGGCCTTAGAAGTCAACGCCAGAGGCATAGAATACAATATAAATACAACAGCGTTTCCATCGTATAAAACGAATAATTGCAAGCAGTGTGAAAGTTATGGACATTTCTACATTCCGAGCAACCTAGGCTTCACTCTAGGGCGTTGCTCCACCAGATCGAATAGCTAGATCCTTAGAAGTAAACGCCAGAAGCATAAAATACGATATAAATACAACAGCTGTTCCATCGTATAAAAGGAATAATTGCAACCAGTTTGAAAGTGATGGCCAATTCTACGTTCCGGGCAACCTAGGTTTCACTCCAGGGCGTTGCTCCACCAGACCGAATAGTTACGGCCTAAGAAGTCAACGCCAGAAGCATAAAATACGATGTAAATACAACAGTTTTTCCATCGTATAAAACGAATAATTGCAACCAGTATGAAACTTATGGTCATTTCTACTTTCCGAGCAACCTAGGCTTCACCCTAGGGCGTTGCTCCAACAGATTGAATAGTTAGGGCCTTAGAAGTCAACGCCCGAAGCATAAAATGCAATAATAATACAGCAGTGTATCCATTATATAACAGGAATAATTGCAACCAGTTTGAAAGTGATGGCCAATTCTACGTTCCGGGCTACCTAGGCTACACTCTAAGGCGTTGCTCCACCAGATCGGATAGTTAGTGCCTTAGAAGTCAGCGCCAGAAGCATAAAATACAATATAAATACAACAGTTTTTCCATCGTATAAAACGAATAATTGCAACCAGTATGAAACTTATGGTCATTTCTACTTTCCGAGCAACCTAGGCTTCACCCTAGGGCGTTGCTCCAACAGATTGAATAGTTAGGACCTTAGAAGTCAACGCCCGAACCATAAAATGCAAAAAAAATACAACAGTGTTTCCATCATATAACAGGAATAATTCCAACCAGTTTGAAAGTGATGGCCAATTCTACGTTCCGGGCAACCTAGGCTTCGCTCTAGGGCGTTGCTCCACCAGATCGAATAGATAGTGCCTTAGAAGTCAACGCCAGAAGCATAAAATACGATATAAATGCAACAGCTTTTCCATCGTATAAAACGAACAATTGCAACCAGTATGAAACTTATGGTCATTTCTACTTTCCGGGCAACCTAGGCTTCACCCTAGGTCGTTGCTCCAACAGATTGAATAGTTAGGGCCTTAGAAGTCAGAGCCCGAACCATAAAATGCAAAAAAAATACAACAGTGTTTCCATCATATAACAGGAATAATTGCAACCAGTCTGAAAGTGATGGCCAATTCTACGTTCCGGGCAACCTAGGTTTCACTCCAGCGCGTTGCTCCACCAGACCGAATAGTTACGGCCTAAGAAGTAAACGCCAGAAGCATAAAATACGATATAAATACAACAGCTTTTCCATCGTATAAAACGAATAATTGCAACCAGTATGAAACTTATGGTCATTTCTACTTTCCGAGCAACCTAGGCTTCACCCTAGGGCGTTGCTCCAACAGACTGAACAGTTAGGGCCTTAGAAGTCAACGCCCGAACCATATAATGCAAAAAAAATACAGCAGTGTTTCCATCATACAACAGGTATAATTGCAACCAGTTTGAAATTGATGGCCAATTCTACGTTCCGGCCAACCTAGACATCACTCTATTGCGTTGCTCCACCAGAACGAATATGTAGTGCCTTGGAAGTCAACGCCAGAAGCATAAAATACGTTATAATTACAACAGCTTTTCCATCGTATAAAACGAATAATTGCAACCAGTATGAAACTTATGTTCATTTCTACTTTCCGAGCAAGCAAGGCTTCACCCTAGGGCGTTGCTCCAACAGATTGAATAGTTAGGGACTTAGAAGTCAACGCCCGAAGCATAAAATGCAATAAAAATACAACAGTGTTTCCATCATATACCAGGAATAATTGCAACCAGTTTGAAAGTGATGGCCAATTCTACGTTCCGGGCAACCTAGGCTTCACTCTAGGGCGTTGCTCGACCAGATCGAATAGTTAGTGCCTTAGAAGTCAACGCCAGAAGCATAAAAAACGATATAAATACAACAGCTTTTCCATCGTATAAAACGAATAATTGCAACCAGTGTGAAGGTAATGGTCATTTCTACGTTCCGAGCACCCTAGGCGTCACTCTAGGGCGTTGCTCCACCACATCTAATAGCTACGGTCTTTGAAGTCAACGCCAGAGGCATAAAATACAATATAAATACAGCAGCGTTTCCATCGTATAAAACGAATAATTGCAACCAGTGTGAAAGTTATGGTCATTTCTACATTCCGAGAAACCTAGGCTTCACTCTAGGGCGTTCCTCCACCATATCGAATAGCTAGGTCCTTAGAAGTAAACGCCAGAAGCATAAAATACGATATAAATACAACAGCTTTTCGATCGTATAAAAGGATTAATTGCAACCAGTTTGAAAGTGATGGTCATTTCTCCGTTCCGGGCAACCTCGGTTTCACTCTAGAGCGTTGCTCCACTAGATCGAACAGCTAGGGCCTTAGAAGTCAACGCCAGAAGCATAAAATACAATATAAATACAACAGTTTTTCCATCGTATAAAACGAATAATTGCAACCAGTATGAAACTTATGGTCATTTCTACTTTCCGAGCAACCTAGGCTTCACCCTAGAGCGTTGCCCAACAGACTGAATAGTTAGGGTCTTAGAAGTCAACGCCCGAACCATAAAATGCAAAAAAAATACAACAGCTTTTCCATCGTATAAAACGAATAATTGCAACCAGTATGAAACTTATGGTGATTTATACTTTCCGAGCAACCTAGGCTTCACCCTAGGGCGTTGCTCCAACAGATTGAATAGTTAGGGCCTTAGAAGTCAACGCCCGAAGCATAAAATGCAATAAAAATACAACAGTGTTTCCATCATATAACGGGAAAAATTGCAACCAGTTTGAAAGCGATGGCCAATTCTACGTTCCGGGCAACCTAGGCTTCACTCTAGGGCGTTGCTCCACCAGATCGAATAGTTAGTGCCTTAGAAGTCAACGCCAGATGTATAAAATACAATATAAATACAACAGTTTTTCCAGCGTATAAAACGAATAATTGCAACCAGTATGAAACTTATGGTCATTTCTACTTTCCGAGCAACCTAGTTTTCACTCTAGGGCGTTGCTCCACCAGATCAAACAGTTAGGGCCTTACAGGCCAACGCCCGAAGCATTAAATACAAAATAAATAGAACAGCTTTTCCATAGTATAAAACGAATAATTGCTACCAGTGTAAAAGTTATGGTTATTTCTACGTTGCGGGCAACCTAGGCTTCACCATAGCCCGCTGTTCCACCAGATCGAATAGTTAGGGCCTACGAAGGGAACGCCAGAAGCATAAAATACAATATAAATACAACAGTTTTTCCATCATATAAAACGAATAATTGCAACCAGTATGAAAGTTATGGTCATTTCTATTTTCCGGGCAACCTAGGCTTCACCCTAGGGCGTTGCACCAACAGATTGAATAGTTAGGGCCTTAGAAGTCGATGCCCGAATCATAAAATGCAATAAAAATACAACAGTTTTTCCATCATATAACAGGAATAATTGCAACCAGTTTGAATGTGATGGTCATTTCTACGTTCCGGGCAACATAGGCTTCACTCTAGGGCGTTGCTCCACTAGATCGAATAGTTAGTACCTTAGGAGTCAACGCCAGATGTATAAAATACAATATAAATACAACAGTTTTTCCATCGTATAAAACGAATAATTGCAACCAGTATGAAACTTATGGTCATTTCTACTTTCCGAGCAACCTAGGCTTCACCCTAGGGCGTTGCTCCAACAGGTTGAATAGTTAGGGCCTTAGAAGTCAACGCCCGAAGCATAAAATGCAATAAAAATACAACAGCGTTTCCATCATATAACAGGAATAATTGCAACCAGTTTGAAAGTGATGGCCAATTCTACGTACCGGGCAACCTAGGTTTCACTCCAGGGCGTTGCTCCACCAGACCGAACAGTTACGGCCTAAGAAGTCAACGCCAGAAGCATAAAATACAATATAAATACAACAGTATTTCCATCGTATAAAACGAATAATTGCAACCAGTTTGAAAGTGATGGCCAATTCTACCTTCCGGGCAACCTAGGCTTCACTCTAGGGCGTTTCTCCACCAGATCGAATAGTTAGTGCCTTTGAAGTCAACGCCAGAAGCATAAAATACAATATAATCACAACAGTTTTTCCATCGTATAAAACGAATAATTGCAACCAGTATGAAACTTATGGTCATTTCTACTTTCCGAGCAACCTAGGCTTCACCCTAGGGCGTTGGTCCAACAGATTGAATAGTTAGTGCCTTTGAAGTCAACGCCAGAAGCATAAAATACAATATAATCACAACAGTTTTTCCATCGTATAAAACGAATAATTGCAACCAGTATGAAACTTATGGTCATTTCTACTTTCCGAGCAACCTAGGCTTCACCCTAGGGCGTTGCTCCAACAGATTGAATAGTTAGGGCCTTAGAAGTCAACGCCCGAACTATAAAATATAAAAAAAATACAACAGTGTTTCCATCATATAACAGGAATAATTGCAACCAGTTTGAAAGTGATGGCCAATTCTACGTTCCGGGCAACCTAGGTTTCACTCCAGGGCGTTGCTCCACCAGACCGAATAGTTACGGCCTAAGAAGTCAACGCCAGAACCATAAAAAACGATATAAATACAACAGCTTTTCCATCGTATAAAACGAATAATTGCAACCATTGTGAAGGTAATAGTCATTTCTACGTTCCGAGCATACTAGGCGTCACTCTAGGGCGTTGCTCCACCACATCTAATAGCTACGGCCTTAGAAGTCAACGCCAGGGGCATAAAATACAATATAAATACAACAGCGTTTCCATCGTATAAAACGAATAATTGCAAGCAGTGTGAAAGTTATGGTCATTTCTACATCCCGAGCAACCTAGGCTTCACTCCAGGGCGTTGCTCCACCAGATCGAATAGTTAGGCCCTTAGAAGTAAACGACAGAAGCATAAAATACGATATAAATACAACAGCTTCTCCATCGTATAAAACGAATAATTGCAACCAGTGTGAAACTTATGGTCAATTCTACTTTTCGAGCAACCTAGGCTTCACCCTAGGGCGTTGCTCCAACGGATTGAATAGTTAGGGCCTTAGAAGTCAACGCCCGAACCATAAAATGCAAAAAAAATACAGCAGTGTTACCATCATATAACAGGTATAATTGCAACCAGTTTGAAATTGATGGCCAATTCTACGTTCCGGGCAACCTGGGCATCGCTCTAGGGCGTTGCTCCACCAGATCGAATAGTTAGTGCCTTTGAAGTCAACGCCAGAAGCATAAAATACAATATAATCACAACAGTTTTTCCATCGTATAAAACGAATAATTGCAACCAGTATGAAACTTATTATCATTTCTACTTTCCGAGCAACCTAGGCTTCACCCTAGGGCGTTGGTCCAACAGATTGAATAGTTAGGGCCTTAGAAGTCAACACCCGAAGCATAAAATGCAATAAAAATACAACAGTGTTTCCATCATATAACAGGAATAATTGCAACCAGTTTGAAAGTGATGGCCAATTCTACGATCCGGGCAACCTAGGTTTCACTCCAGGGCGTTGCTCCACCAGACCGAATAGTTACGGCCTAAGAAGTCAACGCCAGAAGCATAAAATACAATATAAATACAACAGTTTTTCCATCGTATAAAACGAATAATTGCAACCAGTTTGAAAGTGATGGCCAATTCTACCTTCCGGGCAACCTAGGCTTCACTCTAGGGCGTTTCTCCACCAGATCGAATAGTTAGTGCCTTAGAAGTCAACGCCAGAAGCATAAAATACAATATAAATACAACAGTTTTTCCATCGTATAAAACGAATAATTGCAACCAGTATGAAACTTATGGTCATTTCTACTTTCCGAGCAACCTAGGCTTCACCCTAGGGCGTTGCTCCAACAGGTTGAATAGTTAGGGCCTTAGAAGTCAACGCCCGAAGCATAAAATGCAATAAAAATACAACAGTGTTTCCATCATATAACAGGAATAATTGCAACCAGTTTGAATGTGATGGCCAATTCTACGTTCCGGGCAACCTAGGCTTCACTCTAGGGCGTTGCTCCACTAGATCGAATAGTTAGTACCTTAGGAGTCAACGCCAGATGTATAAAATACAATATAAATACAACAGTTTTTCCATCGTATAAAACGAATAATTGCAACCAGTATGAAACTTATGGTCATTTCTACTTTCCGAGCAACCTAGGCTTCACCCTAGGGCGTTGCTCCAACAGGTTGAATAGTTAGGGCCTTAGAAGTCAACGCCCGAAGCATAAAATGCAATAAAAATACAACAGTGTTTCCATCATATAACAGGAATAATTGCAACCAGTTTGAAAGTGATGGCCAATTCTACGTTCCGGGCAACCTAGGTTTCACTCCAGGGCGTTGCTCCACCAGACCGAATAGTTACGGCCTAAGAAGTCAACGCCAGAAGCATAAAATACAATATAAATACAACAGTATTTCCATCGCATAAAACGAATAATTGCAACCAGTTTGAAAGTGATGGCCAATTCTACCTTCCGGGCAACCTAGGCTTCACTCTAGGGCGTTTCTCCACCAGATCGAATAGTTAGTGCCTTAGAAGTCAACGCCAGAAGCATAAAATACAATATAAATACAACAGTTTTTCCATCGTATAAAACGAATAATTGCAACCAGTATGAAACTTATGGTCATTTCTACTTTCCGTGCAACCTAGGCTTCACCCTAGGGCGTTGCTCCAACAGATTGAATAGTTAGGGCCTTAGAAGTCAACGCCCGAACTATAAAACATAAAAAAAATACAACAGTGTTTCCATCATATAACAGGAATAATTGCAACCAGTTTGAAAGTGATGGCCAATTCTACGTTCCGGGCAACCTAGGTTTCACTCCAGGGCGTTGCTCCACCAGACCGAATAGTTACGGCCTAAGAAGTCAACGCCAGAACCATAAAAAACGATATAAATACAACAGCTTTTCCATCGTATAAAACGAATAATTGCAACCATTGTGAAGGTAATGGTCATTTCTACGTTCCCAGCATACTAGGCGTCACTCTAGGGCGTTGCTCCACCACATCTAATAGCTACGGCCTTAGAAGTCAACGCCAGGGGCATAAAATACAATATAAATACAACAGCGTTTCCATCGTATAAAACGAATAATTGCAAGCAGTGTGAAAGTTATGGTCATTTCTACATTCCGAGCAACCTAGGCTTCACTCTAGGGCGTTGCTCCACCAGATCGAATAGTTAGGCCCTTAGAAGTAAACGCCAGAAGCATAAAATACGATATAAATACAACAGCTTCTCCATCGTATAAAACGAATAATTGCAACCAGTGTGAAACTTATGGTCATTTCTACTTTTCGAGCAACCTAGGCTTCACCCTAGGGCGTTGCTCCAACGGATTGAATAGTCAGGGCCTTAGAAGTCAACGCCCGAACCATAAAATGCAAAAAAAATACAGCAGTGTTACCATCATATAACAGGTATAATTGCAACCAGTTTGAAATTGATGGCCAATTCTACGTTCCGGGCAACCTGGGCATCGCTCTAGGGCGTTGCTCCACCAGATCGAATAGTTAGTGCCTTTGAAGTCAACGCCAGAAGCATAAAATACAATATAATCACAACAGTTTTTCCATCGTATAAAACGAATAATTGCAACCAGTATGAAACTTATTATCATTTCTACTTTCCGAGCAACCTAGGCTTCACCCTAGGGCGTTGGTCCAACAGATTGAATAGTTAGGGCCTTAGAAGTCAACACCCGAAGCATAAAATGCAATAAAAATACAACAGTGTTTCCATCATATAACAGGAATAATTGCAACCAGTTTGAAAGTGATGGCCAATTCTACGATCCGGGCAACCTAGGTTTCACTCCAGGGCGTTGCTCCACCAGACCGAATAGTTACGGCCTAAGAAGTCAACGCCAGAAGCATAAAATACAATATAAATACAACAGTTTTTCCATCGTATAAAACGAATAATTGCAACCAGTTTGAAAGTGATGGCCAATTCTACCTTCCGGGCAACCTAGGCTTCACTCTAGGGCGTTTCTCCACCAGATCGAATAGTTAGTGCCTTAGAAGTCAACGCCGGAAGCATAAAATACAATATAAATACAACAGTTTTTCCATCGTATAAAACGAATAATTGCAACCAGTATGAAACTTATGGTCATCTCTACTTTCCGAGCAACCTAGGCTTCACCCTAGGGCGTTGGTCCAACAGATTGAATAGTTAGGGCCTTAGAAGTCAACGCCCGAAGCATAAAATGCAATAAAAATACAACAGTGTTTCCATCATATAACAGGAATAATAGCAACCAGTTTGAAAGTGATGGCCAATTCTACGTTCCGGGCAACCTAGGTTTCACTCCAGGGCGTTGCTCCGCCAGACCGAATAGTTACGGCCTAAGAAGTCAACGCCAGAAGCATAAAGTACAATATATATACAACAGTTTTTCCATCGTATAAAACGAATAATTGCAACCAGTTTGAAAGTGATGGCCAATTCTACCTTCCGGGCAACCTAGGCTTCACTCTAGGGCGTTTCTCCACCAGATCGAATAGTTAGTGCCTTAGAAGTCAACGCCAGAAGCACAAAATACAATATAAATACAACAGTTTTTCCATCGTATAAAACGAATAATTGCAACCAGTATGAAACTTATGGTCATTTCTACTTTCCGAGCAACCTAGGCTTCACCCTAGGGCGTTGCTCCAACAGATTGAATAGTTAGGGCCTTAGAAGTCAACGCCCGAACTATAAAATATAAAAAAAATACAACTGTGTTTCCATCATATAACAGGAATAATTGCAACCAGTTTGAAAGTGATGGCCAATTCTACGTTCCGGGCAACCTAGGTTTCACTCCAGGGCGTTGCTCCACCAGACCGAACAGTTACGGCCTAAGAAGTCAACGCCAGAAGCATAAAAAACGATATAAATACAACAGCTTTTCCATCGTATAAAACGAATAATTGCAACCATTGTGAAGGTAATGGTCATTTCTACGTTCCGAGCACCCTAGGCGTCACTCTAGGGCGTTGCTCCACCACATCTAATAGCTACGGCCTTAGAAGTCAACGCCAGGGGCATAAAATACAATATAAATACAACAGCGTTTCCATCGAATAAAACGAATAATTGCAAGCAGTGTGAAAGTTATGGTCATTTCTACATTCCGAGCAACCTAGGCTTCACTCTAGGGCGTTGTTCCACCAGATCGAATAGTTAGTGCCTTTGAAGTCAACGCCAGAAGCATAAAATACAATATAATCACAACAGTTTTTCCATCGTATAAAACGAATAATTGCAACCAGTATGAAACTTATGATCATTTCTACTTTCCGAGCAACCTAGGCTTCACCCTAGGGCGTTGGTCCAACAGATTGAATAGTTAGGGCCTTAGAAGTCAACGCCAGAAGCATAAAATACAATATAATCACAACAGTTTTTCCATCGTATAAAACGAATAATTGCAACCAGTATGAAGCTTATGGTCATTTCTACTTTCCGAGCAACCTAGGCTTCACCCTAGGGCGTTGGTCCAACAGATTGAATAGTTAGGGCCTTAGAAGTCAACGCCCGAAGCATAAAATGCAATAAAAATACAACAGTGTTTCCATCATATAACAGGAATAATAGCAACCAGTTTGAATGTGATGGTCATTTCTACGTTCCGGGCAACATAGGCTTCACTCTAGGGCGTTGCTCCACTAGATCGAATAGTTAGTACCTTAGGAGTCAACGCCAGATGTATAAAATACAATATAAATACAACAGTTTTTCCATCGTATAAAACGAATAATTGCAACCAGTATGAAACTTATGGTCATTTCTACTTTTCGAGCAACCTATGCTTCACCGTAGGGCGTTGCTGCAACGGATTGAATAGTTAGGGCCTTAGAAGTCAACGCCCGAACCATAAAATGCAAAAAAAATACAGCAGTGTTACCATCATATAACAGGTATAATTGCAACCAGTTTGAAATTGATGGCCAATTCTACGTTCCGGGCAACCTAGGCATCACTCTATGGCGTTGCTCCACCAGATCGAATAGTTAGTGCCTTAGAAGTCAACGCCAGAAGCATAAAATACCATATAAATACAACGGTTTTTCCATCGTATAAAACGAATAATTGCAACCAGTATGAAACTTATGGTCATTTCTACTTTCCGAGCAACCTAGTTTTCACTCTAGGGCGTTGCTCCACCAGATCAAACAGTTAGGGCCTTAGAGGCCAACGCCCGAAGCATTAAATACAAAATAAATAGAACAGCTTTTCCATAGTATAAAACGAATAATTGCTACCAGTGTAAAAGTTATGGTTATTTCTACGTTGCGGGCAACCTAGGCTTCACCATAGCCCGCTGTTCCACCAGATCGAATAGTTAGGGCCTACGAAGGGAACGCCAGAAGCATAAAATACAATATAAATACAACAGTTTTTCCATCATATAAAACGAATAATTGCAACCAGTATGAAAGTTATGGTCATTTCTATTTTCCGGGCAACCTAGGCTTCACCCTAGGGCGTTGCACCAACAGATTGAATAGTTAGGGCCTTAGAAGTCGATGCCCGAATCATAAAATGCAATAAAAATACAACAGTTTTTCCATCATATAACAGGAATAATTGCAACCAGTTTGAATGTGATGGTCATTTCTACGTTCCGGGCAACATAGGCTTCACTCTAGGGCGTTGCTCCATTAGATCGAATAGTTAGTACCTTAGGAGTCAACGCCAGATGTATAAAATACAATATAAATACAACAGTTTTTCCATCGTATAAAACGAATAATTGCAACCAGTATGAAACTTATGGTCATGTCTACTTTTCGAGCAACCTATGCTTCACCCTAGGGCGTTGCTCCAACGGATTGAATAGTTAGGGCCTTAGAAGTCGATGCCCGAATCATAAAATGCAATAAAAATACAACAGTTTTTCCATCATATAACAGGAATAATTGCAACCAGTTTGAAAGTGATAGCCAATTCTACGTTCCGTGCAACCTAGGTTTCACACCAGGGCGTTGCTCCACCAGACCGAATAGCTAGGTCCTTAGAAGTAAACGAGAGAAGCTTAAAATACGATATAAATACAACAGCTTTTCCATCGTATAAAACGAATAATTGCAACCATTGTGAAGGTAATGGTCATTTCTACGTTCCGAGCACCCTAGGCGTCACTCTAGGGCGTTGCTCCACCACATCTAATAGCTACGGTCTTAGAAGTCAACGCCAGAGGCATAAAATACAATATAAATACAGCAGCGTTTCCATCGTATAAAACGAATAATTGCAACCAGTGTGAAAGTTATGGTCATTTCTATATTCCGAGAAACCTAGGCTTCACTCTAGGGCGTTCCTCCACCAGATCGAATAGCTAGGTCCTTAGAAGTAAACGAGAGAAGCATAAAATACGATATAAATACAACAGCTTTTCCATCGTATAAAAGGTTTAAGTGCAACCAGTTTGAAAGTGATGGTCATTTCTCCTTTCCGGGCAACCTCGGTTTCACTCTAGGGCGTTGCTCCACTAGATCGAACAGCTAGGGCCTTAGAAGTCAACGCCAGAAGCATAAAATACAATATAAATACAACAGTTTTTCCATCGTATAAAACGAATAATTGCAACCAGTATGAAACTTATGGTCATTTCTACTTTCCGAGCAACCTAGGCTTCACCCTAGGGCGTTGCCCAACAGACTGAATAGTTAGGGTCTTAGAAGTCAACGCCCGAACCATAAAATGCAAAAAAAATACAACAGCTTTTCCATCGTATAAAACGAATAATTGCAACCAGTATGAAACTTATGGTCATTTCTACTTTCCGAGCAACCTAGGCTTCACCCTAGGGCGTTGCTCCAACAGATTGAATAGTTAGGGCCTTAGAAGTCAACGCCCGAACCATAAAATGCAAAAAAAATGCAACAGTGTTTCCATCATATAACAGGAATAATTGCAACCAGTTTGAAAGTGATGGCCAATTCTACGTTCCGGGCAACCTAGGTTTCACACCAGGGCGTTGCTCCACCAGACCCAATAGTTACGGCCCAAGAAGTCAACGCCAGAAGCATGAAATGCGATATAATTACAACAGATTTCCATCGTATAAAACGAATAATTGCAACCAGTATGAAACTTATGGTCATTTCTACTTTCCGAGCAAGCAAGGCTTCACCCTAGGGCGTTGCTCCAACAGATTGAATAGTTAGGGACTTAGAAGTCAACGCCCGAAGCATAAAATGCAATAAAAATACAACAGTGTTTCCATCATATAACAGGAATAATTGCAACCAGTTTGAAAGTGATGGCCAATTCTACGTTCCGGGCAACCTAGGCTTCACTCTAGGGCGTTGCTCCACCAGATCGAATAGTTAGTGCCTTAGAAGTCAACGCCAGAAGCATAAAATACAATATAAATACAACAGTTTTTCAATAGTATAAAACGAATAATTGCAACCAGTATGAAACTTATGGTCATTTCTACTTTCCGAGCAACCTAGGCTTCACCCTAGGGCGTTGCCCAGCCGACTGAATAGTTAGGGTCTTAGAAGTCAACGCCTGAACCATAAAATGCAAAAAAAATACAACAGCTTTTCCATCGTATAAAACGAATAATTGCAACCAGTATGAAACTTATGGTCATTTCTACTTTCCGAGCAACCTAGGCTTCACCCTAGGGCGTTGCTCCAACAGATTGAATAGTTAGGGCCTTAGAAGTCAACGCCCGAACCATAAAATGCAAAAAAAAATACAACAGTGTATCCATTATATAACAGGAATAATTGCAACCAGTTTGAAAGTGATGGCCAATTCTACGTTCCGGGCTACCTAGGCTACACTCTAAGGCGTTGCTCCACCAGATCGGATAGTTAGTGCCTTAGAAGTCAACGCCAGAAGCATAAAATACAATATAAATACAACAGTTTTTCCATCGTATAAAACGAATAATTGCAACCAGTATGAAACTTATGGTCATTTCTACTTTCCGAGCAACCTAGGCTTCACCCTAGCGCGTTGCTCAAACAGATTGAATAGTTAGGACCTTAGAAGTCAACGCCCGAACCATAAAATGCAAAAAAAATACAACAGTGTTTCCATCATATAACAGGAATAATTCCAACCAGTTTGAAAGTGATGGCCAATTCTACGTTCCGGGCAACCTAGGCTTCGCTCTAGGGCGTTGCTCCACCAGATCGAATAGATAGTGCCTTAGAAGTCAACGCCAGAAGCATAAAATACGATATATATACAACAGCTTTTCCATCGTATAAAACGAATAATTGCAACCAGTATGAAACTTACGGTCATTTCTACTTTCCGAGCAACCTAGGCTTCACCCTAGGGCGTTGCTCCAACAGATTGAATAGTTAGGGCCTTAGAAGTCAACGCCCGAAGCATAAAATGCAATAAAAATACAACAGTGTTTCCATAATATAACAGGAATAATTGCAACCAGTTTGAAAGTGATGGCCAATTCTACGTCCAGGGCAACCTAGGCTTCACTCTGGGGCGATGCTCCACCAGATCGAATAGTTAGTGCCTTAGAAGTCAACGCCAGAAGCATAAAATACAATATAAATACAACAGTTTTTCCATCGTGTAAAACGAATAATTGCAACCAGTATGAAACTTACGGTCATTTCTACTTTCCGAGCAACCTAGGCTTCACCCTAGGGCGTTGCTCCAACAGATTGAATAGTTACGGCCTAAGAAGTCAACGCCAGAAGCATAAAATATGATATAAATACAACAGCTTTTCCATCGTATAAAACGAATAATTGCAACCAGTGTGAAAGTAATGGTCATTTCTACGTTCCGAGCACCCTAGGCGTCACTCTAGGGCGTTGCTCCACCACATCTAATAGCTACGGCCTTAGAAGTCAACGCCAGAGGCATAAAGTACAATACAAGTACAACAGCGTTTCCATCGCATAAAACGAATAATTGCAACCAGTGTGAAAGTTATGGTCGTTTCTACATTCCGAGCAACCTAGGATTCACTCTAAGGCGTTGCTCCACCAGATCGAATAGCTAGGTCCTTAGAAGTAAACGCCAGAAGCATAAAATACGATATAAATACAACAGCGTTTCCATCGTGTAAAACGAATAATTGCAATCAGTGTGATAGTTATGGTCATTTCTACATTGCGAGCAACCTAGGATTCACTCTAGGGTGTTGCTCCACCAGATCGAATAGTTAGGTCCTTAGAAGTAAACGCCAGAAGCATAAAATACGATATAAATACAACAGCGTTTCCATCGTATAAAACGAATAATTGCAACCAGTGTGAAAGTTATGGTCATTTCTACATTCCGAGCAAACTAGGATTCACTCTAGTGCGTTGCTCCACCAGATCGAATAGTTAGGTCCTTAGAAGTAAACGCCAGAAGCATAAAATACGATATAAATACAACAGCTTTTCCATCGTATAAAAGGAATAATTGCAAACAGTGTGAAAGTAATGGTCATTTCTACATTCCGAGAAACCTAGGCTTCACTCTAGGGCGTTCCTCCACCAGATCGAATAGCTAGGACCTTAGAAGTAAACGCCAGAAGCATAAAATACGATATAAATACAACAGCTTTTCCATCGTATAAAAGGATTAATTGCAACCAGTTTGAAAGTGATGGTCATTTCTCCTTTCCGGGCAACCTCGGTTTCACTCTAGGGCGTTGCTCCACTAGATCGAACAGCTAGGGCCTTAGAAGTCAACGCCAGAAGCATAAAATACAATATAAATACAACAGTTTTTCAATCGTATAAAACGAATAATTGCAACCAGTATGAAACTTATGGTCATTTCTACTTTCCGAGCAACCTAGGCTTCACCCTAGGGCGTTGCTCCAACAGATTGAATAGTTAGGGCCTTAGAAGTCAACGCCCGAACCATAAAATGCAAAAAAAAATACAACAGTGTATCCATTATATAACAGGAATAATTGCAACCAGTTTGAAAGTGATGGCCAATTCTACGTTCCGGGCTACCTAGGCTACACTCTAAGGCGTTGCTCCACCAGATCGGATAGTTAGTGCCTTAGAAGTCAACGCCAGAAGCATAAAATACAATATAAATACAACAGTTTTTCCATCGTATAAAACGAATAATTGCAACCAGTGTGAAGGTAATGGTCACTTCTACGTTCCGAGCACCCTAGGCGTCACTCTAGGGCGTTGCTCCACCACATCTAATACTTACGGCCTTAGAAGTCAACGCCAGAGGCATAGAATACAATATAAATACAACAGCGTTTCCATCGTATAAAACGAATAATGGCAAGCAGTGTGAAAGTTATGGTCATTTCTACATTCCGAGCAACCTAGGCTTCACTCTAGGGCGTTGCTCCACCAGATCGAATAGTTAGATAATTAGAAGTAAACGCCAGAAGCATAAAATACGATATAAATACAACAGCTGTTCCATCGTATAAAAGGAATAATTGCAACCAGTTTGAAAGTGATGGCCAATTCTACGTTCCGGGCAACCTAGGTTTCACTCCAGGGCGTTGCTCAACCAGGCCGAATTGTTACGGCCTAAGAAGTCAACGCCAGAAGCATAAAATACGATGTAAATACAACAGCTTTTCCATCGTATAAAACGAATAATTGCAAACAGTATGAAACTTTTGGTCATTTCTACTTTTCGAGCAAGCTAGGCTTCACCCTAGGGCGTTGGTCCAACAGATTGAATAGTTAGGGCCTTAGAAGTCAACGCCCGAAGCATAAAATGCAATAATAATACAACAGTGTATCCATTATATAACAGGAATAATTGCAACCAGTTTGAAAGTGATGGCCAATTCTACGTTCCGGGCAACCTAGGCTTCGCTCTAGGGCGTTGCTCCACCAGATCGAAAAGATAGTGCCTTAGAAGTCAGCGCCAGAAGCATAAAATACAATATAAATGCAACAGTTTTTCCATAGTATAAAACAAATAATTGCAAACAGTATGAAACTTATGGTCATTTCTACTTTCCGAGCAACCTAGGCTTCAACCTAGGGCGTTGTTCCAACGGATTGAATAGTTAGGGCCTTAGAAGTCAACGCCCGAAACATAAAATGCAAAAAAAATACAACAGTGTTTCCATCATATAACAGGAATAATTGCAACCAGTTTGAAAGTGATGGCCAATTCTACGTTCCGGGCAACCTAGGTTTCACTCCAGGGCGTTGCTCCACCAGACCGAATAGTTACGGCCCAAGTAGTCAACGCCAGAAGCATAAAATACGATATAAATACAACAGCTTTTCCATCGTATAAAACGAATAATTGCAACCAGTATGAAACTTATGGTCATTTCTACTTTCCGAGCAAGCTAGGCTTCACCCTAGGGCGTTGTTCCAACAGATTGAATAGTTAGGGCCTTAGAAGTCAACGCCCGAAGCATAAAATACAATATAAATATAACAGTTTTTGCATCGTATAAAACGAATAATTGCAACCAGTTTGAAAGTGATGGTCATTTCTGCTTTCCGGGCAACCTAGGCTTCACTCTAGGGCGTTGCACCACCAGATCGAATAGTTAGTGCCTTAGAAGTCAGCGCCAGAAGCATAAAATACAATATAAATACAACAGTTTTTGCATCGTATAAAACGAATAATTGCAACCAGTTTGAAAGTGATGGTCATTTCTGATTTCCGGGCAACCTAGGCTTCACTCTAGGGCGTTGCTCCATCAGATCGAATAGTTAGTGCCTTAGAAGTCAACGCCAGAAACATAAAATACAATATAAATACAACAGTGTTTCCATCATATATCCGGAATATTGCAACCAGTTTGAAAGTGATGGCCAATTCTATGTTCCGGGCAACCTAGGCTTCGCTCTAGGGCGTTGCTCCACCAGATCGAAAAGATAGTGCCTTAGAAGTCAACGCCAGAAGCATAAAATACAATATAAATACAACAGTTTTTCCATAGTATAAAACAAATAATTGCAACCAGTTTGAAACTTATGGTCATTTCTACTTTCCGAGCAACCTAGGCTTCAACCTAGGGCGTTGCTCCAACGGATTGAATAGTTAGGGCCTTAGAAGTCAACGCCCGAACCATAAAATGCAAAAAAAATACAACAGTGTTTCCATCATATAACAGGAATAATTGCAACCAGTTTGAAAGTGATGGCCAATTCTACGTTCCGGGCAACCTAGGTTTCACTCCAGGGCGTTGCTCCACCAGACCGAAAAGATAGTGCCTTAGATGTCAACGCCAGAAGCATAAAATGCGATATAAATACAACAGTTTTTCCATCGTATAAAACGAATAATTGCGACCAGTATGAAACTTATGGTCATTTCTGCTTTGCGAGCAACCTAGGCTTCACCCTAGGGCGTTGCTCCTACAGACTGAATAGTTAGGGCCTTAGAAGTCAACGCCCGAACCATAAAATGCAAAAAAAAATACAACAGTGTTTCCATCATATATCAGGAATAATTGCAACCAGTTTGAAAGTGATGGCCAATTCTACGTTCCGGGCAACCTAGGTTTCACTCCAGGGCGTTGCTCCTCCAGACCGAATAGTTACGGCCTAAGAAGTCAACGCCAGAAGCATAAAGTACGATATAAATACAAAAGCTTTTCCATCGTATAAAACGAATAATTGCAACCAGTATGAACCTTATGGTCATTTCTACTTTCCGTGCAAGCTAGGCTTCACCCTAGGGCGTTGCTCCAACAGATTGAATAGTTAGGGCCTTAGAAGTCAACGTCCGAACCATTAAACGCAAAAAAAATACAACAGTGTTGCCACAATATAACAGGAATAATTGCAACCAGTTTGAAAGTGATGGTCATTTCTGCTTTCCGGGCAACCTAGGCTTCACTCTAGGGCGTTGCTCCACCAGATCGAATAGTTAGTGCCTTAGAAGTCAACGCCAGAAGCATAAAATACAATATAAATACAACAGTTTTTCCATCGTATAAAACGAATAATTGCAACCAGTATGAAACTTATGGACATTTCTACTTTCCTAGCAACCTAGGCTTCACCCTAGGGCGTTGCTCCAACAGATTGAATAGTTAGGGCCTTAGAAGTCAACGCCCGAACCATAAAATGCAAAAAAAATACAACAGTGCTTCCATCATATAACAGGAATAATTGCAACCAGTTTGAACGTGATGGCCAATTCTACGTTCCGGGCAACCTAGGCTTCACTCTAGGGCGTTGCTCCACCAGATCGAATAGTTAGTGCCTTAGAAGTCAACGCCAGAAGCATAAAATACAATATAAATACAACAGTTTTTCCATCGTATAAAACAAATAATTGCAACCAGTATGAAACTTATGGTCATTTGTACTTTCCGAGCAACCTAGGCTTCACCCTAGGGCGTTGCTCCAACAGATTGAGTAGTTAGGGCCTTACATGTCAACGCCCGAAACATAAAATTCAATAAAAATACAACTGTGTTTCCATCATATAACAGGAATAATTGCAACCAGTTTGAAAGTGATGGCCAATTCTACGTTCCGGGCAACCTAGACTTCACTCTACGGCGTTGCTCCACCAGATCGAATAGTTAGTGCCTTAGAAGTCAACGCCAGAAGCATAACATACAATATAAATACAACAGCTTTTCCATCGTGTAAAACGAATAATTGCAACCAGTATGAAACTTATGGTCATTTCTACTTTCCGAGCAACCTAGGCTTCACCCTAGGGCGTTGCTCCAGCAGATTGAATAGTTAGGGCCTTAGAAGTCAACGCCCGAACCATAAAATGCAAAAAAAATACAACAGTGTTTCCATCATATATCAGGAATAATTGCAACCAGTTTGAAAGTGACGGCCAATTCTACGTTCCGGGCAATCTAGGTTTCACTGCAGCGAGTTGCTCCACCAGGCCGAATAGTTACGGCCTAAGAAGTCAACGCCAGAGGCATAAAACACGATATAAACACAACAGCTTTTCCACCGTATAAAACGAATAATTGCAACCAGTATGAAACTTATGGTCATTTCTACTTTCCGAGCAAGCTAGGCTTCACCCTAGGGCGTTGCTCCAACAGATTGAATAGCTAGGGCCTTAGAAGTCAACGCCCGAAGCATAAAATGCAATAAAAATAGAACAGTGTTTCCATCATATATCAGGAATACTTGCAACCAGTATGAAACTTATGGTCATTTGTACTTTCCGAGCAACCTAGGCTTCACCCTAGGGCGTTGCTCCAACAGATTGAGTAGTTAGGGCCTTACATGTCAACGCCCGAAACATAAAATGCAATAAAAATACAACTGTGTTTCCATCATATAACAGGAATAATTCCAACCAGTTTGAAAGTGATGGCCAATTCTACGTTCCGGGCAACCTAGACTTCACTCTACGGCGTTGCTCCACCAGACCGAATAGCTAGTGCCTTAGAAGTCAACGCCAGAAGCATAAAATACAATATAAATACAACAGCTTTTCCATCGTTTAAAACGAATAATTGCAACCAGTATGAAACTTATGGTCATTTCTACTTTCCGGGCAACCTAGGCTTCACCCTAGGGCGTTGCTCCAGCAGATTGAATAGTTAGGGCCTTAGAAGTCAACGCCCGAACCATAAAATGCAAAAAAAATACAACAGTGTTTCCACCATATAACAGGAATAATTGCAACCAGTTTGAAAGTGATGGCCAATTCTACGTTCCGGGCAACCTAGACTTCACTCTACGGCGTTGCTCCACCAGATCGAATAGTTAGTGCCTTAGAAGTCAACGCCAGAAGCATAAAATACAATATAAATACAACAGCTTTTCCATCGTATAAAACGAATAATTGCAACCAGTATGAAACTTATGGTCATTTCTACTTTCCGAGCAACCTAGGCTTCACCCTAGGGCGTTGCTCCAGCAGATTGAATAGTTAGGGCCTTAGAAGTCAACACCCGAACCATAAAATGCAAAAAAAATACAACAGTGTTTCCATCATATATCAGGAATAATTGCAACCAGTTTGAAAGTGATGGCCAATTCTACGTTGCGGGCAACCTAGGTTTCACCCCAGGGCGTCGCTCCACCAGACCGAATAGTTACGGCCTAAGAAGTCAACGCCAGAAGCATTAAATACGATATAAATACAACAGCTTTTCCATCGTATAAAACGAATAATTGCAACCAGTATGAAACTTATGGTCATCTCTACTTTCCGAGCAAGCTAGGCTTCACCCTAGGGCGTTGCTCCACCAGATCGAAAAGATAGTGCCTTAGAAGTCAACGCCAGAAGCATAGAATGCGATATAAATACAACAGTTTTTCCATCGTATAAAACGAATAATTGAAACCAGTATGAAACTTATGGTCATTTCTACTTTCCGAGCAACCTAGGCTTCACCCTAGGGCGTTGCTCCAACGGATTGAATAGTTAGGGCCTTAGAAGTCAACGCCCGAACCATAAAATGCAAAAAAAATACAACAGTGTTTCCATCATATAACAGGAATAATTGCAACCAGTTTGAAAGAGATGGCCAATTCTACGTTCCGGGCAACCTAGGTTTCACTCCAGGGCGTTGCTCCACCAGGCCGAATAGTTACGGCCTAAGAAGTCAACGCCAGAGGCATAAAACACGATATAAATACAACAGCTTTTCCACCGTATAAAACGAATAATTGCAACCAGTATGAAACTTATGGTCATTTCTACTTTCCGAGCAAGCTAGGCTTCACCCTAGGGCGTTGCTCCAACAGATTGAATAGCTAGGGCCTTAGAAGTCAACGCCCGAAGCATAAAATGCAATAAAAATAGAACAGTGTTTCCATCATATAGCAGGAATACTTGCAACCAGTATGAAACTTATGGTCATTTGTACTTTCCGAGCAACCTAGGCTTCACCCTAGGGCGTTGCTCCAACAGATTGAGTAGTTAGGGCCTTACATGTCAACGCCCGAAACATAAAATGCAATAAAAATACAACTGTGTTTCCATCATATAACAGGAATAATTGCAACCAGTTTGAAAGTGATGGCCAATTCTACGTTCCGGGCAACCTAGACTTCACTCTACGGCGTTGCTCCACCAGACCGAATAGCTAGTGCCTTAGAAGTCAACGCCAGAAGCATAAAATACAATATAAATACAACAGCTTTTCCATCGTATAAAACGAATAATTGCAACCAGTATGAAACTTATGGTCATTTCTACTTTCCGGGCAACCTAGGCTTCACCCTAGGGCGTTGCTCCAGCAGATTGAATAGTTAGGGCCTTAGAAGTCAACGCCCGAACCATAAAATGCAAAAAAAATACAACAGTGTTTCCACCATATAACAGGAATAATTGCAACCAGTTTGAAAGTGATGGCCAATTCTACGTTCCGGGCAACCTAGACTTCACTCTACGGCGTTGCTCCACCAGATCGAATAGTTAGTGCCTTAGAAGTCAACGCCAGAAGCATAAAATACAATATAAATACAACAGCTTTTCCATCGTATAAAACGAATAATTGCAACCAGTATGAAACTTATGGTCTTTTCTACTTTCCGAGCAACCTAGGCTTCACCCTAGGGCGTTGCTCCAGCAGATTGAATAGTTAGGGCCTTAGAAGTCAACACCCGAACCATAAAATGCAAAAAAAATACAACAGTGTTTCCATCATATATCAGGAATAATTGCAACCAGTTTGAAAGTGATGGCCAATTCTACGTTGCGGGCAACCTAGGTTTCACCCCAGGGCGTCGCTCCACCAGACCGAATAGTTACGGCCTAAGAAGTCAACGCCAGAAGCATTAAATACGATATAAATACAACAGCTTTTCCATCGTATAAAACGAATAATTGCAACCAGTATGAAACTTATGGTCATCTCTACTTTCCGAGCAAGCTAGGCTTCACCCTAGGGCGTTGCTCCACCAGATCGAAAAGATAGTGCCTTAGAAGTCAACGCCAGAAGCATAAAATGCGATATAAATACAACAGTTTTTCCATCGTATAAAACGAATAATTGAAACCAGTATGAAACTTATGGTCATTTCTACTTTCCGAGCAACCTAGGCTTCACCCTAGGGCGTTGCTCCAACGGATTGAATAGTTAGGGCCTTAGAAGTCAACGCCCGAACCATAAAATGCAAAAAAAATACAACAGTGTTTCCATCATATAACAGGAATAATTGCAACCAGTTTGAAAGAGATGGCCAATTCTACGTTCCGGGCAACCTAGGTTTCACTCCAGGGCGTTGCTCCACCAGATCGAATACTTAGTGCCTTAGAAGTCAACGCCAGAAGCATAAAATACAATATAAATACAACAGTTTTTCCATAGTATAAAACAAATAATTGCAACCAGTTTGAAACTTATGGTCATTTCTACTTTCCGAGCAACCTAGGCTTCACCCTAGAGCGTTGCTCCAACGGATTGAATAGTTAGGGCCTTAGAAGTCAACGCCGGAACCATAAAATGCAAAAAAAATACAACAGAGTTTCCATCATATAACATGAATAATTCCAACCAGTTTGAAAGTGATGGCCGATTCTACGTTCCGGGCAACCTAGGTTTCACTCCAGGGCGTTGCTCCACCAGACCGAATAGTTACGGCCCAAGAAGTCAACGCCAGAAGCATAAAATACGATATAAATACGACAGCTTTTCCATCGTATAAAGCGAATAATTGCAACCAGTATGAAACTTATGGTCATTTCTACTTTCCGAGCAAGCTAGGCTTCACCCTAGGGCGTTGCTCTAACAGATTGAATAGTTAGTGCCTTAGAAGTCAACGCCAGAAGCATAAAATACAATATAAATACAACAGTTTTTCCATAGTATAAAACAAATAATTGCAACCAGTTTGAAACTTATGGTCATTTCTACTTTCCGAGCAACCTAGGCTTCACCCTAGAACGTTGCTCCAACGGATTGAATAGTTAGGGCCTTAGAAGTCAACGCCGGAACCATAAAATGCAAAAAAAATACAACAGTGTTTCCATCATATAACATGAATAATTGCAACCAGTTTGAAAGTGATGGCCAATTCTACGTTCCGGGCAACCTAGGTTTCACTCCAGGGCGTTGCTCCACCAGACCGAATAGTTACGGCCCAAGAAGTCAACGCCAGAAGCATAAAATACGATATAAATACAACAGCTTTTCCATCGTATAAAACGAATAATTGCAACCAGTATGAAACTTATGGTCATTTCTACTTTCCGAGCAAGCTAGGCTTCACCCTAGGGCGTTGCTCCAACAGATTCAATAGTTAGGGCCTTAGAAGTTAACGCCCGAAGCATAAAATACAATATAAATACAACAGTTTTTGCATCGTATAAAACGAATAATTGCAACCAGTTTGAAAGTGATGGTCATTTCTGCTTTCCGGGCAACCTAGGCTTCACTCCAGGGCGTTGCTCCACCAGATTGAATAGTTAGTGGCTTAGAAGTCAACGCCAGAAGCATAAAATACAATATAAATACAACAGCTTTTCCATCGTATAAAACGAATAATTCAACCAGTATGAAACTTATGGACCTTTCTACTTTCCGAGCAACCTAGGCTTCACCCTAGGGCGTTGCTCCAACAGATTGAATAGTTAGGGCCTTAGAAGTCAACGCCCGAACCGTAAAATGCAAAAAAAATACAACAGTGTTTCCATCATATATCAGGAATAATTGCAACCAGTTTGAAAGTGATGGCCAATTCTACGTTCCGGGCAACCTAGGTTTCACTCCAGGGCGTTGCTCCACCAGACCGAATAGTTACGGCCTAAGAAGTCAACGCCAGAAGCATAAAATACGATATAAATACAACAGCTTTTCGATCGTATAAAACGAATAATTGCAACCAGTATGAAACTTATGGTCATCTCTACTTTCCGAGCAAGCTAGGCTTCACCCTAGGGCGTTGGTCCAACAGATTGAATAGTTAGGGCCTTAGAAGTCAACGCCCGAAGCATAAAATGCAATAAAAATACAAGAGTGTATCCATCATATAACAGGAATAATTGCAACCAGTTTGAAAGTGATGGCCAATTCTACGTTCCGGGCAACCTAGGTTTCACTCCAGGGCGTTGCTCCACCAGATCGAATACTTAGTGCCTTAGAAGTCAACGCCAGAAGCATAAAATACAATATAAATACAACAGTTTTTCCATAGTATAAAACAAATAATTGCAACCAGTTTGAAACTTATGGTCATTTCTACTTTCCGAGCAACCTAGGCTTCACCCTAGAGCGTTGCTCCAACGGATTGAATAGTTAGGGCCTTAGAAGTCAACGCCGGAACCATAAAATGCAAAAAAAATACAACAGAGTTTCCATCATATAACATGAATAATTCCAACCAGTTTGAAAGTGATGGCCGATTCTACGTTCCGGGCAACCTAGGTTTCACTCCAGGGCGTTGCTCCACCAGACCGAATAGTTACGGCCCAAGAAGTCAACGCCAGAAGCATAAAATACGATATAAATACGACAGCTTTTCCATCGTATAAAGCGAATAATTGCAACCAGTATGAAACTTATGGTCATTTCTACTTTCCGAGCAAGCTAGGCTTCACCCTAGGGCGTTGCTCTAACAGATTGAATAGTTAGTGCCTTAGAAGTCAACGCCAGAAGCATAAAATACAATATAAATACAACAGTTTTTCCATAGTATAAAACAAATAATTGCAACCAGTTTGAAACTTATGGTCATTTCTACTTTCCGAGCAACCTAGGCTTCACCCTAGAACGTTGCTCCAACGGATTGAATAGTTAGGGCCTTAGAAGTCAACGCCGGAACCATAAAATGCAAAAAAAATACAACAGTGTTTCCATCATATAACATGAATAATTGCAACCAGTTTGAAAGTGATGGCCAATTCTACGTTCCGGGCAACCTAGGTTTCACTCCAGGGCGTTGCTCCACCAGACCGAATAGTTACGGCCCAAGAAGTCAACGCCAGAAGCATAAAATACGATATAAATACAACAGCTTTTCCATCGTATAAAACGAATAATTGCAACCAGTATGAAACTTATGGTCATTTCTACTTTCCGAGCAAGCTAGGCTTCACCCTAGGGCGTTGCTCCAACAGATTCAATAGTTAGGGCCTTAGAAGTTAACGCCCGAAGCATAAAATACAATATAAATACAACAGTTTTTGCATCGTATAAAACGAATAATTGCAACCAGTTTGAAAGTGATGGTCATTTCTGCTTTCCGGGCAACCTAGGCTTCACTCCAGGGCGTTGCTCCACCAGATTGAATAGTTAGTGGCTTAGAAGTCAACGCCAGAAGCATAAAATACAATATAAATACAACAGCTTTTCCATCGTATAAAACGAATAATTCAACCAGTATGAAACTTATGGACCTTTCTACTTTCCGAGCAACCTAGGCTTCACCCTAGGGCGTTGCTCCAACAGATTGAATAGTTAGGGCCTTAGAAGTCAACGCCCGAACCGTAAAATGCAAAAAAAATACAACAGTGTTTCCATCATATATCAGGAATAATTGCAACCAGTTTGAAAGTGATGGCCAATTCTACGTTCCGGGCAACCTAGGTTTCACTCCAGGGCGTTGCTCCACCAGACCGAATAGTTACGGCCTAAGAAGTCAACGCCAGAAGCATAAAATACGATATAAATACAACAGCTTTTCGATCGTATAAAACGAATAATTGCAACCAGTATGAAACTTATGGTCATCTCTACTTTCCGAGCAAGCTAGGCTTCACCCTAGGGCGTTGGTCCAACAGATTGAATAGTTAGGGCCTTAGAAGTCAACGCCCGAAGCATAAAATGCAATAAAAATACAAGAGTGTATCCATCATATAACAGGAATAATTGCAACCAGTTTGAAAGTGATGGCCAATTCTACGTTCCGGGCAACCTAGACTTCACTCTACGGCGTTGCTCCACCAGATCGAATAGTTAGTGCCTTAGAAGTCAACGCCAGAAGCATAAAATGCGATATAAATACAACAGTTTTTCCATCGTATAAAACGAATAATTGCAACCAGTTTGAAACTTATGGTCATTTCTACTTTCCGAGCAACCTAGGCTTCACCCTAGAGCGTTGCTCCAACGGATTGAATAGTTAGGGCCTTAGAAGTCAACGCCGGAACCATAAAATGCAAAAAAAATACAACAGTGTTTCCATCATATAACATGAATAATTGCAACCAGTTTGAAAGTGATGGCCAATTCTACGTTCCGGGCAACCTAGCTTTCACTCCAGGGCGTTGCTCCACCAGACCGAATAGTTACGGCCCAAGAAGTCAACGCCAGAAGCATAAAATACGATATAAATACAACAGCTTTTCCATCGTATAAAACGAATAATTGCAACCAGTATGAAACTTATGGTCATTTCTACTTTCCGAGCAAGCTAGGCTTCACCCTAGGGCGTTGCTCCAACAGATTCAATAGTTAGGGCCTTAGAAGTTAACGCCCGAAGCAAAAAATACAATATAAATACAACAGTTTTTGCATCGTATAAAACGAATAATTGCAACCAGTTTGAAAGTGATGGTCATTTCTGCTTTCCGGGCAACCTAGGCTTCACTCCAGGGCGTTGCTCCACCAGATTGAATAGTTAGTGGCTTAGAAGTCAACGCCAGAAGCATAAAATACAATATAAATACAACAGCTTTTCCATCGTATAAAACGAATAATTGCAACCAGTATGAAACTTATGGACCTTTCTACTTTCCGAGCAACCTAGGCTTCACCCTAGGGCGTTGCTCCAACAGATTGAATAGTTAGGGCCTTAGAAGTCAACGCCCGAACCGTAAAATGCAAAAAAAATTCAACAGTGTTTCCATCATATATCAGGAATAATTGCAACCAGTTTGAAAGTGATGGCCAATTCTACGTTCCGGGCAACCTAGGTTTCACTCCAGGGCGTTGCTCCACCAGACCGAATAGTTACGGCCTAAGAAGTCAACGCCAGAAGCATAAAATACGATATAAATACAACAGCTTTTCGATCGTATAAAACGAATAATTGCAACCAGTATGAAACTTATGGTCATCTCTACTTTCCGAGCAAGCTAGGCTTCACCCTAGGGCGTTGGTCCAACAGATTGAATAGTTAGGGCCTTAGAAGTCAACGCCCGAAGCATAAAATGCAATAAAAATACAAGAGTGTATCCATCATATAACAGGAATAATTGCAACCAGTTTGAAAGTGATGGCCAATTCTACGTTCCGGGCAACCTAGACTTCACTCTACGGCGTTGCTCCACCAGATCGAATAGTTAGTGCCTTAGAAGTCAACGCCAGAAGCATAACATACAATATAAATACAACAGCTTTTCCATCGTGTAAAACGAATAATTGCAACCAGTATGAAACTTATGGTCATTTCTACTTTCCGAGCAACCTAGGCTTCACCCTAGGGCGTTGCTCCAGCAGATTGAATAGTTAGGGCCTTAGAAGTCAACGCCCGAACCATAAAATGCAAAAAAAATACAACAGTGTTTCCATCATATATCAGGAATAATTGCAACCAGTTTGAAAGTGACGGCCAATTCTACGTTCCGGGCAATCTAGGTTTCACTGCAGCGAGTTGCTCCACCAGGCCGAATAGTTACGGCCTAAGAAGTCAACGCCAGAGGCATAAAACACGATATAAATACAACAGCTTTTCCACCGTATAAAACGAATAATTGCAACCAGTATGAAACTTATGGTCATTTCTACTTTCCGAGCAAGCTAGGCTTCACCCTAGGGCGTTGCTCCAACAGATTGAATAGCTAGGGCCTTAGAAGTCAACGCCCGAAGCATAAAATGCAATAAAAATAGAACAGTGTTTCCATCATATATCAGGAATAATTGCAACCAGTATGAAACTTATGGTCATTTGTACTTTCCGAGCAACCTAGGCTTCACCCTAGGGCGTTGCTCCAACAGATTGAGTAGTTAGGGCCTTACATGTCAACGCCCGAAACATAAAATGCAATAAAAATACAACTGTGTTTCCATCATATAACAGGAATAATTGCAACCAGTTTGAAAGTGATGGCCAATTCTACGTTCCGGGCAACCTAGACTTCACTCTACGGCGTTGCTCCACCAGACCGAATAGCTAGTGCCTTAGAAGTCAACGCCAGAAGCATAAAATACAATATAAATACAACAGCTTTTCCATCGTATAAAACGAATAATTGCAACCAGTATGAAACTTATGGTCATTTCTACTTTCCGAGCAACCTAGGCTTCACCCTAGGGCGTTGCTCCAGCAGATTGAATAGTTAGGGCCTTAGAAGTCAACACCCGAACCATAAAATGCAAAAAAAATACAACAGTGTTTCCATCATATATCAGGAATAATTGCAACCAGTTTGAAAGTGATGGCCAATTCTACGTTCCGGGCAACCTAGGTTTCACCCCAGGGCGTCGCTCCACCAGACCGAATAGTTACGGCCTAAGAAGTCAACGCCAGAAGCATTAAATACGTTATAAATACAACAGCTTTTCCATCGTGTAAAACGAATAATTGCAACCAGTATGAAACTTATGGTCATTTCTACTTTCCGAGCAACCTAGGCTTCACCCTAGGGCGTTGCTCCAGCAGATTGAATAGTTAGGGCCTTAGAAGTCAACGCCCGAACCATAAAATGCAAAAAAAATACAACAGTGTTTCCATCATATATCAGGAATAATTGCAACCAGTTTGAAAGTGACGGCCAATTCTACGTTCCGGGCAATCTAGGTTTCACTGCAGCGAGTTGCTCCACCAGGCCGAATAGTTACGGCCTAAGAAGTCAACGCCAGAGGCATAAAACACGATATAAATACAACAGCTTTTCCACCGTATAAAACGAATAATTGCAACCAGTATGAAACTTATGGTCATTTCTACTTTCCGAGCAAGCTAGGCTTCACCCTAGGGCGTTGCTCCAACAGATTGAATAGCTAGGGCCTTAGAAGTCAACGCCCGAAGCATAAAATGCAATAAAAATAGAACAGTGTTTCCATCATATATCAGGAATAATTGCAACCAGTATGAAACTTATGGTCATTTGTACTTTCCGAGCAACCTAGGCTTCACCCTAGGGCGTTGCTCCAGCAGATTGATTAGTTAGGGCCTTAGAAGTCAACACCCGAACCATAAAATGCAAAAAAAATACAACAGTGTTTCCATCATATATCAGGAATAATTGCAACCAGTTTGAAAGTGATGGCCAATTCTACGTTCCGGGCAACCTAGGTTTCACCCCAGGGCGTCGCTCCACCAGACCGAATAGTTACGGCCTAAGAAGTCAACGCCAGAAGCATTAAATACGTTATAAATACAACAGCTTTTCCATCGTATAAAACGAATAATTGCAACCAGTATGAAACTTATGGTCATCTCTACTTTCCGAGCAAGCTAGGCTTCACCCTAGGGCGTTGCTCCACCAGATCGAAAAGATAGTGCCTCAGAAGTCAACGCCAGAAGCATAAAATGCGATATAAATACAACAGTTTTTCCATCGTATAAAACGAAAAATTGCAACCAGTATGAAACTTATGGTCATTTCTACTTTCCGAGCAACCTAGGCTTCACCCTAGGGCGTTGCTCCAACGGATTGAATAGTTAGGGCCTTAGAAGTCAACGCCCGAACCATAAAATGCAAAAAAAATACAACAGTGTTTCCATCATATAGCAGGAATGATTGCAACCAGTTTGAAAGTGATGGCCAATTCTACGTTCCGGGCAACCTAGGTTTCACTCCAGGGCGTTGCTCCTCCAGATCGAATAGTTAGTGCCTTAGAAGTCAACGCCAGAAGCATAAAATACAATATAAATACAACAGTTTTTCCATAGTATAAAACAAATAATTGCAACCAGTTTGAAACTTATGGCCATTTCTACTTTCCAAGCAACCTAGGCTTCACCCTAGAGCGTTGCTCCAACGGATTGAATAGTTAGGGCCTTAGAAGTCAACGCCGGAGCCATAAAATGCAAAAAAAATACAACAGAGTTTCCATCATATAACATGAATAATTGCAACCAGTTTGAAAGTGATGGCCAATTCTACGTTCCGGGCAACGTAGGTTTCACTACAGGGCGTTGCTCCACCAGACCGAATAGGTACGGCCCAAGAAGTCAACGCCAGAAGCATAAAATACGATATAAATACAACAGCTTTTCCATCGTATAAAACGAATAATTGCAACCAGTATGAAACTTATGGTTATTTCTACTTTCCGAGCAAGCTAGGCTTCACCCTAGGGCGTTGCTCCAACAGATTCAATAGTTAGGGCCTTAGAAGTCAACGCCCGAAGCATAAAATACAATATAAATACAACAGTGTTTGCATCGTATAGAACGAATAATTGCAACCAGTTTGAAAGTGATGGTCATTTCTGCTTTCCGGGCAACCTAGGCTTCACTCCAGGGCGTTGCTCCACCAGATTGAATAGTTAGTGCCTTAGAAGTCAACGCCAGAAGCATAAAATACAATATAAATACAACAGCTTTTCCATCGTATAAAACGAATAATTGCAACCAGTATGAAACTTATGGACCTTTCTACTTTCCGAGCAACCTAGGCTTCACCCTAGGGCGTTGCTCCAACAGATTGAATAGTTAGGGCCTTAGAAGTCAACGCCCGAACCGTAAAATGCAAAAAAAATACAACAGTGTTTCCATCATATATTAGGAATAATTGCAACCAGTTTGAAAGTGATGGCCAATTCTACGTTCCGGGCAACCTAGGTTTCACTCCAGGGCGTTGCTCCACCAGACCGAATAGTTACGGCCTAAGAAGTCAACGCCAGAAGCATAAAATACGATATAAGTACAACAGCTTTTCGATCGTATAAAACGAATAATTGCAACCAGTATGAAACTTATGGTCATCTCTACTTTCCGAGCAAGCTAGGATTCACCCTAGGGCGTTGGTCCAACAGATTGAATAGTTAGGGCCTTAGAAGTCAACGCCCGAAGCATAAAATGCAATAAAAATACAAGAGTGTATCCATCATATAACAGGAATAATTGCAACCAGTTTGAAAGTGATGGCCAATTCTACGTTCCGGGCAACCTAGACTTCACTCTACGGCGTTGCTCCACCAGATCGAATAGTTAGTGCCTTAGAAGTCAACGCCAGAAGCATAACATACAATATAAATACAACAGCTTTTCCATCGTGTAAAACGAATAATTGCAACCAGTATGAAACTTATGGTCATTTCTACTTTCCGAGCAGCCTAGGCTTCACCCTAGGGCGTTGCTCCAGCAGATTGAATAGTTAGGGCCTTAGAAGTCAACGCCCGAACCATAAAATGCAAAAAAAATACAACAGTGTTTCCATCATATATCAGGAATAATTGCAACCAGTTTGAAAGTGACGGCCAATTCTACGTTCCGGGCAATCTAGGTTTCACTGCAGCGAGTTGCTCCACCAGGCCGAATAGTTACGGCCTAAGAAGTCAACGCCAGAGGCATAAAACACGATATAAATACAACAGCTTTTCCACCGTATAAAACGAATAATTGCAACCAGTATGAAACTTATGGTCATTTCTACTTTCCGAGCAAGCTAGGCTTCACCCTAGGGCGTTGCTCCAACAGATTGAATAGCTAGGGCCTTAGAAGTCAACGCCCGAAGCATAAAATGCAATAAAAATAGAACAGTGTTTCCATCATATATCAGGAATAATTGCAACCAGTATGAAACTTATGGTCATTTGTACTTTCCGAGCAACCTAGGCTTCACCCTAGGGCGTTGCTCCAACAGATTGAGTAGTTAGGGCCTTACATGTCAACGCCCGAAACATAAAATGCAATAAAAATACAACTGTGTTTCCATCATATAACAGGAATAATTGCAACCAGTTTGAAAGTGATGGCCAATTCTACGTTCCGGGCAACCTAGACTTCACTCTACGGCGTTGCTCCACCAGACCGAATAGCTAGTGCCTTAGAAGTCAACGCCAGAAGCATAAAATACAATATAAATACAACAGCTTTTCGATCGTATAAAACGAATAATTGCAACCAGTATGAAACTTATGGTCATTTCTACTTTCCGGGCAACCTAGGCTTCACCCTAGGGCGTTGCTCCAGCAGATTGAATAGTTAGGGCCTTAGAAGTCAACGCCCGAACCATAAAATGCAAAAAAAATACAACAGAGTTTCCATCATATAACAGGAATAATTGCAACCAGTTTGAAAGTGATGGCCAATTCTACGTTCCGGGCAACCTAGACTTCACTCTACGGCGTTGCTCCACCAGATCGAATAGTTAGTGCCTTAGAAGTCAACGCCAGAAGCATAAAATACAATATAAATACAACAGCTTTTCCATCGTATAAAACGAATAATTGCAACCAGTATGAAACTTATGGTCATTTCTACTTTCCGAGCAACCTAGGCTTCACCCTAGGGCGTTGCTCCAGCAGATTGAATAGTTAGGGCCTTAGAAGTCAACACCCGAACCATAAAATGCAAAAAAAATACAACAGTGTTTCCATCATATATCAGGAATAATTGCAACCAGTTTGAAAGTGATGGCCAATTCTACGTTCCGGGCAACCTAGGTTTCACCCCAGGGCGTCGCTCCACCAGACCGAATAGTTACGGCCTAAGAAGTCAACGCCAGAAGCATTAAATACGATATAAATACAACAGCTTTTCCATCGTATAAAACGAATAATTGCAACCAGTATGAAACTTATGGTCATCTCTACTTTCCGAGCAAGCTACGCTTCACCCTAGGGCGTTGCTCCACCAGATCGAAAAGATAGTGCCTTAGAAGTCAACGCCAGAAGCATAAAATGCGATATAAATACAACAGTTTTTCCATCGTATAAAACGAATAATTGAAACCAGTATGAAACTTATGGTCATTTCTACTTTCCGAGCAACCTAGGCTTCACCCTAGGGCGTTGCTCCAACGGATTGAATAGTTAGGGCCCTAGAAGTCAACGCCCGAACCATAAAATGCAAAAAAAATACAACAGTGTTTCCTTCATATAACAGGAATAATTGCTACCAGTTTGAAAGTGATGGCCAATTCTACGTTCCGGGCAACGTAGGTTTCACTACAGGGCGTTGCTCCACCAGACCGAATAGTTACGGCCCAAGAAGTCAACGCCAGAAGCATAAAATACGATATAAATACAACAGCTTTTCCATCGTATAAAACGAATAATTGCAACCAGTATGAAACTTATGGTTATTTCTACTTTCCGAGCAAGCTAGGCTTCACCCTAGGGCGTTGCTCCAACAGATTCAATAGTTAGGGCCTTAGAAGTCAACGCCCGAAGCATAAAATACAATATAAATACAACAGTGTTTGCATCGTATAGAACGAATAATTGCAACCAGTTTGAAAGTGATGGTCATTTCTGCTTTCCGGGCAACCTAGGCTTCACTCCAGGGCGTTGCTCCACCAGATTGAATAGTTAGTGCCTTAGAAGTCAACGCCAGAAGCATAAAATACAATATAAATACAACAGCTTTTCCATCGTATAAAACGAATAATTGCAACCAGTATGAAACTTATGGACCTTTCTACTTTCGGAGCAACCTAGGCTTCACCCTAGGGCGTTGCTCCAGCAGATTGAATAGTTAGGGCCTTAGAAGTCAACGCCCGAACCATAAAATGCAAAAAAAATACAACAGAGTTTCCATCATATAACAGGAATAATTGCAACCAGTTTGAAAGTGATGGCCAATTCTACGTTCCGGGCAACCTAGACTTCACTCTACGGCGTTGCTCCACCAGATCGAATAGTTAGTGCCTTAGAAGTCAACGCCAGAAGCATAAAATGCGATATAAATACAACAGTTTTTCCATCGCATAAAACGAATAATTGAAACCAGTATGAAACTTATGGTCATTTCTACTTTCCGAGCAACCTAGGCTTCACCCTAGGGCGTTGCTCCAACGGATTGAATAGTTAGGGCCCTAGAAGTCAACGCCCGAACCATAAAATGCAAAAAAAATACAACAGTGTTTCCTTCATATAACAGGAATAATTGCTACCAGTTTGAAAGTGATGGCCAATTCTACGTTCCGGGCAACGTAGGTTTCACTACAGGGCGTTGCTCCACCAGACCGAATAGTTACGGCCCAAGAAGTCAACGCCAGAAGCATAAAATACGATATAAATACAACAGCTTTTCCATCGAATAAAACGAATAATTGCAACCAGTATGAAACTTATGGTTATTTCTACTTTCCGAGCAAGCTAGGCTTCACCCTAGGGCGTTGCTCCAACAGATTCAATAGTTAGGGCCTTAGAAGTCAACGCCCGAAGCATAAAATACAATATAAATACAACAGTGTTTGCATCGTATAGAACGAATAATTGCAACCAGTTTGAAAGTGATGGTCATTTCTGCTTTCCGGGCAACCTAGGCTTCACTCCAGGGCGTTGCTCCACCAGATTGAATAGTTAGTGCCTTAGAAGTCAACGCCAGAAGCATAAAATACAATATAAATACAACAGCTTTTCCATCGTATAAAACGAATAATTGCAACCAGTATGAAACTTATGGACCTTTCTACTTTCCGAGCAACCTAGGCTTCACCCTAGGGCGTTGCTCCAACAGATTGAATAGTTAGGGCCTTAGAAGTCAACGCCCGAACCGTAAAATGCAAAAAAAATACAACAGTGTTTCCATCATATATCAGGAATAATTGCAACCAGTTTGAAAGTGATGGCCAATTCTACGTTGCGGGCAACCTAGGTTTCACTCCAGGGCGTTGCTCCACCAGACCGAATAGTTACGGCCTAAGAAGTCAACGCCAGAAGCATAAAATACGATATAAATACAACAGCTTTTCGATCGTATAAAACGAATAATTGCAGCCAGTATGAAACTTATGGTCATCTCTACTGTCCGAGCAAGCTAGGCTTCACCCTAGGGCGTTCGTCCAACAGATTGAACAGTTAGGGCCTTAGAAGACAACGCCCGAAGCATAAAATGCAATAAAAATACAAGAGTGTATCCATCATATAACAGGAATAATTGCAACCAGTTTGAAAGTGATGGCCAATTCTACGTTCCGGGCAACCTAGACTTCACTCTACGGCGTTGCTCCACCAGATCGAATAGTTAGTGCCTTAGAAGTCAACGCCAGAAGCATAACATACAATATAAATACAACAGCTTTTCCATCGTGTAAAACGAATAATTGCAACCAGTATGAAACTTATGGTCATTTCTACTTTCCGAGCAGCCTAGGCTTCACCCTAGGGCGTTGCTCCAGCATATTGAATAGTTAGGGCCTTAGAAGTCAACGCCCGAACCATAAAATGCAAAAAAAATACAACAGTGTTTCCATCATATATCAGGAATAATTGCAACCAGTTTGAAAGTGATGGCCAATTCTACGTTCCGGGCAAACTAGGTTTCACTGCAGCGAGTTGCTCCACCAGGCCGAATAGTTACGGCCTAAGAAGTCAACGCCAGAGGCATAAAACACGATATAAATACAACAGCTTTTCCACCGTATAAAACGAATAATTGCAACCAGTATGAAACTTATGGTCATTTCTACTTTCCGAGCAAGCTAGGCTTCACCCTAGGGCGTTGCTCCAACAGATTGAATAGCTAGGGCCTTAGAAGTCAACGCCCGAAGCATAAAATGCAATAAAAATGGAACAGTGTTTCCATCATATATCAGGAATAATTGCAACCAGTATGAAACTTATGGTCATTTGTACTTTCCGAGCAACCTAGGCTTCACCCTAGGGCGTTGCTCCAACAGATTGAGTAGTTAGGGCCTTACATGTCAACGCCCGAAACATAAAATGCAATAAAAATACAACTGTGTTTCCATCATATAACAGGAATAATTGCAACCAGTTTGAAAGTGATGGCCAATTCTACGTTCCGGGCAACCTAGACTTCACTCTACGGCGTTGCTCCACCAGATCGAATAGTTAGTGCCTTAGAAGTCAACGCCAGAAGCATAAAATACAATATAAATACAACAGCTTTTCCATCGTATAAAACGAATAATTGCAACCAGTATGAAACTTATGGTCATTTCTACTTTCCGAGCAACCTAGGCTTCACCCTAGGGCGTTGCTCCAGCAGATTGAATAGTTAGGGCCTTAGAAGTCAACACCCGAACCATAAAATGCAAAAAAAATACAACAGTGTTTCCATCATATATCAGGAATAAATGCAACCAGTTTGAAAGTGATGGCCAATTCTACGTTCCGGGCAACCTAGGTTTCACCCCAGGGCGTCGCTCCACCAGACCGAATAGTTACGGCCTAAGAAGTCAACGCCAGAAGCATTAAATACGATATAAATACAACAGCTTTTCCATCGTATAAAACGAATAATTGCAACCAGTATGAAACTTATGGTCATCTCTACTTTCCGAGCAAGCTACGCTTCACCCTAGGGCGTTGCTCCACCAGATCGAAAAGATAGTGCCTTAGAAGTCAACGCCAGAAGCATAAAATGCGATATAAATACAACAGTTTTTCCATCGTATAAAACGAATAATTGAAACCAGTATGAAACTTATGGTCATTTCTACTTTCCGAGCAACCTAGGCTTCACCCTAGGGCGTTGCTCCAACGGATTGAATAGTTAGGGCCCTAGAAGTCAACGCCCGAACCATAAAATGCAAAAAAAATACAACAGTGTTTCCTTCATATAACAGGAATAATTGCTACCAGTTTGAAAGTGATGGCCAATTCTACGTTCCGGGCAACGTAGGTTTCACTACAGGGCGTTGCTCCACCAGACCGAATAGTTAGGGCCCAAGAAGTCAACGCCAGAAGCATAAAATACGATATAAATACAACAGCTTTTCCATCGTATAAAACGAATAATTGCAACCAGTATGAAACTTATGGTTATTTCTACTTTCCGAGCAAGCTAGGCTTCACCCTAGGGCGTTGCTCCAACAGATTCAATAGTTAGGGCCTTAGAAGTCAACGCCCGAAGCATAAAATACAATATAAATACAACAGTGTTTGCATCGTATAGAACGAATAATTGCAACCAGTTTGAAAGTGATGGTCATTTCTGCTTTCCGGGCAACCTAGGCTTCACTCCAGGGCGTTGCTCCACCAGATTGAATAGTTAGTGCCTTAGAAGTCAACGCCAGAAGCATAAAATACAATATAAATACAACAGCTTTTCCATCGTATAAAACGAATAATTGCAACCAGTATGAAACTTATGGACCTTTCTACTTTCCGAGCAACCTAGGCTTCACCCTAGGGCGTTGCTCCAACAGATTGAATAGTTAGGGCCTTAGAAGTCAACGCCCGAACCGTAAAATGCAAAAAAAATACAACAGTGTTTCCATCATATATCAGGAATAATTGCAACCAGTTTGAAAGTGATGGCCAATTCTACGTTCCGGGCAACCTAGGTTTCACTCCAGGGCGTTGCTCCACCAGACCGAATAGTTACGGCCTAAGAAGTCAACGCCAGAAGCATAAAATACGATATAAATACAACAGCTTTTCGATCGTATAAAACGAATAATTGCAACCAGTATGAAACTTATGGTCATCTCTACTGTCCGAGCAAGCTAGGCTTCACCCTAGGGCGTTGGTCCAACAGATTGAATAGTTAGGGCCTTAGAAGTCAACGCCCGAAGCATAAAATGCAATAAAAATACAAGAGTGTATCCATCATATAACAGGAATAATTGCAACCAGTTTGAAAGTGATGGCCAATTCTACGTTCCGGGCAACCTAGACTTCACTCTACGGCGTTGCTCCACCAGATCGAATAGTTAGTGCCTTAGAAGTCAACGCCAGAAGCATAACATACAATATAAATACAACAGCTTTTCCATCGTGTAAAACGAATAATTGCAACCAGTATGAAACTTATGGTCATTTCTACTTTCCGAGCAGCCTAGGCTTCACCCTAGGGCGTTGCTCCAGCAGATTGAATAGTTAGGGCCTTAGAAGTCAACGCCCGAACCATAAAATGCAAAAAAAATACAACAGTGTTTCCATCATATATCAGGAATAATTGCAACCAGTTTGAAAGTGATGGCCAATTCTACGTTCCGGGCAATCTAGGTTTCACTGCAGCGAGTTGCTCCACCAGGCCGAATAGTTACGGCCTAAGAAGTCAACGCCAGAGGCATAAAACACGATATAAATACAACAGCTTTTCCACCGTATAAAACGAATAATTGCAACCAGTATGAAACTTATGGTCATTTCTACTTTCCGAGCAAGCTAGGCTTCACCCTAGGGCGTTGCTCCAACAGATTGAATAGCTAGGGCCTTAGAAGTCAACGCCCGAAGCATAAAATGCAATAAAAATGGAACAGTGTTTCCATCATATATCAGGAATAATTGCAACCAGTATGAAACTTATGGTCATTTGTACTTTCCGAGCAACCTAGGCTTCACCCTAGGGCGTTGCTCCAACAGATTGAGTAGTTAGGGCCTTACATGTCAACGCCCGAAACATAAAATGCAATAAAAATACAACTGTGTTTCCATCATATAACAGGAATAATTGCAACCAGTTTGAAAGTGATGGCCAATTCTACGTTCCGGGCAACCTAGACTTCACTCTACGGCGTTGCTCCACCAGACCGAATAGCTAGTGCCTTAGAAGTCAACGCCAGAAGCATAAAATACAATATAAATACAACAGCTTTTCCATCGTATAAAACGAATAATTGCAACCAGTATGAAACTTATGGTCATTTCTACTTTCCGGGCAAGCTAGGCTTCACCCTAGGGCGTTGCTCCACCAGATCGAAAAGATAGTGCCTTAGAAGTCAACGCCAGAAGCATAAAATGCGATATAAATACAACAGTTTTTCCATCGTATAAAACGAATAATTGAAACCAGTATGAAACTTATGGTCATTTCTACTTTCCGAGCAACCTAGGCTTCACCCTAGAGCGTTGCTCCAACGGATTGAATAGTTAGGGCCTTAGAAGTCAACGCCGGAACCATAAAATGCAAAAAAAATACAACAGAGTTTCCATCATATAACATGAATAATTCCAACCAGTTTGAAAGTGATGGCCAATTCTACGTTCCGGGCAACCTAGGTTTCACTCCAGGGCGTTGCTCCACCAGACCGAATAGTTACGGCCCAAGAAGTCAACGCCAGAAGCATAAAATACGATATAAATACAACAGCTTTTCCATCGTATAAAACGAATAATTGCAACCAGTATGAAACTTATGGACATTTCTACTTTCCGAGCAAGCTAGGCTTCACCCTAGGGCGTTGCTCTAACAGATGGAATAGTTAGTGCCATAGAAGTCAACGCCAGAAGCATAAAATACAATATAAATAAAACAGTTTTTCCATAGTATAAAACGAATAATTGCAACCAGTATGAAACTTATGGTCATTTCTACTTTCCGAGCAAGCTAGGCTTCACCCTAGGGCGTTGCTCCAACAGATTCAATAGTTAGGGCCTTAGAAGTCAACGCCCGAAGCATAAAATACAATATAAATACAACAGTGTTTGCATCGTATAGAACGAATAATTGCAACCAGTTTGAAAGTGATGGTCATTTCTGCTTTCCGGGCAACCTAGGCTTCACTCCAGGGCGTTGCTCCACCAGATTGAATAGTTAGTGCCTTAGAAGTCAACGCCAGAAGCATAAAATACAATATAAATACAACAGCTTTTCCATCGTATAAAACGAATAATTGCAACCAGTATGAAACTTAAGGACCTTTCTACTTTCCGAGCAACCTAGGCTTCACCCTAGGGCGTTGCTCCAACTGATTGAATAGTTAGGGCCTTAGAAGTCAACGCCCGAACCGTAAAATGCAAAAAAAATACAACAGTGTTTCCATCATATATCAGGAATAATTGCAACCAGTTTGAAAGTGATGGCCAATTCTACGTTCCGGGCAACCTAGGTTTCACTCCAGGGCGTTGCTCCACCAGACCGAATAGTTACGGCCTAAGAAGTCAACGCCAGAAGCATAAAATACGATATAAATACAACAGCTTTTCGATCGTATAAAACGAATAATTGCAACCAGTATGAAACTTATGGTCATCTCTACTTTCCGAGCAAGCTAGGCTTCACCCTAGGGCGTTGGTCCAACAGATTGAATAGTTAGGGCCTTAGAAGTCAACGCCCGAAGCATAAAATGCAATAAAAATACAAGAGTGTATCCATCATATAACAGGAATAATTGCAACCAGTTTGAAAGTGATGGCCAATTCTACGTTCCGGGCAACCTAGACTTCACTCTACGGCGTTGCTCCACCAGATCGAATAGTTAGTGCCTTAGAAGTCAACGCCAGAAGCATAACATACAATATAAATACAACAGCTTTTCCATCGTGTAAAACGAATAATTGCAACCAGTATGAAACTTATGGTCATTTCTACTTTCCGAGCAGCCTAGGCTTCACCCTAGGGCGTTGCTCCAGCAGATTGAATAGTTAGGGCCTTAGAAGTCAACGCCCGAACCATAAAATGCAAAAAAAATACAACAGTGTTTCCATCATATATCAGGAATAATTGCAACCAGTTTGAAAGTGACGGCCAATTCTACGTTCCGGGCAATCTAGGTTTCACTGCAGCGAGTTGCTCCACCAGGCCGAATAGTTACGGCCTAAGAAGTCAACGCCAGAAGCATTAAATACGATATAAATACAACAGCTTTTCCATCGTATAAAACGAATAATTGCAACCAGTATGAAACTTATGGTCATCTCTACTTTCCGAGCAAGCTAGGCTTCACCCTAGGGCGTTGCTCCACCAGATCGAAAAGATAGTGCCTCAGAAGTCAACGCAAGAAGCATAAAATGCGATATAAATACAACAGTTTTTCCATCGTATAAAACGAATAATTGCAACCAGTATGAAACTTATGGTCATTTCTACTTTCCGAGCAACCTAGGCTTCACCCTAGGGCGTTGCTCGAACGGATTGAATAGTTAGGGCCTTAGAAGTCAACGCCCGAACCATAAAATGCAAAAAAAATACAACAGTGTTTCCATCATATAGCAGGAATAATTGGAACCAGTTTGAAAGTGATGGCCAATTCTACGTTCCGGGCAACCTAGGTTTCACTCCAGGGCGTTGCTCCACCAGATCGAATAGTTAGTGCCTTAGAAGTCAACGCCAGAAGCATAAAATACAATATAAATACAACAGTTTTTCCATAGTATAAAACAAATAATTGCAACCAGTTTGAAACTTATGGTCATTTCTACTTTCCGAGCAACCTAGGCTTCACCCTAGAGCGTTGCTCCAACGGATTGAATAGTTAGGGCCTTAGAAGTCAACGCCGGAACCATAAAATGCAAAAAAAATACAGCAGAGTTTCCATCATATAACATGAATAATTGCAACCAGTTTGAAAGTGATGGCCAATTCTACGTTCCGGGCAACGTAGGTTTCACTACAGGGCGTTGCTCCACCAGACCGAATAGTTACGGCCCAAGAAGTCAACGCCAGAAGCATAAAATACGATATAAATACAACAGCTTTTCCATCGTATAAAACGAATAATTGCAACCAGTATGAAACTTATGGTTATTTCTACTTTCCGAGCAAGCTAGGCTTCACCCTAGGGCGTTGCTCCAACAGATTCAATAGTTAGGGCCTTAGAAGTCAACGCCCGAAGCATAAAATACAATATAAATACAACAGTGTTTGCATCGTATAGAACGAATAATTGCAACCAGTTTGAAAGTGATGGTCATTTCTGCTTTCCGGGCAACCTAGGCTTCACTCCAGGGCGTTGCTCCACCAGATTGAATAGTTAGTGCCTTAGAAGTCAACGCCAGAAGCATAAAATACAATATAAATACAACAGCTTTTCCATCGTATAAAACGAATAATTGCAACCAGTATGAAACTTATGGACCTTTCTTCTTTCCGAGCAACCTAGGCTTCACCCTAGGGCGTTGCTCCAACAGATTGAATAGTTAGGGCCTTAGACGTCAACGCCCGAACCGTAAAATGCAAAAAAAATACAACAGTGTTTCCATCATATATCAGGAATAATTGCAACCAGTTTGAAAGTGATGGCCAATTCTACGTTCCGGGCAACCTAGGTTTCACTCCAGGGCGTTGCTCCACCAGACCGAATAGTTACGGCCTAAGAAGTCAACGCCAGAAGCATAAAATACGATATAAATACAACAGCTTTTCGATCGTATAAAACGAATAATTGCAACCAGTATGAAACTTATGGTCATCTCTACTTTCCGAGCAAGCTAGGCTTCACCCTAGGGCGTTGGTCCAACAGATTCAATAGCTAGGGCCTTAGAAGTCAACGCCCGAAGCATAAAATGCAATAAAAATACAAGAGTGTATCCATCATATAACAGGAATAATTGCAACCAGTTTGAAAGTGATGGCCAATTCTACGTTCCGGGCAACCTAGACTTCACTCTACGGCGTTGCTCCACCAGATCGAATAGTTAGTGCCTTAGAAGTCAACGCCAGAAGCATAACATACAATATAAATACAACAGCTTTTCCATCGTGTAAAACGAATAATTGCAACCAGTATGAAACTTATGGTCATTTCTACTTTCCGAGCAACCTAGGCTTCACCCTAGGGCGTTGCTCCAGCAGATTGAATAGTTAGGGCCTTAGAAGTCAACGCCCGAACCATAAAATGCAAAAAAAATACAACAGTGTTTCCATCATATATCAGGAATAATTGCAACCAGTTTGAAAGTGACGGCCAATTCTACGTTCCGGGCAATCTAGGTTTCACTGCAGCGAGTTGCTCCACCAGGCCGAATAGTTACGGCCTAAGAAGTCAACGCCAGAGGCATAAAACACGATATAAATACAACAGCTTTTCCACCGTATAAAACGAATAATTGCAACCAGTATGGAACTTATGGTCATTTCTACTTTCCGAGCAACCTAGGCTTCACCCTAGGGCGTTGCTCCAACGGATTGAATAGTTAGGGCCTTAGAAGTCAACGCCCGAACCGTAAAATGCAAAAAAAATACAACAGTGTTTCCATCATATATCAGGAATAATTGCAACCAGTTTGAAAGTGATGGCCAATTCTACGTTCCGGGCAACCTAGGTTTCACTCCAGGGCGTTGCTCCACCAGACCGAATAGTTACGGCCTAAGAAGTCAACGCCAGAAGCATAAAATACGATATAAATACAACAGCTTTTCGATCGTATAAAACGAATAATTGCAACCAGTATGAAACTTATGGTCATCTCTACTTTCCGAGCAAGCTAGGCTTCACCCTAGGGCGTTGGTCCAACAGATTGAATAGTTAGGGCCTTAGAAGTCAACGCCCGAAGCATAAAATGCAATAAAAATACAAGGGTGTATCCATCATATAACAGGAATAATTGCAACCAGTTTGAAAGTGATGGCCAATTCTACGTTCCGGGCAACCTAGACTTCACTCTACGGCGTTGCTCCACCAGATCGAATAGTTAGTGCCTTAGAAGTCAACGCCAGAAGCATAACATACAATATAAATACAACAGCTTTTCCGTCGTGTAAAACGAATAATTGCAACCAGTATGAAACTTATGGTCATTTCTACTTTCCGAGCAACCTAGGCTTCACCCTAGGGCGTTGCTCCAGCAGATTGAATAGTTAGGGCCTTAGAAGTCAACGCCCGAACCATAAAATGCAAAAAAAATACAACAGTGTTTCCATCATATATCAGGAATAATTGCAACCAGTTTGAAAGTGACGGCCAATTCTACGTTCCGGGCAATCTAGGTTTCACTGCAGCGAGTTGCTCCACCAGGCCGAATAGTTACGGCCTAAGAAGTCAACGCCAGAGGCATAAAACACGATATAAATACAACAGCTTTTCCACCGTATAAAACGAATAATTGCAACCAGTATGAAACTTATGGTCATTTCTACTTTCCGAGCAAGCTAGGCTTCACCGTAGGGCGTTGCTCCAACAGATTGAATAGCTAGGGCCTTAGAAGTCAACGCCCGAAGCATAAAATGCAATAAAAATAGAACAGTGTTTCCATCATATATCAGGAATAATTGCAACCAGTATGAAACTTATGGTCATTTGTACTTTCCGAGCAACCTAGGCTTCACCCTAGGGCGTTGCTCCAGCAGATTGAATAGTTAGGGCCTTAGAAGTCAACACCCGAACCATAAAATGCAAAAAAAATACAACAGTGTTTCCATCATATATCAGGAATAATTGCAACCAGTTTGAAAGTGATGGCCAATTCTACGTTCCGGGCAACCTAGGTTTCACCCCAGGGCGTCGCTCCACCAGACCGAATAGTTACGGCCTAAGAAGTCAACGCCAGAAGCATTAAATACGTTATAAATACAACAGCTTTTCCATCGTATAAAACGAATAATTGCAACCAGTATGAAACTTATGGTCATCTCTACTTTCCGAGCAAGCTAGGCTTCACCCTAGGGCGTTGCTCCACCAGATCGAAAAGATAGTGCCTCAGAAGTCAACGCCAGAAGCATAAAATGCGATATAAATACAACAGTTTTTCCATCGTATAAAACGAATAATTGCAACCAGTATGAAACTTATGGTCATTTCTACTTTCCGAGCAACCTAGGCTTCACCCTAGGGCGTTGCTCCAACGGATTGAATAGTTAGGGCCTTAGAAGTCAACGCCCGAACCATAAAATGCAAAAAAAATACAACAGTGTTTCCATCATATAGCAGGAATGATTGCAACCAGTTTGAAAGTGATGGCCAATTCTACGTTCCGGGCAACCTAGGTTTCACTCCAGGGCGTTGCTCCTCCTGATCGAATAGTTAGTGCCTTAGAAGTCAACGCCAGAAGCATAAAATACAATATAAATACAACAGTTTTTCCATAGTATAAAACAAATAATTGCAACCAGTTTGAAACTTATGGCCATTTCTACTTTCCAAGCAACCTAGGCTTCACCCTAGAGCGTTGCTCCAACGGATTGAATAGTTAGGGCCTTAGAAGTCAACGCCGGAACCATAAAATGCAATAAAAATACAACAGAGTTTCCATCATATAACATGAATAATTGCAACCAGTTTGAAAGTGATGGCCAATTCTACGTTCCGGGCAACGTAGGTTTCACTACAGGGCGTTGCTCCACCAGACCGAATAGTTACGGCCCAAGAAGTCAACGCCAGAAGCATAAAATACGATATAAATACAACAGCTTTTCCATCGTATAAAACGAATAATTGCAACCAGTATGAAACTTATGGTTATTTCTACTTTCCGAGCAAGCTAGGCTTCACCCTAGGGCGTTGCTCCAACAGATTCAATAGTTAGGGCCTTAGAAGTCAACGCCCGAAGCATAAAATACAATATAAATACAACAGTGTTTGCATCGTATAGAACGAATAATTGCAACCAGTTTGAAAGTGATGGTCATTTCTGCTTTCCGGGCAACCTAGGCTTCACTCCAGGGCGTTGCTCCACCAGATTGAATAGTTAGTGCCTTAGAAGTCAACGCCAGAAGCATAAAATACAATATAAATACAACAGCTTTTCCATCGTATAAAACGAATAATTGCAACCAGTATGAAACTTATGGACCTTTCTACTTTCCGAGCAACCTAGGCTTCACCCTAGGGCGTTGCTCCAACAGATTGAATAGTTAGGGCCTTAGAAGTCAACGCCCGAACCGTAAAATGCAAAAAAAATACAACAGTGTTTCCATCATATATCAGGAATAATTGCAACCAGTTTGAAAGTGATGGCCAATTCTACGTTCCGGGCAACCTAGGTTTCACTCCAGGGCGTTGCTCCACCAGACCGAATAGTTACGGCCTAAGAAGTCAACGCCAGAAGCATAAAATACGATATAAGTACAACAGCTTTTCGATCGTATAAAACGAATAATTGCAACCAGTATGAAACTTATGGTCATCTCTACTTTCCGAGCAAGCTAGGCTTCACCCTAGGGCGTTGGTCCAACAGATTGAATAGTTAGGGCCTTAGAAGTCAACGCCCGAAGCATAAAATGCAATAAAAATACAAGAGTGTATCCATCATATAACAGGAATAATAATGCAACCAGTTTGAAAGTGATGGCCAATTCTACGTTCCGGGCAACCTAGACTTCACTCTACGGCGTTGCTCCACCAGATCGAATAGTTAGTGCCTTAGAAGTCAACGCCAGAAGCATAACATACAATATAAATACAACAGCTTTTCCATCGTGTAAAACGAATAATTGCAACCAGTATGAAACTTATGGTCATTTCTACTTTCCGAGCAGCCTAGGCTTCACCCTAGGGCGTTGCTCCAGCAGATTGAATAGTTAGGGCCTTAGAAGTCAACGCCCGAACCATAAAATGCAAAAAAAATACAACAGTGTTTCCATCATATATCAGGAATAATTGCAACCAGTTTGAAAGTGACGGCCAATTCTACGTTCCGGGCAATCTAGGTTTCACTGCAGCGAGTTGCTCCACCAGGCCGAATAGTTACGGCCTAAGAAGTCAACGCCAGAGGCATAAAACACGATATAAATACAACAGCTTTTCCACCGTATAAAACGAATAATTGCAACCAGTATGAAACTTATGGTCATTTCTACTTTCCGAGCAAGCTAGGCTTCACCCTAGGGCGTTGCTCCAACAGATTGAATAGCTAGGGCCTTAGAAGTCAACGCCCGAAGCATAAAATGCAATAAACATAGAACAGTGTTTCCATCATATATCAGGAATAATTGCAACCAGTATGAAACTTATGGTCATTTGTACTTTCCGAGCAACCTAGGCTTCACCCTAGGGCGTTGCTCCAACAGATTGAGTAGTTAGGGCCTTACATGTCAACGCCCGAAACATAAAATGCAATAAAAATACAACTGTGTTTCCATCATATAACAGGAATAATTGCAACCAGTTTGAAAGTGATGGCCAATTCTACGTTCCGGGCAACCTAGACTTCACTCTACGGCGTTGCTCCACCAGACCGAATAGCTAGTGCCTTAGAAGTCAACGCCAGAAGCATAAAATACAATATAAATACAACAGCTTTTCCATCGTATAAAACGAATAATTGCAACCAGTATGAAACTTATGGTCATTTCTACTTTCCGGGCAACCTAGGCTTCACCCTAGGGCGTTGCTCCAGCAGATTGAATAGTTAGGGCCTTAGAAGTCAACGCCCGAACCATAAAATGCAAAAAAAATACAACAGAGTTTCCATCATATAACAGGAATAATTGCAACCAGTTTGAAAGTGATGGCCAATTCTACGTTCCAGGCAACCTAGACTTCACTCTACGGCGTTGCTCCACCAGATCGAATAGTTAGTGCCTTAGAAGTCAACGCCAGAAGCATAAAATACAATATAAATACAACAGCTTTTCCATCGTATAAAACGAATAATTGCAACCAGTATGAAACTTATGGTCATTTCTACTTTCCGAGCAACCTAGGCTTCACCCTAGGGCGTTGCTCCAGCAGATTGAATAGTTAGGGCCTTAGAAGTCAACACCCGAACCATAAAATGCAAAAAAAATACAACAGTGTTTCCATCATATATCAGGAATAATTGCAACCAGTTTGAAAGTGATGGCCAATTCTACGTTCCGGGCAACCTAGGTTTCACCCCAGGGCGTCGCTCCACCAGACCGAATAGTTACGGCCTAAGAAGTCAACGCCAGAAGCTTTAAATACGATATAAATACAACAGCTTTTCCATCGTATAAAACGAATAATTGCAACCAGTATGAAACTTATGGTCATCTCTACTTTCCGAGCAAGCTAGGCTTCACCCTAGGGCGTTGCTCCACCAGATCGAAAAGATAGTGCCTTAGAAGTCAACGCCAGAAGCATAAAATGCGATATAAATACAACAGTTTTTCCATCGTATAAAACGAATAATTGAAACCAGTATGAAACTTATGGTCACTTCTACTTTCCGAGCAACCTAGGCTTCACCCTAGGGCGTTGCTCCAACGGATTGAATAGTTAGGGCCCTAGAAGTCAACGCCCGAACCATAAAATGCAAAAAAAATACAACAGAGTTTCCTTCATATAACAGGAATAATTGCTACCAGTTTGAAAGTGATGGCCAATTCTACGTTCCGGGCAACGTAGGTTTCACTACAGGGCGTTGCTCCACCAGACCGAATAGTTACGGCCCAAGAAGTCAACGCCAGAAGCATAAAATACGATATAAATACAACAGCTTTTCCATCGTATAAAACGAATAATTGCAACCAGTATGAAACTTATGGTTATTTCTACTTTCCGAGCAAGCTAGGCTTCACCCTAGGGCGTTGCTCCAACAGATTCAATAGTTAGGGCCTTAGAAGTCAACGCCCGAAGCATAAAATACAATATAAATACAACAGTGTTTGCATCGTATAGAACGAATAATTGCAACCAGTTTGAAAGTGATGGTCATTTCTGCTTTCCGGGCAACCTAGGCTTCACTCCAGGGCGTTGCTCCACCAGATTGAATAGTTAGTGCCTTAGAAGTCAACGCCAGAAGCATAAAATACAATATAAATACAACAGCTTTTCCATCGTATAAAACGAATAATTGCAACCAGTATGAAACTTATGGACCTTTCTACTTTCCGAGCAACCTAGGCTTCACCCTAGGGCGTTGCTCCAGCAGATTGAATAGTTAGGGCCTTAGAAGTCAACGCCCGAACCATAAAATGCAAAAAAAATACAACAGAGTTTCCATCATATAACAGGAATAATTGCAACCAGTTTGAAAGTGATGGCCAATTCTACGTTCCGGGCAACCTAGACTTCACTCTACGGCGTTGCTCCACCAGATCGAATAGTTAGTGCCTTAGAAGTCAACGCCAGAAGCATAAAATACAATATAAATACAACAGCTTTTCCATCGTATAAAACGAATAATTGCAACCAGTATGAAACTTATGGTCATTTCTACTTTCCGAGCAACGTAGGCTTCACCCTAGGGCGTTGCTCCAGCAGATTGAATAGTTAGGGCCTTAGAAGTCAACACCCGAACCATAAAATGCAAAAAAAATACAACAGTGTTTCCATCATATATCAGGAATAATTGCAACCAGTTTGAAAGTGATGGCCAATTCTACGTTCCGGGCAACCTAGGTTTCACCCCAGGGCGTCGCTCCACCAGACCGAATAGTTACGGCCTAAGAAGTCAACGCCAGAAGCATTAAATACGATATAAATACAACAGCTTTTCCATCGTATAAAACGAATAATTGCAACCAGTATGAAACTTATGGTCATCTCTACTTTCCGAGCAAGCTAGGCTTCACCCTAGGGCGTTGCTCCACCAGATCGAAAAGATAGTGCCTTAGAAGTCAACGCCAGAAGCATAAAATGCGATATAAATACAACAGTTTTGCCATCGTATAAAACGAATAATTGAAACCAGTATGAAACTTATGGTCATTTCTACTTTCCGAGCAACCTAGGCTTCACCCTAGGGCGTTGCTCCAACGGATTGAATAGTTAGGGCCCTAGAAGTCAACGCCCGAACCATAAAATGCAAAAAAAATACAACAGTGTTTCCTTCATATAACAGGAATAATTGCTACCTGTTTGAAAGTGATGGCCAATTCTACGTTCCGGGCAACGTAGGTTTCACTACAGGGCGTTGCTCCACCAGACCGAATAGTTACGGCCCAAGAAGTCAACGCCAGAAGCATAAAATACGATATAAATACAACAGCTTTTCCATCGTATAAAACGAATAATTGCAACCAGTATGAAACTTATGGTTATTTCTACTTTCCGAGCAAGCTAGGCTTCACCCTAGGGCGTTGCTCCAACAGATTCAATAGTTAGGGCCTTAGAAGTCAACGCCCGAAGCATAAAATACAATATAAATACAGCAGTGTTTGCATCGTATAGAACGAATAATTGCAACCAGTTTGAAAGTGATGGTCATTTCTGCTTTCCGGGCAACCTAGGCTTCACTCCAGGGCGTTGCTCCACCAGATTGAATAGTTAGTGCCTTAGAAGTCAACGCCAGAAGCATAAAATACAATATAAATACAACAGCTTTTCCATCGTATAAAACGAATAATTGCAACCAGTATGAAACTTATGGACCTTTCTACTTTCCGAGCAACCTAGGCTTCACCCTAGGGCGTTGCTCCAACAGATTGAATAGTTAGGGCCTTAGAAGTCAACGCCCGAACCGTAAAATGCAAAAAAAATACAACAGTGTTTCCATCATATATCAGGAATAATTGCAACCAGTTTGAAAGTGATGGCCAATTCTACGTTCCGGGCAACCTAGGTTTCACTCCAGGGCGTTGCTCCACCAGACCGAATAGTTACGGCCTAAGAAGTCAACGCCAGAAGCATAAAATACGATATAAATACAACAGCTTTTCGATCGTATAAAACGAATAATTGCAACCAGTATGAAACTTATGGTCATCTCTACTTTCCGAGCAAGCTAGGCTTCACCCTAGGGCGTTGGTCCAACAGATTGAATAGTTAGGGCCTTAGAAGTCAACGCCCGAAGCATAAAATGCAATAAAAATACAAGAGTGTATCCATCATATAACAGGAATAATTGCAACCAGTTTGAAAGTGATGGCCAATTCTACGTTCCGGGCAACGTAGACTTCACTCTACGGCGTTGCTCCACCAGATCGAATAGTTAGTGCCTTAGAAGTCAACGCCAGAAGCATAACATACAATATAAATACAACAGCTTTTCCATCGTGTAAAACGAATAATTGCAACCAGTATGAAACTTATGGTCATTTCTACTTTCCGAGCATCCGAGGCTTCACCCTAGGGCGTTGCTCCAGCAGATTGAATAGTTAGGGCCTTAGAAGTCAACGCCCGAACCATAAAATGCAAAAAAAATACAACAGTGTTTCCATCATATATCAGGAATAATTGCAACCAGTTTGAAAGTGATGGCCAATTCTACGTTCCGGGCAATCTAGGTTTCACTGCAGCGAGTTGCTCCACCAGGCCGAATAGTTACGGCCTAAGAAGTCAACGCCAGAGGCATAAAACACGATATAAATACAACAGCTTTTCCACCGTATAAAACGAATAATTGCAACCAGTATGAAACTTATGGTCATTTCTACTTTCCGAGCAAGCTAGGCTTCACCCTAGGGCGTTGCTCCAACAGATTGAATAGCTAGGGCCTTAGAAGTCAACGCCCGAAGCATAAAATGCAATAAAAATAGAACAGTGTTTCCATCATATATCAGGAATAATTGCAACCAGTATGAAACTTATGGTCATTTGTACTTTCCGAGCAACCTAGGCTTCACCCTAGGGCGTTGCTCCAACAGATTGAGTAGTTAGGGCCTTACATGTCAACGCCCGAAACATAAAATGCAATAAAAATACAACTGTGTTTCCATCATATAACAGGAATAATTGCAACCAGTTTGAAAGTGATGGCCAATTCTACGTTCCGGGCAACCTAGACTTCACTCTACGGCGTTGCTCCACCAGACCGAATAGCTAGTGCCTTAGAAGTCAACGCCAGAAGCATAAAATACAATATAAATACAACAGCTTTTCCATCGTATAAAACGAATAATTGCAACCAGTATGAAACTTATGGTCATTTCTACTTTCCGGGCAAGCTAGGCTTCACCCTAGGGCGTTGCTCCACCAGATCGAAAAGATAGTGCCTTAGAAGTCAACGCCAGAAGCATAAAATGCGATATAAATACAACAGTTTTTCCATCGTATAAAACGAATAATTGAAACCAGTATGAAACTTATGGTCATTTCTACTTTCCGAGCAACCTAGGCTTCACCCTAGAGCGTTGCTCCAACGGATTGAATAGTTAGGGCCTTAGAAGTCAACGCCGGAACCATAAAATGCAAAAAAAATACAACAGAGTTTCCATCATATAACATGAATAATTCCAACCAGTTTGAAAGTGATGGCCAATTCTACGTTCCGGGCAACCTAGGTTTCACTCCAGGGCGTTGCTCCACCAGACCGAATAGTTACGGCCTAAGAAGTCAACGCCAGAAGCATAAAATACGATATAAATACAACAGCTTTTCGATCGTATAAAACGAATAATTGCAACCAGTATGAAACTTATGGTCATCTCTACTTTCCGAGCAAGCTAGGCTTCACCCTAGGGCGTTGGTCCAACAGATTGAATAGTTAGGGCCTTAGAAGTCAACGCCCGAAGCATAAAATGCAATAAAAATACAAGAGTGTATCCATCATATAACAGGAATAATTGCAACCAGTTTGAAAGTGATGGCCAATTCTACGTTCCGGGCAACCTAGACTTCACTCTACGGCGTTGCTCCACCAGATCGAATAGTTAGTGCCTTAGAAGTCAACGCCAGAAGCATAACATACAATATAAATACAACAGCTTTTCCATCGTGTAAAACGAATAATTGCAACCAGTATGAAACTTATGGTCATTTCTACTTTCCGAGCAGCCTAGGCTTCACCCTAGGGCGTTGCTCCAGCAGATTGAATAGTTAGGGCCTTAGAAGTCAACGCCCGAACCATAAAATGCAAAAAAAATACAACAGTGTTTCCATCATATATCAGGAATAATTGCAACCAGTTTGAAAGTGACGGCCAATTCTACGTTCCGGGCAATCTAGGTTTCACTGCAGCGAGTTCCTCCACCAGGCCGAATAGTTACGGCCTAAGAAGTCAACGCCAGAGGCATAAAACACGATATAAATACAACAGCTTTTCCACCGTATAAAACGAATAATTGCAACCAGTATGAAACTTATGGTCATTTCTACTTTCCGGGCAACCTAGGCTTCACCCTAGGGCGTTGCTCCAGCAGATTGAATAGTTAGGGCCTTAGAAGTCAACGCCCGAACCATAAAATGCAAAAAAAATACAACAGAGTTTCCATCATATAACAGGAATAATTGCAACCAGTTTGAAACTTATGGTCATTTCTGCTTTCCGAGCAACCTAGGCTTCACCCTAGAGCGTTGCTCCAACGGATTGAATAGTTAGGGCCTTAGAAGTCAACGCCGGAACCATAAAATGCAAAAAAAATACAACAGAGTTTCCATCGTATAACATGAATAATTCCAACCAGTTTGAAAGTGATGGCCAATTCTACGTTCCGGGCAACCTAGGTTTCACTCCAGGGCGTTGCTCCACCTGACCGAATAGTTACGGCCCAAGAAGTCAACGCCAGAAGCATAAAATACGATATAAATACAACAGCTTTTCCATCGTATAAAACGAATAATTGCAACCAGTATGAAACTTATGGTCATTTCTACTTTCCGAGCAAGCTAGGCTTCACCCTAGGGCGTTGCTCTAACAGATGGAATAGTTAGTGCCTTAGAAGTCAACGCCAGAAGCATAAAATACAATATAAATACAACAGTTTTTCCATAGTATAAAACAAATAATTGCAACCAGTTTGAAACTTATGGTCATTTCTACTTTCCGGGCAACCTAGGCTTCACCCTAGGGCGTTGCTCCAGCAGATTGAATAGTTAGGGCCTTAGAAGTCAACGCCCGAACCATAAAATGCAAAAAAAATACAACAGTGTTTCCATCATATAACAGGAATAATTGCAACCAGTTTGAAAGTGATGGCCAATTCTACGTTCCGGGCAACCTAGACTTCACTCTACGGCGTTGCTCCACCAGATCGAATAGTTAGTGCCTTAGAAGTCAACGCCAGAAGCATAAAATACAATATAAATACAACAGCTTTTCCATCGTATAAAACGAATAATTGCAACCAGTATGAAACTTATGGTCATTTCTACTTTCCGAGCAACCTAGGCTTTACCCTAGGGCGTTGCTCCAGCAGATTGAATAGTTAGGGGCTTAGAAGTCAACACCCGAACCATAAAATGCAAAAAAAATACAACAGTGTTTCCATCATATAACAGGAATAATTGCAACCAGTTTGAAACTTATGGTCATTTCTGCTTTCCGAGCAACCTAGGCTTCACCCTAGAGCGTTGCTCCAACGGATTGAATAGTTAGGGCCTTAGAAGTCAACGCCGGAACCATAAAATGCAAAAAAAATACAACAGAGTTTCCATCGTATAACATGAATAATTCCAACCAGTTTGAAAGTGATGGCCAATTCTACGTTCCGGGCAACCTAGGTTTCACTCCAGGGCGTTGCTCCACCAGACCGAATAGTTACGGCCCAAGAAGTCAACGCCAGAAGCATAAAATACGATATAAATACAACAGCTTTTCCATCGTATAAAACGTATAATTGCAACCAGTATGAAACTTATGGTCATTTCTACTTTCCGAGCAAGCTAGGCTTCACCCTAGGGCGTTGCTCTAACAGATGGAATAGTTAGTGCCTTAGAAGTCAACGCCAGAAGCATAAAATACAATATAAATACAACAGTTTTTCCATAGTATAAAACAAATAATTGCAACCAGTTTGAAACTTATGGTCATTTCTACTTTCCGGGCAACCTAGGCTTCACCCTAGGGCGTTGCTCCAGCAGATTGAATAGTTAGGGCCTTAGAAGTCAACGCCCGAACCATAAAATGCAAAAAAAATACAACAGTGTTTCCATCATATAACAGGAATAATTGCAACCAGTTTGAAAGTGATGGCCAATTCTACGTTCCGGGCAACCTAGACTTCACTCTGCGGCGTTGCTCCACCAGATCGAATAGTTAGTGCCTTAGAAGTCAACGCCAGAAGCATAAAATACAATATAAATACAACAGCTTTTCCATCGTATAAAACGAATAATTGCAACCAGTATGAAACTTATGGTCATTTCTACTTTCCGAGCAACCTAGGCTTCACCCTAGGGCGTTGCTCCAGCAGATTGAATAGTTAGGGCCTTAGAAGTCAACACCCGAACCATAAAATGCAAAAAAAATACAACAGTGTTTCCATCATATAACAGGAATAATTGCAACCAGTTTGAAAGTGATGGCCAATTCTACGTTCCGGGCAACCTAGGTTTCACTCCAGGGCGTTGCTCCACCAGATCGAATAGTTAGTGCCTTAGAAGTCAACGCCAGAAGCATAAAATACAATATAAATACAACAGTTTTTCCATAGTATAAAACAAATAATTGCAACCAGTTTGAAACTTATGGTCATTTCTACTTTCCGAGCAACCTAGGCTTCACCCTAGAGCGTTGCTCCAACGGATTGAATAGTTAGGGCCTTAGAAGTCAATGCCGGAACCCTAAAATGCAAAAAAAATACAAGAGAGTTTCCATCATATAACATGAATAATTCCAACCAGTTTGAAAGTGATGGCCAATTCTACGTTCCGGGCAACCTAGGTTTCACTCCAGGGCGTTGCTCCACCAGACCGAATAGTTACGGCCCAAGAAGTCAACGCCAGAAGCATAAAATACGATATAAATACAACAGCTTTTCCATCGTATAAAACGAATAATTGCAACCAGTATGAAACTTATGGTCATTTCTACTTTCCGAGCAAGCTAGGCTTCACCCTAGGGCGTTGCTCCAACAGATTCAATAGTTAGGGCCTTAGAAGTCAACGCCCGAAGCATAAAATACAATATAAATACAACAGTTTTTGCATCGTATAAAACGAATAATTGCAACCAGTTTGAAAGTGATGGTCATTTCTGCTTTCCGGGCAACCTAGGCTTCACTCCAGGGCGTTGCTCCACCAGATTGAATAGTTAGTGCCTTAGAAGTCAACGCCAGAAGCATAAAATACAATATAAATACAACAGCTTTTCCATCGTATAAAACGAATAATTGCAACCAGTATGAAACTTATGGACCTTTCTACTTTCCGAGCAACCTAGGCTTCACCCTAGGGCGTTGCTCCAACAGATTGAATAGTTAGGGCCTTAGAAGTCAACGCCCGAACCGTAAAATGCAAAAAAAATACAACAGTGTTTCCAACATATATCAGGAATAATTGCAACCAGTTTGAAAGTGATGGCCAATTCTACGTTCCGGGCAACCTAGGTTTCACTCCAGGGCGTTGCTCCACCTGACCGAATAGTTACGGCCCAAGAAGTCAACGCCAGAAGCATAAAATACGATATAAATACAACAGCTTTTCGATCGTATAAAACGAATAATTGCAACCAGTATGAAACTTATGGTCATCTCTACTTTCCGAGCAAGCTAGGCTTCACCCTAGGGCGTTGGTCCAACAGATTGAATAGTTAGGGCCTTAGAAGTCAACGCCCGAAGCATAAAATGCAATAAAAATACAAGAGTGTATCCATCATATAACAGGAATAATTGCAACCAGTTTGAAAGTGATGGCCAATTCTACGTTCCGGGCAACCTAGACTTCACTCTACGGCGTTGCTCCACCAGATCGAATAGTTAGTGCCTTAGAAGTCAACGCCAGAAGCATAACATACAATATAAATACAACAGCTTTTCCATCGTGTAAAACGAATAATTGCAACCAGTATGAAACCTATGGTCATTTCTACTTTCCGAGCAACCTAGGCTTCACCCTAGGGCGTTGCTCCAGCAGATTGAATAGTTAGGGCCTTAGAAGTCAACGCCCGAACCATAAAATGCAAAAAAAATACAACAGTGTTTCCATCATATATCAGGAATAATTGCAACCAGTTTGAAAGTGACGGCCAATTCTACGTTCCGGGCAATCTAGGTTTCACTGCAGCGAGTTGCTCCACCAGGCCGAATAGTTACGGCCTAAGAAGTCAACGCCAGAGGCATAAAACACGATATAAATACAACAGCTTTTCCACCGTATCAAACGAATAATTGCAACCAGTATGAAACTTATGGTCATTTCTACTTTACGAGCAAGCTAGGCTTCACCCTAGGGCGTTGCTCCAACAGATTGAATAGCTAGGGCCTTAGAAGTCAACGCCCGAAGCATAAAATGCAATAAAAATAGAACAGTGTTTCCATCATATATCAGGAATAATTGCAACCAGTTTGAAAGTGATGGCCAATTCTACGTTCCGGGCAACCTAGGCTTCACTCTAGGGCGTTGCTCCACCAGATCGAATAGTTGGTGCCTTAGAAGTCAACGCCAGAAGCATAAAATACAATATAAATCCAACAGTTTTTCCATCGTATAAAACGAATAATTGCAACCAGTATGAAACTTATGGTCATTTGTACTTTCCGAGCAACCTAGGCTTCACCCTAGGGCGTTGCTCCAACAGATTGAGTAGTTAGGGCCTTACATGTCAACGCCCGAACCATAAAATGCAAAAAAAATACAACAGTGTTTCCATCATATAACAGGAATAATTGCAACCAGTTTGAAAGTGATGGCCAATTCTACGTTCCGGGCAACCTAGACTTCACTCTACGGCGTTGCTCCACCAGATCGAATAGTTAGTGCCTTAGAAGTCAACGCCAGAAGCATAAAATACAATATAAATACAACAGCTTTTCCATCGTATAAAACGAATAATTGCAACCAGTATGAAACTTATGGTCATTTCTACTTTCCGAGCAACCTAGGCTTCACCCTAGGGCGTTGCTCCAGCAGATTGAATAGTTAGGGCCTTAGAAGTCAACACCCGAACCATAAAATGCAAAAAAAATACAACAGTGTTTCCATCATATAACAGGAATAATTGCAACCAGTTTGAAAGTGATGGCCAATTCTACGTTCCGGGCAACCTAGGTTTCACTCCAGGGCGTTGCTCCACCCGATCGAATAGTTAGTGCCTTAGAAGTCAACGCCAGAAGCATAAAATACAATATAAATACAACAGTTTTTCCATAGTATAAAACAAATAATTGCAACCAGATTGAAACTTATGGTCATTTCTACTTTCCGGGCAACCTAGGCTTCACCCTAGGGCGTTGCTCCAGCAGATTGAATAGTTAGGGCCTTAGAAGTCAACGCCCGAACCATAAAATGCAAAAAAAATACAACAGTGTTTCCATCATATAACAGGAATAATTGCAACCAGTTTGAAAGTGATGGCCAATTCTACGTTCCGGGCAACCTAGACTTCACTCTACGGCGTTGCTCCACCAGATCGAATAGTTAGTGCCTTAGAAGTCAACGCCAGAAGCATAAAATACAATATAAATACAACAGCTTTTCCATCGTATAAAACGAATAATTGCAACCAGTATGAAACTTATGGTCATTTCTACTTTCCGAGCAACCTAGGCTTCACCCTAGGGCGTTGCTCCAGCAGATTGAATAGTTAGGGCCTTAGAAGTCAACACCCGAACCATAAAATGCAAAAAAAATACAACAGTGTTTCCATCATATAACAGGAATAATTGCAACCAGTTTGAAACTTATGGTCATTTCTGCTTTCCGAGCAACCTAGGCTTCACCCTAGAGCGTTGCTCCAACGGATTGAATAGTTAGGGCCTTAGAAGTCAACGCCGGAACCATAAAATGCAAAAAAAATACAACAGAGTTTCCATCGTATAACATGAATAATTCCAACCAGTTTGAAAGTGATGGCCAATTCTACGTTCCGGGCAACCTAGGTTTCACTCCAGGGCGTTGCTCCACCAGACCGAATAGTTACGGCCCAAGAAGTCAACGCCAGAAGCATAAAATACGATATAAATACAACAGCTTTTCCATCGTATAAAACGTATAATTGCAACCAGTATGAAACTTATGGTCATTTCTACTTTCCGAGCAAGCTAGGCTTCACCCTAGGGCGTTGCTCTAACAGATGGAATAGTTAGTGCCTTAGAAGTCAACGCCAGAAGCATAAAATACAATATAAATACAACAGTTTTTCCATAGTATAAAACAAATAATTGCAACCAGTTTGAAACTTATGGTCATTTCTACTTTCCGGGCAACCTAGGCTTCACCCTAGGGCGTTGCTCCAGCAGATTGAATAGTTAGGGCCTTAGAAGTCAACGCCCGAACCATAAAATGCAAAAAAAATACAACAGTGTTTCCATCATATAACAGGAATAATTGCAACCAGTTTGAAAGTGATGGCCAATTCTACGTTCCGGGCAACCTAGACTTCACTCTGCGGCGTTGCTCCACCAGATCGAATAGTTAGTGCCTTAGAAGTCAACGCCAGAAGCATAAAATACAATATAAATACAACAGCTTTTCCATCGTATAAAACGAATAATTGCAACCAGTATGAAACTTATGGTCATTTCTACTTTCCGAGCAACCTAGGCTTCACCCTAGGGCGTTGCTCCAGCAGATTGAATAGTTAGGGCCTTAGAAGTCAACACCCGAACCATAAAATGCAAAAAAAATACAACAGTGTTTCCATCATATAACAGGAATAATTGCAACCAGTTTGAAAGTGATGGCCAATTCTACGTTCCGGGCAACCTAGGTTTCACTCCAGGGCGTTGCTCCACCAGATCGAATAGTTAGTGCCTTAGAAGTCAACGCCAGAAGCATAAAATACAATATAAATACAACAGTTTTTCCATAGTATAAAACAAATAATTGCAACCAGTTTGAAACTTATGGTCATTTCTACTTTCCGAGCAACCTAGGCTTCACCCTAGAGCGTTGCTCCAACGGATTGAATAGTTAGGGCCTTAGAAGTCAATGCCGGAACCCTAAAATGCAAAAAAAATACAAGAGAGTTTCCATCATATAACATGAATAATTCCAACCAGTTTGAAAGTGATGGCCAATTCTACGTTCCGGGCAACCTAGGTTTCACTCCAGGGCGTTGCTCCACCAGACCGAATAGTTACGGCCCAAGAAGTCAACGCCAGAAGCATAAAATACGATATAAATACAACAGCTTTTCCATCGTATAAAACGAATAATTGCAACCAGTATGAAACTTATGGTCATTTCTACTTTCCGAGCAAGCTAGGCTTCACCCTAGGGCGTTGCTCCAACAGATTCAATAGTTAGGGCCTTAGAAGTCAACGCCCGAAGCATAAAATACAATATAAATACAACAGTTTTTGCATCGTATAAAACGAATAATTGCAACCAGTTTGAAAGTGATGGTCATTTCTGCTTTCCGGGCAACCTAGGCTTCACTCCAGGGCGTTGCTCCACCAGATCGAATAGTTAGTGCCTTAGAAGTCAACGCCAGAAGCATAACATACAATATAAATACAACAGCTTTTCCATCGTGTAAAACGAATAATTGCAACCAGTATGAAACTTATGGTCATTTCTACTTTCCGAGCAACCTAGGCTTCACCCTAGGGCGTTGCTCCAACAGATTGAATAGCTAGGGCCTTACATGTCAACGCCCGAAGCATAAAATGCAATAAAAATAGAACAGTGTTTCCATCATATATCAGGAATAATTGCAACCAGTTTGAAAGTGATGGCCAATTCTACGTTCCGGGCAACCTAGGCTTCACTCTAGGGCGTTGCTCCACCAGATCGAATAGTTGGTGCCTTAGAAGTCAACGCCAGAAGCATAAAATACAATATAAATACAACAGTTTTTCCATCGTATAAAACGAATAATTGCAACCAGTATGAAACTTATGGTCATTTGTACTTTCCGAGCAACCTAGGCTTCACCCTAGGGCGTTGCTCCAACAGATTGAGTAGTTAGGGCCTTACATGTCAACGCCCGAAACATAAAATGCAATAAAAATACAACTGTGTTTCCATCATATAACAGGAATAATTGCAACCAGTTTGAAAGTGATGGCCAATTCTACGTTCCGGGCAACCTAGACTTCACTCTACGGCGTTGCTCCACCAGACCGAATAGCTAGTGCCTTAGAAGTCAACGCCAGAAGCATAAAATACAATATAAATACAACAGCTTTTCCATCGTATAAAACGAATAATTGCAACCAGTATGAAACTTATGGTCATTTCTACTTTCCGGGCAACCTAGGCTTCACCCTAGGGTGTTGCTCCAGCAGATTGAATAGTTAGGGCCTTAGAAGTCAACGCCCGAACCATAAAATGCAAAAAAAATACAACAGTGTTTCCATCATATAACAGGAATAATTGCAACCAGTTTGAAAGTGATGGCCAATTCTACGTTCCGGGCAACCTAGACTTCACTCTACGGCGTTGCTCCACCAGATCGAATAGTTAGTGCCTTAGAAGTCAACGCCAGAAGCATAAAATACAATATAAATACAACAGCTTTTCCATCGTATAAAACGAATAATTGCAACCAGTATGAAACTTATGGTCATTTCTACTTTCCGAGCAACCTAGGCTTCACCCTAGGGCGTTGCTCCAGCAGATTGAATAGTTAGGGCCTTAGAAGTCAACACCCGAACCATAAAATGCAAAAAAAATACAACAGTGTTTCCATCATATAACAGGAATAATTGCAACCAGTTTGAAAGTGATGGCCAATTCTACGTTCCGGGCAACCTAGGTTTCACTCCAGGGCGTTGCTCCACCCGATCGAATAGTTAGTGCCTTAGAAGTCAACGCCAGAAGCATAAAATACAATATAAATACAACAGTTTTTCCATAGTATAAAACAAATAATTGCAACCAGTTTGAAACTTATGGTCATTTCTACTTTCCGAGCAACCTAGGCTTCACCCTAGAGCGTTGCTCCAACGGATTGAATAGTTAGGGCCTTAGAAGTCAACGCCGGAACCATAAAATGCAAAAAAAATACAACAGAGTTTCCATCATATAACATGAATAATTCCAACCAGTTTGAAAGTGATGGCCAATTCTACGTTCCGGGCAACCTAGGTTTCACTCCAGGGCGTTGCTCCACCAGACCGAATAGTTACGGCCCAAGAAGTCAACGCCAGAAGCATAAAATACGATATAAATACAACAGCTTTTCCATCGTATAAAACGAATAATTGCAACCAGTATGAAACTTATGGTCATTTCTACTTTCCGAGCAAGCTAGGCTTCACCCTAGGGCGTTGCTCCAACAGATTCAATAGTTAGGGCCTTAGATGTCAACGCTCGAAGCATAAAATACAATATAAATACAACAGTTTTGGCATCGTATAAAACGAATAATTGCAACCAGTTTGAAAGTGATGGTCATTTCTGCTTTCCGGGCAACCTAGGCTTCACTCCAGGGCGTTGCTCCACCAGATTGAATAGTTAGTGCCTTAGAAGTCAACGCCAGAAGCATAAAATACAATATAAATACAACAGCTTTTCCATCGTATAAAGCGAATAATTGCAACCAGTATGAAACTTATGGACCTTTCTACTTTCCGAGCAACCTAGGCTTCACCCTAGGGCGTTGCTCCAACAGATTGAATAGTTAGGGCCTTAGATGTCAACGCCCGAACCGTAAAATGCAAAAAAAATACAACAGTGTTTCCATCATATATCAGGAATAATTGCAACCTGTTTGAAAGTGATGGCCAATTCTACGTTCCGGGCAACCTAGGTTTCACTCCAGGGCGTTGCTCCACCAGACCGAATAGTTACGGCCTAAGAAGTCAACGCCAGAAGCATAAAATACGATATAAATACAACAGCTTTTCCATCGTATAAAACGAATAATTGCAACCAGTATGAAACTTATGGTCATCTCTACTTTCCGAGCAAGCTAGGCTTCACCCTAGGGCGTTGGTCCAACAGATTGAATAGTTAGGGCCTTAGAAGTCAACGCCCGAAGCATAAAATGCAATAAAAATACAAGAGTGTATCCATCATATAACAGGAATAATTCCAACCAGTTTGAAAGTGACGGCCAATTCTACGTTCCGGGCAATCTAGGTTTCACTGCAGCGAGTTGCTCCACCAGGCCGAATAGTTACGGCCTAAGAAGTCAACGCCAGAGGCATAAAACACGATATAAATACAACAGCTTTTCCACCGTATAAAACGAATAATTGCAACCAGTATGAAACTTATGGTCATTTCTACTTTCCGAGCAAGCTAGGCTTCACCCTAGGGCGTTGCTCCAACAGATTCAATAGCTAGGGCCTTAGAAGTCAACGCCCGAAGCATAAAATGCAATAAAAATAGAACAGTGTTTCCATCATATATCAGGAATAATTGCAACCAGTTTGAAAGTGATGGCCAATTCTACGTTCCGGGCAACCTAGGCTTCACTCTAGGGCGTTGCTCCACCAGATCGAATAGTTAGTGCCTTAGAAGTCAACGCCAGAAGCATAAAATACAATATAAATACAACAGTTTTTCCATCGTATAAAACGAATAATTGCAACCAGTATGAAACTTATGGTCATTTGTACTTTCCGAGCAACCTAGGCTTCACCCTAGGGCGTTGCTCCAACAGATTGAGTAGTTAGGGCCTTACATGTCAACGCCCGAACCAAAAAATGCAAAAAAAATACAACAGTGTTTCCATCATATAACAGGAATAATTGCAACCAGTTTGAAAGTGATGGCCAATTCTACGTTCCGGGCAACCTAGACTTCACTCTACGGCGTTGCTCCACCAGATCGAATAGTTAGGGCCTTAGAAGTCAACGCCCGAACCATAAAATGCAAAAAAAATACAACAGTGTTTCCATCATATATCAGGAATAATTGCAACCAGTTTGAAAGTGATGGCCAATTCTACGTTCCGGGCAACCTAGGCTTCGCTTTAGGGCGTTGCTCCACCAGATCGAAAAGATAGTGCCTTAGAAGTCAACGCCAGAAGCATAAAATACGATATAAAAACAACAGCTTTTCCATCGTATAAAACGAATAATTGCAACCAGTATGAAACTTGTGGTCATTTCTGCTTTCCGAGCAAGCTAGGCTTCACCCTAGGGCGTTGCTCCAACAGATTGAATAGTTAGGGCCTTAGAAGTCAGCGCCCGAAGCATAAAATGCAATTAAAATACAACAGTGTTTCCATCATATAACAGGAATAATTGCAACCAGTTTGAAAGTGATGGCCAATTCTACGTTCCGGGCAACCTAGGCTTCGCTCTAGCGCGTTGCTCCACCAGATCGAAAAGATAGTGCCTTAGAAGTCAACGCCAGAAGCATAAAATGCGATATAAATACAACAGTTTTTCCATCGTATAAAACGAATAATTGCGACCAGTATGAAACTTATGGTCGTTTCTACTTTGCGAGCAACCTAGGCTTCACCCTAGGGCGTTGCTCCACCAGATCGAAAAGATAGTGCCTTAGAAGTCAACGCCAGAAGCATAAAATGCGATATAAATACAACAGTTTTTCCATCGTATAAAACGAATAATTGCAACCAGTATGAAACTTATGGTCATCTCTACTTTCCGAGCAAGCTAGGCTTCACCCTAGGGCGTTGGTCCAACAGATTGAATAGTTAGGGCCTTAGAAGTCAACGCCCGAACCATAAAATGCAAAAAAAAATACAACAGTGTTTCCATCATATATCAGGAATAATTGCAACCAGTTTGAAAGTGATTGCCAATTCTACGTTCCGGGCAACCTAGGTTTCACTCCAGGGCGTTGCTCCTCCAGACCGAATAGTTACGGCCTAAGAAGTCAACGCCAGAAGCATAAAGTACGATATAAATACAACAGTTTTTGCATCGTATAAAACGAATAATTGCAACCAGTTTGAAAGTGATGGTCATTTCTGCTTTCCGGGCAACCTAGGCTTCACTCTAGGGCGCTGCTCCACCAGATCGAATAGTTAGTGGCTTAGAAGTCAACGCCAGAAGCATAAAATACAATATAAATACAACAGTTTTTCCATCGTATAAAACGAATAATTGCAACCAGTATGAAACTTATGGACATTTCTACTTTCATAGCAACCTAGGCTTCACCCTAGGGCGTTGCTCTAACAGATTGAATAGTTAGGGCCTTAGAAGTCAACACCCGAACCATAAAATGCAAAAAAAATACAACAGTGTTTCCATCATATATCAGGAATAATTGCAACCAGTTTGAAAGTGATGGCCAATTCTACGTTCCGGGCAACCTAGGTTTCACCCCAGGGCGTCGCTCCACCAGACCGAATAGTTACGGCCTAAGAAGTCAACGCCAGAAGCATTAAATACGATATAAATACAACAGCTTTTCCATCGTATAAAACGAATAATTGCAACCAGTATGAAACTTATGGTCACCTCTACTTTCCGAGCAAGCTAGGCTTCACCCTAGGGCGTTGCTCCACCAGATCGAAAAGATAGTGCCTTAGAAGTCAACGCCAGAAGCATAAAATGCGATATAAATACAACAGTTTTTCCATCGTATAAAACGAATAATTGCAACCAGTATGAAACTTATGGTCATTTCTACTTTCCGAGCAAGCTAGGCTTCACCCTAGGGCGTTGCTCCAACAGATTGAATAGTTAGGGCCGTAGAAGTCAGCGCCCGAAGCATAAAATGCAATTAAAATACAACAGTGTTTCCATCATATAACAGGAATAATTGCAACCAGTTTGAAAGTGATGGCCAATTCTACGTTCCGGGCAACCTAGGCTTCGCTCTAGCGCGTTGCTCCACCAGATCGAAAAGATAGTGCCTTAGAAGTCAACTCCAGAAGCATAAAATGCGATGTAAATACAACAGTTTTTCCATCGTATAAAACGAATAATTGCGACCAGTATGAAACTTATGGTCATTTCTACTTTGCGAGCAACCTAGGCTTCACCCTAGGGCGTTGCTCCAACAGATTGAATAGTTAGGGCCTTAGAAGTCAACGCCCGAACCATAAAATGCAAAAAAAAATACAACAGTGTTTCCATCATATATCAGGAATAATTGCAACCAGTTTGAAAGTGATTGCCAATTCTACGTTCCGGGCAACCTAGGTTTCACTCCAGGGCGTTGCTCCTCCAGACCGAATAGTTACGGCCTAAGAAGTCAACGCCAGAAGCATAAAGTACGATATAAATACAACAGTTTTTGCATCGTATAAAACGAATAATTGCAACCAGTTTGAAAGTGATGGTCATCTCTACTTTCCGAGCAAGCTAGGCTTCACCCTAGGGCGTTGCTCCACCAGATCGAAAAGATAGTGCCTTAGAAGTCAACGGCAGAAGCATAAAATGCGATATAAATACAACAGTTTTTCCATCGTATAAAACGAATAATTGCAACCAGTATGAAACTTATGGTCATTTCTACTTTCCGAGCAACCTAGGCTTCACCCTAGGGCGTTGCTCCAACGGATTGAATAGTTAGGGCCTTAGAAGTGAACGCCCGAACCATAAAATGCAAAAAAAATACAACAGTGTTTCCATCATATAACAGGAATAATTGCAACCAGTTTGAAAGTGATGGCCAATTCTACGTTCCGGGCAACCTAGACTTCACTCTACGGCGTTGTTCCACCAGATCGAATAGTTAGTGCCTTAGAAGTCAACGCCAGAAGCGTAAAATACAATATAAATACAACAGCTTTTCCATCGTATAAAACGAATAATTGCAACCAGTATGAAACTTATGGTCATTTCTACTTTCCGAGCAACCTAGGCTTCACCCTAGGGCGTTGCTCCAGCAGATTGAATAGTTAGGGCCTTAGAAGTCAACGCCCGAACCATAAAACGCAAAAAAAATACAACAGTGTTGCCGACATATAACAGGAATAATTGCAACCAGTTTGAAAGTGATGGCCAATTCTACGTTCCGGGCAACCTAGGCATCACTCTATTGCGTTGCTCCACCAGATCGAATAGTTAGTGCCTTAGAAGTCAGCGCCAGAAGCATAAAATACAATATAAATACAACAGTTTTTGCATCGTATAAAACGAATAATTGCAACCAGTTTGAAAGTGATGGTCAGTTCTGCTTTCCGGGCAACCTAGGCTTCACTCTAGGGCGTTGCTCCACCAGATCGAATAGTTAGTGGCTTAGAAGTCAACGCCAGAAGCATAAAATACAATATAAATACAACAGTTTTTCCATCGTATAAAACGAATAATTGCAACCAGTATGAAACTTATGGTCATTTCTACTTTCCGAGCAACCTAGGCTTCACCCTAGGGCGTTGCTCCAACGGATTGAATAGTTAGGGCCTTAGAAGTCAACGCCCGAACCATAAAATGCAAAAAAAATACAACAGTGTTTCCATCATATAGCAGGAATAATTGCAACCAGTTTGAAAGTGATGGACAATTCTACGTTCCGGGCAACCTAGGTTTCACTCCAGGGCGTTGCTCCACCAGATCGAATAGTTAGTGCCTTAGAAGTCAACGCCAGAAGCATAAAATACAATATAAATACAACAGTTTTTCCATAGTATAAAACAAATAATTGCAACCAGTTTGAAACTTATGGTCATTTCTACTTTCCGAGCAACCTAGGCTTCACCCTAGAGCGTTGCTCCAACGGATTGAATAGTTAGGGCCTTAGAAGTCAACGCCCGAACCGTAAAATGCAAAAAAAATACAACAGTGTTTCCATCATATATCAGGTATAATTGCAACCAGTTTGAAAGTGATGGCCAATTCTACGTTCCGGGCAACCTAGGCTTCACTCCAGGGCGTTGCTCCACCAGACCGAATAGTTACGGCCTAAGAAGTCAACGCCAGAAGCATAAAATACGATATAATTACAACAGCTTTTCCATCGTATAAAACGAATAATTGCAACCAGTATGAAACTTATGGTCATCTCTACTTTCCGAGCAAGCTAGGCTTCACCCTAGGGCGTTGCTCCAACAGATTGAATAGTTAGGGCCTTAGAAGTCAGCGCCCGAAGCATAAAATGCAATTAAAATACAACAGTGTTTCCATCATATAACAGGAATAATTGCAACCAGTTTGAAAGTGATGGCCAATTCTACGTTCCGGGCAACCTAGGCTTCGCTCTAGCGCGTTGCTCCACCAGATCGAAAAGATAGTGCCTTAGAAGTCAACGCCAGAAGCATAAAATGCGATATAAATACAACAGTTTTTCCATCGTATAAAACGAATAATTGCGACCAGTATGAAACTTATGGTCGTTTCTACTTTGCGAGCAACCTAGGCTTCACCCTAGGGCGTTGCTCCACCAGATCGAAAAGATAGTGCCTTAGAAGTCAACGCCAGAAGCATAAAATGCGATATAAATACAACAGTTTTTCCATCGTATAAAACGAATAATTGCAACCAGTATGAAACTTATGGTCATCTCTACTTTCCGAGCAAGCTAGGCTTCACCCTAGGGCGTTGGTCCAACAGATTGAATAGTTAGGGCCTTAGAAGTCAACGCCCGAACCATAAAATGCAAAAAAAAATACAACAGTGTTTCCATCATATATCAGGAATAATTGCAACCAGTTTGAAAGTGATTGCCAATTCTACGTTCCGGGCAACCTAGGTTTCACTCCAGGGCGTTGCTCCTCCAGACCGAATAGTTACGGCCTAAGAAGTCAACGCCAGAAGCATAAAGTACGATATAAATACAACAGTTTTTGCATCGTATAAAACGAATAATTGCAACCAGTTTGAAAGTGATGGTCATTTCTGCTTTCCGGGCAACCTAGGCTTCACTCTAGGGCGCTGCTCCACCAGATCGAATAGTTAGTGGCTTAGAAGTCAACGCCAGAAGCATAAAATACAATATAAATACAACAGTTTTTCCATCGTATAAAACGAATAATTGCAACCAGTATGAAACTTATGGTCATTTCTACTTTCCGAGCAACCTAGGCTTCACCCTAGGGCGTTGCTCCAGCAGATTGAATAGTTAGGGCCTTAGAAGTCAACGCCCGAACCATAAAATGCAAAAAAAATACAACAGTGTTTCCATCATATATCAGGAATAATTGCAACCAGTTTGAAAGTGACGGCCAATTCTACGTTCCGGGCAATCTAGGTTTCACTGCAGCGAGTTGCTCCACCAGGCCGAATAGTTACGGCCTAAGAAGTCAACGCCAGAGGCATAAAACACGATATAAATACAACAGCTTTTCCACCGTATAAAACGAATAATTGCAACTAGTATGAAACTTATGGTCATTTCTACTTTCCGAGCAAGCTAGGCTTCACCCTAGGGCGTTGCTCCAACAGATTCAATAGCTAGGGCCTTAGAAGTCAACGCCCGAAGCATAAAATGCAATAAAAATAGAACAGTGTTTCCATCATATATCAGGAATAATTGCAACCAGTTTGAAAGTGATGGCCAATTCTACGTTCCGGGCAACCTAGGCTTCACTCTAGGGCGTTGCTCCACCAGATCGAATAGTTAGTGCCTTAGAAGTCAACGCCAGAAGCATAAAATACAATATAAATACAACAGTTTTTCCATCGTATAAAACGAATAATTGCAACCAGTATGAAACTTATGGTCATTTGTACTTTCCGAGCAACCTAGGCTTCACCCTAGGGCGTTGCTCCAACAGATTGAGTAGTTAGGGCCTTACATGTCAACGCCCGAACCATAAAATGCAAAAAAAATACAACAGTGTTTCCATCATATAACAGGAATAATTGCAACCAGTTTGAAAGTGATGGCCAATTCTACGTTCCGGGCAACCTAGACTTCACTCTACGGCGTTGCTCCACCAGATCGAATAGTTAGTGACTTAGAAGTCAACGCCAGAAGCATAAAATACAATATAAATACAACAGCTTTTCCATCGTATAAAACGAATAATTGCAACCAGTATGAAACTTATGGTCATTTCTACTTTCCGAGCAACCTAGGCTTCACCCTAGGGCGTTGCTCCAGCAGATTGAATAGTTAGGGCCTTAGAAGTCAACGCCCGAACCATAAAATGCAAAAAAAATACAACAGTGTTTCCATCATATATCAGGAATAATTGCAACCAGTTTGAAAGTGATGGCCAATTCTACGTTCCGGGCAACCTAGGCTTCGCTTTAGGGCGTTGCTCCACCAGATCGAAAAGATAGTGCCTTAGAAGTCAACGTCAGAAGCATAAAATACGATATAAAAACAACAGCTTTTCCATCGTATAAAACGAATAATTGCAACCAGTATGAAACTTGTGGTCATTTCTGCTTTCCGAGCAAGCTAGGCTTCACCCTAGGGCGTTGCTCCAACAGATTGAATAGTTAGGGCCTTAGAAGTCAGCGCCCGAAGCATAAAATGCAATTAAAATACAACAGTGTTTCCATCATATAACAGGAATAATTGCAACCAGTTTGAAAGTGATGGCCAATTCTACGTTCCGGGCAACCTAGGCTTCGCTCTAGCGCGTTGCTCCACCAGATCGAAAAGATAGTGCCTTAGAAGTCAACGCCAGAAGCATAAAATGCGATATAAATACAACAGTTTTTCCATCGTATAAAACGAATAATTGCGACCAGTATGAAACTTATGGTCGTTTCTACTTTGCGAGCAACCTAGGCTTCACCCTAGGGCGTTGCTCCACCAGATCGAAAAGATAGTGCCTTAGAAGTCAACGCCAGAAGCATAAAATGCGATATAAATACAACAGTTTTTCCATCGTATAAAACGAATAATTGCAACCAGTATGAAGCTTATGGTCATCTCTACTTTCCGAGCAAGCTAGGCTTCACCCTAGGGCGTTGGTCCAACAGATTGAATAGTTAGGGCCTTAGAAGTCAACGCCCGAACCATAAAATGCAAAAAAAAAACAACAGTGTTTCCATCATATATCAGGAATAATTGCAACCAGTTTGAAAGTGATTGCCAATTCTACGTTCCGGGCAACCTAGGTTTCACTCCAGGGCGTTGCTCCTCCAGACCGAATAGTTACGGCCTAAGAAGTCAACGCCAGAAGCATAAAGTACGATATAAATACAACAGTTTTTGCATCGTATAAAACGAATAATTGCAACCAGTTTGAAAGTGATGGTCATTTCTGCTTTCCGGGCAACCTAGGCTTCACTCTAGGGCGCTGCTCCACCAGATCGAATAGTTAGTGGCTTAGAAGTCAACGCCAGAAGCATAAAATACAATATAAATACAACAGTTTTTCCATCGTATAAAACGAATAATTGCAACCAGTATGAAACTTATGGACATTTCTACTTTCATAGCAACCTAGGCTTCACCCTAGGGCGTTGCTCTAACAGATTGAATAGTTAGGGCCTTAGAAGTCAACACCCGAACCATAAAATGCAAAAAAAATACAACAGTGTTTCCATCATATATCAGGAATAATTGCAACCAGTTTGAAAGTGATGGCCAATTCTACGTTCCGGGCAACCTAGGTTTCACCCCAGGGCGTCGCTCCACCAGACCGAATAGTTACGGCCTAAGAAGTCAACGCCAGAAGCATTAAATACGATATAAATACAACAGCTTTTCCATCGTATAAAACGAATAATTGCAACCAGTATGAAACTTATGGTCACCTCTACTTTCCGAGCAAGCTAGGCTTCACCCTAGGGCGTTGCTCCACCAGATCGAAAAGATAGTGCCTTAGAAGTCAACGCCAGAAGCATAAAATGCGATATAAATACAACAGTTTTTCCATCGTATAAAACGAATAATTGCAACCAGTATGAAACTTATGGTCATTTCTACTTTCCGAGCAAGCTAGGCTTCACCCTAGGGCGTTGCTCCAACAGATTGAATAGTTAGGGCCGTAGAAGTCAGCGCCCGAAGCATAAAATGCAATTAAAATACAACAGTGTTTCCATCATATAACAGGAATAATTGCAACCAGTTTGAAAGTGATGGCCAATTCTACGTTCCGGGCAACCTAGACTTCACTCTACGGCGTTGTTCCACCAGATCGAATAGTTAGTGCCTTAGAAGTCAACGCCAGAAGCATAAAATACAATATAAATACAACAGCTTTTCCATCGTATAAAACGAATAATTGCAACCAGTATGAAACTTATGGTCATTTCTACTTTCCGAGCAACCTAGGCTTCACCCTAGGGCGTTGCTCCAGCAGATTGAATAGTTAGGGCCTTAGAAGTCAACGCCCGAACCATAAAACGCAAAAAAAATACAACAGTGTTGCCGACATATAACAGGAATAATTGCAACCAGTTTGAAAGTGATGGCCAATTCTACGTTCCGGGCAACCTAGGCATCACTCTATTGCGTTGCTCCACCAGATCGAATAGTTAGTGCCTTAGAAGTCAGCGCCAGAAGCATAAAATACAATATAAATACAACAGTTTTTGCATCGTATAAAACGAATAATTGCAACCAGTTTGAAAGTGATGGTCATTTCTGCTTTCCGGGCAACCTAGGCTTCACTCTAGGGCGTTGCTCCACCAGATCGAATAGTTAGTGGCTTAGAAGTCAACGCCAGAAGCATAAAATACAATATAAATACAACAGTTTTTCCATCGTATAAAACGAATAATTGCAACCAGTATGAAACTTATGGTCATTTCTACTTTCCGAGCAACCTAGGCTTCACCCTAGGGCGTTGCTCCAACGGATTGAATAGTTAGGGCCTTAGAAGTCAACGCCCGAACCATAAAATGCAAAAAAAATACAACAGTGTTTCCATCATATAGCAGGAATAATTGCAACCAGTTTGAAAGTGATGGACAATTCTACGTTCCGGGCAACCTAGGTTTCACACCAGGGCGTTGCTCCACCAGATCGAATAGTTAGTGCCTTAGAAGTCAACGCCAGAAGCATAAAATACAATATAAATACAACAGTTTTTCCATAGTATAAAACAAATAATTGCAACCAGTTTGAAACTTATGGTCATTTCTACTTTCCGAGCAACCTAGGCTTCACCCTAGAGCGTTGCTCCAACGGATTGAATAGTTAGGGCCTTAGAAGTCAACGCCCGAACCGTAAAATGCAAAAAAAATACAACAGTGTTTCCATCATATATCAGGTATAATTGCAACCAGTTTGAAAGTGATGGCCAATTCTACGTTCCGGGCAACCTAGGTTTCACTCCAGGGCGTTGCTCCACCAGACCGAATAGTTACGGCCTAAGAAGTCATCGCCAGAAGCATAAAATACGATATAATTACAACAGCTTTTCCATCGTATAAAACGAATAATTGCAACCAGTATGAAACTTATGGTCATCTCTACTTTCCGAGCAAGCTAGGCTTCACCCTAGGGCGTTGGTCCAACAGATTGAAAAGTTAGGGCCTTAGAAGTCAACGCCCGAAGCATAAAATGCAATAAAAATACAAGAGTGTATCCATCATATAACAGGAATAATTGCAACCAGTTTGAAAGTGATGGCCAATTCTACGTTCCGGGCAACCTAGACTTCACTCTACGGCGTTGCTCCACCAGATCGAATAGTTAGTGCCTTAGAAGTCTACGCCAGAAGCATAAAATACAATATAAATACAACAGCTTTTCCATCGTGTAAAACGAATAATTGCAACCAGTATGACACTTATGGTCATTTCTACTTTCCGAGCAACCTAGGCTTCACCCTAGGGCGTTGCTCCAGCAGATTGAATAGTTAGGGCCTTAGAAGTCAACGCCCGAAGCATAAAATACAATATAAATACAACAGTTTTTGCATCGTATAAAACGAATAATTGCAACCAGTTTGAAAGTGATGGTCATTTCTGCTTTCCGGGCAACCTAGTCTTCACTCCAGGGCGTTGCTCCACCAGATTGAATAGTTAGTGCCTTAGAAGTCAACGCCACAAGCATAAAATACAATATAAATACAACAGCTTTTCCATCGTATAAAACGTATAATTGCAACCAGTATGAAACTTATGGACCTTTCTACTTTCCGAGCAACCTAGGCTTCACCCTAGGGCGTTGCTCCAACAGATTGAATAGTTAGGGCCTTAGAAGTCAACGCCCGAACCGTAAAATGCAAAAAAAATACAACAGTGTTTCCATCATATATCAGGAATAATTGCAACCAGTTTGAAAGTGATGGCCAATTCTACGTTCCGGGCAACCTAGGTTTCACTCCAGGGCGTTGCTCCACCAGACCGAATAGTTACGGCATAAGAAGTCAACGCCAGAAGCATAAAATACGATATAAATACAACAGCTTTTCCATCGTATAAAACGAATAATTGCAACCAGTATGAAACTTATGGTCATCTCTACTTTCCGAGCAAGCTAGGCTTCACCCTAGGGCGTTGGTCCAACAGATTGAATAGTTAGGGGCTTAGAAGTCAACGCCCGAAGCATAAAATGCAATAAAAATACAAGAGTGTATCCATCATATAACAGGAATAATTGCAACCAGTTTGAAAGTGATGGCCAATTCTACGTTCCGGGCAACCTAGACTTCACTCTACGGCGTTGCTCCACCAGATCGAATAGTTAGTGCCTTAGAAGTCAACGCCAGAAGCATAAAATACAATATAAATACAACAGCTTTTCCATCGTGTAAAACGAATAATTGCAACCAGTATGAAACTTATGGTCATTTCTACTTTCCGAGCAACCTAGGCTTCACCCTAGGGCGTTGCTCCAGCAGATTGAATAGTTAGGGCCTTAGAAGTCAACGCCCGAACCATAAAATGCAAAAAAAAATACAACAGTGTTTCCATCATATATCAGGAATAATTGCAACCAGTTTGAAAGTGACGGCTAATTCTACGTTCCGGGCAATCTAGGTTTCACTGCAGCGAGTTGCTCCACCAGGCCGAATAGTTACGGCCTAAGAAGTCAACGCCAGAGGCATAAAACACGATATAAATACAACAGCTTTTCCACCGTATAAAACGAATAATTGCAACCAGTATGAAACTTATGGTCATTTCTGCTTTCCGAGCAAGCTAGGCTTCACCCTAGGTTGTTGCTCCAACAGATTGAATAGCTAGGGCCTTAGAAGTCAACGCCCGAAGCATAAAATGCAATAAAAATAGAACAGTGTTTCCATCATATATCAGGAATAATTGCAACCAGTTTGAAAGTGATGGCCAATTCTACGTTCCGGGCAACCTAGGCTTCACTCTAGGGCGTTGCTCCACCAGATCGAATAGTTAGTGCCTTAGAAGTCAACGCCAGAAGCATAAAATACAATATAAATACAACAGTTTTTCAATCGTATAAAACGAATAATTGCAACCAGTATGAAACTTATGGTCATTTGTACTTTCCGAGCAACCTAGGCTTCACCCTAGGGCGTTGCTCCAACAGATTGAGTAGTTAGGGCCTTACATGTCAACGCCCGAAACATAAAATGCAATAAAAATACAACTGTGTTTCCATCATATAACAGGAATAATTGCAACCAGTTTGAAAGTGATGGCCAATTCTACGTTCCGGGCAACCTACACTTCACTCGACGGCGTTGCTCACCAGACCGAATAGCTAGTGCCTTAGAAGTCAACGCCAGAAGCATAAAATACAATATAAATACAACAGCTTTTCCATCGTATAAAACGAATAATTGCAACCAGTATGAAACTTATGGTCATTTCTACTTTCCGGGCAACCTAGGCTTCACCCTAGGGCGTTGCTCCAGCAGATTGAATAGTTAGGGCCTTAGAAGTCAACGCCCGAACCATAAAATGCAAAAAAAATACAACAGTGTTTCCATCATATAACAGGAATAATTGCAACCAGTTTGAAAGTGATGGCCAATTCTACGTTCCGGGCAACCTAGACTTCACTCTACGGCGTTGCTCCACCAGATCGAATAGTTAGTGCCTTAGAAGTCAACGCCAGAAGCATAAAATACAATATAAATACAACAGCTTTTCCATCGTATAAAACGAATAATTGCAACCAGTATGAAACTTATGGTCATTTCTACTTTCCGAGCAACCTAGGCTTCACCCTAGGGCGTTGCTCCAGCAGATTGAATAGTTAGGGCCTTAGAAGTCAACGCCCGAACCATAAAATGCAAAAAAAATACAACACTGCTTCCATCATATAACAGGAATAATTGCAACCAGTTTGAACGTGATGGCCAATTCTACGTTCCGGGCAACCTAGGCTTCACTCTAGGGCGTTGCTCCATCAGATCGAATAGTTAGTGCCTTAGAAGTCAACGTCAGAAGCATAAAATACAATATAAATACAACAGTTTTTCCATCGTATAAAACGAATAATTGCAACTAGTATGAAACTTATGGACATTTCTACTTTGCTAGCAACCTAGGCTTCACCCTAGGGCGTTGCTCCAACAGATTGAATAGTTAGGGCCTTAGAAGTCAACGCCCGAACCATAAAATGCAAAAAAAATACAACAGTGTTTCCATCATATATCAGGAATAATTGCAACCAGTTTGAAAGTGATGGCCAATTCTACGTTCCGGGCAACCTAGGCTTCGCTCTAGGGCGTTGCTCCACCAGATCGAAAAGATAGTGCCTTAGAAGTCAACGCCAGAAGCATAAAATACGATTTAATACAACAGCTTTTCCATCGTATAAAACGAATAATTGCAACCAGTATGAAACTTGTGGTCATTTCTGCTTTCCGAGCAAGCTAGGCTTCACCCTAGGGCGTTGCTCCAACAGATTGAATAGTTAGGGCCTTAGAAGTCAGCGCCCGAAGCATAAAATGCAATTAAAATACAACAGTGTTTCCATCATATAACAGGAATAATTGCAACCAGTTTGAAAGTGATGGCCAATTCTACGTTCCGGGCAACCTAGGCTTCGCTCTAGCGCGTTGCTCCACCAGATCGAAAAGATAGTGCCTTAGAAGTCAACGCCAGAAGCATAAAATGCGATATAAATACAACAGTTTTTCCATCGTATAAAACGAATAATTGCGACCAGTATGAAACTTATGGTCATCTCTACTTTGCGAGCAACCTAGGCTTCACCCTAGGGCGTTGCTCCAACAGAATGAATAGTTAGGGCCTTAGAAGTCAACGCCCGAACCATAAAATGCAAAAAAAAATACAACAGTGTTTCCATCATATATCAGGAATAATTGCAACCAGTTTGAAAGTGATTGCCAATTCTACGTTCCGGGCAACCTAGGTTTCACTCCAGGGCGTTGCTCCTCCAGACCGAATAGTTACGGCCTAAGAAGTCAACGCCAGAAGCATAAAGAACGATATAAATACAACAGTTTTTGCATCGTATAAAACGAATAATTGCAACCAGTTTGAAAGTGATGGTCATTTCTGCTTTCCGGGCAACCTAGGCTTCACTCTAGGGCGTTGCTCCACCAGATCGAATAGTTAGTGGCTTAGAAGTCAACGCCAGAAGCATAAAATACAATATAAATACAACAGTTTTTCCATCGTATAAAACGAATAATTGCAACCAGTATGAAACTTATGGACATTTCTACTTTCATAGCAACCTAGGCTTCACCCTAGGGCGTTGCTCTAACAGATTGAATAGTTAGGGCCTTAGAAGTCAACACCCGAACCATAAAATGCAAAAAAAATACAACAGTGTTTCCATCATATATCAGGAATAATTGCAACCAGTTTGAAAGTGATGGCCAATTCTACGTTCCGGGCAACCTAGGTTTCACCCCAGGGCGTCGCTCCACCAGACCGAATAGTTACGGCCTAAGAAGTCAACGCCAGAAGCATTAAATACGATATAAATACAACAGCTTTTCCATCGTATAAAACGAATAATTGCAACCAGTATGAAACTTATGGTCATCTCTACTTTCCGAGCAAGCTAGGCTTCACCCTAGGGCGTTGCTCCACCAGATCGAAAAGATAGTGCCTTAGAAGTCAACGCCAGAAGCATAAAATGCGATATAAATACAACAGTTTTTCCATCGTATAAAACGAATAATTGCAACCAGTATGAAACTTATGGTCATTTCTACTTTCCGAGCAACGTAGGCTTCACCCTAGGGCGTTGCTCCAACGGATTGAATAGTTAGGGCCTTAGAAGTCAACGCCCGAACCATAAAATGCAAAAAAAATACAACAGTGTTTCCATCATATAACAGGAATAATTGCAACCAGTTTGAAAGTGATGGCCAATTCTACGTTCCGGGCAACCTAGGTTTCACTCCAGGGCGTTGCTCCACCAGATCGAATAGTTAGTGCCTTAGAAGTCAACGCCAGAAGCATAAAATACAATATAAATACAACAGTTTTTCCATGGTATAAAACAAATAATTGCAACCAGTTTGAAACTTATGGTCATTTCTACTTTCCGAGCAACCTAGGCTTCACCCTAGAGCGTTGCTCCAACGGATTGAATAGTTAGGGCCTTAGAAGTCAACGCCGGAACCATAAAATGCAAAAAAAATACAACAGAGTTTCCATCATATAACATGAATAATTGCAACCAGTTTGAAAGTGATGGCCAATTCTACGTTCCGGGCAACCTAGGTTTCACTCCAGGGCGTTGCTCCACCAGACCGAATAGTTACGGCCCAAGAAGTCAACGCCAGAAGCATAAAATACGATATAAATACAACAGCTTTTCCACCGTATAAAACGAATAATTGCAACCAGTATGAAACTTATGGTCATTTCTAATTTCCGAGCAAGCTAGGCTTCACCCTAGGGCATTGCTCCAACAGATTCAATAGTTAGGGCCTTAGAAGTCAACGCCCGAAGCATAAAATACAATATAAATACAACAGCTTTTCCATCGTATAAAACGAATAATTGCAACCAGTATGAAACTTATGGTCATCTCTACTTTCCGAGCAAGCTAGGCTTCACCCTAGGGCGTTGGTCCAACAGATTGAATAGTTAGGGCCTTAGAAGTCAACGCCCGAAGCATAAAATGCAATAAAAATACAAGAGTTTATCCATCATATAACAGGAATAATTGCAACCAGTTCGAAAGTGATGGCCAATTCTACGTTCCGGGCAACCTAGACTTCACTCTACGGCGTTGCTCCACCAGATCGAATAGTTAATGCCTTAGAAGTCAACGCCAGAAGCATAAAATACAATATAAATACAACTGCTTTTCCATCGTGTAAAACGAATAATTGCAACCAGTATGAAACTTATGGTCATTTCTACTTTCCGAGCAACCTAGGCTTCACCCTAGGGCGTTGCTCCAGCAGATTGAATAGTTAGGGCCTTAGAAGTCAACGCCCGAACCATAAAATGCAAAAAAAATACAACAGTGTTTCCATCATGTATCAGGAATAATTGCAACCAGTTTGAAAGTGACGGCCAATTCTACGTTCCGGGCAATCTAGGTTTCACTCCAGCGAGTTGCTCCACCAGGCCGAATAGTTACGGCCTAAGAAGTCAACGCCAGAAGCATAAAATACAATATAAATACAACAGTTTTTCCATCCTATAAAACAAATAATTGCAACCAGTTTGAAACTTATGGTCATTTCTACTTTCCGAGCAACCTAGGCTTCACCCTAGGGCGTTGCTCCAACAGACTGAGTAGTTAGGGCCTTACATGTCAACGCCCGAAACATAAAATGCAATAAAAATACAACTGTGTTTCCATCATATCACAGGAATAATTGCAACCAGTTTGAAAGTGATGGCCAATTCTACGTTCCGGGCAACCTAGACTTCACTCTACGGCGTTGCTCCACCAGATCGAATAGTTAGTGCCTTAGAAGTCAACGCCAGAAGCATAAAATACAATATAAATACAACAGATTTTCCATCGTATAAAACGAATAATTGCAACCAGTATGAAACTTATGGTCATTTCTACTTTCCGAGCAACCTAGGCTTGACCGTAGGGCGTTGCTCCAGCAGATTGAATAGTTAGGGCCTTAGAAGTCAACGCCCGAACCATACAATGCAAAAAAAATACAACAGTGTTTCCATCATATAACAGGAATAATTGCAACCAGTTTGAAGGTGATGGCCAATTCTACGTTCCGGGCAACCTAGACTTCACTCTACGGCGTTGCTCCACCAGATCGAATAGTTAGTGCCTTAGAAGTCAACGCCAGAAGCATAAAATACAATATAAATACAACAGCTTTTCCATCGTATAAAACAAATAATTGCAACCAGTTTGAAAGTGATGGCCAATTCTACCTTCCGGGCAACCTAGGCTTCACTCTACGGCGTTGCTCCACTAGATCGAACAGCTAGGGCCTTAGAAGTCAACGCCAGAAGCATAAAATACAATATAAATACAACAGTTTTTCCATCGTATAAAACGAATAATTGCAACCAGTATGAAACTTATGGTCATTTGTACTTTCCGAGCAACCTAGGCTTCACCCTAGGGCGTGGCTCCAACAGATTGAGTAGTTAGGGCCTTACATGTCAACGCCCGAAACATAAAATGCAAAAAAAATACAACAGTGTTTTCATCATATAACAGGAATAATTGCAACCAGTTTGAAAGTGATGGCCAATTCTACCTTCCGGGCAACCTAGACTTCACTCTACGGCGTTGCTCCACCAGATCGAATAGTTCGTGCCTTAGAAGTCAACGCCAGAAGCATAAAATACAATATAAATACAACAGCTTTTCCATCGTATAAAACGAATAATTGCAACCAGTATGAAACTTATGGTCATTTCTACTTTCCGAGCAACCTAGGCTTCACCCTAGGGCGTTGCTCCAGCAGATTGAATAGTTAGGGCCTTAGAAGTCAACGCCCGAACCATAAAATGCAAAAAAAATACAACAGTGTTTTCATCATATAACAGGAATAATTGCAACCAGTTTGAAAGTGATGGCCAATTCTACCTTCCGGGCAACCTAGACTTCACTCTACGGCGTTGCTCCACCAGATCGAATAGTTCGTGCCTTAGAAGTCAACGCCAGAAGCATAAAATACAATATAAATACAACAGCTTTTCCATCGTATAAAACGAATAATTGCAACCAGTATGAAACTTATGGTCATTTCTACTTTCCGAGCAACCTAGGCTTCACCCTAGGGCGTTGCTCCAGCAGATTGAATAGTTAGGGCCTTAGAAGTCAACGCCCGAACCATAAAATGCAAAAAAAATACAACAGTGCTTCCATCATATAACAGGAATAATTGCAACCAGTTTGAACGTGATGGCCAATTCTACGTTCCGGGCAACCTAGGTTTCACTCCATGGCGTTGCTCCACCAGACCGAATAGTTACGGCCTAAGAAGTAAACGCCAGAAGCATAAAATACGATATAAGTACAACAGCGTTTCCATCGTACAAAACGAATAATTGCAACCAGTGTGAAAGTTATGGTCATTTCTACATTCCGAGCAACCTAGGATCCACTCTAGGGCGTTGCTCCACCAGATCGAATAGTTAGGTCCTTAGAAGTAAACGCCAGATGCATAAAATACGATATAAATTCAACAGCGTTTGCATCGTATAAAACGAATAATTGCAGCCAGTGTGAAAGTTATGGTCATTTCTACATTCCGAGCAACCTAGGATTCACTCTAGGGCGTTGCTCCACCAGATCGAATAGTTAGGTCTTTAGAAGTAAACGCCAGAAGCATAAAATACGATATAAATACAACAGCGTTTGCATCGTATAAAACGAATAATTGCAACCAGTGTGAAAGTTATGGTCGTTTCTACATTCCGAGCAACCTAGGATCCACTCTAGGGCGTTGCTCCACCAGATCGAATAGTTAGGTCCTTAGAAGTAAACGCCAGAAGCATAAAATACGATATAAATACAACAGCGTTTGCATCGTATAAAACGAATAATTGCAACCAGTGTGAAAGTTATGGTCATTTCTACATTCCGAGCCACCTAGGATCCACTCTAGGGCGTTGCTCCACCAGATCGAATAGTTAGGTCCTTAGAAGTAAACGCCAGAAGCATAAAATACGATATAAATACAACAGCGCTTCCATCGTATAAAACGAATAATTGCAACCAGTGTGAAAGTTATCGTCATTTCTACATTCCGAGCTACCTAGGACCCACTCTAGGGCGTTGCTCCACCAGATCGAATAGTTAGGTCCTTAGAAGTAAACGCCAGAAGCATAAAATACGATATAAATACAACAGCGTTTGCATCGTATAAAACGAATATTTGCAACCAGTGTGAAAGTTATGGTCATTTCTACATTCCGAGCAGCCTAGGATTCACTCTAGGGCGTTGCTCCACCGGATCGAATAGTTAGGTCTTTAGAAGTAAACGCCAGAAGCATAAAATACGATATAAATACAACAGCTTTTCCATCGTATAAAAGGAATAATTGCAAACAGTGTGAAGGTAATGGTCATTTCTACGTTCCGGGCAAGCTAGGCTTCACCCTATGCCGTTGTTCCACCAGATCGAATAGTTAGGGCCTAAGAAGTGAACGCCCGAACCATAAAACGCAAAAAAAATACAACAGTGTTTCCATCATATAACAGGAATAATTGCGACCAGTTTGAAGGTGATGGACAATTCTACGTTCCGGGCAACCGAGGCTTCACTCTAGGGCGTTGCTCCACCAGATCGAATAGTTAGTGCCTTAGAAGTAAACGCCAGAAGCATAAAATACGATATAAATACAACAACGTTTGCATCGTATAAAACGAATAATTGCAACCAGTGTGAAAGTTATGGTGATTTCTACATTCCGAGCAACCTAGGATCCACTCTAGTGCGTTGCTCCACCAGATCGAATAGTTAGGTCCTTAGAAGTAAACGCCAGAAGCATAAAATGCAATAAAGATACAATAGTGTTTCCATCGTATAAAACGAATAATTGAAACCAGTATGAAACTTATGGTCATTTCTACTTTCCGAGCAAGCTACGCTTCACCCTAGGGCGTTGCTCCAACAGATTCAATAGTTAGGACCTTAGAAGTGAACGCCCGAACCATAAAATGCAAAAAAAATACAACAGTGTTTCCATCATATAACAGGAGTAATTGCAACCAGTTTGAAAGTGATGGCCAATTCTACGTTCCGGGCAACCTAGGCTTCTCTCTAGGGCGTTGCTCCACCAGATCGAATAGATAGTGCCTTAGGAGTCAACGCCAGAAGCATAAAATACAATATAAATACAACAGTTTTTCCATCGTATAAAACGAATAATACCAACCAGTGTGAAAGTTCTGGTCATTTCTACGTTCCGGGCAACCTAGGCTTCACTGTAGGGTGTTGCTCCACCACATCGAATAGGTAGGGCCATGGAAGTCAACGCCCGAAGCATAAAATACAATAAATATACAAGAGTTTTTCCATCGTATAACAGGAATAATTGCAACCAGTGTGAAAGTGATGGTCATTTCTACGTTCTGGGCAACCTAGGCTTCACTCTAGGGCGTCGATCCACCAGATCGAATAGTTAGGGCCTAAGAAGTCAGCGCCAGAAGCATAAAATATAATATAAATATAACAGCTTTTCCATCGTATAAAACGAATAATTGCAACAAGTATGAAAGTTGTGGTTATTTCTAGTTTCCGGGAAACCTCGGCTTCACCCTAGAGCGTTGCTCCAACAGATTGAATAGTTAGGGCCTTAGAAGTCAACGCCCGAAGCATAAAATACAAACTAAATAGAACAGTTTTTCCATCGTATAAAACGAATAATTGCTACCGGTGTGAAAGTTATGGTCATTTCTACGTTCCGGGCAACCTAGGCATCACCCAAGGGTGTTGTTCCACCAGATCGAATAGGTAGGGCCATAGAAGTCTACGCCCGAAGCATAAAATGCAATAAAGATGCAACAGTTTTTCCATCGTATAAAACGAATAATTGAAACCAGTTTAAAAGTAATGGTCATTTGTACTTTCCGAGCAACCTAGGCTTCACCCTAGGGCGTCGCTCCATCAGATTGAGTAGTTAGGGCCTTAGATGTCAACGCCCGAAGCATAAAATGCAATAAAAATACAACTGTGTTTCCATCATATAAGAGGAATAATTGCAACCAGTTTGAAAGTGATGGCCAATTCTACGTTCCGGGCAACCTAGACTTCACTCTACGGCGTTGCACCAACAGATCGAATAGTTAGTGCCTTAGAAGTCAACGCCAGAAGCATAAAATACAATATAAATACAACAGCTTTTCCATCGTATAAAACGAATAATTGAAACCACTATGAAACTTATGGTCATTTCTACTTTCCGAGCAAGCTACGCTTCACCCTAGGGCGTTGCTCCAACAGAGTCAATAGTTAGGACCTTAGAAGTGAACGCCCGAACCATAAAATGCAAAAAAAAATACAACAGTGTTTCCATCATATAACAGGAATAATTGCAACCAATTTGGAAAGTGATGTCCAATTCTACGTTCCGAGCAACCTAGGCTTCACTCTAGGGCGTTGCTCCACCAGATCGAATAGTTAGTGCCTTAGAAGTCAACGCCAGAAGCATAGAATACAATATAAATACATCAGCTTTTCCATCGTATAAAACGAATAATTGCAACCAGTATGAAACTTAAGGCCATTTCTACTTTCCAAGCAACCTAGGCTTCACCCGAGGGCCTTGCTCCAACAGATTGAATAGTTAGGGCCTTAGAAGTCAACGCCCGAACCATAAAATGCAAAAAAAATGCAACAGTGTTTCCGTCATATAACAGCAATAATTGCAACCAGTTTGAAAGTGATGGCCAATTCTACGTTCCGGGCAACCTAGGTTTCACTCCAGGGCGTTGCTCCACCAGACGGAATAGTTACGGCCTAAGAAGTCAACGCCAGAAGCATAAAATACAATATTAATACAACAGCTTTTCCATCGTATAAAACGAATAATTGCAACCAGATTGAAAGTAATGGTCATTTCTACGTTCCGTGCACCCTAGGCGTCTCTCTAGGACGTTGCTCCACCACATTTAATAGCTACGGCCTTAGAAGACAACGCCAGAGGCATAAAATACAATATAAATACAACAGCTTTTCCATCGTATAAAACGAATAATTGCAACCAGTATGAATCTTATGGTCATTTCTACTTTCCGAGCAACCTAGGCTTGACCCTAGGGCGTTGCTCCAGCAGATTGAATAGTTAGGGCCTTAGAAGTCAACGCCCGAACCATAAAATGCAAAAAAAATACAACAGTGCTTCCATCATATAACAGGAATAATTGCAACCAGTGTGAACGTGATGGCCAATTCTACGTTCCGGGCAACCTAGGCTTCACTCTCGGGCGTTGCTCCACCAGATCGAATAGTTAGTGCCTTAGAAGTCAACGCCAGAAGCATAAAATACAATATAAATACAACAGTTTTTCCATCGTATAAAACAAATAATTGCAACCAGTTTGAAACTTATGGTCATTTCTACTTTCCGAGCAACCTAGGCTTCACCCTAGGGCGTTGCTCCAACAGACTGAGTAGTTAGGGCCTTACATGTCAACGCCCGAAACATAAAATGCAATAAAAATACAACTGTGTTTCCATCATATCACAGGAATAATTGCAACCAGTTTGAAAGTGATGGCCAATTCTACGTTCCGGGCAACCTAGACTTCACTCTACGGCGTTGCTCCACCAGATCGAATAGTTAGTGCCTTAGAAGTCAACGCCAGAAGCATAAAATACAATATAAATACAACAGCTTTTCCATCGTATAAAACGAATAATTGCAACCAGTATGAAACTTATGGTCATTTCTACTTTCCGAGCAACCTAGGCTTGACCGTAGGGCGTTGCTCCAGCAGATTGAATAGTTAGGGCCTTAGAAGTCAACGCCCGAACCATAAAATGCAAAAAAAATACAACTGTGTTTCCATCATATAACAGGAATAATTGCAACCAGTTTGAAGGTGATGGCCAATTCTACGTTCCGGGTAACCTAGACTTCACTCTACGGCGTTGCTCCACCAGATCGAATAGTTAGTGCCTTAGAAGTCAACGCCAGAAGCATAAAATACAATATAAATACAACAGCTTTTCCATCGTATAAAACGAATAATTGCAACCAGTTTGAAAGTGATGGCCAATTCTACCTTCCGGGCAACCTAGGCTTCACTCTACGGCGTTGCTCCACTAGATCGAACAGCTAGGGCCTTAGAAGTCAACGCCAGAAGCATAAAATACAATATAAATACAACAGTTTTTCCATCGTATAAAACGAATGATTGCAACCAGTATGAAACTTATGGTCATTTGTACTTTCCGAGCAACCTAGGCTTCACCCTAGGGCGTTGCTCCAACAGATTGAGTAGTTAGGGCCTTACATGTCAACGCCCGAAACATAAAATGCAATAAAAATACAACTGTGTTTCCATCATATAACAGGAATAATTGCAACCAGTTTGAAAGTGATGGCCAATTCTACGTTCCGGGCAACCTAGACTTCACTCTACGGCGTTGCTCCACCAGATCGAATAGTTAGTGCCTTAGAAGTCAACGCCAGAAGCATAAAATACAATATAAATACAACAGCTTTTCCATCGTATAAAACGAATAATTGCAACCAGTATGAAACTTATGGTCATTTCTACTTTCCGAGCAACCTAGGCTTCACCCTAGGGCGTTGCTCCAGCAGATTGAATAGTTAGGGCCTTAGAAGCCAACGCCCGAACCATAAAATGCAAAAAAAATACAACAGTGCTTCCATCATATAACAGGAATAATTGCAACCAGTTTGAACGTGATGGCCAATTCTACGTTCCGGGCAACCTAGGTTTCACTCCATGGCGTTGCTCCACCAGACCGAATAGTTACGGCCTAAGAAGTAAACGCCAGAAGCATAAAATACGATATAAATACAACAGCGTTTCCATCGTACAAAACGAATAATTGCAACCAGTGTGAAAGTTATGGTCATTTCTACATTCCGAGCAACCTAGGATCCACTCTAGGGCGTTGCTCCACCAGATCGTATAGTTAGGTCCTTAGAAGTAAACGCCAGATGCATAAAATACGATATAAATACAACAGCGTTTGCATCGTATAAAACGAATAATTGCAGCCAGTGTGAAAGTTATGGTCATTTCTACATTCCGAGCAACCTAGGATTCACTCTAGGGCGTTGCTCCACCAGATCGAATAGTTAGGTCTTTAGAAGTAAACGCCAGAAGCATAAAATACGATATAAATACAACAGCGTTTGCATCGTATAAAACGAATAATTGCAACCAGTGTGAAAGTTATGGTCATTTCTACTTTCCGAGCAAGCTAGGCTTCACCCTAGGGCGTTGCTCCAACAGATTCAATAGTTAGGACGTTAGAAGTGAACGCCCGAACCATAAAATGCAAAAAAAAAAGACGACAGTGTTTCCATCATATAACAGGAATAATTGCAACCAATTTGGAAAGTGATGGCCAATTCTACGTTCCGGGCAACCTAGGCTTCACTCTAGGGCGTTGCTCCACCAGATCGAATAGTTAGTGCCTTAGAGGTCAACGCCAGAAGCATAAAATACGATATAAATGCAACAGCGTTTGCATCGTATAAAACGAATAATTGCAACCAGTGTGAAAGTAATGGTCACTTCTACTTTCCGAGCAACCTAGGCTTCACCCTAGGGCGTTGCTCCAGCGGAATGAACAGTTAGGGCCTTAGAAGTCAACGCCCAAACCATAAAATGCAAAAAAAATACAACAGTGTTTCCATCATATAACAGGAATAATTGCAACCAATTTGGAAAGTGATGGCCAATTCTACGTTCCGGTCAACCTATGCTTCACTCTAGGGCGTTGCTCCACCAGATCGAATAGTTAGTGCCTTAGAAGTCAACGCCAGAAGCATAAAATACGATATAAATACAACAGCGATTGCATCGTATAAAACGAATAATTGCAACCAGTGTGAAAGTTATGGTCATTTCTACATTCCGAGCAACCTAGGATCCACTCTAGGGCGTTGCTCCACCAGATCGAATAGTTAGATCCTTAGAAGTAAACGCCAGAAGCATAAAATACGATATAAATACAACAGCGTTTCCATCGTACAAAACGAATAATTGCAACCAGTGTGAAAGTTATGGTCATTTCTACATTCCGAGCAACCTAGGATCCACTCTAGGGCGTTGCTCCACCAGATCGAATAGTTAGGTCCTTAGAAGTAAACGCCAGATGCATAAAATACGATATAAATACAACAGCGTTTGCATCGTATAAAACGAATAATTGCAGCCAGTGTGAAAGTTATGGTCATTTCTACATTCCGAGCAACCTAGGATTCACTCTAGGGCGTTGCTCCACCGGATCGAATAGTTAGGTCTTTAGAAGTAAACGCCAGAAGCATAAAATACGATATAAATACAACAGCTTTTCCACCGTATAAAAGGAATAATTGCAAACAGTGTGAAGGTAATGGTCATTTCTACGTTCCTGGCAAGCTAGGCTTCACCCGATGCCGTTGTTCCACCAGATCGAATAGTTAGGGCCTAAGAAGTGAACGCCAGAAGCATAAAATGCAATAAAAATACAACAGTTTTTCCAATGTATAACAGGATTAATTGCGACCAGTTTGAAAGTGATGGTCATTTCTCCTTTCCGGGCAACCTAGGCTTCACTCTAGGGCGTTGCTCCACTAGAACGAATAGCTAGGGCCTTAGAAGTCAACGCCAGAAGCATAAAATACAATATATATACAACAATTTTTCCATCGTATAAAACGAATAATTGAAACCAGGATGAAACTTATGGTCATTTCTACTTTCCGAGCAAGCTACGCTTCACCCTAGGGCGTTGCTCCAACAGATTCAATAGTTAGGACCTTAGAAGTGAACGCCCGAACCATAAAATGCAAAAAAAATACAACAGTGTTTCCATCATATAACAGGAATAATTGCAACCAGTTTGAAAGTGATGGCCAATTCTACGTTCCGGGCAACCTAGGCTTCCCTCTAGGGCGTTGCTCCACCAGATCGAATAGATAGTGCCTTAGGAGTCAACGCCAGAAGCATAAAATACAATATAAATACAACAGTTTTTCCATCGTATAAAACGAATAATTGCAACCAGTATGTAACTTATGGTCATTTCTACTTTCCAAGCAACCTAGGATTCACCCTAGGGTCTTGTTCCAACAGATTGAATAGTTAGGGCCTTAGAAGTCAACGCCCGAACCATAAAATGCAAAAAAATACAACAGTGTTTCCATCATATATCAGGAATAACTGCAACCAGTTTGAAAGTGATGGCCAATTCTACGTTCCGGGCAACCTAGGTTTCACTCCATGGCGTTGCTCCACCAGACCGAATAGTTACGGCCTAAGAAGTCAACGCCAGAAGCATAAAATACGATATAAATACAACAGCTTTTCCATCGTATAAAACGAATAATTGCAACCAGTATGAAACTTACGGTCATTGCTACGTTCCGCGCAACCTAGGCATCACTCTACGGCGTTGTTCCACCAGATCGAATAGTTAGGGCCTAAGAAGTGAACGACAGAAGCATAAAATACAATATAAATATAACAGTCTTTCCATACTATAACAGGAATAATTGCAACCCGTGTGAAAGTGATGGTCATTTCTACGTTCCAGGCAACCTATGCTGCACTCTAGGGCGTTGTTCCACCAGATCGAATAGTTAGGGCCTAAGAAGTCAACGCCAGAAGCATAAAATACAATATAAATTTAACAGTCTTTCCATCGTATAAAACGAATAATTGCAACCAGTATGAAACTTATGGTCATTTCTACTTTCCGAGCAAGCTAGGCTTCACCCCAGGGCGTTGCTCCAACAGATTGAATAGTTAGGGCCTTAGAATTCAACACCAGAAGCATCAAATACAATAAAGATGCAACAGTATTTCCATCTTATAACAGGAATAATTGCATCTAGTGTCAAAGTTATGGTCATTTCTACGTTCCGGGCAACCTAGGCTTCACTCTATGGCGTTGCACCACCAGGTCGAATAGCTAGGGCCTTAGAAAACAACTCCAGACGCATAAGATACAGTAAAAATACAACCGTTTTTCCATCGTATAAAAATAATAATTGCAACCATTGTGAAAGTAATGGTCATTTCTACGCTACGGGCAACATACCCTTCACTCTTGGACGTTGCCCCACGAGATCGAATAGCTGGGACCTTAGAAGTCGACGCCTGAAACATAAAATACAATAAAAATACAACAGTTTATCCATCGTATAGCAGGAATAATTGCAACCAGTGTGAAGGTAATGGTCATTTCTACGTCTCGGACAACCTAGGATTGACTCTATGGCGTTGCTCCACCAAATCGAATAGCTAGGGCCTTAGAAGTCAACGCCCGAAGCATAAAATACAATAAAAATACAACAGATTTTCCATCGTATAACAGGAATGATTGCAACCAATGTGAAAGTAGTGCTCATTTCTACGTTCCGGGTAACCTTGGCTTCACTCTACGGCGTTGATACACCATATCGAATAGTTAGGGCCTAAGAAGTCAACGCCAGAAGCATAAAATACTATAAAAATACAATAGTCCTTCTATCGTATAACAGGAATAATTGCAACCAGTGTGAAGGAAATGGTCATTTCTACGTTCCGCGCAACCTAGGCTTCACTCTAGGGCGTTGTTCCACCAGATCGAATAGTTAGGTCCTAATAAGTTAACGTCAGAAGCATAAAATACAATAAAAATGGAACAGTTTTTCCATCGTATAGCATGAATAATTGCAACCAGTGTGAAAGTAATGATTATTTCGACGCTTCGGGCATCCTAGATTTAACAGTGAGGCATTGCTCCACCAGATCGAATACGTAGGGCCTTAGAAGTCAACGACAGAAGCATAAAGTACAATAAAAATGCAACAGTTTTTCCGTCGTATAACAGGAATAACTGCAACCAGTGTGAAAGTACTGGCCATTTCTACGTTTCGGGCACCCTAGACTTCACTCTAGGGCGTTGCTCCACCAAACCGAATAGCTAGGGCCTTAGAAGTCAACGCCCAAAGCATAAAATACAATAAAAGTACAACAGTCCTTCCATTGTATAACAGGAATAATTGCACCCAGTGTGAAGGTAATGGTCTTTTCTACGTTCTGGGCAACCCAGGCTTCACTCTAGGGCGTTGTTCCACCAGATCGAATAGTTAGGGACTTGGAGGTCAACGCCAAGAGCATAAAATACAATAAAAATACAACAGTTTTTTCATCGTATAACAGGAATAATTGCAACCTGTGTGAAACTAATGGGCATTTCTACGTTCCGTGCAACCTAGGCTTCACTCTCGGACGTTGCCCCACGAGATCGAATAGCTAGGACCTTAGAAGTCAACGCCAGAAACATAAAATACAATAAAAATGCAACAGTTTTTCTGTCGTATAACAGGAATAATTGCAACCAGTGTGAATGTAATGGGCATTTCTACGTTCCGTTCAACCTAGGCTTCGCACTAGGGCGTTGCACAACTAGGTCCAATAGTTTGGGCTTTAGAAAACAACTCCAGACGCATATAATACAGTAAAAATACAACAGTTTTTCCATCGTATAAAAAGAATAATTGCAACCAGTGTGAATGTAATGGTCATTTCCACGCTTCGAGCAACATATGCTTCACTCTTGGACGTTGCCCCACGAGATCGAGTAGCTAGGACCTTAGAAGTCAACGCCAGAAACATAAAATACAATAGAAATACAGCAGTTTTTCCATCGTATAAGAGGAATAATTGCAACCAGTGTGATAGTAATGGTCATTTCTACGTTCCGGGCAACCTAGGCTTCGCTCTAGGGTGTTGCTCCACCAGATCCAATAGCTAGCGACTTAGAGGTCAGCGCCAGAAGCATTAAATACAATAAAAATACAACAGTTGTTCCATCGTATAACAGGAATAATTACAACCAGTGTGAAGGTAATGGGCATTTCTACGTTTTGGGCAACACTGGTTTCACTTTAGGCCGTTGCTCCGCCAGATCGAATAGTTAGGGCCTAAGAAGTCAACGCCGGAAGCATAAAGTACAATATAAATACAACAGTTTTTCCATTGTATAAAACGAATAATTGCAACCAGTGTGAAGGTAATGGTCTTTTCTACGTTCTGGGCAACCCAGGCTTCACTCTAGGGCGTTGTTCCACCAGATCGAATAGTTAGGGACTTGGAGGTCAACGCCAAGAGCATAAAATACAATAAAAATACAACAGTTTTTTCATCGTATAACAGGAATAATTGCAACCTGTGTGAAACTAATGGGCATTTCTACGTTCCGTGCAACCTAGGCTTCACTCTCGGACGTTGCCCCACGAGATCGAATAGCTAGGACCTTAGAAGTCAACGCCAGAAACATAAAATACAATAAAAATGCAACAGTTTTTCTGTCGTATAACAGGAATAATTGCAACCAGTGTGAATGTAATGGGCATTTCTACGTTCCGTTCAACCTAGGCTTCGCACTAGGGCGTTGCACAACTAGGTCCAATAGTTTGGGCTTTAGAAAACAACTCCAGACGCATATAATACAGTAAAAATACAACAGTTTTTCCATCGTATAAAAAGAATAATTGCAACCAGTGTGAATGTAATGGTCATTTCCACGCTTCGAGCAACATATGCTTCACTCTTGGACGTTGCCCCACGAGATCGAGTAGCTAGGACCTTAGAAGTCAACGCCAGAAACATAAAATACAATAGAAATACAGCAGTTTTTCCATCGTATAAGAGGAATAATTGCAACCAGTGTGATAGTAATGGTCATTTCTACGTTCCGGGCAACCTAGGCTTCGCTCTAGGGTGTTGCTCCACCAGATCCAATAGCTAGCGACTTAGAGGTCAGCGCCAGAAGCATTAAATACAATAAAAATACAACAGTTGTTCCATCGTATAACAGGAATAATTACAACCAGTGTGAAGGTAATGGGCATTTCTACGTTTTGGGCAACACTGGTTTCACTTTAGGCCGTTGCTCCGCCAGATCGAATAGTTAGGGCCTAAGAAGTCAACGCCGGAAGCATAAAGTACAATATAAATACAACAGTTTTTCCATTGTATAAAACGAATAATTGCAACCAGTGTGAAAGTAATGGTCATTTCTACGTTTCGGGCAACTTACGCTTCACTCTCGGACGTTGCCCCACGAGATCGAATAGTTAGGACCTAAGAAGTCAACTCCAGAAGCATAAAATACGATATAAATACAACAGTTTTTCCATCGCATAAGGCGAATAATTGCAACCAGTGTGAAAGTTATGGTCATTTCTACGTTCCCTGCAACCAAGGCTTCACTCTAGTGCTTTGTGCCACCAGATTGAATAGCTAGGGCCTAAGAAGTCAACGCCAGAAGCATAAAATACTATAAAAATACAACAGTCCTTCCATCGTATAACAGGAATAATTGCACCCGGTGTGAAGGTAATGGTCTTTTCTACGTTCCGGGCAACCTAGGCTTCACTCTAGGGCGTTGGTCCACCAGACCGAAGAGTTTGGACCTAAGAAGTCAACGCCAGAAACATAAAATACATTATAAACACAACAGTTTTTCCATCGTATAAAGCGAGTAATTGCAACCAGTGTGAAAGTAATGGTCATTTCTACGTTCCGGGAAACCTAGGCTTCAGTCTAGGGCGTTGCTCCACCGAATCGAATAGTTAGGGACTTAGAATTCAACGCCAGAAGCATAAAATACAATAAAAATTCAACAGTTTTTCCATTGCGTAAAGCATATAATGCAACCAGTGTGAAAGTTATGGTCATTTCTACGTTCCGGGCAACCTAGGCTTCTCTCTAGGGCGTTGCTCCTCAACATCGAATAGTTAGGGCCTTAGTAGTCGTCGCCCGAAGCATAAAATACAAAATAAATAGAACAGTTTTTCAACTGTATAAAACCAATAAATGCAACCAGTGTGAAAGTTATGGTCATTTCTACGTTCGGTGCAACCTAGGCTTCACTCTAGTGCGTTGTGCCACCAGATCGAATAGCTAGGGCCTAAGAAGTCAACGACAGAAGCATAACATACTATAAAAATACAACAGTCCTTCAATCGTATAACAGGAATAATTGCAAACAGTGTGAAAGTAATGGTCATTTCTACGTTCCGGGCAACCTAGGCTTCGCTCTAGGGAGTTGCTCCACCAGATCGAATAGCTAGGCACTCAGACGTCAGCGCCAGAAGCGTAAAATATAATAAAAATACAACAGTTGTTCCATCGTATAACAGGAATAATTGCAACCAGTGTGAAAGTAATGGTCATTACTACGTCGCCGGCAACCTAGGCTTCGCTCTAGGATATTGCACCACCAGGTCGTATAGTTAGGGCCTTAGAAAACAACTCGAGACGCATAAAATACAATAAAAATACGACAGTTTTTCTATCGTATAAAAAGAATAATTGCAAACAGTGTGAAAGTAATGGACATTTCTCCGTTTCGGGCAACATACGCTTCACTGTTGGACGTTGCCCCACGAGATGGAATAGCTAGGGCGTAAGAAGTCAATGCCAGAAGACTAAAATACATTACAAGTGCAACAGTTTTTCCATCGTATAATAGGAATAATTGCAACCAGTGTGAAGGTAATGGTCATTTCTACGTTCCGCGCAACCTAGGCTTGACTCTAGGGAGTTGCTCCACCAGATCGTATAGTTAGGGCCATAGAAAACGACGACAGAAGCATAAAATATAATAAAAATACAAGTGTATTTCCATCGTATATAAGGAACAATTGCAATCAGTATGAAAGTGATGGTCAGTTCTACGTTCCGGGTAACCTAGGCTTCGCTCTAGTGCTTTGTACCACCAGATCGAATAACTAGGGCCTAAGGAGTCAACGCCAGAAGCATAAAATACTATAAAAATACAACAGTCCTTCCATCGTATAACAGGAGTAATTGCAACCAGTGTGAAAGTAATGGTCATTTCTACGTTCCCTGCAACCTAGGCTTCGCTCTAGGGCGTTGCTCCACCAGATCGAATAGTTAGCGCCTGAGAAGTCAACGCCAGGAGCATAAAAAACGATATAAATACAACAGCTTTTCCATCGTATAAAACGAATAATTGCAACCAGTGTGGAAGTTATGGTCATTTCTACGTTCCGGGCAACCTAGGCTTCACTCTAGGGCGGTGCTCCACCAAATCGAGTAGCTAGGGCCTTAGAAGTCAGCGCCAGAAGCATAAAATACAATAAAGGTGCAAAAGCTTTTCCATCGTATAACAGGAATAACTGCAAACAGTATGAAAGTACTTGTCATTTCTACGTTCCGGGTACCCTAGGTTTCACTCCAGGGCGTTGCTCCACCAGATCGAATAGCTAGGGACTTTCAATTCAACGCCATAAGAATAAAATACAATATAAGTACAACAGTTTTACCATCGTATAAAATGAATAATTGCATCCAGTGTGAAAGTTAAGGTCATTTCTACATTTCGAGCAACCTAGGCTTCACTCTAGGGCGTTGCTCCACCTGATCGAATAGTTAGGGCCTTAGAAGTCCACGCCTGAAGCATTAAATACAAAATAAATAGAACAGCTTTTCCATTGTATAAAACGAATAATTGCTACCAGTGTGAAAGTTATGGTCATTTCTACGTTCCGCGCAACCTGGGCTTTACTCTAGGGCGTTGCTCCACCTGATGGAATAGTTAGGGCCTAAGAAGTGAACGCCAGAAGCATAAAATGCAATAAAAATACAACAGTCTTTCCATCCTATAACAGGAATAATTGCAATCCGTGTGAAAGTGATGGTCATTTGTACGTTACAGGCAACCTAGGCTTCACTCCAGGGCGTTGCTCCACCAGATCGAATTGTTAGGGCCAAAGAAGTCAACGCCCGAAGCATAAAATACAAAATAAATAGAACAGTTTTTCCATCGTATAAAACGAATAATTGCAACCAGTGTGAAAGTTATGGTCATTTCTACATTCCGAGCAACCTAGGCTTCACTCTAGGGCGTTGTTCTACCAGATCGAATAGTTAGGGCCTAAGAAGTCAACACCAGAAGAATAAAATACAAAATAAATACAACAGCCTTTACACCGTATAAAACGAATAATTGCAACCTGTGTGAAGGTTATGGTCATACCTACGTTCCGGGCAACCAAGGCTTCACTGGAGGGCGTTGCTCCACCAGATCGAATTGTTAGGGCCTAAGAAGTCAACGCCAGAAGCATTAAATACAATATAAATACAACAGTTTTTCCATCGTATAAAACTAATAATTGCAACCAGTGTGAAAGTTATGGTCATTTCTACATTCCGAGCAGCCTAGGCTTCACTCTAGGGCGTTGCTCCAACAGATTGAATAGTTAGGGCCTTAGAAGTCAACGCCCGAAGCATAAAATGCAATATAAATACAACAGTTTTTCCATCGTATAAAACTAATAATTGCAACCAGTGTGAAAGTTATGGTCATTTCTACATTCCGATCAGCCTAGGCTTCACTCTAGGGCGTTGTTCCACCAGATCGAATAGTTAGGGCCTAAGAAGTCAACGCCCGAAGCATTAAATACAAAATAAATAGAACAGTTTTTACATAGTATAAAACGAATAATTGCTACCAGTGTAAAAGTTATGGTCATTTGTACGTTCCGGGAACCCAGGCTTCACTCTAGGGCGTTGTTCCACCAGATCGAATAGTTCGGGCCTAACAAGTGAACGCCAGAAGCATAAAACACAATATAAATACAACAGTTTTTCCATCGTATAAAACGAATAATTGCAACCAGTATGAGAATTATGGTCATTTATATTTTCCGGGCAACCTAGGCTTCACCCTAGGGCATTGCTCCAACAGATTGAATAGTTAGGGCCTTAGAAGTCAATGCCCGAAGCAGAAAATGCAATAAAAATACAACAGTTTTTCCATCATATGAGAGGAATAATTGCAACCAGTTTGAGAGTGATGGTCATTTCTACGTACCGGGCAACCTAGGCTTCACTGTAGGGCGTTGATCCACTAGATCGAATAGTTAGTGCCTTAGAACTCAACGCCTGAAGCATAAAATGCAATAAAAATACAACAGTTTTACCATCGTATAACAGGGATAATTGCAACCAGTGCGAAAGAAATGACCATTTCGACGTTTCGGGCATCCTAGGCTTAACTCTGAGGCATTGCTCCACAAGATCGAATAGTTAGGGCCTAAGAAGTCAACGCCAGAAGCATAAAATACAATATAAATACAATAGCTTTTCCATCGTATAAAACGAATAATTGCACCCTGTGTGAAAGTTATGGTCATTTCTATGTTCCGGGCAACCTAGGCTTCACCCTAGTGCGTTGTTCCACCAGATGGAATAGTTAGGGCCTAAGAAGTCAACGCCAGAAGCACAAAATACGATATAAATACAGCAGCTTTTCCATCGTATAAAACGAATAATAGTAACCAGTGTGAAAGTTATGGTCATTTCTACGTTACGGGCAATCTAGGCTTCACTCTAGGACGTTGCTCCACCAGGTCGAATAGTTAGGGCCTAAGAAGTCAACGCCCGAAGCATAAAATACAAAATAAATAGAACAGTTTTTCCATCGTATAAAACGAATAATTGCAACCAGTGTGAAAGTTATGGTCATTTCTACATTCCGAGCAATCTACGCTTCACTCTAGGGCGTTGCTCCACCAGATCGAATAGCTAGGTCCTTAGAAGTCAACGCCAGAATCATAAAATACGATATAAATACAACAGCTTTTCCATGGTATAAAAGGAATAATTGCAAACAGTGTGAAAGCAATGGTCATTTCTACGTTCCGGGCAACCTACGCTTCACTCTAGGGCGTTGCTCCGCCAGATCGAATAGCTAGGGACTTAGAATTCAATGCCAGGAGCATAAAATGCAATATAAATAGAACAGCTTTTCCATCGTTTACAACGAATAATAGCAACCAGTGTGAAAGTTATGGTCATTTCTACGTTTCGGGCAACCTAGGCTTCACTCTAGGGCGTTGCTCCACCAGATCAAAGAGTTAGGGCCTAAGAAGTCAACACCAGAAGAATAAAATACAAAATAAATACAACAGCCTTTACACCGTATAAAACGAATAATTGCAACCTGTGTGAAGGTTATGGTCATACCTACGTTCCGGGCAACCTAGGCTTCACTGGAGGGCGTTGCTCCACCAGGTCGAATTGTTAGGGCCTAAGAAGTCAACGCCAGAAGCATTAAATACAATATAAATACAACAGTTTTTCCATCGTATAAAACTAATAATTGCAACCAGTGTGAAAGTTATGGTCATTTCTACATTCCGAGCAGCCTAGGCTTCACTCTAGGGCGTTGCTCCAACAGATTGAATAGTTAGGGCCTTAGAAGTCAACGCCCGAAGCATAAAATGCAATATAAATACAACAGTTTTTCCATCGTATAAAACTAATAATTGCAACCAGTGTGAAAGTTATGGTCATTTCTACATTCCGAGCAGCCTAGGCTTCACTCTAGGGCGTGCTCCAACAGATTGAATAGTTAGGGCCTTAGAAGTCAACGCCCGAAGCATAAAATGCAATAAAAATACAACAGTTTTTCCATTGTATAAAACGAATAATTGCTACCAGTGTAAAAGTTATGGTCATTTCTACGTTCCGGGCAACCTAGGCTTCACCCTTGAGCGTTGTTCCACCAGATCGAATAGTTAGGGCCTAAGAAGTGAACGCCAGAAGCATAAAATACAATATAAATACAACAGTTTTTCCATCGTATAAAACGAATAATTGCAACCAGTGTGAAAGTTATGGTTATTTCTACATTCCGAGCAACCTAGGCTTCACTCTAGGGCGTTGCTCCAACAGATTGAATAGTTAGGGCCTTAGAAGTCAACGCCCGAAGCATAAAATGCAATAAGAATACAACAGTTTTTCCATCGTATAACAGGATTAATTGCAACCAGTTTGAAAGTGATGGTCATTTCTACATTCCGCGCAACCTAGGATTCACTCTAGGGCGTTGTTCCACCAGACGGAATACTTAGGGCCTAAGAAGTCAACGCCAGGAGCATAAAAAACGATATAAATACAACAGCTTTTCCATCGTATAAAACGAATAATTGCAACCAGTGTGGAAGTTATGGTCATTTCTACGTTCCGGGCAACCTAGGCTTCACTCTAGGGCGGTGCTCCACCAAATCGAGTAGCTAGGGCCTTAGAAGTCAGCGCCAGAAGCATAAAATACAATAAAGGTGCAAAAGCTTTTCCATCGTATAACAGGAATAACTGCAAACAGTATGAAAGTACTTGTCATTTCTACGTTCCGGGTAACCTAGGTTTCACTCCAGGGCGTTGCTCCACCAGATCGAATAGCTAGGGACTTTGAATTCAACGCCATAAGAATAAAATACAATATAAGTACAACAGTTTTACCATCGTATAAAATGAATAATTGCAACCAGTGTGAAAGTTAAGGTCATTTCTACATTTCGAGCAACCTAGGCTTCACTCTAGGGCGTTGCTCCACCTGATCGAATAGTTAGGGCCTTAGAAGTCCACGCCTGAAGCATTAAATACAAAATAAATAGAACAGCTTTTCCATTGTATAAAACGAATAATTGCTACCAGTGTGAAAGTTATGGTCATTTCTACGTTCCGCGCAACCTGGGCTTTACTCTAGGGCGTTGCTCCACCTGATGGAATAGTTAGGGCCTAAGAAGTGAACGCCAGAAGCATAAAATGCAATAAAAATACAACAGTCTTTCCATCCTATAACAGGAATAATTGCAATCCGTGTGAAAGTGATGGTCATTTGTACGTTACAGGCAACCTAGGCTTCACTCCAGGGCGTTGCTCCACCAGATCGAATTGTTAGGGCCAAAGAAGTCAACGCCCGAAGCATAAAATACAAAATAAATAGAACAGTTTTTCCATCGTATAAAACGAATAAATGCAACCAGTGTGAAAGTTATGGTCATTTCTACATTCCGAGCAACCTAGGCTTCACTCTAGGGCGTTGTTCTACCAGATCGAATAGTTAGGGCCTAAGAAGTCAACACCAGAAGAATAAAATACAAAATAAATACAACAGCCTTTACACCGTATAAAACGAATAATTGCAACCTGTGTGAAGGTTATGGTCATACCTACGTTCCGGGCAACCTAGGCTTCACTGGAGGGCGTTGCTCCACCAGATCGAATTGTTAGGGCCTAAGAAGTCAACGCCAGAAGCATTAAATACAATATAAATACAACAGTTTTTCCATCGTATAAAACTAATAATTGCAACCAGTGTGAAAGTTATGGTCATTTCTACATTCCGAGCAGACTAGGCTTCACTCTAGGGCGTTGCTCCAACAGATTGAATAGTTAGGGCCTTAGAAGTCAACGCCCGAAGCATAAAATGCAATATAAATACAACAGTTTTTCCATCGTATAAAACTAATAATTGCAACCAGTGTGAAAGTTATGGTCATTTCTACATTCCGATCAGCCTAGGCTTCACTCTAGGGCGTTGCTCCAACAGATTGAATAGTTAGGGCCTTAGAAGTCAACGCCCGAAGCATAAAATGCAATAAAAATACAACAGTTTTTCCATTGTATAAAACGAATAATTGCTACCAGTGTAAAAGTTATGGTCATTTCTACGTTCCGGGCAACCTAGGCTTCACCCTTGGGCGTTGTTCCACCAGATCGAATAGTTAGGGCCTAAGAAGTGAACGCCAGAAGCATAAAATACAATATAAATACAACAGTTTTTCCATCGTATAAAACGAATAATTGCAACCAGTGTGAAAGTTATGGTTATTTCTACATTCCGAGCAACCTAGGCTTCACTCTAGGGCGTTGCTCCAACAGATTGAATAGTTAGGGCCTTAGAAGTCAACGCCCGAAGCATAAAATGCAATAAGAATACAACAGTTTTTCCATCGTATAACAGGATTAATTGCAACCAGTTTGAAAGTGATGGTCATTTCTACATTCCGAGCAACCTAGGATTCACTCTAGGGCGTTGTTCCACCAGACGGAATAGTTAGGGCCTAAGAAGTCAACGCCAGGTGCATAAAAAACGATATAAATACAACAGCTTTTCCATCGTATAAAACGAATAATTGCAACCAGTGTGGAAGTTATGGTCATTTCTACGTTCCGGGCAACCTAGGCTTCACTCTAGGGCGGTGCTCCACCAAATCGAGTAGCTAGGGCCTTAGAAGTCAGCGCCAGAAGCATAAAATACAATAAAGATGCAAAAGCTTTTCCATCGTATAACAGGAATAACTGCAAACAGTATGAAAGTACTTGTCATTTCTACGTTCCGGGTAACCTAGGCTTCACTCCAGGGCGTTGCTCCACCAGATCGAATAGCTAGGGACTTTGAATTCAACGCCATAAGAATAAAATACAATATAAGTACAACAGTTTTACCATCGTATAAAATGAATAATTGCAACCAGTGTGAAAGTTAAGGTCATTCCTACATTTCGAGCAACCTAGGCTTCACTCTAGGGCGTTGCTCCACCTGATCGAATAGCTAGGGCCTTAGAAGTCCATGCCTGAAGCATTAAATACAAAATAAATAGAACAGCTTTTCCATTGTATAAAACGAATAATTGCTACCAGTGTGAAAGTTATGGTCATTTCCACGTTCCGCGCAACCTGGGCTTTACTCTAGGGCGTTGCTCCACCTGATGGAATAGTTAGGGCCTAAGAAGTGAACGCCAGAAGCATAAAATGCAATAAAAATACAACAGTCTTTCCATCCTATAACAGGAATAATTGCAATCCGTGTGAAAGTGATGGTCATTTGTACGTTACAGGCAACCTAGGCTTCACTCTAGGGCGTTGCTCCACCAGATCGAATTGTTAGGGCCAAAGAAGTCAACGCCCGAAGCATAAAATACAAAATAAATAGAACAGTTTTTCCATCGTATAAAACGAATAATTGCAACCAGTGTGAAAGTTATGGTCATTTCTACATTCCGAGCAACCTAGGCTTCACTCTAGGGCGTTGTTCTACCAGATCGAATAGTTAGGGCCTAAGAAGTCAACACCAGAAGAATAAAATACAAAATAAATACAACAGCCTTTACACCGTATAAAACGAATAATTGCAACCTGTGTGAAGGTTATGGTCATACCTACGTTCCGGGCAACCTAGGCTTCACTGGAGGGCGTTGCTCCACCAGATCGAATTGTTAGGGCCTAAGAAGTCAACGCCAGAAGCATTAAATACAATATAAATACAACAGTTTTTCCATCGTATAAAACTAATAATTGCAACCAGTGTGAAAGTTATGGTCATTTCTACATTCCGAGCAGCCTAGGCTTCACTCTAGGGCGTTGCTCCAACAGATTGAATAGTTAGGGCCTTAGAAGTCAACGCCCGAAGCATAAAATGCAATAAAAATACAACAGTTTTTCCATCGTATACCAGGATTAATTGCAACCAGTTTGAAAGCGATGGTCATTTCTACGTTCCGGGCAACCTAGGCTTCACTCTAGGGCGTTGCTCCACTAGATCGAATAGTTAGGCCCATAGAAGACAACGCCAGAAGCATAAAATACGATATAAATACAACAGCTTTTCAATCGTATAAAAGGAATAATTGCAAACAGTGTGAAAGTAATGGTCATTTCTACGTTCCGGGCAACCTAGGCTTCACCCTAGGGCGTTGCTCCACCAGATTAAACTGTTTGGGCCTTAGAAGTCAACGCCCGAAGCATAAAATACAAAATAAATAGAACAGTTTTTCCATTGTATAAAACGAATAATTGCTACCAGTGTAAAAGTTATGGTCATTTCTACGTTCCGGGCAACCTAGGCTTCACCCTTGGGCGTTGTTCCACCAGATCGAATAGTTAGGGCCTAAGAAGTGAACGCCACAAGAATAAAATACAATATAAATACAACAGTTTTTCCATCGTATAAAACGAATAATTGCAACCAGTGTGAAAGTTATGGTTATTTCTACATTCCGAGCAACCTAGGCTTCACTCTAGGGCGTTGTTCCACCAGCTCGAATAGTTAGGGCCTAAGAAGTCAACGCCCGAAGCATAAAATGCAATAAAAATACAACAGTTTTTCCATTGTATAAAACGAATAATTGCTACCAGTGTAAAAGTTATGGTCATTTCTACGTTCCGGGTAACCTAGGCTTCACCCTTGGGCGTTGTTCCACCAGATCGAATAGTTAGGGCCTAAGAAGTGAACGCCAGAAGCATAAAATACAATATAAATACAACAGTTTTTCCATCGTATAAAACGAATAATTGCAACCAGTGTGAAAGTTATGGTTATTTCTACATTCCGAGCAACCTAGGCTTCACTCTAGGGCGTTGCTCCAACAGATTGAATAGTTAGGGCCTTAGAAGTCAACGCCCGAAGCATAAAATGCAATAAGAATACAACAGTTTTTCCATCGTATAACAGGATTAATTGCAACCAGTTTGAAAGTGATGGTCATTTCTACATTCCGAGCAACCTAGGATTCACTCTAGGGCGTTGCTCCACCAGACGGAATAGTTAGGGCCTAAGAAGTCAACGCCAGGAGCATAAAAAACGATATAAATACAACAGCTTTTCCATCGTATAAAACGAATAATTGCAACCAGTGTAAAAGTTATGGTCATTTCTACGTTCCGGGCAACCTAGGCTTCACCCTTGGGCGTTGTTCCACCAGATCGAATAGTTGGGGCCAAAGAAGTGAACGCCAGAAGCATAAAATACAATATAAATACAACAGTTTTTCCATCGTATAAAACGAATAATTGCAACCAGTGTGAAAATTATGGTCATTTCTACATTCCGAGCAACCTAGGCTTTACTCTAGGGCGTTGTTCTACCAAATCGAATAGTTAGGGCCTAAGAAGTCAACACCAGAAGAATAAAATACAAAATAAATACAACAGCCTTTACACCGTATAAAACGAATAATTGCAACCTGTGTGAAGGTTATGGTCATACCTACGTTCCGGGCAACCTAGGCTTCACTGGAGGGCGTTGCTCCACCAGGTCGAATTGTTAGGGCCTAAGAAGTCAACGCCAGAAGCATTAAATACAATATAAATACAACAGTTTTTCCATCGTATAAAACTAATAATTGCAACCAGTGTGAAAGTTATGGTCATTTCTACATTCCGAGCAGCCTAGGCTTCACTCTAGGGCGTTGCTCCAACAGATTGAATAGTTAGGGCCTTAGAAGTCAACGCCCGAAGCATAAAATGCAATATAAATACAACAGTTTTTCCATCGTATAAAACTAATAATTGCAACCAGTGTGAAAGTTATGGTCATTTCTACATTCCGAGCAGCCTAGGCTTCACTCTAGGGCGTGCTCCAACAGATTGAATAGTTAGGGCCTTAGAAGTCAACGCCCGAAGCATAAAATGCAATAAAAATACAACAGTTTTTCCATTGTATAAAACGAATAATTGCTACCAGTGTAAAAGTTATGGTCATTTCTACGTTCCGGGCAACCTAGGCTTCACCCTTGGGCGTTGTTCCACCAGATCGAATAGTTAGGGCCTAAGAAGTGAACGCCAGAAGCATAAAATACAATATAAATACAACAGTTTTTCCATCGTATAAAACGAATAATTGCAACCAGTGTGAAAGTTATGGTTATTTCTACATTCCGAGCAACCTAGGCTTCACTCTAGGGCGTTGCTCCAACAGATTGAATAGTTAGGGCCTTAGAAGTCAACGCCCGAAGCATAAAATGCAATAAGAATACAACAGTTTTTCCATCGTATAACAGGATTAATTGCAACCAGTTTGAAAGTGATGGTCATTTCTACATTCCGAGCAACCTAGGATTCACTCTAGGGCGTTGTTCCACCAGACGGAATACTTAGGGCCTAAGAAGTCAACGCCAGGAGCATAAAAAAGGATATAAATACAACAGCTTTTCCATCGTATAAAACGAATAACTGCAAACAGTATGAAAGTACTTGTCATTTCTACGTTCCGGGTAACCTAGGTTTCACTCCAGGGCGTTGCTCCACCAGATCGAATAGCTAGGGACTTTGAATTCAACGCCATAAGAATAAAATACAATATAAGTACAACAGCTTTACCATCGTATAAAATGAATAATTGCAACCAGTGTGAAAGTTAAGGTCATTTCTACATTTCGAGCAACCTAGGCTTCACTCTAGGGCGTTGCTCCACCTGATCGAATAGTTAGGGCCTTAGAAGTCCACGCCTGAAGCATTAAATACAAAATAAATAGAACAGCTTTTCCATTGTATAAAACGAATAATTGCTACCAGTGTGAAAGTTATGGTCATTTCTACGTTCCGCGCAACCTGGGCTTTACTCTAGGGCGTTGCTCCACCTGATGGAATAGTTAGGGCCTAAGAAGTGAACGCCAGAAGCATAAAATGCAATAAAAATACAACAGTCTTTCCATCCTATAACAGGAATAATTGCAATCCGTGTGAAAGTAATGGTCATTTGTACGTTACAGGCAACCTAGGCTTCACTCTAGGGCGTTGCTCCACCAGATCGAATTGTTAGAGCCAAGGAAGTCAACGCCCGAAGCATAAAATACAAAATAAATAGAACAGTTTTTCCATCGTATAAAACGAATAATTGCAACCAGTGTGAAAGTTATGGTCATTTCTACATTCCGAGCAACCTAGGCTTCACTCTAGGGCGTTGTTCTACCAGATCGAATAGTTAGGGCCTAAGAAGTCAACACCAGAAGAATAAAATACAAAATAAATACAACAGCCTTTACACCGTATAAAACGAATAATTGCAACCTGTGTGAAGGTTATGGTCATACCTACGTTCCGGGCAACCTAGGCTTCACTGGAGGGCGTTGCTCCACCAGATCGAATTGTTAGGGCCTAAGAAGTCAACGCCAGAAGCATTAAATACAATATAAATACAACAGTTTTTCCATCGTATAAAACTAATAATTGCAACCAGTGTGAAAGTTATGGTCATTTCTACATTCCGAGCAGCCTAGGCTTCACTCTAGGGCGTTGTTCCAACAGATTGAATAGTTAGGGCCTTAGAAGTCAACGCCCGAAGCATAAAATGCAATATAAATACAACAGTTTTTCCATCGTATAAAACTAATAATTGCAACCAGTGTGAAAGTTATGGTCATTTCTACATTCCGAGCAGCCTAGGCTTCACTCTAGGGCGTTGCTCCAACAGATTGAATAGTTAGGGCCTTAGAAGTCAACGCCCGAAGCATAAAATGCAATAAAAATACAACAGTTTTTCCATTGTATAAAACGAATAATTGCTACCAGTGTAAAAGTTATGGTCATTTCTACGTTCCGGGCAACCTAGGCTTCACCCTTGGGCGTTGTTCCACCAGATCGAATAGTTAGGGCCTAAGAAGTGAACGCCAGAAGCATAAAATACAATATAAATACAACAGTTTTTCCATCGTATAAAACGAATAATTGCAACCAGTGTGAAAGTTATGGTTATTTCTACATTCCGAGCAACCTAGGCTTCACTCTAGGGCGTTGCTCCAACAGATTGAATAGTTAGGGCCTTAGAAGTCAACGCCCGAAGCATAAAATGCAATAAGAATACAACAGTTTTTCCATCGTATAACAGGATTAATTGCAACCAGTTTGAAAGTGATGGTCATTTCTACATACCGAGCAACCTAGGATTCACTCTAGGGCGTTGTTCCACCAGACGGAATAGTTAGGGCCTAAGAAGTCAACGCCAGGAGCATAAAAAACGATATAAATACAACAGCTTTTCCATCGTATAAAACGAATAATTGCAACCAGTGTGGAAGTTATGGTCATTTCTACGTTCCGGGCAACCTAGGCTTCACTCTAGGGCGGTGCTCCACCAAATCGAGTAGCTAGGGCCTTAGAAGTCAGCGCCAGAAGCATAAAATACAATAAAGATGCAAAAGCTTTTCCATCGTATAACAGGAATAACTGCAAACAGTATGAAAGTACTTGTCATTTCTACGTTCCGGGTAACCTAGGTTTCACTCCAGGGCGTTGCTCCACCAGATCGAATAGCTAGGGACTTTGAATTCAACGCCATAAGAATAAAATACAATATAAGTACAACAGTGTTACCATCGTATAAAATGAATAATTGCAACCAGTGTGAAAGTTAAGGTCATTTCTACATTTCGAGCAACCTAGGCTTCACTCTAGGGCGTTGCTCCACCTGATCGAATAGCTAGGGCCTTAGAAGTCCATGCCTGAAGCATTAAATACAAAATAAATAGAACAGCTTTTCCATTGTATAAAACGAATAATTGCTACCAGTGTGAAAGTTATGGTCATTTCTACGTTCCGCGCAACCTGGGCTTTACTCTAGGGCGTTGCTCCTCCTGATGGAATAGTTAGGGCCTAAGAAGTGAACGCCAGAAGCATAAAATGCAATAAAAATACAACAGTCTTTCCATCCTATAACAGGAATAATTGCAATCCGTGTGAAAGTGATGGTCATTTGTACGTTACAGGCAACCTAGGCTTCACTCTAGGGCGTTGCTCCACCAGATCGAATTGTTAGGGCCAAAGAAGTCAACGCCCGAAGCATAAAATACAAAATAAATAGAACAGTTTTTCCATCGTATAAAACGAATAATTGCAACCAGTGTGAAAGTTATGGTCATTTCTACATGCCGAGCAACCTAGGCTTCACTCTAGGGCGTTGTTCTACCAGATCGAATAGTTAGGGCCTAAGAAGTCAACACCAGAAGAATAAAATACAAAATAAATACAACAGCCTTTACACCGTATAAAACGAATAATTGCAACCTGTGTGAAGGTTATGGTCATACCTACGTTCCGGGCAACCTAGGCTTCACTGGAGGGCGTTGCTCCACCTGATCGAATTGTTAGGGCCTAAGAAGTCAACGCCAGAAGCATTAAATACAATATAGATACAACAGTTTTTCCATCGTATAAAACTAATAATTGCAACCAGTGTGAAAGTTATGGTCATTTCTACATTCCGAGCAGCCTAGGCTTCACTCTAGGGCGTTGCTCCAACAGATTGAATAGTTAGGGCCTTAGAAGTCAACGCCCGAAGCATAAAATGCAATAAAAATACAACAGTTTTTCCATCGTATACCAGGATTAATTGCAACCAGTTTGAAAGCGATGGTCATTTCTACGTTCCGGGCAACCTAGGCTTCACTCTAGGGCGTTGCTCCACTAGATCGAATAGTTAGGGCCATAGAAGACAACGCCAGAAGCATAAAATACGATATAAATACAACAGCTTATCAATCGTATAAAAGGAATAATTGCAAACAGTGTGAAAGTAATGGTCATTTCTACGTTCCGGGCAACCTAGGCTTCACCCTTGGGCGTTGTTCCACCAGATCGAATAGTTAGGGCCTAAGAAGTGAACGCCAGAAGCATAAAATACAATATAAATACAACAGCTTTTCCATCGTATAAAACGAATAATTGCAACCAGTGTAAAAGTTATGGTCATTTCTACGTTCCGGGCAACCTAGGCTTCACCCTTGGGCGTTGTTCCACCAGATCGAATAGTTGGGGACTAAGAAGTGAACGCCAGAAGCATAAAATACAATATAAATACAACAGTTTTTCCATCGTATAAAACGAATAATTGCAACCAGTGTGAAAGTTATGGTTATTTCTACATTCCGAGCAACCTAGGCTTCACCCTAGGGCGTTGTTCCACCAGATCGAATAGTTAGGTCCTTAGAAGTCATCGCCAGAAACATAAAATACGATATAAATACAGCAGCTTTTCCATCGTATAAAAGGAATAATTGCAAACAGTGTGAAAGTGATGGTCACTTCTACGTTCCGGGCAACCTAGGCTTCACTCTAGGGCGTTGCTCCACCAGATCGAATAGTTAGGTCCTTAGAAGTCAACGCCAGAGTCATAAAATACAATATAAATACAACAGCTTTTCCATCGTAAAGAACGTATAATTGCAACCAGTGTGAAAGTTATGGTTATTTCTACATTCCGAGCAACCTAGGCTTCACTCTAGGGCGTTGCTCCACCAGATCGAATAGTTAGGTCCTTAGAAGTCAACGCCAGAAGCATTAAATACAATATAAATACAACAGTGTTACCATCGTATAAAATGAATAATTGCAACCAGTGTGAAAGTTAAGGTCATTTCTACATTTCGAGCAACCTAGGCTTCACTCTAGGGCGTTGCTCCACCTGATCGAATAGCTAGGACCTTAGAAGTCCATGCCTGAAGCATTAAATACAAAATAAATAGAACAGCTTTTCCATTGTATAAAACGAATAATTGCTACCAGTGTGAAAGTTATGGTCATTTCTACGTTCCGCGCAACCTGGGCTTTACTCTAGGGCGTTGCTCCACCTGATGGAATAGTTAGGGCCTAAGAAGTGAACGCCAGAAGCATAAAATGCAATAAAAATACAACAGTCTTTCCATCCTATAACAGGAATAATTGCAATCCGTGTGAAAGTGATGGTCATTTGTACGTTACAGGCAACCTAGGCTTCACTCTAGGGCGTTGCTCCACCAGATCGAATTGTTAGGGCCAAAGAAGTCAACGCCCGAAGCATAAAATACAAAATAAATAGAACAGTTTTTCCATCGTATAAAACGAATAATTGCAACCAGTGTGAAAGTTATGGTCATTTCTACATTCCGAGCAACCTAGGCTTCACTCTAGGGCGTTGTTCTACCAGATCGAATAGTTAGGGCCTAAGAAGTCAACACCAGAAGAATAAAATACAAAATAAATACAACAGCCTTTACACCGTATAAAACGAATAATTGCAACCTGTGTGAAGGTTATGGTCATACCTACGTTCCGGGCAACCTAGGCTTCACTGGAGGGCGTTGCTCCACCTGATCGAATTGTTAGGGCCTAAGAAGTCAACGCCAGAAGCATTAAATACAATATAAATACAACAGTTTTTCCATCGTATAAAACTAATAATTGCAACCAGTGTGAAAGTTATGGTCATTTCTACATTCCGAGCAGCCTAGGCTTCACTCTAGGGCGTTGCTCCAACAGATTGAATAGTTAGGGCCTTAGAAGTCAACCCCCGAAGCATAAAATGCAATAAAAATACAACAGTTTTTCCATCGTATACCAGGATTAATTGCAACCAGTTTGAAAGCGATGGTCATTTCTACGTTCCGGGCAACCTAGGCTTCACTCTAGGGCGTTGCTCCACTAGATCGAATAGTTAGGGCCATAGAAGACAACGCCAGAAGCATAAAATACGATATAAATACAACAGCTTATCAATCGTATAAAAGGAATAATTGCAAACAGTGTGAAAGTAATGGTCATTTCTACGTTCCGGGCAACCTAGGCTTCACCCTTGGGCGTTGTTCCACCAGATCGAATAGTTAGGGCCTAAGAAGTGAACGCCAGAAGCATAAAATACAATATAAATACAACAGTTTTTCCATCGTATAAAACGAATAATTGCAACCAGTGTGAAAGTTATGGTTATTTCTACATTCCGAGCAACCTAGGCTTCACTCTAGGGCGTTGTTCCAAAAGCTCGAATAGTTAGGGCCTAAGAAGTCAACGCCCGAAGCATAAAATGCAATAAAAAAGCAACAGTTTTTCCATTGTATAAAACGAATAATTGCTACCAGTGTAAAAGTTATGGTCATTTCTACGTTCCGGGCAACCTAGGCTTCACCCTTGGGCGTTGTTCCACCAGATCGAATAGTTAGGGCCTAAGAAGTGAACGCCAGAAGCATAAAATACAATATAAATACAACAGTTTTTCCATCGTATAAAACGAATAATTGCAACCAGTGTGAAAGTTATGGTTATTTCTACATTCCGAGCAACCTAGGCTTCACTCTAGGGCGTTGCTCCAACAGATTGAATAGTTAGGGCCTTAGAAGTCAACGCCCGAAGCATAAAATGCAATAAGAATACAACAGTTTTTCCATCGTATAACAGGATTAATTGCAACCAGTTTGAAAGTGATGGTCATTTCTACATTCCGAGCAACCTAGGATTCACTCTAGGGCGTTGCTCCACCAGACGGAATAGTTAGGGCCTAAGAAGTCAACGCCAGGAGCATAAAAAACGATATAAATACAACAGCTTTTCCATCGTATAAAACGAATAATTGCAACCAGTGTAAAAGTTATGGTCATTTCTACGTTCCGGGCAACCTAGGCTTCACCCTTGGGCGTTGTTCCACCAGATCGAATAGTTGGGGACTAAGAAGTGAACGCCAGAAGCATAAAATACAATATAAATACAACAGTTTTTCCATCGTATAAAACGAATAATTGCAACCAGTGTGAAAGTTATGGTTATTTCTACATTCCGAGCAACCTAGGCTTCACCCTAGGGCGTTGTTCCACCAGATCGAATAGTTAGGTCCTTAGAAGTCATCGCCAGAAACATAAAATACGATATAAATACAGCAGCTTTTCCATCGTATAAAAGGAATAATTGCAAACAGTGTGAAAGTGATGGTCACTTCTACGTTCCGGGCAACCTAGGCTTCACTCTAGGGCGTTGCTACACTAGATCGAATAGCTAGGGCCTTAGATGTCAACGCCAGAGTCATAAAATACAATATAAATACAACAGCTTTTCCATCGTAAAGAACGTATAATTGCAACCAGTGTGAAAGTTATGGTTATTTCTACATTCCGAGCAACCTAGGCTTCACTCTAGGGCGTTGCTCCACCAGATCGAATAGTTAGGTCCTTAGAAGTCAACGCCAGAAGCATAAAATACGATATAAATACAACAGCTTTTGCATCGTATAAAAGGAATAATTGCAACCAGTGTGAAAGTAATGATCATTACTAAATTCCGAGCAACCTAGGCTTCACTCTAGGGCGTTGCTCCAACAGATTGAATAGTTAGGGCCTTAGAAGTCAACGCCCAAAGCATAAAATGCAATAAAAATACAACAGTTTTTCCATCGTATAACAGGATTAATTGCAACCAGTTTGAAAGTGATGGTCATTTCTACGTTCCGGGCAACCTAGGCTTCACTCTAGGGCGTTGCTCTACCAGATCAAACAGTTAGGGCCTAAGAAGTCAACGCCAGAAGCATAAAATACAATATAAATACAACAGTTTTTCCATCGTTTACAACGAATAATAGCAACCAGTGTGAAAGTTATGGTCATTTCTACGTTCCGGGCAACCTAGGCTTCACTCTAGGGCGTTGCTCCACCAGATCGAATAGTTAGGGCCTTAGAAGTCAACGCCCGAAGCATAAAATGCAATAAAGATGCTAAAGTTTTTCCATCACATAACAGGAATAATTACCACCAGTGTGAAGGTAATGGTATGGTCTACGTTCCGGGCAACCTAGGCTTCACTCTAGGGCGGTGCTCCACCAGATCAAAGAGTTAGGGCCTAAGAAGTCAACGCCAGAAGAATAAAATACGATATAAGTACAACAGTTTTTCCATCGTATAAAATGAATGATTGCGAGCATTGTGAAAGTAATGGTCATTTCTGCGTGCCTGGCAACCTACGCGTCACTCTAGGGCGTTGCTACTCCTAATCTGATAGCTACGGCCTTAGAAGTTAACGCCGGAAGCATAAAATACAATATAAATACAACAGCTTCGCCATCGTATAAAATGAATAATTGCAAACAGTGTGAAGGTAATGGTCATTTCTACATTCCGAGCAACCTAGGATTCACTCTAGGGCGTTGTTCCACCAGACGGAATAGTTAGGGCCTAAGAAGTCAACGCCAGGAGCATAAAAAACGATATAAATACAACAGCTTTTACACCGTATAAAACGAATAATTGCAACCTGTGTGAAGGTTATGGTCATACCTACGTTCCGGGCAACCTAGGCTTCACTGTAGGGCGTTGCTCCACCAGATCGAATTGTTAGGGCCTAAGAAGTCAACGCCAGAAGCATTAAATACAATATAAATACAACAGTTTTTCCATCGTATAAAACTAATAATTGCAACCAGTGTGAAAGTTATGGTCATTTCTACATTCCGAGCAGCCTAGGCTTCACTCTAGGGCGTTGCTCCAACAGATTGAATAGTTAGGGCCTTAGAAGTCAACGCCCGAAGCATAAAATGCAATAAGAATACAACAGTTTTTCCATCGTATAACAGGATTAATTGCAACCAGTTTGAAAGTGATGGTCATTTCTACATACCGAGCAACCTAGGATTCACTCTAGGGCGTTGTTCCACCAGACGGAATAGTTAGGGCCTAAGAAGTCAACGCCAGGAGCATAAAAAACGATTTAAATACAACAGCTTTTCCATCGTATAAAACGAATAATTGCAACCAGTGTGGAAGTTATGGTCATTTCTACGTTCCGGGCAACCTAGGCTTCACTCTAGGGCGGTGCTCCACCAAATCGAGTAGCTAGGGCCTTAGAAGTCAGCGCCAGAAGCATAAAATACAATAAAGATGCAAAAGCTTTTCCATCGTATAACAGGAATAACTGCAAACAGTATGAAAGTACTTGTCATTTCTACGTTCCGGGTAACCTAGGTTTCACTCCAGGGCGTTGCTCCACCAGATCGAATAGCTAGGGACTTTGAATTCAACGCCATAAGAATAAAATACAATATAAGTACAACAGTGTTACCATCGTATAAAATGAATAATTGCAACCAGTGTGAAAGTTAAGGTCATTTCTACATTTCGAGCAACCTAGGCTTCACTCTAGGGCGTTGCTCCACCTGATCGAATAGCTAGGGCCTTAGAAGTCCATGCCTGAAGCATTAAATACAAAATAAATAGAACAGCTTTTCCATTGTATAAAACGAATAATTGCTACCAGTGTGAAAGTTATGGTCATTTCTACGTTCCGCGCAACCTGGGCTTTACTCTAGGGCGTTGCTCCACCTGATGGAATAGTTAGGGCCTAAGAAGTGAACGCCAGAAGCATAAAATGCAATAAAAATACAACAGTCTTTCCATCCTATAACAGGAATAATTGCAATCCGTGTGAAAGTGATGGTCATTTGTACGTTACAGGCAACCTAGGCTTCACTCTAGGGCGTTGCTCCACCAGATCGAATTGTTAGGGCCAAAGAAGTCAACGCCCGAAGCATAAAATACAAAATAAATAGAACAGTTTTTCCATCGTATAAAACGAATAATTGCAACCAGTGTGAAAGTTATGGTCATTTCTACATTCCGAGCAACCTAGGCTTCACTCTAGGGCGTTGTTCTACCAGATCGAATAGTTAGGGCCTAAGAAGTCAACACCAGAAGAATAAAATACAAAATAAATACAACAGCCTTTACACCGTATAAAACGAATAATTGCAACCTGTGTGAAGGTTATGGTCATACCTACGTTCCGGGCAACCTAGGCTTCACTGGAGGGCGTTGCTCCACCTGATCGAATTGTTAGGGCCTAAGAAGTCAACGCCAGAAGCATTAAATACAATATAAATACAACAGTTTTTCCATCGTATAAAACTAATAATTGCAACCAGTGTGAAAGTTATGGTCATTTCTACATTCCGAGCAGCCTAGGCTTCACTCTAGGGCGTTGCTCCAACAGATTGAATAGTTAGGGCCTTAGAAGTCAACGCCCGAAGCATAAAATGCAATAAAAATACAACAGTTTTTCCATCGTATACCAGGATTAATTGCAACCAGTTTGAAAGCGATGGTCATTTCTACGTTCCGGGCAACCTAGGCTTCACTCTAGGGCGTTGCTCCACTAGATCGAATAGTTAGGGCCATAGAAGACAACGCCAGAAGCATAAAATACGATATAAATACAACAGCTTATCAATCGTATAAAAGGAATAATTGCAAACAGTGTGAAAGTAATGGTCATTTCTACGTTCCGGGCAACCTAGGCTTCACCCTTGGGCGTTGTTCCACCAGATCGAATAGTTAGGGCCTAAGAAGTGAACGCCAGAAGCATAAAATACAATATAAATACAACAGCTTTTCCATCGTATAAAACGAATAATTGCAACCAGTGTAAAAGTTATGGTCATTTCTACGTTCCGGGCAACCTAGGCTTCACCCTTGGGCGTTGTTCCACCAGATCGAATAGTTGGGGACTAAGAAGTGAACGCCAGAAGCATAAAATACAATATAAATACAACAGTTTTTCCATCGTATAAAACGAATAATTGCAACCAGTGTGAAAGTTATGGTTATTTCTACATTCCGAGCAACCTAGGCTTCACCCTAGGGCGTTGTTCCACCAGATCGAATAGTTAGGTCCTTAGAAGTCATCGCCAGAAACATAAAATACGATATAAATACAGCAGCTTTTCCATCGTATAAAAGGAATAATTGCAAACAGTGTGAAAGTGATGGTCACTTCTACGTTCCGGGCAACCTAGGCTTCACTCTAGGGCGTTGCTCCACCAGATCGAATAGTTAGGTCCTTAGAAGTCAACGCCAGAGTCATAAAATACAATATAAATACAACAGCTTTTCCATCGTAAAGAACGTATAATTGCAACCAGTGTGAAAGTTATGGTTATTTCTACATTCCGAGCAACCTAGGCTTCACTCTAGGGCGTTGCTCCACCAGATCGAATAGTTAGGTCCTTAGAAGTCAACGCCAGAAGCATTAAATACAATATAAATACAACAGTGTTACCATCGTATAAAATGAATAATTGCAACCAGTGTGAAAGTTAAGGTCATTTCTACATTTCGAGCAACCTAGGCTTCACTCTAGGGCGTTGCTCCACCTGATCGAATAGCTAGGGCCTTAGAAGTCCATGCCTGAAGCATTAAATACAAAATAAATAGAACAGCTTTTCCATTGTATAAAACGAATAATTGCTACCAGTGTGAAAGTTATGGTCATTTCTACGTTCCGCGCAACCTGGGCTTTACTCTAGGGCGTTGCTCCACCTGATGGAATAGTTAGGGCCTAAGAAGTGAACGCCAGAAGCATAAAATGCAATAAAAATACAACAGTCTTTCCATCCTATAACAGGAATAATTGCAATCCGTGTGAAAGTGATGGTCATTTGTACGTTACAGGCAACCTAGGCTTCACTCTAGGGCGTTGCTCCACCAGATCGAATTGTTAGGGCCAAAGAAGTCAACGCCCGAAGCATAAAATACAAAATAAATAGAACAGTTTTTCCATCGTATAAAACGAATAATTGCAACCAGTGTGAAAGTTATGGTCATTTCTACATTCCGAGCAACCTAGGCTTCACTCTAGGGCGTTGTTCTACCAGATCGAATAGTTAGGGCCTAAGAAGTCAACACCAGAAGAATAAAATACAAAATAAATACAACAGCCTTTACACCGTATAAAACGAATAATTGCAACCTGTGTGAAGGTTATGGTCATACCTACGTTCCGGGCAACCTAGGCTTCACTGGAGGGCGTTGCTCCACCTGATCGAATTGTTAGGGCCTAAGAAGTCAACGCCAGAAGCATTAAATACAATATAAATACAACAGTTTTTCCATCGTATAAAACTAATAATTGCAACCAGTGTGAAAGTTATGGTCATTTCTACATTCCGAGCAGCCTAGGCTTCACTCTAGGGCGTTGCTCCAACAGATTGAATAGTTAGGGCCTTAGAAGTCAACGCCCGAAGCATAAAATGCAATAAAAATACAACAGTTTTTCCATCGTATACCAGGATTAATTGCAACCAGTTTGAAAGCGATGGTCATTTCTACGTTCCGGGCAACCTAGGCTTCACTCTAGGGCGTTGCTCCACTAGATCGAATAGTTAGGGCCATAGAAGACAACGCCAGAAGCATAAAATACGATATAAATACAACAGCTTATCAATCGTATAAAAGGAATAATTGCAAACAGTGTGAAAGTAATGGTCATTTCTACGTTCCGGGCAACCTAGGCTTCACCCTTGGGCGTTGTTCCACCAGATCGAATAGTTAGGGCCTAAGAAGTGAACGCCAGAAGCATAAAATACAATATAAATACAACAGTTTTTCCATCGTATAAAACGAATAATTGCAACCAGTGTGAAAGTTATGGTTATTTCTACATTCCGAGCAACCTAGGCTTCACTCTAGGGCGTTGTTCCAAAAGCTCGAATAGTTAGGGCCTAAGAAGTCAACGCCCGAAGCATAAAATGCAATAAAAAAGCAACAGTTTTTCCATTGTATAAAACGAATAATTGCTACCAGTGTAAAAGTTATGGTCATTTCTACGTTCCGGGCAACCTAGGCTTCACCCTTGGGCGTTGTTCCACCAGATCGAATAGTTAGGGCCTAAGAAGTGAACGCCAGAAGCATAAAATACAATATAAATACAACAGTTTTTCCATCGTATAAAACGAATAATTGCAACCAGTGTGAAAGTTATGGTTATTTCTACATTCCGAGCAACCTAGGCTTCACTCTAGGGCGTTGCTCCAACAGATTGAATAGTTAGGGCCTTAGAAGTCAACGCCCGAAGCATAAAATGCAATAAGAATACAACAGTTTTTCCATCGTATAACAGGATTAATTGCAACCAGTTTGAAAGTGATGGTCATTTCTACATTCCGAGCAACCTAGGATTCACTCTAGGGCGTTGCTCCACCAGACGGAATAGTTAGGGCCTAAGAAGTCAACGCCAGGAGCATAAAAAACGATATAAATACAACAGCTTTTCCATCGTATAAAACGAATAATTGCAACCAGTGTAAAAGTTATGGTCATTTCTACGTTCCGGGCAACCTAGGCTTCACCCTTGGGCGTTGTTCCACCAGATCGAATAGTTGGGGACTAAGAAGTGAACGCCAGAAGCATAAAATACAATATAAATACAACAGTTTTTCCATCGTATAAAACGAATAATTGCAACCAGTGTGAAAGTTATGGTTATTTCTACATTCCGAGCAACCTAGGCTTCACCCTAGGGCGTTGTTCCACCAGATCGAATAGTTAGGTCCTTAGAAGTCATCGCCAGAAACATAAAATACGATATAAATACAGCAGCTTTTCCATCGTATAAAAGGAATAATTGCAAACAGTGTGAAAGTGATGGTCACTTCTACGTTCCGGGCAACCTAGGCTTCACTCTAGGGCGTTGCTACACTAGATCGAATAGCTAGGGCCTTAGAAGTCAACGCCAGAGTCATAAAATACAATATAAATACAACAGCTTTTCCATCGTAAAGAACGTATAATTGCAACCAGTGTGAAAGTTATGGTTATTTCTACATTCCGAGCAACCTAGGCTTCACTCTAGGGCGTTGCTCCACCAGATCGAATAGTTAGGTCCTTAGAAGTCAACGCCAGAAGCATAAAATACGATATAAATACAACAGCTTTTGCATCGTATAAAAGGAATAATTGCAACCAGTGTGAAAGTAATGATCATTACTAAATTCCGAGCAACCTAGGCTTCACTCTAGGGCGTTGCTCCAACAGATTGAATAGTTAGGGCCTTAGAAGTCAACGCCCAAAGCATAAAATGCAATAAAAATACAACAGTTTTTCCATCGTATAACAGGATTAATTGCAACCAGTTTGAAAGTGATGGTCATTTCTACGTTCCGGGCAACCTAGGCTTCACTCTAGGGCGTTGCTCTACCAGATCAAACAGTTAGGGCCTAAGAAGTCAACGCCAGAAGCATAAAATACAATATAAATACAACAGTTTTTCCATCGTTTACAACGAATAATAGCAACCAGTGTGAAAGTTATGGTCATTTCTACGTTCCGGGCAACCTAGGCTTCACTCTAGGGCGTTGCTCCACCAGATCGAATAGTTAGGGCCTTAGAAGTCAACGCCCGAAGCATAAAATGCAATAAAGATGCTAAAGTTTTTCCATCACATAACAGGAATAATTACCACCAGTGTGAAGGTAATGGTATGGTCTACGTTCCGGGCAACCTAGGCTTCACTCTAGGGCGGTGCTCCACCAGATCAAAGAGTTAGGGCCTAAGAAGTCAACGCCAGAAGAATAAAATACGATATAAGTACAACAGTTTTTCCATCGTATAAAATGAATGATTGCGAACATTGTGAAAGTAATGGTCATTTCTGCGTGCCTGGCAACCTACGCGTCACTCTAGGGCGTTGCTACTCCTAATCTGATAGCTACGGCCTTAGAAGTTAACGCCGGAAGCATAAAATACAATATAAATACAACAGCTTCGCCATCGTATAAAATGAATAATTGCAAACAGTGTGAAGGTAATGGTCATTTCTACATTCCGAGCAACCTAGGATTCACTCTAGGGCGTTGTTCCACCAGACGGAATAGTTAGGGCCTAAGAAGTCAACGCCAGGAGCATAAAAAACGATATAAATACAACAGCTTTTACACCGTATAAAACGAATAATTGCAACCTGTGTGAAGGTTATGGTCATACCTACGTTCCGGGCAACCTAGGCTTCACTGTAGGGCGTTGCTCCACCAGATCGAATTGTTAGGGCCTAAGAAGTCAACGCCAGAAGCATTAAATACAATATAAATACAACAGTTTTTCCATCGTATAAAACTAATAATTGCAACCAGTGTGAAAGTTATGGTCATTTCTACATTCCGAGCAGCCTAGGCTTCACTCTAGGGCGTTGCTCCAACAGATTGAATAGTTAGGGCCTTAGAAGTCAACGCCCGAAGCATAAAATGCAATAAAAATACAACAGTTTTTCCATTGTATAAAACGAATAATTGCTACCAGTGTGAAAGTTATGGTTATTTCTACATTCCGAGCAACCTAGGCTTCACCCTAGGGCGTTGTTCCACCAGATCGAATAGTTAGGTCCTTAGAAGTCATCGCCAGAAACATAAAATACGATATAAATACAGCAGCTTTTCCATCGTATAAAAGGAATAATTGCAAACAGTGTGAAAGTGATGGTCACTTCTACGTTCCGGGCAACCTAGGCTTCACTCTAGGGCGTTGCTACACTAGATCGAATAGCTAGGGCCTTAGGAGTCAACGCCAGAGTCATAAAATACAATATAAATACAACAGCTTTTCCATCGTAAAGAACGTATAATTGCAACCAGTGTGAAAGTTATGGTTATTTCTACATTCCGAGCAACCTAGGCTTCACTCTAGGGCGTTGCTCCACCAGATCGAATAGTTAGGTCCTTAGAAGTCAACGCCAGAAGCATAAAATACGATATAAATACAACAGCTTTTGCATCGTATAAAAGGAATAATTGCAACCAGTGTGAAAGTAATGATCATTACTACATTCCGAGCAACCTAGGCTTCACTCTAGGGCGTTGCTCCAACTGATTGAATAGTTAGGGCCTTAGAAGTCAACGCCCAAAGCATAAAATGCAATAAAAATACAACAGTTTTTCCATCGTATAACAGGATTAATTGCAACCAGTTTGAAAGTGATGGTCATTTCTACGTTCCGGGCAACCTAGGCTTCACTCTAGGGCGTTGCTCCACCAGATCAAACAGTTAGGGCCTAAGAAGTCAACGCCAGAAGCATAAAATACAATATAAATACAACAGTTTTTCCATTGTATAAAACGAATAATTGCTACCAGTGTAAAAGTTATGGTCATTTCTACGTTCCGGGCAACCTAGGCTTCAGCCTAGGGCGATGTTCCACCAGGTCGAATAGTTAGGGCCTAAGAAGTGAACGCCAGAAGCATAAAATACAATATAAATACAACAGCTTTTCCATCGTATAAAACGAATAATTGCAACCAGTGTGAAAGTTATGGTCATTTCTACATTCCGAGCAACCTAGGCTTCACTCTAGGGCGTTGCTCCGCCAGATCGAATAGCTAGGGACTTAGAATTCAATGCCAGGAGCATAAAATGCAATATAAATAGAACAGATTTTCCATCGTTTACAACGAATAATAGCAACCAGTGTGAAAGTTATGGTCATTTCTACGTTCCGGGCAACCTAGGCTTCACTCTAGGGCGTTGCTCCACCAGATCGAATAGTTAGGGCCTTAGAAGTCAACGCCCGGAGCATAAAATGCAATAAAGATGCTAAAGTTTTTCCATCACATAACAGGAATAATTACCACCAGTGTGAAGGTAATGGTATGGTCTACGTTCCGGGCAACCTAGGCTTCACTCTAGGGCGGTGCTCCACCAGATCAAAGAGTTAGGGCCTAAGAAGTCAACGCCAGAAGAATAAAATACGATATAAGTACAACAGTTTTTCCATCGTATAAAATGAATGATTGCGAACATTGTGAAAGTAATGGTCATTTCTGCGTGCCTGGCAATCTACGCGTCACTCTAGGGCGTTGCTACTCCTAATCTGATAGCTACGGCCTTAGAAGTTAACGCCGGAAGCATAAAATACAATATAAATACAACAGCTTCGCCATCGTATAAAATGAATAATTGCAAACAGTGTGAAGGTAATGGTCATTTCTACATTCCGAGCAACCTAGGATTCACTCTAGGGCGTTGTTCCACCAGACGGAATAGTTAGGGCCTAAGAAGTCAACGCCAGGAGCATAAAAAACGATATAAATACAACAGCTTTTACACCGTATAAAACGAATAATTGCAACCTGTGTGAAGGTTATGGTCATACCTACGTTCCGGGCAACCTAGGCTTCACTGTAGGGCGTTGCTCCACCAGATCGAATTGTTAGGGCCTAAGAAGTCAACGCCAGAAGCATTAAATACAATTTAAATACAACAGTTTTTCCATCGTATAAAACTAATAATTGCAACCAGTGTGAAAGTTATGGTCATTTCTACATTCCGAGCAGCCTAGGCTTCACTCTAGGGCGTTGCTCCAACAGATTGAATAGTTAGGGCCTAAGAAGTGAACGCAAGAAGCATAAAATGCAATATAAATACAACAGTTTTTCCATCGTATAAAACGAATAATTGCAACCAGTGTGAAAGTTATGGTTATTTCTACATTCCGAGCAACCTAGGCTTCACTCTAGGGCGTTGCTCCAACAGATTGAATAGTTAGGGCCTTAGAAGTCAACGCCCGAAGCATAAAATGCAATAGGAATACAACAGTTTTTCCATCGTATAACAGGATTAATTGCAACCAGTTTGAAAGTGATGGTCATTTCTACATTCCGAGCAACCTAGGATTCACTCTAGGGCGTTGTTCCACCAGAAGGAATAGTTAGGGCCATAGAAGACAACGCCAGAAGCATAAAATACGATATAAATACAACAGCTTATCAATCGTATAAAAGGAATAATTGCAAACAGTGTGAAAGTAATGGTCATTTCTACGTTCCGGGCAACCTAGGCTTCACCCTTGGGCGTTGTTCCACCAGATCGAATAGTTAGGGCCTAAGAAGTGAACGCCAGAAGCATAAAATACAATATAAATACAACAGTTTTTCCATCGTATAAAACGAATAATTGCAACCAGTGTGAAAGTTATGGTTATTTCTACATTCCGAGCAACCTAGGCTTCACTCTAGGGCGTTGTTCCACCAGCTCGAATAGTTAGGGCCTAAGAAGTCAACGCCCGAAGCATAAAATGCAATAAAAATACAACAGTTTTTCCATTGTATAAAACGAATAATTGCTACCAGTGTAAAAGTTATGGTCATTTCTACGTTCCGGGCAACCTAGGCTTCACCCTTGGGCGTTGTTCCACCAGATCGAATAGTTAGGGCCTAAGAAGTGAACGCCAGAAGCATAAAATACAATATAAATACAACAGTTTTTCCATCGTATAAAACGAATAATTGCAACCAGTGTGAAAGTTATGGTTATTTCTACATTCCGAGCAACCTAGGCTTCACTCTAGGGCGTTGCTCCAACAGATTGAATAGTTAGGGCCTTAGAAGTCAACGCCCGAAGCATAAAATGCAATAAGAATACAACAGTTTTTCCATCGTATAACAGGATTAATTGCAACCAGTTTGAAAGTGATGGTCATTTCTACATTCCGAGCAACCTAGGATTCACTCTAGGGCGTTGCTCCACCAGACGGAATAGTTAGGGCCTAAGAAGTCAACGCCAGGAGCATAAAAAACGATATAAGTACAACAGCTTTTCCATCGTATAAAACGAATAATTGCAACCAGTGTAAAAGTTATGGTCATTTCTACGTTCCGGGCAACCTAGGCTTCACCCTTGGGCGTTGTTCCACCAGATCGAATAGTTGGGGCCTAAGAAGTGAACGCCAGAAGCATAAAATACAATATAAATACAACAGTTTTTCCATCGTATAAAACGAATAATTGCAACCAGTGTGAAAGTTATGGTTATTTCTACATTCCGAGCAACCTAGGCTTCACCCTAGGGCGTTGTTCCACCAGATCGAAAGTTAGGTCCTTAGAAGTCATCGCCAGAAACATAAAATACGATATAAATACAGCAGCTTTTCCATCGTATAAAAGGAATAATTGCAAACAGTGTGAAAGTGATGGTCACTTCTACGTTCCGGGCAACCTAGGCTTCACTCTAGGGCGTTGCTACACTAGATCGAATACCTAGGGCCTTAGAAGTCAACGCCAGAGTCATAAAATACAATATAAATACAACAGCTTTTCCATCGTAAAGAACGTATAATTGCAACCAGTGTGAAAGTTATGGTTATTTCTACATTCCGAGCAACCTAGGCTTCACTCTAGGGCGTTGCTCCACCAGATCGAATAGTTAGGTCCTTAGAAGTCAACGCCAGAAGCATAAAATACGATATAAATACAATAGCTTTTGCATCGTATAAAAGGAATAATTGCAACCAGTGTGAAAGTAATGATCATTACTACATTCCGAGCAACCTAGGCTTCACTCTAGGGCGTTGCTCCAACAGATTGAATAGTTAGGGCCTTAGAAGTCAACGCCCACAGCATAAAATGCAATAAAAATACAACAGTTTTTCCATCGTATAACAGGATTAATTGCAACCAGTTTGAAAGTGATGGTCATTTCTACGTTCCGGGCAACCTAGGCTTCACTCTAGGGCGTTGCTCCACCAGATCAAACAGTTAGGGCCTAAGAAGTCAACGCCAGAAGCATAAAATACAATATAAATACAACAGTTTTTCCATTGTATAAAACGAATAATTGCTACCAGTGTAAAAGTTATGGTCATTTCTACGTTCCGGGCAACCTAGGCTTCAGCCTAGGGCGATGTTCCACCAGGTCGAATAGTTAGGGCCTAAGAAGTGAACGCCAGAAGCATAAAATACAATATAAATACAACAGCTTTTCCATCGTATAAAACGAATAATTGCAACCGGTGTGAAAGTTATGGTCATTTCTACATTCCGAGCAACCTAGGCTTCACTCTAGGGCGTTGCTCCGCCAGATCGAATAGCTAGGGACTTAGAATTCAATGCCAGGAGCATAAAATGCAATATAAATAGAACAGATTTTCCATCGTTTACAACGAATAATAGCAACCAGTGTGAAAGTTATGGTCATTTCTACGTTCCGGGCAACCTAGGCTTCACTCTAGGGCGTTGCTCCACCAGATCGAATAGTTAGGGCCTTAGAAGTCAACGCCCGAAGCATAAAATGCAATAAAGATGCTAAAGTTTTTCCATCACATAACAGGAATAATTACCACCAGTGTGAAGGTAATGGTATGGTCTACGTTCCGGGCAACCTAGGCTTCACTCTAGGGCGGTGCTCCACCAGATCAAAGAGTTAGGGCCTAAGAAGTCAACGCCAGAAGAATAAAATACGATATAAGTACAACAGTTTTTCCATCGTATAAAATGAATGATTGCGAACATTGTGAAAGTAATGGTCATTTCTGCGTGCCTGGCAACCTACGCGTCACTCTAAGGCGTTGCTACTCCTAATCTGATAGCTACGGCCTTAGAAGTTAACGCCGGAAGCATAAAATACAATATAAATACAACAGCTTCGCCATCGTATAAAATGAATAATTGCAAACAGTGTGAAGGTAATGGTCATTTCTACATTCCGAGCAACCTAGGATTCACTCTAGGGCGTTGTTCCACCAGACGGAATAGTTAGGGCCTAAGAAGTCAACGCCAGGAGCATAAAAAACGATATAAATACAACAGCTTTTACACCGTATAAAACGAATAATTGCAACCTGTGTGAAGGTTATGGTCATACCTACGTTCCGGGCAACCTAGGCTTCACTGTAGGGCGTTACTCCACCAGATCGAATTGTTAGGGCCTAAGAAGTCAACGCCAGAAGCATTAAATACAATATAAATACAACAGTTTTTCCATCGTATAAAACTAATAATTGTAACCAGTGTGAAAGTTATGGTCATTTCTACATTCCGAGCAGCCTAGGCTTCACTCTAGGGCGTTGCTCCAACAGATTGAATAGTTAGGGCCTTAGAAGTCAACGCCCGAAGCATAAAATGCAATAAAAATACAACAGTTTTTCCATTGTATAAAACGAATAATTGCTACCAGTGTAAAAGTTATGGTCATTTCTACGTTCCGGGCAACCTAGGCATCACCCTTGGGCGTTGTTCCACCAGATCGAATAGTTAGGGCCTAAGAAGTGAACGCAAGAAGCATAAAATGCAATATAAATACAACAGTTTTTCCATCGTATAAAACGAATAATTGCAACCAGTGTGAAAGTTATGGTTATTTCTACATTCCGAGCAACCTAGGCTTCACTCTAGGGCGTTGCTCCAACAGATTGAATAGTTAGGGCCTTAGAAGTCAACGCCCGAAGCATAAAATGCAATAGGAATACAACAGTTTTTCCATCGTATAACAGGATTAATTGCAACCAGTTTGAAAGTGATGGTCATTTCTACATTCCGAGCAACCTAGGATTCACTCTAGGGCGTTGTTCCACCAGACGGAATAGTTAGGGCCTAAGAAGTCAACGCCAGGAGCATAAAAAACGATATAAATACAACAGCTTTTCCATCGTATAAAATG